>NC_135722.1:30478392-31738732 GCF_964656455.1 Halichoerus grypus
AAAATAAAAGTAAATAAAATTAAATTAAATATAAAGAATGATTGCAGCTTGGGAGAAATCTTCTGTATTTTAAAAGACTGTGTCTACCTGCTGGTTGGAGAATAGATTACAGGCTGATAGGTCAACCACTTATAAAATTACTGCATTAGTCCAGGGGAACAATGTTGGAGGTGGATTAGACTCAGGTGTTAGTGTGGGAGGTGGTAAGAATCTGTCAGATTCTCTTACATACTCTGAAGTAGAGCTGACAGGATTTCCTAACAGATTTATTATATGGCACGAAAGAAACAGTGGAGTTAAGAATGCCCTCCAGCCTTTTGGCTCAAGCCACTGGAGTTTCCATTTTCTGAGATGGAGACACTGAGTAGGAACAGGTTGGAAAGTGCAAATCAAGGCTTAGATTTGGGGCAAGTTATCTTTGAGATACCAGTTAGACATTCATGTGAGAATGTTCTAGGTCGTTGGATATAGAACTCAAGTTCAAGGGACAGGCCAGATTTATGAATGTAAATTTGGGAACTGTCCTCTTATGGGAAAAATTACACTGAAAGCCATGTGCAGATAAGGAATAGAAGAGAGCCAAGCACCGACCCGGTTCAAATAGAGATTAGGAAGATGAGAAGAAGGGAGCAGAGACAGAGAAGTAGCAGCTAGTCAGGTGAGAGAAATAATGACAGAGTGCCACGCCTCAGAAGTGAAGCTAAGGTGTGGGTTATTACAGAGGATATTGTCAGTGTCAAAAGCTGCTGACGCATTAAGCAGTGATTATCAGTAAGTGGTAGGACCTAAGTGTTACTTTGTTTTGTTTTAAATTTTCCCTTCCTGATAGATATCAGAACAGTGGTTGCCTGGGGTAGGGAAGGAGGTCATGGAGATAGATAGGAAAGGGATATCAGGGAGCTTGCTGGGTGATGAAAATGTTTTATATCTTGACTTGGGCGTGGGTCACACAGGTTTGAACACTGTTCAAAACTAATCAAACTGTACACTTAAGATCTGTGTATTTTTCTATGTGCAAATTACACTTCAATAAAAAATAAAAATAAATTCTATTTTTCACATTTCTGCGTTTTCTAATATTATTATAATGAACATTCATTACTTCTGTAATAAAAAATAAACATTTAGAAACGAAGGTTGGATTACTGCATATGTCAAACTTCTTTGAATTCTAAAGGTAAGAATTAGCAGGATATTATTTTTTCCCTCAACCAAAAACCAAGGTAAATAATAATTGAATATTGTACATAATGAAAACTTTGCCATGGATTTCCCAGGGGAAACTCACCTCTGCAAGTAAAAACCTAATTCTTATAGATAAACCAGGAAAAATCTACTTCTTTACAGGTCAAGACTGGACAGTTCAGGTGATAAGTGATTTTTGCATTTTACAAATGCAAAACAATGGAGGTTAATATCAAAATGTAGGTTTGTGTCCTTGAGTAAGTCAGCTAAATTCCGTATACAGGTTTTCTCCAAAATGACAATAATGCTGTCTGCCACATGTCAGTCTCATGGTCTTGAGACAATTCCATGGAAAGCTATTTGGAAATCATAAAGAATTCCACAAGTTCAAGGCCTGGAAAATATTAATACATCTGGGGCCATGGGAAGTTCCATTCATCTTAATAAACTTAGAGAGATATGCACTCTGAAGGTAGACCTGCATACCTCCTTCTTTCCTGGAAAAATAACCCAGGGTAATTGCCCAAATAACTGCAAATCTGAAGCATCACCCTTCTATAGTCATCACATTTTTGTAGTACAATGAGAAGCTCATAGCCTGAGAAATTGTTGAATGACGCCCCCATTACCTTTTTCTATATCTCCCGCCTACTCTAATTCTCATTAGAGTGAAAGCCTCTTCTTATAAGTTAGTCAAGAAGGAACTGTTAATTTATCTAAGGCATATCAACTTCCACGTGCCCCCAATGAAATCTCTTCTTTCCCCCAACCCCACCAACTTGTAAAACCTACTCCTTTTCCTGTGTACAATGCACCTGAGCACAGTTCTATAATCCCCAGAAGTTGTGTTTGAAGGATAGAGAATAATTAGTATTTTCTAGAATAGAAATCTGGACCAAGAAATTAGAAAGAAGACCAGAATAATACCAAGATACATGGTAAGGATCTTATCAAAATGGATATCATTGAAGGTTTTTTTTTTTAAAAAAGTGATGTTTTAGCAAGATGAATCTGGATTTGGTAAGCAGAATGGATTGAAAGGAGTCAAGTAATAGAAATCTCCCAGATGAAAGTCTATTGACGTGGTTCAGGCAAGTGGAGGTGAGGTCGTGAGAGCAGTAAGAATAGAACAGAAATAGAAGAGTCAGAAATAGGATACAGTTGTGAAGAAAATGAAAATATGGTTTAGGGCATGGTGAGTTTAAGGTGACAGGGACCAAACAGAAATGCCAGGCATATACTACTGAAAGTGCAGGCATAGGAAGGAGAAGAATGGCTTGAAACATAATTATTTTTGGAAGAACATTCCACCAATGTTGTCATAGGTCTGTACAGTTGCCTTTGCCAAAAGAGTGTAATGAGTTTATTTAATAATATACTTAACCATTTAATATATCAGAAATATCTTTCAGCATGTAAACAATATTAAAAATTACTGAGATGCTTTATATTCTCTTCTCCATGCTCTTCAAAATGTTTTTTTCCACAATCTTCAAAATCCAGTGAGGATTTTGCACTTACAGAACATCTATCTCGGTTTGGGCTAGCCGTATCTCAAGTACTTAGTGGCTACTCACCTATGGGCAGTGACTACAGAATTGTACAGTGAAATTCTAGATGATACCTTCCCACTTCTCATAGCTTAGTATCCATAGCAGAAAGCTGTAGGGGAAGGAAAAACTGATATAATTGTAATAACATTTATTGAGTTTTTATTATATGCCAGACAATGAGTTTAGCATTTTACATATACTAGCATGTTGAAACAGCTGAAACTACTCTGTGGAGAAGTACTATGACTATTATTCCCATTTTGTGAATTAAAAAATAGCCTTCCTTTAATAAAAAAAAAATTATTTATTTGAGAGAGAGAGAATGCAGAGCAAGAGTGAGAGAGCACAAGCAGGGCCAGGGGCAGAGGGAGAAGCAGATTCCCCACTGAGCGGGGAGCCTGACGCAGGACTCGATCCTAGGACTCTGGGATCATGACCTAGGCCAAAGGCAGAAGCTTAACCGCTGAGCCACCCAGGAGCCCCAAAAAATAGTCTTCCTAAGATTAAGTAACATTTTCCAAAACTATGCAGCCCTTAAGTAACTTTGAAAAAGTTATCTCATCCCAGAATCTTTGCACTTAACGTTATTAAGTTTTGTGGGATTTATTTTATTGACTTTCTTTTCTGGCAAAAAGCTAAATTCCAGGGCTATTATTATCTAATAACCCATTGTGAGCAATTTTTCATATTACAAAATAATATTCAAAATTATGACTGTAATGATTGTGCACAAAATATACGGATAAGTAACTTATTTAATCATTTCTCCTTCTCTGGCTCTTGGTTTCTTTCTCATAAGTGGGGCTTTTGCATTTAGCAACACAAATAACTGGCTCACCAGTTTGATTGGGTATGCAAAAAAGATATGATGAAATATATGTTGAAAGCTAGATTGATTATCATTCAATTTCCCAGGCATGGATTTCCATGGGGAATAGAAATATAGCTATAGCACTCCATCCTACCCCATAATATTTGCCACAGTTAGGATCCTAGCTTAGGTATCTAAGAGACTTGGCAAAAGCCTCTGTCTCTGCCCAGCATAGGCACAGTTGACAAATACAAAGCCCCAAGAGCAGCCCTGAAGACAGATATGCCAACTAAATGCCAAAAATGATGCCAAGTCAGAATGTTCTCTTGTATCTGTCAACTCCACAGGTGGGCAATGAACTGACACGCTCTGCTAACATGTGGCACGTTTCCAAACCCAAAGCTTCTCTTCCAATTGACAACCAATTAGGCTGAAAGTACTTAACGATTAAATCCCTCCTCTTGGTATGTCCACAGTCCTATAAAATTCCAACATATAATTGCAGTAGGAGTAAAAGAGATCAAACTTAACAGTGCTTATAAAACACATCTCCAATTACCCAAGGCTATGTGATATTAGTAGAATTACTGAGTACTCACTGAACACTTTTTCTCCTCTGCCTCCCATTGGTCCCACCATAGTGATAATGAGGGAAAGACAAATACAGAGCTCTGAGTGAAACAATGCACCATCAAGTTCAAGTTTAGACACCTGATCAGATATGATACCTTAATAGACAAAGTTCTGTTATTCTAAATTGCTTTAACAGCTTCGTTTGGGAATTTCTCCTGAGATCTCACAGAGCAGATCTATCCCATGTAACCCCTTTATCTCTGCTGTCCACCTTCAGGGTACATGCCCAGCACAGTGAACTTATTATTATTATTATTATTATTATTATTATTATTATTATTACTAGCAGCAAGGTTAGTGGGAGGATTCTCAGAAATATATAACACGTGATGGGGACCCTCCTGAGATTTTCTAAGAAAGAAGTAGGCTTGCCAACTTCCATGCATGCCTTAGTCCTTTGAGGACTTCAATTGTTCCCTCCATGGGTCCCAAAACAATTACAAGTTACTGCAAAAGAGAAAATGCTCACCCAGCCAAGACTCCAAACAAGGGTCTAGAGAATTCTAGCAAAGGGTAATAATTTCCTCTTTTCTGTTCCCACTGGATCCTACACAGACATTTACCATAGGATCTATAGCACCTTACAGCATTTTTTTTTTTTTACATTTTGCACATGTGCATGAGCACGCACACACACACGTACATGTGTATACACACAGACAATAAGTGTTTCTAAAAGTGTGGCCTATAGATCACCAATATCAGAATCATGAGTGTGAAGTGATTGACAAAGTAGTTTCCTGGGACCTACCCCAGGCTACCCAAAGTAGAATGTTTGGAGAGTGGGAAGTAGAGTTCAGTCAGACAATAAAGTTCAACAACCATGGCTTTGAACCCTAAGTCTCTCAAGTGCAGGGAATATGTTTCAGCAGGAGAGGAGATATTCAGGGTCAAAGGAAAGACTTTTGAGATCTCTTGAGTACGCCACTCAGGACACAGATTCTGGTCCTTTCTGCCCCATTTGGCCTGAAAAGACTCCAACCTCCTATTTGTCCTGTAAGGAACTCTGAAATATTTCACTCTGAAAATGAAGCTCCTGGTGAGCATAGTGCACAATTTCTTATTCTCACTGTCTGGAAAAAGGTCTTTGAGCAAGAATGAAAACTAGGATAATAATAGAATTGAGTTCCTGGGCTGCTTTAAAAAATTACTATAGAACTAATCACAAAAGAATTTCCTAATAGAATGTAGACTGGAACTTCTTAAAATAGAAATAATGAATTCAGATTTGTTTATTTTCAATTCATTCATTAATTCATTTACTCATTCACTTACTCATTTATAATTAAACAAATATTTATTAAGTACCTACCACATACAGGGCACTGGTATAATGGTTAAGGATAAACAAGAAAGACAAAATTATTGCCCTTGAATGGTGTGCATCTGGTTCACTCATTCATTCATTCATTCATTTATTTTTAATTCACTTATTTAACAAATTTACTAAACATGATTTGGAAGCAACTGGATACTGTGATGCATTTTGTTATGCAGACATGAGAAAAACATTCATCTACTGAAATAACAGGAGAAGGCAAATATGCCTACCTACTATTTGAGGAAAAATACAACAGGATGAGTGTTTTACAGGGTGGGCTTAAGAAATGAAGAGAAAAACATCTGAACAAGTTGAATAATACCTAGTTAAAAATTTAGTCTTATGTTTCATCCCTATATGTGCATCTTCTTTTTCCGTTTATTCACTCAATTACTCATTCTAAATATTCATTAAGCACCTAATATTTATCAGCTGTCATACTGGGTGAATATAAATAAATGAGATCCAATCTACACTGTTGAAGACCTATGGGATCAAGAGAGAAATCAGGAATACACGGCACATGTGCTACTTCTATTCTCCTCACTCATGGCTAAAATCACTAATTACCACAATACCCTTTTCTGCTGAGCTTATATACAGGCTCTTAATGTTCTAAAACATGGAATTCCATGTAGGCACTTTAAAAAAATTCAGTGTAAGAGATATTTGGAGGAGGGCTGAGATTTCCCACTGAAAGCCACTCTGGATCATACAGGTCCTAGCTGATTTTCCAGCTGACCATAGATATAAGAGCACTGATGCATTGAGCTTAGTTCAGATCTGCAAAATCTTTTACCAATCCATAGACTTGTGAGAAATAATACATAGTTGTTATTTTAAGCCACTAAGCTTTGGAATGGTTTGTGATACACCGTAGTAAGCTGACAAAGAATATGGTATTGCATTTGGGTTCTGCCATCACTAAAACATAGCATATGTGACATTGGGTTTGGGTCAGAGAAGTCTACAGAAGCTGGAATGGTGAGAAAACTTTTAAAGGAGACTAGAAAAATGGCAATGCATTTCATATTGTGGTGAGACAATTAGTAAATCTGCCACCTATTGTAACTAAGAAAAAAGGAAATGTAGTAATGAGCTTTCAGATTTGAGCAATGAGACTTCTAGGCAAAATGTTGAAAGTGATGACTGCTCTTATTGGCCGTATTTGGTAAACTTCTATAAGAAGGAGATGTTCTAAAGAAAAAACTACCTAGTTTATAAGCAAAAACATAGGAAATAGAAATGGTTTGTGATTTTCTGGCAGGGAACATAAAACTATTCTTCAACCCTAGCCTCCCTGGGGAGCAGAAAACTTCTCAAAGTAAAATATAGCTTGGGGACAAAAGATGAAATCACAGGTGTGGCTATCAGGCCCTTTGTAAATACCTGTGAAAGAATTAAGGCAGGACTTGAGGTAATGAGCACTGGGTGTTATATGCAACTGATGAATCAGTAAACTCTACCTCTGAAACTTAAAAAAAAAAAGAATTAAGGCAGGGCCTAGTAGAGTTTCTCTGCTATACAAAAAGGCTTATAAGGGTATTAAAGATGTGGCTCTTAGTTCCTGGAGTAGAATCACATCATATTCAAAGGAAATCTACAATATTTTTAATTCAGGTGGATTGGCAATGTTCTGTCAGTATGGACTAAAAGGAATTGAGACTGTAGAAAAATGTCTCAAACTTATAGAAAGACCTTTGTGCTCCCAATTCTTTATAGGCAAAAAGCAGGAATATTTTCCAGTATTTTCTTCAGAAATATCCAAGGAGGGTGGAAAAGAAACAAAATGTCAGAAAGCTGGCCCAAGAGCCATGAAGAACAATGGACTGGGAGCCATTCCCAGGGAGCAAAACTTAAGTCTAATCAAAGAACATTCCCTATCTCCAGAGTAGGGAAAACAGACAGCATTTGCCCAGAAAAAGTTCAGAATTGCTATGGACCAGTGACTGCTATGTAGTTTCTACTCTTCCCCTTTCCAGAATGGAAAATTTATATGGGTCATTCTGTTCTCATTTCATTACTATATGGTGGGTATGTATAGGGCAGATGACTTTTTTCTCCATAGTATATAACTTTCTGGATCAAGAGGAGCCTTATATGAACCTGAAGTAGATCACAATACTCTAGCCTTCAAGCATAATGCCAGTACTTAAGATATAGGAGTAAACATATTTCATATATGACAGCATATAAGTAATTGTGGCCAGAAAGCAGACAAAGGTAAATTGTTTGGATTAGTGGCCCTTCGTTTTCACATCCCCCTATATCCATGTTTTTGGTCATGTTTTCCTACTCTAACTCTGGTCTTGACCACATGAATTGTTTTGGCCAATAGGAAAAATCTGACATCAGCAGAGACTCAAAAAACATTTTATACATTTCTGCCTTCTCTCTTTTGATTCTTGACACTGCCCTTAGAATATACCTGGGCTAGTCTCCTGGAGGGAATGAGAGACACATAGAAAAGAGCCAAGTGTTCTATCCAAATCTATAGTAAATCAAGCCATCTCCAGCCAATTTGCCAGAGATTAGAAATCTCAGTGGGATTAGAGAAAAAATGACTGATCTGTAAAACATTATCATCCAAAGGAAAAACCTACTAGTCTTATGGTCTAGTTGTGGAAGAGGAAGAGTGAAAATGAGGCATCAGAAATGATCCCAGCCAATCATTAATTTGCCTAAAAACTTTCAATGGCTCTTTGATAGTGTATGTGATATCCCAACTGAAGTCTGAGTTCCATGAAGGACTGGGTCATTAAAAATCATCATCATTGGGGTGCTTGGATGACTCAGCCAGTTGAGTGCCCAACTCTTGATTTTGGCTCAGGTCATGATCTCAGGGTCATGGAATCAAGCCAGAATTGGGTTCTATGCTCAGTGGGGAGTCTGCTTCTCCCTCTCCCTCCCCCTCTTTCTGCACCTCTCCCTGCTCACTCTCACTATCACTTTAAAATAAATAAATCTTTCAAAATATCAACATCATCATCCTCAAAAACTAACACCTATTGAATACTTACACTTCTTATATGTCAGGCAGTGTACTAAAAAACTTAACCTTCATTAATTGTCTTATTTGCTTTTTACAACAATCCTGGAAAACAGGAACTGATATTACCCCATTTTACAGATGAGGAACTGAAGTCTAAAGAACTTAAAGTGACTTGCCTGAGGTCAGCCAGCTAGGACAGAGTGGAGTCAGAGTTCAAACAAAGGTCTGTCTCTCACTTCAAAGCACTTACTCTTAAACACTACCTTATTCTGCTTCTCTTATTGGGATACTTATTAGCTCCCCAGAGCCAACTCAGATTTGGCACATAGTAGATATAATACATATTTGCTGAATGAATAAATGAGAAAAAATGAATGAATAAAAGAACAAATGAATGAACAAATGAGTAAGAGAATGATAGTACCAATGACAGAGACAAAACACAGAGGAGGACCCTAAGGAGCGGTAAAGAGATTTTGGATGTTGTTACACTAATAAAAAAATGACAATCATGGTATTTGTCTTTCTCTGACTGACTTATTTTGCTTAGCATAATACCGTCTAGTTCCATATGAAGGGAGGTGGGTGGAAGGACGGGGTAATTGGGTGATGGGTGTTAAGGAGGGCACTTGGTATAATGAGCACTGAGTGTTATATGCAACTGAATTCTATCCCTGAAATTGATAATACACTATATGTTAACTAAATTGAATTTAAATTAAAAAAATAAAAAAATAAAATGATAATTTTCTATTATTCAGGAAGGAATTAAGAGAATTAAATTTGGGGAAAAAATTAAATAAACATTAGTTTTTTACATGATCAACTAGGTTATTTATAAAGGTAAGAATGACCTTTGCATACCTGGAAGCAGAAGGCAAAAAATAAAGGAAAAGGCAGTCACCCAAATAAGCCAGCAGACAAGCTCTGGGAGTTTCCTGCTGAGAAAGGATATTTCACAAAGTTGTAGTCAAAGATGGCCATGTTACAAAGCATTCTTCCTGAGGTAAACCTGCTTCCATATGCACTGACCCTAATTAGCCAGAACAGCTGAGAATTCATTGATTATGTCCCTAGATGTACTTTCATTGTGCCAGACCCTTCACATACATTCCATAATTTAACCTTACAGCAACACTCTAAGATTGATATCATTCCTTCCATTGTGTGGATGAGGTTCAGAGAGAGAAAACTGTGGAGGGATTCAAACTTAGATCTAACATTAAAACCATTTCTTATACTATTATTTCCTGTAAACAGAATTTTCAGACCACTAATTGAAAGAGAAAATTTCCTCCACAACTGTATGATCAATTAATCTTTGACAAAGCAAGAAAGAATATCCAGTGGGAAAAAGACAGTCTCTTCAACGAATGGTGTTGGGAAAACTGGACAGCAACATGCAAAAGAATAAAACTGGACCACTTTCTTACACCATACACAAAAATAAATTCAAAATAGATTGAAGACTTAAATGTGAGACATGAAACCATTACAACCCCAGAGAAGAACATAGGCAGTAACTTCTTCGGCATTGGCCATAGCAACTTCTTACTAGATATATCTCCCGAGGCAAGGGAAACAAAAGCAAAAATAAACTACTGGGACTTCAACAAAATAAAAAGCTTCTATACAGCAAAGGAAACAATCAACAAAACTAAAAGGCAACCTACAGAATGGGAGAAGATGTTTGCAAATGACATAGCTGATAAAGGATTAGTATCCAAAATAATCAAATAACAAAAAACAAATAATCCAATTAAAAGATGGGCAGAAGACATGAGTAGACATTTTTCCAAAGAAGATATCCAGATGGCCAACAGACACATGAAAAGATGCTCAACATCACTCATCATCAGGGAAATACAAATCAAAACTACAATGAGATATCACCTCACACCTGTGAAAATGGTTAATATCAATAACACAAAAACAACAGGTGTTGGTGAGGCTGTGGAGAAAAGGAACCCTCTTACACTGTTGGTGGGAATGCAAACTGGTACAGCAACTCTGTAAAACAGTATGGAGTTTCCTCAAAAAGTTAAAAATAGAACTACCCTATCATCCAGCAATTGCACTACTAGGTATTTACCCAAGGAATACAAAACTACTAATTCAAAAGCATACATGGACTGATGTTTATAGCAGCATTATTTATAATAGCCAAATTATGGAAACAGCCCAAGTGCCCATTGATAGATGAATGGATAAAGAAGAGGTGGTGTACACACACACACACACACACACACACACACACACACACACTGGAATATTATTTAGCCATCAAAAAGAATGAAATCTTGCCATTTGCAATGACATGGATAGAGCTAGAGAGTATAATGCTAAGCAAAATAAGTCAGTCAGAGAAAGACGAATACCATATGATCTCACTCATATGTAGAATTTAAGAAACAAAACAATTGATCATAGGGAAAAAAAGAGGCAAACCAAGAAACAGACTCTTAATTATAGAGAACAAACTGAGGGTTGCTGGAAAGGAGGTGAGTAGGGGGATGGGTGAAATAGGTGATGGGGATTAAGGAGTATGCTTGTTGTGATGAGCACCAGGTGATGTATGGAAGTGTTGAATTACTAAATTGTACACCTGAAACTAATATTACACTGTAAGTTAACTAATGAAATTTTAGTAAAACTTTTTCAAAAAAGAAAAAAGAAAGAGAAAATTTCCCCCTTTTGCATTCAGTGGGCAATGTTAAAGAGGAAACACTTTCTCCCCTCAAATACATTTCCAAAGAGACAAAAGAGTTATAAACATGAATGGTCATTTCCAGTCAGTTGAATGATAATATCAGTAATTACTTGTCCTTATACTTGATTCCTTAAAAAGAAAGAGATTTACCCAACTTTGATTAAACCACCACAACATCTTATTTAAAGATTTTTTTTTTTTTTTTTTTTTTATTTCTTTATTTGAGAGAGAGAGAATGAGAGAAAGCACATGAGAGGGGGGAGGGTCAGAGGGAGAAGCAGACTCCCCGCCGAGCAGGGAGCCTGATGCGGGACTCGATCCAGGGACTCCAGGATCATGACCTGAGCCGAAGGCAGTCGCTTAACCAACTGAGCCACCCAGGCGCCCACACCACAACATCTTAAATACTATGTAACAGAGAAATAAAACAGCAGCGAGTTGTTTTTCTTCTCCAACTCAGTGTCCTTATTCTTTTCCATTCTCAATTGCTCTCCAAGCCGCCTATCTTGCCTATATAGACTATAGAGTTTGACTAAGAATTTGGTCATCCCAATTATAATCCCTTGGATGGCATAAAAGGGCATTCTCCATGAGATGGATGCCAAGTCATATAAGGTTTGGAGTGGAAAGTTGGAGTCTTCCTGCACCCATAGTTACATACTCTGGTGTTAATGGAAGGATTTATCCATTCCTAGTAAGGGCTAGGAGGGAGTCAAGAATCCTGTGATGGGCATTCTGTGGAGACAGAGTTTGCTTGTTTTCTGATAAGCTGTTAGTCTGACTCTTTCCTGGAGTGTCAGTATAGACTTCACTGAACATAAGTATTTTCATTGCCCTGTTTAAAGTATTATTATAAACAGATAACTTCTACCAATGTTCCAAGGCACTTGTGTGTTTTAGCGTTCTTTTTCATTTAAGGACATGCATTATGTCCCCTAAGACACTGTGGTTTTTTGAGGGCAGGAGCTCTCTAAACAGGAGTTTGGGTGGTGGCAAGGTGAAACTGAGAAAGGAGTCTCAGATTGAGGGACTTACTGGGTCAAGTAGGGTAAAAGAAGGAATAGGAGGCAGATCCTGCTATTCTCCTGACAGGCCACCAGAGGTACAAACCATGCAGGGAAAAGCTAGCAGTCCAGGCAGGGAGGCAGTGCCACCAAAAAGTCAAGCAGGTAGAATGTGGTGATGAGCATTCCAGACAAAGGTAATATGAATAGACAGTCAGCATCAAAGAAGTAGCATGGTCCCAGCAGGGCCTGAGCTTTAGGAATAGGCCTCTAGCCATCAGGATACCAGAAGGGGTCTGCTGGGGCAAATGCCAGCCCCATTCTCAGAAGTGCTAGAGTTCTAGAAAAAAATAAAGACACAAGGGAATGAGATAAGAACTCTAGCAGTAGATCTGACCTCAGCAGTGGGGAGGAGTTGGGCTTGTCAAGGAGATCATGCCAGATTAGCAGAGAATATGAAGTCCTAAGCTTCTAAAGCAGATTCAGGGCAAGGTGTCTCCCAGAGTCTGTGTTGGTACTCATCTTGCCGCAGAGAGGTTTAGAGGGATTAAGCCAGTCCCTATAGTGATTTGTAGATTATACAATTTTGTATTCCACCACAGGTTCAAGTCCAGAACCTTGAACGTGTAGACACTTAATTATAATTATATGTAACTAAGTGTATTCTATGTGCTAGGCACTAGTCTAGGTGCTTGCTGTGTTTTATCTCATTAACCAATCCTAAGAAGTATATATTATCATTCCTATTTAACAGACAAGAAATCACAGGAGAGGCAGGTGAAGTAATTACCCAAAGTCATGCATTTAATAAGAGGTGACACTAGAATATAGATACAAATAGCTTGACAACAAAACCCGATCCTTAAACTATATGCCAAACTTGGTCATACATTTTATAAAACAACCATTTGCTAAATTCGTATGATGTGGCGGACTCTATGCTAGGTATTATAGGTATCATCAATGCCCTTAAAGAGCTTAGGTTACAGTGGGAAGATAAATGCATGAAAGGTAGTGACACTTACTCCTGGGCCCTGATAGGAGACTAGAAGGTGCTAATGAGATCACTGATGCCAGGACCCAATACTCCTTAAAGTCAGACTTCCTGAGGGAAATGATGGGAGACAGTGGTCATGAAAGAAAAGGAGGGAAAAGAAAGAAAAAGAACAGCTTGCTCAAAGCCCCAGAAGCAGGAAAAAGCATGATTTCTTTCAAATTACTGAAAGAAGCTTGTGCAACAGGAATGTAGAATATACAGGGAGGTGAGAGGAAAAGATAAGAGACATCACCAGAGAAGTGTGCAGAGCCCCATTGTGCAGAACCAGGGAGGACACATTCAGCAGTCTTGACTTCACCCTGATGGAAAAGCCAGGACAGGATTTAAAAATAGAGTAACGTGACCAGATGTGCATTTTGGGAAATGATTCTGGATGCTATGTGGAAAGAATGAATAGATGGATGGATAGATGGATGGATAGAAAACCAACTCTTGCTCTTCCTACTCCATGAAACAGGCCCTAGTCGGTTGAATTGCTCTGACAGCCCATCTGTCCCTCAGTCTGCTATTAGGGCCTAGAGCCCAGAAGACAGCCCTGGAGGCCAAATCTACCAGCAGGAATGCTATCATACAGGCACAAGAACTGGTTTTCATTTAATGGTGGTTTCCTTTCATGCTTTTCATGGCCCTGCACGTTCCCATTCCAGCCAGGCAGCCTCCTTTGGTTTCTGAGACTCCATGCCCAGCTTTTATAGCTCTGACAAGTCATCTACAACCCTCCACCGCTACTTTAGTAACTGTAAGCATATGTTTTCTGTTCTCCCCACATCCCTGCAGTGGGGCCACAGGCTGTGTCTTGATGTAGAGGAGAAGGGGCACAAAAGAGGTCTGGAATGTTCAGTGTAATCCCAGTCACACAAAAGGTCTTGGCCTTATGTGATAAATCATACCTTCCACATCTGTCACTGGAAGAATTGAAAGGGTGCATCTTTTCTTCTGTGTGTGGCCAAATGGTTTTCTCCCAGCATTAAACAAGCCTATTTGAGGCACAGGTTGGCAGGGGTCACTTCCTTTACTATTACATACATTTTAACAACACAGGTGCTCATAGAATATAAAGTTCTATAACTGACAAGAAAGACATGCCTTGAAGAGCCTTTGTTAATGCTTTTTGGAAGGAATTATATGTAGAAAATTCTAATCATTGCATTGAATTTATGCCTTTCTTTGTGTTTCTACCAACTTCTTTGTCATATGTACATACCTTTGTACACTTTTACCCCATCTTATCCTCCATGCAGAGAACCAAAGAAGAGAGGAGCCTATAGCAGTTATCCACCTTGGGTACCTGTAAACAAAACAAGAGATGAAAATTTTAGGTCTTTTTCACAAGGCCACGCAGCCTAGGAAAAGAAAAGGTAAATGTTTAGAAAGAATAAAACAAGCAACAGGCTAGACATTTTTACTTCTTCTCTGTAAGACTTTTTTTTTTTAACTTATTAGCAAGATTAGTTTAAGACAACTTTATAGCCATTATGACTACAAAAATGATGCAATGTTAGCATTACATCAAAATGACAGATGCAAATGCCAGTAGGGAGAACATTCTGAACAGTATAAAGAGCTCTAAAAATGCAAAGTATTATGGCTAGGTTTTTCATTAGCCCCATAGGGCTATGACAGCCCACCTCTAGTCAATATTTTATCATCCATGTTCAGAGTAGACCTGATGAAAAGAAACACCTCACTTGCATGAAAGTCAGTAATGAAGCAATCTTACTTTCCTGAGACAGAGAGAGACAGAAGGAAGGAAGGAAGGAAGGAAGGAAGGAAGGAAGGAAGGAAGGAAGGAAGGAAGGAAGAAGGAAGGAAGAAGGAAGGAAGGAAAAGAGGGAGGGAGGGAGGGAGGAAGGAAGAGAGGAAGGGAGGGAGGAAGGGAGGAAGGAAGGAAGGAAGGCAGGGAGGAAGAGAGGAAGGAAGAAGGAAGGAAGGAAAAGGAGGGAAGGAGGAAGGAAGGAAGGAACGAAGGAAGGAACGAAGGCAGGCAGGAAGGAGAGGGAGACAGAAAGCAAGCAAGCAAGCAAACAAGAAAGAAAAAGGAAAGAAATGGGGGCCACTGAAAAAGCAAAGGTGATAATATAAAGTTCATGCACTTTATTCACGTAGGAATGCTCCTGGGGCTCACATTTAGAGTTGATTTGCTTATATTTTAGGCACAACTTTAACGAGCGTGATTGTTTAGTTTCCCAGTTCAAGGTATCCTGGAGGCGTCAGGTCACTGGGGAGATGCAGGCTGGCAGCATCAGAAAGTTTCAGCTGACAGCCTGAGAGTTGATGACAGGAAAACTCTGAAAAGTTGATAGCAGAACTCCAAACTGGAACCCCCACAGGTTCAAACACAGAGCCCTGAACTCAACAGACTCTCTCACAGCCCTTTAGAATAATTTATGATTGAGTCATCAGAGCAAGATCAAATTAGAATGTTCTATTTAATAAAGCAGAGAAGTATACATATATTTTCAAAGATGTTCACCAGAAATAGTTTAAATGAACCTATTTTTATACATATGAACTTTGTAACCAGAACAACTCATTTCCGCAATGGTCTAGATAGGTGGCTGACGTTTTACTGTACATTGGTTACCTCCCAGTTTTAATCCCAAGCCACCTGCCCTTTTTGCCCCTCACTGGCCAGGATGCCATGCTCAGGAAACACAATGTGTTTATGCTGGTACTACCCCAAGCTTAGCAAAATGAGATTTATAAATTTGCTACTACCCCCCCAAAATAAAATCACACACTGCTACCCCAGCCCTACATATATGATTCCAGACTTATCTGTGCTATTGCCTGTTGCCAGTCATATGTAATATATGTTACTGTATGTGCTGATCAAGTTTAAATCCAATTTTAGCAGGCCACGTAAGAAGATATCCTTCTAGTCTAACAGTCTGAGCTTTTTGTGATTTGATTTGTCTTTGAATCCCTTGTGCCGGATTCTCAAGAAATCAAATTATTGTCACCCAATAGAACTGAACTCTTGAACTTAGAAGAGAAAGACAATATAGATTGACTGGGGCCTAGAAGATGGAGCAAGAATCTACATAAGTAATATTCTGCATGACTCTTTTCACAAATGTTAACAAAGGAAAAATCAGGTCACCAAAACCAGAGCACACTTGAGATAATTCTACTGTGCAAATGGTTAAGGTTTCTAGATATTGTCAATACTTGAAGTAAGAATGAAAAGGAATAAAAGAAGGCAAAGGGTAGGTGTACAAAACCCAGGAAACACCATTCCCTTGAGGATAGCATGCCAAAATTCTTAACATAGTGTCAAGGGGGAAATAACACTTTGGAGATAAGCTTTGCAAAGCCATTCATAAAAAGTCACAGTCAGTGTTATAGGTTGGAGGAAAGGAGATGTAGCAGTCAGAACAATGCTACAGGAATGAACAACCCCGAAATTTCAAAGCTTAAAACAACAAAGGTCTCTTTCTTTCTTATGCTACATTTTCATTGCCAGTCCGCTGGGACTCCGCTCTACGTTGTCTGCTCTCCTCACTCCGGCATCTAGGCTAACAGAGTAGCTATTATCAGCTCCTTGCAGTTCACAGTGACAGAAAGAGGGAGTAGCAAAGCATATGCTAGCTCTTAAAACCTCCACATGGAAGTGGCCATGATCATTTCTCTCACATTTTATTGGCCCCAGTAAGTCACAAAATGAAGCCTGACTCTTAAGGGAGTAGGAAGGACTCCTTCTTCAGGGACGGGCTTCGAATATTGATGTGCAGTAGGGCAGAAATGACAAGCTGTCCACCAGAGGTCAGGGCTTTTCAAATGAGCATGCCTAAAAATCCTGTGGAAGGCTTATTCAAATGCCCTGGGCCCCACCTCCATTCGTTCTAATTTAGTAATCCTGGGTAAGGCCCAAGAATGTGCATTTCTAACAAATTCCCCAGTGAATCTGATGTTGCAGGTCCACAGGGCACACTTGCAGGAGAACTGATACATAGCTGTTGCTGGGAAGCAGCTGTCCAGACAGACATTGTATGTCCCAGCCTCGCCCTTGCATCCCGGTGGGACCAAATGACTAGTGCTCACCAAGGAAATATGACAAGTGATGTGTGTCATTTCTTGAAGTAACGTGGTTAAAAAGCAAGTGTCTCTTTCTCCCACTCCCTTCTCCCATATGCTTTTTACATGTTGATGACCAGGGTGACACTGTAGCTTCATCAGTCTGAAACATCTTTCCCCACTGACAAGAAGCACCTGCATCAGATTACTATGCAAAAGAGAACAAATTGTTATAATGCTAAACCACTGAAATTTGGGGGTTTGTTACAACAGGTAGTATTATCGTAACTAACATTGGAGAGGATGGGAAGAAGGTTAAGAGAATCTTGACCTGCCATTCAACATTTTCTCTCCTTCAGTTAAATGAGAAATCTCTTCTGCCTCCTTAACTTCTACAAATGTCACCTTCTTTGATCTCCGGTAATTATATCTCTTTTGTTCTCTAAGTCACGGTGGTAACATAAAATTAAATAGATTAGGATTAGAAAGTAGAAAAACCCAGAGTTATTTTAATTCCTGTCTAAGGTCCTAGCTATAATTCACTTATTCACAGTTTATTCATTTATTTAACAAAACACTACTTAGTGCCTATTTACATATGTCTAAGACATAGTCCTGCCTCCCAAAATGGCATAGGCATTACCCCAGCCCCTCCCACAATCATGGCAGATATCAAAAATCGAAAGAAGTACTTTTTCTCACTGGGTTCAGAGAAAGCCTCGGAATCCTTTACAGCAGAGTGCCCCAAAGCCATTACAAATAATACAAATCCATAATGGTGGTTTTATCATTTAAAAAGCAATATATAGGGGCGCCTGGGTGGTTCAGTCGTTAAGCGTCTGCCTTCGGCTCAGGTCATGATCCCAGGGTCCTGGGATCGAGCCCCGCATCGGGCTCCCTGCTCAGCGGGAAGCCTGCTTCTGCCTCTCCCACTCCCTTTGCTTGTGTTCCTGCTCTCACTATCACTCTCTCTGTCAGATAAATAAATAAAATCTTTAAAAAATAAAAATAAAAATAAAAAGCAATATATATCTAAGTCATTTCTATTTGTATCTCAATAAATGGTTTTTCCAAAGATGTTGCGAAGAGGTTTGTTTTCATGTGGTCACTCATTTCAATCTACTTCTAACATATTTTCCCTAGTAATAGAAACTATAAAGACCAAGCTACATTTGCAGCCAAGTTTCCACACTGATTTAGGTTCCACTAAGCAGATACACCTGCACAAAACCTGAAATGCAGAAATCGACACTGTGGGATTATAGCCTTACATGAGGAGACTGGACCTCCCAGCCAGTATAACTATAGAAGTGTTTGGTTCCCTTGAGGCAGCTATGAGGAAGGTTCTTCAGGTTAGTACCTGGCATCAAAGGTACTGAACAGCAGGTGTCTGTGGCAGTCAGGTTTCTTGAAACAAGTCCCAGGGTGTGGTTTGGCAATTCATCAGGCTGCATTCTTTCCGAACAAGCAGGACCTACACTTGTTTCCATCTTTAGTCCAGGTGACAGAGTCTCTTATTCTGGGCCCACCACTTTACAGGCTCTTGCTCTGGCTCTCCTCTGGCCATCCCCTAAACAGAGTGGGGAATATGTGGGGCCAATGAGACACACTTAACTGGAGCTCTGGCGCCAGACTGTGCCCTGGAAATCATGGACCCAGATCCCTTATCTAAATGGCCCAGAACTAGCTTCCAGGGTCTGTGTGGGTCTCTTTCCTGGGGCCGTTCTCCTAAGAGTGAACCGGACCACCAGTGTGGAGACACCTTTAGGTCTGAGGGTGGCCACAGGGCAGCTGGTTGCCAAGGGTATAGATAAAGCTTGGATATGTGGGGTGCAGTGTCCACACATAAGCTGGTAAGATTCCCTTGCAGCACAGAATGGAGCCAGAAATAAAAAAGAGAAGGGTGGGAAATCTCGGTTGGAGACTGCGGTCATGCTTTCCCCATGCCATTACGCTTTGGTGAGGAACCCAAAGGAGTCTGAGAATTTTACAAATATTTTTTTTATTATGTTATGTTCATCACCATACATTACATCATTAGTTTTGGATGTAGTGTTCCATGATTCATTGTTTGCATATAACAACCAGTGCTCCATGCAGAATGTGCCCTCTTTAATACCCATCACCAGGCCAATCCATCCCCCCAACTCCCTCCCCTCTAGAACCCTCAGTTTGTTTCTCACAGTCCATAGTCTCTCGTGGTTCGTCTCCCCCTCCAATTCCCCCCCTTTATTTTTCCCTTCCTGCTATCTTCTTCTTCTTCTTCTTTTTTTTTTTTTTTAACATATAATGAATTATTTGTTTCAGAAGTACAGGTCTGTGATTCAACAGTCTTACACAATTCACAGCACTCAACATAGCACATACCCTCTCCCATGTCTATCACTCAGCCACCCCATCTCTCCCACCCCCACCACTCCAGCAACCCTTAGTTTGTTCCCTGAGATTAAGAATTCCTCATATCAGTGAGATCATATAATACATTTCTTTCTCTGATTGACTTATTTCACTCAGCATAATACCCTCTAATTCCATCCACGTCGTTGCAAATGGCAAGATTTCATTCCTTAAGATGGCTGCATAATATTCCATTGTATATATATATACCACATCTTCTTTATCCATTCATCTGTTGATGGACATCTTGGCTCTTTCCACAGTTTGGCTATTGTGGACATTGCTGCTATAAACATCAGGGTGCACGTACCCCTTCGGATCCCTACATTTGTATCTTTGGGGTAAATACCCAGTAGTGCAATTGCTGGGTTGTGGTGTAGCTCTATTTTCAACTTTTTGAGGACCCTCCATACTGTTTTCCAGAGTGGCTGCACCAGCTTGCATTCCCACCAACAGTGTAGGAGGGTTCCCCTTTCTCCGCATCCCTGCCAACATCTGTGATTTCCTGACTTGTTAATTTTAGCCATTCTACTGGTGTGAGGTGGTATCTCATTGAGGTTTTGATTTGGATTTCTTTGATGCCGAGCGATGTTGAGCACTTTTTCATGTGTCTGTTGGCCCTCTGCATGTCTTCTCTGGAAAAATGTCTGTTCATGTCTTCTGCCCATTTCTTGATTTGATCATTTGTTCTTTGGGTGTTGAGTTTGATAAGTTCTTTATAGATTTTGGATACTAGCCCTTTATCTGATATGTCATTTGCAAATATCTTCTCCCATTCTGTCGGTTGTCTTTTGGTTTTGCTGACTGTTTCCTTTGCTGTGCAAAAGTTTTTTATCTTGATGAAGTCCCAATAGTTCATTTTTGCCCTTGTTTCCCTTGCCTTTGGCGATGTTTCTAGGAAGAAGTTGCTGCAGCTGAGGTCGAAGAGGTTGCTGCCTGTGTTCTCCTGTAGGATTTTGATGGACTCATGTCTCACATTTAGGTCTTTCAACCATTTGGAGTCTATTTTTGTGTGTGGTGTAAGGAAATGGTCCAGTTTCCTTCTTCTGCATATGGCTGTCCAATTTTCCCAATACCATTTGTTGAAGAGACTGTCTTTTTTCCATTGGACATTCTTTCCTGCTTTGTCGAAGATGAGTTGACCATAGAGTTGAGGGTCCATTTCTGGGCTCTCTATTCTGTTCCATTGATTGGTGTCTGTTTTTGTGCCAGTACCATACTGTCTTGATGATGACAGCCTTGTAATAGAGCTTGAAGTCCCGAATTCTGATGCCACCAGCTTTGCTTTTCCTTTTCAATATTCCTCTGGCTATTCGGGGTCTTTTCTGGTTCCATACAAATTTTAGGATTATTTGTTCCATTTCTTTGAAAAAAGTGGATGGTATTTTGATAGAGATTGCATTGAATGTCTAGATTGCTCTAGGTAGCATTGACATCTTCACAATATTTGTTCTTCCAATCCATGAGCATGGAACGTTTTTCCATTTCTTTGTGTCTTCCTCAATTTCTTTCATGAGTATTTTATAGTTTTCTGAGTACAGATCCTTTGCCTCTTTGGTTAGATTTATTCCTAGGTATCTTATGGTTTTGGGTGCAGTTGTAAATGGGATCGACTCCTTAATTTCTTTTTCTTCTGTCTTGGTGGTGGTGTATAGGAATGCCACTGATTTCTGTGCATTGATTTTATATCCTGCCACTTTACTGAATTCCTGTATGAGTTCTAGCAGTTTTGGGGTGGAGTCTTTTGGGTTTTTCACATAAAGTATCATATCATCTGCAAAGAGTGAGAGTTTGACTTCTTCTTTGCCGATTTGGATGCCTTTTATTTCTTCTTGTTGTCTGATTGCTGTGGCTAGGACTTCTAATACTATGTTGAATAGCAGTGGTGATAGTGGACATCCCTGCCGCATTCCTGACCTTAGCGGGAAAGCTCTCCGTTTTTCCCCATTGAGAATGATATTTGCTGTGGGTTTTTCATAGATGGCTTTTATGATATTGAGGTATGTACCCTCTATCCCTATACTCTGAAGAGTTTTGATCAAGAAAGGATGCTGTACTTTGTCAAATGCTTTTTTTGCATCTATTGAGAGGATCGTATGGTTCTTGTTCTTTCTTTTATTAATGTATTGTGTCACATTGATTGATTTGTGGATGTTGAACCAACCTTGCAGCCCAAGGATAAATCCCACTTGGTTGTGGTGAATAATCCTCTTCATGTACTGTTGGATCCTATTGGCTAGTATTTTGGTGAGAATTTTTGCATCCATGTTCATCAAGGATATTGGTCTGTAATTCTCCTTTTTGATGGGGTCTTTGTCTGGTTTGGGGATCAAGTAATGGTGGCCTCATAAAATGAGTTTGGAAGTTTTCCTTCTATTTCTATTTTTTGGAACAGTTTCAAAAGAATAGTATTAATTCTTCTTTAAATGTTTGGTAGAATTCCCCTGGGAAGCCATCTGGCCCTGGGCTTTTGTTTGTTAGGAGATTTTTGATGACTGCTTCAATTTCCTTAGTGGTTATAGGTCTGTTCAGGTTTTCTATTTCTTCCTGGTTCAGTTTTGCTACTTGATACATCTCTAGGAATGCATCCATTTCTTCCAGATTATCTAATTTGCTGGCATAGAGTTGCTCATAATATGTTCTTATAATTGTTTGTATTTCTTTGGTGTTGGTTTTGATCTCTCCTCTTTCATTCATAATTTTATTTATTTGGGTCATTTCTCTTTTTTTTTTGATACGTCTGTCCAGGGGTTTATCAATCTTATTAATTCTTTCAAAGAACCAACTCCTAGTTTTGTTGATCTGTTCTACTGTTCTTTTGCTTTCTATTTTATTGATTTCTGCTCTGATCTTTATTATTTCTTTTCTCCTGCTGGGTTTAGGCTTTATTTGCTGTTCTTTCTCCAGCTCCTTTAGGTGTAGGGTTAGGTTGTGTATTTGAGATCTTTGTTGTTTCTTGAGAAAGGCTTCTATTCCTATATACTTTCCTCTTAGGACTGCCTTTGCTGCACTCCAAAAAAGTTGAACAGTTGTGTTTTCATTTTCATTTGTTTCTATGAATTTTTTTAATTCTTCTTTACTTTCCTGGTTGACCCATTCATTCTTTAGTAGGATGCTCTTTAGCCTCCATGTATTTGAGTTCTTTCCGACTTTCCTCTTGTGATTGAGTTCTAGTTTCAAAGCACTGTGGTCTGAAAATATGCAGGGAATGATCCCAATCTTTTGGTATCGGTTGAGACCTGATTTGTGACCTAGGATGTGATCTATTCTGGAGAATGTTCCATGGGCACTAGAGAAGAATGTGTATTCTGTTGCTTTGGGATGGAATGTTCTGAATATATCTGTGAATCCATTTGGTCCAGTGTGTCATTTAAAGTGTTTATCTCCTTGTTGATCTTTTGCTTAGATGATCTGTCCATTTCAGTGAGGGGGGTGTTAAAGTCCCCCACTATTATTGTATTGTTGTCAATGTGTTTCTTTGCTTTTGTTATTAATTGCCTTATATAATTGGCTGCTCCCATGTTACGGGCATAGATATTTACAATTGTTAGATCTTCTTGTTGGATAGACCCTTTAAGTAGGATATAGTGTCCTTCCTCATCTCTTATTACAGTCTTTGGTTTAAAATCTAATTTGTCTGATATAAGGATTGCCACCCCAGCTTTCTTCTGATGTCCATTAGCATGGTAAATGGTTTTCCACCCCTCACTTTCAATCTGGGGGTGTCTTTGGGTCTAAAATGAGACTCTTGCAGACAGCATATCGAATGTTTTTTTTATCCAATCTGATATCCTGTGTCTTTTGATTGGGGCATTTAGCCCATTTACATTCAGGGTAACTATTGAAAGATATTAATTTAGTGCCATTGTATTGCCTGTAAGGTGACTGTTACTGTATATTGTCTGTGTTCCTTTCTGGTCTATGTTGCTTTTAGGCTCTCTCTTTGCTTAGAGGACCCCTTTCAATATTTCTTGTAGGGCTGGTTTGGTGTTTGCAAATTCCTTTAGTTTTTGTTTGTCCTGGAAGCTTTTGATCTCTCCTATTTTCAATGACAGCCTAGCTGGATATAGTATTCTTGGCTGCATATTTTTCTCATTTAGTGCTCTGAATATATCCTGCCAGTCCTTTCTGGCCTGCCAGGTCTGTGTGGATAGGTCTGTTGCCAATCTAATGTTTCTACCATTGTAGGTTACAGATCTCTTGTCCCGAGCTGCTTTCAGGATTTTCTCTTTGTCTCTGAGACTCGTAAGTTTTACTATTAGATGTCAGGGTGTTGACCTATTTTTATTGATTTTGATGGGGGTTCTCTGTGCCTCCTGGATTTTGATGCCTGTTTCCTTTTCCAAATTAGGGAAGTTCTCCTCTATAATTTGCTCCAATATACCTTCTGCCCCTCTCTCTCTTTCTTCTTCTTCTGGGATCCCAATTATTCTAATATTGTTTCATCTTATGGTATCACTTATCTTTCGAATTCTGCCCTCACGATCCAGTAGTTGTTTACCTCTCTTTTTCTCAGCTTCTTTGTTTTCCATCATTTGGTCTTCTATATCACTAATTCTCTCTTATGCCTCATTTATCCTAGCAGTTAGAGCCTCCATTTTTTTTTTAAGATTTTTATTTATTCATTTGAGAGAGAGAGAGAGAATGAGAGAGAGAGAGAGCATGAGAGGGGGGAGGGTCAGAGGGAGAAGCAGACTCCCCGCTGAGCAGGGAGCCCAATGTGGGACTAGATCCCAGGACTCCGGGATCATGACCTAAGCCAAAGGCAGACACTTAACTGACTGAGCCACCCAGGCACCCCAGAGCCTCCATTTTTTACTGCACCTCATTAATAGCCTTTTTGATTTTGACTTGGTTATATTTTAGTTCTTTTATTTCTCCAGAAAGTGTTTTTCTAACATCTTCCATGCTTTTTTCAAGCCCGGCTTGTATCTTTAAAATCATCATTCTGAACTCTAGTTCTGACATCTTACTAATGTGTGTATTGATTAGGTCCCTGACAGTCGGTTCTTTTTGTTGAGGTGATTTTTTCCATCTTGTCATTTTGTCCAGAGGAGAATAGATGAATGAGAGAACAAAATGCTAACAGGGTAACAACGTCCCCAGAAAAATATACACTAAACAAATCAGAAGAGACCTGAAACCAGGGGAAAAGAAAGGGAAAGAAAGAAAAAAGAAAAAGATAAAGATAAAAACACACAAACAAACAAACAAACAAAACAGAATATGATCAAAAGATCAGGTTGGTGCATAGATCAGTGCCACACACTAGATTTGGGGTCTGTTAGAAAAAAGTGCCTCCCAAAATTTTAAAGAAAGAAAAACTTAAATATGTACAAAAGTAAGGGTAAATATGATGAAGGGATGGATTTGACTGTAAAGATGAAAATTATAAAAGATTTTATAAAAGGAATTGATAAGAAGTTGGTTGAAAAAAGAAAGAAGAGGATTTAAAAAAAAAAAGGAGAGAATGTGATCAGGCAGGAGACTAAAACAAAGCCATACACTAGAGATTTAGGGTATATTTTGGTCTATTACAAGAAACTGTATCCCAAAATTTTAAAGAGAGAACAACTTATACATATATATATATATATATATATATATATATATATATATATATATATACCAAAAATAAGGTTAACTACTATGAAGGGATAGAGTATGACTCTAAAAATGAAAAATAAAAAAGATTTTTTAAAAAAGGGACTGATAAGATGTTGGTTGAAAAAGGGAAAAAGAAAAATTCAAAAAAAAAAGCAAAAGAAAATTAAAAAAATTAACTTTGAAAGACAAAAGAATCATGGGGGAAAAGCCATGAATTATGTGCTTTATTCCCCTAGTGCTGGCGCTCTGCTGTTGTCATTGACCAGTAAACTTGGTCTTGGCTGGCTGTTCTTGAAGATCTTCTGGGGGAGGGTCCTGTTGCCGTGGTTCTCAAATGTCTTTGCCAGAGGCGTAGTTGCCCCACCCTTGCAGGGTCTGGGCTAAGTAATCTGCTTGGGTTTGCTCTCGGGACCTTTTTGTTCCCTGCAAGCTTTCCGTACAGCTTTGGAGGACAAGAGTGAAAATGACAGCCTCCCAATCTCCGCCTTGGGCGAGCCAAGAACTCGGGGCCCCACTCCTCAGTGCGCCCCAGATAAAAGCAGTCAGTCACTTCTATCTCCCCAGTCTCCGGCCGCACTCCGTACTCACTTGGCCTGTGACCGAGTGTTTGTATCTCTGGCACAGGACCTGTTTGGAGTCTCTGAATCCAGCAGATCCCTGCAATACGCTCCTGTACTGCTCCTCCCAGAGGAGGAAGGTGAGTCTCCCCAGATCTGCTGCTTGTTGGGTCCCTGCTGGAGGAGCAGTGGCCCAACTGTGCTGTGGATCACGGTTTATGGCAACCCTGAGCTGAGAGCCCACTCCTCGGCTCCGCCCCTGCAGTCAGCTTCCCCATTCTGATACCTGGGAGCTCTGCCGCACTCAGGCACCCCTGGTCTTTCTGTGTCCCCGAGGGTCCTGAGACCATACTGTCCCAGCGAGAGTTCCACCCCCCGCTTAGCCACTGGAGCGACATCCCTCAATGGAGCCGAATTCTAAAAGTTCCAATTTTGTGCTCCGCGGCTCTATCACTTGCCAGAAGTGGCCGACGGAGGCCCCCTCCCCCACCGTCTATCCTCCCGAATATCGCCTCGGATTCACTTCTCTGCACGTCCTACCTTCCAGAAAGTGATTGCTTTTCTGTTCAGAGAGTTGCTGCTATTCTTTTCTTCGATCTCCTGTTGAGTTCGTAGGTGTTCAGAATGGTTTGATCCCTATGTAGCTGAATTCCTGGGACCAGACGAAATTTAGGTCTCCTACTCCTCCGCCATCTTGCTCCTCCCCCCCAGTCTGAGAATTTTAAACTCTATCTTGACCTCCCAGGTCATTTAGGAGGTAACTTTCTCAATGTGGGAACATAACACATATTTTATTTAACAAGCTGAAGCTGATGTTTAACTTTTAAGTACTTAGACATTTTATGTGGGTATCAATTTGTACTTTTGCCCCAGATCCCACAGATTTTAGTAGCAGGACTACTCAGTTCTCTAGTCTCTGATACATTCTGCAAACTATCTTATGCTCTGTAATAAACCTCCTTCTGCCTAAAGTACCCAGAGTATCTTTTGTTCTCTAAAACCAAGAAATTGGCTGTTACAGTTCCTTCGATGTTTAGAAAGGGGTGGTATTTTCCTTTTGTTGTAGATAAATCCACATCAACTCCAAAAATATGGAACTCTTCCAGTATCAATCATAGTGTTGATTTGCTGTGAGTGACTCTTCCTGATCCCAAGGCTCTGTACTGTAGTAGCAAGAGTACTGACGTTGAATGAGAGCCTAGGTTGGAGACCCAGGTCTAACACTCGGCGTGCACTTTGAACAAGCCATTTTTAACCTCCCTAAATCCTGGTTTCTCACATGAGAATTGAATAAGATAATATGTGTACATATACTTCATTGAATGCAGATGTAGCATTGCCATTTTTAATGCTGAACCTAAAGAGAAGAGTTAATAATAGCTGACTCCTTAGGTATATTCCCTGCGGTATATTCTCTGATGCTTTTTCTTTTTTTACTTCAAAAACCTCTGCTGCAATCACTCCCCTCTGGAAAACCAATTCCACCATCTTAACTTATGGCTCCATTAGGAAATATTTCTAGAAAGTCATTCAAATGTTTCCATTTTCCAATTCCATTTTGGTACTTCAAGTTCTAACTCCTTATGCTACAGGAAGTCATTTTCTTTCTTACTTGCTGTTTAAACTCTTCAAGCACTTGTCAAGCATTATTATGTCATACTCACCCTACTCAGGGATTTAATCACACACTCCAGGCACTTCAAGACATATTCATTTTCTGGAGTATCCAATGACATGATCTGCAATAGCAGAGATAAGGATTCAAGCATTTAAGTTCCTCTTGGGTTTCTTGATTTTCTGAATTTTTTTTTTTTTTAAGATTTTATTTATTTATTTATTTGACAGAGAGAGACACAGCGAGAGAGGGAGCACAAGCGGGGGAGTGGGAGAGGGAGAGGGAGAAACAGGCTTCCCGAGGAGCAGGGAGCCCAATGCGGGGCTGGATCCCAGGACCATGGGACCATGACCTGAGCTGAAGGCAGATGCTTAATGACTGAGCCACACAGGTGCCCCTTGATTTTCTGAATCTTAAGGAATCTTTCAGAGTTAGTCCTAGAGCAATGCAAGTTTCAAACAGCTTTCATAACATGATGTATTTTCTTTTCATTATGTTTTTCAGATTAAGAACCTACTACAACAGTAGCCTATGCTAACTGGAAGATAAGCCTTCTGTTTCTGGCTCAGAAACGTGGAAAAGGGAACATTTCAAAAGTCATTTTATTGGCATATTTCAATCAAATGCCTAAAAATCCATGATGAGATGAGCAAGGACTGCATTAGGCAATTCCTATTTTTAAAAGATTTTTCTAGTTTCCAATGGTCTCTACCAGATGGTCCTGTAAAGGTTCCCCCCCAAAAGTAACTGATGGATTAGAATTGCAGAACCGTTGCGACATGGCATCAAACAGTTAAAACTACATAGAACCTTTGGGAAAAAAAATGCTTTAAATTTTGGAAACAATTGATACACCTGTAAGTGCTGTGGCTGGGAGCTTGGGTATGTTGGCTCCATTCCTTGTCTTTCTTGAGCTCAGCTCTCTGGTAGAGGGAGAGATGGAGCCCTTCAGTCCGTGTTTCCCAGGGTCCCAGATCAGCTGTCTTCTGGCTGAGTTTTGACAAAGAAAGACATTGGCCAGAGGTTGAATGGGGTGGGAGCGAGAAGCCAGAGCATTTCTCCTCCTTCCTCCCCATCTAAGGCAGCTTCTCAGCGTTGCTTCTCCTCTATGGCTCCAGCTCCTTGGTTTCATTGCTTGACAAGTTTGTCTTGGTTTGCATCTAATAACTCCTTGGGCAGTAGTACTGCCGCATGTTTCATCTTTCTAGCCTATAGATGGTAGTGGTTTCATGTTGTTTAACTCTGTTTAACTCTGTTACCTTATCATCCCCTCTGTTCGTTCTCAGAAATTCCATCACCTATGTGATAAATTCCCTGAATTAAATTCACTCTGTTGAAAAGTCTTAAGGTGGTTTCTGCTTTCTTTCTTACACTCTGATTGATAATATAATGCACTGACTTTTGAAACAATGCACATGACTGTTAGTGCACCAATAGGAACATTAAGGAACTGGGATACAATAAGTCACTTTATAGATTTTTCAGGACACTACGTGAAATGAAGCATAAATTGTGGAAAAACTGCCCCAGCAAGAAGACTAAATTAGAGGCATCAGTGAATTTGGGGGACTTGATTGTCCTTTTTCTTTATTTTTTTTTTCTCCAGGTAAAGTAGTATGTAGGTGAGCAGTGAAAGCAACAATAATCACTGACCTATTTACAATTCTGACTTTGGGCCAGTAGGTCTATTATCTGGTATAGTCTGCATTAAGATGTTCACTAGAACATCTCAAGGAAATATCTGAAAACATTACATCTGGCTTATTAACAAAACAAGTGCCAAATATGATATAAACCAAAATCACAAAAACATTTGCCTTCATTTTGATCTCATTCTTTTACTTATGCAATGAGTACCTATGATGTATCAGTCACTCTTCTACATTCTATAAATATATCCCTGAATAAGGAACAAAAAAATAATCCCTTACCTGTGTGGAGCTTATGGTCTGAAGTGGGTGGAGGTGGTTATTTAGACCAATAGTAACCAACAGGGTGAAAACCCTCATAGGAAAAACAACCAATCCACACTTAGATTTTTTTTCTCTAAGTTATTTCTTTCATGTTAAGTCCTAAAAGGAAAAAGGATATTGTCATCTTACTTTCTAAAATACAGTTGTAAAAAGGTACTGGATTTGAAGTTTGGCAAGTTTTGATTTGAGTTCAAGTTCTTTACTTTTCTGATTATTTAAATTATCATGCTTATGAAACATCACTCATATAGGCTCCCTGAAGTAGTTTTAAAAGTAGAAAAATGTGTTGAGAATAGAGATAGTTAAGTTTGGAAAACTGAAATTTATGAATAGCTCTCATTTTCATTTTATTTTTAATTTCCAGCAAATGACAACAATGTGTTTATAGATTGTTGTTGGTGTTCCAAATTTGGGGGATTTTAGGTCATTAATTTTCCAGATATATTTTTCTGCCCTATTCAATCTCTCTACTTCTGTGGCTCCAATTACACTTTCTTTACACCAGTTTATAAGTTCCCATGGGTCACTAAGAATATATTCTTTCTTTTTTTTTAATCTTTTTTCTCTCTGTTCTTCAGAGTAGATAATTTCTATTTTCCTATCTTCAAGTTCACTAGTTTTCTCTTTTTTCCAGTGTCCATGCAGTTGTTAATACAATCCAATCAATTTTTAAATTTCAGACAGTGTGTTTGTTAGTTCTGGAATTCCATTTGGTTCTCTTTTATAGTTTCCATTTTTCTGAGAAGATTTCCCATTGTACATTTCCTATATACATCTTTCCTTTTAAATTCTTAAATATATTTATAATAGTTAATTTAAAATTAGTGCTGCTAATTCTAACATCCGAGTCATCTGGGATTTGTTTCTTTTGGCTGCTTTATTTCATAATTATTGGTCATATTTATCTATTTCTTCATATATTCAGTAATTTTAAAAATTTTATGCGAGAATTTAAGATAACATTACATTAGACATATACACGTATATGTATATATATGTATATATACGTTTAAGTTAAATCACATTACAGTGAATGTGATTATTCCATCTTCCTTTAAAAGCTACTAAGTTTTGTTCTGGCAGGCAATAAAATTCCTCCTTCTTTTAAATGTCTTATTGTCTCGCAAACTGCCTCATATTCCTTCAAATACATCTGACCAACTTCCTCTACCATAGAAACTATCACACCTATAGCCAAGAGAAAAGAGTCTTTACAAATGATCAGCAATTCAGAAGTCATGAGTATTAGAATTTGAGACCCATTTCATCCTTTTATTTCAAGGGTACTTCTATGTGGAGAACCCACTGTACAAATTTGCATATATATTGTTCCATATTGCCTATAAAAAATATCTCCTATAAGAAAGTAACACAAACCTTTTCTGAAGTATAAATAGTCTTTCCAAAATCAGTTTTAAAAAACATCCTAGTTTAAAAAACATCTTAGTTGAGAAAAAGGATCATAATTCCAGGGAAAGAGTACTGTTACCTTCATGGAGCCTGGAATTAGAGGAACTAAGAACAATAATTTGGAGGTAAAAGAAACAAAACTACTTGGTAACCTCTGTTTGGATGAAATATGTATGAGGACTAAATCAGCCCATATTTGAACTGGTGTCTTTTTCCAGTTTGAGCTGAAGATGTAAAACCCACATATTCAATAGTATTTTTGTTTTGTTTTGTTTTAAAAGAAAACCATATTTGTTGTAAAATTTATTTTAAATACTTAAAAACATAAAGAAAAAATTTTAGTCTTTTCAGAGATAAATAACTGAACCTATTAAGGTATGCCCTTTAAGTTTTTTATGTGTGTGTGTGTGTGAAAATATGTATATATATGTGTGTGTGTGTGTGTACTATATTACAAAATTGGAATGATGCTCTCAACATGATGTACCTCATGTATGTCACTAAAAACATATCACGGACTTTTCCACATCATTAAATGGTCTTTGAAAAATGTGATTTTTGATAACATTTTATTGTATGGATAATTTACTTATCCATCCCCCTATTACTAGAGATTATGTTGTTTTCAATTTTTTATTCTCAAATAAATTAAATAATTGTTCCCATATATGATTATTTCCTTATAATACAGCACATCAAGCCAGTGTTATGTAGAGAGAAATGCTTGAAAGACAGAAATGGAGGGTGGTTTTAGCTAGCATCGTTTTCATAGCTGAATTGAAAAAGAGGGTATGCCAAAGCAACAGTCTTTCATAAAATAGTTGCTCTGCGTTTCCAACAATCATTGGAAAATGGGAGACTGAAGACTTGTAAAGTTACAGCAGACTTTCCTGTCGCATGTGCTGCGGAACATCAGTTGTGTGGGATTTTAATAAGTGTTACATTAGGGAAGTGTTCTGAGGTATAGAGACTTTGAGAAATACAGACTTAAAGGCAACTAAGATTTTTGCTGTTATGTTTTACTGCAGGACTTCCCAGAACCTTTAATGATCTTGTATGCTTTTTAAAACACCAAACAGAAACTATAATATGGAACAATTTCCCAAACTTATTTAGCCACAAAATCTTTTGTGCACTAAATATCCTGAGGGAAGAGTGTTCTGTGAAACACCAGATTGGGCAAAAGTACTTGAACAAAATTGAGGAAAAGTAAATTATAGTCAAGGCCAGTGGAAAAACCACATCAGATTAAGTTAGATTAGGCTAAATTGTTTTATGGCAAGCACTGCATGTCTTGAAATCTTGCTTTCCATTTTAATTCCTTATCTCTTTAAAAGTGCCACATGAGCTATGCTCTTCTTTTGTTAGTACATAGCTCTACACAAAAGTAGTATCTGGTGGACTATGAATTTTATCTCACCATGACATGCTTTTGTGGAGGCCATAGCAGATAGTGACAAAGTCCCAACCTAGGAGTTAAAACAGAGTGGTGGGCTGTGCCACTAGCTAACTTGTGACCTTGGAAGATTAACTTAGGCTCCATGAACTTTGCTTGGCACGGTCTAGGTATACAATAAGTGGTTGGTTCAATGAATGATTTGAACCAGACGTTCAGAAACTTTTCAGTCATTCTCACCTGGTGTCATTCATGGACTTCAGGAAGATCTAACCAGCTTCTCTGTAATTGGTCTTATAAATCTTAAGCTCTGTTGGTAATCTTTTTCTCAGTTTAAGATCCACAGCATTTTTAATAATGATGCTATACTGTAAAGACATAAGAGAAGACAGTTATTCCACTTCCCAACAATAATTAAAAATTAAATATATTTCTGTCCTGCCTTTTACCTAGACAGTTACTTGTTGTCAGGGATCAGGGACCTTGCTCAGCTACATTTTCTGCATTACCTTTGTAGTTCCAGGTTGGCCTATGGTTTATTTGTCTCACAACAGAAATGTTTAACCTGGGGTTAGTAAGCTTCAGGGAGCCCTTGAACCTGATGAAATTGTGTATAAACATTTTCTGTTTATGTAAGAACATTTGTCTTTCTGGAGACACACCCCATGGCTTTCAATAGATATTCAAATGGCATTTTCAATCCCTCAAAAAAGTTAAAACTTACTGCTTATAGGTTTCTTAAGATTTTTGAAGAGGTACATGAAGAACAAAACAAGGCACAAATTAATGCTTGAGTTCAAAATACTGGTCTAAGTTACTGCTACAGTAATTTACCCAACATCGGAATGTGTGGGAGTAGAAACCTCAGGGTACAAAAATCAATGTGATTGCAAAAAGGAAAAAAAAAAAAACCTTTTTACAGGCATTTTCTCTTCCTCTTAGATTCCCAAGGCCCCAGCTGCTGTATGGGGAAAAAAAAAAACTATAGGAAAAATGTCTTAATGATATGTTATAAGAACAGCTATTAACCAGAGAGAAGTGCCATTATCACAATAAATGAGATAATATTTACCCATTTATTAGCTATGTTCCTAGAGACCTTAAAAAGAAACATTTCTATAGGATGGTCCAGTGTCATCAGAGTGTCTATGAAATAATCCACAATGATTGGAACTTTATGGAAAGGATTCCTTGGAAAGCCTACCTCTAGGATAATTTGTCTATCTTTAACCTAATCCTGATTAATATTGTCATATATTATCTTCTGCATGTTCTTGAGCTCCAGGTCCCAATTTATTAACCCCTATTCTAGATTAAAATCACACACATATCTACATGCTCCTCTGAACATCATTATGTGCCAATGTAGATGATGACAGTGATAGCTGATATTGGTCTAGTACTTAGTACGGGCCTCATAGAAAGCCTCTGAGGTAGTGACTTTTTTTTTTTTTTTTTTTTTTTTTGAGGTAGTGACTATTATTAAGGAGTTTACAGACAAGGAAACTAAACTATGGAAAGGTTATGCAATTTATCCTGGATCACAGAGCTAACAAATGCCCAAACCAGAACTCAAGCCCAGACAGTCTTATTCCAGAGTTTATTATGCTACTTGGCCTCTAAGATATAACTCAGGAATTTGCTCATATACTCTTCATTTCTCCTCATCCCAACTATTTCCACATTTATTCTCCTCAGCTTTCCCACCCAGAATGTCCCCGAAGTTCCTTCTAGATTCAAATTCCAGAAACTGCTAGCATCTTCCCCTGGCTTAAATGGAGTGGTCATCTCAGTTTGTGATCTAGGATGACCTTTTAGGGACCTTGACTGTCATACTTGTTGTTGGTCAACTGCGTCTGAATTCAGTTGTTTGCAACAAGAAAGGAAGCTGAAGCATTTATGTTGCAATGGCCTTATCAAAGTTGGAGTTAAACTCTGAGCAGTCATATCTTAAGTATTATATGTAGAGGTTTTACAGATCAAATGTAGAAGATTGAGTGTACTGGGTTGGCCACGAATAGACCCTACATTGTGTATGGCTATTTTCCAAACTTTGGCCATGATTTTTTTCAGTCCTGTGCTGTCTATACAGTATTTGTTTAATATTTTGATTTAAATATTCTCATGTTTTAAATTACTATATTTATAAATGAAAGCTTATTTCATCACAATAAATTGAAAACCAGTACCATCTAACCTAAATAGAGGGCAATTTACAAAGCAAACACAAAAATCATGTTAAATTCCACCTAGACTTTATGGCCTTCTAAGTCTCTTATTATTGAAGTTTCTTTTTCTATGTTAAAAGGGGAAATTATGTAGTATTAGAGAAAAACTAGTACTAAACTAGTATTTCTCTTTGATCTAATCAGAAGAGTTAAAGGGAAATAAAGAGAATAACTTTTCTTAGTATATGATTTATTTTTATTTAATCCCCTGTCTGCACATTACCTAAAATTCATATTGAGCAATACTGGCTCAGTAGAAATAAAAAGCATATCCTAGAAAATTTTAAATTTTCTACTAACCATGTTAAATAAAGAAAAAGAAACAAGGGGAACTTAATTTTAATATTTTATTTAAACCTAAATACCTAAAATATTATTTCAATGTATGTAATCAATATAAACCTTATTTATGAGATATACTTGGGGAACTCCAAGTAATTGTCATCAGATTCAAGGTGCCAGTAGTAGTGAGAGATGACAATGGAGAAGTAGTAATTAAGGTATTGATTTAGAAAGGTCTTGAATGACATTTAAGTATTTAGACTTTGTCCTGAAATCAGGAGCACTGGAGACTATGAATTGGGGGAGGGAGATGCATAAAAATATTTATATTTGATGAGTATCTTTCTGGCTGAAGAGCATAAAAGGAATAACAGAAAGCCAAGGAGATCAGTTAGGAAGCTGCTTCAGTAATCTAGACTTGAGAGAAGGAAATGCATTGGAGAGACATTTGGGAGGGAGGATCCATGGATTGAATTGACTTGTTGCTTTTGGTGAGGGAAAGGGAAGAGGCAGAAAGAATGTTATTATTCCACGTTCTGGCTTAGTTAGCTATTAGATAATGGTGATATTCTCTAAAATAGGGACCAGAGGAAGGAGAACAACTCTGTTCACAACTTTATTGACCTGGAATCTTGCATTTTTTTTTTTTTTTTTTAAAGATTTTATTTATTTATTTGACACAGAGAGACACAGTGAGAGAGGGAACACAAGCAGGGGGAGTGGGAGAGGGAGAAGCAGGCTTCCCGCGGAGCGAGGAGCCCGATGTGGGGCTCGATCCCAGGACCCTGGGATCATGACCTGAGCCGAAGGCAGACGCTTAACGACTGAGCCACCCAGGCGCCCCTGGAATCTTGCATATTTTATAGAAGTTCTGAAAACTACCAAAGCAGGCCTGCATAGGCTTTGGAAGGTTACATGCAAAGCAATTGGATGCTTGCCTTACGTGCGAGTTAAACATACCTATTTCAAATTCACTGATAAGGAAACAAATGAATCAATATATACAATAATATGAAGCTTTACTTCATAGCTTAAAATTATAATTTTTTTCCATAGAGACCTTGAATCATACTGAAAGTACGATAAAAGATGTTACAGCAGTAACCTCTCTGCACTATCCTTGGAGTTATCTTCATATGAGTGATTTGGCCTCTATAAACTTTATGAATTACAAGGGAACAGAGTCTTCTTATTTGTTTTTTGTTTTATTGTTTTTAGTCTCTTTTAGCCAGCCAAGATGAGGATTGAGGTCTTCATCAAAGCCAAGTAAGAGCTTCCCTCCGGGGTTCAGGAAGGAACAAGTGCAGGTTTGAAGAGCACTAGGAATTCATTCAGCTCTTTATCCCCAAATGTAGCACAGGTTGTCTTGTAGGGATTTCACTGGTGCTGCAGTTTACAATTCTCATTGCAAAGACAAAGATTAGAAACGGACATTAAATAAATGCGATAGCAATCACCAAAACAATTAATAGAAGAGCAGAGATAAAAAAAAAAAACCAGTAGGATCAACAAAAGGAAAAACATAAATCAGACAAAACATGAGAGAGGACCAGTGAGTTCTCGTCTCTAAATTTGGAAAAATGAAAAGGATTTTTAAAAAATCCTGATGAAAATGAACTAAAAAAATAGGTTAAGGAATTACTTCTTCAGGAGGTCTACATGCAAAAGCCCCCAAAAGGATCCCCCCAGGCAGATATTCTCAGGCAGAAAGCTATAGTCAACTGATTCTTCCTCCAGGCAAGTAATAATAATACCAATGAAAATAATTGATTCCCTAATTTAGGCATTTCATTAAACCAAAACCATAAATATGGCAGTCTCACATCCACTTGAAATCAGTCAATTTTTGTCAAAATAAAATGGCAACACACACCGCTGGGCGTCATTTATTTGTGGGGGAATTTTGCCAAATAAAAATCTATTGTTTGCTGTAATACAAACTTGTTGGCTATTTTTAAAACAGAGATTGGTAATGACTTCCTCTTGACAGCTGTTCACACTAATTTTTGCTCCTCCTAGTCCAGTGGAAATCTTGCAGTTGAAAAGACTTCAAATAGGTCACAGCTCTCAAGTGTTTTCAATTCTGTTCAATTCGGTGGTGAATGAAGCTGGTTAGGAGGGAAACTGCTTGTCTTTCCAAATTTAGTGTTCTGAAAACAGGTTGTTGTAGTTAGTGAGCATTACATGAGCCATCTAAATTTAGCAAACATTTTCATTCCCTTGCCCAAGCCCACCCACAATAGTGGATGGAACTTAGATTTCATCCACACTCATCTGGGTAATGTAAACCCCTTGGGTTCTACGAAGCCTGCTGAGCAAGAAAGCTGAATACAGAAATGGCAGCAAAATATGTAACTTTCAGACCTAAAGAGAGGTGGGGGGGGGGCAACTAAGACTACATTGACTAATCCTAGTTGGCTTTTAAATTATTTCTCACCTTATCCACATCAGATCTCCTTTGTTTGCCTGAGGAGCATCTGGAAAAATGCCTAATTAGGGGAAGCTTGCTGTTTATCTGAGGAACTGGCCTTCAGCATTCATGGTGCCTCACCTCTGAGCTCAAGGTCAGTCCAGGATGTCATAGCTCCCCTCCATGTTGATGACTGTGAGTGCAGTTATGCTTAAAAGTTTGTAGGTATTTAAGGGGTAGTTTGGATTACTGAGGTTGAATAGAAGCTGCCTGTACAGTATAGGACTACTATAGGGGAAAGAAGAGAAAATTTGCTTCATACAACATTATGCATAGTGGGTTGTCAAGAAATTATGGTTGAATAAATAAATTGTGGCCATTTCTAAGCAAAAGGCCAAATCTATGATCCTGAATCAAATCTGCATAGCAATTTTTCTCAAACTTCACTGCTTAAGTACATTAAAGAATGTGAGGAGGAGGAGAAAAAAGAATGATCTAAGATTAAGCAAAACCAGGTCTTTGTAGGAATTTCTTTGTAGTTGCATGTCCTATTTTAAAAGTTCATGCAAATTTTATACTCTATACTGTAGTATGTAAACATTTAGCTTATGGCTTCAGGTACCATCCTGCCAAATAGTTTGGATAACATGGCAATCTGTCATTCTCTCTGTCGTGTTAACTAAAGAAAAGTTTAGAAAAAGACTTTGCAAATGACTTATATCTACCTTGAATTTATATACCCAGTGTTTGTGTAAATTACATCTACATTTTTTAAATTTTATTTTTGGAATTTCATTATCAATCAGTAGATGCATTTTGATGTTTTCAAATGATTAGAAAGATTTCATACCTTAATATATTGAGTTCTGTATTAGGGGAGAAAAGCATGTGATGAATAAACTAAAGTAACCTTGTATTAACCACTTGGTGTGTATCTGTCACTACTGTAGTATAGAATTAGGTATTACAAAAAAATTGCTAACTAATATTCTGACATATGTGCTATGAAGATAAATGATTTTAAAAAGCCCTCTTGAAATTTAGATACATTACTTTATAATAACACCTTCTGCAAATACAATGAGAATGCTTTCTAGAAGTTTTCTTCAGAGAAATGAAAATAAAGTTTCATTTTTCTTTTCTTATAGTACCTGCTACAGATAAAAGAGAATGAAATTCCCTTACTCCTAATGCATTGAAAATAATCTACACTTAGACCATAAGTGCTGAGTTCTTTTTTTTTTTTTTTAAGATTTATTTATTTTTTTCATTTGAGAGAGATAGCAGTGGGGAGAGGCAGAAGGGGAAAGGGAGAGAGTCTTTTTTTATTTTATTATTTATTAAATTTTATTTATTTATTTATTTATTTTGATGTAGTGTTCCATGATTCATTGTTTGCGTATAACACCCAGTGCTCCATTCAATGCATGCCCTCTTTAATACCCATCCCTGGGCTAACCCATCCCCCCACACCCCTCCCCTCTAGAACCTTCAGTTTGTTTTTCAGAGTCCACAGTCTCTCATGGTTCATCTCCCCCTCTGATTTCCCCCCCTTTGTTTTTCCCTTCCTACTATCTTCTTTTTTTTTTTTTTTTAACATATAATGTATTATTTGTTTCAGAGGTACAGGTCTGTAATTCATCAGTCTTACACAATTCACAGTGCTCACCATAGCACATACCCTCCCCAATGTCTATCACCCAGCCACCCCATCCCTTCCACCCCCCACCACTCCAGCAACCCTCAGTTTGTTTCCTGAGATTAAGAATTCCTCATATCAGTGAGGCATGATACATGTCTTTCTCTGATTGACTTATTTCGCTTAGCATAATACCCTCTAGTTCCATCCACATCGTTGCCAATGGCAAGATTTCAGGGGTTTTTTTGATGGCTGCATAATATTCCATTGTGTATATATACCACATCTTCTTTATCCATTCATCTGTCGATGGACATCTTGGCTCTTTCCATAGTTTGGCTATTGTAGACATTGCTGCTATAAACATTGGGGTGCACCTACCCTTTCAGATCACTACATTTGTATCTTTGGGGTAAATACCCAGTAGTGCAATTGCTGGGTCATACGGTAGCTCTATTTTCAACTTTTTGAGGAATGTCCATACTGTTTTCTAGAGTGGCTGCACAGCTTTCATTCCCACCAACAGTGTAGGAGGGTTCCAAAAGGGATATAGTCTTAAGCAGACTCCAAGCTGAGGGCAGATTTCAACATGGGGCTTGATTTCATGACCCTGATATCATGACCTGAGCTGAAACCAAGAGTCCAACACTTAATCACTGTGCCACACAGGTGCCCCAAGTGCTGAGTTCTTACACAAAGTATACCTTTAATACTAAGTTCTAGTTGTGAGTTTTGGGAAAGTGTGATAAATACTAAAACAAGCAAATTAGATTCCTTTTGTTCACTTGGGTTATGTTTTATTAGTGTTACCCAAAATTCTTGGATAAAGCTAGTATATATATATATATATATATATATATATATATATACTTTGAAATAAAGCATCATATTGATACACATTTTCATGGGGTTATCCCATAATACTCTAAGTATAATAACTTGTATAACTTTTGTTCACCAGGAAGAGACAATAAGGTTTATTAGGGAGTACTCTCAAAGTGAACACATTTGAGGGAGTGAAGGAAGCAGAACCGGGCAGAGGAAGAAGTTCAACTGCAAAGCAGTCACAAGAAAGACCCAATTGATCCTACTGGGAGTCTACAGCAGGCATGGCCCTGCAGAGTTGTCCAAAATCAGGGCCAGGGGCATTTATATCTCCATATTGACCAGGGGACATAATTTTAGGTGAGGTAGCTCCTTTCAGGATAAGGCCAATCTCCCCAGGGGCCTCAGCCATGAGCTATCAGTCACCAACGTGCAGTAAATAAGGGAATTGGCGCTTCAGTCTTGAAGCAGGTAGGATAGGTGATCAGGCCAACACACTACAGTGACCACTACAGTAACCTCTGTTCAGTCGACAGGATTATACAGGAACTCAGCTACTTTCTCTTAGAAGGCAGACATAGTATTCTTGTTATCCTTGTGTGTTAATACAGTGCTTGACACCTAGGAAATGCTCAGTGAGTTTGTTGACTGGCATTCCCCTGAAGATCAGAGTCAGGCTTGTGCTTCACCTGACACTAAGCTCAAAAGACAAGCAATCTTGGGTCCCATATTCTGAAGGCAAAGTCAAGTCCCTTTTGAAGTAAAAGGAAATTGTGGGCAAGGATAATTGCCAGATAATGTCAGAGAATGCTGTGTATACAATATACATGTGGAAGAAACTCCTAAATTGATTTCATTATATTTTATTGTAACTATGACTGGTTAATAAGAATCAGCTCACTGTTTCTGCAGGTTTCAATAAGTAGTATGGTGGGGAGGAATATGCCAAGCTGTAATCTTAAACATGATTGTTTTGAATAAATGATTTCATTCATTCAGCTTATACTTAATTCATATTCATTGTATATTGGGCACCATAATGTGCACATAAAAATAAGCAATGCTTGACTCTTTCATAGTCCTGGGGAGAGACAAGCACAAACTATTGATTATAGGAAATCAAGGTAAGAATTTTTTTCCTACACTTTCTACATAGAGCAGCAATGGTGTCATTAAAAGGATGAAGCATCATTAATATCTTTATGTGTATAACTCTCTTTCAATGTAGAATCTAGTTGTAAGAAAAATATCTAATATATTCAGTGCATGTTGACCTCTCAGCATGGGAAGGTTAGAACTGAAAGAGTCCTTAAAACATTCTAGGAACTTTTTAGTGTTGAAAGTTTTGTCCTCTGCCATCTCTAAGACCACACTCCTTTTTATAACTTCCATCCTCCTTGTTTGTGAGCCAGAGTATGTCAGTGAAATACCAAAAGGAGAACAAAAAGAAAATTAAACCCAAATATGACTGAATATGATTTTCAGAGCTGCACAAATTGAATGATGCCAAAATTCATACACATTCCTCAACATTTCTGTTGTGGTGAAAGATTTCCTAACTCTTCCTGCTCCTTCCCAACTGCCCTTACAAAGATATATATGTATTGTTGTTGTTGTTAACCATCTGCTAATTAAAAGAAATGGGACTCTCATGTGTCATAAAGCCTTGTGATAGCCAAATCTAGGGAATCCACACAGATATGGAAATTTCAAAAACAATCAGGCAACATGAGGTATATATATATATGTCTTTCTGAACTTGATTTTTTAGTATGGTATAAGATAAGGGTCCAACTTTATTATTTTCCATGGATATTCAGTTTTTCCAACACTATCTCTTGAGACTATGCTTTCCCCATTGTGTAGATTCAGCACCCTTGTCGAAGATCATTAGACATTAGGGCTTATTTCTGGGCTCTCTATTCTATTCCATTGGTCTATGTGTCTGTTTTTATGCCAGTGTTATACTGCTTTGATTACTACATGTTTGAAAATCAGGAAGTATGAGGCCTCCAGCTTTGTTTTTCTTGCTTAAGATTGTTTCAGCTATCCAGGATCCTTTCAGATTCCATATGAATTTTAGAATACTTTTTTCTATTTCTGCAGACAATGCCATTAGAATTTTGAAAGAGATTGCACTGAATCTAAAGATCATGTGGGAAGAATGGACATTTTAACAATATTAGATCTTCTAATCTAGGAATACAATGTCTTTCCATTTATTTGTCTTTTAGAATTTTTTCATCAGTGTCTTGTAGTTTTTAGTGTACAAGTCTTTCTTTCCTTTTTTTTTTAACTACCTTGTTATGTATATATTTATATATATTAACCAGGAACTATATTATCTGTAATTCATATATTTTACCCACTTTTTCCTTTTCTCTTTCTCCTCTATTTTATTTAAGGAGTGTTGATGGTGATTAATTCTTAGTATAGTCTTGAGGCCATAGGATGTCCAGGTGCAATGTTCTGAACAAGAACAGGAATCAACGTGCTCAAATGCACAGGTGACCAATAAGGCTTTTTCCCCCTCCAATTTTGGGAAGGGCCAGAGCATCACTGGCATGGCAGTGGCTACAGGACCTTAGGCCATGGCTCAGTGTTGTTGCTGAAACTGAGAGGTAAGGTAGGAAGTGGGTACAGTTGCTGAAAGCCCAAAGGGTGCCCATGCTGGGCAGTCTGTCATACAGCCTGTGTGTCACAGCAGCTACACGTCTGGAAACCATGGGCCTTTGCTGGCTGGATCTCTTGTTGCATTCTGAGATGAAACCAGTCTGAGGTTTGGGAAAAGCCACTATAGGTCCAGCAGGTGACAGGCATGGGGGTTTGTCAGCAGCCCGAGGCATCCTTCCAGAGTTGTCCACATCAGAATTATAGGCAACCAGAATCAGTCTCCATAAATCCCATACTTCTTAATCTCCTGAACTTGGTTCCCCAGCCTTGATCTCCCTGTATTAAATATCTTTCTGCCTTAAATTCCTCAAGTGGTTTTGATTTTCCTGACCAAGCCCTGTCAAATAAACTGATGCTGACCAGGAAAGGGACAGTTTTCAGTCCTCTCCTCAGTGAACACAGCCCTGCATTAGAGGAGGAGAATAAGAGGAGACAGAGACCCTCTTGAGCTGCATTTCAGGAAGAGGTAGAAAATAAGAACTCCACGTGATGGTTAAGAAGGAGATGAAAGACCACCCTGGCATGAGTGCCTCTTCTTCTTCCCAACCAAACGCCACAGGACACTCCAAGTGCTCCTGTTTTGAGAGTCTGGCTGTCCCCATAAGCTGAGGGACTAGGGTTCACTCTGGAGCTCATCTCCTATAATTGAAAGTGCTGTCCCAAAGGCTCTCTTGGGAGGCAAGACTGGGACTGCAGGGCCTCCTTAGGCCTCTGGAGCTTTCTGGACACCAGAAACCCAGATTGGGTTCTGCTATGGGACAGGCACTCTTCACCCTCTGAAGGCCCATGCCAGACTGAGTCTGTGGTGCCACATGAGATAGGCAGTTCGGGCAGTGGCAGCAGAGGCAGAGTGGCTGCCACCATCCATGGTGGTGTAAGTGGGCTCTGGTGCCTCAACCAGGTCATCAAACATGGGCATTCGCAGCTCAGCCACAGCAAGAGTTTGTGGGCCAGTCTGCTGGTATGAAAAGGTGAGCCATAGTGTGGTACTTGCATGACTCAGCAGCTGCATCAGGGCTATAGCATGCATTCCTGAGGAAGAGTGAGGCGGCAAGGCAAGTGAGGGGGAGTGGCAGATGGGGAGGGGAAGCATCAGAACAACCAGCTTGTCCCAGGTCTGTGACCTACTTGGTTAAATTTATTTCTAAGTATTTTATTCTTTTTTTTATGCTATTGTAAATCAGATTATTTTTCTTAATATCATTTTGTATATAGAAATGCAATTGATTTCTGTGTGTTGATTTTGTGTCCTGCAATTTTGCTGAATTCATTTATTATTACTTCTAACAGGTGTTTTTTTGTCTTGTTTTGTTTGTTTTTGTGGAATCTCTAGGGTTTTCTACATGTAAGATCATCTCATCAGTAAATAGAAATAATTTTATTTCTTCCTTTCCAACATGGGATGCCTTTTATTTCTTTTTCTTGCCTAATTGCTATGGCTAAAACTTCTGGTACTATGTTGAATAGAAGTAGAAAGAGTGGACACCCTTGCCTTATTCCAGATCTTAAAAGAAAAACTTTCAGTTTTTCACGATTGAGTATGATGTCAGCTGTGCGTTTTTCATATATGGCCTTTATTATGTTGAGGTAGTTTCTTTCTATTCCTAGTTTGTTGAGTGTTTTTATCATGAAAGGGTATTAAATTTTGCCAAATGCTTTTTCTGCATCATTTGAGATGACTATCTGATTTTTATCCTTCATTCTGTTAAAGTGGTGTATTACATTAATTTTCATATGTTGAACCATCCTTGCATTCTAGGAATATATCCCATTGGTTATGGTACGTAATCCTTTTGATGTTCTATTGAATTTGGTTTGCCAGTATTTTGTTGAAGATTCTTGCATCAATATACATCAGGGTAAATGGTCTGTGAGGGTTTTTTGTTTGTTTGTTTGTTTGTTTGTTTTTGTAGTCCTTAGTCTAGTTTTGCTATCAGAGTAATGCTAACCTCATAAAATTAATTTGAAAGTGTTTCCTTAAGTTTTTTGGAATCATTTGAAGAATGGTGTTAATTTTTCTTTAAATATTTGGTAGAATTCTCCATGGAGTTATCTAGTCCTGGTGTTTCTTTGTTAGAAGGTTTTGATTACTGATTCATAATTGATTTCTTCATGATTCAGTCTTAGGAGGTTGTATGTTTCTAGGAATTTATCTAATTATTTCTGGGTCATCAAATTTGTTGGTATATAATTGTTCCTAATAATTTCTAATGATCCTTTTTATTTTTGTGGCATCAGTTATAACATCTTTTTCATTTCAGGCTTTTGTTGAATTTCTCCTTTGTTTTTCTTAGTCTAGCTAAGGGTTTGTCAATTTTGTTGATCTTTTCAAAACACCAACACTCAGTTCTGTTATTTTTTTTCCTATTGTTTTGCTATTCTCTAGATTATTTTTACTCTAATCTTTATTATTTCCTTCTGTTAATTCTGGGTTTAGTTTGTTCATTTCTATTTCCTTGAGGTGTGAAATTAGGTTATTGATATGAGATCTTTCTTCTTTATTAATGTAGGTGCTTACTACTATGAACTTCCCTCTTAGTTCTTCTTTGTCTTCATCCTATAAGTTTTGGTAGTCATTTCATATTCATTTGTTCCAAGATATTTTCTATGGTTCCTCACAATTTCTTCTTTGATCTGTTGGTTGCTCAAGAGTGTGTTGTTTAATTTTCACATATTTGTGAATTTTGCAGTTTCCACTTATTGTTCACGTCTAGGTTTTATACCATTATGGTCAGAAAAGATACTTGTTATGATTTTGATGTTCCTAAATTTGTTAAAACTTGTTTTATAACCTATAACATGTGATCTGTCCTGGAGGATGTTTTGTATGCACTTCAGAAGAATATGCATTCTGCTGTTATTGGGTAGAGTGTTCTGTATGTATCTGAGATGTCCAATTGTCTATACTGCTATTCAATCCCTCTATTTGCTTATTTATCTTATGTCTGGTTGTTCTAGCCATTATTGAAAATAGGACATTGAAATCTCTTACTATCATTATTACTATCTACTTTCTTCAATTCTGTCAATGTATGCTTCACATAATTAAGTGCTCTGATGTTAGTTGCATATATAATTGATATATCTTCCTGTTATATCTTCCTGATATATCTTCCTAAAAATTATCTTTTTATTATTATATAATGTCCCCCTTTGTCTGTTATGATGATTTGTGACTTAAAGCTTATTTTGTCTGAATTAAGTATGGCCACCCCTACTTTCTCTTGGTTACCATTTGCATTGAATATCTTTTTCAATCCTTTAACTTTTAGCCTATGTGTGTCCTTATATCTAAAATGAGTCTCTTAGAGACACCTTATAGTTGGATCTTGTTTTTTTGATCCATTCAGCCACTCTATGTCTTTGAAGAATTTAATCCATTTAAATTTAAAGGAAGGACTTACTATTGCCATTTTGTTCAGTATTTTCTATGTCTTATAGTTATTTTATCCTTCTTTTCCTCTTTCTTCATTCCTTATGTTTTATTGATTTTTTTTTTTTGTGGTAATGTGTTTTAATTCCTTTCTGATTTTCTTTTGTGTATCTTCCATACATTTTATGTGTGTGTGTGGTTACTACGGGGATTACATAAAACATCTTATAGTTATAACAATCTGTTTTAAACTGATAACTTCAATTACATACAAAACTATACTCCCTTACATGTCCTTCCTGGTTTATCAATGTCATAAATGACATATTTTTATATTTTGTATCCATTAATATAGTTTTATAGTAATTGTGCTTTTATATTTTAAATTCTATACCAGAATCAAATGTGATTTATGCACCACCATCACAGTATTCTGTGTTTGTTTATATATTTACATTTACCATGGATGTATGTTTTCATATGCTATCCTATTGCTGTTAGCATCCTTTTGTTTCACCTTGAAGGAGTCCATTTAGCACTTCTTGTAAGGCAGGCCTAGTGCTGATGAACTCCCTCAGGTGTTGTTTATACAGCTAGGTCTTTATTTATCCCTCATTTTTAAAGAACAGTTTGCCAGATAGAGTTTGCATTTGGCAGGTTTTTTTTTTTTTCCAGCACTTTGAATACATCTTCACATTCCCTTCTGGTTTATAATATTTCTGCTGATAATATCTGCTGAAAATCTAATGAGAGCTCACTTGTATGTGACAGGTTGCTTTTCTCATGACTTTCAAGATTCTCTTTTTGTCTTTGACTTTTAACAATTTGATTATAATGTGTCTTGGTATAGGCCTGTTTGGATTTCATCTAGTTAGAGCTTTTTGAGCTTCTTAAATTTGGATGTCCATTTTCTTTCTGGGAAGTTTTCAACCATTATTTCCTCAAATAAGCTCTCTGCCCCTTTTTCTCTCTCTTCTCCTTCTGGGACTCCTATAATGTATACACAGTAGTCCCTCATTATCTGCAATCTAGCTTTCTGTGATTTCAGTTATCCATGGTCAACTGCAGTCTGGAAGCAGATGATCTTTCCTCTGATGTATCATCAGAAGGTCAGTAGTAGCTTAAGCTACACCACAATGCCCACATCATTCACCTCACTTCATCTCATCACATATTTTTATCATCTCACATTATCACATGAAAAAGAAGAGTGAGTAAAGTATAATATTTTGAGAGAGAGAGATCACATTCACATAACTTTTATTATAGTATATTGTTATAATTATTCTATTCATTATTATTGTTAATTTCTTAATGTGCCTAATTTATAAATTAAATGCTATCATAGGCATGTACATATAGGAAAAGGCATAGTATATATAAAGTTGGGATATCCCATGAAACACCCCATGGATAAGGGGGGATTACTGTATTGTTCCATTTGATGTTCCATAAGTCCCTTAGGGTTTCTTCAGTTTTCTTCTTTTCTTTTTTGTTTGTTTCTCTAACCTGATAATTTTAAATGATCTGTCTTGAGTTAGTGATTCTTATTTGATAAAGTCTGCTGTTGAATTCCTCTAGTGAATTTTTCAATTTAGTTACTGTATTCTACTCCAGAATTTTTGTTTGGTTCTTTTTTTCCAAGTTTCTATCTCTTTGTTGATGTCTTTTCATGAATTATTTTCCTGATTTTCTTTAGTTGTCTGTGTTCTCTTTCAGCTCATTGAGTTTTTTGAGATAATTATTTTGAATTCTTTAATAAGTAAGTCATAGATTTCCATTTCTTTTGGGTCAGTTTTTGGAGATTTATTTTGTTCCTTTGATAGGCCTATATTTCCTCGTTTCTTCATATGCCTTATTTTTTTTCCACTAATAACTGAAGTATTTTTATTTTATGGCCTTTTTATTTTTTGCTAGGATTTGGTCATTTGACAAAGCAGCCACCTTTCCTATTCTTATGGACTGGATACATACCAGGGAAAGATCTTCCCCAGTCAGCCTGGCTAGAGATTCTGAGGGCCTTTCAAATCCTTTCTGGGGATGCATCTTCTCTGGGCTTGTATGTGCCATTTCTGAATTAGAGAGATTTGCTGGTTTCTTTTTCAGGAGCTCATCATCCCTTTCTCCCTCTTGTGTATGTATGTACACTGCAGGTTTCCTGGTGTTGCAATAAGCCATCAAGCTTTTTTCTCAGAGGCCCCCAGGTATTCAAATATGCTAGTTCTCTGTCAGCACTCTGAGTTAGATAAGACATAATCAGTCCATCATGCAGTCTCCTGAAAAGCCAGAATGTTGGGCACACACTCCACATTTCTCTTTCCCTTTCTAGGAAAAAGTAGTAAGTTGGTCCTTTTATCCCAAATGCAGTAAGCTGTGTCAGCTTGGGGAAAGGACTATCACAGGTAAAATGCAATGTCTTTTCTTACCCATTTCAATGTAAGTTTTCTGGTTTTGCACTTGCCTGAGATACTGTGATGCCTTAACTAGATTCCTGAGTTCTCATAAAGGCCTTTTGGTATATTGTTGTCAAGTCAGTGTCTCTGTAGAGGAATGAGGTCTTGCTCTGGCATAGTGTTTTTGGAAAATTTGTATTTGAATTAAGATTGGCAGAGCATGCAGTTCCAACTTAGCCCTACCCTCATTCCTCCCCTTGTCTTATATGGAGCCCTGAATGATATAGAATTCTCTTACAGGCTCCTCTAGACATGTATTTTTCAATCTTTGAAAACCCAGTATCAAAATATCACTCACAGGAAGCCTTGCTACATGAGTTTCACCTTCAGGAGGGAGGGGCTTAAAACCTCATGAATAAACTCATTCAATTGATAAATAGTTCTAGGTTTCAGAAACTGAATTTTTATTATTTTTTTACACTAGACTGTAATCTACTTCTGTACTGTTTCTACTCATTGCTCCTATTCCTACTCTCAAGAGAAATTCAAACTAACTGGTCTGAGTTTGTTGTTGTTGCTGTTGTTTTGTTTTAATTACATAGGACAGTCCTCTATTTAAAGATGGATACACTGGGGCACCTGGGTGGCTCAGTCAGTTAAGCATCTGCCTTCAGCTCAGGTCATAATCCCAGGGTCCTGCGATCGAGCCCCACATCAGGATCTCTGCTTGGTGGGGAGCCTGCTTCTCCCTCTCCCTCTGCCACTGTGCCTGCTTGTGCTTGTTCTCTCTCTGGGAAATAAATAAATAATATCTTAAAAAAAAAGATGATACAATGACTCACTCTAGTTTGGTCTGGTTCTGGATCAACATCCCCAGGCCCTTTTTTAATTTTTATTATTAATTAATTTATTTATTTTTGCTATAGAGAGAACCCACAGAGAGGGAGAGGATTAAGAAGTATTTGGGAGAAGGGACAATTTTTTTTTAAGATTTTATTTATTGCCCAAGCCCTTTTGTCATATGAATCAAGACCTTCTCTTCATCCTCATGCCCTCCATGGAAGCCAGTTTGCTTCTGTCCTTCCTAACATTTTCTTTAAAGGACCCCAGAATTGAACACAAGATTCCAGATAGTGTCTGATTAGCATAAAGCAAAGGGGAACAATTACTTCCTAGGATGGACTCGTTGTGCTCCTGACAATGGGATCCTTCTGTAAATAAGTTTTGTTTTTGTTTTTGTTTTTTTAAAGCAGCTAAATCAAGTTAAAAAACTTTTTTTTTAATCCCCCATATATTTTTCACATAAAATAATGTCCATTCAAGTCTCCATATTCTGCATTTGAAATGAATTCCACAGTTTCCAGACTCAGAGTCCTAAATGAGGAATGTGATTAACATAAAAAACCTGGGTTTTATTCCTTTACTGATAGCCAACATACTCTGATATGTAATATTCCCCACCCAGCTTTCCCTCTACTTTTTCCTTGTATTTTTCTTAATATCACCATTGTGATTCTTTCCTCAATTATTTGGTGGGTCCAGTGTTTTGTGTAGTTTATTTGTTTAATACTATTTCCATTTGACTGTAGTGAAGCTCCGTAAGAAAAGAAATTTTGTTTATCTTGGTCACGGATATACCTGGTGTTTAGCATATCATTTGGTCATTGTTGATCATCAATACATATTTATTGAATAAATGAAAATGCTCCCTCCCTCAGATTTCCCCTTCTGCTTCCATTTTTTTTGAAGGTCATCTGTGTTGGGTGGGTCTTCCAGGAAGCTGACATTGAGATAGAATTATGAGTGTAAGCAGTTTATTGGAATAATGCTTGTGAAAGATAACAGCAAGAGGGAACAGAACTGGGCAGGGAGAGCCTTAAACAATCTTGTCCAACCCGATGATGTGCTGTAGCGCAAAAACTACTCATTAGAAGAGTTCTGTGATGGGAAGAAATAGCTTAGCTCCAGTATCCCAACCTCTTGAGAGCCAACACTGTGGTTTGGTCATATTTTCTGGCATGTAATAAGTATTAAGTAAATATTTATTAAATGAAATAGCAATACCATTGGACTCTTTATGCTCCTCTCCTCCTGCCCAGGAAGGAAAGATGTGCTCTAAAAGAGGATATGTTCCTGGTAATGTATTCATTAGAACTCCTCATTAAGAGATAACAGAAAACAAATCTAGTTGATATATGAAAACAAATATGGGGGGTGGATATATTTTAAGGATAAAGAGATGCCTTACAGATTTTGAAAGATGCCAAGTATCACAGATTCTGCAAAGCCTTCTGGATCCCAGGCAGTGTTCCTCTTCCACATAATGCCTGAGTTTCTCTCTGTAGGTGATTAATTCCATTGCTCTACAGATTGGCTTTCTCCATTTCTCTTGTCCTCCAAGGGAAAGGCCATCCAACATCTTCCGAGTTTATATTGTATAGTTACAATACAAACTACAACCTGCTTCACAGTTCCAAATGCCAATGCCCATGAGAAGGATGAGGATAGAGAGTCTACTTGGTTCATCATGAATCATGTTTTTAGCCTAGTTCCAATCAGCCATGGCTGGGGAGTGAAGTGGGATGGTAGGCAAGGTGGTAGAATCATACAGTGGAAACATGGCTGGTAAGTCCATCTCAGCCTTATGACCTGGGGGAGCAGTTCTTTTTTTTTTTTTTTTTTAAGATTTTATTTATTTATTTGAGAGAGAGAGAAGGAGAGACAGTGAGAGAGTACAAGTGGGGAGGAGAGGGAGAAGCTGGCTCCCCACAGAGCAAGGACCCCAACACAGGGCTCAATCCCAGGACCCGGGGATCATGACCTGAGCCGAAGGCAGACGCTTAACCGACTGAGCCACCCAGGTGCCCCTGGAGGAGCAGTTCTAAGAGAAGGAAGATAGCAAGTAAAAGAATGAACTTCTGGACAACTGGAGATGGGCTACAAAAAGATGTTATGGTGACTGTATCCCTGGAAATCTTAAAGAAGAGAAGGTTTAATGACATGGCATAGATATTCCCTTAGAGGCAAAACACTCTTAGGGTCTCTTTCAGCTTCATGACTCCAGTGATCAAGCCCTCTCTCTCCTGAGGGGTGAGCCTCTTTTCTATATCCTTTAAGAACATCTCCAGAATCAAAGGACCAAGCAGGTAAAAGGAGACAGGCATCAAGGTGAAAGAATTGAACCTCTCAGAAATCACTCAAGAGAACTGATATTAATAGGGCTTGGATGTTAATATCTATATAAATCACGCATATAATTAAAGTTGCTTCAGTTAGGAGGGTAGCTGATTCTGTAAATTTAACAGAGTCATTCTTTTAATTAAATCAGTTTGTCAAAGAGCATGCTGGGTGTAGTTTTTTGAGTTGCAAAGCAGAACAGAGCAAATAAGAATTTGTTATACATGTAAGTTTAAAACTAAAGTTCACTATGTGATCCCAACAAATACTTTGACCATTTGGGTCTCAGTGTCAATTGTTCATTGATTCTCTTACACATTCACTCATTATTTCATTTAACAAATACATCTCAAGCATCTTCACAATGTTAGGCTCGGTGCTAGGTTTGGGAGATACAAAAGTAAATCACATAGTTTCTTCCTTTAAAGATACTAATACATTGCAGAGATGGTCACATAAATAGGTAATTGCAAGACAGCAAAAAGTACTACAATGAAACTGCGTAACTGTGCTGAAGGAATCCAGAGGAGACAGTAGCAAAGATTAACTTGAAGTCTCAAAATCTGGATCTTGAAATTCTAGGTGGAAGTGTTGCACTTTCTACCTCAGATCCAAAGTACTGTTTTTAGCATGAGGCATTTCTTCCTTAATTAATTCTTCATTGTTATACTTCATGCTTCAGGCAAAGTTGCAAGCCTGGTGTATTGCTTTTTACTGATTCTATAACATTTACCACAAACTTAATGGCTTAAAATAACACCTTTCATTATCTCACAGTTTCAGGAGGAAGTATAGCATGACATGACTGCATTCTCTGCTTAGGGTCTCACAAGGCTAAAATCAGTTTTCAGGCCCAATATCCACTTCCAAGCTCACTATCTATTGACAGAATTCAGTTTCATGTGGTTGTTCCAAGTAGGATGATGTTCCCATTTCCTTGACACATGGTCCCTTTTATCTTCAAGCTAACAACAGCATATAACATCCTTCTTGTGTTTTGAATATCTCAGATTTCCCCTTCTGTTTTAAAGGGATCATGTAATCTCCCTATCTTAAAATCCACTGATTAGTAACCTTAATTACATCTGTGATTGTAATAAAATATTCATGGGTGTTAACACCAGAGAAAGAAAAGGTCACAGAGCCGAAATTCGGCTACTATACCAGACATAGGTATATTATTTCTCTCTTTTTGCTGGTTGATTTCTTCTGAATCACTATAAAAAAGTGACCATTGCCTTGGGGAGAGGATGTACTAAACTCAAAGGCAATGCCTAATAAAATAAAGATTTCTTTGCATTAGGTCAGATGATTAAGCCACTTATTCCTAATTTGTGGTTTGCTTTCATTCAAACCTCCCAGTCATTCTAGGATACTTAGTAAAGGTAGAGGCTGGTAATTGAGCTGGTTGATGTTTATTGAGCACTTACCATGAATCAGACACATAAATTCATGTAATCCTCACAATGCTCTTATGAAGTAGAATTATTACAGTGATTATTTGACAGATAAAGCAATTAAGGTCCTAAGAGTTTAAATAGCTTGCTCAAGTCTGTATAGCTAGGACAGGAAATCCTGAGATGTGAATCCAAGGCTATGTGGTTTGAGAGCCTAAATTTCTGACTACCACCCAATGTTGTTTCTCCTGGTAACCAGAGAGAAACTTTCCTTTATATGTAAACTAGGTGGGGGAAAAAAAAGGATGGAGGAGGGAAGGACATATTTATATGTCAAACACATGCACATACACACACAGTCTCATGGAATTCTCAGAAATGTTCTTTTTGGCTATATATTGACACACTCCTTCCTAAAAGCAAAAAATGAAGAGTAGGAAATGAAATGAGAAGTGTTCTGTGTGCAGGATGTTATTAGCAACCATGAGGCTCTGGACATGTCTGTGGAGTCAAGTCCAAGTGTGGAGCTGAATGTGCCCAGTCTCTTCAAGAAATGAGCCCTGAGGCCAGCACACCTGGGCCTGTGTCAGCTACAACCATGCCAGGTGATGCCTCTTCTATCCAGGAGAACATCTTGGTTCAGCCAGGATGCCATCTGGGTCTCTGATTAATTTGAAGGTGAGTTAGCTCTAAATACCTAAGGATACCGGTATTAGCCTGTGAAATTATTCCAGATTGCTCTAAAAAATGACATCATTCAAATGATGCTTTTGGTCTCAGGCCTTTGGTTTGGCATGGTTCAGTTCTGCCAAATGAGAACTTATGCCGCTGCTTTGACAGGAGCAACTTTTGGAGTCAGAAAATGCCAGGCCATTGTCCACCCCAGCCAGAGTTCTTGGTTTGGCTTTGTTTCTAAACAAATCCTGGCCTTTGGAACCTTTCCTGCAGAGAGAGCTTTCTCTTACCTCTTCTTTATGACTTCATATAAATATGCCCAAGTAATTTCTTCTGAGAAAGAACAGAAACTTTACCTTTCTTTTTACTTTTTCATTATTAAAAAACATGTTCATTTTAACCTTCTCATGGACTTTCATATACAAAAGGCTCATATCATTCATTCAACAAATATTTATCGAGTGTCTACTGCAAGCCAGACACTGTATTAGCTATTTTGGGCACTGCAGTAAACAGTATCAACAAGGTTTTCTCAAAGATCTTGAAATCCGGTGGAAGGAGATAGAAAATAACAAAATAATTATAGATTGTAAAAAAAAATGCTATGAGAAATAAAAGCAAGGTTATGAGATACCAAAAATCCTACAAAGGCAACTTTAGATAGAAGGCAAGGAAAGACCTCACTAAGAGGGTGACATTTGAGCTAGGGACCTGAAAAATGAGAAGGAGCAAAGAGCCAGAAGTATAAAATTACAAGTAGAGAAAAGAATACTTGCAAGGTCCTGAGGTTGGAAAGAGCTTGGTGTTTTGAGGAAGAGAAAGGCAGCTAGTGTGCCAGGAGGGTAGTGAGTGAAGGAAAAGATGGTATGAGATAAAGTTTTCAAGGTAGGGAGAATCTCAATCATGGTGAGGGTGGGTGCTGGAGGCCATGTTATATATTTCTTCATTTGATCTTCCCACAAATCTGTTAAGGATTAATGTGTTTTTTTTTTTAGCAATGAAGAAACAAAGGTTCAGGGAATTTAACCAATTGAATGGTAGCTTTCCTCCAAAGACAAGGAGGCCTAGCTTTGCAGAGCTACTATTAACCTACAAAATAGTTCCAAATTGCTGCATAAATGAAATTCTTCAAATGTAATTTTTGTTTCCAGGCCTTTGGATTGATGGGGTCCAGAAAATTCCAAAGTCTATTGGAAACTAAGAATTTTTGCAAAATCTTTCAAGAGAACCACCTTTAAAACAGTGAATGAGGGGTGAAATTATATGACTACTTCCATCCAAAGTTGATAACTGAAAATGGGTTCAGGACAGGCAGCTAAAGACTTCTGTGTTAATTATTTGTAAAATCTGTGCTCAGCCCAAATATCACACCTAATTCCTATTCATATCTCCTACTCTCTTCCATTGTAGATCCCAACACCTTTTTGTTGGCAACATACACTGACATACTCAAAACATACATGAAAGGGTTAAAAGTTAGAAGTTCAACACTGATTTTAAAATAAGTTTTGTAGGGGCGCCTGGGTGGCTCAGTCATTAAGTGTCTGCCTTCGGCTCAGGTCATGATCCCAGGGTCCTGGGTTCGAGCCCCACATCGGGCTCCCTGCTCAGCAGGAAGCCTGCTTCTCCCTCTCCCACTCCCCCTGCTTGTGTTCCCTCTCTCGCTATGTCTCTCTCTGTGAAATAAATAAAATCTTTAAAAAAAATAAAAATAAAAAATAAAAAAAATAAAATAAGTTTTGTAAAATTATAAAAAAATTCACCCAATTATAGTGCCACTCACTGATTTTCCTTAAGCTCTAAGTCTCTCTGTGAGTAGCAATGTTTACTGCCCTGACCTTTCTTGCTTTGTTTGTTGAATGAGCTAAACTAAGGAAGATACAATATAATCAGCTTTATTTTTCATTTCCACTGCTGCCTTCAAACCATTCTACCAGATCTTTCTTCTCTGTCCTCTCAGGCCAATTCTATAGCTTTTTTGGCCTTCTGAATATTAATAAAACAGTGTCATTTTTAAATATTAAAATAACATATAAGCTCAATTTTAGGCTCCTCTTTCTCTAGTTTGGCATTGCCCAAGAAATTTAAAATTAGAGTGAAAAAAGGGATTGCCCATTTCTTTGCTACTCTGATATCCCATTCTCCAACTTCTCACCTCACCCCATTATGTTCCTGTGAGAGCACCAAAGTGAAAGAACCATGTAGGCTGTTTCATTGGTCAGCCATTTTTGCCTAAACATTTCCTCCTCCCAGCAGAAGGGTCAGACAGTATTTTCTCACCTGTGCTGTGAAGAGGTTCAGGCTAGGTCTTGAGACACCTCTAAGAGTTCAGACTCTCAAGCTTAATCTGCAGAGAAAGGAAGTAGACTTAATGTGGACAATAATAAATTACATCACAAATAATTACATTATCTATACCTTATACACTCATAGTTTTCATCTACAGTTCCAGTTTCATTCTTATAACCATGAAATCCTTTTGAGGGAAATCAAAGCAGGGAGAATAAGTGACTTGCTTCATGGCTCCAGATGAAATGAGCCTTCCAGCAGAGCTTACAAACTTAGTCCCTCTTGAGCTTTGGCTTAAGAGCCTTCCTAACCAATAGCTATCTTCATTTAAGACGTCTCAGTCTTGCCTATCATGATTTTGCTTAGTTGTAAATTTCCTGTCATGCTTAATACAAACATTATATATGACTGTGGAATATTGTTTTGTCACATTAAAGTGCCTTAAGTTTATACTTAATGATACTCAAATGCAGGGACACACACTGTCATACTGTGGCTCAGGTAGCAAACTGTATAGACTGATGAAGACTATATACTCCCTTACACTTGGGACAGTAGGCCATGGTTTATGAAACACTTTCACATACACCCATGAATCTCATTGACTTGCTAATGAGGCAGATACCATTATAGAGAAGTGGAGCGAGGAGCTAGGAAGAACTTTTCAGATGTTCATATTGCTTATTTATTTGTGTTGATGAATGCTTGTTTCTGAATTCATAGCTTTAAGTATTCTGCTTCAAATTCCATTAGGTTTAACAAGTAAAACAGATTCTGCTTCTAGTGCCCCACTCTCTGTAAGGAGAAATTAATGGAGCTCATTCCATTTTCCAGAGTGGCTAAACTTCAGGTAGGATAGCAAATTCAGGTAGGATAGGGGAGAGTGAGTGATCTTTGTAAATAAAATTTGCTTGGTAACCAATGACCTAGTGTCATATTATAATAGTTAAGTAGGGAATGTATATGAAGGAGTTTATAATTCCTACATCTCAAAATTTAAGTTAAAAATTTTAATTGTTATTTATTTCCCTAAATAGAGCATAAGCTCCTTGGGGACAGTGCCCAGTCAGTGAATGAATACCTGTTGATTGTTGGACAGCATCACTTTGTGTACTGCATTTGTGCCTTTTAACAATGTGTTAACTCATGTACAAAAGGAATTTCCCAATTTGGATTGGATGCTGAATAATAAAAAGATAAAAGGGCAGAAACAAGTAGAGCAAAAGAAGAATTGATGATCATTTAGAAAGAAAGGCTCTTATCCAAAAATCTTCAAACCAAGTAATTTTCTTCTACTTGGATTTTACCATGAGAGGGACAATTGTTTGAGCACACTTGGGTTGATTCAATGTTTAATATGCTTAAGTTGTAGACTATGGGTGGCCGTTTTATTTTGTTAATGCCAGATGTAATTCTATAATAAAACTCTTTTTATTTATTAAAAAACACATGCAAATTGTTAAATAGGAATTCTACCCTCTTTGCTCTTCCTTTTTTCCCCCTCATTTCTTTCAAGTGTCTCTGAAATTGTCCTTGCAAATGAGTAATTTGTGAATTTTGACCATCATCCATAAATTAGAAGCAAGAATTTGTGGCCATATTTGTAAATAATTCCATGGATCAGGTTTTGGTGATCATCTCTATTTTTGATGCAGGTATTGTTTCTTATTTATCTACAGCTCCTGGAGCACACAGCACACAGTAGGTATATAAAAATGCTTGAAAAATGAGTACATATGAAGGGAGAAGAGAGGAAAGGTTAGAGCTTGTATCCTTTAACCTGACTAACACTGGTGGCTGTCTCCATTGCAGCAAAAAAACAAACAAACAAACAAACAAACAAACAAACAAACAACATTTCTAAGGGCAAGAGAACAACTCTGCAAGATGTTCATGAAACAAACCATTATGCCCAAACTCCCATCATTTGTACAATACCTTCTGTACTATCCCATACCCTTTACATTATCTTTACCATTTGTATCTTATTTAATTTTTTGATTAACACTTTTTTCTTTTTTTTTTTGCCAGTATTTTTTTTTTAATTTTTTATTGTTATGTTAATCCCCATACATTACATCATTAGTTTTAGATATAGTGTTCCATGATTCATTGTTTGTGCATAACACCCAGTGCTCCATGCAGAACGTGCCCTCCTCAATACCCATCACCAGGCTAACCCATCCTCCCAACCCCCTCCCCTCTAGAACCCTCAGTTTGTTTTTCAGAGTCCATTGTCTCTCATAGTTCTTCTCCCCCTCCGATTTCCCCCCCTTCATTCTTCCCCTCCTGCTACATTCTTCTTCTTTTTTTCTTTCTTAACGTATATTGCATTATTTGTTTCAGAGGTACAGATCTGAGATTCAACAGTCTTGCACAATTCACAGCACTTACCAGAACACATACCCTCCCCAGTGTCCATCACCCAGTCACCCCATCCCTCCCACCCCACCCCCCACTCCAGCAACCCTCAGTTTGTTTCCTGAGATTAAGAATTCCTCATATCAGTGAGGTCATATGATACATGTCTTTCTCTGTTTGACTTATTTCGCTCAGCATAATACCCTCCAGTTCCATCCACGTCGTTGCAAATGGCAAGATCTTATTCCTTTTGATGGCTGCATAATATTCCATTGTATATATATACCACCTCTTCTTTATCCATTCATCTGTTGATGGACATCTTGGCTCTTTCCACAGTTTGGCTATTGTGGACATTGCTGCTATAAACATCGGGGTGCACGTAGCCTTTCGGGTCCCTACTTTTGTATCTTTGGGGTAAATACCCAGTAGTGCAATTGCTGGATCATATGGTAGCTCTATTTTCAACTTTTTGAGGAACCTCCATACTGTTTTCCAGAGTGGCTGCACCAGCTTGCATTCCCACCAACAGTGTAGGAGGGTTCCCCTTTCTCCGCATCCCCGCCAACATCTGTCATTTCCTGACTTGTTAATTTTAGCCATTCTGACTGGTGTGAGGTGGTATCTCATTGAGGTTTTGATTTGGATTTCCCTGATGCCGAGCGATATTGAACACTTTTTCATGTGTCTGTTGGCCATTTGGATGTCTTCTTTGGAAAAATGTCTGTTCATGTCTTCTGCCCATTTCTTGATTGGATTCTTTGTTCTTTTGGTGTTGAGTTTGATGAGTTCTTTATAGATTTTGGATACTAGCCCTTTATCTGGTATGTCATTTGCAAATATCTTCTCCCATTCTGTCAGTTGTCTTTTGGTTTTGTTGACTGTTTCCTTTGCTTTGCAAAAGCTTTTTATCTTGATGAAGTCCCAATAGTTCATTTTTGCCCTTGCTTCCCTTGCTTTGGCGATGTTTCTAGGAAGAAGTTGCTGCGGCTGAGGTCGAAGAGGTTGCTGCCTGTGTTCTCCTTTAGGATTTTGATGGACTCCTGTCTCACATTGAGGTCTTTCAACCATTTGGAGTCTATTTTTGTGTGTGGTGTAAGGAAATGGTCCAGTTTCATTCTTCTGCATGTGGCTGTCCAATTTTCCCAACACCATTTGTTGAAGAGACTGTCTTTTTTCCATTGGACATTCTTTCCTGCTTTGTCAAAGATTAGTTGACCATATAGTTGAGGGTCCATTTCTGGGCTCTCTATTCTGTTCCATTGATCTATGTGTCTGTTTTTGTGCCAGTACCATACTGTATTGATGATGACAGCTTTGTAGTAGAGCTGGAAGTCTGGAATTGTGATGCCGCCAGCTTTGCTTTTCTTTTTCAACATTCCTCTGGCTATGCGGGGTCTTTTCTGGTTCCATACAAATTTTAGGATTATTTGTTCCATTTCTTTGAAGAAAGTGGATGGTATTTTGATGGGGATTGCATTGAATGTGTAGATTGCTCTAGGTAGGATTGACATCTTCACAATATTTGTTCTTCCAATCCATGAGCATGGAACGTTTTTCCATTTCTTTGTGTCTTCCTCAATTTCTTTCATGAGTATTTTATAGTTTTCTGAGTACAGATCCTTTGCCTCTTTGGTTAGATTTATTCCTAGGTATCTTATGGTTTTGGGTGCAATTGTAAATGGGATCGACTCCTTCATTTCTCTTTCTTCTGACTTGTTGTTGGTGTATAGGAATGCCACTGACTTCTGTGCATTGATTTTATATCCTGCCACTTGACTGAATTCCTGTATGAGTTCTAGCAGTTTTGGGGTGGAGTCTTTGGGATTTTCCACATAAAATATCATATCATCTGCAAAGAGTGAGAGTTTGACTTCTTCTTTGCCGATTTGGATGCCTTTTATTTCTTTTTGTTGTCTGATTGCTGTGGCTAGGACTTCCAATACTATGTTGAATAGCAGTGGTGATAGTGGACATCCCTGCCGCATTCCTGACCTTAGGGGGAAAGCTCTCAGTTTTTCCCCATTGAGAATGATATTCGCTGTAGGTTTTTCATAGATGGCTTTTATGATATTGAGGTATGTACCCTCTATCCCTATACTCTGAAGAGTTTTGATCAAGAAAGGATGCTGTACTTTGTCAAATGCTTTTTCTGCATCTATTGAGAGGATCATATGATTCTTGTTCTTTCTTTTGTTAATGTATTGTATCACGTTGATTGATTTGTGGATGTTGAACCAACCTTGCAGCCCAGGGATAAATCCGACTTGGTCGTGGTGAATAATCCTTTTAATGTACTGTTGGATCCTATTGGCTAGTATTTTGGTGAGAATTTTTGCATCCATGTTCATCAAGGATATTGGTCTGTAATTCTCCTTTTTGATGGGGTCTTTGTCTGGTTTTGGGATCAAGGTAATGCTGGCCTCATAAAATGAGTTTGGAAGTTTTCCTTCTATTTCTATTTTTTGGAACAGTTTCAGAAGGATAGGTATTAATTCTTCTTTAAATGTTTGGTAGAATTCCCCTGGGAAGCCATCTGGTCCTGGGCTTTTGTGTTTTGGGAGATTTTTGATGACTGCTTCTATTTCCTTAGTGGTTATAGGTCTGTTCAGGTTTTCTATTTCTTCCTGGTTCAGTTTTGGTAGTTGATACATCTCTAGGAATGCATCCATTACTTCCAGGTTATCTAATTTGCTGGCATAGAGTTGCTCATAATATGTTCTTATAATTGTTTGTATTTCTTTGGTGTTGGTTGTGATTTCTCCTCTTTCATTCATGATTTTGTTGATTTGGGTCATTTCTCTTTTCTTTTTGATAAGTCTGGCCAGGGGCTTATCAATCTTGTTAATTCTTTCAAAGAACCAGCTCCTAGTTTCGTTGATCTGTTCTACTGTTCTTTTGGTTTCTATTTCATTGATTTCTGCTGTGATCTTTATTATTTCTCTTCTCCTGCTGGGTTTAGGCTTTATTTGCTGTTTTTTCTCCAGCTCCTTTAGGTGTAGGGTTAGGTTGTGTACTTGAGACCTTTCTTGTTTCTTGAGAAAGGCTTGTATTGCTATATACTTTCCTCTTAGGACTGCCTTTGCTGTATCCCAAAGATTTTGAATAGTTGTGTTTTCATTTTCATTTGTTTCCATGAATTTTTTTAATTCTTCTTTAATTTCCTGGTTGACCCATTCATTCTTCAGTAGGATGCTCTTTAGCCTCCATGTATTTGAGTTCTTTCCGACTTTCCTCTTGTGATTGAGTTCTAGTTTCAAAGCATTGTGGTCTGAAAATAGGCAGGGCATGATCCTAATCTTCTGGTACCGGTTGAGACCTGATTTATGACCTAGGATGTGATCTATTCTGGAGAATGTTCCATGGGCACTAGAGAAGAATGTGTATTCCGTTGCTTTGGGATGGAATGTTCTGAATATGTCTGTGAAGTCCATTTGGTCCAGTGTGTCATTTAAAGTCTTTATTTCCTTGTTGATCTTTTGCTTAGACAATCTGTCCATTTCAGTGAGGGGGGTATTAAAGTCCCCCACTATTATTGTATTGTTGTCGATGTGTTTCTTTGCTTTTGTTATTAATTGCCTTATATAATTGGCTGCTCCCATGTTAGGGGCATAGATATTTACAATTGTTAGATCTTCTTGTTGGATAGACCCTTTAAGTAGGATATAGTGTCCTTCCTCATCTCTTATTACAGTCTTTGGTTTAAAATCTAATTTGTCTGATATAAGGATTGCCACCCCAGCTTTCTTTTGGTGTCCATTAGCATGGTAAATGGTTTTCCACCCCCTCACTTTCAATCTAGGGGTGTCTTTGGGTCTAAAATGAGTCTCTTGCAGACAGCATATCGATGGGTCTTGTTTTTTAATCCAATCTGATAGCCTGTGTCTTTTGATTGGGGCATTTAGCCCATTTACATTCAGGGTAACTATTGAAAGATATGAATTTAGTGCCATTGTATTGCCTGTAAAGTGACTGTTACTGTATATTGTTTGTGTTCCTTTCTGGTCTATGTTGCTTTTAGGCTCTCTCTTTGCTTAGAGGACCCCTTTCAATATTTGTTGTAGGGCTGGTTTCATGTTTGCAAATTCCTTTAGTTTTTGTTTGTCCTGGAAGCTTTTGATCTCTCCTTCAAATTTCAATGACAGCCTAGCTGGATATAGTATTCTTGGCTGCATATTTTTCTCATTTAGTGCTCTGAATATGTCCTGCCAGTTCTTTCTGGCCTGCCAGGTCTCTGTGGATAAGTCTGTTGCCAATCTAATGTTTCTACCATTGTAGGTTACATATCTCTTCTCCCGAGCTGCTTTCAGGATTTTCTCTTTGTCTCTGAGACTCGTAAGTTTTACTATTAGATGTCGGGGTGTTGACCTATTTTTATTGATTTTGAGAGGGGTTCTCTGTGCTTCCTGGATTTTGATGCCTGTTTCCTTCCCCAAATTAGGGAAGTTCTCTGCTATAATTTGCTCCATTATACCTTCTGCCCCTCTCTCTCTTTCTTCTTCTTCTGGGATCCCAATTATTCTAATGTTGTTTCGTCTTATGGTATCGTTTATCTCTCGAATTCTGCCCTCGTCATCCAGTAGTTGTTTATCTCTCTTTTTCTCAGCTTCTTTATTTTCCATCATTTGGTCTTCTATCTCACTGATTCTTTCTTCTGCCTCATTTATCCTAGCAGTTAGCGCCCCCATATTTGATTGCACCTCATTGATAGCCTTTTTGATTTCTACTTGGTTCGATTTTAGTTCTTTTACTTCTCCAGAAAGGGTTTCTCTAATAACTTCCATGTTTTTTTCAAGCCCAGCTAGTATCTTTAAAGTGATGATTCTGAACTCTAGATCTGACATCGTACTAATGTCCGTATTGAGTAGGTCCCTGGCAGTCGGTACTACCTCTTGTTCTTTTTGTTGAGGTGATTTTTTCCGTCTTGTCATTTTGTGCAGAGGAGAATAGATTAATGAGAGAACAAAATGCTAGCAGGGTAACAACGTCCCCAGAAAATATACTCTAAACAAATCAGAAAAGACCTTCCAGAAAGTGGTCGCTTTTCTGTTCAGAGAGTTGTTGCTCTTCTTTTCTTCGATCTCCTGTTGAGTTTGTAGGTGTTCAGAATGGTTTGATCCCTATCCAGCTGAATTCCTGAGAGGAGACAAAATCCAGGTCTCCTACTCCTCCGCCTTCTTGCTCCGCCCCTCCACAAAATAATCGATTAACACTTTTTTCTTAAAACTATTTACAAAGAAGCAAAACCAGTTCTGATAGAAATCATAAAGTGGATGCCTACAGGCAGTGGAGATTGACTGGGATCTTCTAGGGAGATGAAAATGTTCTACATCTCAATGTGGTATATATATTTCTTAAAACTCATTGAATTATAGGCTCAAGAACTGTGCTGATTAAAATATGTAATTTTTTCTTCAATATAAAATATACTTAAAGAAAAGAAATAGATCAGGTAACTTAAATACAGCGATAATTAAAACAAACAAACAAAAAATAGATCAGGTAACTTAAATACATTGACAATTAAAACAATTAAAACAAAATAACAATTAGTGTAATTAATTTCTAGATAGATATTATTCTTTATAGAAGGCTCTGAGCCTAAAGCTGCTCTCTTTTTAAGTGTTTAAAAAAATTTATAAAGAATGCTAACAGCTATCTCTCTCCCTCTCCCCTTCCCTTTTGTTTCTTTCCTTTCTTTAAAAAATATTTATTAGCATTTTTCCTTCTGTTGTTCCAAAGCCATGAGTGGGACCTGACAAGGTAGGCTGCAGGCCTATGCAAGGAGGCCAAGCTTAGCACAGGGCAGGTGTATTTGCAAAGAGGGTGGTAGCACAGCAATATCAGAAGATTGGCTACCTCCCAGGAGATTGAGCAAATAAATAAATATATCAAGAACAAAAGAGTCAGGTTTCTCATTACCGGAAAGAGTTACAAATATGGAAAAAGATAAAGCTAGAATAAACCCACCTGGCATTAGGTTGGCATTGGATGTACAGAGTGAGCTAATAGTTTCCATTATAGATAAAGAAGTAAGTATAGATGTAAATGTGTGTGTAGTTAGCTGTCTGCTGAAAAAGGCTGGGAGCAGTAGCATCCTACTAGTAATGAATACCTAGTGCTCATATCTTGGTGTCAAATGCTAAATGAATCAGAGCTCCTTGAAAAAATGACTGAATCTATGGCTGGGGCTGGAAAAGAACATGATGAGCCTGGATCATCTTAGGTAACAGAAAGAAAGGAAATGTTCAAAGAAGGATGAGGGCATGTCAAAAGAATGCAGAAGTAAACTTGAGGGGGCCCTAACTGGCCAAATAAAGGACAATTGTAGCTTTTAAATAAATGATATAACAAACTGTAACTCATTGAATTAGCAAATACTCCACTGATATAAATAAATGAATAACTAAATAGTTGGAAGGAAGAGAAAGTTCTTCCATATAGTGGAAGGCCTCCAATTAAATGTAGAAGGAATAATCATTTTAGAAAATCACCATTTGGTAATAAGGGTAGTAATAATTAACCCAGACAAGAAATTTCAATGCACATCCCTAAAAAATACTTGCTAATTACAGATGGAACAAAAATTAGAGAAACCTGGTAGACACCATCTTGATAAAGTGGATAAAATGAACAACACTGGTAACGGGACAAATAGCCATCATGTGCAACAGATAAGATATAATGAGAAGAGTATAGTGTGACAGTCTGGCCAAAAATACATAACAGGTATAATAATGGTTATGTACCCAATAATGAGGAAACATTGGATGAATCCAAACCGCAAGACATACTAAAAAATATCTGCCCTATCTTCAAAAATGCCAAGATAATGAGAGCTAAGTATGGATGCAAGAGGAGGACACTCTCTAAATTCTTCTTATAGATGTCAGGGAAGGCTTACCAAAGGAGATGACTTACGTGTAATCTTGTAAACACTGTCATAAACTAGAGAGGAAGTCATTTTAGGCAAGGGGATAGCATATTCAAAGGTGTAGGGTCTTGGGTACTTGTAGAGAGCTGGGTGTACCTGGAGCACAGAGATGGTAGAAGCAGCCGTTGATGAGGTAGGGCCAAATGATAAAGGGCCATTTCCTTTGCCTTCTTTTGCACAGTATTATGAACACATGCTGTTTGAGGAACTGAAAAAAGGCATCTGAGTTGATGTATTAGTCCAGGTTCTCTGAGAAACAGATGCAAAGATAGAATTAAATGTGCAAGTTTATTAAGAGAAATGCCTGCATGAAAGGAAATTGAGAGGAAGTGAAGTCTGAGAGAGCCATCAGGCTGTGATGTACATCTGACCCTGAGTGAAGGAGAGGTAAGGAAGTTTGCATGGAAGTTTCAGTAAAAACCTTTGGCTCAAGGACTTTCTTGAGACAAAGTTGTCTGTCAAAGCATTCCTCTTGTTTCCCAGGACTGCATTAATATTCCTACCTCACTCAGTTATTGGTGAGAAGCAGCCCATGGTAGGCATGGCCTTGGTGCAAATGCAGGGAAAAACTTCATAGTGCAGCAGCGTGGATCCTTAGTCAGTTATGCTCCCTGTAGTAGCAGAAAGCGAGATATATTTTCATGTGTACCACATTTCAGTTTTGGATGATGAAAAGGATTTAATTGACAGAAGAGGTGAAGGATATTCCAGGGAGGGGTGTGAAAAAGCTTCAACTCAAGCATTTAGTACTTAACCTTTGTTCTTTTTAAATTATCAATTTTCTCTTAGTTACAAAGGAATCAGGCCTTTTTGAGGCATGAGCTATGAGCACACTAATCAATCTATAGTTAATAAACATGGACACCTAATCCTGGAGAGCCTACCAACTTGCCCTCACTTCCTAATGTAGTTAAGTTTTCTGTTTTTCATATTTGGTCCATCTGTGGAGGCTAACTTAAATATCACATAACTATCTTTTTTTTGGAATTATTTTGATCCACCATGGTAACACAAGTTGTTTTACACTGAACAGAAGTTGGTTAGTAATTATATATGTCTTTTACTAATAAAATAGGGAAATACTTTTTATTTATATTTAGTAGAAAAACATTTTTTCCCCTTTACACTAGGTTCATGTTTTAGGGAAAAGCTGGTAAGAAGGAATAGCAAAAGGGATCCTTGATTTTGAAAAGACTGGGAACAATTGACATCAACTGATCTTGTTGAGGTCCTGTTGAGTTTGCAGAGTATGAATTCATAACACAATTTCAAGTTGCTTTAGTCTATTCTTAATTGCAAATTTCCTAAACCCTATTAAAGAAAGGAAATGGTCTTTTTAGACCTATTTTATCAGGTTTGGAGTCCCCTCATTCTTTATCAAGTCCCTGAAAAGTTCTCCAAATTGCATAAGTAACAACTATAAAATATGACTCACAGCATTTTTTTCACTGAGTAATGCAATTAACACTTTAATATTGTAGCCACTATTTTGAAAAAATTCTTATTAACATTTATTAACTGCTAGCAGAGATATTTTTTTAACTCTAAGAAAAAGATTCAAGATGTCCATTATAGTTTTTAACAAACTTAACAATGTGCCCTTTCCTCAAAGTATGATGTGTCTGTTCCAAATGATGCCATTTAAAAACACAACAGAGTATTTCATTGTGTAAAAAATTGGTGGCTAGGATAATTTTGGGATTTTTTTTTCATTCAGTGGCATGAAAATTGTAATTCCAAAAATGAATGCATACAAGAAATAGCTTAACTAAAGAATCATGCTAAAGAAGTGTCTGTAAAATAGTAAAATAGTTGCTGCATATAAGCTATAGTTTTGGCAATTGGTTTTCAAGATTATTCAGTTAAATACTCTATAATACCTGAATAAGACAGCAATATTCTATGAGTGGTGAAGGGAGATTCCCATCCCCTCTTTTTAAAAAATAATCATTAGCTAGGTATTTATCCAAGGGATACAAAGTGATTCAAAGGGGCACATGCACCTCAATATTTACAGCAACAATGTCTACAATAGCCAAAATATGGAAAGAGCCCAGATATCCATTGACAGGTGAATGGATAAAGAAGGTGTGGTATACATATTCAATGGAATATTACTCAGCCATACAAAAAATGAAATCTTGCCATTTGCAGTGACATGGATGGAACTAGAGGGTATTATGTTAAGCAAAATAAGGCAGTCAGAGAAAGACAAATACCATATGATTTCACTTATCTGTAGAAAACAGATGAGCATAGGGTAAGGAAGGGAAAATAAAATAAGATGAAAATTGAGAGGGAGGCAAAGTATAAGAGACACTGAACTCTAGGAAACAAACAGGGTTGCTGGAGGTGAAGTGGGGGGAAGGGAAAATTGGGTGATGGGCCTTAAGGAGAGCACTTGATGTAATGAGCACTGGGTGTTATATGCAACTGATGAATCACTAAATTCTACCTCTGAAACTAATAAGAAACAAAACAAAACAAAACAAAACAAACAAAAAAACCAAAATAATCATATGCTTTAAATATCTTTGACTATAACCATCATTCTTGGCTTCATATATGCTGTGGTTATTTGTTTCCTGGCCAGGAATGCTTTGATTTACCCAGAATATATACTCATATTTTAATGCTGATCAGAAGGGCAACCCTGGTGTAGTCAGCCTGAAGCAATTTTTAGAGAGGATGCTAGCATGAATTAGTTTGATTTTGGATGTGGTTACAAAGATCTGTTTTGGTTATTTTATTTTTAAAGACGTTTTGTAGCTGTTCCAAATTCATTAGCCCTTTAGAGAAGAGAAATGAAAAGATGCAGCTTCTTCCTGGTCAGGTCACTGCACTCCATGATTTCAGGGGGCATGGCTTGCATCCTTTCCAATGTAAGATGCAGTACAATAGAAGAAAATAAACTGTTTATTCATTTCTTCCCAGATAATATTGGGAGAGAGGATTTTTTTAAGGGGGAAGAATTAATCACTGCTATAACAAAGCCAAACATACAGAAAGACTGGCATTTTTTCTAGGCTTAAAATTGTGCTGTCCAATATGGTAGCCACCAGTCACTGGTAGCTACTGTGTTAATGAAATGTAGCTAGTCCAAACTGATATGTGTTCTAAGTGTAAAATACATACCAGATTTCAAAGACTTAGTACAAAAGAAGGAATATAAAATATCGTTATTTTTTTAAATATTGATTACATGTTGAAATATATTGGATATATTAGTTTAAATGGATTATGCTATTAAAATTAATTTGAACTGTTTCACTCTATTTTTCTCAATGTGACTTCCCAAAATTAGAAATTACAATGTGGCTCGAATTGGTGGATTACATTATATTTCCAGTAGACAGCACTAGTCTGGAATATTTGATCTATTTGTGCCCTCAGGAATGATTTTATCTCTTATATTCTTTGTCCCTAGCACAAAACTGCTACAGGAGCTCAGATTAGCCTTGTCAGGACACTGACCAAGTTGGTTGATTCCAAAATTGAGATCCTCAAGAACAATGTACAGAGCTTGAACCATCCAGGAATGAAGGAACCAGGGGAAGTTAAAAGGTAGAAATTGTCAGCCTTTATCCTTAGATGTTTCACAGGGTCAAATTTGGGAAATGTGACTTGAACTGAGATTTTTCTAGTGTTATGAGTCACTGAACTGGAGCCCATGGAAGACATGAGAGGATTTTATAACCCCTTGATATTATACAAAATTAGTCTGTGTGTACCTTCTTCTTTAAAGAGGATCTAATTTTAATTAGATTCTCAAAGGAGACCATATATTCAAAAATATTAAGGATCCTAATTCTACTTTTATTAAAAGATTTATTTATTTGAGAGAGAGAGAGTGTGTGTGTGAGCAGGGGAAGGGGCAGAGGAAGAGAGAATCTCAAGCAGACTCCCTGCTGAGTGTGGAGCCCAACATGGGCTGTATCACACCACCCTGAGATCATGACCTGAGCCAAAATCGAGAGTCAGATGCTTAACTGACTGAGCCACACAGGTGCCCCTCCTAATTCTATTTTTTAATTGAATTATTTTTGTATTTTTTAGGATTTTATTTATTTACTTGAAAGAGAAAGAAAGAGAGAGAGAGCGAGCACAAGTGGGGGGATGGCAGGCAGAAGGAGAGGCAGAGGGAGAGGGAGAAGCAGGCTCCCTGCTGAGCAAGGACCCTGGGATCATGACCTGAACCAAAGGCAGAGCCACCCAGGTGCCCCTTGTTTTTGTTTTCATGTTGAGTTGTATAAATTCTTGACATATTTTGGATATTAACCCCTTATCAGATATATCATTTGCAAATATCTTTTCCAATTCAGTAAGTTGACTTTTCATTTTGTTAATGGTTTCCTTCACTGTGCAAAATGTTTTTACTTTGGTGTAATCCCATTTATTTTTGCTTTTGTTTCCCTTGCCTGAGGAGATATATCTAGAAAAATGTTGCTAAGGCCAATGTGAAAGAGATTACTATATTCTCTTCTAGTTTCATAGTTTCAGGTCTCACATTTAGTTCTCTAATCCATTTTGAGATTATTTTTGTGTATGGTATAAGACAGTGGTCCAGTTTTAGTCTTTGGCATGTAGCTGTCCAGTTTTTCTTGCCTTGTATATGCTTGCCTCCTTTGTCATAGATTAATTGACCATATAAGCATGGGTTTATTTCTGGGCTTTCTATTCTGTTCCATTGATTTATGTATCTATATTTTGCCAGTACCATACTGTTTTGATTGCAAGTTTTGTACTTTAGTTTGAAATCTAAGATTATGACACTTCTACCTTTGTTCTTCTTTCTTAAGATTGCAGAATATTTTGGGGTTCCATAAAAATTTTAGGGTTATTTGTGAATAATACTATTGGTATTTTGATAGGGGTTGCACTGAATCTATAGATTGCTTTGGGTACTATGGACATTTTAAAATATTGGCTCTTCCAATCCATGAACATGGAATATCTTTCCATTTGTGTTGTCTTCCATTCCTTTCATTAATGTTTTATTGTTTTCACAGTACAGGTACAAGTCTTTCACATCCTTGGTTAAGTTTATTCCTAAATATTTTTAATAGACATTTTTCCAAAGAAGATATACAGATGGCTACCAGGCACATGAAAAGATGCTCAACATCACTCATCATCAGGGAAATGTAAATCAAAACCACAATGAGTTATCACTATCAGAATGGTTAGAATAAACACACACACAAACACAAGAAATAACAGGTACTGGCAAGGATGTGGAGAAAAAGGAACCCTTGTGTACTATTGGTGGGATGTAAATTGGTGCAGGCACTGTGAAAAACAGTTTGGAGGTTCCTCAAAAACTTAAAAATAGCAATACCATATGATCTAGTAATTCCACTACTGGGTATGGACCCAAAGAAAATGAAGACACTAATTTAAAAAGATACATGTGTTTACTGAAGCATTATTTACAATAGCTGAGATAAGGAAGTAACTTAAGTGTCTACTGATAAAGAAGATGTGATATATATACACAGTGGAATATAACTCTGCCATAAAAAAGAATGAGATCTTGTCATTTGCAACCACATGGATGGAACTAGAGGCCATTATAAGTGAAATAAGTCAGATGGAGAAGACAAATACCATATAATTTTACTTATATCTTGAATCTAAAAAATAAGACAAATGAACAAACAAAAAGCAGAAACAGATTCATAAATACAGAGAACAAACTTGTGGTTGCCAGAAGAAGGGGTGTGGGGGATTTCAAAATGGTTGAAAGGGAGTGGGAGGTACAGGATTCCAGTTAGGGAATTAATAGTCATGGGGATGAAAGGTACAGCATAGGGAATATAGTCAATGGTATTGTAATAGTGTTGTATGGTGACAGATGGCCACTACACTTGTGATGAGCATAGCATTGTACAGAGTTGTTGAATCATCCACTATGTTGTACACCTGAAACTAACGTAACATTGTATGTCAACTGTACTCCAACTAAAAAAAAAAAAAAAGGAATCCTAATTCTAGGATGAAATGGCTCATTCAGATAGGATATTTCACAATTATTGTAAGGTAGTCATCCATGTCTATGAGTATCAGCTTTCTTAATAATGTTAACAGGTGTATACATGCATCATGAAAATGAAAGTCCATGGAGCTCAGTGAACAAGACTAACCAACAATAAGTGTAAGACAGGAAGACTATTGATGGCATTTAAAAGGAAAGGCATTTGGTGTTATGTCCCAAGACACTAATCTATTGATGATTCAGCACAAAATTCCTGTAGCTCTCACACTAAATGGTTAAGTTATAAATCCAAATCTGCTTGAAAGAAGAAAATTTCATTTACTTATTCACTCCTTTGTGTTCTCAATATTTTAACCTCAATTACAGAATTTAACCCATTATATTCTAACTTCTCAGAATTTACATATCTGTGTCTCAGTTTATAATATGGCTCTTCAAGAACAAGGGGCACAACTTTTCTTTTACTATTTTATCCCCAGCACCTAGCCAGTGGATGCTCAGTAGATGTTGAGTAAAATAATAAGTTAATGGTTGTTGTCTGACTTCTACAAATCTCAGAATAAAAGACGATCTACGAAACAAATATAGCTTTAAATATTAAAATTTAATGGACGGCTAACTAGGAGGCTAGAACTGTGTAGTTTTAGCCAAATCAACCAGATTCAGCATTTGACTTTGTTCAACATTCACAAATTGAACTAACCTGTAGTAAGACTGCACAGATTACAGCTGTGATCCACTTTTCCCAGGCCTAAACAGTGCTGATTCATTCACCATAGTTGGTTTGCAAGTGAAGGAAACAAACTTTTAAGTTAGAGAAATATAAGCAGTCTTAGATCTGGGAGTCATCAGGAAATGTTTGATATTTTAGAGAACTGACTGAAAGTTAAACAGGTTAATGTGACATTTCAAAGGGATTTTGAAATTCAATAGCTTTCTCTAGCTGCTGATGTTTATTCTCTGGTTGTAAGGCAAATGTTGAATGTCTTCAAAGGAACAATGATAGATTCTAGAATAACTAGATAGGTTCAACGTTCACTATAGGTTTTTTTTTCCTTCTCCATGACCCCTCCCCGCCATATATATATATATATATATATAACATGAAATGGGAAAACCATCTGGCTGGCTCTAAAACATGGTTTTCTTCATCATCAAAGGGGTTTCTGTGTGAAAATAATTTTATAGATAAAGAAGTAGATATGGTGCCATTAAAAAGAGAAAAGCAGAATCATGAAGAATATGTGTAAATCCAGAAAGAGGACATATTCATTTTTTTCCTTACCATATCAGTTGTGCAGGAATGTAAGATGTTTGCCATCATTTAAATGAAAGTTCTGTAGATTGGACAGACCCTCTCAGATGGACATTTCCAAATCTAGTTAGAAAGACTAATGATAAAGACATGTGACCTCTACTTTGATAAATTTGAGGAGCTTATTTTATTGCTTAGAAACTAGATATGTATGGTATAATCGTGCATGTAAAATGATTCATAAATGTTTATTAAGATCATGAAGACCACATTTAGGTGAATCAATAAACAAGGAAAGTTAAAGAACATATTTTAAGGAATTATTAAACATTTAGGTGAAATAATTCTTAAAAGTCATCTATTCCAAACCTGTATTGGTTTAATTGTAAATAACAGAAATTCAACCTGAAGTGATTTCATTAAAAAAAAAAAAAAAGTGATAGGGAAGAGGGAAGGAATAGAGTGGTTTATAGAGTCCAAGAATGGTTACACATTGGGGTGTCTAGCTGGCTCAGTTGGTGGAGTATGTGACTCTTGATCTCGGGGCTGTGGGTTCAAGCCCCACACTGGGTGTAGAGATTACTTTAAAACAAAACCTTAAAAAAAAGAAATGGGTTACACAATCAAATCATGGAAAGAGCATGGATATAGCCGGGCTTCCAGAACAACTGAGATCTGGAATGAGAATGTTCCCAGGAGTAGCTCTCCAATTCTTATCTTTTCATTGTCTCTCTGCTATTTATAGTCACTCTTTTTTTACATGGTGGGATGTGTACTCTAAGAGTTCTTCAGTTTTACATCTTTCAGACACTGAAGAGAGACTAAGAGATTTCTTTCTCACATTAAATCAAACAATTTTAAGAAAAGAATGCATTATTGGTCTAGATTAGATCAGTCACTTGTAGCCAAGATTAATCTAGTTTGCATCAGAGTCTTCCCCTGGACCAATCAATTGTGACAAGAGCGCAGCAAGAGATTTGGGAAAGGGAGGAAGACATGGAATAACATGACAGATTGCAAAGTAGTCATGTAGAAGAGAGTCAGCTCTAGAAGAGGTGGAGGGTATGCTGTAATGCTTCATAAAAATGCCATCATTTTACAGGCAAGTAAGCAAAGAGATGAATTTGTTTTAGCTTATATGACAAACTAGTAAAACAGCCAGAATTCAACAAATGAAAGTAAAAAGATAAATATTGATTGTTATATATACATATTTATGTTTAATACAATTACCTTATAAAATAGGTATTAACATCCTCAGTTTTCAGATGAGAAAACTGTTTCAGAGATTAAGTAAATTTTCTAAGGCTACACTGCTACTTAGCGTCAGAGCCAGGATTTATACACAGATCTGTCAGATTCCAAAACCTGTGCTCCTTAAAAATAATAATACTAATAATAACAACAAGATTGTTTTTATAAAATGGATATGTGCTTATTATAAACAGTCACATTGTGCTATGTTAACACAGAATGAATAAACACCCAAATTCCTCCACCTAGAATTTAACATCATTAACAAAGAATATCTTTCATATAACACTAAGAAGAGTAAAGAGATCAGCAAAAATTTTTTTACAAAAAGGACACATCAGAAGATGTATCTTATTTTTTTGTTTAAAGATTTATTTTAGAGAGAGAGAGAGTAGGGGAGGGGCAGAGGGAGAGAGAGAATTCCCAAGCAGACTCCATGCAGAGCACAGAGCCCAATGTGGGGCTGATCTCAGAACCTTGAGATTATGACCTGAGCCAAAACCAAGAGTCAGCTGCCCAATGGACTGCACCATCCAGGCACCCTTGATGTATCTTATTTTTAAATAAAAACAGAACACTTAATTTTACTTGGATCAGATATTAGAGTGAAGAACTGCTGAATCTAGGTTTTTTTTTTTTTTTAACTACAAAAAAACCCCTTAATTACAGTTATGAGATGTAGAAAAAGGTTGGATTTTTTTTTTTTAAAGATTTTGTTTATTTGGAAAAGTGGGGGGGAGCACAAGCAGGGGGAGGGATGGGGAAGAGAGAGAAACAGACTCTCCACTGAGCATGGAGCCTGATCCCAGGACCCTGAGATCATGACCTGAGCCAAAGGCAGATGCTTAACCGACTGAGCCACCCAGGCACCCTTGAGGTTGGAATGTTTTTAAAAGAAACTATGTTTCAGATTTTGACAGTATTGACTCCTTGCTCTAAAAATAAAGAAATTGGTACCCTTATACTTCTCTATATCTTGACCTCTTAACCTCATAATTTTGGTGTGTTCTGTTAATTTTACATTTTCAAGACTTAAGCTTGTATTCTGTTCTGTAGCCATAACCATGGTTGTTTACTCTTAGATCTGTATTTACAAAGATACAAGTAAGCTCATCCAAACTTATCACAGTATCCTTCACCAAACTTCTCCCTTACTGATTTTTTTTGTTTGTTTTCCATATCTTGTTTTCCTTTATTTCATCATCAAATAGTTCCCCTTCTCCAAGAATAGCTCATGTGAGCCATATTCCTAGAGAATGCCTGCTGCCTTTGATTTTAGTTCCCAACAGGTTTTAAGATGCTGTTTCTAGGTAGTTTTGAGGCTTATTGAATCTGTAGCTGAATGTCTTTCATCAGTTTTGGAAAATTCTCAGCCATTCTCTCTTCAAATGACTTCTACTCCTTTTTATGTCTTCCTCTTTTCTCCTTTTGGGATTCCAATTACACATGAATTAGACCTTTATTGTAACTCCTGCGCCATTTACATTTTTTGTGTTTTCTATCTTTTGTCTCTCCATGAATTATTCTGGATATTTCCTTCTGAAATATCTTTCAGTTCATGATTTATCTTTAGCTGGGTATAATCTGCTCTTTAATTAATCCACTGAATTCTTAAGTTTGAGAACTACATCTTTCAGTTGTATATTTTCAGTTCTTTTTTATTTCCTTGAGCATATTTATAGCATTTGTCTGCATACCCCATGAATATTTTTATATTATCTGTATTTTTCTCCTTCTTTTAAAAATCATGCCCTGTTGGGGCACCTGGGTGGCTCAGTCGGTTAAGCCTTCGGCTCAGGTCATGATCCCAGGGTCCTGGGATGGAGCTCCATGTTGGGCTCTCTGCTAAGCGGGAGCCTGCTTCTCCCTCTCTCTGCCACTCCCCCTGCTTGTACATTCTCTCTCTTTCACTGTCAAATAATAAATAAAATCTTTAAAAAAATCATGCCTTGTCTCTTCATAACTGGTTATTTTCTGGTTCAGTAATGGACATTAAATATGAAAAATTATAAAAATGATTTGTGTGCAAGAATTTTTTTTTTTTTTTTTGCTTTGGTCAAGCCTAGGGACTAGGATCAATTTAATCCAATTTCAAGGACTAAAATGATTTGAAACTGAGTTTTAGTTCTTTCAAGATCCAATTGGATTCGAGTTCACCTGTACACCCCACAAGATTGTCAACAGTTCTGTTCCCTTTCTCAGCTGCCTCTTCTGGATTTGGCAACTGGCAGTTACAAATTCTGGGTTAAACTCTTTGGGTTTCCTTCTTCTCCCAGATATTTTTCACTGCCTTATTAGCTTTCTAATGTTTTCAAATAGGCATCTTATTTAAAAACAAAAACAAAAACATTTTTTTCTAGATTTTCTAATTATTCCTAGTGGGATGGGTGGTCTAAGTTATTGTCTGCCATTACCAAAGCTGAAGTCCTGATTAGTATATACTTTAATTTGATGTCAATTTAAACATCCAGGAAGACTCCAATCTCTGTTGCTTCCACCGTCTGTTATCTTGGCAAGATACCCAACTCTCATCTGCTCCACAGATGATCATGGAGTGATTTCATAGTACTGCCTTCAGACTACCTACACCATGAGAACAAACCACATGAGACATGGTCTGACTTGATGAGACAGAAGAAGAGAATCTAGTGAAGGAATCAGAGTGCGAGAGAAATAAAGCCATAGAAGGAGTGATTTTGGAGAATGCAATGGAAAACAGGTTTTTATGGAAGCATAGATCAATACTGTCAAACACTGCAGAGACAAAGTAAGTCAAGAGGGAGATTAGGATATTGGGTCTGGTAATTAAGAGGTCACCATTGTGCTTACTTCAGCAGCACCTACACTAAAATTCAAATGATACAAACGAGATTACCATGACTCCTGTGCAAGGATGACATGCAAATTTGTGGAATGTTCCATAAAAAAAATTGAAGCCACCAGTAATCATTAAGAGAACAGTTTCTATAGACAGTTATGGATAGGATAAATGAAAGACAGGTGAGGAGTTGGAGGTAGTGTAGACTTTAAGAAGGCAAGTAATAAAAGAAAACAGAATGATGGGTGTGGTATTTTGGTAAAGAAAACAGAGTCAAGGAGAGATTTTAGTCCTTGTTTGCCTTTTTTATTTTTTTAAGATTTTATTTATTTAGGGCGCCTGGGTGGCTCAGTCGGTTAAGCGTCTGCCTTCGGCTCAGGTCATGATCCCAGGGTGCTGGGATCGAGCCCCGCATCGGCCTCCCTGCTCTGCGGGAAGCCTGCTTCCTCTCCCACTCCCCCTGCTTGTGTTCCCTCTCTCGCTGTGTCTCTCTCTGTCAAATAAACAAATAAAATCTTTAAAAAAAAAAAAAAGATTTTATTTATTTATTTGATAGAGAGAGCACAAGCAGGGGGAGCGGCAGGCAGAGGGAGAGGGAGAAACAGGCTTCCCATTGAGCAGCGAGCCCTACACGGGGGCTTCATCCCGGGACACCCAAGTCCTTGTTTGCTTTTAGCCCAGGGCACTCTTGAGTATGTTTGTAGATTGAAGGAAAGATACTAGCAGAGAACAGATTAAAGACTGGAGGGGCAAGCGAAATTAATTGAACTAAGTCCCAGAGAAAATAGAAAAGGAGCAAGGTTAATCTCTCCACTGAGATGTAGGAGTACAAAATAGAGATAAAGGACAAGATTTGTAAATGCCAAAATGAGGATAAGGAGGTGGGAATTACATGGATTCAGTTCTGTAGTATCTGTTTCTACGGTGCTGTAAAAAAGGTCATCAGCTCATTCTAAGTATAAAAAGTTCCCTTACCTTTCACTAGTTATTTTCCCTTTAACATCTGCAACACAAATATTTAGTCCTTCTCATTGGCTTTAAAGTGCAGAAGTAAGAAACTTTTTTTATACTCCTATAGCAATGTTCTATCTCTTATTTCACAAAGTACTCATTTCCTTCCCCTCCCCCCCCCCCAAAATGTATTTTGAAGAATCTTAATATAAGGACCACATAGGTTGGCTACTTACTGGAATGGAAGTGTAGGAAGACAAATACTTTCTCCAACCTAAATGAAAATCAAGTAACTTTAGCAACTGGTTCTTTTTTCCCCATTTTGTTTTCTTATAAACGGAAACTCAACAAAAGCAATGACTGTGTTTTATATAACTTGTCAATGTATTGCAAACACTGGGGGTATTAAATAAATAATAAATGGGGTAAAGTTTCCAAATAGTGAAGCTGACTATAACCTAGTCACAACTGCTGCTAGTAATGCAGAGGCTGAGCTTAAAATTACCAAGAATAAAGCATACACATCCCTAATCATGATGTTCAGAAATGTTACATTTTGGTAATTACAACTTTCAGTTAACTCATAAATATTTGTTGAGTATTTTCTATTTGCTTCATAGCAACCTGATGAGAAAGTACCAATACTATCCTCATCTTAAAGTGAAATAAATGAGGATTCAAGAGATTAAGAGCATGCTCAAGTTTGTATATTCAACTAATATATGCAGACCTGGAATTCAAACCTGTTTTTCTGAGTCCAAAGCCAATAGCGTAATTTACAATGCCATACAGCCTCCTCCTCAATTTAGCACCTATAAGAGTTGGATAACATTTTTCCTTGAGAAAGAATAAGGAATCATACTATTTGATAGTTTAACAATGCAAATTTTTACCCTGTGCAAGGCAGACAAGTATATTGTCCAAAGCATAAGGATGGAGTTTAATGGACAGAAGCAATTATTCAAGAATGAGAAATGGGGTATGTTCTATCGTTTGATTTCACCTTTGTATTTTAGTGCCTGGGTAATGATATATTTAATAGGGTATAAGCTAATGATAGAAAACTTGTTCAGTATTTAAGGTAAAGAAGAATTGCTTAAGGAAATGTGACATTACCAACGAGGCAAACTTCTGTTTTGCATATCAGAGCATTAAATTTTTTCTTCATTTTATTGTCCAACAATTTTGGTAGACTATATAAGAAAAGAGTGAGGTGGCCAAAAAGTCTGTGAAGAATTTTAAGGTCCATCTAAATAACAGGCATTACGAACTATCACCATTGCATCTTAAATAATTAATTCTATTGAAATTTTTAATGGTTTGGGAAATTTATGCTACAACCAGACTTACAAAAAATAATTTATATTTAAACTTTCTCTTAGTATTTCTGCAGTTCATGCTGTGTGTTACCAAACATTAGTTGGAAATAGTAGCTATAAACAGATGAAATTTGAGAAAATAATATAAAAATAGTTATGCTTGTTATACAATCCAGCCTCTTTAGAATATGATGCCGATTTTTTACAAACCATGCTTCTTTCAACATCGAGCATATGGCATTGTGGTTCTGAGACAAATATATCTCTGATCAAGATTTCTATCACTAAATTTATATTTATGAGGCACTTCACAAAATTCCCTTTTATTCTTTATTACTTAGCCCTTTCTATTATAGAATGTTGCTTACACACAATCTATTAGATTAATACAGCAATCACAAAAACTCAATAGAAAAGTAGCTTAATTAAAATAATTACACAATTTTGACCATAAGCAATTTTAGTTAATTCTTATCCATTACAAATATTCTAACAGGTAGGGCTTAGTTTGTGAGAGTACATGCTAATATTGCCTCATATTTCTTTTCCTACAGTAAATTTGAAACATAATGCCACCTCAGCTGGCATAAGAAATTCATATATCAATGTGAACAGAGAAAGGGAAAGGGAGTTTAAATACAAGAAGAACAAATCAAAAGCTTCTATTTTTAATGTTATCCTTTTACTATATAAGTAAAGCAAGTATGTTTAGGCCAGGGTCCCACTGAGGGGAGCTGTCTTGTCATCTGTTAAACTAAATATTCTATAAACATGTGCAAATGGCCCTAAATAAATCTAAAATACAGTTTTAAAAAAATTAAATAAAAAGAATATCCAATAAAGGATTAATGCCCCAAATATATAAAGAAGTTACATAATTCCACACCAAAACAAACAAATAATCCAATTAGGAAATGGGCAGAGAACCTGAATACACCCTTTTCCAAAGAAGATATACAGATGGCCAGACACATGAAAAAATGCTCAACATCATCAATCATTAGGGAAATGGAAATCAAAATCACAATGAGATACTACCTTACACCTGTCAGAATGTCTAGTATCAAAAAGACCAGGAATAACAAGTGTTGGCTAGGATGTGGAGAAAAGGAAACCCTCATGCACTGTTGGTGGGAATGTAAATTGGTCTAAAAACAGTATGGAGTTTCCTCAAAAAATTAAAATAGAAATGTCACACAACTCAGTAATTCTACCACTGTATATTTACCCCCTCAAAATGAAAACACTAACTCAAAAAGATATATGCATCCCTATGTTTATTGCAGCATTATTTACAGTAGCTAAGTTATGGAAGCAACTCAAGTGTCCATCAACAGATGAATGGATAAAGAAGATGTGGTATATGCATACATGGAATATTACTCAGCCATAAGAATAAAATCTCACCACTTGTGACAATATGGCTGGAACTAGAGGTATTATGCTAAGTGAAATAAGTCAGACAAAGACAAATAACACATAATTTCACTTTTATGTAGGATCTAAAAAACAAAACAAAAAAACCAAACAACAACCAAGAACAAAACAAAACAAAAACCAACCCAGAAACAAAATCATAAATACAGAGAACAAACTGAGTGATTTCCAGAGGGTAGGGGATTAACAGGATGGGTGAGTTAGGTGAAAGGGATTAAGAGGTACAGGCTACAGTTATAAAATAAGTAAGTCACAGGAATAAAAAGTACGGTGTAGGGAATATAGTCCATAATATTATAATAGTTTTGTAAGGTGACAGGTAGTAGCTACACTTATTATGGTGAGCATAGCGTAATGTACAGAATTGTGGAATCACTATATTGCAAACCTGAAACTAATATAACATTGTATATTAACTGTACTTCAATTTAAAAAGTTAAAAAATGTCAATCACCTTAAATTGATTAAATTTATTAATGTAATGGATAATATAGTATAAAATAAAACTATTAAAAAGGAGAGAAGTGAGAAGTGTTTTTGATTTCTTCCTAGTCAGCTTCTAAAAAAAAGTTTACTTATATAAGTAATCTCTACACCGAACGTGGGGCTTGAACTCATGACCCCAAGATCAAGAACTGCATGCCCTTCCAACTGAGCCAGCCAGAACCTCCCCCCGCAGCTTTTAATACGTGCTATGTAATTAATATATACATATATTTTTTTTTAACGAAGTAAAAGTGCAGATACAATTTTTTTATTTGTTGTACATTTTGAATGTTCCATTAAGAACTATTTCATATTTTGGGATGCCTGGGTGGCTCAGTCTGTTAAGCGTCTGCCATCAGCTCAGGTCATGATCCCAGGGTCCTGGGATCAAGTCTTGCAACAGGCTCCTTGCTCAGCAGGGAGACTGCTTCTCCCTCTGCCTACCGCTACCCCCTGCTCGTGTGCGCTTGCTCTCTCTATGACAAATAAATAAAATCTTAAAAAAAAAGAACTCCATATTTTTTGAATGAGAGACTTGAAATGAAATTAAAATTGTTTTAGAAATCTGCAGTGTAGAGTCATCATTATTTCTACTTACTTAAAAACAAAAATCAGAAAAAAGAATTTTATAAACCTTTGAAGATATGTAATACCCTGCAAAGACTAAAGAAAATATGATTTTCAAATGCTTGCAAGTGAATTTTAAGATATACAAAAAACCTACTTAAGCATACTGTATTCTCTTATAAGCTATTGGTTGCAACATAATAAATAATACAATATAAATGACTTTAAGCACAAATCACATACCATGTATTACATGAAATAGAAAAGAGATAGATACAATTCATGTATCCCAAAAGACCTGAGAAACTCCAAAGATTATACAGTAATATACAATATTTAAAACAAAATGAATATAAAATAGAGATATCAACTAAAAACTGTGTGCAGTTATTTAATTTTATTTCTTAATAAGCAATGAACTAAAACCTCTTAAGAACTGATGTACTACACAATGGTATTGATGCTATATTAAAATGGCTGGTAGAAAGCAGTCGATAAGAAATTCAGAAATGGGGGCACCTGGCTCAGTAGTTGAGCGTCTGCCTTCGGCTCAGGTCATGATCCCAGGGTCCTGGGATCGAGTCCCGCATCGGGCTCCCTGCTCCACAGGAAGCCTGCTTCTCCCTCTCCCATTCCCCCTGCTTGTGTTCCCTCTCCCGCTGTGTCTCTGTCAAATAAATAAATAAAATCTTAAAAAAAAAAAAAAAAGAAATTCAGAAATGTAAAACAATTGCTTGTTTTATATTCATTATATTTTATTGGAAAAGAAATACACATTCATTTTAATAATCAGTGTTTATTTCTGTATGTATTGTTTGGATTTCACAAAAACATTTTCCAGCATTAACCATTTAAAACTCATTCATGTAAAGACCAAGAAGCAGGCAAGAATGATTGTGGTAAACAGCCTAATTACAGAAAATAATTCCTCTATTTTTACATTACAACATTTTAAACATTTTTTTTTTTGAAAATTTTATTTATTTATTTGACAGAGACACAGCGAGAGAGGGAACACAAGCAGGGGGAGTGGGAGAGGGAGAAGCAGGCTTCCCGTTGAGCAGGGAGTCCGATGCGGGGCCGATCCCAGGACCCTAGGATCATGACCTGAGCCGAAGGCAGACACCTAACGACTGAGCCACCCAGGCGCCCCTTACATTACAACATTTTAAAACGATTTTGTGTTTATTTAAGAAAGGATTTTTTTCATGCATAGTCAAGATTTTTTTCTATCACGGTATTAGACTCCCAGGGCTGCTGTAACAAATTACCACACATTGGGTGGCTTTCAACAACAGAAATATGTTCTGTCATGGTTCTGGAGTCGGAAGGTCTGAAATCAAGGTGTCAGCAAAGTTGTTGGCTCCTACTTAAAACTGAGGGAGAATCTCTTCCACGCTTCTCTCCTAGCTTTTAATGGTTGCCAGCAATCCTTGGTGTCCCCTGGCTTATAGGATGTATCATTCTAATGTCTGCTTTTATCTTCATGTGCCATTCTTCCCTGCATCTCTGTTTCTCTTCTCTTCTTCTTTTTTAAAGATTTTATTTATTTATTTGAGAGAGAGAGAAAGAGAGAGAGCATGAGAGGGAGGAGGGCCAGGGAGAAGCAGACTCCCTGCTGAGCGGGGAGCCCAACGCAAGGCTCAATTCTGGGACTCCAGGATCATGTTCTGAGCCGAAGACAGATGCTTAGCTGACTGAGCCACCCAGGCGCCCCTCTCTTCTCTTCTTATAAGGTCACCACACATATTGGATTAAGGGCCTGCTTTGCTCCGGTATGACTTCAGCTGAACTACCTACATCTGTAGTGATCATATGTCCTTCTGAGAAGGACATGAATTTTTGGGGGGGAAATACTATTCAACCTGGTGCAGTCACTTTCCATTTAACATTAAAGAAAAAATCCCCATACTATACAGGATCCAAAAATGACAGATGAAATAGGTAAATCATTGTTGAATATAACAGTGTGATCTCTTATTTTCTAACCAGATACTTGGATGGGAACGTACCTTTGGGAATCTTTCTCATTCACAATTATGACTTATATGCAAGAGAAACAAACATTTTTTCAGGAAAGATTCAGAGGAACAAGGTAGGTAGGTTCATTTTTTTCTAATTTGAGGACACTGCTCCCTACAATATTTTCTAATTCTGCACAATTAGAAATTAATTCCACTGCATAATTGCCCAGATTTGAATAAAACCTATAAAGCGGCAAACAAGCTTGAGAACTTAAATTAAATATTACAGAGGTAGATAAAGTAAATCTACAGTGAATTCGAGTATTTCATTCTTATCCTTTGCCAATACTTATGTTGATATTTTATTCACTTGTACTCACCAATTCAGCATCTGTCAACATGATTGAGGAAGATGAATTTTTCCTATATTTGAATAGTTTACTAAGCATATTAATAGTATAAATATGATTTTAGGGATAATCACTTAAGAAAGCCATCATTTATATGTACTTTTTATCAACATGCCAATGTACCCTTTGACTAATTATATCTCTTATTCATCCTTCAAGTCATAATTCAAGCATCACAAGGTCAGACCCGTTTTCCTTCAGTAAGTGAAATCCCTACTAGATGTTCTTGCAGTACCCAGTATTGCTTCTTTGTAGCTTTTACCACTGCGTTAATTTTATATTAATTTTTGTGATTATTTAACTACCATTACTCTTCTCCACTAGACTTAAACTCCATAGGACAAGTACTGTAAGGTATGTGTATTTTATTCACCTTTGTTTCTCTGCCTAGTTAGTACTTGCGGAATAACTGAAAAAATTAGAAATGCATATTTACATATAAAAAGTTGATATGTGAATCATGAATCAATCTCAATACGTTAAAGAATCCTTTACCAAGTGAATGTCTCCTAAATAAACATTTTACTATTATAGTTACTTTTGGGTAGGTAAAAACATTAGGGGCACAATCATTTTAATATCTTTTTCATATACTTTTCTATTTCAAATAGACTTGGTTGAATTATTTTGAATAGCCCAATTAAAAAATGCAGGATTCAAATGATGACAGATTTTATTATGCATCAAAGGCATTCTGGGATATTAAAATAAACATAATTTACTTTAAATATAAGTTTCATGAAACATTCTCTATGATAGCTATTGGAGCAATCCTACATTTTTACTTTGCAATGTGATAAAATGGCATATATCATATTATAAAATCCCTTTGAAACAATGAACACTATAATTTCAAAAGTGACATTTAACAGTATGATGCATTTTAAAAATAATACTTGAAAATTTAAAATTTGCATAATATCTATATTTAAGAAGACTATAGTACTACTAAATTATTCCCAAACAGAAATTAAAATTTCTTCCATGATCATTAATTATTTGATCCACAGAAAGTCTGTTGCAAATTTGAATATCTAAATTCAGAATTTAGAGCATGCAGATACAATTATAATCTCTCTCTTTTGACAGCTTGAGCTTACATATTTAGATAAATACACATAGTACTCTTCTTCTTTTTAAAAGATTTCCTGATTAGAGAAAGGACTGCATTTCAGAAGTTAAATATAATGCTCAGATAAACACATTTTTCCAGTTTTGACATGCTGCTGCTCCTTGAACTTTCTGTGTCATGCTAATATTTCTGACATTTTCTTTCTGAGGAAAAAAATGGTAAATACCCTCAATTTCGACACATATATAGTACATCTCTTTAGATAGATAGATATATCTCATACTTTCTTATATTAAGTTGATCAAGTAATATCACATGAAAAAAAAGACAAACTGTGAAGGGAAAACTTGAAGGATCAAATGATGAAAACTTTCTTTCTCATAATTTGATGGCTGCTCTAAGCTTGGCTGAGCGTGCTCTGGGGTTATCCTGTACATCCTGATCTTCTGGAGTAAGTGCTTTTTTGTGTATCAGTTCCCACATTAAAGGGGCCCTGCCTATAGAGGCCCCTTCCTTGTTTTCATGACCTGAACCCAGTTGCGATCCTTGTTTCACTTTCTGTCTAGCACTTAGGTTAAACCTTTCTGTCATGCTTATCCCAAGCAGGAATCGTTTGACAATGCGATCCTCTAATGAATGGAAGGAGAGGGCAACAAGGCGGCCACCAGGTCTCAGAAACTTCTGAGCTGTCTTCAGTCCTGTGTAAAGTTCATTGAGTTCATTGTTCACAAATATTCGAAAAGCTTGGAAAGTCTTGGTAGCAATATGGGTAGATCGTTGTAGCAAGTCTTTCCGTGCAAAAACAGCAGATGGAGGAAATGCACCTACGAATAGATTTTTAAAAACAGGAAAAGAGGACAGGAAAAATTAATATTTTCTACCGTAAATTTACTGGGTTGTGTGTGTATATATTTAAGGAACTACGTTTCATTAGAAAATTGTGGCATTTCATTCATTCTTCCATTTTATTTCCAAGCATCCGATCAAGATTTAAACTATTGTGTCAGAAACAGCTTTCATAACTCATAACAGTAACTGGAGTCAAACAAGTAGAGAAAGAGGCAGACAAATATTAGTGATTAAAAAACTTCCCAACTTGGGTGAAAAATATTAACTCACTGATACAAGAAGCTCAGTGAACTACAAATAGAATAAAGAAGAGAAAACTGCATTTAGGTGCATCATAATCAAACTACGACAACCTAAAGATAATCAGAAAAATCTTGACTACAATAAAGAAATACATAAAGGAGAACAAAAATATGATTAACAGTTATTTTCTCATGAGGACAATGGAAGCTATACAATACTGGAATAACATTCAAATTGTTGAGGGAAAAAATCTGTCTTCCAAGAAGGCTATCTAAAACTATTCTTCAGAATTAAAGGTTCAAAGACATTTTCAAATAAATAAAAAATGAGAGAATTCATTGCTAATATGTCTGCATTCAAGGAATGCTAAAGGAAACACTTCATGCTGAAATAAAATGACACCAGATGATAACTTGCATATACAGAAAAAGAGATTATAGATACATCTATAAGATATCCATATACCTCTCTACATATGGGTTCTTCTCTTAATTTCTTCAAAAGACAGGACTCTTTAAGTGAAATTATAACAATATTTTTTACATTTATATACATTATAAAATAGGTATTGATTTGTGCAAAGGATTAGAGTGGGTAAATGGAGCTATATTTTTGCAAGATTCATATGTTGTACTGGAAGTTAAAGTTGCATATTGTGGTCCCTAGAGCAATCAATAAAAGTAATGCAAAGAAATAAAGCTAATAAACTCAGAGAATAAAAATAGTACACAAAAAATATTGCTTAACATAAAAGACAGCAGAACAGAACAAGAAAACAGAAATTAGACAGAGAAGACAAATAGTAAAATGGCAGACAATAAAATCAAATATATCAATAATTACATTAAGTATAAATGTATTAAATACTCCAATATAAATGAGATTATCTGACTGAAGAATAGCAGGACCTAACTATACATTGTCTACAGAAATGTATAGAAATGTACTTTAAATATAAAAATGCAAATAAAAGTAAAAGTAAGCAAAAGGCTGTGAAAAGATATGCCATAAAGACAGAAGCATAAAAAAGAGAGATCATATTAATATTAGAAAAAACAAACCTTTAAAAAGGAGAACTCCTAGACCCAAAGAGAAACATTTCTTATTGAGAAAAAGGTCAATATAGCAGGAAAATACAACTGTAAATGCAAATGCACCAAATAACATAATTATCAAAATTTGGACATCTCCGAAAAAGACACACATTTATAAAAGCAATTGATTTTTGACCAAGTTGTTAAGTTAGTTCAATGGAGAAAGAACAGATTTTCAATGAAAGTTGATTATCATAAAAGAAGATGAACTTCAACTCTTACTGCACACTGTACACAAAACTTAATATAAAATGGATCACAGACGTAAGAGTAAACACTAAACCTAAAATATATATCTGACAAAACTCTTATCCAGAATATGTAAGGAAATCTCACAACTTAATAAGAAGCCAAACCACCTATGTTCAAAAATTTGAACAAACACTTTACAAAAGATATATAGTCAATAAACATATGTAAAGATGTTCATCATCATTAGTCATAAAAATGCCAATTAAAACCACAATGAAATATCACTACACATCCACTAGAACTGCTAAATCCTAGAAAGAAACAAACTACTGAAACTGACCCAGGAAGAAATAGATAATCTGAATAGAACTATTACAAGTGAAAGGATTGAATCAGTAATCAAAAGCAACCCACAAAGAAAAGTCCAGGCCCAGACGGCCTCACTGCTGAATTCTGCCAAACATTCAAATAATTAAAAACATTACTTCACAAATGCTTCCAAAAAATTGAAGAAAAGAGAACACTTCTCAAATTACTTTATGAGCCCAGTATTACTATGAAACTAAAACCAAAGGCATCACAAGAAAATTACAGATCAATATCTCTTATGAATCTAAACATTAAAATCCTCAACAAAATACTAGCAAACTGAATTCAGCAGCATATTAAAAGGATTATATGCCATGACCAAGTGGGATGGTCATGGTTCAACAAATGAAAATTGATCAATCTAATATGTCACATTGACAGAATGAAGGAAAAAACCCCACATGATTATGTCAAATGATGCAGAAAAAGCATTTGAAAAAATTCAACACCCTTTCATGATAAAAATACTCAAGAACTAGGAATAGAAGGAAAGTACCTCAGCATAATGAAGCTCATATATGAGAACCCAAAGCTAATATTATACTTAATGATGAAAGACTAAAAGCTTCTCCTTGAAGATCATGAACAAAACAAGAATACCCATCTTCACCACTTCTATTCAACACAGTACTGAAAGTTCTAGTCAGAGCAATCAGACAAGAAAAAGAACTAAAAGGCATCAAAACTGGAAAGGAAGTAAAATTATCTCTGTTTACAGAGGACAGGATCTTATACGTAGAAAACACTAAAGATTACATATACACAAACCCTATGAGAACTAACAAATGGATTCAGCAAAGCAGCAGTATATGAAATTAACATGCAAAAATCAGCTGTGTTTCTATCCTTAATAATTAACAATCCAAAAAAAAATTAAAAAAATTCCATTCACAATGGCATCAAAAGGAATCAGATATTTAGGAATAAAGTTAACAAAAGAAAGGTAAACCTTATGTTATGGAAGCTACAAACAATATTTAAAAAAAATTGTTTAAGATGGCAATACTCCTCCAAATTAGTTTAAGATTCAATGCAATCTCTATCAGATCCCAGCTGACTTTTTTAATACAAATTGACATGCTAATTCTAAAATTCATATGGAATTGTAAGAGACCCAGAACAGCCAAAATGATCCGGGGGGCGGGGGGGCGGGGGGGTGAAGGGAAGAGAATGAAGAAGGAGGACTCACACTTAGGGATTTCAAAACTTCCTAAAAAGCAATGGTAATTGAGACAGTGTGGTGCTGGTACAACAATGGACATAGAGATCAATGGAATATAATTGAAAGCTCAGAAATAAGCCCCATGAGCAACAGATTTTTGACAAGAATGTCAAAGCCATGCAATAGGGAAAGAATGGTTAATTGAACAAATATGTTAGGACTACTAGATAGATAGTCATATACTAAAAAATGGAGTTGGACCGTTAAATCACATAGAAAAATTAACTCAAAATGGATCAAAGACATAAATGTAAAAGCAAAAACTATAAAATTCTTAGAATTATGTCTTAGAAAGAAAACACAGGGATAAACATTAATGACTTTGAATTTGGCAAAAAAAATTCTTAGATATGACACCCAAATCACAAGCAACAAAAGAAAATTGTACATCATCAAAATTAATTTTGTTACTCAAAGGACACCATCAAGAAAGTGAAAAGACAACCGAAAGAATGGAGAAAAAATTGCAAATCATGTATCTGGTAAGGGATTAATGTATCTACAATATGTAAAAGAAGAAAATTACAAAATGATGCATGTATGATACTATTTACATTTTAAAATATGCACATCAAAACAGACAAGCTCCATTTAGTTTTCAAGAATAGGATAAACAAAAAATGTTGATTTTTAAATAAATCAATAATTTTCCTTAAACTTACTCCATTGTCATACAAATATATTAAAGTATAATGTTCAATGAACTTATAAAGGAATTTTCTATTTAATTTTTTTGCTTGATTACTCATGTCTTAAAATTTTTGTTCCTAGAGAATATTATCCCATAGAAATGTAATCCTTGTGGTCCAGATTCTCTATGGATGAAGATCAGAAAGTATGGCTGCAATCCTGGCACTTAAGTCTCATTGGCATGCTTCTTACAGCAAAGTAAATTATACAAGGCTGGTGCCTTAGTTCACATTTTAGTAACCTGTAGGTCCAGTAGTACATTAAGACACACTTGATTAATCTTCTTGGAAACAATCAGAGAAAGAAAGAAATAATACCATACTTTTACCAGGGAGCTGAGAACCTGGCTGTCTAAAGTTAACCAAATCCATGGTATGGGTTCACTCTTTCATCCACAAAAACTACTCTGTTGAAAGGCTAGTTTAGACGTTAGGGAATTTATCTTCTAACAAGCAGGCCTCTCAGAAACAAAATATCAAAGTCAAAGCTAAAGAGGGAGGTCAACTTTTTTTCTATTTGTTATTCAATCGCTCCATGCTCCACAGAAAGAGTTTTGGTCACTGGGAAATGTATTTTAAAATATTCTAAAATCTGAACAAATATACAACTCTTCATGTTTTAGAGCTTGGATTTAGAGGATGCTTCAGGAAGGGTGTATTCCTAAAGACTTGCATAATTTAAACCTTGCATAATTCAACACTAATTTTCTCAAGGAAAAAATGTATTATAAAATAAATTTCAATTTACATGTATTTTGATGTAAAATAGGACATAAACATCCATGGAACACAAGAAGCATCAAATAATGTAGCATGTTTTTGCTTTAATGCTTTAAAATTTTGTTTCATAACATTATCTCTAATATTTTATAGATATTAAATGGATGGCTCAACATGGTAATTGCTTAGCATTCTTGACATTTTATCACATTTCAGAGATATACATTTGAGGATGTGGTTATTAACAGCACTGAATTAGCCATACCTGACTTTATGTTAAACAATTTGATGAAATAACAGAAAAGCAGAGAGTTTAATAATATTTGCTTGATATTGTCAATGAATATATTTTCAAAAAATAATGAAAATATCTTCATGAAGTCCCAAAAGTTCATTTTTGCTTTTGCTTCACTAGCATTTGGAGATATATCTTGAAAGAGGTTGCTGTGGCCGATGTTGAAGAGATTACTGCCTATGTTCTCCTCTTGATGGATTCCTGTCTCACATTGAGGTCTTTCATCCATTTTGAGTTTATCTTTGTGTATGGTGTTAGAGAATGGTCGAGTTTCATTCTTCTGTATATAGCTGTCCAATTTTCCCAGCACCATTTATTGAAGAGACTGCCTTTTTTCCATTGCATATTTTTTCCTGTTTTGTCGAAGATTATTTGACCATAGAGTTGAGGGTCCATATCTGGGCTCTCTATTCTGTTCCATTGGTCTATAGGTCTGTTTTTGTGCCAGTACCATGCTGTCTTGGTGATCACTGCTTTGTAATAAAGCTTGAAATCAGGCAATGTGATGCCCTCAGCTTTGTTTTTCTTTTTCAACATTTCCTTGGCTATCTGGGGTCTTTTTGGGACTTCATCAAGATAAAAAGCTTCTGCACTGCAAAGGAAACAGTCAACAAAACAAAGAGGCAACCCACAGAATGGGAGAAGATACTTACAAATGACACTACAGACAAAGCACTGATTTCCAAGATCTATAAAGAACTTCTCAAACTCAACACCCAAAAAACAAATAATCAAGTCAAAAAAATGGGCAGAAGACATGAACAGACACTTCTCAAAAGAAGACATACAAATGGCTAACAGACACATGAAAAAATGTTCATCATCATTAGCCATCAGGGAAATTCAAATAAAAACCACATTGAGATACCACCTTACACCAGTTAGAATGGCAAAAATTGAAAGGCAAGAAACAACCAATTTGGGAGAGGTTGTGGAGAAAGGGGAACCCTCTTACACTGTTGGTGGGAATGCAAGTTGGTACAGCCACTTTGGAAAACAGTGTGGAGGTTCCTCAAAAAATTAAAAATAGAGCTACCCTATGACCCAGCAATTGCACTACTCGGTATTTACCCCAAAGACACAGATGTAGTGAAAAGAAGGGCCATATGCACCTCAATGTTCATAGCAGCAATGTCTGCAATAGCCAAACTCTGGAAAAGAGCAGAGATGCCCTTCAACAGAGGAATGGATAAAGAAGATGTGGTCCATATATACAAAGGAATATTACTCAGCCATCAGAAAGGATAAATACCCAACTTCTACATCAACACATTGGATAGGACTGGAGGAGATTATGCTAAGTGAAATAAATCAAGCAGAGAAAGTCAATTATCATAGGGTTTCACTTATTTGTGGAACATAAGGAACAGCATGGAGGACATTAGGAGAAGGAAGGGAAAAATGAAGGGGGGGATATCAGAGTGGGAGATGAACCATGAAAGACTACGGACTCCGAGAAACAAACTGAGGTTTTTAGAGGGGAAGGGGGTGGGGGGAAGTGGTAGCACAGTGATGGGTATTAAGGAGGGCACGTACTTCATGGAGCACTGGGTGTTATATGAAAACAATGACTCATGGATCACTACATTAAAAACTAATGATGTGGGGCGCCTGGGTGGCTCAGTCATTAAGCGTCTGCCTTTGGCTCAGCATGATCCCAGGGTCCTGGGATCGAGTCGCACGTCGGGCTCCCTGCTCGGCAGGAAGCCTGCTTCTCCCTCTCCCACTCCCCCTGCTTGTGTTCCTGCTCTCGCTATCTTTCTCTCTGTCAAATAAATAAATAAAATCTTAAAAAAAAAAAAAACAACTAATGATGTATTGTATGGTGACTAACATAACATAATAAAATTAAATTAAATTAAAAAAATAATGAAAATAGAAAATGTTAAAATAACAAAATAATACCTGAAATCACCATATAAATTCTAATAAAATAATAGCATTGGTTCATTTGACATAACAAAGTATGGTAGGCATTTCTCTTTACCAGCTAAAATGGCACCTTCCTGTGGCAGAACTATAGTTTATAATTCATTCAGCCAGCTAGCTGTGAAACTATGAGATTCCTGACTAGTTCTTTTAATTGAAGGGATCTGTTTTTATTTCAAAGTATTTCACATAAAGTGAGAATTTATTCATATTTTATATCATGCAACTTCATGTTTATATAATTAATATTCACTTTAAATATATCCACACTGAATATGAATTTGCAGCTGAAAAATTAACACCACTGTGATCAGACAATTTTTTCTTTATAAGGTCTAAGTAGGCCTTGCCAATGTCATATAATGGAGAAAGAAAATAAGAGCTTCCATTTTATTTAGGAATGGTCTTAAAGATAATAGGATAACTCCAAACCATGAAAAGCTTTTCTTCTGGGGCTTTTTTAAATTTTTGTTTAGGGAATCCTAATCTGAACTATGTGCAATGGGTTTCCTGGGTAGGATTTCCAGGTATGGTCCTATCAACTCTGCAAGTCACATCTTCATGGACCAGAAGACGATAAAGGACTGTGATGGGCAATATGTTTTGTGGAGCTTTTTGGTGCTGCTCTGGGGACCAAAAGTACACATCCTGCCTTATTTTAGATAAGTTCAATTTCCAGGGATACCCTTCCTTTATAAACTGGCACTTTTGTTTCTGTAATTTATAGGAAGAAAGATTGACAATACAGATTTTATAAAATGAAATTAAAAAGAAAAAAAAATTTAAACAGCATATGGTAATGGAAATTAAAATAGTAAAAACAAAACATCAACTGGCAATGGTACAGATAGAGAAAAAGACAAGAAAAGACAATCCTACTATCAAGGATTAAGCAAGGTGTTTTTTTTTAAATTTTGTTTTATTATGTTATGTTAGTCACCATACAGTACATCATTAGTTTTTGATGTAGTGTTCCATGATTCATTGTTTGCATATAACACCCAGTGCTCCATGCAATATGGGTATTAATACCCATCACCGGCGTATTAAGGAAGCAAGGTGTCTTTGTCTGAATTAGAAAGTTTAAAGACAATCAGTAAATGTCATGTGCCTGTAAGGTAGCAAAAATGGGTTTGCTTGTGTAAGTCACTGGTCAGAGAGCAAGGAACAGAGTTCTCCCAGGTAAGTAGAGACCATGTGGGAATATCTGCTAGACTCTAAATTAGGCCAAAGGAAGAAAAATATTAATGAGAACTGGTCCTTGCCCTTGAGGAGCTTACTGTTTTGCAACCCTTCTCTCTTCTTCCACTTCTTTATCATATCCTATATTCTGTTATCAGAGATAGAAACTGGTCCTCTCTATTATTCTATTTCCTGATTTTAGTCACAGATCTTGTATGGCTAATTCATTTGATTAAGGCATAGTAGGTAAGACAGAAAATACAGATTCATTTGATTTGGTGCTTAGAGAAAATCTCCTTTTTTGTGTTTTCTAGTCTACCAATGGACTAGGCCAATGTATATGAGTTCTAAGTGGGAAGAGGTGTGCACTTGTCACACTTTACTGCAATTACTAGTTTACTTGTCTGTCTCAGTACCTTGACTTGTGAATAGGAGCTACTTCATGTTCACTCTTCATATCCCTCATACTTACCAGAGAAGCTTGTGATTCTCAACCTTGACTGCACATCAGTCACCTGTGGAGCCTTTGAAAAAATAAAGATGCCTGGCCCCAGTCCAGACCTATGGAATCAGTTTCAGGGGTTTATTACACAGTAATCACTATTTTTAAAAAGCTTCACAGAGGATTCTGATTGCAGCCAAGATTAAGAACTACTATAGTAAACACTCAGTAAATGTTTGTTGAAAAGATAATAAATAGATAATGAATGGAAAAAAATAAATGGATAAGTGAATGAAAATCCAGGATCATTATTACAGTTTCATTCACATCATTAGATGGCTATATGAAGAATATAATACTCAGTCACATCAAAGAATGGCTAAATGAAGAGCATCTTTTTAGTCACAGAAAACATCATGAACTGAATTTTCAAATAATGTCATGAAATGTCCTACTTTTTGGCCAAATGTGAATGTGGATACCGAATTATGAATTTAATGGGGCAAATGAACTCTAAAATTTGCTAGCAATTTCATTATCTCAACATAACTATTTCCTTGTATTTAATGATATTTGACACTTGCTGGAAATGTCTTAATAAATCAACTATTTGCACATGCAACATAACACCTGCAATTAACTTTAACCTCCAGAAATGCAAACTTGCAAGCCCTTATTAACTGAAATGAGCCAATGTGCAAGGTGAACGTTTTGCATATTTCTTTTACAGAATAAAATAAGACATGAGAATGTAAAAGGCGAAAGATTTATGCAATCTGAAGAGAAACCGGAGCGTAAGACATGAGAATGTAATGGTCATCAAGACCTTCAGTGTTTTCAGCTCTAATTTTTTTCCACAAAGATTAGTGCACAATATTGTTGAGATTTTCTGTAAGCTTTTATTTCACTTAACACCTATAAAATCTTAAACCACAAGTTTTCTCAATTCTTCAAAATAGCAGAACTGTTTTCCTCCTAATATTTTTTTCATGTTTTGAGGTTTTTTTATCCTTCTAATACTTTATAATAGCAAAATTATGTCAGTAAACTGACTATAAAAAGGAATTAAAGGCTAACATACATTTAATAGCAAGATGTTTTCAAGTTAAGTACACTAAGTACACTTTAAAAAATGTATAGTTAAAAGTTAATGTACATTAAATCCACTATGGGGTAACAAGTTGTAATTTCAATTCAATTTTACATTATTTGGTACTTACCTCTCATAGTAATGTTGAGAAAATTCCTGACATAGAGATTGACCCAAGCTGTTTAAGAAAATTGAGTTCTGCCTCATAAGAGGCACTCCATTCTCACATTCCAAATCAGGTTTGTTGTTGCAGGATTTTTAAAGTTCCTGACAGTCTCATATTCTAATTCTTCCCTTTCTCTCATACTAGCAATTTTTGATGGCTCTATATCTGAATTGTATTGAGAACCCCACCATTTCTCACCAATTCTACTACTATCACCCTAATCCAAGCCATCATCACCTTTTCCACACAGCCATCAGACCAATCTTTTTCATATGAAAATTAGATCATGTGATTACACTGCTCAGCACCTCTAGGGTCTTCCTATCACATGAGATAGAAACTGAAGTTCTTACCTTGGCCAAATGTCTCTATGTCATATGCAACCATTGCTTCCTACCACCCCCATTTCTCTGACCTCACCTTCCTGACCTTGAGCTCTGTACCTTAACTGAACCATGGCATGGTCCTGCCTAGGTTCTTTGACCTGTACCTAGAAAATCTGCTTTCATATAGCTGGATGGCTTATTCCCTACTTAATTCAGGTCTCCTCTTAAACATCACAGAATTAGAGCGCCTGGGTGGCTCGGTCAGTTAAGTGTCTGCCTTTGGCTCAGGTCATGATCTCAGGGTCCTGGGATCGAGCCCGACATTGAGCTACACATCAAGCCCCACATTGGGCTCCCTGCTTCTCCCTCTCTCTGCCCCTCCCCCCTGCTTGTGTGCTCTCTCTCTCAAATAAATAAATAAAATCTTGAAAAAATAAACATCACAGAATTAGAAAGGTTGTTGTCTTTAACAGTTATGAAAAGTAGCATCCTGTCACTAAAGTCCCCTTACACTATTTAATTTTTTCCACAATACTTTATCAGGGACAAATATTTACTTATTTACCACCTGTCTTCCTCTACTAGATGATGTGCTCAGTGAAAAGAGAACTGTTTGTTCACTGCCATAAATCCTTTGAACCAAGAAGACTTGGTGGATTTAAAGAATGACTGCATTTGTACTTTAAAGTTATAAACATAGTCATTGTTAAAAAAAAAAAAAGGCAAAAAGAAATATCATCAGTTGTATACGTAGTAAAAGATTAATGTCATTACTCCTTTAATCCCACCCCAAAAAGCAAACAAAAGGCGTATTTTATAACTTTTTTCCTTGATAAATATATGACATTTTGTATATAAATGTACCTATGCATATATTTGTAAGGAGGGAATGATCTGCACAATAACCTGCAAATTGCTTTGTTTGTGTATCTTAAAAATTTCAGTTGTATAGATGCATTATAATCCATTTTGTTTGTTCATTAACAAATGTTTGTGGTTTGTGGTGTGGAGTACAGTAATTATGATAGAGGCAGTCTCTACTCTGGTGGAGCTCATACTGCTATCACAGCAACATTTAGGATGTTCTCTCTTTTTGCTATCACAAAAATGCTGCAGTAAACATGTGAATTACACATTTTAAAGTTCTGCATGGTAGAAAAACTCTACAAAATAAACAGACAGCCACGTTGTGGGAAAAATATTTGTAACTATTTGAGCCTATGATAGTAGTCTATAGGATTAGAGTATTTAGGTCAAAGACTTTTTGTGCCCATTTAAATTTGGATCAATACTTCTAAATTTACTCTCTCAATAGATTGTACCAATTTATTTCCCTCAATAGTACATGAGAGAGCCCATCTCCCCACGTCTACACTAGTACTAAAACTAGCACTCTTTTTAACCTTAACTAGCCTAATAGAGTGAACAAATGATAGTTTACAGTTATTTATTTGCATTTCTTTGGCAATTAGTAGAATGGGGAATCCTTTCAAATCTAATGGCCATTTGATTTCAGCTATGAATTGACTGAGCAAACCCTTTGTTCATGTTCTTATTCTGATGTTGTTTTTTCTTTATTGATTTAGAAGAGCTATTTATAAAATAAGGATATTAACCATTTTCTCTCATATATAGTCACAAATATTTTTCAGAGATTGTGACTGTCTTTTTACTTTGTGGAGTTTTTCTGCCATACAGAAATTAAAAGAGTATATAGATTTTTTTCATATCTTTTAGATTTTATCAAGTTTAGGAAAGCTCTCCCCACACCAAGATTATGTAGATTTAATCAACTCTATATTTTCTGGTATATTTCTAGTTTTATTTCCTATATTTAAATATTTAATTCACAGAAAATTTATTTTTAGTATGGTATGAGGTAGGGATCTAACTTCATCTTTTTGAAAATTACATAGCCAATTGTTCTATTAAGTTGTACATTATTTCCCTACTCATTTGAAGTACCACTTTGATCATATACTATATTTTTATACACAAATAGATCTTCTGGATTCTCAATTGTGTTCCACTGATGTATTTCTTTATTTTTCTGCCAATACCAAATTATTATTGTTTTTTTCCCCAGTATGTTTTGCTATCAGGTGGTACAAACTCCTCTACCCTCACCATTATCCTTCCTTAAAAAATTTTCTTGGGTATTCTCATGCATTTGTTATTCCAAATTAAATTTAGAAAGAATCAATAAAGTATATAACAAATATTTTGATTAAAATTGCACTGAAGTTTTTAAACTGATTTGGATAAAATTTACATTATCATAAAACCTATCCAGGGAACATAGTATTTCCATTAATATTTTACATGTCCTTTGTTATCTTCACCTAAATTATGGTCAGGCTGTTTGTGTGAGTACTAAGCTTACACATATGCACTTTAAACATCCGTATGGAAAAGCATAAAAAATGACAATACTTATATTAAGACAACATGGTGTAATAGAAATGGCGCTGGGCTATAGAAAGGAGAAACTAGGTTCAATGATCAGATCTTTTACTTTTTAATAGCTGTTTGATATGGGGCAATAACACTTAATTTCTAAGTTTGTTTTCCCACTAGAACATGAGATAACACTTTTCACAAGATTATTGTAAAGATCAAATAAAGAAAATGTTCAGAAGCACATACTCCGTATAGTTACTTTATGAATGCCATTCATCCATTTATTTATTTGCTATTCTCAGTTGTACAGTGGAGTAGGTGAGGAAGGGATTTGATATGTTAATTTGAAGATTCTACCAAACTAATTCTATTTTGATCCTGGACTAATAGGAGAGTAGGTGGGGTAGAGGGTTGTTGAAACCTCTGAAGCATCTGAGTAATTCTCATTGGATTTAGGCATCAGATTAAAAGACTTCAGTATCCAAAAGGAAGTATAAAATTTTCCTTTTGTACAAATTAATGGTGCACTTCTAAGTTTACAAAGTGGCATTTAGGCCTTAAGACTATGAAGATAGCATGGTATAGATATGAGAAATCAGGGGCGCCTGGGTGGTTCAGTTGGTTAGGCCTTCGGTTTGGGTCATGATCTCAGGTCCTGGGATCGAGCCTCTGCTCAGTGGGGAGCCTCCTTCGCCCTCTCTCTCTGCCCCTCCCACCTCTCATGTGTGTTCTCTCAAACAAATAAAATCTTTAAAAAAATGAGACATTATTTAAAAATCACTTTTTAGTTTGACCTTGACTATTTAATGACTGATGCTAACAAATAAGAGCCCTAACTTAACTAACCTAAACCTTCCAGGTTGCATTACATTCACCTGGCCAGATTATTTCCCATAATTAAACTTTTAGATTTCTCTTGCCATCCAAGTATACAACTTTTCTTCTGGTATCTTGTGCACAAAGTATTTATTTGTCTCCATTCTTTCCTTCTGCCTTTGCTCTAGTTTTCATGGAGCACCTTTCTGCACAGGGCATCTTCTTTCTTGAGCATATTTCCACAAGGATGAAATATATTTGTGAATCATTTTAAACCATACCATTTGTTTTCAGAAATCCAAAATCCCAATTTATTTAGTCCGCTTATTAGTTGCATGGAATCTGAGGCTAACAGAAATTGTTTCAATTAAAATTGGCATCAGGAGTATTTGGTAAAATTCAGTAACTGCATCCTGAATAATACATCATTCATTCATTCAGACAATATTTACTATGCACAGTGTACTAAACACTGGGGATTAAAATGTTTATGAAGACATTGTAGTCCCTGCCCTCAAAAAATTCAAACCCAATAGGGAGAATGATATGTAAATATTGTGAGGAGGGCTAGAAACAAGGATTGTACACACCATTAAGGGAACAAAAAGAGAAAAAAAAAGAATCTTGACCCCTGTATAGAAAGCATTTTCCATCTACTGTTCTGGGCACAGTGACCTTGTTAACTATATAGCACCTTCACTCCCCAACCAAATACCAATGTGTCTTTTGGCAAGTAAAGTCTGAGAAAAGCAGCATGCTACACTCTTCTAGAGATCCACAATGTCCATTAGCATGGTAAAGCTCTGAATATAATTGTTAAACTCTATTCACCTAGCACTTCCAAACTTTCTGAAATAAGAACTTTAATTTTTAATAACAACTACCCATTCCATAGAATTTGTTTTTTGGGTAGGAAAATACTTAAAGTATGTTTGGTGTTAATCACTCCTCACATATCTTAATTATGTCATTAAGTCCCTATAATAATTCTGAGGCAAGAGGTAGATATTCTCATTTCCATTTAAAGGTGAAAAGTTGAGGGTTAAAGGTCACTTCCCAAGTTCACAGGACCCAAATGGAAATTTGGTCTTTTTAACATGAAGCCCATCCCTACATCCATTCTTTTTATAAGACAGAATGAATCTAACTCCTCCGGAAGAGAGGCATAACATTTCTGGCTAGTTCATCTGAGAAACACTCTGGGAAGGACAGATTAACATTAGTTTTTTTGTCTTGATTTTTTTTAAAAAAACTCTATTTATTATATAGGGGTGTTTATTTTTCAGTTTCCTGAGGATGTTCTTGAGTTTTCTTGTCTTTATGCGTGCTCAAAACAAAGCAACAATTTTAAGATGGTACATTCACCAAACCGTCTCATCTCCTTTTTCCTGGTTAGAATTAAAGGAAGTTAAGATGAAATCACATGGCTCATAATGATTTCCAGAAGCTCCGATTCCATGTCTAGTGTTTTATATAACAATCTCATTTTCTGGGAGAAAATGAGGGTAGAATCTTTACTCTAAGCCTGAATAGCCTTTTACTGAGAGATGTTGTAATGGAACCCAAATCACTTTGCATCGAGTTGCAAGAGTTTGGCTTTCTCTCCACTTTTCCCCTGGGGAGATGTGCATTGTTAGGCCTAAAGACTGCACATCTGGTGCAGGCGGCAACTGCCCTGGTCTCTTACCTGGGAACGGTAATGAATACCTTTGGCTTTTGTCCTTTTCATTGTATTGAAAATAACATATTGTTAGCTCAGGTTATTAGACTGTAAATTTGCCTTTTTCATCAGCTTTCTTGATAGTGTGTTTAAAAAAGAAACAGTTACTACTACTGTCATTACCAAAAGACTTTTGCACAAATACTGATTACATGTTTTTGATTAAGAATCTAGACTCAACCAATGCAGTACACACTGGGCTTTTCCTGACTCACTTGCTAGAAAAGGAGCCCTTTATAGTTGTTTTTATGTTCCAAAAATTAGTGCTTAATATTCTCTTGCTAAGCAAAATGAGGGGACAAGCTTGTGTACAATTAAGAAAAAAGGGCTCTGATGGCTAAAATCTTGGATAATTAAACCCAGCTCCTTTTATTTTTTTCTTTAAAGCTTCTTGGGAAATGTTGTAAGAGAAGACTGGAAGATTTTCTATACATTTGATATTGTGCATTTCTTGTAAATACACAGTTTTAGCAATGACAGGGCAGTGATCATTGCTCTCTTCATAGTCTAAATGCCTTTCTCCCTCTTCTTATAGTTTATATCTACTCATCCCTAATGCTCACAAAGGTAGGATCTTCTCCAGCAAGCTTTTGCAATGACCTTTTTATACATATTTCAACAAACTATTACCATTCTACATTATTGGTCTATTAACATCTACTAGGCTGCAAAAGATCCAAAGATATTTTATTATCTTCTTTTATATCCTCAGTCCCAGGTCTAAAGCGTGGTGCACAGTAGGTGGCAAAGGGGAAAATCCACTAAATAAGAGATATTGTTCCAGCCCCAAAGATCAAGATGCACCATAAATGGTATTTTAAGTGTGGAGATTCATGAACACAACCCTGAAATCTTTGTAAGATTTTTTGTGTATATGCAGTTTTATGTGGAGATAATCCAGGGTTTTCATTGAATTCTCAGCTGTATCAGGGACCTCAAAATAGGTAAATTCATGGTGAAAAAAGAGTTTTCTAAGTTTTCAGCTTATAATTTACCACCTTTAATGATACCACCAAAAAAGTCTCTGTCTTCATTTAGTTTTATTTTGTTGTATTTTTCTTTAACTCCAGGAATACCACCACTTAGCATCATCAGAAGCAGAGACTGAGAACCCCCTTCATGCGTGACAGCAGAACTTGGAAATTCTATCAGTGAATACTCAGTTTTCTGCTGACTCACAAGGGATTTCATATTAAAAGTAAGAGAAAACCTTGCTTAGTAACAGTCTGCACTACATACAATAATAGAACACAATTTGTATGGGGAAGCGTTAAGATAGATTTCATTCATAAAAAACACCATGCTTCTGGCTAGATAAATGACTTAAAGTCCCAGAGAGAAATTATCATTTTTAGTTCTGGGATACCCTTATGCTACTTACACTTTTTAACATTTAATACATTCACATGTTCAAATGTATTGAGATTTTTAAGCTTGTGAATGAAATTAGCAACGTGCTGTGGCTGTCAACGTGATGCACTGCAATTCCCCGAGTGGTAGGGTTTAAAAATTAATTCAGCTCTTGCACCTGTTTGCCGGCATTCGTCTGTTGAATTTCCATCGCATTTAATAAGTCTCTGTGACGCAACTCGTGTCCTTTTGCCTGGGCTCCTATAATACAGTGTTAAATTCTCACCCATTTGAAATTCAAGTAATATTACAAATTTCAAACTGTTAATTAAAGTCTGTGAACTTGAATGGTTCTGTATAAAATTGGCTTTACTCAGTGAGGTTCTTTTTAAACTTCTTCAGCATCTCATCTAATCCCCAACTCCTACCAGGTTAAGTCTGATTTCAACATGATCTCACTATGGGTGGCTGAGGCTCACAAATCCTCCTACAATAGGGAAAAAATCAAGTTATGGGTTTGAGCAAAAAAGGTAAAGAGGAATATTACCCGCTGAGGTGAAATAAGAAATATGGCTCAGAATTAAAGGAAAGGATTGATATTCTTCATGTATTACTTTTCAATAAAATACATTATACTATAATACTTTATAATGTAATGCAATATACTATAACATAGTATAATACTATAATTCTATAGTATCTAAGTCTTAAAATGCTGAGTATGGATGGGATATCTCAACGTGAATCATGATTCCTTTTATCTGTGTAGGTGGTCAACGTTAAATTTAATTACTGAGTCTTTAAGGAGGGATTGAGGCCTATTTGCCAAATGCTGTGAACACAAAGCAAAAGTCTAAACAGAAGGTTCTAGCATATCTAAGACCCATAATAAGATACTGTATTTGAACCTTTAGGAATAGTCAACAGGGAGTGCAGTACTACTCTCAGAGTTGGGCCATTTACACTTCCCAGAGTTGGGAGATAGTAACAAGAAAAGGTATGTAACTATGCTCTTCTTTTTCTTATAAGGTCAGCACATACTCGTAATTGATCTTTGGGCTCTAAGGTAAGTTGCCCACCCTCCTGTATCATACTTAACCTGCAATGGAACACTTCTCAACTGTATTACAATGATCTTTGAAAAATATTTGTCACTTCCACTGAAACATAAGCTTCCAGAAGGCAGGGACTGTGTATTACTTTCAGAAAGTAGGGAGTGTGTATTATCATCATTTTTCTCATAATAGGCTTGTGGAAAGACTAACAGACTATCTGACTGAACTGAAGAATAGATAATTAATTTCTCCAAGGGCCAATAGCATGTGGATTTTAATTAAGTCACAGATGATAAATATCTTTTTCTACCACATCCAAATTCAATACTGAACTGCATTCTCCCATCTTTTATTTTTCTGCCTCTTCCATCCTATTAACTTGGTCTAGGAGCAGTGTCCAGGGATAATGTCCCAGGAAGGCTTTTAGTTTCTAGAAGGATGTGTATCCGTTTTGAAAAACAATGTTTCAAGGGCTAACGTCACATATGTGTCATTAATCTCACTAGGGGATTTATACTAGAAAGGAAGTACCCCATCTCCTCTCTAAAATCCCTTAAGTATGCACCAAAAATTAACTATATGGTTTTTAGTAACAACCCTAAGATGTAAGCCAAATATCTAATAATGATATGATTAAATAAATTTGAATATCTCTTACTGACACACAGTATAGTGCCATAAATGTGGCATGATATCAAGTAAAAAAAAAAAAATCAAAATTATATACACTCAATCATTTCAACTGAAAAATGTGAGAATAAAGGTAAAGAGATAACATATGTAAAATGATAATCATGTTATGGTGGTAGAGTGGTGTTATAGGTTCTTAAAGTTTTCACTTGAATTTCTTAACAATGTTGCATATATGACTTACAAATGAAAATCTTGTATTTTCTCTATGATCATGAATTTTACATACTTTTTACATGTATTTGTAAAGCAGATTCTATCAACAACTAGATAAGGTAAATTCTTTGTACTGACTAGCTTTTATCAAGTGCCTATCATATGCCTGCCATAAGAGTAGGTAGTTTTAAAATGTAATTTCTAATCATCATGACAATCTTATAAGTTAGGAACCATTATCCTTACCTTAGAGAAGATCAGAATGGTTCTATAACTTGTCTAAGTTCACACAGCTAGTAAACAGCAGAGCTGAGCTGTGAATCCTGGTTATTGTATAATTCCAAAATTAATTTCTTTTTCCATTACTCAGTGACACAATAGAATGCAGTGACATAAACCCAGACTAATAATGCAAGGATGATGAGGCATTAAAAAAAAAAAGAAGAAGAAGACTAATAAAGAAAAATGGGTAAGCAATATAGCAATACAACATGTTAGCTTGATGATTTGAGTTTGTCATCAAAGTCGATTTCCATCTAAAGAGTACAGAGATGAAGTCAACAACTTAAAAATCCTACCTGCTAGATTACCTTTCTCAGCTTCAATTTCTGAGATAGGTACCTGAAACACACAGGACTCTAACTTAATGCTTTCCAGTGGATTTTACATCAATGTTAATATTCTTTTTTTTCTAAGGAAGAAAATGCAGTGCCTTTAACATCATTGCAATGTATGCTGTGTCTAAAACAGTTCACTGAATAATAATAATTAGGCAACAGAAAGCTCCATAACAACCCACTTTCTCTTTTCAAAATCCATAGAGCTTATTGTGTGAGGCCTATCTTGTCACCTGGCTAATGAGATGCTGATGTACCTTGAATGAGCTGGCAGCCAGCCCATCCTTAGAGTTCTTTAACGTGATGAAGAAAAAACAGGGAGAAGGGTAAAGTGACAGCAGGGAATAATGTTTTCAACAACAACAACAAAAAGGGATGTTTTCCCCAGCCTTAGCCTTTTCTCACGCTCTCAAGGTTCAGGTTCCCAGTGCCTTGACCGCTACATCGCTGCCTGCTGACGTCTTCACCACCCCTTTAAAGAGTAAGACAGCTGCTTGTACAGAAAGTCTTTCTTGGGGAATCCATTATAAAAATTTTTATAGTTTTTGTTCTATTCATTCAAATGCATTCACTCAATTATCCACTCGCTCATGCACTCATTTCTATGTGTTCATTCAACAAAAGTTAAAAATAAATAGATATCTACTAGAGATAGATCTCTATAGGCATTTAAAATACATAGTCTGATTTAGTAATCCAAGAATCCTGTGAGGTAGTTATTATCACCCATATTTTACAGATGAAGAAACAGAGATTCAGAGAAGGCAATAAATGCCCAAATTTACACAGCTGGTAAATGACACAGCCAACTCAAATATACGTGACTCAATAGTTCTTGCTTTCTTTAATCCAGTTTGTTGACTTCTTCAACATATTCTCTAAGAGAGAGTGCTGAGGCTATTCAGGTAAATTAGGTCCTTGAAGACCTCACAAAGTATATAAGGGAAACAAAGTATAATGAAGCAAAAATTCATCAGATATATAAATAGCAGGTAAACATCAGATGTATCAATATACTGAAAAAGTGAGTAACTTCAGGAGGATGGTGAAAAGGAAAGTTCAGGAAGGATCCAAAGTAACAATACATAAGCCTAGTCCTAAAAGAAGTAGAAGGACTTAGGGGATAGGTGGGGGGCAAGATAAGACATGAAGGAGGTCATACCCTGCAGAGGAAGATCATATACAAAAGGATGGAAATGAGAAAGCAGAAAGTTAGTCTGGGAACCTGAATGATGAGCAGTTTGGTGCAGACATGGAGTGCTGTGGTGGGGAGGGCAGTGGAGAAATTAGGTTACAACAACATGCAGAAGCCAGATCACGAAGGACTTTGTTTTCATGTTAAGTTGTTTAGGTTTTGTCCTATAGTTGATAGTGAACCTAGTAAGAATTTTATGGAGAGGTTGTTATCATGAAATTTCTATTTTATAAACATAACTCTAAGTATATTTTATTTCATTTATTTATTTTTGTTTCAAACTTTTATTTAAATTCTAGTTAGTGGGCGCCTGGGTGACTCAGTCGTTAAGCGTCTGCCTTCGGCTCAGGTCATGATCCCAGGGTCCTGGGATCGAGCCCCACACAGGGCTCCCTGCTCGACGGGAAGCCTGCTTCTCCCTCTCCCGCTCCCCTTGCTTGTGTTCCCTCTCTCGCTGTCTCTCTCTCTGTGTCAAATAAATAAATAAATAAAATCTTAAAAAAAATTATAGTTAACATACAGTATAATATTGGTTTCAGAAGTAGAATTTAGTGATTCATCACTTACATATAACACCCATTGCTCATCACAAGTGCCCTCCTTAACACATATCACCATTACTCTGGTAGAGTTTGGGCTGGAGGAGGTTGAGACAGACAGAAAATAGAATCCAGTTAGAAGACTAAGGTAATAATTCTGGCAAAGATGATAAAAATTTACAATAAGACAATGACAGTGGAAACCCAGAGGTGGGCGGGGAGTGTGGGGGGAAACAGAAGGATTTAAGAGACATTTAGGAGGCAGAATTGAAAAGTTCCAGTGATAAACCTTTTCACTTCAACTCAAGGTTGACTTGAAGGTTTTGATTTGTGCATTTGGGTAAACGTGGTTAGGTGCATTGGAAGAAAAAGACGTAAGCAAGATTTGGAACACTGAACTTTATATGCTTGTAGGATAAATAGATTGATATGTTCAGAAAGTCAGGCGAATACTGGCCTAGAATTCAGTAGAAAGATTTGAGCTGAAGATGGGAATACAGATGATGTCAGATCTGGGGAAATGGATGTAGATGCCCAGCATGATATGTACTGTAAGGAAAGAACCAAGGACTGAGCCCCCAGTAAATAACAACACTAAGGCACAAGCAGAGGAAGAGGAATTAGTACTAAAAAAGTACAATCAGAGAGGTAGGAGGAAGATAAAAGGGAGACTATGTCATCATAAAGTCAATGGGAAAGGGGGGGTGGTTAAAAGAAAAGATAAAGGGAGTGCCAAAATATTCTGCTTCATTTTAGAATTACTCGTTTAGATGTCCAATATCCCACTAGAGCTTAGACTTCTTCTTATGAACATATAACAGGGATATATACATATATATAATATACATAAATTTTTTAAAAAGATTTTATTTATTTGACAGAGAGAGAACACAAGCAGGGGGAGTGGAAGGCAGAGGAAGAGGGAGAAGCAGGCTCCCCACTGAGCAGGGAGCCTGATGCGGGGCTCAATCCCAGGACTCTGGGCTCATGACCTAAGCTGAAGGCAGACGCTTAACTGACTGAGCCACTCAGGTGCCCCAATATACATAAATTTTTAAAAGACATATATACCCATACATATCTATCTATCTATCTATCTATCTATCTACATATATCTTTAAAAAATTTACTGAAAGATAAGGAAAGTAGAAAAAGTGAAGTCATCAAAAGGAAACAATCAAGAGATGTTAGAACTAAAAGAGCAGTGCTTGTCCTGGTTTATTCATATTTCAATGTTTTAGAAGAAAAGGTTAGTCAACTACCAAAGTGGCACTGCTTAATAGATACACAAAATTGATCCCTAGCAATTATCGAGATTATGCTATAAAATGTCAAATAGAAATAGAGCAATGAGAAGTAAGCTTACTAACAGCACAAATCATAACGTGAAACATGAAATAATAAAAAAAATGAGAAAGAGTAAAGTAATATTTAAGAGAAGAGAAAATATTAGTGATGAAATAAGATACAGAAGGGCCCCAGTACTTTTGTTTATGCTTAGTTTCTCTGTATTGAAAATTCTCTTTTTAGACTTGTCCTTGGCTACTTATTCTTCCAAGTGTTTGTTTAAATGCCACTTCTTTAGGGAGGCCTCTCTTAAACCCCTAACCAGGCTATATCCCACTACTATACTGTCTCATTTACCCTGTACTTTTTTCCTTAACATTTACACAATTTATAATTCTCTACTCATTTGAATGATTATTTGCTTACTGTTTTTTTTTTTCCCATTGAGGTACATAAAGATTAAATAACTTGCCAAAATCATACTACCCTTAAGTAGCAAAACCAGGATTTGAATGTAGTTCTTTCTTACTTGAAAGCCTATATTCTTCCTGCTCTACCACACTGCCATGAGGAAGATAAAATATGGACAAAATACTATGATAGTTTTTTTTTTTAAGATTTTATTTTACTATTTATTTGAGAGAGAGAGAGAGAGAGTGAGAGAGAGAGAGAGAGCCCAAGAGGGGGTAGGGTCAGAGGGAGAAGCAGACTCCCCGCTGAGCAGGGAGCCCGATGTGGGACTCGATCCTGGGACTCTGGGATCATGACCCAAGCTGAAGGCAGCCGCTTAATCAACTGAGCCACCCAGGTGTCCCAAAATACTACAATAGTTTAAATCAAAGACTATACCCTACTCAGGAGATCAGGGAAGCAATCATGAAAAATTACCCACTCCTAGCATTTATGCCGGGCCTTAAGAGTGGAAATGTCTCCAACCAGTGGAGATGTTTTGTTTTGCTTATTTCTTGTTGATGTTGTTTTTCCAGGTAGAGGATACAGCACGATCAAAGACATAAACAAGGAAAGTAAAAGTCATGTTTGGGGAGAAAAGGAGAGAACAATTAGGTAAGAATATAGGAGGATGATGAAAGAGAAGGGTGAAAACAATGGCTCAGGCCAGAGAATGGACCCAAATACATCAAACTTAGGAACCTGGGATCAAATGCATCAGCAATGGAGAGCCAATGGAAGTTTTTGAACAAGTAAATTACATGATTAGTAAAATTGTGATGTCTTAGGGGATGGGTTGGATGTTAAGGAATGGAACAAAGCCCACTCAAAATTAAGATAAAAAAAAAATAAAGGAAATGTAGGGATCACAAATAGCCAACTATAAGAAATACCATTAGACTTTAAGGAAATTGGAAAGCTATCAGACAAGCACTCATTCCACACCTGTGTGTGTGTGTGCATTTGTGTGCATTCGTGTGTGTGTGTGTGTGTGTGTGTGTGAACATCTCCTCCATTTTCTGGACATCTGTTCTTTCTGCAAATTTATTTCCTTCACTCTGCTCTTGGTTCCCAGTTCTCTTAACTATGACTTTCACCTTGCTCTGGATTGACAGAAAGGCAAATCTGGTCTCAATTCTACATTCCTAATACCATATAATTATAGTTTCTGGGTTTTGTGGCTCACATTTTTGAGAGAAGTATCTATTATATATGACTTAATCAGCTGCTTCTGGGGTGACCTAGTATAAACATAGCTTCCTAGATCCAACCTCTTTCTTTATCAGGTATCAGGAATTGGTAGGGTTCTGGGCAATTCTAAGGGAAGAGAGTGAGGGCTGGGCAGACACTCCTAAATATATGTAACAAATGGATTTAAGGGGAGAGAGTGAAAGCAGGTAAACCTCTACTGTAATAGTCTAAACAAGAAATAAAACAGTGGTGGTGGTAGATATGGAAAAAAGAACTGAATCAAAAGCCACAATCAGGGTAGAATTTAATAACTGATCAGTGGAAAACTGTGGGGGTGGGGGGAGGGTGTCAGGAAACGATTCAAAGCTATCTCTGAAGTTTCCATGCCAGAGACTAGGAAAATGCCTGTCATAATTTCATAAAACATTAGCGACTGGATGGTTTAATATACCTTCCTTTTAAAAGAAAATAAAATTGGGACCAGAGAGAAAAAGTGACTTGTCTTGAGTAACAATTAGTAGCAGAGTAGGAATTAAGATTTAGGGAGACTGGACTTGGCTGGGAGTGGTGATAAAAATCTGGACCTTGGGGAGGGTAGAGGAAATGGTGCTGCAAGATTTCCAAGAAAATAGGCAAGACGGTATTCCATGGGAAGAGTTAAAGATGCAAAGCGAAAGATACCTGTGTTAGTAAAGATAAAAAAGTAATATAATTGGGCACTGCATGATAAGAGATAAAGTGGAAGCTGGTCAGGACTAGAGCTAGTCATACTCAGGTAAGTATAGAATGTGTAAGAAATCAAGTTAGCTGGGAACCAAGAATAGTGAAAAGGAGTCTTATTAGTCACCAGTGGTGGTGTGAGTCAGAAGCCAGATTTGCATGGTCAGCCAGCAAACCGGAAGCAATTGAATGGTATCTAGGTATTACCATATGGACAACAAACCCAGGAAGTTAAGATGGTTTGGTGGAAAAAATTATGAATTTGCCACATTACACGTTTTGAGATTGGGGTGTTGGCAAGAAATTCAGGGAGATGCCCTGCAGACCACTGGAAATGTGGGAGTAGACCTTTGAAATGTGGTCTGAGCCAGGGCCATGTCTGTCTGTCTGTCTGTCTATTTATCAGATGACCTGCTAAAATTGACATTCTAGAGAGAAGACGTTTCAGTGTAAGCCTTATATTTAGTGGGGTGGGTGGGGGACAGGGTAGGAAGAGAGAATCTCAAAATAAGAGCATTAGCCTTGGACAGTAGAGTGGTTTGATTACCACTGGAGATTTGGGGAAACCATAAATTTTATCATGTTCTGGTAGCATATTAGAAGAATTGTTATACAATAGTCATACAACAACTTTTTCAACAAAACATTACTGAAAAAGACACGAATTACATGGCTCATTTTGTTTACATAGGTAGATGCATTATTTCAAAGGGAAAAAAAACCTCCCCACTAGTCATAGCCAATTTCAAGAAAGCTCCTTCTTTAAAGCATTATTTAAATAATTACCATCCTGAGGAAAAATCTATTACATGATCGGAACTGTACTAAGTAGTTCTTTAAGCTTTGGTTACTGCGCTATTACCATGTAAATCCAATGGCAGCCATTTTAAATGGAACTAGTGTAAAACTCTGCCAAACAAGGAAAAGCTAAAAATAACTATGGCACAAATTAAATCCTTTATTTTAGGGAGCTTGACTCCCAGGCAAAGAGAAAGAAAGATGGACTGATGAGAAAAGAGGGAGAAAGAGAAACAATTGGCAAAAGAAGCAAAAACTAAAGCACACAGTAGAAGATTATATAAGTAGAAGCCATGAGAAAGTAAAAACAAGAAAGAAAAGATCTGAGTAAGCAGAAACTAGTAATCCTAGAAAAAAAGTTAGTCATAAAAGCTAGACATAGAGAATAGCCAAACCGAAATAATGATAATTTACTAGAACAGAGAAACAAAGATGTTTCCTGTTGAGGCTGCAACATGATAGTTTAGTTGCAAAATTGTGTAGTATCCTGAACAACCATTTGAGTTATCTTCCAGTCTTTCAGAACCCTCACTGTGCAGCTCAGATAACTGTCTTTCTTATTAACATGAATAGCTTTATAATAATTCCTTCTTATTATCACATATAGCTTATAATAACCCTTTATTACTTAAGTCTGCCTAAATGTGTCTTTGATTTCTACAACCTCAATAGCCTAACTTACTTTTCGCATAGCAGATAGATGATCAGGTGGAAAAGAGGAAGGAAAAAAGGAAGAAGCAAGCATTAAACCACAACAAATAAACAAAGTAAGCAGGGTTCCTAAAGGGGATGGGTGTGTATGTAAAACCCACTGAAGATATGTTCACACCTTATACATTTATGCATATACGTGTTTGTGTGTGTGTGTGTATAAAATCAGCAGGTGAAATAAATAGGAAGAACTGGAGATAACAGAACAAATGAGCACAAATATGAAATAACTACATGTATTTACTATATTTAAAATAAATTAAGATTTAAAATAATTGATAGAGATTATAATGAAAGAATAAGAACAACAGTATTTTTTAAAAATAGAACTTGTAGGAACAACTAGTTCCTACTTTAAAAATTCAACAAATAGGTTAAACAGCAGATTAGCTATCTCTTTAAGAGAGCCTTAGTGAACCAGGGAAGGATTTTACCTAGATTGTAACACAGAGAGACAAAGACACAGAAAATATGAGAGACATGGTGAGTAATAACTGCTGCCCAGGAGTCAAGAAAGTAGGGGAAATAAATATGGAAAGATATAATGTCTGATATTTCCAGAAATGGAGAAATATTAAAGAAGTTCATTCTGTTTCATTAATGACCAATAAAAACAAAATCACAACCAAGCACATCACAATTAAACATCAATGACAGGAAAATTTTTAAAGGTAGCCAGAGAAAGAAAAAGACCAACCATAAAATAATGACAATTAGACTTTCCATCAACTATACTAAATGTCAAGAGACAATAAAATATTACCTTCAGAGTACTGAGTGGAAATAATCACAAACCTGTTGACTCTATACTCAACTAATTATCATTCAAAAGTGAGGGCAAAATAAAGATATTTTTAGACAAGCTATGATAATGTATCACTCATAGATCTTCACTGAAAATATCAAAATATATACTTGGGTAAGAAGAAAACTGATCCCAGAAAGGAGTGGGAAGCGTATGCTAAGAAAAAAAAAAAAAAAAAAGTAAACATTTGATATATCCAAATAAACACTAACTATGAAGACTACTATCTAAATAGGGAAAATCACTTTTTTTTAATTCTTAGAAGATGAGAACTTTGTCTTAATCATTTATGCAACTTCATTAGTACCTACCAGGAAATGGACTCACAATAAATACTTGATGATTAAATGAATATGTAATGTATACATGAAATGCGTCTCATCTCAATGTTAGGTCAAAGTACCTGCTTTGCTAATGAGGAAACTGAAAATACAGAAGACTGGCCCAGTATTGTATGACATATTGAACGTGATTTACCCTTTAGAGAACAGGAAAGACATTACAATGTCAAGAAAATAATGACAGTTTCTCTTATTATTATAGGTCTGAGTCTACCTAACAATAAAAAGTGCCTATTGCTGAAGACATTAGTTGGTTGTAAGACTTTGTTTATTAGCTCTCTCTGGTCTCATCCACTTTCTAAACATCACAAGAACTACAAAGAAATGGACATTGATTTATTCATTCAAGAAATAGTAACTAAATATCTATTATAAGCCAAACGCTGTATCAGGTCTTGAGAATATAACAATGAAAAAGATATATCTAAGCTTTACTCTCAAAGAGTTAGTCCAGCTGATAAAGCCATTAAATGAATAATTATGCATTATGAGAATATAGGAAGTCAGCAAGTATTTCCTATTGCTTACTGTGTGCTATCTGCAAACATAAGGGGAGAATATATGTTCTCTGATTTACAATATGGTAGAAGAGATTCCAAGTAATTAAAAATATGTGAAGCAATATATAGTCCCATAAAGAATAAATGGGTAAAATAAATTACAATGTTTGGGAAATGGCAAAACTGCTATATCCTTGGCAAAAATAAAAAGATGGGGAAAGACACAAAAAAGTTACATATATAAAAGATATGAAAAATTAATATAGACTCATTTTATTTTTAAATTCCTAGGAATATCTTTTCCAGATAGTCCAAAATTTCTCAACTTTGGCACAAAGCAAAAGATATAAGAGAAAAGAATTTGGAAGTATTTTCGTTAGTTTTCAGTTATGATTAAAGCTTGGACATCAAAACTACTCTTTCATTCACTATTCCCCCCTCTTAGCCCTAGAAATATATAATCTTTGATCTTTATCAACCTATTAACATTTGGGGTTCTCTTTGACATTCTTTTGGGATGATTTAAACACTTAAACTTTGAAAATGAAAGCAGATGCTTGTCTTCAAAAAAATGTTCCCAACATACAAATATAATGGCTAATGTCTGAAACCTCCTTTTAGGAAAAGCACTGCACATCATGGATCCTCTCAGTACTTTAATGGTGAAGTAAAGACATGTTATTATACTTCCCATGTAGACGAGATCTGATACATGTCAATCTCAAAATCAAGATGGTAGCACAATTAATATAGAAGACTGCCTGATCTTAATTCTTAAATTGAAAGCTCTTGTAAATATGTAGCACCAGATTCTTAAGACTTCTGAATAAGTAGTTCAGGAACAAATAATCTTTCTTCTTCTTTTTTAATCAATAAAGAGAAGGATAAGATGGCCAGGCTATTTATACACATCTTTACAAAATTAATACCAATGTGAAAACTGCTATGTGCAGAACATACAATGCCAGCAGATCACTTTAATTTTCACTTGTACAAGTACACAAAATATAAAATAATAAGAAATGGAGCAATGAAGTATTTCCCTTCTCTTGTTCCATAGAAGCAGTCTGAAATTCAGCCATAATCAGTAACACTTAGAGAATGTGATTATGCCGAACTATTTTCTAAAAACCTGACCCAACTCAAGGTCACAATTAGGATAGTGGATACCAACCAAGATAATGGGAAGGAATTCCAGGGATTTAGAATTCTATTGGGTCCTGGGATTGGACCCTGAATTTGCCTGTCTTCTACTCCCCTCAGCCCTCTGAAATCCTACCTGCTTCTTCATTTATTTATTCATTTGTTATTTCACTTTTGCAGTTAATGAGTATCTACTGGGTGCAAGGGACTCTTCTATAAATAGCAATCACTTCTCCTAAAAGACTCAACTCAAAGGTCTCCTTTCTGTAACTTCTACCTAACCCCTCTCCCCAATAACTCAAACCCTCTCACCACATTGAAAAGGCATGGGTTCTCATGCCTTTTTGTTCATTACTCTATTACATACAGCATTTATCACAGGGTGACAGAGTGAGCTGCTTTTATGACTGTATCCCATATGAGTATGTGAGATCCTGGAAGACTGAGCTGTCAGCATTCTCCAGCAACAGTTCATACTGTACCTTAATCATAAGAAAATGATCTAGGGTAGTGTCCTAAGTAAGAGCACAGGGTCTAGAGTAAGATTACTAGCTTCTAATTCCAGCTCCACTTGACAAGAGACAAATTACTTAGATTCTTTGTGCTTCAGTTTACTCATGTGTAAATAGGGATAAAAACAGTACCCACCTTATGGATTATTGGTGAGGACTGAGTTAATACATAAAAATAATTTAGGATAGTGTCTCATATTTGCTCAGTAAGTGTTAGCTAGCATTTATTGTTGTCATCATCATCATCATCATCATCATTAAATTAGGCTTGGGCCACAGTTACTTGGGATTAGAGCAATCCTGGCTCCCCACTTGTTACTTCAAACAGAGAATTGCCAGATTTTTTTAGAAGGAAAAGATTTTCAGGTTTCCTTCTTTCTTTCTTTCTTTCTTTTTCTTTCTTTCTTTTTCACATTTCATTCTCTTCTGAGTTGGGCTTCTTGTACAGAATGTCTCTTGGAAAGATTACTTATTAAAATAAGAAATAAGTTTACTTATGAAATGTCATTTGATAATTTAGTTGGCATGAAGTTACCATACTAATGTACACAGTGTATAACAGATTGAACTCAAGAGATTTAAATGACAGAATAAGTGCATTATCATAGGCGGTGACAATGAGAACTATGACTCACTGGCAAGCCATCCAAATTTGACTGTAGGTTTGACCACACCATTTTCCACCAGAGTGACAATCGAACTCTCTGACATCTTCATTTATTTCTTAATCATGGCAATGCAGTATCCAGAGTGCTTTTTGGGGAAGATGGAGGAAGCAACACGTAGGTTATTAAAACAATAAAGGGATGGCAAACTAATCTGATTAACTTCATCAGGAAACAGTTCTGCTAAAATTTGATGGCAATGACTGTTTCTTAACGAATGCTGCACTTTATTTATTTTGTACTTTGAATGTTTCTCTCCAGATTAACAAAACTTCGCTGGAAAAAAGATGATTTCGGATACAAGCTGAGGTGTAAGCTATTATTGCTTACTGTGGAGAGATATACCTTATACGTACTGACGCAGCAAAAGATTCTTCTTCTTTTTTTCTAAAAGTCACATAATCCCTAAGGGAAGAACATCTTGGACTGAAGCAATCAGCCTATCACAGATCACACTGTTTGGCTGTGGATAGGTATTTGCTGGTATAAGACCACAGTCATGGTTCTGACTAGTGTACCTGTTTGCTCCCTGGATCACCCCAGGTCTGGATAGAGAGAAAAAGAAAATGCTTACGGTTGTATTTGCACTTTAAAATTCACAGGGAACTTTCTTATATACTATTTCATTTATCGGTCATAGCAAGAATTAGTTATTCTTTTTCTCCAGATGAGGAAATAAGGATCAGAGAGGATAAGTAACTAACTCAAGTTCACAGAGCAAATAAATAGCAGAATCAGACAAAGAACTTGAGAATTTTTGATCCATGTCCTGGAGAGTCTCAATTTATTCCTCAAGCTGTTTTAATTTATACTGAATACTTTGATTCTTGGGTCTCCCCCCTCTTCAGTGTGAAGGGCAGAGTACAATTGATTCTCAGTAATACCTAACAACTTATACTTTTTTTTCCCCTGGATTTTCATTTTCCTTTGGCTGGGAATGTACACATCTTTTTATTGATTTATTTGTTCAACAAGCATTCATTAAGCTCTGGCCATGTACCCAGTTCATGAGTCAGAATAAAGGTTACATAAAAGTTTCAGTCAGGGAATAATAAGTCTATATATTTAATCAACAAGAACCAAACATATCTAAGAAGCTTATCCCCCTCCTTGTTCACATTCAAAAATTGATATTGTAAGCCTTCTGCCACTTCTTGATTATCGATGCATTGATTATCTATTTTTGTGAATTTGAATCTAAATCTCAATGATCTGAAAAGTGATCAGCATACTTTGATTCTGGCATGAACTTGAAAACTGTGAGTGAATTTCTTTTTTTTTTTTTTTTTTTAAAGATTTTATTTATTTGACAGAGAGAGAGATAGCGAGAGCAGGAACACAAGCAGGGAGAGTGGGAGAGGGAGAAGCAGGCTTCCTGCTGAGCAGGGAGCCCGATGTGGGACTCGATCCCGGGACCCCGGGATCATGACCTGAGCCAAAGGCAGACGCTTAACGACCGGGCACCCAGGAGCCCAGTGAATTTCAGTATTAATTTAAGCAAAACATAGTAGGGTTATGAACAAAGTAACAAATGATCATTTTCATAAATACTATTCATTTCCATTTCAAGATGAGAAAGATAAGGCCTAGAACTGTTCGAGTTTACATAGAAAGCAAGCTGCAGAACCAGGACTTGAAGTAAAATCTCTTCATTAAACTAAATTTAATTTAATAATTAAATTTCCCTTGATGGATCCAGAGAATGGAAAGAGCAATGGAATATGGAATAAAATATGGACAGCCTTTTGACAAAATATTCAGAGGCATGTCTAGAACCAATGACTACATTTTTAAGACTACATAATTCAAATATACATTCTGTAAAATCTAGATCACATTTTTTTTTTTTTTTTACAAAATTAAGTACATAAATCTTCTTTTTCCTGGAAAGCTTGAGAGATTTTTATATGTATCGTTTCCCATTAAAAATTCTTAATTAATAAAAATATTTTATTAGTTTTCTTTTTTTTTCACAGCATCTCTAAAGAATAAGGGAGGAAAAATATCATTTCAGCCTGAAGATGAATAAACGAAAGTACTGGGAAGGCAATGTGCTTTTCCTAATTTACTTGAGTACTTTAGTGTTAGTGTTATTAGAGCATAATGGTATGGAGGGAATCACCGTTTATGACCTCCAAGACTGAACACCAATTGTTTAGTTCCACTGATGTTATTTCACTGAATACCAACTTTATAAAACCAGAACCTTCCTGATCTATTTATTTTATACATTAACTTTGAAAAGTATTTACCAAATGCCTTCCAAAGGCCAAAACTATGCTAAGCACTGGGGGTACAGTGATGAGTAAGAGAGTCATGACAGAGCCCTCACAGTGCTTATCATCTAGAGCAGGACCATCCAATAAAAATATAATACAATACACATATATTACTTAAAATTTTCTATAGCCACCTTAAAAAAGTAAAAAGAAACAGGTATAGTTAATTTTAATATTGTATGTAACCCAATAATTTCTAAAATATGACCATTTCAACACAGGATGAACATACACATTTTCGAGATACACTAAATTCTTTTTTCAAGTTAAGGTGTGTATTTTACATATATGATCTTCCAATTAGGAGCAGCCACATTTCAAGAGTTCCATAGACACATGTGGCTACTGGCAACTGTACTAGACAGTATAGGTCTAGGAGAGAAGTTAAATAGGAAGCAGGCAATACAACAGTGGAAGTGCTGTGACAGGGAAATGCAGTGCTGCAGGAGCATGGAGGAGAGCATCTCAACCAATCTGTGTAGAGCTAGAAAAAACCTCCTGGAGGAAGTGACACCTCACTTACGCTCAAAAGGATGAGCCGGCACTAGCGGTAGGAAAGGATAGGGGTTGGGCACTTTAGTGTTAATGTTAATAATACACAAGGCCTGTAAGTGAGAGCGACTATGGTGTGCTGGAAAGACGAGACTGTAAGAACTTTAGTATGGTTAGGACAGAGATTATTGTGGAGAGCAAGAAAGATGAAAATGAAAAGACAGGTAAGAGCTGGTCCATGAAAAGCTTTGCAAACCATGTAAAAGAATTTGGATTTTATTCTAAGGAATTCATGCTTTCTAAAGACTTTAGGTCTCTATTTATAGAACTAGCAATTTCAGACTGAAATGTGCTCCTCATCACAGAAATACAAGGGGAGTAAAACAGATGGAGATGACAAGGCTAAAGCAAGATGACCATTTATTAGAGGTGAGGAAGAGTTTGGTTCTACATTAAATTAGTCCCCCAGGTCATTTTCAGGTCTTAGATTTCATAAATCTAACTTTTTAGTTATAACTGTATTAGAACATAAACTAGGCTTAACAAAATGTGATTTGTTATTTATGAATTATTTTTGGAGAGAACACTAACATGTGTTAGATATTAATATTAAAATTTCTGGCTAGTAGTTCTAAATAGTGTGTATGAATAGTGAAGTCCCACGGGTTGTTTTTGGAATGATAAATTACTAATTTGGTAATTTACAAAGTAATTCATGGTAGTTGTAAGTGTCCTGTTCCAAACCGCAGCCTCAAACCTGTCTTTTGGTGCTTACATGATATTGGAAGAGTACTGGAACTGTAGTTACTTGTACTAGCAAAAGGCACTAGGCTTTAGGTTTTACAAATTACAACTTAATCACTTAAATTATTATGTAATTCCACTAAGTATATTGTGATTACAAGTGTCATGGTCTTCCTTGTCCTAATGGATTATTAGCTTTTTGAAAGTAAAGGAAGTGATTTATATTTCCATCAATATATGGGCTTTACTATGTGGCATATTTCCCAGAGTGCTTGATAATTTTGGACATACTTAGTATGATTTTATTAGAACCAGAAAAGATGTCTGAATATAGTCATAGCATGTTATAGCCTGCCAAAATACATGTTTGTTAAATAAAGATATTGCTTAGGAACTGTACCAGGTTGAATAGTGTCCCCCAAAGTTTGTGTTTACCAGGAACCTGTGAACATAACTTTATTTGGAAATAGGGTCTTTGCAGATATCATTCAAGTTGAGGACATACTCTATTAGGTTGGGCCCTAAATCCAATACAACTGATGTCCTTATAATAAAAGGAAAATTTGGACACAAAAACATGTACAGGGAGAATCCCACATGATAGTGGAGACAGAGACTTAGTGATACATATACAAGCCAAGGAACACCGAGGATTGCTTGCAACTGCCAGACACTAGGAATGGTCAAGGAGGCATTCTCCCCTAGAGCCCTGCTGGTAACTTGACTTTGGCCTTCTAGCCTCCAGAACTGTGACAGAATAAATTTCTGTTATTTTAAGCCACCAAATGCGTGGTACTTTGTTACTGCAGCACTAGAAAACTAATACAGGAACCTTACTGGGCCCTCCATTGCTTTCCATATTTCCTCTATGAGTAGCTCTCTTAAGAGACTTCTATTTAAGAGACTTGACAAATTAATCCCTTTCTCTGTTCAAGTGTCTCAGGGTAGTATTTTACTCTGAGCATTCCTATACAGTTCTGCTCCCACCAAAAGAGCTATACCCTTATAGCCCAGAGCACTTACTTTTGCCATTAATTAATTTAATCAAATATTACATAAACTGGTGAAATATGAATGCAAAATGAAAGACATCTGCTGTTCTCATGAAAACTAACATAGACACTTTGGAGACTCTCAATAAAGGTAAGTCATGTAAAAAATGCAATCAAATTAGATGTACATGAGGTAATTATGAAAGATTGAAAAATTATAAAAATCTAGAAAATATGTTCAGATTGCTCTGTAAGTACCTTTAAACTCTAACTTTACTTTAATAAAAATAAAATCAGAGCTGTAGAAGATACACCATGGTTGTGGTTTATGTAAGAATGGACTTTGCAGAACTGCAATTAGGACCCGAGCATCTCCATATATATAAATATGTATAGGTTCTATAATTCTCCACATGTACCAACTTTTTCTATTACCCACACAATCATAACTTCAGACTATGATAAATAAGGGGATTTCCACTATAAGTAGAAGAACCATGTTTACTATACTATGTTTTTATTCAGCCACTTACCAGTCAGTAAACTTTGTGAATAGAGGCTCTGATCTGCTCCCCCCTTCCACTGTTAGTACTCAGTATAATGCCTGGTATATAGCATCCTCTCCCAAAATGGTTTTTGAATAAAAGAGCACAAAATGCAAACCCATTTTTTTTCTGTTTTTCCCTTTTCCACAGAATTATATCATCAGTAGATTTGTATTATTATGGGTTGATTTGAGCCATAAAAAAGGACTCATTATGGGGAACTCAATCTTTTAATGGCATTTATTTAATTCTACACATATATGAATATTCTCATTTTTATGATATCATTTCTCATAGCCCTAATATGTTTTTCACATCATAATCTTTCTGAAAATACTTAAACTGTTCCTATTCTACGTCTTGATATAATTTCTGTGTAATGCCACAGTGTTATTACCCCAAGTTTGCAGATTAAGACCCTGAGACAAAAAAGTTAACTCAGTATCTTAAAGGCAAATTCCCAGTTATGCCTCAAATTCATGAGCTTCCAAATTCTAGATTAGTACGGACTTTGCCATTAACTAGGCTGTCTACCTTGGAGGAAACCACTGACCCTCCCTGAGGCTCAGTTTCTTCAGTTATCAGATGAGGTTTTTTGACTGGATGATCTCTAGGATGCCCTTAGCCCTGATCCTCATTTTCAGCACTAGAAAATTCTGGATTTTCTCATGTAAAAAATATGGGAGACAGAGAACAACATATACAGCTAAAGAATGACAGAAAAGGGTAAGGTAAGGTAGTAATGGTTAGTGAGTATAGAGTGGAAAGAAAGGGATACAAGACAGAGGGCAAATTAATGCAGTGTGCTAATACAAACTCTTTTTGGGAAAAAATACCATGGAATATTTTATGATCATATAACCTATAAGAATTTTGCTCTTACTTGACTACAGGAATCTCAGTGGTAAGTTGGAAAGGCCTTGAGGTGTGTATAAAGCTTAAAAAATTTAAAGACTTGGCCAACTCTATATTTTATTATCCTAAGTAAAATAGAGTTTTATTAAATTATGTCATAAAACAATTGCTATATGATCTCTAAATCTTCATCTGAATGAATTTATAATCAAGTTTTATTCCTTAAACTATACATAATATTAAGATAGAGGCAACTAATATTAGGTTCTTTTTATAAGCTACACAATTATTCATTTTCACTACTTCTTTAGCTACTTAAGTAACTTAACAGGAGCCACTGAAAAGAAATCCTAATACATTTGGTAAATAAAAATGATGTAGGGTTTCAGATGGCCCAACAAGATGAAGAATTTAACACTGGAATTCTGTTAAATAACTGCAGGAGTTGTATTTTTGCCTTGGAAAACTTTCATCACGGAACACAGCTGTGAAACAACTTTGGCTTCAAACAGAAAGGTTATAATAAAGCGCCTCCTAGCTAGACTTAAGTTCAAGAGGTTTATGGTGGCAAACAGCACAAAAGATGAAATATTTCAATAAGCCCCTCAGGCTGATTTAGTTAGCATTCACAAAGTGGAATAACCTATACATCACATACCCTTTGTTAGCTGGTTGTTTAGAATAGATGTATGAGTCACTGGATTTTATTTTAGCAGTTGGGCAATGCAATTCTCCTTTTGCCCAAAATATTAAAATGCAGAAATGTGAAACTAAGAGAGGTAATGTCAGATCTTATACAGAATGCTTATCAACCACTGTGATGGATCAAGAAATTCTTCCACTCTTGTCATTCCACATTTCACCTTGGTAGGCACAAATGATAAATTACCTCTATAAAAAAAAAAAAAAAATCTATTGTTCAACTAATCAGCAACTATAGTGTATTTTCTTAAATTGTGTGGGGGAGAGGTGTTGGAGGGGAGAAGCTTGCAAAACCAAAAGAAAGCTGGTATGGAGAGAAGGATACACAAGATTCTATCCTGCATGATTTTAAGTACAAATGAATCCCTCTGGGAGTTTGGGGGATTTATATATATATATATATATATATATATATATATTTTTTTTTTTTTTTTTTCTCTCTCAGACACTGTTCAGAATTAATGAGGGTACCTGCAACGATGCTGGCAAGCTGCTGGGTTCTGGAGATGGGGTAAAGGCTGCGTGCCTGAACGATTGCTGAAGCGATTTTCTTGGCATGCTTCTCCTCCCCGTATGTTCTCAGGATGGATGCAAGTGCCTGTTGATCTAAAGCGTTCACAACATCAGCTGCGGTGGGCATGTCAGGGTACCTACGCACAAGAAGAGCCAATTAGTTTGCTGACGTCAGTTTTCATTGACAAGAGGTGAAATTTCAGAGTACTGAAGTCAGGCATACACACAGAGTCTAAGAGAACGTCTGAGGTTATTTAAAGTCAGAGACTGAAATCTTAAACAAATGAAATAGATTTTCCATTTCAAATACCTATCATAAGAGCAATAGTGGATTGTGTGTGACATTCATCAAGGTCAAGGGCAGCAGGAAATTAAAATATTTTATTAACCTTTAATTCACAAAGAAGTTATTATTACTAATGCAGATTTCCCCTAAACTAAAATAATGGAAAATGTTTGGATTTAGCTTGTTCAAAATTTAAATTACTGCTTGATTTTGTTTTTCACTATAAGAAGATACAAGATACGGACAGATATTTAAAGGCGCCTATATCTCAGGAACTTAATTCTGAGATTATAAAGTAACTGAGTACTTATATGGGAGCACAAATTGAACTTAGAAAGTCTATACAAGAAGATACTCCCAGTCTGTTTCCCTCACAAAAAACTGAACAACCTTAATGGTAATAATGTATGTTATTTCCAATGTTTAATGATATTGGTTTATAAACCCATGACTAAAGTCACCATGGGGTAAAACTTAGTAATCAAGAAACAGTACTAAACAAGCCTGAGATGGTAATTTCAGGTGCAGGAGACAAAGAAAAAACAACCTCTAGCCAAATAGAATAGATCACAGTAGTAGCAAATAGCATTCACTCTGTCAGACCATTCATTCCAGTTTACCTTCCTTTAGGGAAATGTGTGAAGGAATTCTAAGTGATGAACCAACTGAGACCTTACTTATTAGTAAGATAGCTTTGTTAACAGTACAGTTACTACTCCTGTAGTTAATGTGTTGGACTGATTGTCAGTATCACACTGTGAGGACTTTAAGTAATAAGGATATGGTAGCTTTAAGACCTAAAGACTATACCACAGTGGGGCTGTGAAGAAACACCTGAATCCCTTCTTAAAAATATTATACTGCACCTTGTTAACATGCCTAGTGCCTCCAGGAGAAAATTTTGTTGTTGTGTTTGGCTTTTGCCCTATTTTGCCATGACCTCTCCCTCCCTCTCTCTGTCTTACTCTGTGTGTGTGTGTGTACGTGTGTATGTGTGTGTGTGTGTCTGTGTGTGTGTGTGTATGAAAGAGAGTCACACAGAGAGAGAATAAAACCTTGCTTTCCAGATCTGACTCATTTTTTTTTGGCTACCATGGTACCCCCAGACTAATGAACATCCTATAAGGTAGCCCTGTTTCCATCTCAATAGCCTTTGTTCCTTCAATAATAGCTTTAAGGATAAAGATTTGGTCTTTAGAGTCAGATCAACTGAGGTTAGAATCCCAGACTTGCTATTCATATTGTGTAAGTTTTTTAACCTACTGAAACCCCAATTTCTAACCTGTAAAACGAAATAACAATGCTTTCCTCATAGAATTGTTGGAAGAATTAAGAGTACATGCAATTGTAAAATAGATAGTAGAATGTCTGGCATACAGAAGCTCAATGAATGTCTGTGTCCCAGATCTTGCCCATTCCTAGATTTGCCCATCATCCTTAGCCTAATGGACAACATCCTAGCTAGATCTTACGTAGCTGTGTGTTCAACTGTCCAAACCACTGAGCAGTGAAATGAACCTTATTAATGATAGTAAATTCAGACCCACAGGATATAGTCCAGCTCTACCAGGACAACTCTAAGATTAGTACAGATGTACTTAGCAGTTTCTTATAATACCTTTCTACTTTTAAGTAAGACCATTAAACAGCATTTTGCTCAAATATAGTTCAGTGGATAATGGGCATAATTTTATTTTACCCTCATGTTAACACTGAATAGCAATGTAGAAGTTTCCATTTACAAAAGGGGCAACAATGAAAAGCCGACAGGCTGCTAGGAGACTTCAGAATAGGCATTCACAGTGAAGTCAAGATACAAAATCTGCCCCCCGCCCCCAAATTAACAGGTGAGAGATCTTGTCGGTTCTCCAGAAATCACTGATTTAAAATAACTGCACTAAAGACAGAAAGAAAATATTAACACAAGTGACAATTTATTAATTTCCAGTGAAGAATACAACTGACAACAGAATTAGACCCGCGAGTCCTTGAAGCTGTGTTTCTCTTTGCTACGTGAGAACCTTTTGTAATCTGAGATCTGTTGTTGACATCAGGACAGCACAGACTAAACTATGCTATACGAGTCCAATGTTAAATGGCAACAGGTTAGGAAAGCCTCTTGCATCTACCTTCATCACAGAGATATATTAGCTTCCAGGATCTGACTGGCCATATTTTTTGGCGTGGACTCCCTCGCCCCGTAACACCACTTGGATCAAGTACTGGATATACTTGCAATGATTCGGTTATACAGTCGATGCTATCTACCTGGAAGCCACCCTGCTTTTTAAGATATATTTGCTCAACTCTAATCTCATCCATTATGTATTGACTTAGAGTTTAATGCTCAAGGGCAATTTTATTTTCAGGTTCTTAGGGGAAAACTTCAAGAACCCTGATTCACAGACTACAATTTGCTGAAAAGTCTTTATATTAACAATATGGGGATTTACTACCATTAACTAGAAACTTTGTTCATTGTATTTCAGAAGGCATCCTCCTTTAACAAGACATAGGAACAGCAGAAATTTGCTTGACATTTTATTACCTCTACACAACAACCTCAATCTCCAAACATGAAAAGATATTTGACCTTTACTATTAGTCACTGCTTTTTAAAGGATTTTCATTATTTTCTTTTATAAGCACATTCTTCATCCTATGAATGCCAACTTGTGCAAAAGAAAGTGTAAGATTCAGAACAAAAAGGTTCCAACAAGTATGGGTCACAATCCTAGTTACCAGGTCATATCAAAACATGGGGAAAAGGCTATATGTGAATAATTACCATTGAACAAAGCATTTTATGGGAAAGAAGTCAAAGTCAACTCAATATTAATTTGCTGACTTAAACAGGACATTAAATTTCTTATATACAGGTCCTTCTAATAGATTGGAAGACATTTTGGAAAATCTATTTGTCTCAGTAGAAATGTTTGTGCAGGTTAGAACTGCAGATTAGTAACAGTAACAGAATGGTTTGCTTATTTAGAAATAAGAAAATCTAATATTCCTCTTAGAAGGTAAGCTTCCCAAAGGTGGGGGCTGTGATACATAATTTGGCAGTGGTGGTGGGGCACGAAATGAGGAAGAAAAACACGGTTAAGCTTTGTACATACAGGCTATTCCGTCCCTGAGCCAGTGTTAGGGATAGAGACAAGTGCTAATCTAAGCTTTAAAAATTAATTTAGGTTTAAAAGAACTTATCCCACACTTTACTAGAATGTGATCCTCTTTGTGTTATGTGCACTTCCTTGAATAATGGAGAACAAACTTTCCAGGGTGGTGAGGAATGAAGAGGAGGTGTAAAGCTGTCCTATACATAGTACTATGTTGATACAGTACCATAAACTGTAATTTCTCTGGAGAAGGTTAAACCAAAGTGACTGTACAAGAGACAGGACAAAACATACAATTGCTGACCTCCAGAATCTTGCATTTTATTCAATATTCAAAAGAATATGCATTAAATATAATTCCTTTTACATCTCACAATAGGCATAGTTGGGCCTGGATAGAAATGGATCCATTGTTTCAGTGTCACATTTATCAATACTGTTTGTAGCCTAAAGGCTCATATTGTATCTATAAAAAAGATAATATGAAAGTTATCCTCTTCACTATTTTGTGTAAAGATAGCAATGATTTTTCTTTTAGAATCTCAAATCTAGAGAAACACTAAAGTCTATAATGACTAGCAAACAAAACTGATTTATTATGTATGGATAGTGTTAGGTGTGGGTGTGTGATGGGAATTCTGCAGTCTTAAAAGGAAATTAAATCCAGAGTGTTTCTGCAAAATTGATTTCTTGTTGTGAGGAGAAATGCTTTATCGATACTCACCTGCCACCATCCATTCTCATGTCCAAGGGGCCGTCCTTCCGGAGGGAAAAACCTCTTTCAGGAGCATCAAGTTGCATGGAGGAACACCCAAGATCCAAAAGAACTCCATCCAAAGTCCCTGGCTGCACTCCAGCTTTCATTAATAAGGCTTCTGCCTGGCTGAACTGGCCTAGCATAGCTCGGATCTGTTTACTGTGAATAAACCCAGGAGATGGAGAAAAGACTTTGTTATATTAAATTCTTAAGGTCTATGATCAATGGAAGGAAGCACAGCCTATTATTAGCTTATTTAACCAATATGTATTTAGTAAGGACCAATCACATTCTTGGTACTATATAAAGACATATGGAAATGGAAACTTTACATCCTTGGTTTCAACACCAGAGGTGAATTAATATAATTTTATTTTTGCTAATAAACAGTTTATTGTATATTCTGTGAAGGTATACAGTAAGTTCACGAATTTGCAAAATTCCTTTGTCAGACCAGGTCATTCATAGTTCTTTTAAAAAAATCTCTTACTCATTTGCACAAAATAAACTCTTTTCCAAAAAAAAAAATCTTAAATCTATGGGTCAGGAAAAGAAGCATATATCATTTATCAAAAGAATAAATTTAGAGATAACAAATGCTGGTGAGGATGTGGAGAAAGGGGAACTGTGCACTGTTGGTGGGGATGTAAATTTGTTCAACTACTATGGAAAACAGTATAGAGCTTCCTCAAAACATTAAAAATAGAACTAACATATGATCCAGCAATTCCACTTCTGGAAATATATCTAGAGGAAATGAAAACATTCTGTTGAAGAGGTATCTGCACCCCATTTTCATAACAGCATTATTTATAATAGCCAGAACATGGTAACAACTTAAGTGTCCATCAACAGATGAATAAGGAAGTTGTGTACACGTACACACACACACACACACACACTCACACACACAAATGGAGTATTATCCAGCCTTAAAAAAAGAAGGAAATCTTGTCATTTGTGATAGTCTGGATGGCCCTTGAGGGCATTATCCTAAGTGAAATAAGTCAGAGAGAGAAAGACAATTATTGTATGATGTCATATGTGAAATCTTAAAAAGAGAGAGAGAAAACCAAATTCATTTAAAAAAAAAAAAAGAGTGAGAGAGAGATCAGATTTGTGGTTACCAGAGGTAGGAGATGGGGAAAAGAGAATTGGTGGTCAAAAGGTACAAATGTCCAGATAAATAAGTTAAATAAGTACTAGGGATGTAATATACAACATGACAACTACAGTTAACACCGCTGTATGATATATAGGTAGCTGTTAAGAGAGTAAATCCTAAGAGTTCTCATCACAAGGAAAGACATATTTTTTTCTTTTTTTATATTTATATGAGATGATGGATGTTAACTAACTTACTGTGGTAATCATTTCACAATATTTGTAAGTCAAATCATTACACTGTACACCTTAAACTTATATAGTACTGTATGTTAATAAAAAATAAATTTAATGAGTAAGCCAATTTAAGTACAATAAATAATAAAGCGCAGATCACAGAAAAAAGATATGTCAAACATCTTCAAGACAAACACTTTAGATTGTTCTATATTTTCCCCATAATTTAGGATAGGGGTGCTGTGCAACTGCACAGCTGAAGCATGAAGCATGAAACTATGCTTAAAATAAATACCTTCTTGAAGAAATAATGTTTTAGCTTTCACCAGGGATTTTGAAGTGAATGGAGCATTCAAAATCAATAGACAGGCAAGAAGTTGGGATCACCTTGCAGCTATACTAATTCTCCTTCCTACACAAAGTGAGATGCTGCCTGCAGGGTTCTTCAGAAGCCTTAGGGCAACTGGTATGCATTTTGGATGGGGAATGAGGAGAAAAAATGGGCAACTCTCCCAAGACCTTATTCCCTCCATCTACAGGTGGATAGGGTAAGTTTGGATTTCAACAGTGTTGGGGAATTCATATTTATGATGTTATGGTTTGTTTGTTTTTTTTAAGATTTTATTTATTTATTTGACAGAGAAGGACACAGTGAGAGAGGGATCACAAGCAGGGGGAGTGGGAGAGGGAGAAGCAGGCTCCCGCTGAGCAGGGAGCCCGATGCGGGGCTTGATCCCAGGACCCTGGGATCATGACCTGAGCTGAAGGCAGACACTTAATGACTGAGCCACCCAGGCACCCCTATGATGTTATGTTTAAGGAGAACTTCATTGCTCATTGGTAATTTTTCCCCAAATTCTGATGGAGAAACTTGATTTTCAGATTCACTCATCAAAAATTCATTGGCTATCTGCTATATATCAGACATTATGTTAATTGAAGGTATATAAAGATGAATAAAGCATGGCTTTTCAAAGCTTTGAACTGAGAGGAAGAAATATGTAAATGAATAATTTGTGAAACAATCTGATGGATGCTAATAGTAGAAAGATAAATTGTTATATCTGTATTTGGAAATACACAATGAATGCTAATACTAACACTGGGAACACAAATAATAGAATACTGGGGTTGGAAAGCAACTCACAAATCACTAATTCCAATTATTTAACTGATGTTTGAATCTTTTCCGTCTCCACCATCACTGCTGGGTGGGGTGGGGGAGGGGGAGAGTCACTGTTTTAACCACCTCCCATTCTCCCCATCGGTGAGGGAGGGATTCCCATTCTAGAATTATGGAAATGGTTGAAACACAGCACCTGGCCACTGGACAGATGAGATTGACAGTTTATTAATCACACATCCTTACAGCCCAGGGGAGGAGGGCAGCATGTACCATGCATGACTACATGTGGGTTGCACTCAGGAACAGAGTGGGCAAGCAGAGGCTATAAAAAGCAGGTTTTAAGTATCAAAAGAGCCGGTGACGCTTGGTTCCCATGAGAGAATGTGATTGGCTTGTCTGAGTAATTCCATGGGCAGAGAACTGAAACCTGCTACTCAGAGATAAGCAGATATTTTTACTTATCCCTTTGATAATAAGGGTCCTTTGGCTCAGGAAACTTATCTGTGAGAGCACAGTGGGGAGGAGAACTTGTGGTTGGGCCACTGGAAGGTCTCCCAATTTTCCCCAGATGTCAAGAACACATAATATTGGGCTTTAATTTTAAGGCCTTACCTGACAACCATTTGGCTCATGTTTGAACATTTCCAATAATCAGAACTCACTACTGTTTTTTGCTAATTATTTTTTAGTTGATAACTGTTTCCTCACCATTTCTATATTTTTTTCCCCTTGATATTAGTCTATGTAAAACAACTGAAAACCTACAACCATGGAAGCCTTTCACATATCTACTATTAGTCATTGTAAGGGATATTTGTTGGCAGCCTCTTAGTTGGCCAATCTATGTTCCAGCAGGACCTCAAAATTTCAGCCATGTATTTTGGGCGAGACTGATTATATCTATGGTGGTTTATATGTCAACTTGGCAAGGCTACATTACCTAGTTATTTAATCAAACACTAATCGAGGTGTTGCTTTGTAAATGTAGTTAATAATCGGTTCACTTTAAGTAAGGACATTACCTTTAGTAATGTAGGTGTACCTCATCCAATGAGGTGAAAGGCTTTCCAAGAGCAAAAACTGAGGTTTCCCAGAAGAAGAAGAAATTCAGCCTCAAGACTTCAATATCAGCTCCTGTCAGAGAATTTCTAGCCTGATGGCCTGTCCTATCTATTTCAGACTTGCCAGTCCTACAATTGTGTGAGCAAATTCCTTAAAATAAATCCCTTTATATATTATATATTATATCCATCAGGATTCTCAGGAGAAACAGAACCAGTAGGAGATATACATACATACACACACCATTTATATATTTAAATATATATTTTATATATACTATTTATCAATATGTAATATACGAGTGTGTGTGTGTGTGTGTGTGTGTGTGTGTGTGTATCTTCTGCTGGTTCTGTTCCTCCTGAGAATCCTGATGGACATAATATCTCAGCTCAAGACATAGATTTGTGATTAGCCATGCTAATTTGCACACACCATCCCTATGGCCCCTGTAATTTGTTCAGAGATTGGCATGTGTCACAATTCTAGCCAATGAGATACAAGAGATATTTCCTAGGGATTTGGAAAAAGAAAATTACTCTTTCTTTCAATGAGCTATATAGGAGGAAAAAGGTTTTTCAGACTCTCGCTTGACATGAAGGAAGCACATAGCCCTAATTGTTGCCAGCAGATATCCTGACCCAAGAAGAGAGAGAGTGGCAGCCAGTTTCGGTCAAAACTGTAGAAAGCAAAATAGAAAGATTAACTAGGCCACTAGATTGAGCCTCACCTAAAATCCAACTTGTCTCAGAACTTTTGAGTTATATGAGCCCACAAATTATGTTCATTATTAAAGCCAGTTAGAAGTGCTTTTTTTTCTTACAATGGCAAACATCATAACTATTATAGCTATTATGCTCCTCAAGTTTTCTTTTCTCTAAACCATACAACTCTTGTTTCTTCTGCTATTCTACACACACACACACACACACACACACACACAAAACCCTTTCATCATGCTAGTTGCTCTTTTCTGAATATGTTCCAATTTGTCTATGTCCCTAGATCTAAATTCCATAATGATCAACACAGAATAAAGTCAATTCTGGCCTTTTCTTGTTCTAGTTATTTTATTAATACAGCCCAAGGTCAAAATAGTTTCAGAATTTATTTCAGACCATTGCCTTATGTTACCTAATACTTTTCAGTCTTTTAAGTTCCTTTTTTAAAAATTCATTTAACATATAGTGTATTATTAGTTTCAGGGGTAGAATTTAGTGACTCATCAGTTGCATATAACACCCAGTGCTCATTACATCAAGTGCCCTCCTTAATGCCCATCATCCAATTACCCCATCCTCCCATCCACCTTCCCTCCAGCAATCCTTAGTTTGTTCCCTATAGGTAAGAGTCTCTTATGGTTTGTCTCTCTCTCAATTTTCATCTTATTTTATTTTTCCTTCCCTTCCCCTATGTTCATCTGTTTTGTTCCTTAAATTCCACATATGAGTGAAATCATATGGCATTTGTCTTTCTCTGACTTATTTCACTTAGCATAATACCCTCTAGTTCCATCCACATCATTACAAATGGCAAGATTTCCTTCTTTTTGGTGGCTGAGTAATATCCCACTGTATATGTGTGTGTGTGTGTGTGTGTGTGTATGTATGTGTGTGTGTGTGTGTATACACATTAACACAAATACCCCACATCTTCTTTATCCATTCATCTGTTGATGGACATCTGGGCTCTTTCCATATTTTGGCTATCGTGGACATTGCTGCTATAAACACTGGGGTGCAGCTGTCCCTTAGGATCACTATGTTTGTATCCTTTGGATAAATACCTAGTATTGCAATTGCTGGATCGTAGGGTAGTTCTATTTTTAACTTTTTGAGGAACTTCCATACTGTTTTCCAGAGTGGCTGCAAAAGTTTGCATTCCCTCGAACAGTGTAAGAGGGTCCCCCTTTTTCTGCATCCTCGCCAACATCTGTTTCCTGACTTGTTAATTTTAGCCATTCTGACTGGTGTGAGGTGGTATCACATTGTGGTTTTGATTTGTATTTCCCCGATGCCCACTGATGTTGAGCATTTCCTCATGTGTCTGTTGGCCACTTGGATGTCTTCTTTGGAGAAATGTCTGTTCATGTCTTCTGCCCATTTCTTGACCAATTTTTTGTTTTTTGGGTGTTGTTTGATAAGTTCTCTATAGATTTTGGATACTAGCCTTTTGTCTGATAAGTCATTTGCAAATATCTTTTCCCATTCCATAGGTTGCCTTTGAGTTGACTGTTTCCTTTGCTGTGCAGAAGCTTTTTATCCTGATGAAGTCCCAATAGTTCATTTTTGCTTTTGTTTTGTTACCTTTGGAGACATGTCTAGCAAGAAGGTGCTGACCTTTCAGTCTTTTTCATGTACACAGATGCTAAGCTTCCTACATTATTGTATTTGTGCAGCTTAGTTTTGTCAATTGTTGCAGATCTAAGTATAATTTCTGCCCTACACATTTACTACAACTCTCTAGGATCCAGGTATTACCTTTAACTACAGAAATCTTTTTTATACTACAGCAAAACCTCAAACAAATCACTATTGCACATTCTTAATTCCTGGGGTTTTACAGCTATTATCCTGTTAATATACTTGTAAAATTAAAAAAAAAATCTTATAGGGAATGCTTGCATTCTTGGGTGTCCTCAAACATAACACACAACAGTTTTATGCCTGACTTTCAGTAAATAACCAAAATGTCATCCTTGTGGTGCAAAACTCAGTTTAATACACAAGTATGAGACTATCATATGGGAACAAAAGTAACCACGTGGCAACACTACAAAGTAAATCACGTGTTTAAGGCAGAGTTTTCTGATGCTGCATCAGTTACATGTTTCCAGAATTAGACTGTTCTCACAGTCAAAAAACCATCCACAAAGTTACTGACTAATCTGTCAAATGAAAACTCAGCCTTAACTTTAGACCCCGGGGCATTATTTCATATATGCAATTAATGTGAGGCTAATTTTAGTGGACAGGCACATTCCATGGCCCCTTTTCTCTTTCTTCCTCCCTTCCTTCAAATTTTGATTTTCAGAATTTTTGCATATGTATTTTACAAGGGTTATAAAACAAGTAACAGAAAAGTGTGAATTGGCAAGGGACAATCATGATGGTCACAAAACAGAGGCAAAACAGGACATTTAGCCATAATTACAAATGCACGATTTGTTCAAATCATCATTATTTTCATTTGTCATCACCTTAGGCTCCCCAGGATGTAAGTAGAATATTGCCTGTGACTCAAAGCACATGCTACTTGAGAATGGTTCTGCAACCCAAGCCCAAGAAAAGCCAAGGTGCTTAGCAGTAGAGTGTCAATTGCTGGAAGGCATTTTTTAGGTTCTTTGTGATGATCTTGATTCTGGCAAGTCACCTGCACTTAGAGTACAAGTTATGGGTCTGTTTGTTATAAAGGACTAAGGTGTAGAAGTATATACTGAGGTAGTGATGTAAGAATAGCTACAACTCACTGTGTATTTTGACCATGGAACTTTATTGTTCATCTAACTGCACATAAGGCTTAATAATAGGGGTTAAGGATAAATTCCTCTACAAATTATAAAAATGGATCCAACTCACAGGGTTGAACATCTTGTTGTTAATGTGAGTATTGCCCATCTTGGTTTTAAAACCCCCAAACTCCCATGGTTTATAAAAGGCTTGATACAAAAGAAGTACTTTGGCTGCCCATGGATATACAATTTTCAATTTCATGGAGAGAAGACTTTTTTGTGTAGAATCAGATAAAGCAATTTAAAACATGTGAAGTCTGAACATAAATTTTCAAGAAAAACTTGGAATTTGGAGAATAACTCTGAGATAGGCTAGGGAAGAAAAACATCACTATTATACTTTTCCTCCTAGGATTTAACACTCTTCTACCTTGATCTTAACCAGTAATACCAAATAAATGCTTTAAATCATTATATACCTCTATCCTCAAGTACAGTAATGAATTTTACCATAGTAAACAATTATGGAATTCAGACATACACAACTGACAAAAAACATAAAAATGGTCCATGAAAATGATTAATAATGATGGTCTTGATCCTTTCCAAATCACCTAACTTTTGCTGTTTGGCAAATTATCCCAAAACTTAGTAGCTTAAAACAACAATCATTTATCAGCTCATATTCTGTGCATCAGCAATTTGGGCTGGGCTCAACTGGGTGATTCTTCTGATAGTGGGTGACTGAGGTTTAGTTGGTCTCATTTGGCCTCACTTACATGTTGGGAAGTTGGCTGGGGTAAAGCTGGTAACTGGACCATGTGTCTCTAGCATCTAGCTAACTAGCCCAAGCTTTAACACCGACTGGTCTAGTTCCCAAAGTAGCAAGGTAGGCCAACTTCAATACACAAGTACTTGCAAGTTCCCAATTATGCCCCATTTTCTAACATCCCATTGGCCAAAGCAAGCCCATAGTTCAGTTCAGGCTCAAGGGCTGTAAAATCAGATTTCACCTCTTGATAAAAAGAGTAGTAAACATATCTTAGAGGGGGTACATACAGAAAAGAAAAGAATTATAGTGGGCATTTTTGCAAACAATATATGCCACCTTCTCTGTATTTAGGAGTGAACGGAAAGTAGGAAGGAGAAAAAAAAATTTCCCCCTAGATTCCCTTCTACTGAGTGAGACTTTCACATTACAGAGCAGCTTCCTCTTACAGGCATCACAAGAAACATGCAGTAGTGTGTGATGGTTGATCTTAGAATTCAGAGGTAGACTAAGGGGCTAGGTTCTGATACCAGAAATACAAATCTGGGCAGAGACCAACAAGGAGTCTGTGCCATAGGGTCTGGTAAGAGCTAATACATGATCATCTGGGAGGGAGTAGCAGGTGGTAGTAGGGGGTAAGAAAGCAATGTGTCAGGAACGAGTTAACATCAAGTAAATGTGGCAGCAAATAGGAGGGCTCTAACTGTTGGCCAGACTTTTCCTAAAAAGAACTAGTCATCTAGTTGTGAAGGAATTGAGGTCCTAGGCAGGAATATGGTTAGAGTCAGGCATAAGACAGTAAGTTTAGAGATGTAATTAGAACCGACCCAGTCACTAAAACCAACGCATCAAGTCAGGACTAATAATAAACATGGATCATATGAACTAGGGTGACAAGCAGAGCAATGTAAAGCGTAAGTTTTCCCCCTTTAAAGTAGCTTTAAAAAAAAAAAAAGATTTATTTGAGAGAGAGAGAGAGAAAGAGCACACAGGCAGGAGGGGCAGGGAGAGGGAGAGAGAACATCAAGCAGACTCTGTGCTGAGTGCAGAGCCCAACTCAGGGCTCGATCTCATAATCCTGAGATCACGACCTAAGCCAAAACCAAGAGACCAATGCTTAACTAACTGTGCCACCCAGGAACCCCAAGAACTAACATTTCTTAAGAAGCTGCCAGGAACAGTAGTACCCAGACACTTAAAGTTTGTTTCACTGAACTTAAAGTGACCCAAATCCAGGGTTCACTTCATCATAAACCTTAATCATTTATTTCGTGTGTGAACTTGGGGACATACCTGTGTGAGAACATCCCATAAGAGGATAAGAAGAGCAAAATAAATATAACTTTTTTTTTAGGAGGTTGGTCTGCTTACTGTGGTTCTAAGTCCTTCTTACATTATCATCAACATTATTTCATGTAAATCCCAATGTACTACCTATTTTCCAGTCATTAAATTTTATTGATCTGTAGGCACAAACCAAGGGCCATGGCTGCTTTTACCACTGCATTAGGCTTCCCAAGTAAGGAATTCATAGGGAACCAAAACAGTGGATGAAACAAACACGTATTTAGTTTGAGCAATTGTAAGAGCAAACACTGTAGGGTACTTTCTGTGTGCCAGACCCTGTGCTTTATACTTATCAAATCATTTCAATCTCCTGATAACCCTATGAGGTCGGTCACATAATGGCCCACAATCTGCAGATGAAGAAACGAGTACAGAGGGTAAAAGTCATACAACTAGTAAGGGTAGAATTAGAATGCAAACACAGGCTAGTCTGGCTACAGAGTCTCTGTTCTCAACCAATACACTGTAACACCTCTCAACTTTCTACTTATTTAATACCACTTCAGATCTCACTCCTTACCATTATGACCTTGTCATGATCAACAAATCTGCCTAGTTTGTCTGATTTTTTTAATTAAAATACTTTAATTGTTTTTAATGTTTGCCATCTCTTCATAGCTATAGGTCTGCAGATTTAGCACTCAACAAATATTTGCTGAATAAGGATTATCTACTAGGTGCTAGACACAGGAATATAAAAATGAACAAGAGCACATGATATAGAAAGGTATATGCACAAACTTAGATAAATCACTGAGATGGTTTATTTCTTCTTAAGAAATAAGAAGATTTCTGCTACTTACCAATCCTATGGTATTGGACAAGTTATTTAATTTCTCTGTTTCAGTTCCCTGTATTTCACGGTGTTTAAGTTTTCCCCCTTTAATGCAGCTGAGTATGGTAGAAATACCTCAACAAGTTCTGGTCTCAGACTGAATCAGATCATTAGCTTTCTAATTCTTTATCTAATTATTTTTGAATTTGACTATGATGAGTATTGTTCATCTTGACTCTGGCAAGTCATCTGCACTTGGAATACAAATTATTGGTCCGCTTTATTATAAAGGACTACAGTGCACTAATATATACTGAGGCTGGTGATGTAAGAGTATTTGATTTGTTTGTGTATTTACGATTGAACATATAACATCATCATTCTAACTGTGTATCATCTAATAATTCTGAAGCCAGATTCCTCGTTTGTACTATGCAAACAACAGAGCAGTTCCAATATCACAGAGCTTGTGTGAAGAGTATATTAATTAATATACATGAAAACACCTACTAAGATGCCTAGGCATAGAAAAGCCCTTAATAAATGATACCCCTCTCCCCCAGCTCCAAGTTGTTTTCTTCCCTTAGATAATCTTCTTACAATTTGGTCACTATGATGCCAGTTAAGAGCTAGGAGCAATGACAAGGATTTCCTTCAAGCTCACCAAATGCAGGTCATACTGGCTGTGATCTTTTGACCAAAGATTTTTTTTTCAACCTCTTTGATGTGCCTCTATTGGGCTATATTTCTCCTTCCACTTCACCATGCCTAATATAGTTTGAAAACTGTTAACTTTCTTTTTAAAGTTTTAATTTAAATTCCAGTTAGTCAACATACAGTGTAACATTAGTTTCAGGTGTACAATATAATGATTCAACTCTTCCATACATTACTCAGTGCTCATAGAGATAAGTGTACTCTTTAATCCCCATCACCTATTTCACCTATCCCTCCACCCACCTCCCCTCTGGTAACCATCACTTGTTCTCTATAGAAAAGAGACTGTTTCTTGGTTTGCCCCCTCATCTCTTTTTTTTTTTTTTTCTTTGCTCATTTGTTTGGTTTCTTAAATTTCACATATGAATGAAACAATATGGTACCTGTCTATCTACAACTGACCCATTTCACCCACCATAACACTTTAACTCCATCCATGTCATTGCAAATGGCAAGATTTCATTCTTTTTTGTGGCTAAGTAATATTCCATTGTGTGTGTGAGTGTATGTGTGTGCGTGTATGTCAATCACACCCTCTTTATCCATTCATCAGTCAATGGACAATTGGGCTGTCTTCATAATTTCACTATTGCAGATAATGCTGCTATAAACATCAGTGTGCATGTATCCCTTTGAAATAGTAATTTTGTATTCTTTGGGTAAATACCTAGTAGTGCAATTGCTGGATTGGAGGGTAGTCCTATTTTTAACTTTTCAAGGAACCTCCATACTGCTTTCCAGAGTGGCTGCACCAGTTTGCATTCCCACCAACAGTGCAAGAGGCTCCCCCTTCTCCACATCCTTGCCAACACCTACCGTCTCTTGTGTTGTTCATTCTGACAGGTACGAGGTGATATTTAACCATAGTTCTGATCTGCATTTCCCTAATGAGAAGTGATGTTGAGGAGAACTGTTCACTTTTTGATATGTTTATGTTTGCCATACCACATAGAGCTCTTTGCAGACATATTTATATATAATCTAGGATATTTTGATTTTCATATTAATTATGATCACTTAGATATTAAAAGATGCCCTCACTCAAAGATTTCCATATACTGTACATATTTGATTTGATTGTATATTTGATACCCTTGCTCAAAGATCACCTTGCTCAAAGAATATTTCCATATACTGTAGAGATGGAATGAAAAGACATTATTTTTGCTTTGTATAATTTGCTCAAAATCTTTGATAGCATTGTTTTTACTGACCATTGTCTTTCCCTTCAAGAAATACTTCTTAAAAACTGACTTAACCATTCACTCACAACACATATGTACATTTTTTTTAAGAGAGGGAGAAATGGGGGAGAGAAGGAAGAGGGCAGGCTTCTTAGAATCTTAAATCTTAAGCAGGCTTCACGCCCAGCAGGGAGCCTGACACAGGGTTCAATCTCACAACCTTGAGATCATGACCTGAGCCAAAATCAAAAGTCAGACGCTTAACTAACTGAGCCACCCAGGCGCCCCCATAATGTACATTTTAGAATAATGTACATTAGAAATGATAAATGTAATTGTATTTGTATCTCTCAGTAACTCTTTCAACTGGAGTAATAGCCCCCTGTTCCGGAATAACAGCTTAGCAGGCCTCATAAGTTTTCCACTCATTAATATGTTATAGTCCTATGGCTACTGTGAGTATTATATACATAGCCAGCTCAGAAATTAGACTGTCCAGGGCTCAGCTACAAAGACAAACAACAAATAAATATTTACTGAGCAACTACCAAATGTCAGGCACTGTTCTATATCACCTGTGATATAAGTAAATAAAACATAAAATCCCAATGACTGCAGAGCTTATATTCCAGAGGATAATCTAATCAATATATTTGAAAATATCCATTTCTGTCTATAGCAGTTTAGCTTGATGAGAACAACTCTTCCATTGAAAAAAACCCAGGAAACCTGGATAATTAAAATTGTCTGTTTGAAGGGATCAGAGAGCTACAAAAACAGCTAAGACTTGAGGAGATAAATGGGTAGTGCAAACAAGTGAGCCCGACACTGGAGCAGTTCTTCCCCTGAGGGCCTTTGTTTATTTGCAAGTGGAAGCTAAGAGGCTATGAAACTGAGCAGAACTTTCGGCAACCTCATAAGATGAAGGAGACAAGGATTAAGTTTACAGTCCATCAAGTGGATATGACCAGGTAATAACCCCAGAATTTCAGTTGAGATCCAAAAGGGCTAAAACTGGGTGAAAGGTAGACCAAAATAAGTCACACAAAGACTGAGGGCGCCTGGGTGGCTCAGTCGTTAAGCGTCTGCCTTCGGCTCAGGTCATGATCCCAGGGTCCTGGGATCGAGTCCCACATCGGGCTCCCCGCTCTGCAGGAAGCCTGCTTCTCCCTCTCCCACTCCCCCTGCTTGTGTTCCTGCTCTCGCTATGTCTCTCTCTGTCAAGAAAATAAATAAAATCTTTAAAAAAAAATAAAAAAAAATAAAAAAAAAAAAAAAGACTGAAATATGGTTTCCAATCAGTTCAATCCATACTGAAATAAGGTGATATGGTATTAGATCAATTGCCCACCAGAAGCTACAGTAAATGATATCTGGAAGAAGATACCTTTCAGACTCTCAAAACAGCTCCATGATTTTTCAAAAACAATGTGTGAAATCAAATAAAAAATTACTAGATAGACCAAGAGATAAGCCCAAATACCAACCTTAATGAACAGATCATAGAAATAGACATACAGGATACAGAATAAAGTTATTAGAATGGACTTTAAGATAACTAATATGCTTAAAAAAAGAAAGGTTAGTTAAATAATTTGAACCCAAAAATGCCTCTATAGAAAATAGTAAAATGAAAATCAGACCAAATGGAAAACAGACCAACACAATAATTGAAATTAAGAATTCAATAGGTAGGTTTAAGACTAGCTTAGAAAATAGCCCAAGAAAGGATTAGTGATATAGAAGATAGTTTAGTGGAAAGTATTAAGATTAAAAAAGGCAGAGGAAATAATTTGGAAAATACAGAGCAGAGCATAAGACAGGTAACATGGTAAAGAAATCTAACATATGTATAACTGGAATTCCAAAGGAAAGGAGAGAGAAAATGAGGTAAAAACAATGTTTATAATGACCAAGAGCTTTCCAAAATGATTCAAGATTCCAAGCCACATATTCAAAAAGCACAATAAACTCCAAAGAGGATATACACATAAACAAATCCCCCCCCCCCAAAAAAACAAAAGAAAATAAAACAAAAACTAGGACCATCATAGCACAATTTGTGAAGACAAAGGGAAATTAAAATATTAAGAACAGTCAGAGAAAAGAGATATACTTCATTCTTAGGGGAAACAGAACTGAAAAGATGAAAGCCAAAAGACTGACAAATTTCTTTCAGAAGTGAAAGGGAAATAAAAATACTTTCAGTTAAAGAAAACTGAGATAATTTACCTTTAGCAGACCCATACTAAAAGACATACTAAAAATGATTTTCTTCAGGCAGAAGGAAAATAATCTCAAGTTGAAATAAAATGCATGATGAAATGAAGATCAGTGGAATGTATAAACATATCAGTAAATCTAGATGAATATTGACTGTATAAGAAATAAAAATTTCTGGTGGCTTCAATATATATGTAAAGCTAAATACACAGTAGTAACAAAAGAGGCAAGAGTGTGATAAGTGTAGTTAACAAGTTTTAAAGTCCTTACAACTCCAATGTCCAGAAAGAGATTAATGTACCAATTTATATTAGATTTTCATAGGAAATTATGCATGTTGTGAACTCCAGAGTAACCTTAGAAAGAATAGTAAAATAATATATAACATATGAGCAACCAGAGAGAGAAGATAGAATAATAACAAAAAAAGAAAACAATAAAGGAGGAAAAAAGGAACAAAGAATAGATTAGACAGGTAGAAAACAAACAAGAAAATGGTAGGTAGGTAGATTAAAACCCAAATATAACAGTAATTATATTAAATATTCTTAGACTAAATATTTAAATTCAAAGTAAAGATTTTCAAAATCCATATGCTGCTTATAAATAACAACATACGTGTTAAGACACACAAGTAAAAGGGGAAAAATGTCATGTAATTGCTATAGAAAAGAAAGGTTATCAAATACAGTAGACAGAAACAGTAGTAGAGGGACGCCTGGGTGGCTCAGTCAGTTAAGAGGCTGCCTTCAGTTCAGATCCTGATCCCAGGGTCCTGGGATTGAGTCCCGCATTGGGCTCTTTGCTCAGCGGGGAGCCTGCTTCTCCCTCTGCCTGTCTCTCTCCCTGCTTGTGCTCTCTGTCTCTCTCTCTCTCTGACAAATAAATAAATAAAAATCTTAAAAAAAAAAAACAGTAGTAGAAATAAAAGAGGTATTTTACCATAATAAAAGGATCAAATCCACTAATATGACATGTCAATTATAAATCTGTATATACCTAATAATAAAACTTCAAAATATGTAAGTAAAATTTGATAGAACTAAAAGCAGATATACATAATCATAATGGTAGATTTTTTTTTTTTTAAGATTTTATTTATTTATTTGACAGAGAGAGACACAGTGAGAGAGGGAACACAAGCAGGGGGAGTGGGAGAGGGAGAAGCAGGCTCCCCGCCGAGCAGGGAGCCCAATGGGGGACCCGATCCCAGGACCCCGGGATCACGACCCGAGCAGAAGGCAGACGCCCAACCGACTGAGCCACCCAGGCACCCCATAATGGTAGATTTTTAAATATCACTCTTAATAGGGCACCTGGGTGGAACAGTTGGTTAAGCGTCTGACTCTTAGTTTTGGTTCAGGTCATGATCTCAGGGTTGTGAGATCAAGCCCCATGTTGGGCTCTGTGCTGGGCGTGGAGCCTGCTTAAATAAATAAAATAAATATCACTCTTAGTAAATACAGAATTAGCAGAGATATAGAAGACTTCAAATACACAATTATCAAGTCTGATATAATTAATATATAAAACTCCCCACTCTAAAACTACACAATATACATATTTTTAAAGGTACAGTGAATATGTAAAATATAGACTATATGCTGGACTGTAAGATTAGTTTCATCAAATTTCAAAGATCTGATATCATACAGAATATATCTTCTAAACACAGTGGAACTTAATTGGAAATTGATAATAGGAAAATAACTAGAAAGTCCCCAAATGTTTGGAAGTTATGTAATACACTTCTAAATAATCCAGAAAAAATGAAAATAAGTAAATATTTTTAAACTAAACAATGATGAAAACTACAGTATAACTTACACCCGATGAAAATGCATCAAAACTTGCGATACATTTTTAAAACCACACTTGAGAAAAATTCACATACTTAAATGTGCATATTTGAAAAGGATGAAAACCAATGATCTATGCATTCGTTTTCACAAATTAAATAACAACAGCAAATTAAATTCCTAAAAAGAGGTGGGAAATTCCAAATAGCAAAAACAAATTATAGAAATAGAAAAAAATATACAATAGAACGAATTAAACAAAAACCAAAAATTTCTTCCTTGAAAATACTAAGAAAATTATTTCACCCCTTATAACAATGATCAAGAAGGAAGAAGACACACATTATTAATATAAGATATGAAAAAGAACATGTCACTGCAGATCCTATGGACATTAAAAATGTAATAGGAGGAAACTGTTAGCAACTTTGTGAAAATAAATTTGAAATTTAGAATAAAAAAAATCCCAGAAAAATCCTAACATTTAAAACTGACCTAAGAAGAAATGTAAAACAGTCCTAAAACCATTAAGAAATTAAATCTATAACTACTGGGTATTTACCCCAAAGATACAAATGTAGGGATCCGAAGGGGTACGTGCACCCCGATGTTTACAGCAGCAATGTCCACAATAGCCAAACTGTGGAAAGAGCCAAGATGTCCATCGACAGATGAATGGATAAAGAAGATGTGGTATATATATACAATGGAATATTATGCAGCCATCAAAAGGAATGAGATCTTGCCATTTGCAACGACGTGGATGGAACTGGAGGGTGTTATGCTGAGCGAAATAAGTCAAACAGAGAAAGACATGTATCATATGACCTCACTGATATGAGGAATTCTTAATCTCAGGAAACAAACTGAGGGTTGCTGGAGTGGGGGGTGGGGTGGGAGGGATGGGTGACTGGGTGATAGACACTGGGGAGGGTATGTGCTCTGGTAAGTGCTGTGAATTGTGCAAGACTGTTGAATCTCAGATCTGTACCTCTGAAACAAATAATGCAATATATGTTAAGAAAAAAAAAAAGAAGAAGATAGCAGGAGGGGAAGAATGAAGGGGGGGAAATCGGAGGGGGAGACGAACCATGAGAGATGATGGACTCTGAAAAACAAACTGAGGGTTCTAGAGGGGAGGGAGGTGGGAGGATGGGTTAGCCTGGTGATGGGTATTAAAGAGGGCACGTTCTGCATGGAGCACTGGGTGTTATGCACAAACAATGAATCATGGAACACTACATCAAAAACTAATGATGTAATGTATTGTGATTAACATAACAATAAAAAATTTAAAAAAAAGAAATTAAATCTATAATTATAAAGCCTCATACAGAGAAGACAACAAGCCTGATGGCTTTATTATGAATTCTTCTAAACATTTACATAATGTCAATATTATATAAACAAGAAACCCACTAATATTAATAAGCTCTTCCAGAGAATAAAGAGGGAACATTTTTCAACTGAATTTACAAGGTCAGAATAACCCTGGTATAAAATTTGACAAAGATATTACAAAAAAAGAACTAAGGCCAAGCTCTCTCATGGACAAAATAAAAAAATAACAAAATTGACAAAATATGAGCATACCAAATCCAACTACACCTATGAGAGGATATCACTAGGTTGACATCCAATTGGCAAGATCCATGAAGCACTTGAGCATGCAGTACTAAAGCTAAGAAGAGAGGTCAGGGCTGGAGAGAGAGCTTTTGTAATTGTCTAAGAATAGGAAAGATTTAGTAAATATTTATACTGCATACAATAACACGACTTAAACATTAATAGTTTTGAATGCTTGGCATTGTTGATGCAGAATGCTTGGATGACTGCCTGAATCAAGTCTGAAGGGGCCAGATGATTTAATCTAGAGGTCTCTAATTAAGGGTGAATATCACAATCATCTGGAGAGTGTTTACAAATTATGGCTGTTTTACTACTGACCTAAAGAATCAACATTAAGACAAGCATGCTACACTTTGGGGATTTTCCAGAGGTATTCTCACTCATAGCCCTCTTTAAGGTGAAATGGTACAGCCAAAAAGAAAAGAGCTTTAGGCATTTTATCAGGACCACGAGGAATGGTAAATTCTTGAGGCTGATAATAGCTTTTGTAAACTAAGTATATACAACAAACATGAAGTAAGTGAGTGGGAAAAATTAAATGCTTACTATTATGGTAAAGGACAACAGTTGCTACATAAGACAAAGGACAGCAGCTGTTAGAACACTGAAGCTTGGGAAGTAGGTGTATGTGTCACCCCTTGCAGAGAGAAGAGAGAAATTCCACTTACTGGTGGTAAGTAATAAAGTCACGCACACAGAGGGAAGTGGATGGGGGCACTCACTAACCTGCCTTCATGTATCAACTGGCCCTAATTCTAGTAAATCTGAAATTACCAATTCCTACCCTAGTATCTTTTGATGGATGGACTTTAAAATGGCACCTCAAATTCAGCTTAAATAAATAAAAATCACTAAATACAACCAAGTATTTTAAAATGAAGGAAAAAAGATCTATAATGAAAGTCAGCGTGTTTTTCAAATGAAGAGAGTAGTCATTAGCTCAAAATTCAAATTATGAAGTCTGATGTCTTAATGTTTAAATTAATGTACATGTTTATCTATTCTATATCTGTATTCATTTTATTTTATTTTATTTATTTTTTTAAGATTTTATTTATTTAATTGACAGAAAGAGACACAGCAAGAGAGGGAACACAAGCAGGGGGAGTGGGAGAGGGAGAAGCAGGCTTCCTGTGGAGCAGGGAGCCCGATGTGGGGCTCGATCCCAGGACCCTGGGATCATGACCTGAGCCGAAGGCAGATGCTTAATGACTGAGCCACCCAGGCACCCTGATATCTGTATTCATTTTAATATAAAATAATGTTTAATTATAAAACCATGTTTAATTTAACAAGTCAAATTGATGCTCTAGAAGGCATATCATGTTTTTCCTGTAGTCTTGAATACTCACTGGGCAACACTGCTGACAACTACTAGTATATTAAAATGATGCATCCAGAAAAAAAAATAATAAGATGATGCAACCAGAGAAGAAACCATGTAAACTTTTGCCCTGTTGGTGGTTCTCATTTGTTTAGAAACTCAGTGTGGTCATTATATAATATATCAAGAAGATTATGGCAAATAGCTAATGGTTTTAGTCAAAGGGAAAGAAAATACAGCCTCTCTGGTCTCTTTAAAAAAAAAGTTCATTAAAAATTAAAATTGATAGTGTGAAATTTTAGTGAATTTTCATTGCTTTTTTAAGTTCAGTGGGAGTAAGAAAAATTTATTCCCTCTGTAAACGCAAATTAATTAGCTGGGCGTGTGTGAGAAGGAAATTTCTTTTAGCCATACTATTTTCCAGTGACCTCTCTCTGAAAAAACTTTCTGTACCTTTTAGTTGCTGAGTTTTAGTTCTGTAACTACTATGTATCATTTCTCATTTTTAAAAGAATATTCAAGTATATATTAGCAGAGGATAATCTCCCAAACCAAGCATGGATTTAGTTCAGATATATCTTGAGTGCTGTTATTTTGCAAAATGGTGCCAGGGCAATTAGTTTCAAATGTGGAAATACGATATAAAAAATAATCCCCAGGATCTAATTTTGGAGGGGGGTGGGGTCAGATTAATGTTGCGCAACACTAACACTTTTCTGGTCTACAAGATTTTACTTCCTACATTATTAACTTAAAATATATTACATGAAAGATTTTTAAATGCCATCCAGTATGCTAAAGTTTGTATTTCTAATCCATTTAATAATATTAATAAACATATAGTGTCCAAATAATTAAAAGGATTTTAAGGAGTTGACTACTATGCCAATTAAGTAGATTTTATCATTCAAAGATTATTATTAGGGTCAGGTACAAAATATATTTTCAACCATTCAATATATTTATATATGTGACATATAAATTAAACTATCCTAAAATCTGGAGGCTAATGTGGCTCTGGGTACATAATAATACCAGTTGTTGGCCATAATAGATTTAATCAATTTTGAGATGTTAATATTCTTCTATGCATAGATAAATGCTTATGATATTTTTAAGAAAATCAGTCTGCTATCTTTTTCTGAATACTTCTTTGTGCCAGGTACTATGTTAGATACTAAGGTAACAATGATAATACATGGTCCCTACTCTCAAAGATCTCACAGCAAATAACAGGACACAGCTTTATTATTCACAGAATGTTTTAACTTAGATGATTACATTTTGACCTTCATCACAATCCTATAAATTACATAATGTAAACACTTTTACCCTTAGTTTACAGTTACTGAAACTTGGGCTTAGAGAATATTTTTCTCATACATCTCTCTCTAAGATTATCGAGCACACTAATAGGAAGCAGAATGGATGCTCAATAAATATTTGATGAGTGACTTGCTCAAGGTCACATAGCTGTACCAGTAAAGCTAAGAATTAAACTCAGGTCAAGTTAATTCTAAGACCAAGATGTCAAAGTATTACTATAGATAGTTTTGAGAGGTTGATTCAGGGCATCTGTTTGCACATCTCTCTGATGAAACTGATTCAACAACTTCTTAATATAGTAATTCTTGAGCTATGTATACATTTTTTTTTAAGGTGGAATGGCATGCCAGGAGAAAAAGTCTATTCATTGCTCTAGTTTTAGCATCTACCCCAGAGGGAGAGGAGGCAGCAAACAAATGGAATTACAGAGATCTAGCATCTCTATCACCAATATGAATGGTTAGGTCACTGGCAAGTATCATCAGACTGAAATTATCAGCCTTATTAAAAAAAACTTATTGTATACTCAAGAACAGGAATAATCCAAATATCAATCTTGAATCGGAATTAACCAGGCTGACCTCATGCCAGCATAACTAGATTTCCTGGAAGGACTATATATCTCAACTTTACAAAGTACAACAACAGTAAAATATGAAATAACATGATTTTGCAGTAAGTACTAAAATGAATTCATCCGAGTTTTAGTGTCAATTATTTGGGTTATTTCATTTGTGTTTAATTGAGTTTTACAATAAATATTTATTGAAAGGCTATTTACAGGATTGGTGGGCTGGATGTCAAAATGTCTACAAATGCTGTGTTGTCTTTGGGAAAATCATTTCTATAACTGGGCCTGTTTAATCATTATAAAATAGCAGGGCTGGATTTTAAAAAAAAAAAACAACACAAAAATTCTCAAATACCAGGAAATTCATATTCAGTAATTTCTGGATAATGATAGCTAATATTTATTGAACCGTTACTATGTGGCCGGCACTGTTTTGAGTACTCTCCTTGTATTAAAGCATATAATCTTCAAACACACCTGAGGTAGGTACTACTGTATTCCCCCATTTTACAGATGGGGAATCCGAGGCAGCGGAGCTGAGCACTTCTTGAAGCTCCTGGAGCTCCAACCTCGGCAGGCTGGCTCTAAAGCTGGTGCTATACCTTGACTGTAGGAGACAAGAGTGCAACAGCACCAATGCAGTCTACCTTTTATAGAGTCATTCCTACTTGCCAGACATTGAACTAAGACGTTGCCAGACACTGAAACAGACACTATGTTTGTTATTTCAATTAATCCTTATAAAGACAATAATCTTTGAGGTTATTATACCTATTTTACAGGTCAGGAAACTGACTCAGAATTTAAAATAACCTGTTCACTGTAAGAGGTCGTGGCAGGCTGAGATTCTAATCCTGTCTACTCTTTGTTTCTAATGCCTCTACTTTTAACCAATGTGCAATACTAGGATGTTTTGTAAGAAATATACTTTTGGAGTTGGAACTCATCTTACACATTTTCCACCTCAAAAGCGTTTGGTGGGTTTCAAGGGGGAAAGATGGAATTGAAAACAATATATAATGTGCTGAAAGGGTTACCAATATGGAGCTCTCCTGTTAAATTTATATATAATGGGGGCGCCTGGGTGGCTCAGTTGGTTAAGCAACTGCCTTTGGCTCAGGTCATGATCCTGGAGTCCCGGGATCGAGTCCCATATCGGGCTCCCTGCTCAGCGGGGGGTCTGCTTCTCCCTCTGACCCTCCCCCTTCTCATGTGCTCTCTCTCTCTCATTCTCTCTCTCTCAAATAAATAAATAAAATCTTTAAAAAAATTTATATATAATGGTGTTTGAATTTTCTAAGGAGGGCACGTTCTGCATGGAGCACTGGGTGTTATACGCAAACAATGAATCATGGAACACTACATCGAAAACTAATGATGTAATGTATGGTGATTAACATAACATAATAATAAAAAAACCAATTCAATAATATGTGAGGAGTAATAAGTAGATGACACATTAAAAATAATAGTAATAATGATTATTGAATTTGAGGTTTCGCACTTGGACTTGGAGAAAATTAACTTTCTTTTCTCAGATTAAATGCAGGTATTTCCTTAACTGACACAACTGAATTATTCCACAAACACAAGTGTGGCAAAGTTTTACACATTTTAAGAGCAGCTAGGTCATTAAATAAAAAACTCAAAAACTTTTCTTAATTCCAAGTGGTGCTCCCATCAGATCTAATTTGAAATGCACTGGCAGAGCTTGGCATATAAGCTGGTACTTGGCTGGTTCAGGAGTCAAGGGACTTTAACTCCATGGGTAGATGCACAGCACGTATTTTAGTATCTTCGGGGGGAAAAATAAATAGATAAACTTACGCAGGAGGAAAACCTGTCTGCAACTGATTATATTACATTTGTACAACATGGTATTACCCCATCACTTCCAAAGAATCTACAATTGGTACTAAGCAAATGAAACGCTAAGGAGTCCTCTTAAAATAAAAGCAACAGCAATAATGCCAACAAACATGATACAACTATGCAGCTAATCAGTATCCACATCTACAGTGATTAAAAAAAAGCAATAATAATATGTAGATAATGCCTTTCTTTAAAACAGTAATCAGTCTTAAAGTTAAGAAAATAAAACCATAATACTTGGCTTTTGAGAAGAAACTTTACAAAGGCTTTCTATGTATAATGTTAAAGTATATATACATACACATGTAAACATATATTTAAGTATATATTACACATCTTGGGAATATAAAGCATATGCATATTATATACATACATGTATATACATTTGTGTATTATATATAATTTCTTAGTTGTAAGAGGGAAAGAAATCTAATTGGTCAAAATCAGTCATAAAATTTTAACCATGTTTCTGCAAAACACAGCAGTGCCAAAGGGTAATGCATCGCTAATGGTTTCCAGTGGAATAAATAGCTACTCTGACGTCAAAACTTTGTTACACTCCAATAACTGGCTCACTTGGGGTTTCAGGTACAGCAAGTTACATGTCAGTTTTAAATAAAGTTATAAAAATAGAATGCCTGGTGAACCATATTGTCGCTATGCAACCTGATATGTTATGATTTATATCCAATAAAATGTTAACAAAGGTGATAGATTATACCAAAATAGTATCTGGTGGTTTAGGATGCCCTGCTCCTTAAATTTCAGATTTAAAAAATGTTACATTTTACCTTGTCTGGACCTAAAGCGGTACACAGCTGAGTTATCCACTGCTAGCCCACAGTGTCAAATTAGAAATATTTACATATCTCAAAGACAAAGTGATTCATATACTGGTAAATCTCCCTTGATAGGTATAATAATATTTTAACCAGGGACTTAGAGCAATAGGAACAATAAGTCTATAGAATGCCAAAAAAATGGGGGGCTTATTATATTAGTTCATATAGGACTATCAGACATTTTTCAGAAAGGATATTGTTCAAATTATACTACCTTACCCCAGGACTAGACTTGAAACTGTAAGTTGAAAACCCCCAAAAGATGTGCTCCAATTATGTATTATATTTAACATTAAAAAGATGCTAATTGACACAGTCAATTTTATTTTAATGTGAGTGCAAATGAGATCTTACAAGGTTTGAACAATCCATCAAACAGAATGCACAATCAGAATGATAAGTTTTTCTATATCAGTGTCTTACTATGGACTGCATAGAGGATATATTCATGTAAAGAAAGGGGAAAAATAAAATTTGTTTCAGCCACAATATTTACTGAAATAATATCAAAACAAAGCAATATTATGTTTAAGGGACTGATGGAGACAGTGATTTATATGCAAGACAATATTTAAATTGTAGTGTTATTCAATTATTTCTATATTAAAATAGAAAATATTTTATTCTTATATGTAGACACTTATACAAGTGTTTTATCCATGAAATAACACATAAGGGGCGCCTGGGTGGCTCAGTTGGTTAAGCGACTGCCTTCGGCTCAGGTCATGATCGTGGAGTCCTGGGATCAAGTCCCACATCGGGCTCCCTGCTCAGCAGGGGGTCTGCTTCTCCCTCTGACCCTCTTCCCTCTCGTGCTTTCTGTCTCTCAATCTCTCTCTCAAATAAATAAATAACATCTTAAAAAAAAAAAAAAACTTAAAAAAAAAGAAATAACACATAAATCCATATATATGTATTTATTCTATTTCCTTGTTTTTGCTTGCTTTGTATGAAAGGCAAAGAGCAGAAGATTTAGACAGACAAATCTCAGTGCCAATATCTACCAAATATTGACTTCAGCCCAGTTAGGTAAGCTCTATGAGTCTTCTTCCTCTGTACATGCAGAAATAATTAAAAGAAATAATGTACATAAAGTCTCTACAACAGTGGTCCTCACATGCAGTGTTCCAGGCACTGTTCTAAGCTACTGAGAATCATTAGAATTCTGGTTCATGGAGCTGATATTCTTGTAGGGGTTGGGGGATGATAATGCACATTTTAAATAAGTAAATTATATAGTTTAATAGGTAATAAGTGACATCAAAAAATACAAAATAAAGTAGGAAAGAGTAAGATCAGAAGTTCTGGGATTGTGATTTTAACAAAGTGGTCAGGTAGGCCTCACTGAGAAGATGGTGTTTGAGCAAAGACTTGAAGCAGGGAAAAAAAGAACATTCCAGGCAGAAGAAATAGCTAATGCAACCGGCTTAATTCAGAGGCATGCTTGGTAATTTTGAGGAATAGCAGGGAAGCCAGAATGAACAAAGCAAAGTGGTCAAGGAGCAGAGAGGAAATGGGGAGGGTACACATTGTAGGGCTTTGTAAGCTACCGTAAGTGCTTCAGTTTTTGAAAAACAGCTACCATTGCAGAGTCTTGAGCAAAGTAGTGGCGTACCTTAATTTATGTTTGAAAAGGATCATTAATGGTTGATGTGTTGAGAATATACTGAGGAGACAAGATGGTTGGGTAAGAGATTATTGCAGTCCAGGTAAGAGATAGTAGTTAGGACCAGGGCGGTATCAGTAGAGGTTGGGTGCAGGCTAGGTATTCAAAATATATTGTGAATTTAGAGGCAATAGGATTTCTGATGGACTAGATGTAGTGTTAGAAAAGAAGAGTGAAATCAAGGATGTCTGCAGGACTTTAGCCAGACCAACTGGAAGAATGAGGAAGGCTATAAATAAAGCAGTTTTGGGTGAAGATCAGGTGTTCAACTTCAGTCACATTAAATTTGAGATCTCATTATATATGCAAGTGGAGATGTCAAATAAGTACTTAGGTATACTAGTCTACAGTTCCAGAGAGAATATTAATATGAAGATAGTATTTAAAGCTATTAGACTTGATGAGCTTCCCAAGGGTGTGAATCTAGACAGAGAAGAGAAGAGAATCACAGAATTCCAACATTAATACCAAAGAAGCGAAGCTGATGAAATTATGATTGACAAGGTACATTTATTTTTAAAATTTATTAATTGCAAGAATAATATTCATTAGGATGCCCACCAAATACTGTATTTAGGATTTCATGCATGTATGTCTAGACTCCAATAGAAGATAATGAAGAGAAGGCCTAAAGGATCAACAATTTCATTTACTCACCAACGCTTTCATGCTTTTCTCAAGAAAAGTTCTTTATCTAACCTTTCTATGATGGTGCCAGCAAGTGAGCTTCTACCGTAGCAGGGTACAAGACTTCATCATCACATTCCACACGATACTAATTTGGTTGGATAATTCAGACCTTGTAAAGTTGGGGAATTCACAAGGGGAAGGGGGAGAGGAAGTGTGCAGGAAATGAGGATCATACCTGCCTATGAGTCATTAAATAGGGCTTAACCCGAACTTAACATAGAGAAACCTTAAAATACCAGTTTTGTTTAGCCACCATTTTCTATAGCATCAGCCGTCTTTGGTAATTTGTACTCACTCCCATCACATACAGAATTCATTTCACTAAGTCTTTGATTAGCTTATTACATATTTAATAATTGCTCTGATCACTGTCAATCACAGACACTTGTATTTTAGCTGGTCAATATATTATAGCTATTATTATTGATGCAAAGCATTACTACAAGTAAATTCTCAGGTGAGTAAGAATGATTCTTTTTTTTTTTTTTTTAAAGATTTTATTTATTTATTTGACAGACAGAGAGCACAAGTAGGCAGAGAGGCAGGCAGAGGGAGAGGGAGAAGCAGACTCCCCGCTGAGCGGGGAGCCCGACGCGGGGCTCGATCCCAGGACTCCAGGATCATGACCTGAGCCGAAGGCAGCCACTTAACCAACTGAGCCACCCAGACGCCCCAAGAATGATTCTTTTCTCCATATACAACCCTTATATATGGTCATATCCATCTATAGTCAATATTTACAACTTAAATGTTACACAGAATCTTTGAGATCATACAGCCTAACTAAGCCCTTATCACACAGATAAGGAAAAAATTCAAAGAGAGCCAGTAATCTGTCCAAGTTCAAATGGTTAATTAGTGGAAGAACCAAAGTCTATTCAGAATTGAGGTCCACTGCAAGAGACTGTGAACAGGTTATGAAAAGGAATATATTAGGGAAACTGCCTTCAAGGGCACTGTAATCCTTTACACCTTTATTCTCTAATATGCAGAATAAAGTCTTGGTACATAAAGATTTTTCTTGGTTCCTGCATATAACTGATCTTTGAATTGATCAATAACTAGGTGACATGTAACCATAGGATCTGGGAAGACAGTAGAGTGAGATCCTTCACCAGAGAGCATATTCTAAAGCAGGGTTCTCAGTCTACATTGATTTTTGAGTAGTTGAGAGAAAAAAAGTCCAGATAACCACTAATTCTATTGCTCTAATCACCAATGAACAAAAAAATTCTATTATAATGAATGGGAAAAATGGTGAGATATCAATGAGGATTATCATATCTTAAGCAGTAATTTAGGTCAAAAATAAAAATAAACTGTAGTGTGAATAGTAATAGAAATACAATAATAGTCTAAAAGCAATATTATTCAAAATATTATACTAGAGAATTAGGCCAAATGAAACACTTTCACATTTTTAAAAGAATTTCCTTCCTTCTTTTACTTGATCACAAGATTTGAAAGGGGTTACAACAGTAGGGAGTCAACCAGCTGTGCAACTTAGGCAAAGTCATGAAATTTTCCAGGCCTGAACTTATGGTTCTATGTGGTTAAACGTAACTTAGAGTTCAAGTGTACAAAACTAACTGGCATGTGTGGAGCACTGTGCTGAGCCCTAGGGAAGATGCACATGAGGCATATTATTTGACGCTTGCCCTCAAAAGCATTTAGCATTTTTTTAGAGGAAAAATGCATTCTGTTCACATTAAAGGACAATATGTCAGAATACAATTGCATATTTTATGTGTAAACAAAATAAAAAACATAAAGGAAAAAGAAAGATAAAAATGAGGCCAAGCAACTAACATGCAGATATGTATATAACAAGAAGGCTATTTTAAAAATTATTGTTTTTATTAACTCTTATAGAGCTCTTTCAAAAATAAGCCTTTGAGGGGCGCCTGGGTGGCTCAGTCAGTTAAGCGTCTGCCTTTGGCTTGGGTCGTGATCCCAGGATCCTGGGATCAAGTCCTGCATTGGGCTCCCTGCTTGGGGTGGGGGGAGTCTGCTTCTCCCTCTGTCCCTCCCCCGTTTGTGCTCTTGCTCTCTCTCATGCTTTCTCTCATGCTCACCCTCTCTCAAATAAATAGAATCAAAAAATAAGCCTTTGAACAACTGTTCAATTTAAGAAAGGTCCATGAAACAAGTTGGACATCTATTGAGTTCCAGAAACCGGGCAAGATACTATATTGGAAATCTGAAAAGACATGGATGATGCTTTCTAACAGGAAGAAATACAATTACAATACAAACTGATTAATTATATAGTATTGCCTCAAAACTCAGAGGCATCTAAGTTCTTATCCTACTTTCTATAAAAATAAATCAAAACAAAAAAAAATAAATCAAAACATATATTCAGGTTTTCATAAAACTGAAGTTTAAAAAAGCTATATATATTTAACTAACTTTTTTCTATACTTTAGCTTTAGTCTTTATGCAGCTCTGTCCTTCACTACAAAACTAAATTGCATTTCATCAATATTATCTATGCCTATAAGACCAAGAGGTAAAAGGCATGACAATAAAATATGAACTACAGAAAGTCTCATTTTAGATTATTACAACTAACTTGACAGAAGTGGGTATAACTAGTAAGTTCTAACAAGGTAAAATGAATCAACTGCATAGCTAAAATAGCAAGAAGTCTATTTTAAAAATTATTGTTTTTATTAACTCTTGCTAATAGGAGGCTTATCCCCGCCCCCTTTTCTTTTTAAATGAAGGCTTATTTCCAGAGGATGGGAAGACAGAATGTCACTATATTCTCCTGGGGGGAGAGGGAGGAGAGTGTCACAGCATATACTATGTTCAATTCAGAGTACCACATTTCAAAAGATACAATGACCAAGAAGTCAATGAGGAAAAGCATTTGGAGGTCAGGTATTAAGAGATCAAAAATGGAAGGAAGTATACCTAATAAGGTATAACCTAATAAAAAAAGGAAGGAATAAGCTAATAAGAAAAAAATTTCAGACATAGATTAAGGTACTCAAGAACATTAAAAATAATAAAATCTCATGATTTGTAAGAACTTGCACATCCATTTCCTTTTTGTGGATACAGTTCTGAAGTTTCATATATGGGAACACAGGAAGACTGATATTTTGAAGACTCTCTTTCTTCTGTATGATCCTGAAGCCAAAATAGCAAAAAAGGGTCCTGAATATGAAGGAAACTATAGTACTTAAACTGGATGACAAAGTGTGCACTGTTATACAGATATGGGCTAACATATTGTTATGGCTCAGCAGAAATAATATATAACTCAATACTTGCCCAGTAAAAGGTTATTTACTCCAGAGAGATTATACCAAATAGGACCTAGGAACTTTGATTACCAATTTTTTATTTCTAATCTCTATTACATCTCATTCCTGGAAATGTCATCTTTGTGAAATGTATGTGTGTGTGTGTGTGTGTGTGTGTGCGTGTTATAGTGATTGCATAGTCAGTCGTTCACATGTTGATAGACTGCAAGCTATTTAAGGACAGGAAAGTAATGGATAAAATGATAACAGTGATAGAGTCTAGGGTTTTCATTAAGGTAGGACACAATTCCTGAAATGCAATGACTAGAACACTTCTGGTGAAAAATGGCAGGATTATTAAATTGGTCCACTGGCCCAGGTAGGAAAAGAAAGAGATCTAATTATAGTAGTCAAACATTTTTTACTCCTGCCTCTACAAGACCTACAAGAATTATTAAGAAAATTAGGCAATGCACTCTCTTCAAAAATGGGTATCTTAGTTAAGAGTGGTAATATATTTATCCCTTAAACGATAAGTTCAAAAAGAGTCACTTATGAAAAACATAGCCATATTCTGCAAAGAAATACTATTTTAAGTATTTTAAATAACTATGATATACAAAATAGGGAGCTTCTAATATCATTTTGCTTTGTTTTGGTTGGTATTTTACATTCTTTGAGCCAGAGAAAATACAGGTCTAGGTTAATTGGGATTTACTATAGCCTGATTTTCCAACAAGGACATAAAAATATCAAGGACTCAAATATTCAAGAAATCCTCAGATGTCATATTCCTATCACGACTCTCTGAAACATCCCATTTTGTTTATGCATTCCAAATAACGGAAACCAGACACATGGCCTTTACATTACCACTCTCACTTCCCACACCTATGGCAGGTTTTCCTTCTAACTCCATGATACTTGTTAACAAAATGAAACAGGGCCAGCAACTACCAAGCAATAGGCCTTAACACTCAAAATCAAGTTTATTTGCCGTCTCTATTCTATAGCCTATTGTTATGGCTCAACCAAAGTAAATTATAGATTTTTTTTTTTTTATTTGATGCCTAGGTAAGAAGTGAGCCTGCCAGCCAACAATCTATAATTCCTCCAGGTTTTAGTTGCATAACATGTGTTCTCATTAATCTGGGGACCCCACATTCTTCCCTATTTTAATAAGAATTTTATTAGCTTTGCTTACAAAGGTTTTCCATGTCTACAAAGTTTTAGTTTCTTCTTCAAATCCATGTGTCTGCTCAACTGTACGGAGCCCGAGGGTAGCTCTTTCATGTTTTAGTCTTCTCTGGGAATCAATCAATAAACAAATACTTACTGATCACCCATGTCCCAGGCAACAGAGAGAAGAGGTAAATAAGGATAACAAGTTCATGCACTTAAGGACTTGTAAGTATAGTGAGGGAGAATAAGATAATAAGCATTTACACACAAAAAAAATAAATAGAATTATTCTAGGTACTGGTAAGTGTTATAAAGAACATAAAACAGGTAAATGGAGAACAGTGATGGTAGAGGAGATGATGAAAGAGGTTACTTCCGCTTTAGATGAAGGAGAAGCCTTCAGCTAAAAGGCTGAAATGTCTGGGCTTGAATGATAAGAAAGAGACAGCCACACAACAAAGAATGTTCTGATCAAAAGAATAGCAAAAGCTAAGCACCTGCTATGAAAATGAAATTGATACATCCTCAGTACAGAAAAGACAGTATGGCTGGAACACTGTAAACAAGGAAGAGCTTGGAGAAAGATAAAATTGGATAGGCAGAGCCCAGTAAAGGCAGACAGAAGAGTCAGATGGCTTTTGCAGTAAGCTTGGCTAGAAATGATGCAGTTACACTAAATGTATAGCAGTAGAGATGGTGAGAAGTGGCTGAATTAGAAATATATTTTGGAGTAGTCAAGAAGTATTAGTGAGGGAGAGGAATCATGGATGACTTCTTGGTTTTTTGGCCCAACCAACTGGGTGCCAACTGCTGAGACAAGAAATAGATGATGATTTTGGTGGGGATGAAAACGTATTTTGGGTTTGGCTGTGTTGAAGTGGTGATTTCAAATAGCTAACTAGTCTAAACCTGAACTGAGTTTAGGAAAAAGGTTCAGGGCTGGAGATGAATTATAGAGCCATCACGAAATAGCGGACCTTAGAGGCCATGGAATCAAACTCTGAGGATGTAGACAGAAAAGAAGACCAGAGACACTCCAAAACTAGAAGTCTGGTAGAGGAGGAGATCGCGAAGCGTATTAACAAGGAAAAGTGACTCTGAGGTCATAGAAGCCTAGAAAAAGAATTATATTAAAAAGGAAGAAGTGATTATTTCAGTAAAGTGATGAGGACAAAAGCTTGATAGGAGTGGTTTAAGGAACAAATGGGAGGTGGACAACTGGAGGGAGTGAATATGGACAACTTTTTAAAGGAGTTTTGCTGTAAAGGGAAGAGAAAAATGAAGCAAAGCTGTAAAGGAGTTTGGGGTCAAGAGAGAATTTTTTAAATTGTGATATTAAAAATGCTTACTTACTGGTGAGGATGTCCCATAGAGAGGGAGAGACTAATAATGCAGGAAAGGGAAAATTTCAAGAGCAAAGTCCTTGAGAAGGAAAAAAGAGTGGGATTCAGTGCTTGAATGTACAGGCTTTCTTTATAAAAAAGGTACTTCTCCGTTAAACTAAAGGGAAGCACAGTGGGTAGGGACAGATACAGGTAAGATGGTGGAGCTGATGGTAGAAATACGAAATAGTTTATATTTTATTGCATCCTTTTTATCAGTAAGTGGCAAGGTCAGTGGCTGAGAGAGAGAGAGGGAAAAGGAGCTAGAGATTTAATAAGAGTGGAGGTACGGAAATAGTTGTCTAAGAGAATGAAAATTTACTGGCAGTCATAATTGTCCCTTTGAAATTAGCAATGCTGTCTTTGTTAGCTAAGATTGCAATACTTCCCCTTTCTTCTCATCAATGCTCCTATTCCCATTCCCTACTATATATTCTCTTTAGCACTTGTTGATAATATATATTTTACCTCCTTCTAGAAAGTATGCTCTATGAAGGAAAGGATTTTTGTATTTTTTGTTCACAAATACACTCCCAGAACTCAGAGCATGACTACCACATAGTTGATACTCAGTAAGTATCAGTTAACTGAATGAATCTGTGGTAATAAATTTGAAATTTACCCAGCCAGAACAATTAGATTCCTTTCTGTAATAAAGTTCAGTTACAGGTGTGGAGTTAGGTGGGTTTAAAAAAAATTCGGGGGTTTTGTGAGGCAATATGACAGAGGAAGAAAGGGAAAAAGATGAGTAATGACTTGAAGAGGATGATGAATAGTGAAAAAGAATTGTAGTCATTGGACATTAACTAGAGGTTGGAGGTCACCAAGATACTGAAGGACAGAGGGAGTATTTCAGTAGGGGATCTAGAAGGACGGAAAGTGGATTATCAGAAAGCAGAATGTTCGAAATGAACATATTAGAGATCGAAGGTATGATCATATGAATGAATGGCTGATGTAGGATAGAAGAAAAAAATCGTTAGAGTTAAGGAAGCCTAAGAACTGACATAAGAGGGTGTTGAATATAATTCATGTGTGGAGACTAGTTAGTAACATACTTCTAATGCTGTTCCTGGAGCACCAGGTACCTAGTGTATGTGAAGCATCTAGGGCTCTGTCAGTTATTACAAGGAAAGTCTATTAGAGCATTACACTACTTCTGATGGCATAGGGAACCTCAGAGCCCTGGAGTAATGACTCATATATATAAGAAAATTGATGACCTAGCAAAAATAAAATTGACCTTCAACAATTACTTGAGAGAGAAGTTTATGAGTTTGGAGTTAGTTGAAAGGCTTGGCTCCTTAAAGCTAAAAGCTTTATTTATTATAAAATTTATGGCTAAGAGGGTTATGTGTGAAGAGTGAAGCAAAATTCTGACCAAAATAGGAAGTTTCTAATTTAGTAACAGGGGACTAGGACAAAAAATGATCATTCCCATTTACCCCTTTGCTAGAGAACAGTAGATACAGTGGGGTAGGAGTAATTTTGCTATCTCTTCAAATTTGCTTCAAATATTCCTCTAGTTAGTAGGAATACCAGGATCTGCATTACTGAGAAGTAAATGGGAGGTTAGAACGTCACAGAGCCTTAAAAAACAAGTTATATTTGAGATGTGACTGTGGGAAGGCTTTGTTTAAAAGGATGAAAGAAAAATCCAGATCTGATACTTTGATTCAAGAATCACCCTTTCCCTAAAATATCTGCAGAAACCCGTGAAACTCCTCTCTTACACCCAACCACAAATAATGCAAGTGGGATAGGAAAGTGAAGAGCTAAAATTGACAAGGTGGTTGACCTGAAACATTTTATTAGTGATGCAGAAATAACAATGTTTTGAATGCTACCAACAAGTCAAAGGTCACTGATAACAAGAGAGAAGATCTTTTTCTGGCAGGTGAAAAGCAGAATTGAAGGGGATTTTCTGGACAAGAAAACCAATGAAGAGAAGGTTGCTTTGGCCTTTGAATGAATAATTAATTTTGCCATATCAGCCATGCATGCTGCCCAGAAAGTTACATAGTTAGGTTCCTCTACCCCTACATTTATGAGTAAGAAGCAAATGAAGCAACTGATGTAGGAGAAACATCATTTTTTAAAAGAAAATAAGTTTTAAAATATCTCATTAGTGTCATACCAAATTAGTGCAACATCACATGATGACATCATTTGTTTAATAGGGCAGGGAAGCTAAATTATACAGCATATCTATATGCATAATTATGAACACATTACCTGTTTAATGAAGTAAAGAAAGAACTTACCTATTAATGAACACTACTGAACCCCTTACAAAATGCAAAGCAACAAGGAAATACCAAGATTTAAGAAGCACAAACTCTTGGACAAGAGCACAAACTAGGTGGACTACCAGAGGAGTATTTCAATTTTTAGTTAAGTACCTAATAGTACGAGGATTGGTAGAAGGAGCAATTCTAAATTTTATTCAACTAATAATAAAGCTTCAAAATATCTGAAGTAAAAACTGATAGAATTGCACGAAGGAAAAAATAAATTAACAATTATAGTCAGAGATTTCAGCATCCAACAAACAAACAAACATACAAACCACTGGTAAAAAAGCTACAGACTTTATATTAGGGTGACTATGAGTGAATTTTTACTTCTTTCTTTGATTTTAAAATGTTTCCCATTGGTTTATATTACTGTTGCAGTAGAAAAGTAAACTGAAATTAGAAAAGTTATATGACATTAGTTAGCTTCTCTGGGTAAAAAGGATCACACTTTGAATTTAAAACCATCTGCAATTGATCTATTCCCAGACAGGAATGCCTTATTCTCCAATTTATTCATTGTCACACATCTATTAGATCCTTTAATACACCACTGTTTTAAACAATGAGGATTGAAAAAAAATCTTTGGATCAAGATATTCACATGTAGTAGAAGAGACAAACAAGTAAAAGCTCTATAATAGAATAAATGCTTTGAAAGAGATAAGAAGTAGATGCTGAGGGAACACAAGGCAGATAATGTGATCTGGACTTGGGAAGCCAAGGAAGGCTTGCTAGGAGTTTACTAGGTGAAGCAGCAGCAAAGGGGTTATAGATACAATCAACAGAAGGGACTGCAGACTGGAATAAAAGGAGAGGTGATAGGGACAGAGTGGTAGATGGGCTCATAAATGGCTTTCAACTTCTGACAAAAGGACTTTGAATTTTATCCTTAAAAGATAAGAAACCACTGAAGGTTTTAAGCCAGTGAGTAACTTGATGAGATTTACAGAATAAACTGGTTAAGTATTCTCTTTCAAATACTCTCATTGCTGCCTTCAGCTAAATATAAATTACCAAGAGTTTGATAGAAACTATTGTCAAACTCAAAAATATCATTTTGAACAGGTTAAAAACATTCTTTATTATTATAGTTACCTATTTTAATTTACTTTAACCAGTGATTATTGGTTAAAATAAGCTGCTTAACAGCTTTCGGGGTTTGATTATTTTTCTGATTGATTTCAACCCCTTGGGTGACTTGTTAGTAAATGATTTGGAAATGAAAAGTGACGCAAAACGCTTTGAAAAGCCTTATTAATTGTTAACTCACTTTACTTTAAGCCACCTGCTGTACCTCTAAAAGTTGATTATGGGACAAAGACGTCAGCAACCCAATAAGGAGAGAATGAGTTTTTAGTTCCGGATTTGCAGCATGGTACTTTCTTTCCCCCCAGGAAGCTCTGTTCAAATTACCAATCAATCTGAAAATGTTCTCGGGTTCTGGCCTTATAGAAGGCTTGATTTATGGGTCAAATTATAAAAGATGCTAACTGATATTTATAGCATAAAAGTATGAACCAACTCATTTCACAAACCAGTGAAAGGTATACATAAATAAACACACTTCTTTTGAAAAGTTCCCTTTCATGAACAAATTCAATATCCTGGGAAATTAAGAAAACCAGTCACAAAACAAAATTAAAACTATATTATTATAAATCGTACAATTGTGGCAGTATGTACCACAATTCAAAATATGTATATTTTAAATTCACATATTCCATTTTCAATAATTTTCCTCCTGAAAAATTATAGGCATGTATCCAATTATATGAATATGTCCACTATGGATAACTTAATCAATGTAAAAATTATTAATGAGATCTTTTACATTCTCTTTTTCTACACTAAGTCTTAGAAATCCAGTATGTATTTTACATTTACAGCATATCTCAATTCAAATGCCAAAATTTCATCAGAAATGTTTGCTCTGTATTTAGATTTCATAAAGTACAGCTGAAAGAGTAGATTCACATGCCCAAGTTACTCCAAAAACACCTTTTTTCCAATAATTAAAAAAAATTTCTAATAACAAAATCAAGTACTCAATTTTTAATTCAAATTAATTAACTAATTAATTTAAATTAATTAAAATTAAAAATTCAGTTACTCACTCACATGACCCTCTTGTCAAGTGCCCAGTAAGCTGTCCCATGGTGGCCAGTGGCTACCCTATTGAACAGTGCAATTCTTGAAGATGGCCATCCTCACTCACAGACATCAGCCATGTGCATCACTAAGGTATCTTATCTTAGTAGGGGATGTGAGCTAGAAGTCCTGAAAGGTGTCCCATAACAATAACATAAAAACCCTAGATCAGTTTTTCCTGGTTTTCATGGTAATAGAAGTACTACTGGCAATAGTTATAATTCTGTTGATCATGCCTTTTGGCCTATAGTATATGACACTTAAACTGCACTTATTACCTGCTAGGTACCTTTAAAATCATTCAATTGTTTATTAGCTCAGTTTATCCTCTTAACAATGCTATGAAGTAGGTGAGAGGTTAACTTCCTTGGTTCACTGCACCCTTAGAGTTTCAGTAATTTTTTCACAACACCCCAGGACAAAATAAATATCCAAAAGTTCTGCTTTTAAGTAGTTAGGGCCAAGCAACTTAACAAGTATTTATATCTTCATAATTTAGAGCCACTTGAAATACGCATTAATTTAAAGAAGAAATATTTCTATTTTATTCTTAATCACAATTACTCACTAAAGGTACATGTATTCCTGTTAGACAATGTACAACTTTTCAAATTTTGGCATCAAATTGAACACTACCAACCTTACTTACTTCCATATTGCCTTTCATGTGGTACTTGTTTTTTTATCATAACCACTGAAAATCAAGCTTTGTAAAGATAAAATATCATTGAAAGAAATAATGCATGATGCAATGTTGAAATCATGAACTAACTTAAACTAGTGGGTTGGCTATATACAAACAGGTATTGAGTATCATGGTATTTCCCTTGAAAAATTTAAAATATCCTTTTGTGGCCACATTAGTTAGCTTAGCCTTCTTGGTATACAGTTTCAGAAGTGGAGAGGTAGTTAATTACTCTCATCATTTTACAAATGGGGAAATGGGCATTGGGATTAAGTAATTTTCCCAAAGTCTCACATGAGTAAGGGTAGAGCTGGGTTTGAATACAAGTTGTAATGGTTCATTATCATCTGTGATTTTTAACAATTCTGTATTTCTGATTTCCAATTGAGACAGCCCAAAATATGAGAAGCCAAATCAATTAAAAAGAAATATCATCTAGCTGGAGTTCAGGTCCTAGACCTGATTGTCTTCAGATCCATCTTCTGACCTCCTGCTCTGCTTTGTATTTCAGTGGGGCTAAATGCTAAAGGCTACACTCCCCAGGGATCTATCAGGGTCAGCCAGTAGAAGATACTGACAAAAGATCAGAATGCAAGAGGAAGACAGAAGTAGGGTATTTCTCCACTTCCTCTCATTCTCTTTTCCATAGCTCCAGCTCCAACCAGGTGACCCAGGTTCTTGAGCTCTAGCACTACTCCCTTGCTTTTGTCCCTCTGGCCCAGGATTAGTAGTGACTTCTGGCCTTGTTAATCTCTGGAAAGCCTCCCTATTTGACTTCTCAGATCTTCAATTATTGTGTATATATCCCCTCACTGAGACAGTCTCCTTTTGTCCCAGAATCCTTCTGGCACTCCCTAATACTCTTTCCAATAAGTGTAAGTGTAAGCGTAAGATACAGTAGTTCTCAAACATGCATATATAGTCAAAATAACCTGGAGGAGCTTTTAGAAATGCAGATCCCTGGACCACAGTGAAAACAAAAAATTAGGAGTTAGAACCTAGGAATGTATATGGGAGGTGAGGGGAGAAGCAAACAAACGAGAAATCACCCCCAATAATCTTATGTATCTGGAATCTCAACTACTTAAATCCCACAATCTATGGAAAATGATTGTTATATTGATTCTTATGTAAATGGTATCATGTTAAAATTCAAGTACAGTACAAAAGATCAAGATAAGAAAAAAAAAATCATTATAATAAATGATACTTTTAAGATTAAATAACAATAAAATAGACACCCTTGCATACACTCACCAAAGAAATAGAAAATTATCTTGATCCTCTGCAATCTGATTTCTTTGCCTAATATCAAGATATATCCAAGATCCTGAATTCTGCACTAATTATTCTCTTGCTTTTCTTTATAGCTTTTTTTTTTGCAATCTATGATTACATTATTAAATATTATCATTTACTTGCCTGTTTTTTAAACTTTTTTTTTAAACTTGTTTTGAACTGGCTGTCCTAGCCATTGCCAACTATTTGAGCTACCCAGCTGAGCAGCAAATTGGTCAGTAAATTGCAGTGGTCAGTAAAATTGATGATTTGTCCCTTACTTTATATACTTCCACATAACCCATCTGGAGATCCTGGAATGCTATTCTTAATTTGAATTAAATTTAATATGAATAACTCTGCTTAGGTATTTTAATACTATAACACTGGCAAAAGGAAGAAGAATAGAATAAAAGAGTTTTTCTCTCAAAAAAGTAGTTGAAATGTCAATAGTATGATATACAACTTTTATTAAATCAGGTAGGAGGATAAAAGTCTTCGATCACAGAAATTCAAGGAAGCAAACACATGTGTTTATGTTTTTAGATATTCTTTCCCACCTGAACTACTTTAACTGCACCAAATAACACACTGTATAAACTTCTATTACCAAGAGAGAAAAGGTGTGACCTTTTCTTTATGACCTTCATGACCTTTTTGACCAAAATCAGTCATAAGACTAATTCTAACCATACCACTATTCCTACAGCTAATTGAATACACTGCTATAAGTCTTGCTGGGAGACACACTTATACCAATGATGGTACCAAGATTCCATGTTTGAGGAACTCTTCTTTGGCATTTATCTTCCAAATCATTTAAAAATCCCTCTAGAATACCAGTTTTAAACATACTATTTCTACCCTCATGCTGTTTTTTCTTATCCTTCTATTAAGACACAAAATTATATTTTTCCTCAATAAGCTCTTTTATTTTTAAAGAGGTTATAAAAATACATGTGGTTATTCTTGGCCATGAAGTTTAATCTGTATGATCCCTTTCCAAAGAACAAGCATTCACTCAATAAGAGACGCTTATGTTAATGAAATTATTAAAGCAATATGATGTCTAGAAAACAATGTAGGAAACTTGATGTCTGCCAGTAACCAACTCTTACAGAAGGTGGGCAAAATTTTAAGATTTAGTTCTCTGACAGCCTAGCCTATCCTTCCCCTTTAGGGCAGCCTCAAGAAAACCCCTACAGGGTCCACAGAAAACACTTTGAAAATCACTAGTCAGATCAACTCTAGAAGTCCTTTTCCCTAATTCTTCAAGACTACTGTAAATATATACGTTTTATCATTTGAAATTAAAATAGATACAAAAGTTCAAATAAGGTAAAACTGGGGTTTTGTCTACCAAAACAAGGAAAGATTCTCATGAAAGTGAAAAGTAATAATATAATGGATAAACATAGAAAAGGAAACTATCATATGACTTTGTAATCAGATAAAATCCTTTTCTTGTATTTGAAGAAATGAACATTTTTATATTCTAGAAACAGTGTTCTCTAAATTATCATTGACGAAGGTTTACTATTTGGAATCTATCCTTTAGCTCTCTCTCTTTCTAGGATAATTTTTGTGTATTAATGGTATATTTGAGCTATTCAAATTTAATTCAAGAAACAAATTTTGAGCATTGAAAAAACAGAAGTGAATAAGACATCATTTCTGTCTTTGAGATGCTCATACTCTAGAGTAGAAATGATGCAAAGCATGAGAGGAAATCAATAAATCTAAGTATAGTAACAAGAATTTTAACATGAATATTTAAGAACAACTGACAAGTGCATGCTAATAACATACAAACATACATATAGATCTTTTATCAAATACCTAGCTCTGACGTTCTAAGAATTCTAATCAAGATTAGAATTTTAAACAGTTTCATTGATATTATTTTAATAGCCCCACTATTTCTAGCTTCCTTGCTTCTGCCCTTGGCCCCTTGAGAGTACTCTCAACATAGCAACCAGAGTTGTGCTTTTAAAACATGTCAGACAATGTCATTCATTCCTGTGCTCAAAAATCTGTGATGACTTCCCATTTCACTCAGAATAAAAGCCAAAGTTCTTTCAATGGCCTACAAAGCTCTGCAGGATCTGTCATCTGAGCACCACCCCCACCTCCCTCCCACCCATTAGCTTTCTGACATCATCTCTTATTCCTAATATCTTATTTGCTCATTATCTACTCCCCACATGGACTTCCTTTTCTTTCCTTGAACATACTGGGTATGGGTGGTACAACCATTATGCCTTCACCCTATCATGGCTGCTCCTCTGCCTCAATGCTCACCCTTGCAGATCCATCCCATGCTAATTTCTCAACTTCTCTGAATCTTTGCTCAAATGTCCCATTCTTAATGAGATCCTGTTTACCCTACTGAAAATTGCAACTCGGGTTTTCTATACTCTCCTCTCTCCCAGTCTCAATCCCCTCCGCTCTGTTCCAGTGGTTTTCCATAGCATGCAGCACTTTCTCACATACTAGACAATTTAGTTATCACATTTATTATGGGTTCTGCCCTGCTAGAATTAACTCCCATGGGTGCAGTACTGTCTGATTTGTTCACTGATTTAACCCAAGCCACAGAGAAAAGTGCCTGTGCTCTCTCTCTCTCTCGCTGTGTCTCTTTGTCAAATAAATAAATAAAATCTATAAAAAACAAACAAAACAAAAATATGTTAAATAAATGAACAAATGACTGTGTTGCTAGAATAAAACAATATTTCAAGAAAATATTTCCAGAGTATTTTACTAGTTTGAGAAATCTGAAAGCTCTTTAAAAATACATCTTTCATTTACTGACAATCATCGTATCTCTCTAATTGTTCCAGTGTCCTTGGAATCTTCAAAGAATAGGGAGGAAGCTGGAAGGCTGGGGAAGCTAGAATTAAGTAAAATAAAGGTGGGCACAGAGCAGAGTAATGGCATGGTCTAATTTGTTTTTAAAAATTAGAACGACTTGTTCTGGCGCTAAGAATAGGCTACAAAAATATTATAACGGTAGAAGCAAGGAGACAAGTTGGGAGGCAAAAATCCAGGTAGGAAATGAGGTTGGCTTGAACCACAGTAGTATCACTAAGGTGGCTTATAGGAATCATATTTTGTGTATATTTTGAAGGTACAGCTAACAGGATTTCCATACAGAATTGTACCGGCATATGAAAAAGCCAATATTCTTTTTTTAATTAAAATTTTTTTATTTTATTTTGCCTGAGCAAATAGAAAGAACAGAATTGTACTTAACAGATGCTTGGATTCAGGGCAAAGCAAGTTTTAAGGGGGAAGATCAAGAGCTTTGTCTGGATGTGTTAGATTTGAGATTTCTATTAGATAGCCAAGTGAAAATGTTAACTAAGCACTGAAGTCTAAAGATAAAAATATGAGAGTCATCAATGGCTAGATAGTTTTTAAAGCTCTGAGACCAGATAAGATTACTGAGGGGATGATTGTCAACAGAAAAGAGGCCTGTAGAATGAGCTCCAGAGAAGCACAAATATAAGGGAAAGATGAGAAGGAACTTGGGAAGAAGGAAAAACAGAAAACCCCCAAAAAAATAGTTTGAAGAGGGATGTGGTTAACTACATCACATGATACTGCTGGTTCAAGTAGGATGAGGAATCAGAATGGCGCACTGAATTTAGAAATGTGGTATCACTGGTATCTTTGATACGGTGGGATTTTGGTAGAGTTGGGACATGGGGCAGTTCAAAGTCATATTTGGGTGAATCCAAGAAAGAAGGGAAGGAGGAATTCAAAACAATGAATACAGACAGATTATGGAATAACTAAAAAAGAAAAACGAATACACCACTTATATATTTGTACTTGGATGTTAGCTGGGTGACTGACTACAAATTAACTACAGCATAAGAAGCAACTGCTATAGTAACAACAATTAACATTTGTTTAAATAATTACACATTATTTTCTCGAAGCCTATAATACCACATTCATCAGGAAGAAAATGAGGTGACTAACATATAAAGGAACTTGCCCCAAGTCAGACAGTTAATGAGAAGGAAAAACTGAAGGTAGTCTTGTATTCCAAAGACACTTTTATCCTTTAGGTTTAAAAAAAAAAAAAAATCAGCCACAGTCTATATATGAGTATTTGGATGTCACAGGAAAAAAAAAAAAGAGATTTATGGTTCAGATGGATAAAGAAATTTAATACCAGATGTGATCATTTATATGAATACAATTATTTTTAAAATATTTTTTCTTATTCTTTACACTATATTTTTTTGCTTGATTTTAAAGAATCTTACCAGTATTACTATTCAAAGTCTTAGTCTTCACTTCGTTATTAGTATCTATATTATTTAACCAGTAAGGCAACTACCTTGTGTCCTAATCTAAAATAGTCAAACTCAGAAGCAGAGAATAAAATGGTGGTTGCCAGGTACTGGGGGGAGGAGGAAATGGGGAGGTATTAGTCAAAGGGTACAAAGTTGCAGTTATACAAGATCAGTAAGTCCAAGAGATCTACTGTAAAGCATAGAGCCTAAAGAACAATACTGTATTGTATACTTTAAAATTTGCTAAGAGGGTAAATCTTATGTTAAGTCTTCTTATCACACACAAAAAATAATAATAAAGAGGGTGGGAATAAACTTTTGGAAGTAATGGATATGTTTATGGCATAGATTGTGGTGATGGTTTCATGAACATGTACTTATCTCCAAATTCATCAAGTTATCTACACTACAGCTATCTACAGCTTTTTGTGTGTCAATCCTACCTCAACAAAGTAGTTTGTAAAAAAAAAAATACATTCTGCATCCTAAAATCAGATACAAAGGAGTATTCTTGATATACAATGTTCATTTTTGGTATTCACATTCATTGCATTTGATAATACACATAAATTTTACAACACTAAAAATAAAACCACACTCATGATACCAGATGTGATTTCTTGATATGAGAAATTTAGATTTTTATTAGGGGTATAATAAGAAATAAAGACTAATTTTGGTTTCCACTTCAATTCTTTGCATATAGGTAGATAACTTTTTGAAATTCCAAGCTTAGACTAGTTCTTATTCTATTTTTCTCCATGATGTGTATGCTGCTACCTTAATAAGGGAAAAAAATGGGTCAAGCCCTGTTAGATATTCAGAGTGTAGGTGGAAATCCTTTGACAAGCTTTCTGGGGATGCCTCTAACATGGGAATTGCTGTTGAGATTCCAGGGGAAAAGATAAAATTCTGTCAGTAGCAATATCTCTTACAAATAAACCCTTTCACACCCACTAAAAAGAAGGTTAGAAAGGTGCCTGAAATCTAGCAATTAACCAATATCATTGCAAAATTTTAGTGCAGAAAATCCTACGCTGAGCCTACACACTGTACACAATATGTTCCTTTTAATATAGCTGCTTGTATGAAAAATAATTCTTCAAGATACAAAATAAGTAAGGATGTTAATACAAAAAGTATTTTCTAAATTATTCTGTGCATCCTGATATCTTTAATTATTATATGATTATTTAATGTCATGTAGTATTGACCTTTTTTCCTTTAAAAGAAATTATTAATTTTATCTTAGGAATTTGACATCCTAAATCTGAATTTTTCAGTTTCAGTGAAAGGAAAACAGACTAGCATTACTAGAAAAGGGAATAAAATTTCTTAGAACATATGGTATCTAAACACCTTTTTGTAATGGGAATATATATATTTCCATATCGGTTCCCTGGATGTGCAGGACTTCAAATGGAAACAGAAGTGATAACTAGTTTCTCCATAGTAAAACATAGTAAGGGCTCTTAGGTCATTGTAAAGTATATCCAATCAGAGTCTATCTCCTAATATTTCTTAGTAAGTATTTAGTGAGTAGATGAATCTGCACTTAGCCATTTAATTCTCCATAGAACCTAGATCTAGAATACCATTATTTCAAACAGTGGTTTGGAGATTTAGAAGGGTTCTATTTACACTGTGAAATGGTAAGCAAGATAAACTCAGCAAATTATATCTAATTTTGACTTTTACATATTTGATACAGATAATGGAAAATCATCACCCATTCATTTTTCCATCCATCCATATTAATCAAGTACTTACGCGATCTACTACAGAATTTGGAAGATACAAAGTCAGGTACGATAGAACCATATTTTAAGGAGCTTATAATATATGGAAGTAAACCAAGAGAATAGTGTTAAGAACTTGGACAAAAGTTGCACGGGGTGTGATGGTGAACAAAAAAGGGACATTAAATCAAACTGGGAGAGTCACTGGTGAGCTCCCAGAGGCCATAGTGCTTAGTCTTGAAAGATAAGCAGGATAAATAATGCTCCAGGTAAATGAACAGCATGTAGACCTAAAGTATGACACAACATGATGAGTTTATGTAAAAGTAGTTTAGTATTTCACAGAGGGTATGAAGAAACTGGTATGGAGTCTTAGGACATGAGTCTACAGAAAAGACAGAGGCCAAATCCTCAGTAGCCCCCCGTGGTAAGCTAGAAAGTTTAACTTTACCTGGAAAGCTATGGTTCATCATTGAAAAACAGTAAGAATTTTACCATGGAGTAAAGCCTACTATATATAAGTATTACTTGAATAGCTCATTTAACTTGATCTAGTTATTACAGACATTTTACTTGTCCCTATGAAGTATCCATAATATGTTATGTAATGAGTACTCCTCCTTTTCATAAATATTTGCAGTAATGGTATTTTATTTAAATAACATAGAATCAGTTCTTCCATGATATGAAAGCTTATTTCTGGGGCCCTGGGTGGCTCAGTCGGTTGAATGCCCAACTCTTGGTTTCAACTCAGGTCATGATCTCAGGGTCGTGGGATCAAGTCCCACGTAGGGCTCTGCACTCAGCAGGGAGTCTACTTGAGATTCTCTCTCTGTCCTTCTCCCTTTGCCCCTCCCCCTGAGCGTGTGTGCTCTCTCTCTAAAAATAAATAAATAAATAAATCTTTTTAAAAACCGGTTTATTTCTGTAATATCTAATACTTCTGGGTCCTGACCCTCTTTGCTCTCTATTGTAAACACCTATTTAATATCTGTCACTCTTGATAAAGTAGGAAGGGATTATATTGCTCTTTTTATCCAGCTGTATTCCCAGAATGTGGTTTAATATCTGCCCCAAAATAGGGTTTCTTGAAGTTCATTAAATGAATAACAAATAATACTAAGGAAAATAATAGATATTCCAAAAATAATTCAAATTTGGACTTAGAATACATTTGGTATTTTCCCTTCCAAGAGATTTATCTAACTGATCTCATTATTGGTTTACCTGTCTATGTATTAGATAATGAACCCTCTCATGGTACAGAGACCTTATCTTGGGGTTTCTGAGCATTCCCCATGCCAAGCCTATTTCCTTATACTCAGCAGGCACTAAAATGAATGTTGAATTGTGTATTAAATTTAGATTGCATTCTCTCAGGAAACAAGAATAAAATACAAAAGTAGATAATCTAATCTAGCAGCTGTTTGTCTCAGTTTTACTTTAAATATCAGACAAAAGTGGGGGTGTAGAGAACAGGAGAATTATACATAAATTAGAGCAAACTTATTTTGATTTAATTAGTTTATGATGTTAGAGAAAATACAACTATTGTTTTCATTCTTTTAATATCTCAGAAGCCCAAACACAAAGGGTTTTACTAAAATTTTCTCATATGTAATAAAATATGTCTCTAAATATGTATTATTTACCCAAGATAAAATAAATGAAGTCTTTCTAGGTATAGTCATTCTTGTGCTGAACAAGCTGCTATTCTCATCCTGGTACCATATGGATATGTTCAAATGACGTAGGCAATAAAAATGGATTATCTTATGTTTGTGAAGAGGTAATTCATTTTCCCATAGTTATCATAATATGAAATAGGATTTGCATTTCAAATATACATGTTGACTTCCATGAATCAGTTTTGTAAACCTTTAAGTCAAATATTCTAAGTGAAGAAATTAATCCATAAGACCACTTGGGGATGGGTGTTAATTATACAGACCTAGAGTTAAGTTTGTAATGTCAGAAAACAAAAACCAAAGATTTTATTTGAAATAAACACTTGCAGACTTTGTCTCTCCATGCCAGTAATGAGCTAAATAATAAACAATAAGAACTTAAATCTAAAAGTAATGAAGAGGACTCAGGAAACAGCCTCTCAGAATTTTCAGGTTTCAGAACAAGAAGGGACTAAAAATTAAAGGCTGGAAAACCTTAACCTTCTTAAATGAGGAAAAAGTAGCTTTTGGGAAGGCAGCAGCATATGAATATAGAAGGAGAGAGCCAAAGGACAGAGATACATAGAAAAGGTGTCTTCTTACTGTTTGATGGCATTCATTATTTTAGCCTGAAGTCAAGAATTGATAGAGAAATCACAAACAATAAAAAGTAAGTCTGGGGGGCTGGAGGTAAAAAGAAAGATAATGATACAGCTCAGTGAAGCAGTGTTTGGAACTGTGACATAGTCTTCAGTATTTACACTGATAATGAGTCTGTAATAAAAGACAGATTCCAGACATTGCAAGGTGAGGAAAGCTGGATGAGTGTCCCACACCTGAAATCCTAGACCAACTCTGATCTGTGCATGTTAAGGAACCAAGCAGGCAAAGACAGGAAATAAAAGCCAGTCATCATCTTCATATATGCCAAAGAAACTTGCCATACTCTGTAATGGCAATAATTATTAGTATAATCATATATTATCTTATATAACAGTTATAACAAAGCAACAATAGCTAACATTTATTAAATAATTTTAAGCTAAACAATTTAATTGCATAATTTTATTTAATCCTCATAACACACCATGAGGTATAAATAGTACCTCATTTTAGAGATGAAATAAACTTCAGAAAGTTTAGGTCACTTATCTAAAAAGCAGAAATAAGACTCCAAACCAGGACTGATTGATTCCAAAATCTAGACTCTTACTCCACCAGTGGAGATGGACATTTGTCATAAGTCAAATCCACATGAGACCACAGAAGGAGGATCCAGAGATAAAGAAGGGTCACAGACCTTGTAAATCTGTAGTTTCTGGTAAGAAAAAAATAGCACATCCAAGCAGGGATAACTAGAAAAAGTTTAATGAAGAGACTATTTACAAAAGTATAACTAGGTTAAGTAGAGTCAAAAGGGATATGAGAAGCAGCCTGAGCTAAGAGGTGAAAAGGCAAGGACAAGGAGTGACAAGCGAAATCCCAAAGAGCCAGAGATGCATCTGTTAGGAGCCCTATGAACAATGATCTCTGAAGAGGAGTGTGGCCAGTGCTGACGCACACTCTGACCTCACTCTTCTCTGCCCTCTCATTTCCTGCCAGTGCCTCCCGTTTGCTGACCTCAACCAAAAGCTAGACAAGGAAGCTTGTTGATAAATCCATAAAAAAGTTATCTTCTGGGATTCAATGTGGACAAGGGTGGAGGGAGAGTCTAGGGACAGATGGAGATTATCCAGTACACCTGATAAGAATTCAGAAGATTAAAGATTGCTTTAAAAAATGGAGAAAAGCAATTCATTTAGTCAACTTAGGATAAGGTACCTTTCTCAGCCTGTTCATCATCCCTTCTTCAGGGTACTCTTCTAGTTCCAAGTCAGAAGAAAAGTTAACTTTCTGTCATACTTTATAAGTGTTTTGATTACAGACATCATACTTTATCTCTTATTTTGAAACATTATTCCTTTCTTCGGAGTCAGTGTCTAATATCTTACATCCTATCTCATTCATAGCAATACAGTTGGGCAAAGTACAGGTTAAGGGATGGTAGTTTTCAGGGGTTCTAATTCTCTAGGCAAATTGGGCTTTCCAAACAACAGGATCCTAAAAGGTATAACTGCCCTCCATACCACTGGTTTCTTTTTGTGTGAACCATAAACAAACCCTTGTTAGCTTCCATATATATTTCAAGCACAGAGCCAGCTTCTAGGGATATGGATATGCATTAGAGTTTCTGTCTTGAGTGAATATTTAGTACACAATGTGAATATGTGGAATGTAGCCACAGAGGAACGTTTTCAAAAAATTTTAATCAAGATACATAGTCAAAAATATGGTTTCACTGCAATCCCATATACAAAAATACAATATGTATTTAAATAGGTAATGGGGATTAAGAAGTGCATTTGTCGTGATGAGCACTGGGTGATGTATGGAATTGTTGAATCACTATCATGTACTCCCGAAACTAATATTACACTGTATGTTAACTAACTGGAATTAAAATAAAAATTTTAAAATAAAAAAATACAATATGTGTATATGTATGTGTATATATATACACACACATATATCAATACATATACATACATATTTCATTGAAAACAATACTTAAATTTAACTTCATGTGATATACTATATTTCCTATTCTTTTCTATTCCATTCCATAAAATGTTGATCAAGACCCAATAAAAAGACTTCATGACTCACTAAAAGGATATACTAAACAGTGTTCTAAGTCTAACCCTTACCACATTCCTAGGAGGTAGGTACTATTATTATTCCCATCTTAAAGCTGAGGAAACTGAGGGAAAGGGAGGTTAAGCAATGTATCCAAGGTTTTACAGCAAGTAAACGGCAGAGCTGGAATTCAAAAAAAGCAGCATGTTTCAGAGCTCTGTGGTGAAAAAGGAAAAAAGAGAGGTCAGCTATTAAAGTTGCCAAGTCTTGAGGTAGAACTGAAAGACCCTTACTGCTGATTAGACACAAGGGGTGAGGGAAAAGTAATGGTTAAGTAGAACTAGTGCCTGGGTTCATTCACCCAATAAAAATGTATGTTTCCCAGGTGGTGCTGTTCCCTTAGAGAGGAAAAATAAGAGGTGGGGCAGATTCTGGAGGAAAGCTAATTACTGAAAGTCTTCTGTGAGAATGCAAATACTCTGTAGGACTTGGGAACATGCAGGATTGAATTTACTCATTCTTTGTCTTCTACCCTATATTGGCCAAGTCAGATGAGTGGGAATTCCTGAACACTCTTTTAAAATTTAATATCACAATATTAACTTAAATTTCACCTATAAGCATGCGACATAATTTTACCTTGGAATGAAGTCTTTTAATCTCTTAGAATCCCATTAAAATGGGAAGCCACGGACCATCAGAGCAAAGTACAATTTCTAATAAGATGATCAGAGAAAGGAAATCTTCAAGGCCCAGCCACTACCAGCTTTCATATAGAGTGGAAATTCCTAGCCTTTTAACTGTTCTCACTAATTCTTTTCTGATTTTACCCATATTTTTCAGGCAGAATAATCTGTTAAAAATGCAAATGTGATCATGTCAGTTTCCTGTTTCAGCACGTTGGTACCTTCCCATCACTCTTTAAGTCCAAAATCCTTAACAAGGCGTTGTATGATCTGGCTCTAGTTTACCTCTCTATCCACTCCACCTCTCTCTCATCCATTCACACTGTTCATTTTATAGTCCCTTCACTGACATTCTCTTTCCCACTAAAGATCTTTGAATATTCTGTTCTTTCTACTACAAATGCTCACTCTTGCTCCATCATCACTCCCTCTTCACCTGGCTAACAGTCACTCATCCTTCAAGTCCTGTCTTAAATTCACGTACTCAGGTAGGTTTCTAGATATTCTAGACTAGACTAGAACATACTGCTCCTAGAACATACTGTAGTCATTCTTGGCCATAATCGCAACTGCAATTAAATAACAGTGAAATTATCTTTTCCTATCTATTTTCCGTTTACATCATGAGCTCTGTGAAGGCATGGACTATGTCATCATTCCCCCCTGGAACCACGAGAACAGCCAGACTGCTCCAAAACTACTATGTACAATACATGTTTTCACAAGCTTTGGAACTAAATGTTTAGTATACCAGAAAATCACATACTTTCACATCCCCAAATGCCTTCATTCTGTAAGGCAGATATCCCTTGGGCTAAAGTTATATTTAATAGTACTCAGTAGGGCAAATATAAGATCTCATTTTAGTAATGATTATACTGCCAAAAATAGTGAAAATAGTGACAGACCATCAGCAATAGTTCAAAATGGTCTAGTTAATTTTTCCAAGTTGCTTTTTTTATGCTTGTTTATATTTATAAAAATTCTTTCACTTTGACGGTGCATAGCAGAACTGACCTCCTATAGTTAGTAAGATTAATAACAGCTGTGTCTCGTATCTAACTCTAAATCTTAGGTGGATAGGGCTGTTTAAGATAGTGTATTCCTTTACAAGATTTTTACACTGGCCCTGCAGACAAAATGCCCAGGTATGAATATTGGCTCTGCTAGAGGATATGACTAAATTACTTTTAGTATATTCTTCTATATTGCAGAGTGGTAGAAAGAACGAACACAAGCAGCAAGCCCGAAGCCATGAGGTCTAGATTTGCCTTTGCCCTTTGCCTTTGCACTGGTTTCCTGTGTGAATTTAACCAAAAATAAGAAATGGTGACTTAAAAGGAAGAAAAGATAAATGGTAAACTTCAAGTGCCACAGAACAGACTATACAACTTAGAAGAAATAGTATGGGTAATTTAGAATAGATCATGTCATACAAGTAAATATACTTGCAACTCACCCAATTTTTTAAAAGATCTTTATTTGAGAGAGAGAGAGAAAGCATGAGCAGAAGGGAGAGAGGGAGACAGAATCTCAAGCAGACTCCACGCTAAGCACTGAACCCTACACGGGGCTTGATTCCACGACCCCAAGATCATGACCTGAGCCGAAACCGAGAGTTGGATGCTTAACCAACTGAGCCACCCAGGCATCCCTGTAACGCTCCATTTAATGACCATGGAACAAACTTTAATTCAAAAAATGAAGGCCAGCTATTGATACCTATTTAATCTTCTCTGAAAGCAAACAAAACAATGGATGTTCAAATTAGTATTAACTAAAAATGTTCCTCAAAAATGGAGCAGAATTCAGGAAAAATCTCTCTTCTTACCAAAGGTAAGACTAGAGTCTGATTCAAGGCAGTGGAAACACTCAGTTAAAAAGTTAAGAATGTTCCATTCATACCCATTGCCTTGGAAACACAAAAAAGCCCCTGAAGGGATTATTTAAACTGTGTAGACAGGAATACTCTGAGGCTAATCGGACCATTTTACCCTGCCACTTCTTCATATCCAGGCACAAATACCTTTATTATTACACCTATTTAGGGATTACAATTCATATAATGTAATAATATCAAGGGCAGAAATGAATAGGTTCTGTCAAAAGGTACCCTGGATATGAAGAATCTCTCTAGAATGGGAAGACTGGAAAACCCACAGAAATAATAGATTATGGGAGCAGTAGCTTTTATGAACTGTGTTCTCCAGTAAGAATAAGAAAATAGAATCCTCTTCCTATTGGCAGATCCTAGGAAAGGACTGCAAAATGTTTAAGTATTTGTAGTAAGACCACGTACCTCAAGTAATTTTCTAGCTTAAAATCTAAAGTGAAGATTCTAGCTCCACATAATGGAATAATGAGCAGGTCAAAAAAAAAACCCTATGCAAACAGTAAAAACTACACACATAAATACATGACCAAGATGGGGCCTGTGAAAAGATCCTGGAAGAGAAAAGGAAAACTCTGTACTCAAGATAAAGACCAAAAGCATACTTTTGAAAGATTTGTTACGGGGCGCCTTGGTGGCTCAGTCGTTAAGCATCTGCCTTCGGCTCAGGTCATGATCCCAGGGTCCTGGGATCGAGCTCCGCATCAGGCTCTGCATCGGGCTGCTTGCTCCACAGAGAGCCTGCTTCTCCCTCTACCACTCCCCCTGCTTGTGTTCCCTCTCTCTCTGTGCCTCCCTCTGTCGAATAAACAAATAAAATCTTTAAAAAAAGAAAAAGATTTATTACAAAAAACAGAATTGGATTCCATAAATTTCAATAAAAGTCTGCTGGCTATTAAATAAGACATAAAAATGAGATGACAAAATGAGAGGAAATAAAAAGGAATTGGCAGAAAAGATGAGATCAACCAATTAAATATGGTTACAGGGAAGGATAATTTCTTAACACCTGAATTAAAACTTGAACAAGAGTCAATTAAAATCACAATCAACACTGTAGAAACCCAAATCTGTAACAGAGAATAACCGTGAGGAGATTTCCTAGATTACTGAGGCAAAGGAAAAGTAGCAGAAAACACTGAGAGGAGATTAAGGTCATGCAGACAGATAATACAACTCCAACCAACAAATAAGAAGTGCTCAAAGGTTAGAAAGTGGAAAAAAAGTGGGGTCTAACTAACACAATAACTCCTTCGTAGAGAAAAGATCTGATCCACAGGCCAAAACTGTTCAGAGTACACAGAAAATTAATGAAAAGAGACCAATTAGTAATATCTCTTAGTGGAAATTTGTGAATATCAATAATAGTCAAGAAATATTTCTAGTAAGCATCTAGCCTGGTGGGGAGAATGAGAAACACTACCTCAGAGGGGAAAAAAGAAACTGGGTTGACCTCAGACTTCTCCACAACACTACATGTCAGAAGAAAAAGAATAATACCCATAAAATGCCCAAAATGCTATACTAAATCAAACTATTACCCATGTATGAAAGCATGAATAACACAGTCTCTGTAGACAAAGGCAGAGATGTTTCCCCTTTTCATATTTCTAGCAAAACTACTTAAAGATGTAATCACTTGACTGAGATAGGAGCCTACATGAACTCAAAATAGGACTTGTTGTATAAAACGGCTAGTGGTGGGGTGCCCGGGTGGCTCAGTCTATTAAGTGCTGGACTCTTAGTTTCAACTCAGGTCCTGATCTCATGGGCCCTGAGATCAAGCCCCCTTGGGGGGTTACCAGCTCATCAGAAGTCTGCTTGGATATTCTTTCCCTCTGCCCCTCCCCCCACTTGTGCACACATATACGCATACTCTCTCTTTTCCTCTCTCAAATAGATCAATAAATCTTAAAAAAAAAAACAGGCTAGTGGAGTGCAATGAAATGAATTAAACGGATTGAAGTATAAATAATTATTTTAGATATGACGCCAAACAGTACAAATGTTAACTAATAATTACCACAGTAGATATTAATGAATAAATTCAAGATAATACTTTAAAAGACAAGCAGTGGGATAGGAAAAAAAAGTAAAATAAAAATGGGAATATTATTTTCTTCTGTATACTTAACAAAAAAAAATTGTTTAAATACGTTTAATCTTAAAAAAAACACTAATATCAGGGTCCCTTGGGTAGCTCAGTTAGTTAAGCATCTGCCTTCAGCTCCGATCATGATCTCAGGGTCCTGGGATGGAGCCGAGGAGTCTTTTTTCCTCTCCCTTTGCCCCTCCCCCTGACTCATGCTCTCTCTCTCTCTCTCTCACTCTCTCTCTCTCAAATAAATAAAATCTTAAAAAAAAAACAAACACTAACATCAGCTAGTAGTAAATGAAAAAATAAAAGGTATGTCATCAAAATTGGTAGAGAAAAGGGAAATTAAGTAAGTATGCAGGGACAAAATAAATTTTAAAAGCCAAAGAAAATTTCAATAAACCACAAAAATAGAAAAATATTAAACAAGGTGACATAGAAAGAGTGCAAGCATATCCTGAATTAATTATCCTTTTACAGAAAACATACTCAGATTTGTTTACAGAAAATACATCTGGTATTCGTTGTTTACAGAAAGGCATCTAAAATAATATAGCATAGAAAGATTTAAAATAGCAGTAATATGGACATGGATAAGACAATAGTAGAGTTAGAATTCTTGTAAATTAAGTAATAATTACATGAAGGAAATACTCCACAACCAACAAAATTATTCTTAAGACAATTTAATGAAATATGAATGTGATAATAAAAAAGAAGTAATTATATATATTAATCTGCATGTATTAATATACCTGATAATGTATAAGTATAATCAAAATTTATAAAATATATACTTATGCATATTGAATGCATAAACATATATAACCAAAATGATTAGGAAAGAAATATACCAAACAACACTGGTGCTGGGATTAAGTGTTATTTTAATTTTCGTCTCAGGCTTTTCTGTATTTTATCATTTTAATCAAGAAAATATATTAAGGGGTGCCTGGGTGGCTCAGTCGGTTAAGCATCCAACTCTTGATTTCAGCTCAGGTCATGATCTCAGAGTGCTGGGATAGAGCCCAGCGTTGAGCTCCGCTCCTAGCAGGGAGTCTGCTTGGGGATTCATTCTCTCCCTTTCCCTCTGCCCTTCCCCCAGCTTGCACATGTGTCCTCATTCTCTCCCTCTCTCTGAGATAAATAAATATTTTTTTAAAAAGGAAAGAAAAAAGAAAATATTAATAAGAAACACAAAATACTGTAATAAATGAAAAAATGTATCATGCTTCTGGATTGGGATGCAGAATAAATATGTCAATTCTTTCTAAATTAATTATATTAATATAACTGATCAAAATGTTTAAACTTGACCAATATATTCTAACACTTTAGAAGTATAAAAAGCAAAAATATCCAAGAAAGTACAAACAAGAAATAGTACATATAATGAAATATTGATAATTAAGAAGATGGAATGAAATAACACAAAATCATCACTATTGATAAAGGTGATGGAATTATAAGTTTAATTTTTTTCTTTATATTTTTCTGTATATTATAAATTTATTCCAAAGAGCTCTCTACTTTTATAAACTGTTGAAAATAATAGTTTTATATTTTTTATAATCTTAAAATCATAGTCAAATGATAGAATCAATTATGATTTTTATTTTTTTCCTTATATATGTTTATATTCTCCAAACTCAGTATAGGGAGCACATTTTATTCCCGAATTTAGAAAAAAAATATTTTTTAAAAAACTGTCTTCCAACATCCATCTTCCACTGTGGCAAAAGTACTGCTCCAATTTAAATGTGTTTTCTCTCTTACAGTCTTCAGAGGCAACAGGGGAAAGTTTCAGTTTTCAAACAACATGCCATCTTTTTTGAAAGACCTAAAATGGGTTAGTGTAAAATTCAGCTTCCTATGAATTTCTTAGTTTTCTATGAAAATGTTAGTTTCTATTTTTGACTTCATTTTGAGAGTCAAGAACACGGAATTTTTCAGAAGCATAAGCTCCTCTTTGACAACAGCAAAATAAATAAATGAAAGAAAGAAATTAGTATATTTCCTCAAAAGACATACTGAAATGACAAAATGTTTCCTTTATTGTGCACCTTACTACAAGTTGTAATTACACATGTATTTTTAAGAAGATAATCATCCAATCTGTCCATTCTTCCAACCAACCATCCATCCATCCATCCATCATCCCCAGAAATAATCCCTAGGCCAAATTTGTGTTTTTCTATCTCATGTATATTCTTATACTACAACTACATATGTAGGTATTCATAAATAATGTACAGCACTGCTTGGCATTTTCTTTCCATATTATGCAGAGATGTACAATCTCTGGGCTTGTCTTTTTTCAGCAGTTTTCCCTTTCTCCATACTTCCCTCCACAACTAATTCCTTCTTTCTCAAGTTCTCAATGATTATATATACAAACAATGCATATACAAAGTCTATGATAACTCTAAAGATATGCTTCCTTAGATATTGATTCTTTTACTTAGATGAGATAGATACTAAGCATGTTATGTATTTTCTCAATAGTAAAAGATGCTCATGAGAAATGGATGAATATCCTTTTCCCCATATCTTCACTTTCAAAATTATTCTGTCTCTCCAGTCTGATAAATGTAAAGCATTAACCATTATTATTTTCATTTCATTTCCCTCATCACTGCTATTGATGTTGAGCATCTTTTCATACCTTAATCTTCTACAAATGACCCTTCCATACCTTTTGCTCATTTTCCAAATTGGATTTTGTTGTGTTATCAATTTTGGAAGAAATCTTCCTACATGATAAATATTGATGGGGTTCCAGTCATGCTACCTCAAAATACAGCACCTTGGGCTATTGAATATTTTAAACTGAAGGAATTTGAGAAACAGCACATAAAGGAAGAACTTGCTGAGCTTCTCCTGAAGCAGGTCATCAGACCCAATGTGAGAGATGCCCTCCTATATGCAGAGGAAAGAAGCCTTGTTATCTCTCAAGATGAAGGGAAGAAGAATTTGAATGAATGGGGCTTGCTAAGTTTCCCGCAGTTTACTACATTTAGCTCATAACATTTGTCCTATCGTACTTTTCCATAACTTTCCACTCTTCATCAAACCTAATATAGAAATAATCAAGTGTAACCATGTCTTAGGGTCTTCACTTCCTTATGGAGGCTTCTATGTCATGTAAAACTTAAATAAATGTGTATGCATTTTCTCTTGTGCATCTGCTCCAGCTGAGAACTTAGGAGGGTAGAGGAACACAGTATTTTCCTTCCCTAGAATGTCAATCCTGTTCCTATTCCCTATGTTACTAATATTTCTTTTTCCAAATTAACTGTTTGGAAAATATACCATATTATTCTTGCCATATACTTCTAAAATTTTATAAAATATTAGATATTTCTAATATTTAATTTTATATATTTGTGATTTGTAGTCTTGATTAAGAAACTTTCTTACACTTAGATTTTCTATATAATCCCTTCAATTTTCTTATAAAATTTTTTTTCAATTTTTCATATATTTTTACTCTATCTGGAAGTTATTTTTGAATGACTGAAAATAGGGGTCCATTTTATGTTCTTCAAGTTCAATGAGCATTGTACCAACACCATTTATTTAAGAATGCATTATTTTCTCAAAGAATTGAAATATCTTCACCTTCCATTAAATTATTTTATAGTATAGTATGTATCTATTATATTGTTGAATCTGTATCTGGATTCTGTCTTCCACTAATCTACTTTTCTCGTGCCAGTATTATACTGATATAATTATAGTGATTTTACAGTATGATCTGACATCCGGTAAGGCAAGTTTCCCCTCACTTTTTTATTTCCCCCAAAAGATCTTGTCACTCCTCCAGCCATATATACTTAACATCATATTATATAAATTAAAGAACAAGCATACATCAGTTAAAGTTAAATCAATTAAGATAATTCCTGGAAGTACATTAAATTTGAGAATTGACCTTTTTTTATAATATTAATTTGTACTACACCAAAACAAATGTTTTCTCTTCTGTTTGATCTTGTATGTCCTTTAATAAAATTATAAAGTTTTATTTTTTTTAATTTGAAACTGTGCCTTTCGTGTTAAATTTACTACTAAATATTCTATATAGTGTTAGGTACTTTTTTGAGAATGGATTTTTTCTCGTATTTCCCTTTTCAAGTATTTACTTGAGTATATTTTTTAAATTTCTATCTAACCATCTTATTGTATCATCTTATTAATTCTACAAGTCTTTTGGTCAAATCATCACAAGAAGAATATTTTAACTAGTTTCTTACTTCTATATGCCAGAACTTCCAAAAATACTGATTGTAATATTTATAGAAGCTAATCCATATTTACATCCTGATTTTGACTTAAATTGTTATAGTATTTCACCTTTTGGGAAAATAATTTTTTATTTGTTTGTCCTTCGATAATAGGATATTTTACATTTAAGTAGTTTACTTATATTCCTGTTTAACATAGAGATTTTTTTTTTTTTTTAAAGATTTTATTTATTCATTTGACAGAGAGAGAGACAGCGAGAGAGGGAACACAAGCAGGGGGAATGGGAGAGGGAGAAGCAGGCTTCCCGCAGAGCAGGGAGCCCGATGCGGGGCTCGATCCCAGGACCCTGAGATCATGACCTGAGCCGAAGGCAGTCACCCAACCAACTGAGCCACCCAGGCGCCCCTAACATAGAGATTTTAATAAGAATAGCTAGCTGATTATAGTCATGCTTATCAATCTGTCATTGATTGGCTGTCTGACCTGGAGGCATCTCTGTATTCTTTAGGTATTATTAGGTATTATTCTTTTAATTAGGCCATAGGTATTATTCTTTTAACTAAATGATACATGAATTAGATACGCTAGTATTTCCTTTTGAATTTTGCATTTATATTCTTCAGTGAGGTTAGACTTTTTTTTTCTTTTATACTACTTCTAGCAGGATTAAGTATAAAACTATGCTAGATTCAATATAAAGTGAACTGAAAAAGCTTTACATACTTACCATGATCAAGAATAGCATAAAAGACAATGCTTTTCCCTATTTTTTATTTTTTTTATTTTTTTTTAAAGATTTTATTTATTTATTTGACAGAGAGAGACACAGCGAGAGAGGGAACACAGGCAGGGGGAGTGGGAGAGGGAGAAGCAGGCTTCTCGCCGAGCAGGGAGCCCAATGCGGGGCTTGATCCCAGGACCCTGGGATCATGACCTGAGCGGAAGGCAGACGCTTAACGACTGAGCCACCCAGGCGCCCCGCTCTTCCCTATTTTTTAAAAGCTAGGTAACAATTACAAATCTAGTCATGGTGCATTGTTCTATGTACTCTAATTACCATTCTTATCTCTTTTCTGGTAATGGCCTATTAAAGTTCTATAATTATTCAGTCAATTTTAATAATTTATATTTCCTAAGACATCATTCATTTCATTGAGGTTTCACATGTTACCACAGATTTATGGTTGTATTATCTTATGATTAACTTATCTTGTGTCTATAGCTGGTGTCCTCTTCAATCTTATGTTTTTGATCATTTTTTTTTTCCCTTAATAATCAGGCTGTAAAGGAATTTTGCTATTTTCAAAGAATGATCACTTGGAACTTCTTTATTCTTTCTTCTTTTCAGTTTCTTTGATTCTGGTTTTTATCCATATTAATTCCTTCTTCTTGCCTTATTTTGATTATTCTATTGTTCCTTAACTAATTTATTATACTTGGCAAATTATCTTACCGATGAACTAAAAAAGTTTCAATAAGATTTGAGTCAAGGTAGTATAAAACTTAATAAAATGAGGTTATTAGGCTTGAAAAAGAAGAACAAAACCAAAGGAATCATCATCTCATATTTCAAGATATAGTACAAAGCTACAGTAATAAAAAGAGTATGGTACTGGCACAAAAATAGACACATATAGCTCACTGGAACAGAACAGAGACTCCAGAAATAAACCCATGATTATCTGGTCAATTATCTATCACATAGGAGGTAAGAAATACACCATGAGGGAAAGACAGTCTTTTCAATAAATGGTGTTGGGAAAACTGGACAGCTGTGTGCCAAAAATGAAACTGGACCACTACCCACAAAAATAAATTCAAAGTGGATTAAAGACCTAAATGTGAGACCTAAAACCATAAGCCTCCTAAAAGAAAACAAAGGCAGGAATCTCTTAGACATTCACCTTAGCAACATATTTATTATGGATATATCTCCTCAGGCAAGGGAAACAAAAGCAAAAATAAACTATTGGGACTGCATCAAAGAGATAAGAACTAAAAGCTTTTGCCAGCAAAGGAATTCACCAACAAAACAAAAAGGCAACCTCCTGAATGAGAGAAGACATTTGCAAATGATATATCCAATAAGCGGTTAATATCCAAAATACATAAAGTACTTATAAAACTCAACACCAAAAAACCAAACAATCCAATTTAAAAATGGGCAGAAGACCTGAAAAGATATTTTTCTACAGAAGACATACAGAGGGCTAACAGACACATGAAAAGATGTTCAACATCACTAATCATCAGAGAAATGGAAATCAAAACCACAATGAGATATCACCTCACAGAAGTCAGAACGGCTAGTATCAAAATGACAAAAAATAATAAGTGTTGGGGAGGATGTGGAGAAAGAGAATGCTCCTGTACTCTTGGTGGGAATGTAAATTGGTGCAACCACTGTGGAAAACAGTATGCAGTTCCTCAAAAAATTAAAAATAGAAATACCATACAATCTAGTAATTCCATGGCTGAGTATTTACTCAGAACAAAAACTAATTTCAAAAGATATATGCACCTCTATGTTTACTGCATTATTTACAATAGCAAAGATATGGAAGCAACCCAAGTGTCCACTGATAGATGAATAAAGATATACATACAATGAAATATTACTCAGCCATAAAAAAGAATGAAATCTTGCCATTTGTGACAACATGGATGGAACCAGAGGGTATTAATGCCGAGTGGAATAAGTGAGACAAATAAAGACAAATATATGATTTCATTTATGTGAGGAATCTGAAAGTTAAAAAAAAAAAAATGAACAAACAAAAACACTCTTAAAAACAAAGAACAAACTAGTGGTTGCCAGAGGAAAGATGGGTGGGAGGACGGGTGAAGTCAGTGAAGGGGACTAAGAGGTACAAACTTTCAGTTATAAAATAAATAAGCGATAGAGATGAAAAGTACAGCGTAGGGAATAGAGTCAATAATATTGTAATAATGCTGTATTGTGATAGATGTTGACTATACTTAACCATGATAAGCATTGAGTAATGTGTAGAAATGTTGTGTACACCTGAAACTATAAAACATAGTATGTCACCTACACTTCAATTAAAAAAATACTATTATTAGGTGATGGGGAGAATACATGTCCCAGCTTTATCTCTATTTAGTCATATATGCCTTTTAGCAAATCATTTAACCTAAGCTCATGGTTTCTACAACTCTAAACTGAAGAGAGAATACTGTCTCAAGATTCCTGTTAGATAACAAATTACACCTGATAAAATTGATAAAATTTTAAGTTCCTTCTGAGAAAAGGAGTCTATTTGAAGGAATAAGAGACCTTGGAAAAACTGAACTGGAACTCATTGCCTTTAGAAATAATATCATCTAAGAAAATCCAGTTTTTCTATGACAGTGAAATATAATGGAGACTTATACTCATTCTATGAACACTCAGGTCATAATGACATGAACTCCTAAGATGTTTCACAAACATGAATGCCCTAGTAGTACAAGAGCTTCTTAAAGAAGATGCATCTTAGTTACATTGCAGAATGACAAGAGACAGGTTTAAAAAAAAAAAAAAAAGTTATCACATCATTATACCATATCCTCGTATTTTTCTTAGAATAACCTGGGGTCAAATGGATTTCAGGCATTCCTACTGAACCCTCTGATGTTGCAAACAAAAACCTAGGTGTATTTAGTTAATTTTTATTGGGAGAATTAATCACACTGATAGATTTGCAAGGTGTTTGGGACCTGGGAGGTTGAAAAAGACTATTCTAGATTAGTAATTCAACTTCCTATCCTTAGTCTGTGATTAAACTTTTCAATGGTCATAATTTTGCTACTTCACCAAACAGACCTTTTCACTATTGGACAGTTACAACTAGCAAAAAACTCTCGCTTACATCAAGTCAAAATCTGCCTCTAAAATTCTCATCTATTTTCTTGGTTTCAGTCGCTGAAGCAGGAGAGAACAATTCCTTATTCCTGAAAATAGCCCTTTACATATTTGTAGGTAGTCAACTTAGCTCCAAGACATTTTCCTTTTTCAGAATGGTAACTTTTAAGTAACATAACATAATTCACTAATCCAAAATTTTCTCTAAAGGAAGATGATTTAACAACTCATGAAGACAGTATTTTATATTTTTAAAAAGCTCCACAGTGAAAGCTCACCTAATTCTTGACTGAGGGATAGATTGCTCTAAACTTACTTGTGAATTTCAAAAAGAATTCAGAGACAAGAACTGCATTACATTGATGTATGTGAACTAATGAATTCTGCAGAATTCTCACATACTTAATTGCTTCAGTAAATTCTTGGAAACTGTAACTCATAAATTCTTTAAAAATTATTTTTTAAACTATTGTCAAAATATTACTCATGGATGGATTTCAACCCACCTTCAAATTTTAGCCCTAAGTCATTTTTGTATTTATTTTTATGATTCAGAAAGGATAAAGGCAGTAATATCATTTTTTAAGTGGTACTAAAAACAATATTTACATTAATTCTTTCAGGGGGAAAAAGGGAGAAAATATTAACAGAGTGAAGTATAACAACATACAAGGGAGAACAAATTCCAAAATGGTAAACCAAGCTCTATAAAACGCAGCACCAAAATTCAATAACTATACAAGAGAATTACTTACGGATACAATTCTGAAAGCTGTTCAGCTATTGCATAAGCTGTTGGGTCTCTGTCTAAGGCATACAGAGTAATATCGCACTCCTTCTGTAGAATGGCTCTTGTATGTCCTCCTGAACCAAATGTCATATCTAGAAAAGTCTAGCCAACACAAAAAAAGAAAATTACTACCTAGCATGAACAAAACATTCTTGCTAGCTACCTTAATTTCTAGAAGCACGTATTGATTTTCAGAGCTGATAGCAATTGGAAAAACAATTAAAATTGTTTGCCTAGAGTTCAATTTGTTATACATGAGACCTGGATCAATTATGAGTGACCAGCCTGAAAGAAATGGTCAGAGTATCAGTAAAATGATAATCTCTGGCACAGGCTGGCCAATTCAAGACAAATTTACATTTTCCTCCAAAGGTCAAACTGGCCACAGCGTTATGCTGCTAGCTTTTTTAATGCTTTCCAGCACCTGGCTGATGATAGTATTTCCAACAATTTCTCATTATTTGGAGATAGCTTATAATTAGTATGGCTCACTTTATCTCGATTTCTCTAAATGCTTTATATGACACATGAAGATATTCAAGAATACAAAGAAAGAAGGAGAGAGAGAGAGGGAGAGAGAGAGAGGGAAAAAGAATGAATATACCTAACAATAAATAGTCACAGAACAAATCCTTAAAAATCTAAACTGGAAAAGGCTCAAGGCTTAAGTCAAAACAACTAGGGTAAATTCTAGGTTTGTCACAAAGTAGCTATCTATCTTTGGGAAAGACACTTAAAATTCCAGCGTTTTTAGATTTCCCAGGCTTTGAAAAGAAAAAGAAAGTCAGAAGAAAAGAAGATACCATCAATACCTACCTAATTAGTAAGGTGACATATAATTACTCATATAAACCAAGACACTTTTGAGAGTATAATATCTGCCAGTAATAATTTTGCCAGGACAACAGGTTATGATGTACAGAGGTGGCTATTTTTCATGTCTAGATCATTCTAGGGAAACAGTAAAGCTAATTGGATTTGAATCTACTTCTTGGCTCTTTTATTGGGCCACACTATAAAGAAAATAGGTCTCAGTCGAGCAAGAAACCAGACCTGGACCATTAGAAACATACTTGTGAAAAAGTTAATTGATTGTGGTTGATTTGGAAGTAAACACACTCTCAGTGTAGATTAATGTGTCCTTTCAATAAGTTTCACTGGCTTTATGAAAATAAAAATAATCATTCCAATAATACTGAATACTATGAAAAATAACATATACCATAGAGCAAACTATTAACAATATTTAAACATACAACTTTTTTAAAGTTAATGTGTACATTGTACAAGAAGACAAATCCCTGAAATGGATTTGAACATTTCCCTGCCCTGAAGGCTACAACTTATTTCCAGGAGAGTGGTCAGAAACAAGACACAAGTATGCTTTGATTTTTTGCTACCAGCTACCATGCTGAGTCCCATCCTCTGATCAAGTCCTCAAAAAAGTTAGCCTGCTATTTGAAGAATAACATGGAGGAAATCTTCTGATCAAAACTGAAAAGAGGAGGGATATAAATTATGAGAGAGATGTAAATGTGCTGAAAACATGCAAGCACTGCTTTTTAACATGTATGTTAATACAACTCAAACTTGCACTTCTGTCATTGTCGGCACAAAAGACATGGCTATACACTCTTTTCAACACTATAAATGATAATGTTAAAACAACACTTGAATTTCTTATTATTTTTCTTTTTAAGTAGCCCATCGTGAGGCTCGAACTCATGACCCCCAGATCACAACCTGAGCTGAGATTGAGTCAGACACTTAACCGACTGAGCCACCCAGGCCCCCATTCATATTACTTGCATGGTTATTAGGAGTACATACTTATAATCTCAAGATCGAATAATTTCCTTTCTCAGTCTGTATACTTATTTTATGTTATCTATGAATAGGTAAAAATCTCCCACCTTACCATACCTCAGTTTTAAAATTGCTAGGGGTTTAGCATAATTTAAACAAAGAACTTCTCCAAGGCAAAAGTATAAATTACTTTCTTGTTATGCCCCAATATCAAGTCTTGCTATAATCCTACACTTAAACTAAGAGTATAGCAAATAAAACAATTTGCATATGATTACCTTATCCCAAGCCAGGAAAGTCCCAATCAATAATTAAAAAGAAAAAACCTCATCATTAAAAATATTCTGGAAAATGTTAGATGATGATTATAATTTACATGATTATTTTTTAATATATCATGATTATGCCCTTGGAGATGTACTGACAATCAAGGAAGTTTCCATAGGAAAAAAAAAAAAAAAATTATTACCAGTCAAGTGTAACACAAAGCAAAGTGGGAGACATGGGATTTATAAAACTACAAGTGAACCCCATCATATGTCCTAGCTCAATAGGTTATTGAAGCCATCAACTAGAATTTTGAAAATTCTAATATACATTGCTCATCAATGTAGACCTTGTGAATCAACCAGCACTACAACTGAAAAGGGAGCCAATTAGTCTCTCCCTTTTCCTGGGTCATTAACTTGATATAAGACCACATTTTTAAATTTGTACAAGCTGACGATAAAATAAGACTGAACAAATGCACAAGAACAAATAAATCTGAGTGTCACAAAACAATGCTTCTATGGGTCTCATCTGCATGTATGTGTGTGTATTCATATGTATATGTTATGTTCCAAACATACACGGAACTCTCTCTTTAAAATTACCTGATACAATTTATCTAAAACATGAAACCCATATTTGATACCAAGAATTTATTCTGACAATGTCACTTCTCACCTGTACAATCCTGACCAAATTATTTTAACTCTCTGAGCCTCAACTGTTTCATCTAAGAAAAGGGGATAAAATGTACCCATTTACTTCACAGAGATATATAAAAAATTATCTTATTTCTTCCTTATAACCACAAAGTAGGTGTTATCAGATTTATACATATACAGAAACAAAAATTACACTAAGCTAATAAGTGGCAAATGCATGAACTGAATGAATACAGATATACCTGGCTCTCTTCTGCATTAAATCAACAAAGTTTATATTAGCCCAATACCTTATAGTTTATCGAGCATTTACGTTTTTCGTACTTGGTCTAACAAAAGTTCTGTAAGTATGGACAAGTGGCATCATCCCCATTTTTGCAAGTACAAAACTCAGGTGCAGAGAGATAAGGTGACTTGATTAAGATCCTATTACTAGCAAGTGAGGGAAAGAGAACTCTAAACCATGTGTCACCAACTCTAAATTTTGTGCCTTTTCTGAAAGAAATAAAAAGAGAAGAAGGGAGGAGCAAGCAAAAGAAAGAAATAAAAAAATGGATGGCATAGAAAGAATCATGGCAGAAATAGCTTTACAAAAATTATACAAGAAAACTTCAGTTTTTTTATAGACTACTCATTCCCACTGGAATTGAGGCTCTCAGAAACCACGTCTTAATCTTTGTGTAGCAGGACAACTCGAGATATGTGTGTTTCTCTCTTTTTTTCTTTCTTTCCTCCCTCCTTCTATTTCAAGCAGGAGCCTAGATATTTAGAGCTTTAGAATGTATGTTCCTTGAGGATTTTTGCATGACACAAAGAAAAAAAGTATCTTTCCTATCATCTGGAGACAAACACTTTTCTATCAGTTAATATTAAAGAAAAAAAAAAAAAGCTCAGAAAGAATGCTAGTTACCCTGGGTAGGTTAGTGTCTTTAAGGAAAAGAGAGATAGATCTCACTGAAATTGGGTGGAAGAGAGATGGGAATGATGAATAGATTCCAAGAAGGTACAGAACTAATGAAATGACTGACAGATGATAAGATCTCAAAGCAGCTGTCTGTATGAGGAACTGAAGGAGGGTGGACCCTCAACACAGGGTTCCCAGTGCTACCAGAGATTTCCATACCCCTCTTTGGCACAGAAGCAGAACTTTTGGTCCTAGAGGGCCTTTATTACAACAAAAGGCATCTCAGGGCGAACTAAGGGTGGTATGAGATGAGTAATACCTCAGGGCCTCTGCATAGCTCATGTGGGGTAAGGGGACTGACTGAGATTGATGGCTTCTCAGCACAGGGGTTCAGAATCAAATTTGACTTAAAGAAAAAATATACATTTGAGGGAAGATTCATAACTACAATTCTCCAACTCTGCCTCCACCTTAACAGCATCAGTGCACAGTAGTAGATGCTTAGTAAATATTTAGTGATGTGATATGAAAACAGAGCTCAGCTTCCCAAGGTAACTATGATAAAGATAGCAATACTCTATTGTGCATATGAATTTAGAAATACTCCTCAAGATACAAGACTCATTATCATAAGACCACATAAAATAGTCACAGGATATCCAACTTTTAGGAGTCATTTAACATCAATATATTCCTAATATTACAAGTTGTTTCATTAATGAAAAGAACTTTTTCAGAACATTAATGATGATCTGATATTAATAGTATTATGTAACTCTAATGCACCATGTTCTTATTTGTTGATCAGAATCCTTTACATTTGAAATAAGAAAATGAACATTTCTTATTTTAGGTAGCTCTTTTAATCAAATACAGCTAATTGACATTTTATCCCCATGGTCTTCTAAATATAGAAATGGTTAGGTTCTACCTTGTACCATGATGAGTCACATTTGCATAGTTGAGCTACAGCTGTGAATCTGATAATGAACAGGGTTCAGATGCAGAATTTCAGAGCTTCGAGGGACATAACACACTATTTATTCCACGTCCTCATTTTACTTATGAGGAGACCGAGGCCCAAAAAGGTAGCTAGTTGAAGGCAGAGCTAATACTAAAATATAAATCCTATGTTCTTTCTACTTCATCTCATAATATTCCTCCACTGAAAGTATATAATCACACTGAAATAACCAATCATTCTTTGAAAAAGTTTTTTTTTTTTTCTTAACGAAAACAAATATATATGTGGGAACTTTGCACCTTAAGCCTCCAACACAGTTGAAAACAATCACTGCCCTACCATTCTAAATTGTTTTATGACTTTATGGCGATAAATCTGTTGGCTTCAATTCCAAAGACAATTATGTTGTATATGTGGCCTCAGATAAATATCCACCCATTATGTATAATAGCAACTGGTGATGACTGACCTCTTGACAGGTTACAGTTTTCAAATTGACCTTGAAACTAAAAGCAAAGAATTAAAATACTTAAAATCATAGACCCATGGGTAGTTAGAGCTAGAAGGACCCACAGAAATAATCCAATTTAATTCCATTAACATATACTGCTCTCTTTCTGGAGTATACTTAGCACTACTTTTATACCTCTCAGATATGACATCCTTTAAGACCCAGCTAAGGCTGCTCTCTGAAGGAGGAACTGACAGAAATCAAGGGATTTACCCAAGATCATCCTGTACAGACTAGATAGTTAAATGATTTATTTTCCCCAATCCACAGTTCTAATCATCGAAATTTTCACACTGGAACAACACTGTTAAAATTGGACATGAAAACATTTTTAGCCATGAACAGCACGAGGGCAGATCTTTCAATTTCATTTTCCTAATGTTGATTAGTCATTTCCAATCTGTGCAAGACTTTTAATAGTAAGTTCTCATCTGAATTTGGAAACAATATAGCCTGATTTCACTGAAAAATTTCTTCCTATGAATATTTCCTTTTCTGGCAATTACTAATTTTGAATATTTAGAATTGAAGTGTTTTTGAAAGGATTTTGGAAAACTTCACCTATTTGCAACAGGTTTCATTTTGAAATACTAAAATGTCTCAGGCATATACTTAACCTTCTGGATTTTTTTTCAGGAGGTAAATTAAAATATATGGCATTAATTAATAATCTGTATATTTACCGAACATTCTGTACAGATAAGGTCCTAAGAGGTAATACCTCTTGAGATATTAAGTGATGGTCCTTCCAGTTTGGTGAGGGAATTAGACATGCACACAAATAATTCCTAGTAAAAAGAAATCAGCAATATAAGAAAAACATATATAACATTTTACAAGGAGTGAAAAAACATATGTATTTCAATCAGTAGTGAGACCGACAAAATTGGACTAGGTTACAAATCAGCTGGGCCATCAAGGCTGGGCAGAAGTCAGAGAGCACCCTTTCTTCTCACTCTTCCATATTTTCCAAATTCAATTAGTTACAGAGTCCTGTTGATTTTACATAAATATGCCTTAAATTTCTTCACTCCCATTTTAAATTCAGGCCCCCTTTTTTCTTTGCTGTGCTATTTCACTAGGTTCACATTCATATCCATACCTCAATCTGACTTCTAATTCTTCTTGCTACACTGTTAAAAGGGTACTTTCTGAAATAAAATTGTAGCATGTGACATTCCTACCCTCAGAAGCTCTCCAAAGCTACATAACAGAGTCTAAATTTCTAGCATAATGAATAATATTCTTCAGATTCTGGCCTCTGCATTTCTGTCTAACATTATCTCCCACTCCTCACACGTGAATTATACAATATATTCTCTAGCCATACAGTTATAAAATATAATAAAAGCACATACAATTATCAAACATGCTAAACTGTCTCATGTCTTCTCTACCTTTTTGCCTGTTTCATCTCTCTCAAATTGTATTCTCAAACAATTATGAGAATTCTGATATGTGCACAGCTCTATTCTTAGAGTGAGAAATACAAGAGTAGGACGAAATAGACATGGCCCTTGCTCTCACATACTTTTCAGCTGGAGGCCTTAGTATCTTTAATATATTGTTCTTTCTTTCTAGAATACTCTTCTGTAAGATGCCCTAAACATTTGTGTCCTGGATGCCAAACAATGCATGACACAGAATATAATCAATAAATATCTACTGAATAAATAAAAACAAAGAGAATTAAATCTTAGGAAAGGATATGTTATGTAGAGGGAGAGCAAGTTTGACTGGAATGCAGGATATATTACAAGAAGAGAGAAAAGGGAGAAAACAGAAACAAGAAGAAATTAAAAACTTTCACGTATGTGCCAGATACTATTATTCGTTATGATACGTTCCTTGCGTCCACCCTAGAAGTAGCCCTATGTGACAAACTAGGAAATAATGCTGGAAGGTAGTGTGAAGTCAACTTGTGGAAGTCCTGAAAGGTCAAGGTAAGTAATTTGCATCATATCTGCTAGATAATGAACAGCTTTAAAGACTTAAAATATACTTAAAACACTTAAAAAATAATGTAACTGCCAAGAGTATTAGATGGATGGTAGGTTGTGAGACTATCGTGGTGACTTGGTATAGAGCAAGCACCCAGGTACGAGGACACAAAGCCTGAACTGCCAATAGGAATGGAGAGTAATAATGACAATAACAATGTATAATACACTTACTGAACGCTGCACCAAAAATGGTGCCAAACATCTGCTCTGCATCATTCATTCATTTTATACATAGGCAGAAACACACACACACTGACCCACATTCAGTTAAGTGAATAGGATTCTCAAAACCACACTTTGAGTAAGTTACTATTATTATTACTATTTTACAGAAGAGAAATGGGAGATTTAAGAGAGACGGTTCAGTGAATTGTCTGAGGCGCAGCTAATGAATGTTGGAGACAGATTTCAAAAACAATTCTGTCTCCTGAGCCTGTACTCCTAACTACTTAGCTTTTCTGTAGAGGGAGAATAGACTAATTAGATGCAGTGAGTGGAGAAGTGAGAAATAAGAAACGACTACAAAGCATGCTATCTGGGTAACTAGGAGTATAGGACACAACACTTATTATGCAATTATTATGTGCCAGCACACATTATGCCAGACACTTTAAAAACTTGACCTAATTTAATTCTTACAACAGATTGTATGGTACATAAAATAATTCCATTTCACAGATGAGTATATCAGAGCCATTTACTTAGGAAAACATAAATTGGCAGTACAATTAGAGACAGAGGCAGAAATAAGCATTTCCTTCACCTCCCTGCCACCCTGCTACTCTGCCTCCACCACCTCCCAATTAGTGAGGCCAAGGAACAACTTCTTACTCTAAAAGAGAGAAAACCAGAAGTATGAGAAGATACAGGCAGCTTGATAGAACAAAGGTGTAAGAATTCCATGTGGGAATAGAGTTACTCTTTGTAGTAAACTTGAAACAGTGAAGTGAGGGGCACTGCTGAGCAGAGATTTTGAAGAGAGTAATAATAATAAAAAGCTGGAAACCCAGAAATGTAATAGGGCCAGCTATAACAGCATTAATCCATAGGAAGGAAGAAGTTTCATTTCCTAAAATATTTAAAGAACATTAAGTTCTAATTATATTTTTAAAGTTCATCCTTGTCAAAAACATTGATACATTTTTTTTAAAAAAGTAAGATAAATTATTTTCATTAGATATCCAAATTACACCATGCAGCCGTTAGGAATATTGCGCCCCAAATACAGTATACCTAGCACACATTTACCAAACGCAACAGAAGGGAGCACTGTGATGTAATTAATGAGGCAACTGCTAAGAAAAATGAGCTAGTTATTTGGACATGATATGATATATATGATACGACGGATATTCTGACTTAAAAAAATCACTAGAAAAAGCTATCTGCTTTATAGTGTCACTGGAATGTTTATAATTGCTAAGGCAAGCTATTGTTCTACCATTGTGTACTGAATCATACGAGACTATCACTGACTTCTCTCAGGCTTTACTTAAGTATCTGTCTAATCTATTGACAGGTAGACATTTATCAACCTGATGCATCTATAGATCTGAAATAAATTAGAACATATAACTCTGAACATAGAAGGCTACCAACCTTATAGTCAACTAACATTCTGAACAAACATTTTTCCTACCAAACCCCTTGATTTATAATTGTCTTGTCAAGCTCTGTTGAGTATCTGTCTGCTACACGCTTATTTTGTTTTATTTGTAACTATTACATGGGCTTATGTAAAAGGAAAAAAAAGTCTCAAAAGAACATAAAAGTTATACCACAAACAAAACAATCAATGCATTGCAATAAATTTATCTCTTTTCCCATGTTATCAAGAGTATTGGTGTTACTATGACTCATTCTGCCTAAATTCTGCAAACATTTCATCTTGCAGCCTAAATTCCATCCTATTCACAACAGAAACCTTTACTTATCATAACAAAACTTATCTTTTCTCTTCTTTATAAGTATGTTCACTTATATTAAATTAAATAATTAGAGTATTCATCTTTCTTGGTGTTAGGTAGATTTGCTCTTATCGGTAACATGGATGAATTTCAATAGTAAGTCCCAACCATGTACAATGGACTGACACTTGATCTGCTTGCAGATACAACGCTTGAATTAACACAAATAGCTAAAAATAATATGACAAGGGTGGTCTCAATAAGCTTAATTTCACAGACGTTTCTGGCCCAGACAATGCCAATCTGTCAGCATCGTTTTAATAAGAAAAAAAGTTTTTATCTAAACCATCAAGAAATTCATATAACATATTCTGGACACACTTTCCCTGAGTATGCCAGATAGGTATTTTCTTCTAAGAATTGTTAAAAATACAGATTGTTTATTGCATTTGGAAAAATCATGTGAAAATAATAGGATATTGAGCTCTTTAATCAGTGTGTTCAGCAAATGCTCTTTTCAAACTTTTTTTTTTTTCTTTTTTCAGTCAGGGGGACATAAGTCATTTTACTGATGGCAGTTTCAACATGGTTCCAATACTAAATTCTTATCAGCATTAAAATAAAACCAATGATGGTAAGATTTTCTACTCTTTGGCCTCTAAATAACATTAACTTTATACAAATCAAAGCAGCCCAATAGATATACATAGAAGTACTGGCATCCAACTCACTGTGTGTACACGTACATAAGTGTGTGCACCATGCAGGGACCTGTGCATGCACATGCAGGCACACGTGTAAACGCAGGTGAGCAGAAACTGCCATATTATTTAACTGGTTTAAACATGTGACAAGGTAGGACAAGTTTCAGACTCAGAGTAGGGTACACACTACACTACCATGAATCTTTGTATGGAGTAGATGTTAGAAAGTAAAAATTAAAGAGAGTTTCATAGGTTAGTAAAAAGGAAATTCATCAAGAACGTGTCTTTAACATAATTCAAAATAATCAGAAGAGGCAGGCTCAATAAAATATCTAAATACTTTTAGAACAAACTGCTTTTGTGACTTTCGAGTATTATATGAATTGAAAAATAAGATATAAATGAGCAGCAGAGTGTAAAAGAAGGAGACTAAAGATCAGAATATCTAGTTTCTGGCCCAGAATCTACGTTTTAATTGCCATAAAAGTTGGGCAAGTTACTTAGCTTCTCTGAAGATTTCCTCATGTGCACAGGGAGGTTAAGTATACATCCTACCCCACATCACCAGGTTATTAGGATATGGAAATAAGATAATATGCGTAAAGGGAATTTGAAAATGGTGTAGTGCTACTTAATAATGTTGTTATTAAAATGCACTTTAAGAAAATTATTCACAAAAGGCCTAAATTTCATAATAATTTATACTAAATACAAAAGTAAATTAGCATACAAAAAATTGCTTTATGGCTTCTGAATTTGAAGAAACACTAACAGAACTTTCAGGTGGCAGATGGTCTTTAAAAGGAGCCTCTCAAGAACCATAAGAGACGATGGACTCTGAAAAACAAACTGAGGGTTCTAGAGGGGAGGGGGGTGGGAGGATGGGTTAGCCTGGTGATGGGTATTGAGGAGGGCACATTCTGCATGGAGCACTGGGTGTTATGCACAAACAATGAATCATGGAACACTATATCTAAAACTAATGATGTAATGTATGGGGATTAACATAACAATAAAAAAATTTAAAAAAAAAAAAAAAAAAAGGAGCCTCTCAATAATGTACTGCTTCTAGGGGCACCTGGGTGGCTCAGTCAGTTAAGTGTCTGACTTCTGCTCAGATCATCATCTCGGGGTCCTGGGATCCAGCTGCATGGGGCTCTGCGCTCAGCGGGGAGTCTGTTTCTCCCACTCCCTCTGCTCCTCCCCCCGCTCATGTTCTCTCTCCCTCTCTCTCTCTCTCAAATAAAATCTTTAAAAAAAGAATAATGTACAAAAATAATAATGTAATGCTTCTAGAGGGAGAAATTTCAAAGAATTTTAAATGGAATAATAATCACCAATGATATATCTGAAATAAGACAATTTCATGATTAGTCTATGGTATGTCTTAAAGCTAAAAAAAAAAAAAAGCTAAGAAAATATCTTCGAATTATCTTTTAATTCAGCCCAAATCAAAAAAACAATATGGCTTACTAGATGATCTAGATGATCTTTAAATATTTATTCCTTTTATTTTTTTTTTAGTATAACTGACACACAATGTTACATTAGTTTCAGGCGTACCACACAGTGATTCAACTTCTTTTTATTATTATCCTCTAAAATTTTATCACACTCCTAATCATATTTTAGAATGTATAAACAATTCTATCTAGGGCCAATGAATTGGGCAGTGGTGCAAATCTAACTGCACCAGTATTCTGACATGTTACTAGGAGCAAAGGGTTCAAAATTTCTAAATTTTTAACTGGCCCGGAAGACTTTATATAACTTTCAAAGTGGCCAGTTGACTCAAAGGAAGCAATATTCATACTAAAATCAATTAGCTAATTATTTTGACAGTAAAGAAAAATGATACACTTATTGTATAAATTTTGTATGCAGAATACAGAATTTTGGAGTATAAATTTTGTATGGAAATACAAGGACTAATAAAATATACTCCTAGTTTCCTGATGGACATTCAGTCTACTTGCACAGACCAAACACATATCTACAAAATGATTTTATAATAAGAAAGAAAACTCCAGGCATGCAATTAAACACCAATGTATAATTATATGCCAGTACTAAGAAAGAGTAAACTATGACGTACAGAAACAAATACTACTCTATGCAGTCATGGTCTGAAAAGTCTCCTTCATCAAAGAAGATGGCCCCAAGTCAAGCCTTCATTATAATTAGCTAAGTATAATAGAGGGAAAAAAAATGTGCGCCAGGGGACAGAAAAGATCTAGAACAAAAGCAGAAGAATATTATTCTTGAATCACTAATTAAGTGTATGAAATACAAGGTTTGTAATAAGCAACAGAATAGACCAAGTTGAATGTTAGACTGTTTAACCTTTCTAAGTCTGCTCTCTTACTTATTAAATGGAGTCAAAAACACTGTCCTTACAGTATTACAATGAGGATTAAAGGAATTTGTGTGTATCAAGTGCTTAGAGTACTTCCTGGCACACAGAAAGTGTTCAAATAATAACAATCACAACAACAACAATAATGATTATAATAATACCTACTACTTTACTGACAAAAAGCAGGACAGACAAGAGCCCACGGTGTGACAGGACTTACACTGGGATAATAACAGATGGGGAGGAAAGGTTCCATATGAGAACAGAAGGAATGCCACCATAAAGAAGTACTCATAAGAACTAAAGCTTAGTTTGGATATAAACACTAAACTTGGAAGAAATGTTAAAGTTGCATAAAAGAATAATGATAGTACTTACCAAAAAGACAGTATCATCAGAGGAGATAATCCGTTTTTCAGGGAATTAGATCCTCTCAAAATCTGACCCTCTCAAAACTGGAAGCATGAATTTATAAGCAAAGGCATTTTTCTTTAATTCTCATGACCATCTCTACTTTATCAATATAGTTTTATATCTGAATTAATGACAAGAACAGGTTTTATGTATCTATTCAAGATCACTAGCAAAAAATGGGGTATATATTATAGTTAGACTCTTCTATTATTACTACTAACAATAGTAAAGATTTGTTAGATTCTTTCTATATGCCAAGGAGAGGGTTATTTACATAACAATTCTGAGGTAGATGCTACTATTATTTCCATTTCACATAGAGAAGTAACTCACCTAAGCTTGAATGGTTAATAAACTACAGACCCATTTGAACCTATGAAGGCTATCCTTGGAGTTTACGCTCTTAACAAAACCTCCTATAACTTCTTATAATTTGTTTTTGAGTAGCACAAATATCTTCTTCTGCTCAAAACTTTCTGATGGCTTCTATTTCACAGAGCCCTTCAAAATGTGCCCAGTACACCTCACCCTGCTTGTCTGATTTCATCTTCTACTCCTCTACTCCGGATCACTCTATTCCAATTACAAGAGCCTTCCTACTGTCCCTCAAACACAACTCTAGTCACAAAGCCTTTGCACTTAAGTGTCCCATCTGCCTGACCCAATACAGCCCAGATATTCAAAGTTGGAGCAGTTGTTCCGTCTTCTTTTCTAGGTCTTTGCTTAAATATATTCTTAGTAAGCCTAAAATAAAACTATTTTAAACAGTAACCCTTTTCCTACCCACCAACATTCATCACCTCCTGTACCTCTTTCTTGCTTTACTTCTCCTCCACACCACTTATCTAATCTAACATAATCTAACTTATACCTTTCGTTTTTATTATGCTTATTATCTGTGTCTCATCACTAGAAGGCAAGCTCTAAAAGGGTACATACACTTTTGCATCTCCAATACCAGGAATAGTACCTGTCACGTAGAGCTGAATAAATATTTGCTGAATATATACATGGTTGAATGAATACAAATATATTGATAATTAAACAAAATTTGTTTTCAAAAGATAAAGGGGAAAAGGGAATCGGAATTAATATTTATTAAGCATCTAATGTGTGCCAGGAAGCCTACTGGGTGTTTAGCATACGCACTACTCATTTAATTCTGTGAGATAGAAAGTTTCCCTTTTTTATAGAACAGGAAACAGACTCTGAGGTTAAGCAGCTATTCCCGAAACAAACTGTAATAAGTAATGAAGCCAAGTTGTAAACAGTGGCCTTTTTGATTCTGAGGGTCCATGAGCTTCCTGCTTTATCACCCTGCCTCCTGTATTTTAGGCACTAGCTAGGATTTACACATCTAATCTAGCAGCAGTCTTTAAAAACATTTGCATGTGTAAACCTCATCATAGTCTTGGAGAGGGAGGCAGTTAGAGGTAACTTTTCAAATCAACTGTATTGTGATGATTAGTTTTATGTGTCAACTGGGCTACATTTAATCAAACACTAGTCTAAGTGTTGCTGTAAAAATATTGTGTATAAAGTGCTCCAACACTTTACACTCCAACACTACAGCATTAACCCCTGAATGAGATTCCAGCCCGCCAGCCTGTCCTACAGATTTCAGACTTGCTAGCCCCCACAAATGTGTGAGCCAATTCTTTAAAATAAACCTCTTAATATGTATGTATCCATCCTATTGATTCTGTTTTTCAGGTTCTGGAGGATCCTGACTTTTATAAATACCGCCTAAATGTCTGAAACAATAAGTAGGACAAAACAGAAACTCCAAATGTAGACTTCCAACAATGCTATGCACTTAGCAGGTGACAAATATTTGTTAAGTGGAGATGAACAAAGAGATGGCTCACTTAAAGTAGAAAGAAGAAAGGAAGTCTACAAAGTCCTTAAAAAATATATTATCTACCAGGAAAAGCTTTAAATAAACTTTAGATTGATATTAAATGAACATCTTGTTTAATTTTTACATTACCAAAATTCATTAAAGTTATCCAGAATTAGTGTTAATCTTATTTACTTTAAATCTTAGATTCACTATGGACTTCTTTCAGGTGTTCTTTACTACAAGTATTGGTATAAGGTATAATTCTCCACATAAACAATTCAATAAAATCCTAATAAAGTGCTGGAAAACACACAGGAGCCCTTAAGAATACTGAACATGGAGTTAGCAAAAGGGGTTCATTTAGAAAAGGGTCTCCACTCTAACTGACCTTGGAAAAGTCATTTAATAAAAGTGAGTCCTAATACTGCTGTGCGGAATAAAGAGATAATTCCTATGAAAATGATTTGTATAATGTTGATCACTACACAAATATTATCTTTGCCATTAAACATTTGATGGTGGCAATAATGGCATGGCATCTAATCCTATCTCAAATGTGTTTAGAAATAGTGTCTTTCAACTGGAATTTAAATAAAAACTTGAAAAAAGGAAAAAAAAATTAAAACAACTGTCTTTCAAAACATCATATATCAAAAACCAGAAAATTAAGTCAGACAGTCAAAATTATTTATTTCCTATGAAAAATAATTAAGAAGCTTGAAAGTCTCACTGTAAGACACCTACTACCACTCTAAGAGTTCAGCTGCAATGGGAATCTCAAAAACCTAGATCAAGGTCCCTATTCTTGAACAGTTCATGAAATCTATGTTGTGTACTTCCTGTCCCTCCCCCAATTTTCACACCCCCACCTTTCCAAAAAGTATGGTTGGAGTATTTGAAGCAATAACCCAAAGTGATATAAATATTTTCAAAGCTATGAAGGTACTTAAATCCCAAATGTAAGCATTACTGCAGGAACCATTTAGGTTTCTAAACAGTAACTGTAACATGCAAATTAAGTACATTTTTAAGCACCAGGGCTATATTATGTTAGAATATGAGGGAACAACTTCTTAAAACAAAACAAAAACTGTAAATTGCTATAAATCTAATAACAAGAGGAAGCTAGTCTTCCCAATATATCTGCTTTCTTCTTTTCAAGTGGTGCTTCTGAGTTACTTCTATTTATTAAACAACCAAAACAGTCCAATATTTTCAATTCATTCTAAATTAAATCATCTTAAATCATACCTTCTGGATTTAAGGAAGAAACATTAAACTAGATGAAAAGTCAATTTTTCCAATCATTCCTTCAACCCTTCACCTAAAATTAAACACCTACCCTCAATTTTCTATCTCCAATTCTAGATTTCTGTTGCAGTAAACATGACTACAAAACTAGTTCATAATCACTTAAAGCCTAGAATATTTTAGTTATGCCAAGTTATGTACTGCAGTATGTGTTATCATTTGTTGTCCAACAATATCATTTATGTCTTCATAATGCAAATACTAAGCCTATTTATTTGATATAGTTTTAAGAGAAGATACCACAAGACAGAGAAGATAAGATCTTCAAATGAATACTCAGTCCTGAAAAAGACATACAAATAAGCAAAGAAGTAAGCTTAGTTGCCTATGTTTGAAGAAAAACATAATACTCCAAATAACTCCAGATGATTTGATTTAATCATTATGAAAAAGTCTTTAAATATGTAAACACTAAGTATAGCAAAGAGAGATCAGAAGCAGGTTAACAGAAAATAATAAATACTAAAATGTTAGTCCAGATCAAGAAAATTCTTCTTACTCTTGCTAGAAGGAGAAATTAGGCAGAAACAATCAGCACTTTCTGTTAGTTAAGATATTGTACAGTCAGAACACAGTGCCAAAAGAACTCTTCTACAATATATTACTACTTGTTTTTTTATACTCGGAATTCATAATTAAACACTAGAATATTACCCACAAAGCCTGAAGTATACCACAGATTTATATCCATATAATATTTTTATACAAAGATTTTCTAAGTTGTGAAAATTACTATTATTGACTGTTGTACTAAAAAAATATTTTTTTACAAAAAGATTCAGCCTTTGAAAGGTAAATTTCTTTATGTTATATATAGAGCACAAGTAAAATTTAGATCTTTCTTATCTCTTTAAGCCTCTACTCCAAGTTTTTTCTAAGTCTTCCAATTTTAGTTAATGACTGAATTCTTAAGAATACATGGAAAAGTACAAAGGCGCCTGGGTGGCTCAGTTGTTTAAACCACTGCCTTCAGCTCAGGCCATGATCCCGGAGTCCTGGGATCGAGTCCTACGTTGGGCTCCCTGCTCCGCGGGAAACCTGCTGACCCTACCCCGTCTTGTGCTCTCTCTCTCTCAAATAAATAAATAAAATCTTTCAAAAAAAAAAAAAAGTATACATGGAAAAGTACAAAAAAATTGAATTCTCAAGAATATCTGGAAAAGTACCAAAATAACCCTTTTTTTTTTAAAGATTTATTTATTTATTTGAGAGAGCGAGAATGAGAGAGAGAGAGAGAGTACATGAGAGGGGGGAGGGTCAGAGGGAGAAGCAGACTCCCCGCCAAGCAGGGAGCCCAATGTGGGACTCGATCCCGGGACTCCAGGATCACGACCCGAGCCGAAGGCAGTCGCCCAAACAACTGAGCCACCCAGGCGCCCCCAAAATAACCCTTCTAACACAAAAGAGGAAAAAAAGTAATTTGAATTACCCTGATACCCAAACTAATGACATTATAAGAAAAAGAAAATTTTCACAAGTTTCATCAACTTACATAGAGTAAATGTTTGCTTTAAAATTTCAGACAAAATTTTAAGTAAAAGTATTGTCATCAATTTTTAAATTCTACTGGCAAGTGTAAAAACATTACAAAGCTAGTTCAGTTGTACAAAACAATTTATAACTTCAGGGATAAATTTAAAATATAAAATTTATTATAATTATATGAAAGAAGCATCACTTGCCTTCTGGGAAATAATATAGAATCTCTCTGCTGTCAAGCAAAATTATTATTAATGGGCTCTATGTTATAACTTCATTATACAGTATAATGTAAATAAAATCTAGGATAATTCTCATTAGTGCCACTCTACATCTATAACTTTGGTTAAACAAGTTAAAACTAAAGTACATGAGCTAAGGATAGCAAATATTGCCTTACTCCGCCATTATAAATGTTAAGAAAAAGTTCCCTTAATTTTAATAAATGTTTTAATTTGTATTAAGTCACATTATAATTCTACCTAATGTAAATATTAATTCTCCCTTTTCTGTCATGATCATTTACCCAGGTTTCGAAACACATATGTCAACAGATAATTAGTAAACCCTTCAGGTATAAGCGTCATGCTAAGCTCTTTATATAAAAATGTAGCTATGTGACTTCAGAGTCACTTTACCTCTCCAGGTCTTAAATGCCTAAATGATAATAAAGCAAGGTAATTAAAAAAGATAATCTCTTCAAACTCAAATATTCTGTAATTCTAAAATAAACAGGATCTAAACATATCTGACTATAAATTCAGAGAGATCTTATTTACATTTTTAATAGACTTAAATAGACTTAAAATAACTTTATTATAACTTAACATCATGTCAAGTGTGCTGGAAATTTGAATCCAAAGAGTTAAGCAACCAAAAGATTGATACATGCTTGAAATAATGATTTTTCCTATAATTTCTGAAAATAATTTATCTTAATTTTATATATCATTTATGAAAATATAAATTATTTTTGTTATTGCTAGCTATAGGGGGAAGAAAGGCTCATGTGAGGAAGGGATTTTAATCATGTTCTAGGATAAATTCAAAAAGAGGCCATCTATTTCCCTTTTCTAAATAAACAGTTATTGTCACACACAAGAGGAGAACTATTAAGGGAAGTTTAGATGCCAGAGGTCTCTCTTTATGAGAAGTAATTTTAAAATCATCAGTAATAAACAGTATTAAATCAACTTTTGAATAACTATTGATCGAGAAAAAAATTAAAGTAGTCAATAAAGTATAATCAACATTTAAGAGCAGATCAATTGCATTAACTCAAAATACAGAGCACTGCAGTGGGCTCTAGCAGGAGCCCTGAAAAGAAAAAATTATAAATCAATAACATTGCAAATATACATGAAATCTGTTTCAAAGAACTTTGTAGTAATGGCTTCATAACTAAGTGCTATTGCAATAAAAACACAGCTGATTGTGATCAATTGGGATTCATTTATTTTATTGAAATTTCCATTACAATGTTATTTGAACAAATCATAAAATACTCTTGTATGACATCCTACTGATATTTAATAAAATGTGAAGTTTACTGTACTGGCTAGCTAATCACCACAGGGAATCATCAAATGGAAATGATTCACGCATGGAAGTTTACTCCTATAACCATTCACCAGTTGTACACTTCAACTGATAAAAGTAGTGATGGAGTCAGGTTTTTAAACTGGTCTATGTCATTTATTACTACGTCCTCCATGCTTAATTGAGACTAATAAATTGACCCAGATTTGTTTACATTTGTCAAAATAAGAACTCAAGGAATAGATATAAGGAGTATATAAACAAAATTCAAAAAGAATTCAAATTGAAGCTTTTAGAAAATTCCTTGGGAGTTATTTCATGGTCTCTTCCCCCATAAATAATATTTGATATTGACTTTAGTCATAATCCTATCATTATCTGTTATGACATTCTGTGGATTTTGTTTCTTTCTTTGGGTAATAAAAAATGAAGATACACAAGATGGAATGCCATTTATTAAACGCATAAAAATCTCACCTGGTCGTTCAAATTATTAGTGACTTTGCAACAAGGTTTATATCGCCAAATTTCTAAATACATGTTAAAGAAAGAAATGAAACTTGGAATTATGAGTCAAGATTAAATTTAAAATTTCTTGTGGGAGAAATAAAACTTTAACATTAAATTTACTGGCATACTACTTCAGTCAGTTTATAATACCACCTATATGCTACACTTTATTATAAGTTTAAGTGTGTTCTAGGAAATAAAAACAATAAGCTATATCCCTAAATTACACATTGAACAAATTATGATAAATGATATTTCATGAATGCAAACATTAAAAATAAGCTAAGATGAATGGGTTACTAAGAAGCAAGTTTATATATTTTTATATTATCATTTATACAAAGAACCACAATTTCTTTGAGGAAATAAATATTATTTTACACTGAAAGAAGTCAGCGATATTTCCCAGTATAAAAAAAAGTAACAGAGAAGAATTGGTTATCTATATTTATATTACTAAATTGACTTTGAGTAAATTACAGTAATAACCACGTTTCAAATGGCTAAAAGGTACAGTTCAGCTAAGAGAATACAGAATGCACCAAGACTTTGAAACCAGAGGACTGAATACAAAATCAAGTTAAGTCCTAATATCAGCTTTGCTACTGACATGTATCACTTTTTGAAAGACATTTCATATCTTTGTTTCTTCTGTACTTCTATTCAACAATTATTTATTGTTATGAGTATTACAAACTAGTAAGTTAACATTTAGGCATGAGTCAAGAGTCAATTCTTTTAAACATTTGCTTGATATTATATCATTTTAATTCATAGTAAATTAATTTCAGTAAGTGAATAATATCTGATTTGATATTTTTCATCCCTAAATGAATCCAAACAAAAGATTAAAGTTATTTAGTAATTTTCATTGTTAAAAATCACAAATTAAATACCATATATGCCTTGGCTTAAAACTTTGTCAGCATATTAAAATATCTGTCCAATGATATATTTGAATTTATTTTCAAGTAACATATGTGATTCATACATTTTTTGGCGAACCAAATGCCAGAAATAGGCTGAGTCAACTATGATATGTCCCAGAATATTTTCCCATTTAGAAAGTTAATTGGATAAAATTTTGTGAAATGATATTTAGTATTATTTTCAAATGCCATAAAAACTAGTGTAAGGAAAGGCAATGAATAGAATATTAATCTAATTTGTCATGGGGCAGGGTAGAGGGAAACCTGAAAAGAGCAAATGGTAAAGATGAAAAATACCCAAGAAAGCAATGTTTACATATCTAAATTATAAACTCAAATACTATATCATTAATATTTAAGTTACGGCCTACCATTTTATAAAAGCAAAACAGATGTTTTCCATATATTTGATCACTTGCCTGTGTGACATAAAACCTCACTTATACATAAAAATTACAGTAAAGCTATTCCCCAAGTAATCAGTTAATTTACAGTAGCAGTTAAGCACTTTATATATATATATATATATATGTATATATATGATATAGAGAGCTCGCACAAGTAGGGAAAGCGGCAGGCAGAGGAGAGGGAGAAGTAGGCTCCCTGCTTAGCAGGGAGCCCGATGTGGAACTAGATCCCAGGACCTCGGGATCATGACCTGAGCCGAAGGCAAACGCTTAACCGTCTGAGCCACCCGGGCGTTCCGAGTTAAGCACTTTTAAGTAGAAATTAATCTAACTCTGCTGTCAAGCACGTGGACAGGTGTCCACATTTATGAAGTGGTGAAACTATCATCTCTAAAGACCTTTCCATATCAGAATATATACTTTTTTCTTCTCTATTATTTTCCAAATCAGAAAATACTTGCTATTTGTAACACTTCAAACAATAAATAACAATGAAAAATGAATAGTGGCTTCCACTTCCTCCACCCAGTTATAAAGTTAGGGGTGCTTCTTTTTCATACCTTGTTCTATACATATGCAAACATAAATACATTTAAATATGCATATATAGGTTTTCCCTACACAAAGGTAGCAAATTAAAATATAAAATTATACAATATATCTAGTGTAGCAACTATGTTTTGATTATTTTAGTAAGATGGACATTTAGAAAAAAATTTGCATTTATTGTGTGCTTCCTATGTCCCATACTATTCGATATGCTTTTCTTCAATCCTCATAATGACTCTCAGTTATACTTTATTAATATCCCTCACCTCCCCTACCAGCCTTCCTTCATCCTTTCTAAAAGCTGCATGGTCTACCAATGCACGATCTTACAATTCTATCTAAACATTTCTTGAATGATAAATTTTCAAACATTCTAAAAATCTCCAGCTACCTAACTGAAGACATGGGCTCAAAGTTTAGCTGGGATTTATTTAGCTGGTCAAAGAGGCCCATAAGCAATGTGAAAATTTACAAACCCACCTGTTGCTCAGAATCACCTCTGGATTTGTGGAGAAACTTAGTTACTTTTATAAATTATTATCTTTTAAAGAACTATCATACCTCACAGATTTCTGAAGCTTTGTATTATATACTTCTGAGAGGTTTCCAGGAAAGATTTATTTAAGATTATTCAGTTTATGCTTTTGTGCCATGCCTCTAATTGTCACATTATCAAGTCAATGTGGGATGCTTTGTGCTATGATTTAGAACAGAGAGCAGAAAGAACCAGCGACTGCCTGGAGTAGGGACCCCAGCTCTTTTACTATTAGTATTCCACTTCTCAGTCTATGTGATCAGATATCCTCCTTGAAAAGGGAATTAACTGACACGGAGACAGATTGTTTCTGCCTCTTGGCAGAGCAAAAATACAACTTGGAGGGAAAAAGCCTGCAGAGCTCCGTGCCCAAAGCTATGAAAATTTGGAAACTCCAGAAGGGTCTGGGCATGCAGAAAAAAAGGGATTCTTTCACAGAAGCACTAGAAAAACAAGGATCTTGGGAAGATGGTTGTGTCAAATTATCTGGAGAAGGAACGCGAGGGTCCAAGGATCATCTACACACCTCTGCCCACCACCCCAGTGGGAAGAGACTTTAAGAGGCTTTAACAAGAGAACTAGACAAAGGGGCACATCACCTGGTTTTCTCCCCTCCACACCCACTTTTCCCCACCTGTACTTAAAATGCTTTATGGGAGAGATTAATCAAACCCTTTCTTGAAATAAATGTTTAATCCTTGTGGAAAAAAAATATTATTCAGTTTAAGCTCATTAAGAATAGTGTTGTTTTTATATTTTTATGAGGTTTCTTTCAAAGTGTAACACTGTATTCATCCTCTCTGATTACTAGAATGAAAATATGTGATTGGTTAAGTGATTTATTTCCAAAAATACATACTTAAAGATGAACCAATATGAGTACATCTTCACAGGTTCTGCCATTCTATTCTATTCAAGGAATCTCCTTGCTTTTGACAAGTATACTATATACATGGATTAAGCTTACTTAACCACAGCATCCTCTCCCTAAAAGAAAGTTTTTTAAAATGCTATATTAGAATTGCGTTGGGTAAAATCAAGATGGTAAAGGCAAGTACTAAAGATAAATATACTTCATTTTTAAAGATTTTACATAGAATTATTATCCCACTATATTATCAAGCTTGTAGGATTTAAAGCTTTGTCCATACTGTCACCCATGCCATTTTCATCCATAATACAGGTACTACATATTATTGTACATAATGAAAAACTAGGCAATTATGGTTATTTATAATTAACTTTTATGATACATGTTTTCATCTTAAGGTATAAACTAGTAAAATGATTTTTATTATAAAGATAACATCCAAATTCATAAAATTACCCTTCCAAATAAATTAGTAAAAACACGGAAAAGATTATTATGATGTATACAAAGAAAAGCAAATCTTAAGAATATAAACATTAAGAAATCATTTATTTTCTTGTTGAATGTAAAACATTTCACAATTATTGAAAATAATGTAGAATTCTGTGATACAGGTTTCCTGTATTTGCTGTCCCTATAACATTCTCTCTTTAACCCACTCCAGTCAGGTTTTCAATCCCAACCACTTCCCTGAAGCATCTCCTCATAAAATCACCAATGACCTGTATCTAGACAAAACTCAGTTCTTGTCTTAACTTGACCACAGCATTTCATAGTGCATGATTCATTCCTCAAATTACTGTCTTCCCTGGCCATGGCTTTAAATACCTCCCATAGCCTAACTTTTCATTTATTCCCTAGACCCAAAACCCAAATGTCATATTTGTCATTTCTACTTGGATTTCTACTATGCATTTAAAACTTAACACAGCTAAAACAGCATACTTGATTCTACTATATTTTAAATATATATATATGCATACATATATTTATTTTTGTTATATATAAATATATATATTATATATGTGTTTTTATATTTATTTATGTATTAATTATGTCTTCCCCAGTAGATCATAAACTCCATGAAAACATGGATGTTTTCTTTTTAACTGTTATATCCTCAGGGCTGTGAACAGTACCTAAAACATAGTTAGAGCTCTATAAATATGTATTAAGTGAATGAATAAATAACATACAGAATTGGAATAAATGATTCCTTACTTTTCTTTTGCCCTGGGCTTAAAAATAATATGCAAAACAGTTTTAAACCTAAAAGCATTAGAGGGTAATAACTGATGAATTGTTTTATTTATTTATTTATTTTATTTGAGAAAGAGAGAGCTTGCACAAGCGGGGCTGAGGGACAGAGGGAGAGGGAGAGGGAGAAGCAGACTCCCCTCCGAGCAGGGAGCCAGCCACTGGGCTAGATCCCAGGAACCTGAGCCTAAGGCAGATGCTTAACCAAATGAGCCACCCAGGTGCCCCAGAATTGTTTTATTTCTAAGTATTTCTTTTGTTTCACAGCAGTCAAGTTGATCCTAATCAATAGTAAAAATGATGATGATGATCATCATCATGACAGCTACTATTCAAAAGCTATCATGTGCTAGTCACATTTGACGATTCTTTGTATATATTTAATCCTAATAACTGTTCTAAAAGATAGGTATTTTGTTCCTCCCAAATGCAAATAATGATAGATATGGAAACTAAGGCCCAAGAGTAAGCAACCTGTCCAAGTTCTTTTAAGAAGTGGGGTTGGGATTTGAGCCAAAATGAGTCTGACTTAAAACTCAATGCTTTTAAAATAAATCTGTTTTCACTTCTTTTTAATTTTAATGTTTACTTAAACAGGATTCAATTTAATAAAAAAAAAAAACTATCAGTCAATGACTACAATGTGTAACACACCACAGGATAGTAAACAAATAGAGAAATATGATCCCTGGTCCTACAGAGCTTATTATATACAATTTAAGGGACCCCTGAAGAGAGATTTCAAACCAAAAAGTATTTTAAAATATATATATATAAAATAAATTAAAAATAAAAATTATAAATATATAAAGCAGTTATTTTATATATTTTTAAATGCAATTTTCTTTTTTCTTATAATACCTATTTTAGTATTAAACACATTAAGTAAAATATGGATTAAGTAGGATTCATCATTACAAACTTCTAGTATATCTCCATTACCCAGGGACTACCTATCAGGGCATTTTCAACAGTCTTTCTCTGTCACACATTTGATGGAAGATGGCTTTCACAGGTTACAGATACTCCCAGAAGCCTACTCTGTAGGGAAGGTACAACTGAGTTTGATTCCTAACCAATATTTTTTATTCACCCTCTCCCCTATAAGAATGTATATGAGCATATTGGCAAAATATTAAGTAACACATTACAATAACATTAACTTGAGTCAGCTATAATTTTAAAAATTTTAAAGTAAAATATTGCAAATTTTTGGTAGTAATGACAATAAGAGAATGCTAGTTGAAAATTATAAGCCAAGCACTGACTTAGTACTTAAATGTATTATCTTTAAATATTATTAGTAACAAATTACTTACAATATGACTCATCAATGTGTTCCTACACATATGTTTGCGACCTTATCTTTATGTAACAGATTAGTTATTCATGCCTCTGGGCATGAATATTTTCTTTATTATTTATCTTGCCTTTTGGCCATTTTCTAGGTCCACAGGACAAACAGGAAAGAAGGGAAAATAAATTTACATCAGTCAATGTTTTTAGCTTTGTAACTATTCTCAGAGTTGAGAGGAAAAAAACTAAAGCTAGTAAAAATATGAAAGACTTAGTGTGTATGTAAATTTCACTTATTAATGCTTTTACTTTCTTCAACAACAATAAAAGGAAACACTGGTATCAAACACTCAATAGCAACTGTCAGAACTCATTGTTTTTATTCAAGTCTTAGAGACCACTACTAGAAGAAAAGGCCTAAAAAATGAAATAAAATACCAAAGAACTGGGGAAAACTGGTGTTCAAAAGAGTTATTCTTTTTATTTGCATTGCTTATAAAAATCATCTTCTTCCTATCTCCCTTTTCTAAGGTTAATAATGATTATGATTTGAAAGTATTCATGTCAATGATACTGAGTTTTTGTCCAAAAACAGTAAAAAAGTTAGCACCCAATTTTTTTAAATGGTCATATTAAAAGACATACAGGCATATAATTAAATGTTCAACTTTTCAAATGTTCAACTTTTCAATTAAATGTTCAACAATTCAAATGTTCAACTATAATAAAGGAATGCAAATTAAAACAGAAATAAAATGCTGTTGACAAAAAAGTGTATTAACATCTAGCCTTGTAGGAGGGGGACACTGATAACACTGCTGGTAGAATATTACCTAGAAGGTGCTTTCTGGAGGATAATTCGGTAATATGTACCAAACACCATAAAATGGTCTATGTCAAGTAATTGATGTGAATGTAGTAATTACAGAGCAAGTTAACAATTTTCACTTGTTATTATTCAAATTATGAATAATAGCAAAAACAATATGAATTTCTAACAATGATTGTCAATATTTGTGACATTTTGTAGCAGATACTATATAGTAAATACACACTGTATTTATTTATATGTATTAATATGAAAAATGTTGATGATAAATTGCCACATAAAATGCTAGTTTAAGAGCAGTGAATGTGTGTATGTGTGTGGGTTTTCATACTGGCATAATCTTGAATAAGCAACCACATTGTCAATAAAGGTTGCTTTTAGTAGAATGGTTGGGCAGGCAAATGATAAGAGAAGCAAATTAGACAGTCATACATCAAATCATTTCCTCCTCTATGGAAAGTAAAAAGCAAGTAACTTGGGTTCAGTATTTCTTCTAAAGTCAAAGCACTGAAAATCCCAAATCAGAGATGTGATAATATAGTAAAAAGTATACTCTTAAATTATAGTAATGTCCTAAAGTCTAGTCCAATATGCATACAATGAACTCATGAAGGGTTGTTTAACTTTGTTCTAAATCCATCTATCCATCCATTCACCCAAAGCAATTTAAGCTACAACCTCTCTTTAGGCTTTCACATTAAATGTTCCTTCTTAAAAAATAAATAAATAAGTAAATAAATAAATAAGTAAATGTTACTTCTTAAGACCTAAAGGTATTCTAGGAGATCTAAATTCCAAAATACTCTATCACTTTTATCACAACAGATGAAGAACTGATGCCAAGAAAATCATGAAAATTAATATATCAAGTGAAGAAAGCATACAATTTCAAATGCTTTCCTAATTCATCTCATCATGTAACTGAGTAATTTAATTTTGCAGTTCCCAGGGTTCTATGTTCTAATTTTCACTTTTTGTTACCTAATCTATATAATCCAAATGTTGTGCCTACATTGCCATATTTCATATTAAATACAGCTTTTTATGTGCATAGAAAACATTTTAGTTGGAGTCTTCACATAACCTGAAACACTTGTCTCAAATAAAACATCTGCTTTGCCACCAAATGTTTCAAATTTGAAGACATTTGTTTCAATCATCTTTGTAGAAATCAGCATTTTTCTTGATTTGAGGCCAAATGCTTAAAAAAAAGTTACTATATATTTTCTATGGAGAGATCTATTCACTAGTAGAAATCTGAACAAAATATATTTCATTTTACTACTGCAAGAAAAGTTTACATGAAATATTTTCAAACTTTTATACATGTTCTTTCAGACACTATCAAACATCTCATTTCTAAAAAAGACTTAACAAATACCTTAAATTCATAATGTAAAAGCTTAAGAAATAACTACAATGTGAATCGGCTTTTACTTATATAAAACTTTTCTCCTAGTGTGTCCAGCTGAGAATTATTACATTTATAAATTTATCAAAGCTTATCAAATTCATGCCTTCTTAATTTTAAAAATATTATTTAAAAACTTAAGACACCCTTTTGATGGCCCTTAACTATATTAATATTAATGACATCTTAAATACATACTAATTTTAGAAACTTTTAAATAGATGAAGCTATTCTACATTGACAAATATAATGGGTAACATTTACTAAGAGTGTGCATTTTGTGCCAGGCAGTTTTCTAAGTTGGAGTTTTACATGAATGCTTTAGTTTATTTTTCACAAAACCCTACACAGTACCATCATAACCCCATTTCACATGTAAAAATAATCTCTCAGAGGTAAGGTCAATGGTTCAAGGTCACATAGGTAATAACCGGCAGCACTAGCCAGGTCCACTTGGCTACAAAGACCACACCTCTTAAGATTGGATATCATATGATGCAATACTATTCAGTCACTAAAAATTCATAGTGTAAAAGAAGAGTGGATAATAATAATAATAGCAAATACTTAGACTAAATAGGTCCCAGACAGTGTTCTAAACATTTTCCAACATCAACTAACTTAACTTTTTTTATACCCCTATCCTAACTTTATAGATGAGGAAACTGATGCACAGAGGAGTAGAATAACTTGCCCAAGGACACAGATAGTACGTTGCATGGTCAGGATTCTAACTCAGACATTCTGGCTCCCAAGCGAGGCTCTTAATGTTACATTACAAAAAAAGATATTTAATTTTTTTGCTACGTACAAAAACAGAATGAAGAGTATGATTCCAATTCCATAAGAAAACAACAATCTTATAAACACAAAGAGTTTGGAATGATATATACCAAGGGGATTAACAGTGATCATCCCCAATTAGAGGGATATTTGGGGCACCTGGGTGGTTCAGTGGGTTAAGCGACCGACTTTTGATATCTTGCCAGGTCATGATCTCCAGGTCGTGAGATCTAGCAGGTGTGGGGCTCTGCACTCAGCGATAAGTTGACTTGAGATTCTCTCCCTCCTCTGTCCCTCACCCCACTCACATGCTTGCGCTCTCTCGCTCTCTAAAATAAATGACCTGTACCTCTGAAACAAATAATACATTATATGTTTAAAAAAAGAAGAAGAAGAAGAAGATAGCAGGAAGGCAAAATGAAGGGGGTGGAAATTGGAAGGGGAGACGAACCGTGAGAGACTATGGACTCTGAGAAACAAACTTAGGGTTCTGGGGGGGGGGATGGGTTAGCCTGGTGATGGGTATTAAAGAGGGCACATACTGAATGGAGCACTGGGTGTTATATGCAAACAATGAATCATGGAACACTACATCAAAAACTAATGATGTAATGTATGGTGATTAACATAACATAAAAAAAATAAAATAAAATAAATGAATCTTTAAAACAAAACAAAAACAGAAAAAAAACAGTGATGATCCCTAATTACAGGGATATATTTGGTCTCCAAACTTATCTGTATTTTTAAAAGTTTCTAAAATTAATATATATTTATTTTAAAATGTCATTAATATTAGCATAGTTAACAGTTGTATATTTATGATTAATGTAATTATCAAAATAAGATTTCACAAACTAGTAACTTAAAACAAGTTTTAATGTTAAAAAAATTAATGTTCACCATTAAAGAAACTGACAAAAAATTTTAAAAATGAGAAAGAAATCACCTGCTATGATTCTACAGTAATTCTGGTATATCATCTTTCAGATCTACAAACCTACATCAAAGTTTTATTGGCTGTATAGTATTCTTCTATATCATTTGCCTTTAATTTCTAAATTAATTTTTTAAATAATGCACATATTTTTTTTAAAAATGCCATTTATAACTGCACCAAAAAGGATAAAATAACTAGGAATAAACTTAACCAAAGATGTAAAAGACCTGTACTCTGAAAACTATAAAACACTAATAAAAGAAATTGAAGATGACACAAATGATAAGATATTTCATGCTCATGGGTGGGAAGAATTAATATTGTTCAAATCTCCATATTACCCAAAGCAATATAGAGATTCAGTGTTATCCTATCAAAATACCAACAGCATTTTATACAAAACTAGAACAAATAATACTAAAATTTGTTTATAACCACAGAAAACCCCAAAAAAGCCAAAGCAATTCTGGGAAAGAACAAAGTTGGAGGTATCATAATACCAGATTTCAAGATACACTACAAATCTGCATTAATCAAAACAGTATGCTACTGGCACAAAAACAGACACACAGAAATGAACTCACAATTGTACAGTCAATCTATGACAAGGAAGGCAAGAATATACCACGGGAGAAAGATAGTCCCTTCAATAAACGGTGCTGGGAAAACTGGACAGCTACATGTACAAGAACAAAACTGGACCACTTTCTTACACCATATAAAAAATAAACTCAAAATGGATTAAAGACCTAAATGTGAGACCTGAAACCATAAAAATCCTAGAAGAGAGCACAGGTAGTAATTTCTCTGACACTGTTCATTGCAACTTTTTTCTAGATATGTCTCCTGAGGCAAGGAAAATAAAAGCAAAGATAAACTATTGAGACTACATCAAAATAAAAGGCTCTTGCACAGCAAAGGAAACTATCAAAGAACAAAACAAGAAGGCAACCTACAGAATGGGAGAAGATATTTGCAAATGATATATCTGATAAGGGATTAATATCTAAAATTTATAAAGAACTTTTAAAACTCAACACCAAAAAAACAATCTGATTAAAAAATAGACAGAGGACCTGAGTAGACATTTTCCCAAAGAAGACATACATATGGTCATCAGACACATAAAAAGATGCTCAACATCACTAATCATCAGGAAAATGCAAACCAAAACCACAATGAGATATCACTTGACATCACCTTAGAATGGCTAGTATCAAAGATAAATAACAAGTGTTGGCAAGGCTGCAGAGAAAAAGGAACACTTGTGCACTGTTAGAATGTAACCAGATGTTCATCCAAAAACTGAAAGTAGAAATACCATATGATCCAATAATTCCACTACTGAGAATGAAAACAAAGATACTAATTTGACAAGATATATGCACTCCTATGTTTACTGCAGCATTATTTACAATAACCAAGATGTGGAAGCAACCACATCAATAGAGAAATGGTTAAGGAAAATGGCATCTCACTATCTCTATATATAATAGAATACTATGCAGCCATAAAAAAGGATGAGCTTGTGCCATTTGAGTGAACATGGATGGACCTAGAGGGAATTATGCTCATTGAAATCAGTACTACTGAGAAAGACAAATACCATATGATTCCACTCATAAATGGAATCTAAAAAGAAAAAATAAACAAACAAAAAGCAGAATCAGACCTATAAATACGGAGAACAAACTGACAGCTTCCATTAGGAGGTGGGGAGGTTGAGCAAAATAGGTGAAGGGAAGTGGGAGATACAGGCTTCCAATAATGGCACAAATAAGTCATAGGAATAAAAGGCACAGCATAAGGAATACAGTGTATGATACTGTAACAGCAATGTAATAAGACAGATGATAACTACATTTGTTGTGAACACAGCATGATATATATAAACTTGTCAAATCACTAAGTTGTACACGTGAAAACTAATGTAACATTGTGTATCAACTCTACTCAAATAAATAATAGTAACAATAATGTACCTTATAGAACAATGAAAGTAGGAAAAAAGCCTCATAAATGTTTTAAATCTAAAGCTTTCAAAGATTTGAAGGGCCAAGATAAGAAACATCTGGAGAATCTTTCTTCCATGAAGTTTCCAAAACACATAAAATGACACCCACATCAGACTTAACTTCAACTCGAATATCACTTATCCAATCCTTTGAATTAACCCTCAGATTTCACTCTCAAACCTACTCTCTCCTCTCCATTGTTAACAGTGATTGTTTTAGTTAAGTTCTCAGAATCATTTGCCTAGATGATTAAATAAACATTTTTATTAATTCTACCATTTATTCTCTTTCTCCATTTTCATGTAACTATCACTTTGCCTTCTGAAATATCTTCTTAATAAAACAAATCTAAGCATATCATTCACCTGGGAAATCTAGGGATTTCCTGTTGCCTATAGGTTAAAAGTCCAAACTATAGTTGTTCTTGAGGAAAGGGGTTGAGAATGGAACTGTGGATGTTTGTTAAAGGGAACTTCAGCTATATCTGTTAATGTTTTATTTCTTTAAAAAATTAACTGAAAGGAATTATGACAAGCAGTTAACTTAGAGGGATGGGAATATGGGTATTAATTGTACTACACTTTATGTTTTTCTATATTTTAAATTTTCTCTTTAAAAGAAGCATCACTTGGGGGGCGCCTGGGTGGTTCAGTTGGTTAAGTATCTGACTCTTGTTTTCTGCTCAGGTCATGATCTCATGGGTTGTAATACTGAGCCCTGCATCAGACTCTGCTCTCAGTGGGAAGTCAGCTTGAAGATTCCCTCCCTCTGCTCCTTCCCCTGCGCTCTACTCCCTCCCCTCTGTCTCTCTAAAATAAATAAATAAATCCTTTAAAAAATCTTAAAAAAAAATTAAAAATAAAAGAAGCATCACTTGGATTACTGATTCTAAAAGCAAGTGAAAGCAAGATTATACTTCTAATTACCCTACTACATGACCTATCAAAATGCATTCTTATTTTTATAACATTTTTGCATATCTCAATTATAATAGTAATCACTTGCATTTAGTTTACATACATGTCTGCAGTGTTATACTGGACTGTGAGCTTCCTCAATGGTGGGTCAGGCTGAGGGTGCCATTATTTATTTTTTCTTTTAGACATCCATGCCCACACTTAGAAGTGCTCGATAAATATGTGACAAAGGGAAAGAGGGTTGGAAGCAGGATGAGAGGGAAAAAGGAGGAGGGGAAGGAGAAAGAAGGGGAAGAATAAAAATTGATGTCAATATAAGAATCTTTCCCCAAACGTAGGAAAAATATTGAATTTAAAATTTTAAAGAGTTTTCATTATTACCTTCTTCTCACTTCAATTTTAAAAACTGGATTGGCACATTACAATCTTATAGAACATAAAAGGTTTTCATAGATGGATGCTAACAAATTTTTCTCCATGTTTCCCAAAGACTAAAACAAGGATATAAAATTATTTAAAAGTTAACCTATGTTGGATAAAAGAAAATCTAAGCAGATCATTGTGATAAGATATTAAAATAACATCTAAGAAAGATTCTAGGGTTTTGTTATTATAATATAAATTTGACTTTTTTTTTTTAAATATCCAGTATCAAAAAAACTTCCCATGGGAGTAAATATCCTTGTGTGGGTTTCCTTGGTATCCTCCATCTCCTCATAAATAAGCTGCAGGGACCAGATGATCCCTTCCTCTCTCATCCTGGCAATAAGATTCAGGGAATTTGATATTTCTACCTGGGATCTAGAATCCTGAAGGAGTGATGCTAAGTAAGACTCAGGGACAGTTAAAAAATTATCCATGTGAGGATAAGAGAATCCAGGTGTGGCAAAAAGTGTTGAAAATTTAGCAGCAGCAATAGGATTGAGAGTCCAATGGAATTGGGACCAATGACAGATTCCCAACCTAGACTGTTCAGCGACATGATGCTGGTTATGTTTGCCACTGCTCAGCTTCCTTTGATTTCTGCCCATTTTCTGAACCTGATTCTCCAGTGCTTCTGCTGACTGTGAGAACTCTTCAGTTTACTTCAATAAATTCCTTTTCCACACGAGATGGTGAGGGTCAGATTCTACTGCTTGCATTGAAGAGTCCTGACTCACAGACTTACCAAAACTTACGAACCCCTACTCCTGCCTTGATAATTAGTCATTACCATTCATCTGGCTATAATAAGCAAAGATGTCTCAAAGTTCCTGAAATCCCCATTATTTAGTGATTGTGTCTTCCAAAAGCAAAACTTGCTAATTCAGGGGAAAAAAGAATAAACACAATCAAAAGGTTAGGTCGGAACCAGGGTATAGAGAGAATAGATGAAATAAATATGTACTCATTTTGTTCACAGATAAGCAGTTTTTTAAATGCTTGTCTTAGTTTTAGAACAGTAAAGAAAGGTACAATAGTGAGACAGTGCATGTGTGCATGTGTGTGTGTAGGGTAATTCATGATCAAAATAAAGTACCAAGGAAATACAGTGATTTCATTTTGGCAATGATTAATCCCCAAGGATAACTAATGTTTCTATTTAAAAAGATCTATATGTGATATTTCGATGTCTGCATTTTCTTCAGACTTTACCTCTAAAATTCATATTTAATTTTTCAAAATAAATTTAAGCGCACCAGGAAAAAATTGGAGCTTGGTTCTTAAATAACAAACAACATACAAGCAAAACAAACAAAAAGAGCCTCTTCCAAAAAGGTACGGATTATAATTTGGAAAATGTATTACAATTATAATTCTTTCTAATAAAAGAAGGTCATGTTGGTTGTGGCAAGTTTTCAACTTGATGTTCCTACTTTAATGGACAAGGAAAAGGCTCCCAGACAATAGAAAGAAATGCACATTGAATAATTAGCAACAGTTCACTAAATTTTAGTTAAAGATAATTAAAGTCCCAGGGAATAAGCCACTTTTGGGTCAGGTGATTAGAGGAAAACTATATAAACAAAATTATTCTACGTAAGTCACTAAGGGTGAGGAAATGTGTCTGCATATGCTATGTATATGATGATTGTGTATGATATATATAGTTTTATATATAGTTATATAAGAAAAAACATCCTATTAAAATTAGATAACCAAGTAACAGCATGTGGAGAGAGTTATGAGAGAAAAAAATCTGGAACAGATTTCAAATGACAGCAAAAGCAGTGCTGCTGTGGAAAAAAGTTCTGGCAAAAGGTACAGAAAGATGGGCACATGGGAAGACAGCCATGAAGCTTGACAGAATTCTGGGAATACAATAATAATATTTAAAATTTGTGCCATACTTTTTTATCTTCAAGCATTTTACACACAACTAATTAATCATCAAAACACCCACATGAATATTTCTCTCTTCATTATCACACCCAAGAATGATGAGTTGCTTCTAGACTACATAGTACAAATCATACTTAAAATTGTTTCACTTTCAGGGGCGCCTGGGTGGCTCAGTCGTTAAGCGTCTGCCTTCGGCTCAGGTCATGATCCCAGGGTCCTGGGATCAAGCCCCTCATCAGGCTCCCTGCTCCACAGGGAGCCTGCTTCTCCCTCTCCCACTCCCCCTGCTTGTGTCCTCTCTCTCGCTGTGTCTCTCTCTGTCAAATAAATAAATAAAATCTTTAAAAAAAAACAAATGTTTCACTTTCACACTGAAGTTTTCTGTAATATTTGTTGTTTCATATAGAAATAATTTAATCATTCCTTTTGGTGTTTTCAACAGATTCTATGGCTCCAAACAAATCCAAAATTAGATTGCTTATTTCTGATAGATCTCTTTCGAGAATGACATAAGGATTTATTAAAAGAATGGCTACACCATGGTTGTTACTAAGGCTTAAATTCAATCTGGATAAAGTATATTAAAGTTCAGAATAGACATTGGACAAATAAATAATTAAAAATTTCTAGAAAGTCTGAAGAAAAGACACGCTTGGGTAATTTTTGTGGGCTTTATAACATTACTGAATAGCCATTTCCCAAGGACTTACTAATCACCAAATCCAATGACCTTTTCTAAAATGCTCTGAATCCTGTGATATTAGCTATCATTCTCTTGTCCTTGGCCTTCCATGACAATGTAATTTACTCTAATTTACTCTATTCACTAACTGCTATTTCTTATTACTGTTGCCTCCAAAATGAATGAATTCAAGACTTCCTCATTGAAAGTGGGGTCTAGGGGCGCCTGGGTGGCTCAGTCGTTAAGCGTCTGCCTTCGGCTCAGGTCATGATCCCAGGGTTCTAGGATCGAGCCCCGCATTGGGCTCCCTGCTCCGCGGGAAGCCTGTTTCTCCCTCTCCCACTCCCCCTGCTTGTGTTTACTCTCTCGCTGTGTCTCTCTCTGTCAAATAAATAAATAAAGTTTAAAAAAAAAAAGAAAGAGGGGTCTAGGGCCAGACTGCCTAAGTTTGTATTCAAACTCTGCCACTTACTAGCTATGTGAAGTAAGGCAACCTTTCTGTGTGTCAATTGTTTAATGTGTAAAAAGGAGATGTTGATAATAATTTTACCTATTTTATAGGGGTTTTGTGAGAATTATATAAGAAAATGTATGTCAAACAGATGTACAGTGCATGGCACATAATAAATATGAACAAACAGTAGTGATGATGATGTTAATTTTTATTAGTAGTAGCATCCTCTTATTTGTAATATTGTCTACTTTTATGGCTTCAGTGATTCCTACTTTGTGAATGACCTTCAAAACTAAATCTTGTTGATGTAACCTTTTTCTGGAATTCTAATTCTCATATTCAAGTTCCTGATGAATATATATCCTTTACAGTGCCCTGCTAAAGGGCAAATTCAACAGACCCCAAACCAAACTCATCACCACCCCAAAATTATCACTCTTCTTATGTTCCTTTTTTCTTGATGTAGAAGAATAAATACAAGTCATATATTCTATTCTATTTCATTACTCTACCACCCTATATCACAACCTAGACAATTATTTTAATATTACACATAAAATAAGGCCCAATTCATTGTCTCCAATTTGATAGTATGTAATTTGTCTTCTTATGTTTTTCTACTTTGGCTAAAGGTATTATCCTTTTGCTTAAATAAAAAACTAATAAATATAGTCTATTATTACTTATTCTAACATCACTTGTTATTCTAGTGCTCGTTTATACATCAGCTCTTTCAATTTCCTATCTTTCTTGTATGGAATGATATATGATGTACTCCATCTCATAACTCCAAATATTCACCATATCATTGTTTTCTAGCATTTACATATTGTGATACTTAATCTTTACTATGATTACGTCCCTTTTAAATTTCTCCAAATTGGGGGCGCCTGGGTGGCTCAATCAGTTGAGTGGCCGATTCTTAATTTCGGCAAGTCATGATCTCTGGATCCTGGGATGGAGCTCCCCATCAGGCTCCCCATTCAGCTGGGATTCTGCTTGAGGACTCTCTTTCCCTTCCCCCCACCGACTCACGCACGCATGCACATGCTTCTCTTTCTTTAAAATAAATACATCTTCAAAAAAAAGTTTCTCTAAACTGTAGTTAGTATATTACATTGATTTTTTTGTATTGTGTATATTTGGATATATGTTCAGGAAAAGAGATGCTACAAAATATTTATAGTAAAAAGGGGATGTTAGGTCTGATAGGATTTAGAATCACTGTACCAGATGAAGAGCTACATCATGAAGTTCTATTGCCTTGCTAGATTTATTAAAGGGAGGAATGTTCTAATATTGGTTTACTTATTTTAATATTATGGCTATTTGCTACATTCTATATATGAGGAATTGGGCAATGTTAATCATTACCTGTATCATACTATTTTACAAATGCCTATCTCACACTACATTACAAATTCCTAGTATGTAATTACTACAAAATCTCACTAACCATATTGATTTCATATGTACAAATTCTATGACAGAATTAAGTATGTCAATTCGTACATTAAAAAAAAAAAGTTTTCCGGGGGCACATGGGTGGCTCAGTTGGTTAAGCGACTGCCTTCAGCTAAGGGTCATGATCCCAGGGTCCTAGGATCAAGCCCCACATCAGGCTCCCTGCTCCACGGGGAGCCTGCTTCTCCCTCTCCCACTCCCCCTGCTTGTGTTCCCCCCCTTCTCTCTGTCAATTAAATAAATAATAAATAAATAAAATATTAAAAAAAAAAAAAGTTCTTGGGACGCCTGGGTGGCTCAGTCGGTTAAGCATCTGCCTTTGGCTCAGGTCATGATCCCAGGGTCCTGGGATCAAGTCTCGCATCGGGCTCCCTGCTCAGTGGGGAGCCTGCTTCTCCCTCTGTCTGCCACTTCCCCCTGCATGTGCTCTCTCTCTCTCTCTGACAAATAAAATCTTTAAAAAAAATAAAATAAAATAAAACAAATTTTTTTAAAAGTTTGCATGGGGCACCTAGGTAGCTCAGTCGGTTAAGGGTCCGACTCTTGATCTCAGCCAGGTCTTGATCTCAGGGTCCTAAGTTCAAACCCTGTGGTGGGCTCCATGCTAGGTGTGGAGCCTACTTAAAACAAAACAAAATTAAATTAAATTAAATTTAATTTAATTTAATTTAATTTAAAAAAGCTAGGGTCACACTTAGAATAAATTCAGCAGATCAGTGTATAACTATGCACTTGTTTTATAAAAGACATCACGGAAATCATTCTTAAACAGATTATACAAAATCCTAATTCTGACACTTAAACTAGGTCATTAATTTTAGAATTGTATTATCTGACATTAGCAATTTTGAAAATAGTCTATTAATCTGATATCAAGAGAAAGATGTCATCATTTCCTCTTTGACCACTTACCAACAACAGAAAATAAGGGTTTATAATTTCAGGAATAAGTGCTAATTATCATTTCTCTTACATCTATCACAGATTAAACATCCATGTTTTTCAGAAATAATTTAAAGGTCTGTTTTTGCAGAATCTTGATGTCAAGGATATATTCTCTTCCCTTCTGTGTTTGAAGACCATTATCTTCTCAGTCGAGCCACCAGATTTGCTGGCTAACACTACCAGAGAATAAAATAATCGTCCAGACTATCATTTGTAAGTTTTTCAGTAGATATACTTAATTTTATAAGATAAGAGACAAGTTTCACAGCTCATAAAAATTATTTTCTGGATTTTCCACCATTTAAGAAAGTGACCTATACAGATGTTTTTCATTGTTTTATTCCCTCCCACCACTCTGGGAATAAAGCACTGGGAATTTTTAACACTTCAAAAGAAGAGTAAGAGTGACTTAAACCATCTACAAAGTGATGACATAAATGTTTATGGTCAAAGATACTTATCTATTTGAAAAGGTTATTTTTAAAGGCTTCAAAGATTCTATTGTAATAAATATCCATGGTCAGGAAGAATTACAGTATTTTGAACTAAAGATACACTCTCCTAATACATTGAGATGTGTTAATGTTGAATCTCAAAAACATGAAATGCATTTATGACATGAATAGAAAGATGAATTTCTAACCATTCTATCTATTTTAAAGATAGAAAACATTTCCAAGTTATATATGCCTTAGTAGAAACTTCAGGTCTTCATCTCTTCCTTTCTTCTTCTCTAACTAGGTACCTTTTCAGGATCATATCTTCTAAAAAGTACAAAGGATAAAAAAGATTTTCTCTGCGGTCTCTTCCAAATCTAATTTCCTACCCTAGGGTACACTCTAGACCCTAAAGAGCAAGAGATATTACACACATGGGAACATACAAATTTTTCCAAGCAGAATACCATTCTTAGAGGAAATTTATACATATACCTATGCAGTCTTCAACTTTAGGCATATCAGTTTCTAGTAATTCACATTTGTCACAAAAATGAAGTCCAAGCTTCCTGATCTGCTTCCTGATATAATCCTGATTAAGATCTTTAGTAGCAACCTTTAAAATAATAGTTAATACTAGCAAGCATTTATTTAGTGCTTACCAAACATTGTCTAAAGATCACTACCAAATACATAATCTCAGTAATACAGTCCTCTTAGGGTTATTGTCCTCATTAAACTTAAGGACACTGAAGCACAGAAAGAATTCAGGATTTGAACTCAGGCAGTCTTTCTCCAAGTCCCAACCTCAACCTCTTGTCTGTATTGTCCTTTCTTCCTCGGCCTTTACTCAAATCTCCAGCTCCTACATTCATTATGGTCTCACTACCCCCTCCATCTCACTCTTGCTAGGAGGCTCTATGGGCTATTCATTCAAACAGAACCACTCCAGAAACCTGGTAAGGGAGGGACCAAAAAGAAAAAGTAAATTCTGGTAAAGTTAAAAGTTAAAAGAGCAGGATACATTTCTCAGACTGTAAAGTAGCAAGACCTGTGCATTTTGATAGATTAAGAATTGGCTCTAAAGGCAATTTTATTGGAATAAAGGTAGCATTCTCTAGGGTTGATTACTCTGTACTGTGCAGGACAATATATTTAGATTAATATTAGAAACCATAACATTTAGAATCGGGAGACATTTAAACCATCTATTCCAATCTCCATCTCTGTCCCCCTCTCTCCATTCCCAAAAAGAAGAGGCTGAAATGTTAAGTGAACGTTAGAAAAGTTAGGTGGTTTTTTTCAAGCCCTAACAAGCTGTGGCAAAACCAGATAAAGACCCAATGTCATATTCTTATTGGAAGGCAATACGTTCTACAAATCCTTATTACTGGGGAATTATTAAATACAGTACAGTACTAAGGCACAGAAAGACTTCAACAAAATAAAGGAATCAGAAGGGAAGGAGCTAGGATTGGTTTTTCCTACAAAATGCTGCATTAGCACTGCAGACAACTAGAGATCCACCCTACCCTTAACACTGGTTTCATTTTTCTTTTTCCCTATGTTCTCATTTCTGATCCTGCTAGAATAAATGCCATTAGGAGAGTTTTTTTTCTATCTTTTGTGGCTTCGTACTTTTCAGCAACCTTAATATGGCTCTCCCTTCCATGGAGGGCTGGATGAAATTTGCCTAGTCTTGTCTCACAAATTCACTGGCCACCAACAAATTCACTTAAGTCATATGCTAAAATCATCCCATATTGAGACAGACACATATACAAATACATAGATTAGAATGAAGTTCCTTTGAGAGAGAGAAAAATAGACTGTGTATGTTAAGTGGGAGTTAAGAGCAGTAGCATTTTTGAATATATACTATATATCAAGCAAAGTAATTGGCATTTTGCACATTATTTCATAAAATGAGCACAACACCCCCATGAAATAACTCTTATTAACCTAGTTTATACATACTATTAAAGCCTAAAGAAAAGAATTTGTCCAAAGTAACATAATACTAAACCATAGACTTCTGAGATCAGAAGCTTTATTCATTTATTTAATATCAAAAGCCAAATGCTTCATATACACTTATGCAATAAGCCACTATGTGTCTACTGCATTCTATTAAAATTAATTCTAGAACCAGAAGGAAAATTGGAGCTTAGTTTCTCATACAAAATAAATAAAATAAACAAAGCCCAAGGACATAAAGTAACTCACATAAGATTACATAACAAGTTAATGGCAGGACAGAAACTACAAACTGTTCGCATTTATGGTGAACTGGTTACCCTATAAGGTAGGTATTATTATTATCCAATTTTTTAAAATGCAAAACTGAAGCAAAGGGAAGGTAAATGGCTTGTCTAAAATCATAATGCAAGTAACAAGAGGAGGAACAGAGATTTGTCCTCAAACAGTCTGGCTTCAAAGCCTGTGTTCTTAACCGCTTTACTAGAATTTGCCTTTCAACTCCAAGTTGGATCTCCTAATTCCCTTTCCAGCTCCCTTTACTGGAGACTAAATAAACAAAATGCTTATCTGAAATTAAGATTAAACTGTGCACTTATGAGTTATGCATAAAAGAATCAATAATAGAAACATCAGATAAGAACCCTAGTTTGAAAATTCGAACAGTTCCATTATTTCAATTGATATTAGATATTTATACTAAAATGCAAATGAGTCAATTTATGGAGATTAACCGAGGATCAAATTTTAAACTCTAACTTTTCCCAGCACTTCTAATTTCTGCACTTAGCTCATGCTTCCAACTCTACCACATGGATGTTTATTAAACGAGCTTAACGATTAAAGCCTGTGTCCAGAATCATTCTAAATTGGGACCTTAATTGTTTCTGTTTCATGAGTCAGTGGGTGTAATATTTTATCTGTTGGATTTTCTAAATGCCAATTCCATCATGTTCTGAGCACACTCTTTGCCCACTCAGTAGATTGGGTCACCAAGACAAAACTTTGAGATAACAGGAAAATGAAGTTTTCTAATTATTTAATTGTTCTTATAAGCAACCAACAGATTAATATTTTCATGGGCTCATCTACCTTTCTCCCTCCCTCCCCTTCTCTCCCTCCTCCCCTTTCACCCTCTCCCTTTCCATTTAGCCAAGCCCAATTGTATAAATAACACATTAGAATACTTCTTTTTAAAAATTACTTTTCAAAATTAAAAACCATCCCCTAAAGACTGTGAATTTAAAAAAAAAAAAAGGTTTCATAACATTTTTTCCCTTTTGCTTTCTGTGAACTATCAAACTATAAAAAGAATGTGATGTGACCATCATTTGGCTACCACTAAATATATAAATAGATCTCATTAAAATCGACTGAGAAAAATTTTGTATCCTGAGTCCCACCTCCTTCCCTGTCATCCACTTGGAAATGAGAAATGAAGACAGCGGAGGTTACAAGACGATTTTAGAGAGCAGCTTAGGCATAATGCTTATGAATCTGAAGGGAACCAGTAGTGTGGTGCAGAAAAAAATTAAATTTAAATTTAAATTTAAAAAAATAAAAAAAATTTTAAAACCCACACATAGGTTTTGAGGCCATATAAACCTAATTCTATCACTTCCCTGCTCTGTGATGTTAGGGCACTCATTTCACTTCTCTAAACCCAAATCCACTTATCCAGAATATGCATAAAGTACCAGATGTGGCCAAGGGGATAGAAGGAAAATCTAAAAGTCTCAGGAAATAAAAGAAGTAATATAGATACACTAACCAATGTTATATAGTATGAATAAACCAGACCCTCACGCCAGGAGCTGACCCTCTCTATTTCAGAGGCAAATGATTACACTTGATTATTGAAATCTGAAGGAAGAAGGTGGGACCAATAATAGCAGCGGTAAAAATTAGATATTAAAGATTCCTTTTCAGGGGAAAACTTAGGAAATAGGGGTCTTAAAGAATAGCCATAAATTCACATGCAATTCTAAACCTTGTTGAGCAAAGGCAAACTGAAATTTATAAGATGCAGAAGGAGGGGTAAATGGGCTAAATGTTGGGAAAATATAGAGTAGGCATGACCCACAGTTTTAAAGAGGAAACAGGTAAGATAACAGACAATTATAAACAGTGTAATAAACGTCACCCTGAAAAAAAGAATAGTGAAATAGCGCAATAAATGCCATCATGGAAGAAAGAAGGAGCAGAAGTATGTGCAGAGTAACAAAGGCATAAAAGAACATCACAAGTCTGATGTGAGAGGCAAGTAGAGCATGTGGCAGAAGAGGAGTCTGAAGAGGTAGAAGGGGCCTAGTGGTAAAGGAACTTGTACATTTGCCAGGAATCTACAGACCATTAAACTGAAAAGTGATATGATCTGATGCAACATTAGATCCATTGAACAGCAGAGTGGAAGATGTATTGAAGGTAAGTGACCAATTAAGAAGTTCTTGCAGTCATCCTGGTAAGAGATGAGAAGGTGGTGATGTGGTGCTTTAAAGTGGGGAGGTGAGATATTAAGCAAAAGAATATCTACTGGGTTTTGAATTCAACTACCAACCAAAACAAGTAAATTATATAGTACAATATTGAAAGCTGTAAGTTTGTTTTTAATTCAGGTCCAAATACTTGTTTTGAACATCAGGCCCAAATATTTGTCATGTGGAAACAAACAATTCCTTCCAATGAAAAGCTTTCATCCACAAAAAGCACATCTCAAACAGGGAAATCTTTTTTATTACCTATTTTTTGATCACTGTTCTTCTGTCTGAACAGATGGGAATTCCTCCTCCTAATCCAACTGAGGGCAGAAACTTCAAATGGTAAGAACTTTCTGGCATGGGTTTACAAAGAGTGCTTAAATCTATTTCAACAACATAGTGTGGGAGTATTTCAGCACAGGTTGGAACAGTTTCAGGTTTATCATTACCTCCTGAGAATACCTTTGATAAATAAAGCTTTATAAGAAAGTAAGGCTAAAGCCTCAACTCTCTTGAATAGACAGGAATTATTCTCTGCTGTTTTTAATATTCTAACCTTCATGGGCAGGATTCCTAATCTGTTGATCACTAATAGTGAGAGCAACATATCCCATCCTTTAGAATGAAATTATATAAATGTTAGGGGCGTTTGTTTAGTTTTTTTGTTTTGTTATTTTTCCCCTGAGAAGGCATATATGTACATGTAGGGGAAGAATCTTTCATTTTTTAAAATCATCTCCACTTCAAATTCTGTACAAATACTCCCAAAGCACCTTTTCCAACTCAATATCCTCACCTTTTCTTTTATTTTTCTGTCTCCTCCTCTTCCATATCCAAAATAATAGATATCTGTTTGTATGTTTGCTTGTGGAAGACGTGTTAGTGAGAAGACACTGATCAAATTCTTTGCTCCCATAATCTCTCTTACACAAATCCACCTCATTGCCATGGCCCAAATAGAAATAATAAGAACAGGGAAACAGGCAGTAACAGAAAAGGGGAGGCAAAAGAATCACTAATAAGAATGAAACGCAGACCAAGCTGAAGAAAGATCACTACATACTGACGCAATATAATTACTGAATTGGAAGGTATCTTAAAAATCTTCCAATCTAACTACTTGATTGACAATTTGACACAAAGGAGCACTTTAGTAGATTGGAAGGCATGAGAAGATTGAGATGATTAAGGCTTTCAACCTTAATCTGGCTAGGAGTTTAAGACTGCCTGCCCAAGAGATGTATCCTGAGCAATGACAGGCCTGAAGTCTCTGTATATTTGAAATTGGAAGAGGCCACATTGACTTCAAGTGTGTAAGGAGTGTAAAAAGTATCAGATACTGCCCAACTTATTTTTCTAAATTCTTCAGCTGACTCAATGAGTAGTTTCCAATTGTAGGAATGTTTTCTTGCCTCAGAATTTTATGTATTGATTCACAATTTGAAAAACACAAATGCATTTTAAATGCATTTTATGCACTGTTTTTGCTATAGTGCTTTTTTAATATAGATCCTTCTTGTAATTAAAATAATTTTTCTATTGGAAGCAGATGAATCCTCAACATTCATTCACCTGTTTGGTTTAGGCAATCCATCAGAAACAGCACAATGAAATAAAAGGGATAGCCCTACTCTCCCGTTCTCCTTAGCCATCCTCAATCATTAGTCGCCTAACCCCCAAATATCATATATTTTAAATCTGGGATAATACCTTTTAATAATTACCTAATTCAAATCAATTATTTTATCTATGAAGGCATAGTGGCCTAGATGGAAAGGTGATGGGCAAAGTCACACAGGGCTGGAACTAGAACCCGGGTCTCCTATTTTCCAGTCTAGAAAATACAAGCTGCAAGAATGGCCCTGGTGTGTTATGCCTGCTACCCAGCTAGGCTTGCTAGACTAGACCAGATTGTGTGGTTTCATCTCCCACCCCCAAACTACCCCCCACACACACCTCAGCTACATCCATATTCCAGTACTTTTTGTCATCATATTATTGTCATCGCCATATGTACCAAGCACTGTTTGTTAAATGCTTTATGAACAATGTCTAATTTAATCATCAGAAAATCCTATGACATAGGTTCTTCAAAGTAGAAAAGGCTAAAAAAAAAAAAAAAAATCATAAAATAGACTGAAGCCAAAAAGATGTGCTGGTAATAAAGCATCAAGCTTCTTGAAATAAATTCAAGTTTTTAGGCTAAATACACAGCTGGATAGGAAAAATGAAGCATATTATTCCCTTACTCAAGAGCTATCCTAGCCTGGCAGTAAAATTGCTAAACAATCTGGCACCAGTCCACATTTCTAATCCCATTTCCCACACCCTTAATGCAGTATTATACTTCTCTGGGTCCCTTTTATATGCTATGAATGCAGTAAGTTATGACTTAATGGGTTTTTCCTCACTGAGATCATAGGGTACTTAAAGGCATAAATATGTAAACTCCATGATGGCCATTACAGTTTTAGAAACTTACCACAAACTCAAGAATACTTGCTGACAGGAAAGATCACTACAAGCACAGCTACAAGTACCAGAAGTAAGAAAGGAAGAAATTGGAAAACACTGCAATAAAATCAGTACACCTGAATGCTAGATGACTGAAAAAACATGATCATCTATTGGCCAACAGGAAGATTGGTAAGAAGTTAGTTTAGCTTAGGGATAAAAAGCCACAGGCAGGTTCTTTTGTACAGAAGTGGTAAGAAAGGGCTCCAAGAGCAATACTACTAAAATGTAGAAAATAATTGGGAATAAGAGTAACCAGATATTATATGATTAAATAAATAATCCTGACAGAACACAGAATTGATAAGTAAACTGAGTCCAGATATTAGGGGGAGGACAGAGGAAAGGAGAAAGAGGAGAGGAAGGGAGGACAGGGTCAGGATATAAAGAGATAAATAAGAAAAATAGCAGGGAACGGAGATTTACTCCTCCTTAGTGAGTCCTTGGAAGATGAGAAATATACCTTTGAGGAGATCAGCATAAGATATGTTAATGAAGCTCCCATAACCTACTGACCTTTAGATGTCATAAAATGCAAGAGAATGTAAAATATACATTTGTAATTTATACATTACCAAGAATTCTCTGGCTGTTTAGAATCCTTAATGAAACTCCAAACACCCAATTAATGAGCTTCAAATATCACAATTTTGCTAGCAAAGAAGAAAAACTATACACTAAAACACAACTCAAGAAACTAAAAAAAAACGACAAGGAATTGGTAATGAGGTGTGGCCAATCCATAAAAATAAAAATAAAAATAAAATGAGGTTGGGTAAGAAGTCTGAAAAAGAAAAATCTGTTGACCCTCAGAAATGTTATTACACTCTTAATTGGTGATATTCAGGCAAGAGAATGCGTAATCCAGCATTTCCCAAAGTTACATGCAGAGTGTTAAGTTCTTCAAGCACAAATAAGAGGCAGAGTGCAGGAGATTCTTTGGTCAAATAAATTTGTACAACAATGGGTTAAACAAAGTTAAAAATATTTTGATTTTTTTTTTTTTTTTTGGCTAAAATTCTTACATGCTAGTGTACAATGGGAATCTCCAAGAGGACAGATTATGCTGTGCTTCTAAAACTTAGTTGACCATTGAATTTTTTTAAAGACCACCTCATTTAGAACAGACTTAGGGAGAAATGAAAGAAAAACCAAAAGGTTAAATGGTTGCCTTTGTTCTTGAACATTTCTAAGAAGTGAGAAGAACAAAGACCATCTACTGTATTCCAACAAATCTTAAGATCATACTGATTATAAGATGCAGCATTAATCTTGTGTATAATGAAAAAAAGATGCTGCCAATTAAACTGACATGTCATCAACTGTAAAATGTTTCTCAATTTCAATGAAATAACTTCAAAAGTAATGGTTAAGAGGAATGATTAAAAAATGGGGCACCTGGGTGGCTCAGTCGGTTAAGCATCTGCCTCTGGCTCAGGTCATGATCCCAGGGTCCTGGGATGGAGTCCCGCATCGGGCTCCTTGCTCAGCGGGGAGCCTGCTTCTCCCTCTGCCTGCCACTCTCCCTGATTGTGCTCGCTCTCTCTCTCTATGACAAATAAATAAATAAATAAATCTTTTAAATAGTGTGTAATCCATTTACTGTCATATAGACTGTCTACTGTATAAGTAGAACAAATACTTTCCCCACATTTTTCTTTGGCATACTGCCCAAATCTGGCATGAGACAGCACACTAAAGAGCTGCCACAGATTGCCTCAGGTGTTTACTGTACAGATACAGTGAAGGACTTTCAATAAGTATTAACTTGTGGGGCTTCAAGTTCCACATCTGATTATGGGTAAGTAATTCCCATCTCACAGACATGCGAGGAGGATTTAAAGAAATAATATAGGTAAAGTGCCTGGAAATTAGTAGGCACTTAATATATAGTTCTTTCTTTTCTTATTTTTCCCCCCTTACTAATTCATCTTAGCATTTTATCATCTTGCCAGAATGTATTTGGTCTCTTCAGCTAAAACTTCTTCCCGGTCTTGATTTCTTGTTTAATCTTCTGTAAACATGAAGAATACCTAATCAATGTCCCCCTTGCAAAATCCTTCATACAAATGAAAGTACTCTGAAACAAATATAAGTACAGTAAAGAAAAAGAAACTTTCAAAAACATGTCATCTTTAATGAATTTTTTAAGGTCAAATTAATGCATGTAAAGAATCTATGCAAGCCATTTAATTTGTTTTTACCAAATCAAACATAGTGTTAAGTTGGAGAGGGGGCTCTTACTTGACAAATCAATACACTATTATTGTATGAACTAGTTTCTGTGGAGCATAAAAGACTTTTCTCATGACCTGACAAATTAGCAAGCCAAAAAGAAAAGGAATTGTATTGAATAATTTTTAAGGGAAAAAAGGCATCAAGCAAGGGAGAAATTAAACACAAATGACACAAGTTTCATAAAAGAGCTTTAAAAAAAATCAACATGGTAACTATAGGTCTATTCAACAGATTAAAAAAAATAATAAAGCAAAACAAAAACCTAAATACTAAAGAACAATTAAGCAAGTTGCCAAAAGACAAAATACTTTGGTGGGATGTCAATCAGTAACACTGAGCTGACAACTGTGCCTTAATTAATTTTGAAACTGTTTCCAATTAGTTCGTATAGAACACTAGAGGCTTCACGCTGCCTATGACTCAGTGCACTGACTCATCCACCAAAACTTTTCTTACAGAAGAAATATCCAAGCACCCGCCAGGATGTAAGATCAAAAGGAAAGAAGGTTCACCAACCTTCTTAGTTAAAGGCCTGTGATAAATTTAGATGACCGGAAGGATATGGAACAACTTTCCAGAAAGGTTTAATAGTCAGAAATAGCTTGAAAAGTTTGATTTGTTAACAAAACAATGAAAATATATTACTTTAAAATCAGTTTTGCAAATATATCCATAAAGAATGCTAGTTTTTTAAAACCATCTAGAGGATATAAATAACTAATATTAAAGTTTTAATTAAATGTACCTATTCATCATGTGTAACTATCCCATACTTCCTCTTTGAAATAGCAATGGAAATAAAATTTAGATATGAACAAAAGCCTAAAATCATCAAAATACATTTAGCCCATGGGAACTTTCTTGTAATTTTTTCAGAATCAGTTTATCCTTAGTGTGATCCAAGATTACCAACCTTTCTGGAATTAATATAAATAACTGCCTTAAACGGTTCTTCAAAAAAACTACAAAACATAATATAAAAAAGAAGGCAAGTAACTAGCTTTCCTTGCTTTTAGTATAAAATTTACCTTTACCTAACTCAAACATTTTATTAAATCACAGAGTTATAACAAAGGCAACAATTTTTAAAATACTTAAAAATGCTTTGAGGTTGGGAGAGTGGGTACAAGACCAGAGAAAAGAGGAATGAAAGACTCCTGCCTGCAGGGAAGACAAACAAGACCCTTCAAAATAGAGTCTAGGAGCGGAGGTGCTCCACAGGCCACAGCCAGTCTCAATATCCTGGAGAGCCTAGAGTATCCAGTGAGAGAAGTCAAAGTTAATACTAAGTCAGTTCCCAAACAAACAGCCAAAAGAGATCCATTATGGGGCACCTGGGTGGCCCAGTCATTAAGCGTCTGCCTTCGGATCGGGTCATGGTCCCAGGGTCCTGGGATCGAGTCCCGCATCGGGCTTCCTGCTCCACGGAAGTCTGCTTCTCCCTCTCCCACTCCCCCTGCTTGTGTTCCCTCTCTCACTCTCTCTCTCTGTCAAATAAATAAATAAAATCTTAAAAAAAAAGAGAGATCATTATGCTGTAGATGTCTACATGTAATTTTTAATGCTTTGTGATTCAAAGAAAATTTGAGACGAGTTACAAAGATAAATTAGCACAGAAAGTAAAAAAAGTAAAGAAATAGAGTTGGGAAGGGGATGAAGGTGGCAATAAAGATGGAAGAAGTAAAAAAGTATAATTAAAATCAGTAAGACTACTAGTCAAAACACAGAACACAGAATGTTTATTTCCTTTGATAAGGGCAACCACAAAATTTATCTGAGTGTCCCAGAAACCACTGCAAAGAGAAAAACATATGTGGATGCTTCAATTGCCATATCCACAAAAAATTAAACACACACATGCACACATACACAAATCACAGTTGTTCAAAATCAGTCTTCCACTTACTGCATCTTGAAAAAAATTTCCTATCAGTCCTCATAAAGAAATCACAATAAACTACATTCTCCTCCATCCCTGGAAGTGAACACAACAAGGGTTTCAGAGCTGTGTTACTTTTCATATCCCTGATATAAGCTATGGAATAACATGATTCAATAAAACCAATTCTAAGAAAGTGAAAATATGATACAAGTATAGTGCAGTCCTTCATAAATTTTATTTCCCCCAAATTTTTATAGCTATTAAGTGGCAAAGAGTTCAAAGTCATAATCTAAGACAAAAATCTGGAGTATAGCTATTTTATGTTGTTTGTTAAAGAGAAAGGCTATATATTTTACCAATAAGCAAAGCAGGAAATATGGTTGATATACACATATGAAACCTAATGAGCCGAATGAAAATACCTGCCTAAATTAATTAAACAAGTGCTTAATGAGTCTCATTACATAAAAGATAAGGTAGTGCTTACTGGGAATACAATGGTGAACTTGTCCTCTATCCTCCCAAGGTTAGAATATTCAGGACCACATGCAATTAAATAATTACAGCAATGATTAGGAAAATAAGGTTCAGTGCTGACTGGAGAAGAACCCAATCTGGAAATGAAATATCAGAAAACGCTTTTCAAAGAAACCATTATCTGAGACCTGAAGCAGGAGTTAGCTCAGAGGTTCCAGTCAGAAGTCAACATAGATGGGTCCTCCTCTAGGTTCATCTTCCTAACTCGAACCATTAAATAACAGAGCTACTTAAGGATCAGGACACTCTTTCATTTACTCAGTGACAGGCAAAATAATCTAAGCCTATGGCTTCAATTTTTACTTACATGCTAAAAACTCAGTGACGTAACAAAAATCATTAACGCGTCACTGTTCCCAGAAGCATTCCCTGACTTACCTCTCCCTAAGCCATCAAAAGAACATCTGGCTTTGTGCTCCTAGTTTCCCTACCCTCCACTGCAAGGAAGGCCCTATGCTGTCAACAAAGGAAAAAACAGTTACATCAATTTAAATAAAGCAGAGCAAAAAAAAAGATAAAGGAAGAATTAGTATAAAAGTTGGCTTGGATTGGAGGAGAGGGGCAGCTTCTTCAGGAGTTTGAAAAAAGGGGTGGAAGAGCAGCTGCATGTGATGAAGACAAAAAATAGGAAAGGTATCAGTACTGCTGGGAATTAGAAGTCTCATTCACAATTTTAAGAAATGCACAAAGGATTTGCATTATTTTGAAGTAATTGTTGTTTTACTGGACTGTGTTCTTTTGACCACAACACTCCTCAAGGACTACATCACATAGGTAAGGACTTTGTAAGAAATAAATCTGACAAACTTTTGTCTCATGTCCATACCTCTCCACTGAGCATCCAAACAATGCAACTAACTAGCTCTGGGAACTCCATTTTGCCTGTTTGAAAAGCATCTAAAAACATGTCCAAAACAAAATACAAGATCTTCCTTAAAAAAATTGAGTTTTAATCCATCCAGCGACAAGGCCAAACACCTTCATTAACAGCTCCTTCTCTCTTCATCTCTCATATCTGACTCCTCACAACATTCTGCTTATTTTAAAATACGAAACCTCTCAGATCTACCCACCTCTCTCCATCTAAACTGTCATCATGCTAGTCCAAACTACCAATACCTCTTGAGATGAATTCAGTTGCTTTCCAACTGTCTCCTTTCATCCACCATTGCACAACCATCCCCAGCCTACCACTTCTAATTCATTCTCCACAAGGCAATCTGAATGTTCTTTACAAAATGCATATCCAATCTGGTTACCCCCTCAATCCCTGATAAAAACTTTTTAATAGATTCCCACTGCTTTGTAAAATAAAGACCAAAATCCTTACTATAGTCCCAGGCCTAGCATTTTCTGATCTCTCTACCTTCCTCTCTTTCCATCTCTTCTTTGCTGTCTACCCTTAGCTACACTGGTGGTCTTCAGGTTTCTCAAAATTATTGTGCTTTCTCCCACAACTGTATTTCACATGTTGTTCTCTGTCAGGAATGCTCTTTCCTACTCTTTAGATCTAAGCTCACGAGCCCTTCTCAAAGCCCCATGCTAAATCAGAAGTCTGTTAGTCACTCTGATAGCGGTGCATACCTTTCCTTGATGACAATTATCACAGTTGAAACTCTGCTTTTATTTGTGTGTATTACTTCTGCTTTACTGTGCTACATAACAAATTACCCTAAGTTTAGGGGCTTAATATAATACATATTTATTATCTCACAGTTTCTATGGGTCAGGACTACAGAAGCAGTTGAACAAGGTGATTCTGGCTTGGGGTCTCTCATAGGGATGTGGTCAGTGTCAACCAGGACTACATGCATCTGAAGGCTTGTTTGAGGCTGGAGGATCTGCTTCCAACATGGCTCACTTACCCGGTGCTGGGTGTTAGCAAGAGGCTTTAATTCCACCCTATGTAGGCCTCTCCATGGGCTACTTTAGCATCCTAATGGCATGGTAACTGGCCTCCCTAAGTAAGCAATTAATCCAAGAGACAGCAAGGAAAAAGCCACAATTTCTTTTCTGACAGCTTCAAAAGTCAACCACCATCATTTCTATAATATCTTATTGGTTACACTGGTCAACCCAATTCATTGTGGGAAGGAACTACAAAGAGCATGAATACCAGGAGGTGAAGATCAATGGAAGCCATTTCTAAACTGGATATCACAGTGTGTTCATTGATCTTTTTTTTTTTTTAATCTTCCCCGCTAATATTAAACTCCAGGACCTAGACTGAAGTGACTACAGTAAGCCTGAGATTACCTTGAAGTCTGTGCTTAATCTGAATCATAACTCCCAACCCCAAGGTACTCTATTTCCTGCCATGTCGCAAAAACATCCACTTTAAAGCACTCTACACCTGCCTCCTACCTTCAACCACTCCCTGGCCCAACTACTCCAAGAGACATTTTTAAAATCAATTTTTAATATTCCAAAAAGAAAAACTTAAAAAATTACATACCTTAAGATTTTTTATCTTTTTCTTAAATCAGATTACTCTCAAGTAATACTCCTAGTTAGGATTTTGTTCTTTATGATGATATATTTTAGCAAATACCACATATTAAAACTTTTTATTTTGTAAGCTGCAATTAATTTCCTTATGCATCATTACTCTGATAAGTCTATAGACTTCCAAATCTGAGGAAATGAAAATTGAAAGTTAAAAAATATATCTTCCCTTTAATCTTATCAAACTCTTGCTGATTTCCAGAATCAGTTTAATTCAATATTTTATTCAAATAAAACATGGTAAGATTATAATACACAGTGAGGAAATAGAAGGATCTGAAATTTTATTTTCATATAACTTTTCAGGAACTTGTCAGTGGTGGCAAAAACAACAAACAAGCAATCAAACAAGCAAACAAAACACTGTACCATGTATCAAAGATGAAGAAATAATTCTCATCTAATATACCACATGCCACACCAAAGTGAATTTCAAAGGACAGATGACTGAAAAAGTCACTTTAGGGTAAATATAAACTCACTTATAGTTTATGAAAATCTCATGGGGGAAAAAACCCCCACAGAATGAACTTAAAAGCAGCTGAAATTAATTTAATTGATTTACTAAATTCATTTTCAAGATTATTAAGGGCCCATGATAAAAAGAGAAAAACAGCGAGAACAAATTATTTTTCAACCAGTTTAAAACACAGACTAATGTATTAAGGTTAAGGGACACGAACAAATTGGATTTCATGAAATATCTAAATCTTCTCACATAAAAATGATATATATTTTAATATAGAAGAAATGTAATTTAATAAAGAGATGCCACCCATGCATATAATTGTGATATAATTATATAGTGCCATTTCAATCAGCTCGGTGACCATCAGTGCTCCATTTCAAGACCATATCTGTTGCTATGACCTTTACAGGAGAAAAAAAAGTTTCCAGTTTTATAACTCTGGCTTATCTGCAAGGACACCCAAGAAGCATAACAATTAATGCTAATCACAATGATTTTCTTGGCATGGGCATTTTTCCCAGGAAATGGACTGGAAGTAGGAATATATTTCACAAAGCATGTATACTTCAGGTATTACTTTTACTCTTCACTATTAAGGATAGGGTTTTACTTCACAAAGGAAGCTATAAAAACCTCATCAAACCTCGCTTATCCCTAATCATTTTTTAATCATCCTAAATTTTTATTTAAAATGGAAACTATTGTTTCATATTACAAAAGTCACGTAATTTAAAATAAGTGCAATATCTAAATAGCACAACTTGACTTTAATCTTTCAAAAGCAATACTTTTGATTAAGATCACCAGTAGTAAACTGCTGCAAATGAGATGATTCTTCTAAAATAACAAAAACTGTTAACGTTGGACAAAGGTGACACTATTAAAAAGTTTATCAGTTTGAGCAAAAGATGAAACTGCAATGACTCTACTGCATTTTAGTGCACTTGGATATGTTCACAAGCAAATGGAAATTCAGTGATTACAATTTTATGCAACACATTTACTGATGGCAAGAAAAAATGAGAATAAACATTTAAATGGGAAAGATAAGGCATTCGCATCTGTCTTCATATAGAAAAGGAATGCTTGGAAGTTAGCAGAAAGGAAGTATTAATGATGTACATATGCTGGCTAGTTGAATTTAAATAATAAAAACTTTTTTAAAAAAAGGAAGTAAAATGCTAATGTAGTTAAAAGACAAATTATGCTGAAATTATACTCTTCACCAAATCTAGTCAAGAATTCTTACCAGGTCATGAAGTGTTAAGGTAACTTGGCCACCAGCTACATCTGGGGCTGGGGGTCACTAGGAGGAAGGAGTTAATGAGGACAATGAAGTAAAAAATGAGGAAATGAGTAAAATGAGTAAAAAAAGAAAAACTTTATTACTTTGCACATTTCAACTTTTTATCAGGATTCTACTTGAAACTTTGTTGCCAGGTTAATTCCCTGACTCATATCTCTATCATACTAGGTCACAGTGCAAAACCAAACCCTTTTCCTTGGATCCAATCCACATGCTACTCTGTGCCTTCTTTCCCCTAACCCAGTGGTGCTCAACGGGGGCATTTTGAAATGTGCTTAGGCTGTACTAAGAATTAGACGATGCCACTAGCTTTTAATGGATGAGGTACAGGAATGCTGGATGTCTTGCAATGCACAGCACAGTGCTGCAAAAGAACCCAAATTCTATATGACATATAGTTCAGGAAGGGGGTGGGAGAAAAGGGGGGACAAGTAAGTCTGAAATGGAACTTTAATTTACATATCACACAATACTTTTTACAGGGATTTAATATACAGTGAATTTTCTAGGAATGCAATTAATGTGTAAATTGAGAGAAACTTTACCAAGAATAGCTTTCCATTTCAGAAAATCAATTCACATTTAGCAATGCCACTTGTCATATTTAAGTGGTCAATAGTTGATACAATATCACTTTGTCAGTCTGCAGAGGTTGCATCCAATCATTCTGATTGTAAGTACAAACTCTGATACTTTCACAGCATGTCCATCTCAAATCCAGTGACCTTCACCCCTTATGGTCAGTTACTGGACCTTCGCATAAGCTCAAGATGTTCTAACTGAACATTTTTAATCCAATAACCTATTCTTTAAGCGCAAGTACTCCAGTTCTCACATGTACACAACCACTTAAGTTGATGCTCTTTCTCTCTCTCTCCCTGTCCACACTACCTATTCACTGCTTCATCCCTCATGTTTCAAGTATAAAAATAATAATCAGAACTATAAGTTATAGAGTATTTTCTATGCTCGACACACTTTACATGTAAACACTTATGAACCCTCACAATATTCCAGTGTAGTAGGACTACAATTATCTCCATTTCTAGATGAAAATTAAGGCATAGAAAGATAGTGTAACTTACCAGTGGTCGCAAAGCTAATCAGCAGCAGAATTCTAGAGTTCAAGCTCTTAACCATTACACCACACTGCATTTTTAAATGACTCTTCCAAATTTTTAACAACCTCCTAAAACCCCCACTTTAATAAATTCTTCAAACAACCCTCAGATTTACAAACAACATTGTTTTTGACCTTATCGTGAAAATAAAGGCACTCAGACTAGACTCTTCACAATTTTTCTGACCTACAAACTTAACTTTAATCACACCCATCCTCAATGCAAGTCCCCTAGGGATGAAATGACTCTCCTCTACTCAAGGCCAGTCTAGTACCTGTGTTCTTGAACCAGGGCTCTCTGCCTTTTACCAGACATCCTCTTCTCCTCTATCTTCAAACTTTCAGTCTGCCCTACTCCATCCTCACAAAAGTCAGGCAGTATTTATTTCTACCTATCTACCTACCCTCCTACTCACCCACATACATACATATGTACACACATACATAAAACCCTGCCTTGACATACTTCCATAATCTCTCTCCTCCTTTACTCATCCAATTTTTTTCTATCAGTTTACACTTGCTCTCTCTTTCTGTCCCTTCCATTAGGAATCTAATATCTAATGAACAATTACTCCATTGAAACTGCTCTTTCCCTAAGGTAATCATTTAACTGTTAACTCTAAACAGTATTTTTCAGTTTCTACCTTTCTGAAATCTGGGTGCATTTGCCATTGTTGATGGTCTTGTGTTTTAAAGCTCTATTTCTTTGGCTTCCGGGCCACCAGAGTCTCCTGGCTCTCTGCATATCTCATTAACCATTCTTTTTCTCTTATTCCTCAGGTCAACTTCTTCTACGAAATTCATATTACATTAATTTTCTCCAGCTTCCCATCTTTGGTGCACATTTTTTTTTTTTTTACACATAATTATTGAGTGACCTCATTACCTTTTTGGTTTTAATAATGCTTTGCTGATGACTCCTTAAATTATTGTTTCTAATCTGGTCTTCTGCTCCTTGCTTCAGACTAATCCAGTCAACTGCCTTCTATACAGGAGAACCTAGATGTCCCTGAGGCACCTTAAATACACAAATTAAAAATTAATTCATCATCTTTCCCCCAAACCTGATCTTCCTCCATTATTCTCTATATCATGTAGCAGCTCCATCCTCTGTCTGGTTACTTACACAAAAAAGAGAGTGATGTTAAGCTTTCCTTTTTATCCAATCCACAGCCACAACCACTCATTTTTCAACTCCTTCCTTCACACACTAATTATTGTTGTTTTTGTTCAGATACCTATAATCTTTAATTTAAAACATCAGCCTCCTTGCCTACAAATTCACCCAACATATTTAGCCATCTGAGGAGCCTATAAAAAATGGAAATTTAACCAGGTCACTCCTTGTCTTATACTCTTCAAAGACTCTTCATTGCCACAAGAAAAATCTCCATGCATCTTTTTTTTTTTTTTTAAAGATTTTATCCATTTATTTGACAGAGAGAGAGAGAGCTCAAGCAGGGAGAGCAGCAGAGGGAGCGGAAGAAGCAGGCCCCCCACAGAGCAGGGAGCCCAACGCGGGGCTCAATCCCAGGGATCATGACCTGAACAGAAGGCAGATGCTTAGCCCACTGAGCCACCCAGGTGCCCCCATTCCCCCCCCAGTTTTCATAACATTTTATTATATTGATTTTGTTAGATTGCAGAAAAAAGGCACACTCATATACTTTGATATTTGTTTTTGTACTTTTTTCTTTCTAACATAATGACTAGGGGAAAATGTTTAAGTTGTACCAAAATTACTTATGGTTCTTTTGTATGCTCTAAAAAAATTTAAGAATTCAATCCAATAAGTATGTATTGAATGTTTTTTATGTGTCTAGCATTGTGCTTTGGGGACCTAGGGGTTACCAAAATAGTGGGTGAATACATAGAAAGGGGATAATCAATACTCAGAAGATTTTATCTTTTAACTGAAGGCTTATTTTATGTTTGTGAAATACAAGTATTAAGAAGACACTGAATACAATTTGATCATCTAAATCTAGAGTTGGTGGAGAAAGAGCTCAGGTGTGAAGTAGCTTGGGAATTCATGGAGAAAAGAGGTGGGTTTTCTCTCACTTAAGCACACCACTAAGGCAGCCATGTGTTGGGTGGTATGTGTGGGGACAGATTTAAAATTCTCCCAGGGTTTATAATTCAACAGGTGAGAATAATCAATAATTCAATAGATGACCATAATAGCAATACTAGTTGAAAAGATAAGTGTTATAAGAAAGGTATGTTATTCAAATTAGAGAAAGGAGCAATTATGTTAAATAGGGGTCTTTAGAAAATGCCCTATAGAGAAGGTGGCATTTGAGAAACACTTGGAAAGATTCTTATGCTTTTGGAGGCCTGAGTACTTCATTGTTTAATGGAAGTTTACAGAACTCATGAGGTGTAATGGAAATTGTCACCTGACTTAGCTTTTAGTACATGTATTGCTCCAAAGTAATAATATGAACTTGGAAATGTCACTTGATTGTCTAAGCCTCAATTCCCTAATATGGAAAAGGAATATTCTGGAACTATAGCCTCTTTAAGGGTTCTTATAAACTATAACAGATTATTTATAATTATCAGAGTTGACTTTATAAATGGACTGGATATCTTCTGTTTACCTTTCCAGAACCACTCTATCCCTCTCTACCCTATTTGTGTCATGGGAGGTTGACCTTTCCCAGCTACATCATCTGGCTCCCCTTTGGCTTCTGGATGGATTACACAAATGAGTGACACCAGCTGGAGATCAGAGAGTGAGGGGAAAGTGAAGTCAGGGTACTTATTCCCCTAGTACCCTCCCTTGTGTTGCCTTCAATTGGCTGGTTTCCTCTCCTAAAAGCTATACTTCCTGTCAGGAGACCCTCACTATATAACTAACCCTCTTTGATAATCACTGATAATCACTTATTCCTCTTGTCCTTCAGGCCTAGGGATGGTAATGTCTCTTGTTGTTGCCAGATCCCCAGGAACTGTGTACTATCCCCTGTTCTCTATCCCCTAAACTCTATGTCTTTGTAAGTAGTTCCTTAATTAAACTATCATTCCCAAATTACCAAGTTTGAGCATGCCACCATTTTTTTTTTTCCTGCCAGAACTGACTGAATACTTTCTATTCTCTTGGAATGACTTTTCACCAATCTCTATATCTTAAGGACTTATTACCATTAAGTGTAAGCAAGAGTCTCTCTAAAATGAAAATATTCTGGGAGGAACTACCTGTTGTCTGGCTAATATGTTAATTGTCAGTAGTTATGATTGGGTTGTATGCTACTTGTTTTAGAGATGTGTGTATGTATGCTTGTGTGTGTGCCCCCTTTGCTTTGTATTCAGTGAGAACTCAACAATTTTATTTAAGTCATCTTCCTAGCAGAAAATACCATCAGGCTAATTGGATCAAGATGCATGGAGATGGGGCGCCTGGGTGGCCCAGTCGGTTAAGCGTCTGCCTCCGGTTCAGGTCATGATCCCAGGGTCCTGGGATCAAGCCCCAAGTAGGGCTCCCTGCTCAGCGGGGAACCTGCTTCTCTCTCTCCTCCCTGCTTGTGCTCTCTGTCACTATGTCTGTCTGTCTCTCAAATAAATAAATAAAATTTAAAAAAAAAAGGGAAAGAAAATTGGGGGGAATCTAAACAATCTCAAATGTTCAAGATAACCACAAATATCTATTCATAGACATGTTGACCTAAAGTCCACTGACCTGCTGTGTAAATGAATTGAATCTAAAAGAGCTCTCATTTCTGAGTCAGGAGAATAAATTAACATAACAAAAAGGAAAACCATCAAAGGCTAATTGATGTATTTTGTCAACTTAATGTTTCTGTACTCTCCTAAAACACCATTAGTACTACTTTAAATGCAGTCTAAAAAATTCTGTTGATAGTCAATACATCCCCAAGTCATCTAATTAAATAATAAAGCCTCAGCTATAAAATGTGAATGACCAGAAAACGAATTTGAAAGAATTTAGTTTTCCACACTCACATTTTAACAGGAAACCATATATCCCTGAATTTAGTAAAGAGAAAAACAGTGAATGCATAATTTCTGCTCCTTTTTGAACTTTCACACAAAATATGAGAAAACAAAAGCCAAAGATCCATATAAAATGTCCATTGCCAAACAAAAAAAAAGTTAAGTTTCTATCTCTACCAGTAATATTATCTGATGGAAAACTATACAAAATATAACATGTCCAATTTTTAAGAATCTTGAAAATGTTTATAGCAAGCACACACATTTCATGTTAATTTTTTACAAGTGATAATAAATTTACAAAAACCATACTCCGTGAATGCCTTTATTACACATCATATAAACTCCATTTTCAATTTTGAACATATGAAATGTAAGCTATTCTTATTTTAAATATTCGTATTGACTATAAGTGTGGTATATTGTGCACCTAATAGCAACATGCATTCATTCAGAGATTATACTATTATTCCTAGTTAATCGGTTTTCTATTCTTAAATTTATTTACTTATTTGGGTTTTTTTTTTAACCCAATCTATACAATACCATCAATATATAAGTATGGAAGCAAGGTTATGCCTTGATTAAAACAGTTGCCCTAGGAAATGCCTACAGATCATTCAATGGAAACACACACAAGAAGATCCTTGCTGTTCTTCATTAGGTATGAATATTATATATAATTCATCAAGTAGGTCCAAAAAGACAAAATTAAAATTCAGAACTTAAGTAGGTGTTCCCTGTTGCTTAATTTTCACTGAACCCACGCCAGTCTCTGAAAGGTAATAAGCCAACAAATAGGTTGAACATTAGCCCAAAGCACTGAAGCTATAAACACATGGAAAGAAATACAGCAGAATTCAAATAATGGACCAGAGATTGGTAACCGCCTGTTCCAAACTGGCAACTCCAAACTGTATGGGCAATTTCCTTGGAATTCCTTTTTGTAAATAAATGTGTCAAGATCAGTAGTGATACAGTATTAGTTTGATTAGTTGGATCTATATGGTAAAGTTTATTCAACATAAAACAATAGCAATGAAAAGCTTCCAAATAAAGTCATTTAACAAGATACAGGTTTCTAGGTGAAGTACAATAATGCATATATTGCAGCAAGTGGGTGTTTTGGAATTTGGATGAAACATTGTTAATTACAGCAAGGGAAGAGTTAATCCTATATATAAATAAGAAAATAGTCCAGGTATTGAAGGTGTTATAAATCATTTCAACCTTTTCCTTCAAATCCTGGGCTATTGGGCCAAAAGTAATGAAGTAGATTAGACTAGGTAGCCATTCACATTCCAACTTAGCTTTACATACCTACCAACTTCTCTAATCTCTTCTTTTTGTATCTCCCAAATTTTTTCACAGCTTTGATATTCAATATAAGTGTTACCCAAGAATGTCTTTTATCTGCCTTGATAACCATATCTATTCTTGAGAGTTTAAATATCACCTGTGTGGTATATTCAATCTCCATATCTAGTTCCAACCTCTGGTCTCTCATTTCTGTTGGTGAACATTTCAAATGAAAGCCCCACCTCTTCAAACCCAACTGTCCATCTTTCCAAGTCTACCCCCAAATGGTTTTCAAATCCAGGTTCCATGCCAAACCTGAGGGCAATGAGAAAGAGGAAAGTATCAAGGTTCTAGATCTCCCACAGGATAAAGTTCCTATATCATTAGCATTCCTTAAACATTCCACTATGTTCTGAAATTTTGCCTCCCTGAGCAAATGCTGCTTTCTCATACCTTTTTGCCTTTGTACAAATAGTTCTCTCTACTAGAATTCCCTTCCTCTACTTATCTACTTAGAAAACTCAGTTACTTCTGAAAATGTGTATTAGCTTCATCTCTTCTGTGAAACCCCAGACAGAACTGTTTCCCTTACTATTATCCCAAAGCAATCTATACATATCTCTATTATAGAATGCTTTATTCCAGAGAACTCTTTTACCACAGATTGCTTCTTTTTTGTATCCCTATTACCTAACACAGTGTCTAACATAAAAAAGGTGTTTTAATAAATGTCAGCTTCTTCCTGTATTTTTTACCTCCTAAATCTCTCTCAAATCTGTCCATTCCTCTCAAACTCCACAACTATCACCACTCATGATTTTTTTGTCTGGACGAAAGCCTCATAATTGGTCTGGACCAATCCATTCTCAATAGTGTAGATAAAATGATCTCTTAAAAAGGCAAACCTAATTATCCCTCACCTGCAACTCCCTCTCCAGCCTCACCTTTCACCACCTTCCCTTTGCATTTTCAACTTACTCAGTGGCTTGCTTATAATCCTTCATTCTCACCATGCTTCCACCCAGCATAAAACCTTTACAGGTGTTCTCTCTTCTCTCTTTAGTGTTCTTTGCTCTCCTCTTTACCTGTTTAATTCTTGAGATTCTTGGCTTATAGTTACTTCCCCCTCAGCCAAGGCTCACCCAACCTCCTTGACTAGTTTAAATCTTCCCGTTAAGTGATCTCGTACCACCATATATTCTCTTTCATAGCAGTGGAAATTTCACATTCATTTGGCTGATTATTTGATAAATGCCTGTCTTCTCTACTAAATTACAAGCTCTCAGGAACTAAGATCATGTCTAATTTTGCTCCACATTGTACCCCAGCACCAAAAGCTCTGTACCTGCTATTAGTAGAAACTATATATTTATGAATATATAAATACTTATTGAGCAAGGGAATGGTTTCATTGTCAGACCTAATAGCTCACTGTCATTTTATCACTTCTCCCTATCTTCTCTTCACCCAACCACTTGCCACATCTATCTCCTTAATATCTCTCTTACCAGTATCTTTCTTGTTATTCCTTCATTCAGTAATTATCTTAACAATATTTATTTATCTTAATAATATTTAAGGAACAATATTCCTACATTCAGTAATTATCTTAACAATATTTATCTTAACAAACCTTCTATGTGACAGACATTGTCTTCAAGATTGAGGATAGGGTTGTAAAAAAACGGCCAAAACTCCAAGTCCTCATGGAACTTATATTCTAGGATCCCGTGGAGGGAGGGTATGGAAGAGGGGCAACAGACAGACAAGATGAATATTAAATATATGCCATGTTAGTGATAAGTGCTTTAGAAAATGGATAAAAAAGACAAGGAAAGGGGATATCAAATATTGGGATGTGATATTTGAAATTTTAGACAGAGTGGCCAGGGAAGGCATCTCTGAAAATGTGTCATTTAAATAAAGACCAGAAGTAAGGAAGCCAGTCATATGGATATCTAAGGGATGAATATCCAAGGTTTTTTGACTCACTAAATGTGCTGTCTACTTTCACCTAGATACTCCCCAATTTGCTTAGATTAGCTCTATGGGGAAATTTAGTAGAGAAGACCTTGCTGAAAGTCTGCATACAAGGAAATGAGCACCAGAAAAAAAGATTAAAAAAAAAAAAATCATCTAGAAATACATAGCCATGTAGGAATTTAGATAAGGGAGAAATTAAGCCACTAAGAGTATCACTGTTACACGGAACAGAAAAAGAACAGATATTCAAAATTACTACCTTAAGTCAATTAAGAAAAGTCTAATTTAGATACATATATTCTAAGGTAAGTAAGTTTGCATTTTGGAAACATAAGATTTTAGAAGACTTTTATCCAAAATCAATATAAAACAGGGGCGCCTGGGTGGCTCAGTTGTCAAGCGTCTACCTTCGGCTCAGGTCATGATCCCAGGGTCCTGGGATCGAGCCCCACATCGGGGACCCTGCTCTGCGGGAAGCCTGCTTCTCCCTCTCCCACTCCCCCTGCTTGTGTTCCCTCTCTCGCTGTGTCTCTCTCTGTCAAATAAATAAAATCTTAAAAAAAAAAAAATTTACAAAATCAATACAAAACAGAAGGAGTGAACAAAAACAGTTATAGCACTAAAGGGGTAACTGAATATGCAATCACTCTAATTCAAAATCAAACATAAGTGTTAGCAATGGTTGTTTTCTCATTTAACTAGCTAATTCTTGTTCTTCCATTATCACAGAAGTACAGTGAAAAGGGTCAGAGACCTGTGCAACACTGTGGTTAACCTCCTAAACTGACATAATGAACTAGAGAGAAATGCAGTATTGAATACTATTTAAAATGTAAATTAATATCTTCCTTTTCATATCACAATGCAAATGAATACCTGCCTCTGCATATCATAAAATCACCTACTTTATAGATATAATAACATATTATTAACTAAATTAGAGTTTGCTTCTATTTCAGCAAAATGAAAATCTATAAAATGGATTAACTTTGATGTATCATTTAATATTCGTTTTGTTAACAATATTAAGAACAGTGTCCTATCCTGAAATCTAGGCTGCCTCTCCCTTACCTTCAATAGGAAACTCTAAGCTATTTTTGGTGGGTACCAGATTATATTGTTTCCTCAAATGGAAGAAAAACGTGTACCTTGCTATGCTCTGAATGTGTGTGTCTACCTAAAATTCTTATGTTGCAATCTTAACCCCCAAAGATGATGGTATTAGGAGGTAGGCTCCTTTGGAAGGTGCCTAAATCATGAGGACGGAACCCTCATAAATAGGATTAGTGCCCTATAAAAGAGCCTCCAAAGAGATCGCTAGCCTGTTCCACCATGGGAGGAGGACACATCAAGAAGGTGCCAGCTATGAACCAGGAAGAGATCCCTTGCCCTACCATGCTGGCACTATGATCCTGGACTTACAACCACCAGAACTGTGAGAAATAAATTAATGTTGTTTATAAACCACCCAATCTGTGGAGTTTTGTTACAGCAGCCCACATGGACTAAGACATATCCAGCAGGTAGTCAATACATATTTATTGATTAGCTATGAATAAGAATATTCTGATTTTTATGGTTACATCTTCAGAAAATATATTTCTGGCAAAAGTCATTCATTAATCATTTATAAAAACAATTACTTTTTGGATTTTTTTTCCATATGTAATTATGACACCAATGTGTCAAGTCAGATAGCTTAGATGTAATAAAAAATTCAGAACAGAACACACAGGAAATAAAACGAACAAACAAAAAATGTTAGTTTTAGATGGATACCAATTGCAAAAGGTTCAGAAATAATACATTCAGCATAATCAAACCACAATGGTGTCAATCTACACGTAGAAGATTTTACAGGAACTGGAGAATCTGACACTAACACCGCTTCTCACCCATGGCTTTCAGAAGACATAGTCACATTAAGCAGAACAGATTAAATGTCCCTGATACAAGTTTCTCAAAGAATTTCTAATACTTAATTTGAATAAATCCCGAAATAATTTTTTGTTTGTTTTGTATGTTATGAATCATGCCTCTAAGCTAATGGCTTTTTACAGAAAAACTTTGCAACTTTAGAAAAATCTGGACAGTTTCTATTACTAATATGATATTACAAAAATAAACATTAACACAAAAAATTATACATTTCTTTCTCACAGGTATCTCTATTCTTACTTCTAAAAATCTCATTTTGTATTTAAGTTCTAACATAGTCCTTAGCAAGAGAAATTGGTTTCATGTTCATTGAGATGATTTGCTATTTTGATAATTTTAAACTGAAGCAAAATCAAGGTTTTTTGTTGTTGTTGTTGCTGTTGTTGTTACTTGAAACATGCATTATACAACATGTAGTTTCATTCAGGTAAGGATAGGTCTATTCCCACATGCTTCTACACATCCATTTACAAACACATATATATCAGTGAAAGAAAATGTTACTTGAATGATGGTTTATACAGTGTAGTATTAGTGAATTAAGCATATTGCTATTCCCATATGCCTCTACACATGTGTAGAAACTTTTAATGAAAGAAGACGATACTTGAAAGACGGATTATACACAGTGGTTATTCCCATACACTATTCCCATACTCTTCTACACATATATTTACAAACACCTGTATCTTAATGGCACAAAACCAGTCACACAGATCAATGGAACAGAACAGAAAACCCAGAAATGAACCCACAATTATATAGTCAATTAATCTTTGACAAAGCAGGAAAGAATATCCAATGGAAAAAAGACAGTCTCTTCAACGAATGGTATTGGAAAAACTGGACAGCAACATGCAGAAGAATGAAACTGGACCACTTTCTTACATCATACACAAAAATAAATTCAAAATGGATGAAAGACCTAAATGTGAGACAAGTAACCATTAAAATCCTAGAGAAGAACACAGGCCATAGCAACTTCTTACTCAGTATGTTTCCTGAGGCAAGGGAAACAAAAGCAAAAATAAACTATTGAGACTTCATCAAAATAAAGTCCTTCTGCACAGCAAAAGAAATAATCAACAAAACTAAAAGGAAACCTAAGGAATGGGAGAAGATATTTGCAAATGACATATCCGATAAAGGGTTAGTATCCAAAATATATAAAGAACTTATAAAACTCAACACCCAAAAAAACCCCAAATAATCCAGTTAATAAATGGGCACAAGACATGAATAGACATTTTTCCAAAGAATACATACAGATGGCCAACAGACACATGAAGAAGTTCAACATCACTGATCATCAGGGAAATACAAGTCAAAACTACAATGAGATATCACCTCACACCAGTCAGAATGGCTAAACTTAACAACACAAGAAACAACAGATGTTAGTGAGGATGTGCAGAAAGATGTTCTATTCAAAAATGTTGGTTTCACACGTATGGTTCAAAAAAGAAATCATCTTGGTGATGATATCCTATACTGGTGGAAAAGTTAGTCTTCATAGGACCATTATGAAGGTCATTTAAAAAAAGGGGTGGGGAGGGCGCCCAGGTGGCTCAGTGGGTTAAGCATCCACCTTCGGCTTAGGTCATAATCCCGGGGTCCTGGGACCTGCACCCCCCCAATCCAGGCTCCCTGCTCAGTGGGGAGCCTGCTTCTCCCTCTCCCTCTGCCCACCCCCCGCTCGTGCTCTCTCTCTCACTGTCTCTCTCTCTCAAATAAATAAATAAAATCTTTAAAAAAAAAAAAAGTGTGGGGAGACTGAATTTAATTCTTTCATGATTTCTGCTACAAAGGAAGAATAAAATCAAAACATAAAGAAGCATATGGTAGTAAGGTGCCGGAGAAAGAAGTGAAAACATAAAGATAGATTCATGAAGTTTGTTTCCCTTTTTAGTATTAACACTGTTCCTTCAAATCATCCTCTAACAGTTTCCTTCCCTTGACCCTAACCTTTTCCCTCTACCTTCATTTCTAAGCCTCAGTCACTTAATAAGCTCTAGTCAATTTATCCTATACCCTTCTTAGAGCAATATATCTCCCATCTCATTCCTTGCCAGAATGAAAGATCAATCTTGGAACAAGCTCCAAAAAACCCAGAGAACTGACCAATGAGATGGGTCAGGATTCTTCTGCAGAGTGCTGTGATGGCAAAAGCAGCATAATATGCTCTGCATGACTGGTACTAACATAGTCCGTAGTGTGCTCAGGAGACTAATGATCTATTCTCTAGGGATATTAGGCCAAATTGGCTGACCTCATCAATTAAGGGACCTAATACATGTCCTGAAGATCTTATAGGCTAACCACTAGATACCAAAGAACTAACACTAACGGTGGAGGAAAAAAACACACTGCATAATCTGATTATTAGCTAGAAGCATCCAAATCCAACCAATATCATTTATTACTACATGGTTCCAGTAGCACAGAAGCACTGGAAATATTTCCTTTCCTACTTTCTACATTTAACATGATGCTTTGCACAAAAGGCCACTGAGATCAGAACTAATGAAGAGCACAGACAATAACATATGAAAGTGCTGTGCCAACAGTAAAATCTTATACAATCTGTTATTATTATTAATAATACTCTCCCCAGCAAACATGACATGAATAGACATTTTTCCAAAGAATACATACAGATGGCCAACAGACACATGATGGCCTCATGTGGAAAACCCTCCATCTTTATGAATATATTCAATATGCAGAGTTAACTTCTTTTGCTTTCCAGAAAGAAAAATATATATATATATACCAAAGAAAAAGTTAGGCTTTATCTGGAAATTTAATGATACACACAGAAAAACACTGTATATCACTCAGAGCAAATAAATATGACAAGGACAAAATATATGCTTAAATTAGCATGAAATGGGACATAACAACATCTCATATATTGAAGACCCAAACAAACAAGTAAAAAGTTTACACAGAACAAGAAAAACAAATAACTATAAAAAATACACTTTCTAAAACAACATTCATCAAAGTAAATAAAACCTTTAAATGCACATGACCTCCTGGTAAATGGTAATTGTTTCACCCAAGGGAAACAAAAACTAGCACCCCCAAAAAAGAGGGAGGAGAAGGTTCACAGAACATTACAAAAAGATGAATCATCATAAAGCTTTGAAACTTGGTTTATTATAAAATAACATTTTAAGTATGCTACTTACAGCTCAGTAGTTTGTTATATGAGGAGAAAGTAGTGGAAGAAAAGTAAATAAAATGTTATGAGAACTTACAATGTCAGGGTATACTTCCTACCACTCTTAACAAAAATAATACAGGACTTAGAAAAACAACAGGAAAGAAAAGAACCACTGGACCTAACCTCTTGCAATAACTATGATTAGACTATTGATTAAGGACTAGTGCTGACTGACCTAAATAGAAAGTAACCAGTACCCTGGATGACTCATGAGAATGTGCCTTGTGAACCAAAAAACGTCACTTGTTTCTCCTCCGTTTTCTTCGAGCTTCCCTTCTAGAATGGACCTCTGTTTTCTTCCTGGGTCTCTAATTTACTGAACTAGAAGAATGGTTCTTAAATAAGTTTCAAAAATCAGTACATGTATCTGACTTTTAGATATAGAGGAACATCATTTTTCATAACCACAGAAACACATGTATTTGGGGGTTATATTTGGACCAGTGATTTTTATTTATTTTTTTAAGATTTTATTTATTTGACACAGAGAGAGAGAGAGAGAGCACAAGCAGGGGGAGAGGCAGAGGGAGAGGGAGGGGGAGAAGCAGACTTCCCGCTGAGCAGAGAGCAGGATTCGACTCAGGGCTCCATCCCAGGATCCTGGGATCATGACCTGAGCCTAAGGTAGACGCTTAACAGACTGAGCCACCCAGGCGCCCCTGGACCAGCAATTTTTAAAACTGTAGTTTCTGATTACCTTTTAAGTTGAACTTAAAATTTAAAAATCTTAACTATATTTTAGTGGTAACAATGTAATAAAGATTCAGCTTCTGGACTACAAAGAAGACCAAATTATAAGAAGATAATTTAAAGACACTGGCTAAGCAAAAGAATCAAGTAAGTTATTGGCCTTATTTATCCTATGCCCTCTATTTATAATTTGCTTCTAAACTCTAATGAAGAAAATTATATTCAGTGATAAAAATGCATTAATTCACTGATAGAAAAGCAAGAATATTCTCACGGATGTTCAACTTACTGGAAAAGGTAAATATACATTCAAGAAATACACTTTATTAAAGATTTCATTATGAAAATTAATATAATTATATTTATTTACATACATGGTTATAAAAATATGTATATATAAAATAAATATTTTAAATACTATCATATAATTATGAAAAAATAAGCATAAACAAGTTACTTTCCTTTTAGTTTTAAGTGACACATTTTTATTAAAAACTTTAAAGTAATTGTTAAACTAACATTTTAGGTATGACCGAGTAGTTCACTTAGCTAGAAAAACCTTGTTTATATACACATAGCAAAATTTTAAAAAGCAACCAGAAAACTCCTTTCTGCATCAATTCTCCACATTTTTTATAACAAGATACGAACAAACATTTTATAAATAACATTTACTATATACATTCCCATTAAAGAAAATATGTTAAATTTACCAGTGGGTTTCATATTCCCATATGCTCCACCCCAAAACTCTAAGACGAATTTCTAAATTTGACACTCTGAGTAAGATGGGATTTACTAATACACATTGCATTTTCATAAACTGTAAATTTTATTAAAAGTATTTGATAAAAATTTTAAATATATGATCAAAGATAAGAAATCAATATTTGTCTATTTTGCATTTAATACGGTTAACTCCCTATAAGATTTTAAATACTTTAACAACAATATGTAAAATGTTCATCACATCACCAGGTAATGTAGCAATCTATAAATGCTTAATAGCCCAAGTGAAATATAACAAAATAAATGTAATAAAATATTACATATAATAAACACAAAGCTAATGAAATCCAATACTAATGGGATTTTTAAATATATATTAAAGACATACTTTAGAAGTATACATAGAAAAAAACTCTGCAAGTATAAAATCTGCAAAAGAAAAATAAAAAGCAACAATATTCATTATATTCATTTTACTTGAATGCTTCATATAATTCATATAATTATAAAACAATCATCTATTCATAGAAACCATCAAGTAATGTAATTGTGTTTTCTTCAGAAAGATAACTTGCTTTAAAATTGCACTAAAATACACATAAGAAAAAAACTTACCATTTTAACCACTTTTAAGTATACATTTCAATGGTAGGAATTAAATACATTCATAATGTTGTGCAACCATCACCATATCCATCTACATAACTTATTTCATCTTGTTAAACTGAAACTATACCAAATGAACAATAACTCCCTGTCCCCCAGCCCTTGGCCACCACCATTCTACTTTTAGTCTCTATAATTCTGACTACACTATATACCTCATGTAAACAGAATCATATATGTCTTTTTATGACTGGTTTATTTCACTTAGCAAAATGTCTTCAAGACTCATCCATGCTGAGGCAGACAAGAGAATTTTCTCCCTTTTTAAGGCTGAACAATACTCCCTTGTATATATATGCCACATTTTGCTTATCTATCATCCAATGAACATTCCACGTTTAGCTATTGTGAATAATGTTGCTATAAACTTGAGTGTACAAATACTGCTTAGAGACCCTTCTTTTAATTCTCTTAAGTATATATTCACAAATGGAGTTGCTGAATCCTATGTTAAGTCTACTTTTAATTTTTTGAGAAACCACCACCTTGTTTTCCACAGCAGCTCTACCATTTTCCATTCCCACCAACAGCACACAAGATTCCAATTTCTCTACGTTCTTACCAACACTTGTTTTCTGGGTTTTTTGATAGTCGCCATCCTAATGGGTATGAAGTTGTACCACATTGTGGTTTTGAGTTGCATTACCATAATGATTAGTAATATCAAGCATCTTTTCATTCATATATCTTCTTTAGAGAAATGTCTATTCAAGTCCATTTTGAATTGGGTTGTTTTTTGTTATTGAGTTTTAGAAGTTTTCTATATATTCTGGATATTAAACCCTCAGATTTGCAGATATTTTCTCCCATTCTGTGAGTTGCCTTTTTACTCTGTGGATAGTGTCTTTTTTTTTTTTTTTTTAATTTTATTTATTTGAGAGAGGGAGAGAGAGAGAGCACAAGCAGGGGGAGGGGCAGAGGCAGAGGAAGAAGCAGACTCCCTGCTGAGCAGGGAGCCCGATGTGGGGCTCTATCCCAGGACCCTGGGATCATGACCTGAGCTGAAGGCAGACGCTTAACCGACTGAGCCACCCAGGCGCCCCTGGATAGTGTCTTTTAATGCACAATTTATTTTTTTAATTTTCATAAAGTACAATTTGTCTTTTTTCTTTTGCTAACTGCGCCTTTGGTTTTATATCCACAAAATCACTGCCAAATCCAATGTCATAAATAAAGCTTTTGCCCTATGTTTTCTTCTAAGAGTTTTATAGTTTTAGGTGTTATATTTAGGTCTTTGGTCCATTTTGAGTTAATTTCTGTATATGGTTGTAGGTAAGGGTCTTACTTCATTCTTTTGCATGTGGATATCCAGTTTTCCCCATGCCATTTGTTGAAAAGACTGTCCTTTCCCTATTGAATGGTCTTGGTATCCTTGTCAAAAATCATTTGACCAGATATGTAGAGGTTTATTTCTGGGCTCTATGCCCTATTCCATTTGTTTATATGTCTGACTTTATGCTACTACCACAGTTTTGATTACTATAGCTTTGTAGTTATTTGTCTTTAAAAATTATTTTGACCCTTCAGGGTCCCTTGAGATTCCACATAAAATGTAGGGTGGATTTTTCTATTTCTTTAAAAACATCATTGGGATTTTGATATGGAATGCACTGAATTTGTAGATTGCTTTGAGTACTACTGACATTAACAATATTAAGTGTTCTAATCCATGAATACAGCATTTGTTTCATTTTTTTATGTCTTCTTTAAATTTCTTTCAGCGATGTTCTACAGTTTTCATTGTACAAGTCTTTCACTTTCTTGGTGAAGTTAATTTCCTAAGCATTTTATTCTTTTCAATGCTACTGTGATTGTAACTGCTTTTTGTAACTTCCTTTTTTCAGAGGGTTGATTGTTCGTGTATGGTGATTTCTGAGTGTCGACTTTATATCCCGCTACTTTAATTAATTCATTTATTTGTTCTAACAGGTTGGGTTTTGCAGGGGTTTTCTGTTTGTTTGTTTTTTGTGAAATCCATAGGGTTTTCTACATATAAGATCACATCATCTGCAAACAGAGAATTTTACTTCCTCTTTCTAATTTGGATGACTTTTCTTTCTTTTTCTTGACTAATTGCTCTAGCTAGAACTTCCAGTACTATGTTGAATAGAAGTGGTGAAAGCAGACTTCCTTGCCTTCTTCCTGATCTTAGAGGAAACACTTTCAGTCTTTCGTCATTGAGTATGATGTTCACTGTGAGTTTTTCATAAAAGACTTTTATTAAGTTGAGATAGTTTCCTTCTATTCCTAGTTTGTTGAGTGTTTTATCATGAAAGGATGCTGAATTTTGTCAAATGCTTTTTCTGCATCCATTGAAATGATCATGTATTTTTTTTCTTTTCATTCTGTTGATATTACAGATGCTGATATTACAGATTAAATTGATTAATTTTTATATGTTGAACCATCCTTGCATTCCTGGAATAAATCCCACCTGATCATCATACATAGGCCTTTTAATATGCTACTGAATTCTGTTTGCTAGTATTTTGAGGATTTTTGTGTCAATGTTTATAAGGAATATTGGCCTATAGTTTTCTTGTAGTGCTCTTGGTATCAAGGTAATTCTGGCCTCATAAAATGAGTTAGGAAGCATTCCTCCCTCTTCAATTTTTTTAGGGTAAGTCTGAGAACTGAAAATAATTATTCTTTAAATGTTTGGTAGAATTCACCAGTGAAGGCATCAGGTCAAGGGTTTTTCCTGTCAGTAGATTTTTTTATTACTGATTTAGTCTCCTTACTAGTTACAGGTCTATTCAGATTTTTTATTTCTTCATGATTTAGTCTTGGTAGGTTTTGTGTTTCTAGGAATTTGTCTAGTTCATCTAGGATATCCAAATTGTTGACATACTGTTCATAGTACTCTTATATAATCCTATTTCTACAGAATTTGTAATAATGTCCCCATTTTCAATCTTATAATTTAGGCCATCTCTCCTTTTTATTAGTCTATCTAGCTATGACTGTCGATTTTATTGATCTCTTCAATTTGGCTTCATTAATTTTCTCTATTGTTTTTCTGTTCCCTATACCATTTATCTCTGCTCTAATCTTTAATTTCTTTCCCTCTGCTACCTTTGGGTTCAGTTTGTCCTCCTTTTTCTAGTTTCTTACATTATAAATTTAAGTTGTTGATTTGTATAGTTGACATACATTATATTACTTTCGGGTGACAACACAGTAATTCAACATTTATACACATTACAAAATGCATTTATATACATTATGAAAGATTTGACATCTCTCTTGATTTTTAATGTAAGCAATTATAGCTATAAATTTCTCCCGTTGCACAGATTTTGCTGTCCCATAAGTTTTAGTATGTTGTATTTTTTTCATTCCTAAGTATTTCCTAATTTCCCTTGTGACTTCTTCTTTGATCCATTGGTTGTTTAGGAGTATTTCATTTTGCACAAATTCATGAATTTTCCAGTTACCATATGGTCTATCTTAAAAAATGTCCCACATGCACTTGAGACAGATGTGTATGCTACTGTTAAGAAGAGTGTTCTGCATATATGTTAGATTTAGTTGGTTTACTGTGTTGTTTAAGGCCTTTATTTCCTTACTAATATTTTTCTGATTATTCTAGAGACTACCGTGAGTGTGGTATTAAAATCTTTAGCTATTATTATGATGCAATGTTTCTTTTCAATTCTGTCAGGTGTTGCTTCTATATTTTGATGGCCTGACACTAGATGCATAAATATTTATAATCACTATGTCTTCTTGCTGTATTAAACCTTTAATTAATATATTTATTAATATATAATGTCTTTTATAATCTAATTAAAATTCTCTTACTACCTCAATTCAATTAAAAATTAAGCTGAGATTTCAGGAAGACTTTTAAAAAAAAGACTATCCCATTTTATAATTTACCTGTGTGAATCCAAATTATGCAAAAAAAAAAAAAAAGACATTGATGTTGATTTCAAAGTTTTGCACTCAACAAAATGCCTCTGTTCCATAACTGACTTTGTAAAAAGTAAATTATATAAACAAATTTATATTATGCAATGCTGTTTTTATCTGTTTTATATTTGGGATGGATTATTAGAGAGAGAAAAAAGAATTCTGCTGTTAAAAAATTTATGAAAAACGGTATCCTATGGCTACACTGTGGTAATTTCTAGAGCAGAGAAACATAAAACACAGGTCTCAACGAGGTAACATCAAATGACCTAAGGGAAAACTCTACAGACTATATAGATTTTCAGAATTCTAAGGCAAAATTTTGTGCCATTATATAATTCACAGATATCTAATGGCATCATGAGAGTAGTATCTGGCATTGTTCACACCAGCTGGAGAGCACCAATTATTCATATTTCTCCTTAACACTACATTCAGTGACATTAGGTTGGTAGCTTGAAATGGGCCATAATAGGAACATGTATATCATGAAAATCTGCAAAAGAAAATCAATCAAGGTTTTTGTTTTTTAAATCTATACCCCACCCTGACTCTCAGACCAGGTATTAAATATTTACCAGTGTAACACTAGAATATTAAACTGCAGAAGGTATTTTGATACAAAGGTCACTTATATTACCTACATAATTTTTTTAAGACAGAAACATTTTTTTTTCAAATAAACAATGGTAAAATGCAATGTAAAATAAAAGTTTAGTTCAAAGAAACCTATATTTTAAAAAAATAAGGGAGAGAAAATACTGTATCTTGACAGTCCATTCCATCTGAAATTTTAATAGTTCTTCCTTAAAAAAAAAAAAAAAATGCATCTCCCCACAAGAACTATGGCATTGATCCTGTCTCTTAGAAAAGTTCCTAATTTTTTCAATAATTTGAGGTCAAATGAAATAAATTAAACTCTTCCTCTCTGTGGCCAATCAGCCTTCAATATTTAAAGAGACAAAACTGGGGCACCTGGGTGGCTCAGTCCTTAAGCTAAGCGTCTGCCTTTGGCTCAGGTCGTGGTCCTAGGGTCCTGGGATTGAGCCCCACATCAGGCTCCCTGCTCAGCGGGAAGCCTGCTTCTCCCTCTTCCACTCCCCCTGCTTGTGTTCCCTCTCTCGCTCTCTCTCTCTGTCAAATAAATAAAGATCTTTTATAAATAAATAAAGAGACAAAACATACAGTTTCAGGATTTTCTCTTTGATGTTTACTCTACGTTAAAGATTATAAAGATTTTCAAGTAAAATATTGCTACTGATCTTAAGAAAAATCCATCATGCAGAGCATAATTAATTTTTTTATAAAGAAAATTATATCTGGTACCATGACAACTTCAGCAAATCTAGTAATTATGAAATTAATATTAAATGTTAGAATATCAAAATAGAGAAGATAATTATTTTGAATATGCATAAAACCAACCCTACAACCTTAGTCTGATATTTATCATAATTCATTTTGCATCAGTTTAGATACCAGCTCATTTTCTCAGTCCTCCTATGTTTCTCACCAGGTTTCTCCAACTACTTCATCAGACCAGGCCTGCCACACTGAGGTTGGAATCACATAAAAGTCTTGAGCCCGAGAAGTGACCTCAGTACCCAAGGGACATTCCTTTTATTTGTGCCTCACATCTGTCCTCCAGTTAACTTTGACTTTTATTCATTCACTTAAAAGTCATTACAAACCCACCATGCTATAGGCCTTGTGCAAGACACTGGAGATATGGAAAACAAGAAAAACATGTCCATGACTTCATGGAGGACAGTCCACTGAACAAATAATCTCATAAAAAGTTATAATTATAAATTATTATTAATGCTGTGAAAAAAAAGTATATGACTCCATGAAAGTGTAACAGGGAGACCTGCCCCCTTTGGAGGCTCAGAAAAAACTTCCCCGAGAAAGTGAAATTTGAGTCAAGACCTGAAGGATCAGGATGAGGAGAGTTCCAAAGTACAAAGGAAACAGCACTTTTTCAATTCCAGACATGCTGGTTTCACCTTTCCTGAACTTTTATTTCCACCTTTGCTGTCTCTCGGCATTTTTCTCCTGGATTTTATTGTATCTAGTGACCAGCTCCAACCCTTCCTATCCCTGTAATAATAACAACAGCTAATGTTAATACTGAGTTCATACTACTTGGAAGATATCATTCTAAGCAATTTATGTATGTGAACTCATCTAATCCTCACAGTGACCATGAATTAGGTCACATTTCCTCACTTTACAGATGAAGAATCTGAAGCACAATCATAAGTTACTTGCCCAAAATTACACAGCTACTGGTACTAGTCCTTGAATGTCCATCATCTCCCTCATAACCTATCACTCTTACAGAAACCCCAAGGCACTGAACTAAACTGGCACAGTATTTAGGCAAAGAATATCAAGTCTCCTATACCCTCCAAACTGCTACCATCTTCAACTAGGCAGGTCATGCTTTTTCTCTGGTTTTCAAGAAATTATGAATGAAACATTGACCAAGGTGGCCTACACTAAAACATCTCCAGGGACAAAAAAATTTTTTAGAATACGTAACGTAATATTCTTATAAAAAGTTATTCACCAGATTATGAAATAATGAAAACTGGGCTAGGAGAAAGAGTTATAATTTATTCAATTCCTTCTGTACCTCCCAAGGAAGAGGAAGATAAGAAAAATTTTTATTTTCTTTTAATCCAAATTTGTAAAACTGTATTTGTTTTGTAAAACATGTATTTGTTTTGTAACAACATGTAAAAATCATGTTTTGTAAAACATGTATTTGCAAAACTAAATTAATATCCACTAAATTGGTTATGATGTAGAAGAAATTCCCAAAATTATTTTCTTTTGATAAGCAACTTTTAAATGATTAAAAAAAAAAAAGAAATAACCATTAAATGACCAAGGCCTCACCGAAAACTACATTTAGATATTTTTTAAAATTCTTGTTATGATCAAAAGTTTCATTTGTAAATTCACCATTGAAGGTGATATGAAAAACAGTAATTAAGTGGGTGATTGATACAAGTGAGTGTATGACTCATAGTTTGCAAAGAAAAATAATTTTGGGGAAAAGGCTCAGGAAGAAAAGAAGCAAATAATGGATTCTGGAAGAAATCAAGACCTTTCCTGTCCAAGTACTGTCACCAGTTTTTATTACTTGAAGATTAAGGGAATAGTGAATAAAGCTGTCTGCCAGACAGCAGAAAAGGTAAGAAATAACATTGTCTCTAAATGTACCTCACATGAAAGTTTTCAGAAATAACATTTATAAAATTAAACTTTCTATAAAAAGTTACTAGAAAACCCAACTCAAATCAGAACAATGGAAATGTCAAAATAAACCAACATTATATTTGTCAGAAACTTGAACAAAATGAAACGTCAGGATAGGTCAAGTTGTAGAATCGTCTAATTTTATTCCACCTGGTTTTAGAACAAAGGCAGATCCAATACTGATTTTTAGGAGATTTTGTAGGGCTTGGTTTGTTTTTGTTTGGCTCTTTTTCTACTTCAAGGTTAATGTAAGATAAATATTTAGTTTTTGCTATTAGGGTTCAAAAAATTTATATAATGAGCTTTAGTTTCTGGTTCCAGAGGTCAAATTCAAGCCACTGAATTCAAATTGTTCCACTTTTTTACTAATTGTCCCTTCCCTCTCATATATATCTCAATTACATCATATATATATATTTATATGTACTTTTTTTTTTTAGGCTCACATTTAGGTATGGGTGTTAATTGTTAACCATGCATTATGAATCTTCACAGAAAATGAAGAGAATTTCATTTTGATTAAGTTGTATTTAACCAGAAGTTTTATCCAATTTAGTATTTTATTTACATTTTCGTGTATATTTTAGAGTCCCTACTACATGACAGCACTGAGCTAGATATTTTATACACATAATCTAATTTAAGAATACTGGGCTTACCTTGTTATACATATATATATATGTGTATATATATACACTGCCTACGGACACTGCCTACGGATAAGGTAAACGAATATTTTTGTGATCAAGCAACCTAAGTCATATCACTGATGGCTTTCATATGAGCAACATCCAGCCATTCCAGCATACTTTATGCATATAGCTTAGAACTTAGTTCATAAAAACTGTCTGATCCAACTTAAAGAAATCTCAAAAAAAAAAAAAAAAATTAAAGGCTGTGTATGTCTGTGTGTATGCACACAAATGTGTGTTAGATGACTGATTCAAACCTAGGCAGTCCAATTATAAAATCTTTGCTCTTAACCACTAAGCCACTATATCCTGGAAAAGAAGAAAGGTGTGACTTTTAGAATGGAAATAACCAATTTAGGTAATAATAGTACTTCTAAAATAAGAAACCATATTTCTGAAGTCAGTACACTAAGTATCAGCATTAAGTTATAAAAACACATTTGATGAAAATTTACTATGATAAAGATTTTTTTTTTCCTTTTGTAAATGTGCTTAATTTCCAGAAAGTTTCCAGCTTTATCTTTTTGGATATTATATCACCTAACATTTTTGTAATCTCTTTATAGAGTTTAAAGCAGTTTTGTATCTAAAACTTTATATAATCCTGCCAGCAACACTAAATAAGGCAAGTATGATGGTTAATTGGATATGTCAACTTTGCTGGGCCACAGTGCCCAGATATTTCGTCAAACATTATTGTAGATGTTTCTGTGAAGGTTTTTCTCGGTTTTTTTTGTTTTTTTTTTTAGATGAGATTAAAATTTAAATTACTATACTAAGTAAAGCAGATTACCCTCCATAATGTGGGTGGGCCCCATCCAATTAGTGAAAAGCCTTAATAGAACAAAGACTGACTTCCTTGGAACAAGAAGGAATTCTGCCAGCAGATTGCTTTTGGCCTCAAACTGCAATTCTTACCTGGGTCTCTAGCCTGCCAGCCTACTGTGCACATTTTGGACTTACCAACCCTCTTTGAGATTCAATTCCTTGAAATGAATCATTCAATCTCTGCTCCTCCCCATATGTGTGTATGTGTGTACATACATATGTATACACACACACACACACACACACACACACATCCTGTTAGTTCTGTTTCTCTGAAGAACTCTGAATCAAATAGCAAGGTAGTTAAGAAGTCTAACAAAACAAGAAACAGGAATTCAGATCCTCACTTTTGTCTCTAGTCATTCCTGAAAAGATACCAAAATTATCAAGAGTCTATGCTAGAACTCAGTTTTCATATCCAAACCACTCAGCCAATGTCATGTTCTTTTTCTTTTAAAACTATTATTTGATAAAACTAATCAACTCTGCAAAACACTATGGCAGATCCTCAAAAAGTTAAGCATAGTCACCCATATGACCCAGCAATTCCACTCCTAGGTATATACCCAAGAGAAGTTAAAACATATGTGACACAAAAACTTGTATATGAATGTTCATAACAGCATTATTCACAGCAGCCAAAAAGCAGAAACACAAGTGCCATCAATTGGTGAATGCATAAAAAGGATGCCTATAAATGCCGTAGTTCAGGGAAAAAAGAAATGAAGTACACACAACAACTTGGATGAATCTACAACTTGGATGCTACAACTTGGATGAATCTTGAAAACATGCTAAATAATGCAAAGCAAATGCAAAAGGGCACATATAATATGAAGCCATTTATATGAAATGGCCAGATTAGGAAACTCCATACAGACAAAAAAAAAAAAAGATTAATAATAGTTGTCAGGGGCAAGGAGAAGGGGCTCAATGCAGAGTGAATGCTAATGGAATATAGGATTCCCTATTGGAGTGATGAAATGCTCCTGAATTAATAGTGATGATGGTAAAACCTTGTGAATATACTAAAAACCATTGAATTGTACACTTTAAAATTGTGAATATTAGGAAAAGTGAATATCTCAATTTGAAAAGTGTTAAAAAACAATAACACTAATCAACTTACCTGGCCTTTTTGTGGTGCCAAACAACGAACAACTTCATCCACCATTACCGGAATATGTAATTTAGTCATGGCTTCGAAATCTCTATCTTGAGATCTGTGTATCTCCTGAGTTCCAGTTTGATCTGTTTGCTCCTGGGCTTCATATTCATTATATCTTTGTGCTGTATCATGTATTTTTTTTGGCCAGACACCTAAATTAAATATGCCAGATTCCAACCAGCATGAAAGAAATTCTTTATAGATTCTACAAAAATATGGGTATCGAAGCATTCTGTAGGTCAACAAATCTAGAAAAAAAATTAAAAATATCATGATTGTTGATTTTTAAAATATACAATTTTATATAACTTTTTAATGTGGCCTGATAAGCTCTAAAACCATTAACGTTTTAATGATCAAGGATGTAAAAATTGATTATTAAGTCATCATTTTTTGGAAATATACTTTTCTAACCTTAATTAACTCTAAAGAATGGATTCAGTGCATTAGAACTATTTATTTAGAAAAGTTATCTGGCGGGGGGTTGGGGGATGGGGTAACAAGGTGATAGGCATTAAGGAGGGAATGTGATGTATTGAGCACTTGTGAGCAGTTGTGATGTATATACAACTGATGAATCAATGAACTCTACCTCTGAAACTAATAATACACTATCTGTTAATTAATTGAATTTAAATTTAAAAATAGCTATTTGGATGATTAAAGGGATTACGAATATTATCTTATTTCAGGTTCAGGTGGTCTTTTATTTTAAGCTCTTCTATTTGTTTTTCTCATGTTAAAGCTTCATCTTCAGTTTAACTTTGTTTGAAAAATTGTCCCTGGAAAAAGATATGCATGTTTATCCAAAAAGAAATGAGGGTAAAAATCAGTTTGTGAAAATCTTGCAGACTTGTTATGAATATTCTCTGACGAGATTATCTCACCATGGCCTCTATCAGTAAAGCATGTTCCAATTTAAATTATAACTTTATAAACACTCAACTGAGCATACTTTGGCTTTGTGTGTCCCCTGCCCCCCCAAAACAAGTAAATAAATAATTAATACATTCCTTAACTTTCTCACACTTGTTCTTTTTGATTCTGCAATCTGTAACTGTTTCAAATGCAGAGGGAAAAGTATTTATGAAATATAGTAACAGAAAACCTTTTGGAAACACTATGCTTTTTATATATTAGATTTTAAGCAACGTTTTTAATACTACTACAGTAAATACCAAGTTAACACTCTTCTTCCTTCCTTATAGATTATTAGTTATTTAAGAATAAGACCCACATCTTTCTATCCACAAACGCAGATGCACACTAGGTGCTTCATAAGTGTTTTCTGAAGAAAAAAAAAAAAAAAATGAATGGATGGGAGGGTAAACTCTAGATTCTACAGAATATTTTTATCAAAACTTATTTTAGGAAATTTCACCTGCCTGACTGTACCAAAAACCACATTCTCAAAATGCTTCAAGAAACATAAATATCTCCCCCACCAAAAAAAACATAAATATCCTGCTTAAATATGCCTTCCCTTCCTTTTGCAATAGAAATGAAAAATGTTGAAAAGTTGATCACATGTAATGACAAGAAAAGAAATACATTTATATTATATAAATATAATATATAAACCAACAAAATGTTACCTTAAGGAAATGCCAACTTTACCTAAGACATAATCCACAGAATTATGTGGCAAATGTGACACAGGAAAAATATAGGAAAAAAAAAAAAAAAGACTGGAAGTAAGTGTTTAAATAATATTTTGGATGTTCACTGGTGACAAGTTAGCCAAATTATTAATTGTGCCTCGTGTTTTTCAGAAAGCTTATACAAAGTAAACCCAACTACCCACTAACCTAGTGTTTGTAACATTTTTCAAAATAAAAGTTAACATTTACTGGACACTTACCAAATACTACTAAACTCATTCAATACTTACCACACCTCTTAGAGGTAGGTAGTATTATTTCTATTTTACAGATGAGGAAAACAGAGAAGTAATTTGCCAAAAGGTCATATACCTAGAGAGCTATAAGGCTAGAACTGTAACTCCAACATTCTATCCCCAGAGCCTAAAATCTTATCTTAGCCTCTATGCTACAAACATAGACCATTGGTTCTATTTATTGCACCCATGTAATTGAATGGTACTTAATTACTATATATTTGTACTATCTCATGAATTAGATTCTTTTTCTGTAAAGAACCAATATCCTATTACTTGGTCCTACTCCATTTGGAAATACAGTATAACAGAGGACACGCAATGTATAGGCCTAAATAGTGGAATGTGGAATATTTAAGCAGTCTACACTGTATGTCCAGATATAAATATGTGAATCAATTCCAATACAGGAATCAAAACCACATAGGAAAAAGCAAGTAGAACAGATAGGGGGAAAAAATTCTTCTTTTGCTAGCATTTAACTCTTTTCTTCTGCATTCAATTTCTATGTATTTACTCAACTTTGTTCCAGGTAAAAAGCCTAAAGATTTTATTATGCACTAATTGGCTACTAACGTGGGTCAACATGGAGAAAGGACTTCAATAATTTTCCTCTTTGGTTGTTTCCTGAATACCTCCCTAAGAATGGAAAGGGGCAAGCTCTAAATTAGGCAGTTCCATCCCTTTAGGCAGCCCGGTCTCCTACCAGATAACCCAGCGCACTCCTGCAGCTGGCTCCAAACCAAGCACCCTAAATGATGCAAGGTAGTTTGTTTCCTCCGGTCACAAGAAGGAAGCGGGGAGTCGGGAAACCTGACCGCTAGAGCCAACTCTGTGGTTTCCCTGGGTAAATCATTTAACTTTGCCAGCAAAGTTCAGTTTAAGCTGTTGAATCCAGGGAATTGGCCAGGTTACCCTTTCAATTGTGGGAACACGAAGGTGAGTGATACCTTTGAAAGCTACTTCCTCAACGGTGCTACCAATTACCATCATTGCACTTAGCCTTCCCTCCGGAGAAAACCGTTTGAAAATTTAATTCCTAAGGCCAAAAACGCAGCCTGGAAGCTGGCAGCCGAGTGCACAGAAAGTGAAAGAGGTTCTAAAGTTAAGGAAGAATGCATCCTTTTGCCTAAGAATTATACTCGGAAGAGGGAAAACTGTTTACAAACTTCTGAGCTCAGATGAATGAGTGTTGAGGAGAGGAAGCGGGAGCAGGAGCGTGTTTTCTTTGTCCTGGGCGAATCCGGCGACCTCTGGAAGTTCCCCCAAAGGCATGGGGTGGGCTCCAAAAGAGCTCCCGGGTCTCGGCCACCTTCTCCTCACCTGAGGCACGAAGAATTCTCAGTTGGCTTCTAACTCGGGCCAGCGACGACCACTATGGGGCCAGAGAACGTGAAACTGCCGCACGTCTAAGTCCCAACCTTGGGGGAAACTTGCAAGGACGGACAGATTGGCCCCACGTCCGCCCCAGCAACACAAAACCGACTGCCTTTCGTTCCGCTGTTTCCAGGACCCAGCTGACAAAGGGTGTTGCGGGCACTGGGGATTTCAAATAGTGTTCCTGGAAGGGGCAGGAATAAGAACCTACTACTGCCAGGTTTAAATTTACTTTTACGTGTTTTGTTTTGTTTTTTAATGTCTGAGGCAAGTTTAAATCTAACTTTCCATTTTATCCTTAATCTCCACTCTGTTTGGTTTATTATGAAGCTATGTTAAATTTCTGTGTTCTTTATAACACAGCCATTAGTTATACTCCAATTTCTAACAAAAGGTGGGAATTTCTGTCTCCTTCAGCACTACATGTTTTTAAGATTTTGGTTCTTTTTCCTTCATTTCGTTCCAAAATACACCAGTCTCTTATACTTTCTGCTATACTCCTTAATGTTTCGCCAAACTAAACAGAAGCCAGCTGGCACAGTGATGGCATTGATTGTAACATTAAAGTTTCTTTGCTTTAACTGTACAGTTAAGAATATGGACCTCATCATCTGAACGTGCTAAAGGGCAAGTGTAAGACAGAATTTAAAGTTAAATGTAAAATAAGCACCTACATTAGGTGTGGAAACACCTGTTAGCAAGCCTTACAATGTGGGTGTCAAAAAAGATGATATCTAAAACACTTCTTATTCACCAACAATCAATGCAATTTTACAAGAAATTGGCTTTTAAAAAATGCCTATTTTCAGAATAGATTAAGAAAGCATCTTAATATCACTTAATTTAGAAAATATTTCTGAGACAAAGTCCTCAATTCTGAACTGGCTGGTTTGTACAGTTAATAATAAATAATTTAGGGATTTTATGAAAACTTCAGTTTTTTTTCTTCAGTAAAATAAATGGTGCCTACATCTCATGGACTGTTTTGAGAATTAAATGAAATAACATATATAAAGTTAACAAAATGCCTGGGACACCAATGGTAAAGTACTATAGAGTGAATGCATATTTGAAATAAAAAGGCTTCTCAGTTTTATTACCAAACCCAGCACCACACAAATAACTATTGCATTAGCTAAGATATATGTAATATAGCCAGCCATTAGTGTCTTTATTGATGCTCTATCCAGAGTTCAGAAACAATCATGTAACATGAATCAGATACAATACAGTGCTTCTGATTTTCTTCAATAGGAAATAAATGTCCATATTATGGAGGTTTTCATATATTATTTCACTTGTAATACTCTGCAATGTGTTGTGCCATCCTATTTATTATGGGGATAAGCTCCATATAAGAATATAAACTCCAAGAGGGCAGGGATTTTTACTTATGCTATTATGTCCCTAAAGTCTACAATCAGAAATTGCTGAATGGATACAATAATGTTAATATAAAGAATAACAATGACATTCAGATCACACTATTAAAAATATCCTGACAAAGATGGCTTAGCAAACATATTTCCCATTTTTTTTTCTGGTATTTTTTTTCTTATTAAAGCATACATTCTGAAATAATATCTACAATCTAAGACTTACAAAACCACTGCATCCAATAATGAACTAGGACAATAAATTTAAATGAATTTATTTTGTAAAGTCATCATTAGAAAGAAATGTAAAAACAACAAAACACCAAATAGTTTCAGTCAGCAATAAAGGGAGTAGGCCTGGGAGTCCTGAGAAATGAAGACTGGGGCCTCAAACCAAAAGCCCTGGACTTTCAATTAATTGAAACACTGACCCCAGTTCGATCCAGTGAAAGTGGCTAAAAGGAACAGGTCCCTACACCTACCAGAGCATGGGACCCGCGCCTTGAAGGCCTCACTACTCAATAAAGAAAAGGAGAATATAAACATTCAGAACCCATTAACCCACACCCAACAGGCTCCACCTCTCCCACAAGCAGACGGCACAAGCCAACCCCTGCCCTCTCCCGTCTCACTCACACCCTGAACCCTGGGACCCGGCCATGCGCCCGCGGGTCTGGAGGTGGCCTGATGATCCCAGGTGGCTACCTCCCACCGGCAGCTGAGGTCTAGCCCCGCCCACCTCGGCCAACGCCTCCGGAAACAGCCGTGCGCGTTGCCCTGGCGACGCGCAGCAAGGCCGCTTCCACTGAGCTGCGCGGCTGAGACTCCTGGCGCCAAGCGGCAGCGCGCCACGGCAACGTCCGACGTGATGGCGTAACGAAGTCGGCAGCCAATGAAACGAGGTGCTGAAAAAGCTGGCTTGGGTTTGAATCTTGTGGCTGAGTTTGAATCGTGGAGAGGCGGCCGTCGTAGTGAAGTGTCGTGGTAATCTTTGCTGGACCTGAGGTGAGTGAGAGGCACGCGAGGAGAAACCTCTCGTCTCGAGACGCTCCTTTTGATGACCCATCTCGGTGGAAGCGGAAGGCTCCTGGGGCTGCCTTTGGAGTAGAGGACGGGATGGGCTTGTTGACAAATGCGGAAGGGTTAAGTAGTGGGTGTGTGTGTGCGGCGGTGAGGGTAGTTAGGGTCCCTGGGGAGAAAGTGAAAGGAAGAAGGAACTCGAGAACCCGCTAGAGCATAACTCTGCCTGATCAGGAGCCCTTGACTGCTCATCAGGAAGGGCAGAAATCTACTGCCTTAAATTCTGAGGAAGTCGGAAGTTTTAAAAGGCATCCTGGCCCCTTTCCCAGACTGGCAGAGCACTTTCATTGCCCTGCACCTTACAGTGTCTAAAGTTCATTCCGCACTCCTAATTCAGAGTGTTTTGTTTCAGATACAGATGTAAATGTAACTCTGGGCTTAACTATCAAATAAGGAGTTTTGGTTCTCCAACTTAAAAACTTTTTGTCCTGCAAGGTTCTGCTGTGAGCCTGGCAAAGGTCAGTCGGGAACCTCCTCTGAGTCCCAGTTGTAGCATCAAGACAAGACTTGCCAGCACTGCCTAGCGGGATTGCCAAGAATGGTATGGAAGCGATACTGCTTGGCAAAATGCTTTGCGAATGAAACGTCCTCTTGAACCTTGAGAATAAGTCCTTCTACTGTCTGTTCTTAGTTTCTGCAAAACTCTTTTAGGAGCTCATTAGTTTCTGCAAAACTCTTTTAGGAGCTCATTAGGCACAGTTACTTCTGTTCATGAAAAGAAGTTATGTGACCGGAATTGAATAATTTTGTTGTATAATACATAGTTTAGGTTAAAAAAAAAAAAAACTATTAACTATCAAGTAGAATGTATTAAGCATTCTACAGGTTTTAGTTGGTAGTTGTTATTCCACCAGCTTCAGCACTCCGCCTTGGATTTTGGAAAGTATTTATGAACTTTGGTGCTAGAGAATATAAGAACCAAAGGCAAGATAGTGTTTGTTACTAAGTTTCTATTACCTTGTAAGAATTGTCTGTTTCAGTAAACAAAGATTATCTTGCCTTTAACAGTAATAAATTAATCTCTTCTGTTACTGAACAAGTATTTGAAGTACATAAAATTTTCACTTTAAAAGTGCATCTTGTCAAAGTGCATTGATACCTTGAATCGATTAAGGTACACAACAAAATCACCTTTATGCTGTCAACTCTATGAAATGTAGGAGGAAAAAAATAGCCCAGATGTTAGTGCTGCCCTTCACTCTATTTGAAATTTCTTTCTTACGTGATGTTTTTAACTAGTAGAAGCACTAGCTCTAACACTAAAGTTAGTTCCAAGGACGGGTGTAAGTTGCATAGAGACTATAAAAGATAGTGTATGGAGGATAGTTCCTGCTCCTAGAAAGTGTTTGTTGAACCTGAATCTAATTCAGATTTAAGCTTGAATTTAAGAAATAATTCAGAATTGTATGACTCCACATTCAAAATAATTCATGCAGCATTTCTGTTCCTTTGTTTGAAAATATTCTGTTCTTATTCCAGTGGAGCATTGTTGTTAGGGAACATGGGCTTTGGATTTAGGCCTGAGTCTACATTCTGGCTCCTCACTTACTAGTTATGTCATCTTGGAAAAATTTCTTATCTTAAACTAACTTTCTGTTTTTGTAAAATGGAGACTATTACAGAATATACCTTATATGATTATTTAAGGATTGAATGAGATGATGAATGTTAACTGGTTTTGTTTTTTTTTTTTAAAGATTTTATTTATTTGACAGAGACATAGCGAGAGAAGGAACACAAGCAGGGGGAGTGGGAGAGGGAGAAACAGGCTTCCTGCTGAGCAGGGAGCCCGATGTGGGCTCGATCCTAGGACCCCGGGATCATGACCCAAGCCGAAGGCAGACGCTTAACGACTGAGCCACCCAGGCGCCTCAAAATGTTTACCATAATGTCTGATATACAGAGCATGCTCAAATGATAATCATTGTTGTTCATTAGTAGTAGTTATGACCTTATTGACCTAATTTAAGAGTTCTCAATTAATAGTGTATTTGCTAAGAATAGATAACTGTTTGATATCCCACAAGCAGAGAGAATCATACTTTCAGTTTTATTTCAATATTCATTCAAGAGCTCCTTTCCTGGGCCCTGAAGTTTTTATCAAAAATAGGCAAATATATATTTTTACCTTGTATGAGAAAATTTCTGGAGACTATATATTTACAAGCAAAAGAATAGTGATTTTAATACTTCAGCTTTACATCCAGTTAGTCTGAGTTCAAATCCCATGTCTTGTGCTTCCAATAGTGTGACTTTAGCCAATTAACTTAATCTATATTATAGTTATCCCTCTGTAAAATAGAAATGATTATAAATACCTATATCATAGGATTGTTATGGGGATTAAATAAGAAGTATGTAAATTGCTTAGCAATTTCTATTTGTATACTAAGTGTTCATTAGAAAGTATTCTAGGGGCGCCTGGGTGGCTCAGTCGGTTAAGCGACTGCCTTCGGCTCAGGTCATGATCCTGGAGTCCCAGGATCGAGTCCCACATCGGGCTCCCTGCTTGGCAGGGAGTCTGCTTCTCCCTCTGACCCTCCTCCCTCTCATGCTCTCTGTCTCTCATTCTCTCTCTCTCTCAAATAAATAAAAATAAAATCTTTAAAAAAAAAAAGAAAGTATTCTATAAATACAACATTATTAAATGAAGGATTGTACTTACGGTAAATTTTAATACTTTTTTGTTTTGTTTTGTTTTTGAAAGGAAAATAACTAGTCTTGTTTAAAATCGAAATGATACAAAAGGATATACAGTAGAAAGTAAGCCTGCCTGTCACCCATACCTTCATATTTCCCCACCGTGGGGCAACTGATGCTATCAGTTCTTGTGTTCTTTTCCTAAAAGAGCCCATACATATAAAAATATGTATGTCTTTTAAAAATACAAATGGTTATATGCCAAGTCTGCTATTTTGCACTTGTTTTGCACATGTATCTTGAAAATCTGCATTAGTTCATTCATTCATTTATTGAACAAGTATGTACTGAGTCCTAAATATTGAACAAGCCCTGTTCAAGGTTCTGGGGTACAGATGTAGTCCATATTCTCATAGTGTTTATATTCTAGAGGGGAAACAAGCAATAAATATGTAACCAAATGATACATATTTTCCAATTAGTCTAGATGCTAAGAAGAAAAATAAAGCTGGTAAGGGATGGAAGAGGAAAGAGCAGGGTGACACTATTTTGAATGGAATCTTTAGGGAAAGCCTCTGTGAGGTGATATTTGAACAGAGACGTGAATAACGAACTGAGAGATTAAGATTTGCAAATCTCTGAAGGTAGTGCCTTCCAGGCAAAGAAGAGAAAGTGCAAGGCCATGAGGTTAGAACAAGACAGAATGTTTTAGGAACACTAAGAAGGACAGTGTGACTGAAGCAGAATAATCAAAAGGGAGGATACCATTTGAAAAAGAGGTCAGAGAGGTAGATGGGGCCAGATGTGGAACCTACTGGACATGCTAGGGAGTTTGCATTTTATTCTTGTGCAGGAAGTCATTGGAGAGTTTGGAGCTGGGGAATGACAGATACATAACATGATCTGATTGCTCTTGAAGAAGGCATCTGTACATGCAATCAATTAAATAAAATTTATTATTGTACTTGCATATAATTAGGGGTGAATCTTTAACTTAATTGGCTTATATTTATCTTGGGTGAACAGTACCTGCTTATAATATAAAGTTTAGAATTTGCCTCTTCAACTTGGTTTATATTAGCTTGCAGTTATTGAAGAGAATTAGGTTTTAACACTTCTTTATTAAATATAGCAGAGGGATGAGTTTTTCTATGTAAGTGAATATTCCAGAAAATTAGATGTTACCCTTACTAAGTGTTTTAACCACCCTCAGTGATTATTATAAAACATGATCTTTCCACTTTCCTAATTTTGTAAAGAGAACCGGGCACATTAGGAATGTAACGATAAAACATACAGTCCCATTAGCTGTTATTTCTTGTCACTTTCTTATACTCTTTTCCAATCACATGTAATAATCATAAAATATTAGAGCTAGAAATGGACCTTAGGTATCATAGAGTCCAATCCTATCACTTTATAGGTTAGCAACTAAAGCGCCTTCATTAGCTTCTTCATTGTTCTGTTTTATATTCTATTTTCTCTAGACAAACACCTTCCTATTATAATGAACAATGGTGTTGGAACTGTTTATCTTTAATGTTTTAGTCCCACCAACAAAATCCTACCAGCTTACTCTTGAATCTATTCAACAAATACAATTAGGAATAGATATGACAAAATTGGTCAGAGCCTGTGATACTATCTTCTGAACAGTCATCTGAACAGAATTTTTTTTTTTTTAAGATTTTATTTTTAAGTAATCTCTACACCCATCTTGGTGCTTGAACTTACAACCCCAAGATCAAAAGTCGCATGTTCTACCCACTGAGCCAGCCAGGTGCGCCTGAAAAGAATTTTTGAATCAACATGTTATTACATAGGTAACAATACTTTGGCTTTTCTGTTGCTGCTTCTTAGTAAACATGGTCAAAGAATTTACTTTCTGTGTACCTTACTCAGCATCAACTAGATGTCCATCTCTTTTACTTGGCCATGTTAGGACAGAAAACTGGCATTATGTATTAATGTAGGGAAAACTTCATTAATCCCTGGAGACATCAGTATATTTGAACATAGACTAATTTTTTACATTTTGGTGATCCTGTTGACCTTAGGTATTTTTATTAAGAAAATTATTTTCACTCATTTGTTTTGAAAAAGTCCAGAAATGTGTGATACTTTAAAAATTAAGATCGATGTCTTTCTTAAAATCTGTAACAAGTTGTAAAACAAAGTTGTATAGAGCTGGAATTTTAACCTAAGATATCTGGCTCCAACATCTCATAGTTAGCATATTGAGTTGATTAGTTAATTAATTGACAAGAGATCCCATCCAACCTTGAGATTCTAAGGTCTATTTCAAAATAATCACCTGATGTCTTTTTATGCTTATTTAACTATTTCATTTGTGTGTATTTTATCTATCATTGGGGGTGAAAAGCATTATTCAGTATTCCTAAGAGGTTTTAGAAGTGTGTATGGAGATCAGTTTTTGGTATCACAAGGAATGCTAAAAGGAGTTCAGAAATGCTAAACATCCTCTAATACATGTAACGGTTCCAAACAAGGAAGAATTATCCTACCCAAAGTGCCATCATGAGCCCATTGGGAAACACTAAAAGGATGAGCCAGTGTCTTTGGCAAGAAGAGACAGGAATGGGGTAGATAGGGAAGAGAACTGACATTTACTGAATGCCTCAATACACTTAATACTTGTTATCTCTTTTAGCCTTCACAGTGCTTTGAGGTTTCTTTTATACAAATGAGAAACTGAGACTCAGTGAGGTTAAGGAAGTTGTCCAAGGTCATAGAAGTGAGGTATATAGGTGCTGTGTGGAACTTGGCTAGACAGAAGTTCAAGAATGAAGAAAGAGCAGAGTAGTAATTCATCTGGGACCTGACTGTTAGAATCCAAATGACCATCCTTCCCTCTTCAGTGTTCTATTTTTGGGGGAAGGACAGAGTCTAAAAGGAGTGCCGTGCCCAGTGTCTCCTGCTTTTAGATTACTTTGGCTTTATTTGAATTCTTTCCAAAAGTATGTGGTTTTATGACATATTTCAGCTTCATTGTTGTTATTTATCCCATTTAAAAAAACAAAATATCTTTTTTAACCTTTCTTCCCCCTCCACCATACCATTTCTTTGCTCACTTTTGCAGTAGTATTTCCTGTATTTACTGAGTCTTCTCTCATTCAGGTTTTTGTCCCACCATTCCTCCAAAACTGTTCTTCTCGTTGGCTTCTGTGTTACTAAATCCCGTGGTTACTTCTTAGTGTGTACTTTACCTGTTAGCAGTATTTAACACAATTGATCAACCTGTTCTCCTTGATTTAAAGATTCCCCAAAATCTTAATGCCATTTGAAGCATTAAGACTCTGAGGACAGACTTTACTTTTTTAACTTGGGTTCCAACTGCCTTGACATTTCCACCTGGATGTCTATTAAAAGTCTCAAATTCAAGAAGTCTAGATCTTCCAACACTCAGGCCAAGAACTTCGGAGTTATTCTTGAATCCTGTCTTTCTCTCATACTCCACATCTGTCAGGAGAATCTATTATCTTTACCTTCAGAATGTTTCCAGAATCTGACTACCAAATTGTTCTGAGTTGACATTATCTCCTGTCTGTACTACTTCGGTGTTCTAATTAGTCTCTATTCCTTACAGTATGTTATCTACACAGCAGTGATAATGATCAGATTATATCACAAAACAAAAAATTAAATCACACAAACACAAGACCCTGGTAGATCTCTTTACTGAAGTATAAGTCAGAAGTCAGACCCTGGGCTTCCTATTAGACTCAAACACTATAGGTAAACCATATACAGTCATAGGCTACCCAAAAACCTAGCTTTGATTTTCACAAGGGCTTCAGCACTATATTAGTTTGGCTTATGGTAATGGACAGCAAAAGATCTCTCAGAATCATCAAGGTAATGAAGGGAGAACTTTGGCTTATGAACTATTTTTAGTAAAAGTGATCTTGGCTGCAAGCCTCTTGGCAGTGGAAATTGATACACCGAGGCTCATCCCTATGTGTCTCACAAACCCATAGGGTTAAAAATAGTCCAAGGATGCATTAATTAGTTAGCCCGGGTATGAAGATGATGAAGATAGCATATACACCATGGTGTATTCAGAGATCCTAATCTGCTCTCTAATGATCTAAGTCTAGGGTGCATCAATATTAGGTTTAAAATTTACAGTCTGGGGGCGCCTGGGTGGCTCAGTTGGTTAAGCGACTGCCTTCGGCTCAGGTCATGATCCTGGAGTCCCGGGATCGAGTCCCGCATCGGGCTCCCTGCTCAGCAGGGAGTCTGCTTCTCCCTCTGACCTTCCCCCCCTCATGTGCTCTCTCTCTCACTCTCTCAAATAAATGAATAAATAAAATCTTTAAAAAAAAAATAAAAAATAAATAAATAAATAAAATTTACAGTCTGACTTTCAGACTGCCTCACATAAAAATAAAAACTAAAAGTAAAGATAAACTAACAAAGATCGGTAGTTTGGAAACCTCAACTATCCAGAAATTAATTGAGAATATAAAAGTTAAAACTAAGAAAAAAAATTAAAAACCTTTTAGATTTTCTAATTTATTTATTCATCAAATACTTACATAGTCTACCCTGTGCTGGGCACTGTTTTAGGCTCTTGGAACATATCAATAAGCAAAACAGATTTTAAAAAATATACATGTACTTAAAGAGTGTATAGTTTAACTGGAATAGAGAAAATAAACATAATAAGTAAAAAGTATCTACCTTTTGGAGATGATAAGTGCTTTGGTAAAGAATAGAGCAGTATAAGGGTAATTAGGAATTGGATTGGCAGTTTTAATCAGAGTAGTCGGGAGGGCAACATTTGAGCAGGGACTTGAAAGAAGGGAGTTAGTCATGTAGATAACTGAAGAAAGCATTTTGCAATGGAGAGAATGGCAGGTGGAAAGACCCCATTGGGGTGCTTGATGGGTTAGCTGGAATAGAGGGAGCAAAGGGAAGATCAATAAAACATGAGGTGAAAATGGAGACCATTTAGAGAACTTCAGCTTGTATTCTGAATAAAATAAAGAACCATTGGAAGGTTTTGAACCTGGGAGTGAAGTATGTGTGTGTGTGTGTGTGTGTGTGTTTAAATATATTTCCAATAACATTTACCAGGTAAGTGGAATAGAATTAGCACCTTTTTGTAATGAATACTATATGTCAGTCATATTGTGTACAATAGAACTAATATTCATACTTTATTTTCTTTTTTAATTACAGAGGAATATTCAGGCATTCATTGGTTAAACAGGGGAAGCAAGTAATCAACAATGTCTGTTACTGAGGAAGACCTGTGTCACCATATGAAAGTAGTTGTTCGTGTGCGTCCGGAAAACACAAAAGAAAAGGCAGCTGGATTCCATAAAGTGGTCCATGTTGTGGATAAGCATATCCTAGTTTTTGATCCCAAACAAGAAGAAATTAGTTTTTTCCATGGAAAGAAAACTGCAAATCGAGATATTACAAAGAGACAAAATAAGGATCTCAAATTTGTATTTGATGCAGTTTTTGATGAAACTTCAACTCAATTGGAAGTTTTTGAACATACTACTAAGCCAATTCTTCGTAGTTTTTTGAATGGATATAATTGCACAGGTAATTGTTTCAGTTAGAGTTTAATTTTTCCATCTGATTTCAGTTTTACTTTAGAATGGACATCTACTTGGCCCATTCTAAACATAATCAATTTTAAGGTGCTTGTTTGCTAAAAATTACTAAATTCAGTAGAATTTCACTGTAAATGTAGACTTTCTTTGAAATTTAGGCATCATACATAACATATAATTTGTGGAACTTTCTCTTCCAAAGTCTTACTATAGTCCCTATAGACAGTCATCTTTTCAATTTCCTATGTTATTAAACCAAATGGGTCTTGCAGTTGATGCCAGATTTCTCACAAGTTGTATTCATTAATATTCCCGCTGCTTACCTATACAACTGTCTATCCCTGGGGAAGAATTGGACATTTCTGAACACTTGGCAAGTTTCTTTACAGAACCATTTCTCTTTATTGTACCTTGAAAAAAAATGTTAAAAGCCCATGTTAATTGAGTATCATGTACTATTTTAGCATATCTTCAGCCCAGAAAGCATCTCTAGTACTCTGGATAGATCTATAGTAATTTGCCTTTCAAAATGGCCATGTTTATTTCCTAGAAGGAGATCTAAAGGCCAGTTAATTCAATACTTAGAAGGCACTTAACACCATTATTTATATCTTATTTTTGTAATTACCACCATTTACGACATTTTCTTTAAGATACCCTAAAACTGTAACATGTTTCACTGTCTTTCACTGACTCATTCAGTTTTATTACAGAAGACTTACCCTCTTGGTCAAATAAGAATAGAATGTGGTTTATTGATTAGAACTGCTATCATTCTCATTTTTAAGTGTATATACTTTTCTCCATTCATGAAACTCCATACTGTCTCCAGAGATTTAAATTTTTCTTGACTCCAAATGAAAAAATCTCTACCAAACTAATACTGAATCTTTGTTTTCTTCTTGGCTTTATTTTATATTATTATCCAGCTTTCTTAAGACTTTTTGATGTACTGCTAGCTTACATAAAATAGAATAGAATGAAACATGTCAGTTTAATTGATTCTACTGAAAAGTATTTTAGTAGTTTGTTAATATTTGGCTTAGCAGAGAAATTTAACTTTTTAACTTATAAAAATATTTTTACCAGTAATGATGATGATTTTATATTATGTCAGGTGTTTGCCATATGTAATTCAGAGTACCTTTTTGTTTCGTTTTGTGTTTGAAGAACACATCACTTTTATGTTATACTGGAGAGAATCATGGAAACAAAATAATTTGCCTAAAACACAAATTTTAGAGAGGAATTTCTAAAAGACTGCCATTGGAATTCATTCTTTCAGCAAACTTGTAGTGAATATCTGCTTTGTGCCAGGTGATTTGCTAGTTATGAAGGATACACAGCCTCAGCCTTGGAGGAGCTCACAGTTGGAAATACAGTGTGATACATACTAGAATAAAAGGACGTGTAGCATATACTGAGGGCTCAAATGAGGGAGTAGCTGTGACAGGGAAGACATGGAAAAGTGACATTTATGCTGAATGTGAACAGGTGTAAATTTTCCAGCTGGATTAAGTAGAGGAACTCTTCAGTGGAAAGGCAGGGGAGTAGAAAAGAAGCAGCACATGCAGAGAACTTCACACAATCTAGTATACCTAGACCACAGCAAGGAAGAAATAGGCTGGAGACAGTGCCTAGTAATATTCCAAGGCGAGGAATTTGAACTTTGTCATGTAGGACTGTTGAGCAATTAGGAAGATTTAACATATTCAGATTTTGTTTTCATAAAAAAAAAAAAAAAAAACCTAAAAAATTCTAAGGGATGGATTAAAGAATACTGAGACTAGATAGGGAGACTGATAACTGATTAATTAAAACATGTAAGATTGCTATGGAAGAAAGGGAGCAGATGACAGGAGGATGGTACCATTAACCAGAATACAGAATATAGGAGAAGAGTGGATTTGTGCTAAAATTCCCAAGTTATAAGGATAAGACTGTAAGTTAATTTTGGACCTGTTGGGTTTGAAGTTATGTTCAGAATATCCAGATTGAACTATCCGCTAGACATATAGTAATGTTGTATGTCATAATAAAGAGCTCTGATCCCTTTCTATAAAAACTCAGTACTTGCATATGGTGCCACTGGAGCTGGGAAGACCCACACGATGCTAGGATCAGCTGCTGAACCTGGAGTAATGTATCTAACAATGTTAGACCTTTATAAATCCATGGATGAGATTAAAGAAGAGAAAGTATGTAGTACTGCAGTTTCTTATCTGGAGGTAAGTTGACAGAATCATTCTTTAGTTTAGTCAATAGTATTTAGAAATCTTTTTTTTTTTTTTAATTTTATTATGTTATGTTAGTCACCATACATTACATCATTTGTTTTTGATGTAGTGATCCACGATCCATTGTTTTCATATAACACCCAGTGCTCCATGCAGTACGTGCCCTCCTTAATACCCATCACCGGGCTAACCAATCCCCCTCCCCCCTCCCCTCTAAAACCCTGTTTGTTTCTCAGAGTCCATAGTCTCTCATGGTTCATCTCTCCCTCCAATTCCCCCCGCCCATTTTTCCCTTCCTTCTCCTAATGTCCTCCATGTTATTCCTTATGTTCCACAAATAAGTGAAACCATATGATAATTGACTTTCTCTGCTTGACTTATTTCACTTAGCATAATCTCCTCCAGTCCCATCCATGTTGATGCAAAAGTTGGGTATTCATCTTTTCTGATGGCTGAGTAATATTCCATTGTATATATGAACCACATCTTCTTTATCCATTCATCTGTTGAAGGGCATTTCGGCTCTTTCCACAGTTTGGCTATTGCGGACATTGCTGCTATGAACATTGGGGTGCATATGGCCCTTCTTTTCACTACATCTGTGTCTTTGGGGTAAATACCGAGTAGTGCAATTGCTGGGTCATAGGGTAGGTCTATTTTTAAATTTTTGAGGAACCTCCACACTGTTTTCCAAAGTGGCTGTACCAACTTGCATTCCCACCAACAGTGTAAGAGGGTTCCCCTTTCTCCACAACCACTCCAACATTTGTTGTTTCTTTCCCTGTCCATTTTTGCCATTCTAACTGGTGTAAGGTGGTATCTCAGTGTGGTTTTGATTTGGATTTCCCTGATGGCTAATGATGATGAACATTTTTTCATGTGTCTGTTAGCCATTTGTATGTCTTCTTCAGAGAAGTGTCTGTTCATCTCTTCTGCCCACTTTTTGACTTGATTATTGGTTTTTTCGGTGTTGAGTTTGAGAAGTTCTTTATAGATTTTGGATACCAGCCCTTTATCTATAGTGTCATTTGCAAATATCTTCTCCCATTCTGTGGGTTGCCTCTTTGTTTTGTTGACTGTTTCCTTTGCTGTGCAGAAGCTTTTTATCTTGATGAAGTCCCAAAAGTTCATTTTTGCTTTTGTTTCACTAGCTTTTGGAGATGTATCTTGAAAGAAGTTGCTGTGGGTGATGTCAAAGAGGTTACTGCCTATGTTCTCCTCTAGGATTTTGATGGATTCCTGTCTCACATTGAGGTCTTTCATCCACTTTATCTTTGTGAATGGTGTTAGAGAATGGTCGAGTTTCATTCTTCTGCATGTGGCTGTCCAATTTTCCCAGCACCATTTATTGAAGAGACTGTCTTTTTTCCATTGCATGTTTTTTCCTGCTCTGTCAAAGATTATTTGACCATAGAGTTGAGGGTCCATATCTGGGTTCTCTATTCTGTTCCATTGGTCTGTATGTCTGTTTTTGTGCCAGTACCATGCTGTCTTGGTGATCACAGCTTTGTAATATAGCTTGAAATCGGGCAACGTGATGCCCCCAGCTTTGTTTTTCTTTTTCAACATCTCCTTGGCGATTCGGGGTCTTTTCTGATTCCATACAAATTTTAGGATTGTTTGTTCCAGCACTTTGAAAAATGTCATTGGAATTTTGATTGGGATGGCATTGAAGGTATAGATTGCTCTGGGTAGCATAGACATTTTAACAATGTTTATTCTTCCGATCCATGAGCATGGAATATTTTTCCATCTTTTTGTGTCTTCTTCAATTTCTTTCATGAGTGTTTTGTAGTTCCTAGAGTATAGATCCTTTACCTCTTTGGTTAGGTTTATTCCGAGGTATCTTATGGTTTTTGGTGGTATTGTAAATGGAATCGTTTCTTTAATTTCTCTTTCTACAGTTGCGTTGTTAGTGTATAAGAAAGCAACTGATTTCTGTGCATTGATTTTGTATCCTGCCACATTACTGAATTGCTGGATGAGTTCTAGTAATTTGGGGGTGGAGTCTTTTGGGTTTTCCACATAAAGTATCATGTCGTCTGCAAAAAGAGAGAGTTTGACTTCTTCTTTGCCAATTTGAATACCTTTTATTTCTTTTTGTTGTCTGATTGCTGTTGCTAGGACTTCTAGTACTATGTTGAACAACAGTGGTGAGAGTGGGCACCCTTGACGTGTTCCTGATCTTAAGGGAAAGGCTCTCAGCTTTTCACCATTGAGGATGATATTCGCTGTGGGTTTTTCATAGATGGATTTTATGAGCTTGAGGACTGTTCCCTCTATCCCTATACTCTGGAGAGTTTTAATCAGGAAAGGATGTTGTATTTTGTCAAATGCTTTTTCTGCATCAATTGAGAGGACCATATGGTTCTTCTCCCTCCTCTTGTTAATGTGTTCTATCACATTGATTGATTTGCGAATGATGAACCACCCTTGCATCCCGGAGATAAATCCCACTTGGTCGTGGTGGATGATCCTTTTAATGTATTGTTGGATCCTGTTAGCTAGGATTTTTTGAGGATTTTGGAATCCATATTCATCAGGGATAGCGGTCTGAAATTCTCCTTTTTGATGGGGTCTTTGCGTGGTTTGGGGATTAAGGTAATGCTGGCCTCATAGAATGAGTTTGGAAGTTTTCCTTCTGTTTCTATTTTTTGAAACAGCTTCAGTAGAATAGGTATTATTTCTTCTTTGAATGTTTGGTAGAATTCCCCAGGGAATCCATCAGGGCTTGGACTCTTGTTTTTTGGGAGGTTTTTGATCACTGCTTCAATCTCGTTACTGGTTATTGGCCTATTCAGGTTGTCAATTTCTTCCTGTTTCAGTCTTGGCAACTTATAGGTTTCCAGGAAGGCCTCCATTTCATCCAGATTGCTCAGTTTATTGGTATATACTTGTTGATGATAATTTCTAATAATTGTTTCTATTTCCTTGGTGTTAGTCGTGATCTCTCCCCTTTCATTCGTAATTTTATTAATTTGGGTCCTTTCTTTTTTCTTTTGGATAAGTCTGGCCAGTGGTTTATCAATCTTATTAATTCTTTCAAAGAACCAGCTTCTAGTTTCATTGATCTGATCTACTGTGTTTCTGGTTTCTAATTCATTGATTTCTGCTCTAATTTTAATTATTTCTCTTCTAATGTGTGGCTTAGGCGTCGTTTGTTGCTTTTTCTCTAGTTCTTTAAGGTGTAGAGTTAGTTGGTGAATTCGGGATTTTTCTATTTTTTTGAGTGAGGCTTGGATGGCTATGTATTTCCCACTTAGGACCGCCTTTGCAGTATCCCATAGGTTTTGGACTGATGTGTTTCCATTCTCATTGATTTCCATGAATTGTTTAAGTTCTTTGATTTCTTGGTTGACCCAAACATTCTTGAGCAGAGTGGTCTTTAGCTTCCAAGCGTTTGAATTTCTGCCAAATTTTTTCTTGTGATTGAGTTCCAGTTTTAGAGCATTGTGGTCTGAGAATATGCAGGGAATAATCTCAATCTTTTGGTATCGGTTGAGACCTGATTTGTGACCCAGTATATGGTCTATTCTGGAGAAAGTTCCATGTGCGCTCGAGAAGAATGAGTATTCTGTTGTTTTAGGGTGGAATGTTCTGTAAATATCTATGAGGTCCATCTGGTCCAATGTATCATTCAAAGCTCTTGTTTCCTTGTTGATTTTCTGCTTAGATGATCTGTCCATTGCTGAGAGTGGAGTATTGAGCTCTCCTACAATTAACGTATTGTTATCAATATGACTCTTTATTTTGGTTAACAGTTGGCTTATGTAGATGGCTGCTCCCATGTTGGGGGCATAGATATTTACAATTGTTAGATCTTCTTGTTGGATAGACCCTTTAAGAATGATATATTGTCCTTCTGTGTCTCTTATTACAGACTTTAGTTTAAAATCTAATTTGTCTGATACAAGAATTGCTACCCCAGCTTTCTTTTGAGGTCCGCTGGCATGGAAAATGGATCTCCATCCCTTCACTTTCAGTCTGGATGTATCTATAGGTTCAAAATGAGTCTCTTATAGACAGCATATGGATGGGTCCTGTCTTTTTATCCAGTCCGCAACCCTGTGCCGTTTTATGGGAGCGTTTAGGCCATTCACGTTGAGAGTGATTATTGAAAGATATGAATTAATTGTCATCATGTTGCCTGTGAAGACGTTGTTTTTATAGATTGTCCCTGTAAATTTCTGTTGTAGATCACTCTTGGGGTCTTTCTCCTTTTATAGAACCCCCCTTAATATTTCTTGCAGGGCCGGCTTAGTGGTCACATATTCTTTCAGCTTCTGCCAGTTGTGGAAGCTCTGCATCTCTCCATCCATTCTAAACGAAAGCCTTGCCGGATAAAGTATTCTTGGCTGCATGTTCTTCTCATTTAGTACCCTGAATATGTCTTGCCAGGCCTTTCTGGCTTGCCAGGTCTCTGTGGATAGATCTGACGTTATTCTGATGTTCCTCCCTCTGTACGTAAGGAATCTCTTCCCCCTAACTGCCCTTAAGATGGTTTCCTTGGTTCTAAGATTTGCAAGTTTTACTATTACATGCCGGGGTGTTGGCCTGTTTTCCTTGATCTTGGGAGGGGTCCTCTCTGCCTCTAGGACTCAAATGTTTGTTTCATTCCCCAGATTAGGGAAGTTCTCAGCTACGATTTGCTCAAATACATCTTCTAGTCCTCTCTCTCTCTCCACTCCCTCCGGGATTCCAATTATTCTGATATTGGAACGCCTCATGGTGTCACTTATTTCTCTGATTCTATTTTCATGGATTCTGAGTTGTTTTTCCCTGGCCTCCTCTTTTCCCTTTTTATCTATTATATTGTCTTCCAGGTTGCTTATTCTCTCTTCTGTCTCAGTTACCCTATCTGTTAGATTATCTAGATTGGATTGGATCTCATTGATAGCATTTTTAAGTTCTGCCAATTCACCTTTTATTTCTGCCCTTAGAGACTCTATGTTGCCATTAATTGATTTCTCCATTCTAGCCATTGTCTTCACAATTGCTAGCCTGAATTCCATCTCCGACATCTTGGTTATATCTGCATCCATTTGTAAATCTGCAGCATAAGTCATAATCTCTGAGTCTTTTCTGTTTTGGGGGCTCCTCCTCCTAGTCATTCTGTTGATGGGTGTTTGAGGGAATGTATAGAGTCCAAATTATTGACCAGAACCCAAGCAAGATGCACCTGTTTTCTTGGGACCTTAGGGTTTCTGGCTTCTTGTTTTCCCAGCCTGTCTTCTGCGGGAGGGGCCTGCCGCGCTGTTACTCAGGCAACCCTGTTTGGGCGGAGTTGCGCTGCACCCCTGTGTTGGGGGATGGGCTCAGTGGGAATCAGTCTTTGGGGCTTTTGTTCTCTGGCGCCTTTCCCTGGCAGCTTTCTGCGTCTCTTCCGCGAGTCAGAGGAGAAGAGACCGTTTCCAACCCTCTGCCTCAGAGCAGAGAGACCGCAGTCTGTTCTTCAGTGAGCTCTCCAGGCCACACTGTCTCCGTTTCTGTCCGTGGTGCTATAAACTGCAGCGTCCTGGGTTGTGCGCCCCTCCACAGCGTTCCCAGTCCTGCCTCCAGGTCGGGGCACATCTCTGCCCTTTGTGCTTCTAAAACCGCCAGCCCCTCCCACTTCGCGCGCGCGACTCCGCCGCTCGGGGTTTCCACCCCGGGGGTTGCAGTTCACCAGCGCGACCCTGGCGCACCGGGTTTCCGTCTCACTGGCTGCAGTTCGCATGTGTGCAACCGTCGCTCCGGGTTTCTGTCCAGGGGGCTGGGGTTCGCGGGCGCGCAACCCTGCCGCACTGGTTTTACACCCCGGGGGCTGCCCTAAAGTCCTTTCCCAACGCTACCGGTCTGCGAGTCTGTGCCCCGCCCGCAGCGCGCGAGGCTGTCACTCACCGACGGTGTAGGATCCCCACGTCCAGGCACCCTCCCGCTGCCGTTTATCCTCTGATATCTGCCCGCAGAATCACGGCTCTCCGCTTCGTACCTCAAAACCAACTGCCTGCGATATTCTGTTTGTAGAGATCCAGATCTTCTTACATCTCAGGCTGGTTTCATGGGTGCTCAGAGTGGTCTGGTAGATATCCAGCTCAATTCCGGGGACCAGTTGAAATAGGGTCCCCTACTCCTCCGCCATCTTTTCCCCCTCCCCTTTAGAAATCTTTAAGAAGTACCATGGCCCATTCAAACTATTCTGTCATATAGAATTTTCTTATGAATATATAAAATCATTAAAATTCCTGGTCTTAAGTATTTGTTACACATCTTACTCTTTTTCTGCGGAGTATTTTATTTTGGACTAATTTCTGATTAGCAAGATTAACACAAAGAACTTCCAGATACCCTTTATCCAGATCCCCCATATGTTAACATTTTACTATCTTTGCTTTCTCCCTCTGTATGTGTGTGTATCTATTTCTTTTTCTGAACTGTTTAAGTTACAGACTTGTAAAAACAGGACATTTTCTTAAATAACCACTGAATAGTTATCAAAATCAGGAAATTAACAATGATTGAACACCAGTACCTAATCTATAAATCTTAATAAGATTTTGCCAATTATTCTGATGATGCCCTTTATTGAAAAAGAAAATCTAAGATCATAAATTGCATTCAGTTGTTATATCTCTTTAGTCTCAATCTGGATTTTTTTTCTGTGTTTTATGTCACTGTCATAAAGCCCCTAATTTGGGTTAGTCAATGATTAGATTCAGGTTATGCACTGGCAGAAACACCATGGAAGTAATGTTGAGTTCTTATAGTAGCATGTCAAGAGGCTGGTATGGTTAGTTAGTCCCATTACTGGCTTTGTTAACTTTGATCCATTTCATTATGTTGGTCTTGGCAGAATTTCTGCACTATAAAGATACTACTTTACCCTTTATCCTCTTATTCCTCAAATTTTCATCTGTTACTATTGACATCCACTGATGATTCATGCCTAAATCAATTATTATTATGATGGTAGATAATAGTGATATTTAAATTCCATCATTTTGTCTACATTTATTCATTGGCTTTCTACTATATGGAAGAACTTTTCCTTTATTATATCAGTGTGGATTCATAGATTCTTAATATTATTTAATAGCTTATAATCCTTTTCCGAAATTATTTATTCGTATGCTCAAATTATGCTAGATTTGGCCAATCAAGGCTCCTTCATGCTGTCTCTTGGGTCCTCATTCTTTGAGGTCTTCTGCCCCCTTAGTAATAGGTGACATTCAACAAATCATAACTAGGATATAGGCACACTAACTTTTCATTCAGGTAGTGTTTCAGATACCAGTAAAGAAACAAATCCATGATTTTACTGCCTATTCATTTGTGGTATCAGAGAAAAAATTTCTGGTAGTCACAGCTCTCTTGTTGACAACTGGTAGTTTGGTTCCTACTGAGAAAGGTTCTTCACATTTCAAAAATTGGTTAAGATATGTATGTTGAGAAAAATTTTCTTGTCTACAGAACTTGGAAATAAAAGAGAAATAAAACTCATTTTCTATAGTTAAGTACTGAAAAAAATTGCTTTGAACTTAATTTGGTAAAGAACATAGCAATATTATTTATTTCTTCCTTAGACTCTTTTATAAATGGGCGAATTTTGAAATTTGGTTATTTTTATAATGTTTTTAACTGTTTTTTCTTTCTTTTAATCCGCCTTTGTTTTATTAATGGTAAGGCAATGTCTGATCTAATGGCTTTCCACTCAGGCTGTGCACCATACTTGGCTTATGGAGGTTTTTAAAAATAGACATGCCTAGGCCTCAACCCTTGGACATTTTAATTTAATAGGTCTGGATTGTGGCCGAGGCACCTATGTTTTTTAAAAGCTCCCAGGTGATTCTGATGTGTAGACTGGCTTGAGATTGGTTGTTCTAATTTTGTATTTTGTATGATTGAAATGGGTAAGGGGAAGCATTTGAAAAGTGACTACTGCTTATCAGAAAAATAAGAACCAAAAAATTACATCTTCATATTTTACTACTTTTAAGAGTTTTATTACATTTAAAAGTGGTTATCATTCATTGTAGAAAATCTTACCAGCAATGAAGTATCACTACAGACTATTTATTAGAACATGGAAATAACTTATACCAAATAATTCTTAAAGCCTAAGTCTGTATGCTTTTTTAAATCTTACCAGTTGTGATCATTTGGTTGGCAAGTAGAAAATTAAGTACCTTTAATAAATTTGTAAAAACAGATCAATAGTACTCTATACATTGTTTATAGAAATTACTAAAAAAATTGCTAAAAAATTACTAAAAAAGGAATTGCTTACAGAAATTACTGGGGGAAAAAATTTGCCAAAGACCTAAAATACAGATGTATATTCAGTGCCATGCAGTAGAATGAGGATATCTGGACTCCCATCCCTACAGTGCTATTACTTTTGTGACCATGAACAAATCACTTAACCTCCTAGGGCCTTAGTTCCTAAAGAGGGGGTAAAGGGGTCCTATTATGGGACTTATTATTAAGAATTGCATATTAAATTTAATGTAAATAAAGGAGAAATGAAATAAATACTGTCGATCCTTGAGTATGGGTTTTAACTCTTAAGCTCAAAAATTTAAAAAGTTTTGACTATTTGGACATCATGAAATAATAAACATCTTCAGTAAGAACCATGCCACCTCCATATAACTTACTAGAATTTCCCAAGACCATGTGTCCCATATACTTCCAGAAAATAGGAGAAGGCAATTCAAGCTATCTTATTTCTGTTTCACCGTAATCATCAAGTTAGGAATTATGGAGAGAGAGTGTAATGATTCCACCCTTAAATTTCAGTTGCAAACTGAAAACTCTTCTGTTTTTTCAGATGATAGAAAATTAATGACAACCTGAAATAGAAGGGGTGAGATGAATGCAAATGAGTTGCTGCTTACCTTTAAGATGTAATTCTAATACAATTTTAAGTCAGCAACATGTGTGATGTCACTATTATTTCAACATCAGTGCTAAAGCAGGGTTTTTTTGTTTTTTGTTTTGTTTTTCCTTAAGGTATATAATGAACAGATTCGTGACCTCTTAGTAAATTCAGGGCCACTTGCTGTTCGGGAAGATGCCCAAAAAGGGGTAGTCGTTCAGGGATTGACTTTACATCAGGTATGTTTATAAATTTCTTTTTCCTTATTGTAATAATAAGTGTGGTTATTTAGCCATTTACTTATTTTCTGTTGTGTTCAAGAAAGAAGAAAAATAATGAAGGGCAGAATTAAAATAATCAGAATATATCTTCAATATTATTTTGTTTTCCTTTGAAATAATTGAATGAGCTTTTCTCTTTGTAGTTGTTTTTGGGCAAGAGGGTTGGGGTTTTTTGTTTGTTTTTTTAGAGAGAGCAAGAGCTCAAGGGGAAGGACAGAGGGAGAAAGAGAATCTTAAGCAGGCTCTACACCCAGCATGGAGCCCAACATGGGGTTCAGTCTCACAACCCTGAGATTATGACCTGAGCCAAAATCAAGAGTCCAACGCTTAACTGACTGAGCCACCCAGTCACTCTAAATGAGCTTTTCTTTTAAAAATCTTGCAAATTTGAACTCTGTATTCTGCTTAATACATTTATATTTTATCTCCTCCAATAGATAAGATTTTATCTTTTATGTCTCATATAACACCAAAGAATAGTTGACCCTTGAACAATATGGGTTTGAGATGAACAGGTCCTCTTATATGCGGATTTTTTTTATAAATACAGTACACTATACAGTGGCTAACTGAGCATAATAAAATAAAATAAATACAGTACAGTACTGCAAGTGTATTTTTTCTTTCTTATGATTCTCTTCATAACATTTCCTTTTCTCTAGCTTCATTTATTGTAAGAATATAGTATATAATATATGTAATATACAAAATGTGTACTAATTAACTGTTCATATAATCAGTAAGGTTTGAAGTCAACAGTAGGTTATTAGCAAAACTTTTGGGAAGTCATAAGTTACATGTGGATTCTCAGTTGCCTGGAGGGGAGAGGTGTGTCAGCGCCCTGAACCCCCGCATTGTTCAAAGGTCAACTGTATATCTTTTGCTTAGTACTATGTAGGAAATATTTAATGGGATACAATTTATAGAATGCATTTTTACCTTTTATTTTATCTTTAAAAGTTTTTTTTCTTGTTAAAAGATTATTAAAAATTGTAAAGATAGATGCTATTTGTATGTTTTTCTTCCACTTAAAACTTCTCTAGCCCAAATCCTCAGAGGAGATTTTACAGTTATTGGATAGTGGAAACAAAAACAGGACACAGCATCCCACTGATATGAATGCCACATCTTCTCGTTCTCATGCTGTTTTCCAGGTAACAGGCCAGTAGACTATTGTTCTTAAAATTTAATTTAAAATAAACAAGGCCAAATTCACGTGGGGTAATTTTCATATATGCAAAGAAAATCCCTTCAGCTATCTGCTCCTTCCTCAGCATTTCCTTTATTTTGGAGCTTTGAAAAGATTTTATCAAGAATAATCAGAATTGAGATGATGTAAATCAGAAGTATAAATTTTTACTGTGTGAAGATACAGGATAATAAGGTGGTAGCGTTAAAGGGTTTTTTTCCTTGTGTTTTTTAGTTAGTGAAAATATTTAATCTTTCCTAAGGATAATCTTATATTTAGAACAAACCTTCTCTTTTTAGGTATAGATTTACAGAAGCAATAAATTGGGGAGATTCTTTTTTTTTTTTTTTTTTTAAAGATTTTATTTATTTATTTGACAGAGAGAGACACAGCGAGAGAGGGAACACAAGCAGGGGGAGTGGGAGAGGGAGAAGCAGGCTCCCCGCGGAGCAGGGAGCCCGATGCGGGACTCGATCCCAGGACCCTGGGATCATGACCTGAGCCGAAGGCAGTCGCTTAACCAACTGAGCCACCCAGGCGCCCCAAATTGGGGAGATTCTGATTCACTTTTTTAAAGATTTCATCATAGGGACCTTGCAAATACTTGCATTCCTTAAGGACATTGATTGCATTGATACAGTTCTTTTTAGGAATACAATTCTAGAAAGAGGTAAAGCATATGTTAGTAGCTATTATTTTTTGTAGTTTCTAGTCCTGTTAAAATCCAAATTATTTTATAGCTTCACTCTGGATTATGCTAGTATAACCCAATTTACAGTAAGAAATTGATATAGTTGAAAGAATTCATATCTGAGGCAGTCAAGTCATTCAGAAAGTCGCCAGCTCATAAAATTTTATTAATCCTTTATGTTCTTTCCACTAACTCTTCATTTATCAGTAGTCATAAGAGAAATGTTTATCTATGACACTGAAATTTCCCCAAAATGTCTTTAGACCCTGCCCTATACGAATATTAACAAAGATCTTTATAATGGAATAATAGCTAATCTTACCAATCTACTTAATTTATTTCAGTTAAACTACAAATTCAATAAATTATGCTTTACTCTAATGGGCTGAACATGACATGTATATTTTACTATTTTTTTTATGGGATATTTTCTTAATTACAACAATTTTGGGAATTAGAATACTCTTACACTTCAGTTTGGGTCAACATTAAAATTCAGCTTTCCTTGAGGAACAATTCCTGGAGACATGCACATTCTGACCACTGCCTTTGGTTTTTGGTTAGGAGCATTATTTCTAGAGTACCTGTGCCCCAACCACAACCTCTGATAATTCTATGATCTGGCACAGGGCTTACCGGAACACAAATGGCGGTTGTTTTGAGCTTCTGTCAGATCAGGAGTTATTTGCCCTCTAGTACATATATAGGAAATCTTTTCATTTTCGAGTTTTTTTCAACTTCCATAATTATTTCTGGTGTTCTTGGATATCAGCCAATCAGATTATTATAGTTTGTTCAGTTTGTTTTTAAAATGAAAATAATTTTGATTTCATGTTCTTTTAAAAATAAAGGGCATGTTTCCTTTTTAATTTTGTTAAATCTTATCCTCATTTTTCCTATTCTCCTGTAATTTCAAAAAGATTTATTTGCGACAACAAGACAAAACAGCAAGTATCAGTCAAAATGTACGAATTGCCAAGATGTCACTCATTGACCTGGCAGGGTCTGAGAGAGCCAGTACTACCAGTGCTAAAGGAGCCCGGTTTATTGAAGGCACAAATATCAATCGATCACTCTTAGCTCTTGGGAATGTTATCAATGCCTTAGCAGATACAAAGGTAGGTACTTTATGTTTCTTTATTTTAAGTATTTTGAAATATTGAAAAATGTGTAATTCCTAGGAAGTTACTACTTAAAATAATTTTGTTTTAAATATCTGTTATATACCAAATTTCAAGAATATATCAGTAATATTTGGATAGAGCAAAGACTGTAGAAAGTCTATGATACCAAAGCTATGTTTGGTTTGGTTTGGCTTAGTTTTAATTTCCAGTTTTATAATCAGAATTTGTTGAAAGAAATGTATTGAATATCATATTGATAGTTAATATTCTATGGTACTTTCTCATCACTTATTTTAAACCTGATTAATAAAATGACCATTTAGTGATCACTACACAACAAGCATAATTGAATTGGGATAAATACAAAAACTGCATTTTAGGAAAACAAATTCTGTTCTGATTAGTATTTTATATACTATAAAATTGGGTTAAATATTAAGAGTTAATTTTTCTTCAGATGAGGGGCTTAAGATATAAAATATAATTAAATCATCTAATAGTATAATGTTTATTAGATGCTTTTAGGCCATTTAAAAATATTTTACATCTACTATATGCCAGAGTGCTTACTAGAACACAGCATATTTGACAATTTCTGTGTTGGTAAAACTGACTTCCTTTTTTTTTTTTTTTTAATTAAAATGTGATCATTAATTTAAGTTGAAGACAGGTTCAAGCTTTAAGAAATTTCTGTATTTAGGAAAATACAAGTCAACGAATGCTAGGAAAATGTTGTATTTTGAATTAGTAAGAGTATATTAAAATGATTTGGGAAGTCTTTTTTAAAAAAGATAAATTCCTGAAATCATGTAAAAGCAAAGATGTCCTCTATATTCTAAGTTAAAATCTCAAACATGTAAGCAGACAGTATGGTATAGAGACTGGTTTTCTAAACTTAAGCCATTTATAGCATTTTTTCCATACCAACTTAATTTTTTTTTAATTTTTTATTGTTACGTTAATCACCATACATTACATCATTAGTTTTAGATGTAGTGTTCCATGATTCATTGTTTGTGCATAACACCCAGTGCTCCATGCAGAACGTGCCCTCTTTAATACCCATCACCAGGCTAACCCATCCTCCCACCCCTCTCCCCTCTAGAACCCTCAGTTATACCAACTTAATTTTTAATAATTGACTCCTATTGAGTCATTTATGAGTCCGTGTTTAATGCATGTCTTGTACATATCAAATCATTTCAAGTTAACACCAGCAGCGTGCATTCCACACTATTTGGGAAACACTGCTATGGTGGAAAGCACAGTACTCCTGGGAGCTGGGACACCTAGGGCCTATTTCTAGCCCTGAGTTATCAGCCATGTTACCTGAAGCAAGTCATTTCACTTTTTGTTTAGCATCCATTTTTCTCTTCTGTAATGTGAAAGATTTACATTGTATAACATAAGGTTGCTTTCAGCTTAACATTATAATGTTCTGTTTTTAGGGAAGTTATGCTTTTTGGAAAATTTTTTACTTTAAAATCAGAACTGTATCTTTTAAGTAAAGGAAAACCTAGAAATATAAGTTCTCTTAGAGCTGTGTTGTCCTTTCAGACAAAGTCTCTGTAAGATTATAATTTTAATTTACTTTGTATCCATGTTAGCTAATTATTTAATGAGAGAAATAGCTCTCTGCCGTGCAGGATTCTTATTATTCCTATAGTAGATTTGAATAGGGCATACATTGCTTTTGTATTTTAATTTCTTTTTAAATAATGGAGATTTTTTTATATGAACATTTTGTTTCTGATAAAGAAAAGTTAATATGGAAAGATTTTGTTAACTATACCCCACACTCAGTTTTCCCAGTTGTTAACATCTCACATTTATTTGGTATACTTACCACAACTGATGAACCAATATTGATGTTTTTTTATTAACTAAAGTTTATATTTATTTAGATGGGAATATAATCTTTAAGTAGGATATTTGTTTTATATATTCACTCAGTAGTTCCATAAGATTCATTATCATCATTTCGATCACCAATTATATCGTAAGTCTGGGCAAAGTTGGGCAGTGCTTAAATTCTTAGAGTGAAGTGATAGCAGGTTTGAATTTAAATGTGGAAAATGACATAAGAATTCTTTTTTTTGTTCTTTCAGAGAAAGAATCCGCATATTCCTTACAGAAATAGTAAGCTCACTCGCTTGTTAAAGGATTCTCTTGGAGGAAACTGTCAAACTATAATGATAGCTGCTGTTAGTCCTTCCTCTGTGTTCTACGATGACACGTATAACACTCTTAAGTATGCTAACCGTGCAAAGGACATTAAATCTTCTGTAAGTGTGTTTAGTCTGCCTTTGTTGTAAGGGCATTGGATGTATACTATTTTTATAACTTTAAAAAATGTTAATTAGAGTTGTATTTTTACTAAGGAATTAGCAAACAGGGTTAGAAATGTCTTTATTAGCTTGGTTAATTGAGCATTAACTTGGACAATTAAACCATTAAGCATCTTGATTACATATATAATAGATACTATTATTTAGTCTTTTGGGAACTAGGATGCTTTAGTGCCTTTCTTCCTAACCTTTTTCATATCATGGCACATGATATTTTGATGGCACACTGGAATAATTGGTCAGAGCTTTAGCACATTTGTTACAGCCAAGGATAATGTTATCTGCTTTAACTTAGCACCACCCCTTTCTACCTGAAAACCTTGGACATGTTAGGTAATCTCTCCAAGCCTCAGTCATTTCATCTGTAAAATAGATATATCTGCCTCAGTTTATAAAGTAAATAGCCCTTTTAAAATAATTCATAATATTGATGTAACCAATCTCTATATAGCTCTAACGATATAATAATGATTGGTTAGGTCAGTATTTTTGCCAGTAATTTGGGGTGACTAAAAAAATATAAGTCAACCATGATGTATTTTTAAAATCGCAGGATCTCAGGGTCAGAAAAAAACAAGAGTTTAAGTGGTATAATGGCTTCTGCTGTTTACCCCTCTGCTACTCCCACTGTATGAAGATGAGCAGGTTATTGTCTTTCTTTTTTTTTTTTTTTTTTTTTATTATGTTAGTCACCATACAGTACATCATTAGTTTTTGATGAAGTGTTCCATGATTCATTGTTTGCGTGTAACACCCAGTGCTCCAAGCAGTATGTACCCTCCTTAATACCCATCACCGGGCTAACCCATCCCCCTCACCCCCCTCCCCTCTAAAATCCTCAGTTTGTTTCTTGGAGTCCAGAGTCTCTCGTGGTTCGTCTCCGCCTCCGATTTCTCCCCCTTCATTTTTCCCTTCCTTCTCCTAATGTCCTCCATGCTATTCCTTATGTTCCACAAATAAGTGAAACCATATGATAATTGACTTTCTCTGCTTGACTTATTTCACTTAGCATAATCTCCTCCAGTCCCATTCATGTTGATGCAAAAGTTGGATATTCATCCTTTCTGATGGCTGAGTAACATTCCATCATATATATGGACCACATCTTCTTTATCCATTCGTCTGTTGAAGAGCATCTCAGCTCTTTCCACAGTTTGGCTATTGTGGACATTGCTGCTATGAACATTGTGGTGCATATGTCCCTTCTTTTCACTACATCTGTATCTTTGGGGTAAATACCCAGTAGTGCAATTGCTGGGTCATAGGGTAGCTCTATTTTCAACTTTTTGAGGAACCCCCACACTGTTATTGTCTTTCTTAAAGAAATGTTCATATACTCTATATAATTAATTGGAAAAAGATATTCTCTATGGGTATGCAAAGCTTTTCACACGTTTTTCATGTAGTCCTTACAGCAACCCACTGAGGAAGGCTCTACTTTACAGTTGAGGAATCCCATGCTCAGAATTTTAAGTACCAAATTCTAAATCAGTTAAGTGAGAAGTGGACAGGGCCTCGAAATCAAGTATTTGAACTTCTGTTTGATGTTCTTCCACTATTCCGTAGCTGCCAAGGAGCCCATACAATTATAAAAAGGATAAAATGTAATAACTCATTAAAAACTAGTGAACTTAGAAATTATTGAAACTTAAAATTATCTCTAAATTTCTTAAAAGTCAGAGGAAAAAGAAAGTGGGCAATTTTAATTATAATGTGAAGAATGCTTTGTAAGTTCTTAAAACTACCTTTTCTCAGATAGTAAGATAATTTCTTTATAATTTCATTTATTTTATAAATGTGCTCAGCATATCCTCTTGTTATAGATTTTGAACATAAGTGTAATTGATCATGATTGTCACATGATTGTAATTGTCACAAATTCTGAATTCATAGAGCTGAATTAATAAGGATATAATGCCATTTTTTTGTATATATAGTTATGTGATTATCTCTCTATACATAATGCAATCATAATTTCTATCTTTTTAACAGTTGAAGAGCAATGTTCTTAACCTCGACAATCATATAACTCAGTATGTAAAGATCTGTAATGAGCAAAAGGAAGAGGTATGTCTAATTTCCCTTAGTTCCTCATTTATGGGATTCTGCAAACTTAATTGCCTAAAAATTTGACATTTTTTCCTATTACAGTTGAAAATCTGGCATGTTCAGTTATTTTTCACAGCTAAAATTTTTCTGTAGCCATGTATAATAGAGATAAATAATTTGTATTTTAACTAGTGTTTCTCTCTACTAGATCTTAATGTTAAAAGAAAAATTAAAAGCCTATGAAGAACAGAAAGCCCTTACTGAGGAAAATAACAAAGCAAAATTAATGATTTCAAACCCTCAGGAAAAAGAAATTGAAAGGTAAAAATGACATTAAGATCTCACTTTGAGGATTTTATGTTATCATCATTTGTTGTATGTCTTTATATATTCTCAACTGAATTCAGGAAGCCACTGACTACTGCTCTTTATATTTTGCACACTTTGGAGATCAGATCATTTTATTTTATTTATTTATTTTTTTTTTAGTTCTGGTGGTCACCTCCCAAGCTCTAGTGTTTATACTTTTTTTTTTTTTAAGATTTTATTTATTTGAGACAGAGAGAATGAGAGAGAGAGAGAGAGCACATGAGAGGGGGGAGGGTCAGAGGGAGAAGCAGGCTCCCCGCCGAGCAGGGAGCCCGATGCGGGACTCGATCCAGGGACTCCAGGATCATGACCCGAGCCGAAAGCAGTCGCCCAACCAACTGAGCCACCCAGGCGCCCCAGGAGATCAGATCATTTTAATATGTGATTGTGATTATACCAGGACTTAGGTATAAGATGGAGAAAGTAAGGCCAATTATGTCACTTAAGAAATTAGTTTTTTAGCAGTTTTCATATTTTTCTTCTCAGGTATCTTATTCCATTCAGGCTGTTGTAACAAAATACCACAGACTGGTCTCTTATAAACAAAACAAACAAAATTATTTCTCATAGTTCTGGAGGTTGGAAGTCCCAAGATCAGGGGGCTGGCATAGTTGGGTGAAGGCATTTCTTTCAAGCTGAAGATTTCAATGCCTGAATCCTCATATGGACTCTGGGAGCCTCTTTTTAAGGTTACTAATCTCATCCACGGCGGGGGGGGGGGGGGGGGGGGGGTTCTGCTCTCATGAACTGATTACCTCCCAAAGGCCCCACCTCCTAATACCATCACCTTGCATGTTAGGTTTCAACATAGAAATTTTGGGTAACAAACATTTAGGCAGTCTCATCTGGCATAATATCATTATTTGTATAATTCATATAAATTTTATCTACCTTTTCTTGACTATGTATAACTCTAATAATTCATGTATTTAGTTTGTTTAGTTAATTATTTGAAGGGACATCTATGAGTGATATAAATTAATATAGAATTTTGATAAATTCCAACTAAGCTTTTTAACAGGTAAATTTTTAAAAAAGAAAGTTGTTAATACAATATTCACAAGTACTTTTCCCCTAAGCAGTTCAGATAATTTTCCAAATTGTCCCAATGGAATACTAGTTCAAAAGCTGTGAATCTTGAGTAGTTCTAAGAAGGCAATAAGAAATTCCTGGATCAAACGAATTTGGAAATTACTTCTTATTTAAGGAATCTAGGTGTTTTCCAAAGTACGTCAGTTTATTAAAGGCTCTGAGAGGTCTTGTAATAAAGGAATCTGTCCAAACTCGATTAAAGTTCAGTGAAGTTAAACTTATTTTATATTCTCCAGAGCCAATGTTCTGTTATCACTAGTATGAAAAACTAACCACAACTTAAACCAATGATTATTCACACCGTTTTGGAACTCTAGAGTTTATAGCGGTGTCTTGATATACATAAGGAAGACTAGTGAATGGTGACTTTCAACCTAGTTTCAGATACAACACCTTTTTTAAATTTGGATTTGTATATTGAAGTTTACATAAAATATCCTTGATTTGAAAAAAATATTTTTTGACTCAGTTGACCCCAAATGCTAAGTAATTAATACTTCTGATAATAATGCTTTAGTTTTGTAGATGGCTTTATAGTTTTTGATGATTTTTATGCCCATATTAATCTGATCACTCCAACAATCCTTTGAAATTTGAAGTGGGATATTGTTTTCTCAAAGATAAAGCAAGAACTATAAATCATCTCTTTCAAATATTAATCTTTTTCTTCCAGACTGTGCTATTTTACAAATATCTTAAAGAGGTAATTAAACAGTTATTTCTATCAATGACAATCAGTTTTTCATATAGCATAAAGTTGACCTATATATTGTTATAGTACCAGAGCTCTGTTTATGCTGGAAATTTTCTAAAATAGGTTATTTTCTTGTTAATCCCTCCAACAACTGGTTGTCAAAATAAAATTGTTACATTTATGATGCTTTTTGTTATATCCCACCAATCTTACAGTGCCTTTTTTTTTTTTTTTAAAGATTTTATTTATTTATTTGAGAGAGAGTGAGCAACAGAGTGCACAAACAGGGGGAGCAGCAGAAGCAGAGGGAGAAGCAGGCTTCCTGATGAGCAGGGAGCCCGATGCAGGGCTCGATCCCAGGACCCTGGGATCATGACCTGAGCCGAAGGCAGTCGCTTAACCGACTGAGCCACCCAGGCACTTACAGTGACCTTTGAAAAATAAATGAAGTGAAAGTCATTCCTTGTTACACAGTTTAACTTATCAAAGAGAGCTTTTAACTGACATATTATTAGTTGTTGTTAGGTTTCATTTTTTTTTTAATTTTATTATGTTATGTTAGTCACCATATAATACATCATTAGTTTTTGATGTGGTGATCCACGATCCATTGTTTTCGTATAACACCGGTGCTCCATGCAGTACGTGCCCTCCTTAATACCCATCACCAGGCTAACCAATCCCCTCTCCCCCCTCCCCTTTAAAACCCTGTTTGTTTCTCAGAGTCCATAGTCTCTCATGGTTCATCTCTGCCTCCGATCCCCCACCCTTCATTTTTTCCTTCCTTCTCCTAATGTCCTCCATGCTATTCTTTATGTTCCACAAATAAGTGAAACCATATGATAATTGACTTTCTCTGCTTGACTTATTTCACTTAACATAATCTCCTCCAGTTCCATCCATGTTGATGTAAAAGTTGGGTATTCATCCTTTCTGATGGCTGAGTAATATTCCATTGTATATATGGACCACATCTTCTTTATCCATTCATCTGTTGAAGGGCATCTCTGCTCTTTCCACAGTTTGGCTATTGTAGACATTGCTGCTATGAACATTGGGGTGCATATGTCCCTTCTTTTCACTACATCTGTGTCTTTGGGGTAAATAACCAGGAGTGCAATTGCTGGGTCATAGGGTAGCTCTATTTTTAATTTTTTGAGGAACCTCCACACTGTTTTCCAAAGTGGCTGTAGGTTTCATTTTGTTAATCAAATGTGGGATTGGCCCACATGCAACCAGATATTCTTTTGTTGATGCAAGTTTAAAAACAAATTTAAAGAAAATTAAAGAAGTCACCAGCTGCTCAAACGTGGACTTACTGCTTGCATGGAATTGTTCAGCGCTATTTAACCAGATCTAGTTACCAGTTAAAACCTCAGTAGACTTTTCTGCAGTTGACGGCTTCAAGTCATTGAACCTTTCCTTCTGAGAAAATGATTCAAGAGGGAGATGGCCTGAGCTAGGAAATAAAACAGTAAAAACTTTAGAGTTTTAATCTGTGCAACATATTATTTAGCATAATTTCCTTGTATATTATAAAGAAGCTGTGAATATCAGATTATATACCCCATAGCCTTTGTCATTTTTCCTCCATCGAGCCCCGCACCAGGCTCCCTCAGCGGGAAGCCTGCTTCTCCCTCTCCCTTTGCCTCCTCCTCTGCCTTCTTGTACTCTCTCTCTGTCAAATAAACAAGTAAAATCTTTTTAAAAAATTAAAAAAAAAAAAAAGGAAAGATAATATCCAAGAAGAAATCATAAAAAGAAAGTACAGTTGTTCTTTATACAAAGTAACTATAAAACTTCTCTTGTGACTGTATCGAGAAAATTGTGTAGAATTTAATAATCATCATGTATCCCCTAAAATCATAGGCAAAGATTTTTATTACTAGTTACTTGAATGTTTTAAATGACTAGAAAATAGTTATTAGTCAATTCCTTAGGACTCTTTACTGTTTTAAAATGATAGATTTTTTTTTTTTTTTAATGGAGATCTCTAGAAACCTTTGATACTTCCTTTTCTTCCATCCTAATCGGTAAACCCCACCAACTAAAATAAGTCTGGACCACAAAATTACAAAATTGACAAATATTTAACTCTGTCCTTAGATAAAATGTTTTAAAAAAAACTAAGAAATTATCTTTGAGAATAACCTAAAGATAACTTATCAATTCATTTACTGGCATTAGCGTGTTGTAATATAATACAATGAAATTGCAATGTCCATACATACTTCCTATGAAATATTTATCAGTTTGACAAAACTGCAGTAAAGTCGATGTATTGTGGTTTATAGTCGTTCCCAATAGAGTTTCATTAAGAACTACTGACGTAAATTGGCAGTGTTTTTACCACAGATCCTTACAAATATATCTAAAATTTTGGCTGAAGAACATTTATTTTTATTTTTATTTTTTTTTATTATTATTTTTTTTTTTATTTGAGAGAGAGAGAATGAGAGAGAGCGAGTACATGAGAGGGGGGAGGGTCAGAGGGAGAAGCAGACTCCCTGCCGAGCAGGGAGCCCGATGCGGGACTCGATCCCGGGACTCCAGGATCATGACCTGAGCCGAAGGCAGTCGCTTAACCAACTGAGCCACCCAGGCGCCCAAGAACATTTATTTTTAAATGCATATAATTTGTTACAGTTTTATTTTAAAGGCTTCACAGTTAATTTTTCTTTGAGAGCTTTGTATATGACTGTCCATACTGTTACTGTAGGTCAGACCTGATCTGTGATTTAAAAACATAAATATATATTTATAAAATTAGAATATTGCTGTGACCAATGTTCTGCTGACCCTGGAGGATGCAGAATTGCAGGTTCCTTTTAGGCCTTGCATAGATTGTTTTGAGCTTGAGGTCTTTATGCATCTGGAGGAGATTGAGTCAAATCCCCCAACTTTGATTCTCCAAATCTTCATCGCCCTTTGGAGGAAAGACACCAGAGTGGCTTTTCTAGGTTTACCATATTGCAAACTTGGTTGTTTTGGGTCCTGGCAATGTCAGCTGACTCTTAGCCAGGCTGTAGGGGGTACCTAACCGTATGGTGTGTTTTCACTGTAACAAATTCTAAAACTAAAAACTGGCTATCTCACTTTCCCTAGGGGGCCATGGAGGCGCCATATGATTAGGCCACCCACTGCTTGTTTCTTCACAGTTAGCCAAAATCAAAACAACACACAGTACTGTGTTGCTTTGGGGGCCTTTTAACTGGGATTGTACAGGTTCAAATTATCATCCTTTTCCTACAAACATAATATTTTATTTCTGCTAAGCAGCTGGATTACATAGACAAAATAGAGTATATTAGTTATATAATTATGACTTACATAGAGAGTCCTTATAATACCTATATCTTTTAACAATATGATCTTCCTTGGAGAAGAAAAAGAATACAGTAAAAATGAAGTTAATATCCTTTTCCAAACAGTTTTGTAATTTAATAGGAAGCAGTCACTAACCTATTTGCTGTTTGTCATTGAGTCTAATTCTATGAGTGATATATATTCTTTTGTTCATTTATTTGTTAAATAAATTTATTTCACAAAATTAGTCAGATTCTGTAATGTGTTTTATATTTGGTAGATTTCAAGAAATTCTGAACTGCTTGTTCCAGAATCGAGAAGAAATTAGGCAAGAATATCTGAAGTTGGAAATGTTACTAAAAGAAAATGAACTTAAATCATTCTATCAACAACAGTGCCACAAGCAAATTGAAATGATGTGTTCTGAAGACAAAGTAGAAAAGGTATTTATAATTAAATTTTAGACATGTAAACACATGGGGACTTCTAATTCTATAAATGTGATAGATAATGTTATTTAATTACCCATTCACTATGAACATCTGGAAATGCTGGAGGAAATGTATCAAACATTGTTTTAAATTCATAGTTAAGTGTGCAAGACAGAAAATTAAATTCCTAAGTGTCAGAAAGAAAAAGGAAACCAAATAAAACAAAATCTCAACTGCAATTGTTGCTTCTGTGAGAGTTGATGGAACACTTAACATGAAGTTAACACCCTCACTGTTGGGTACCAAAGGTTGGGCAGTGGGAGCCGTAAACCCTGGATGCAGGCAGTAATTTACAACTTAGACCAATTGCAGATCTTTTTTTCCAGGAAAGAATATTTTATCACTGACATTGTTAGAATTTCCATTGCATGGTGCTGAGAAGGGCAGACCATCTTTTACTCATTTTTATTATTTCATGCAGTAGTACACTGCCCTCCCTCCGTCCACACACGCAGACCTCTCCCAATATCCTACCCTTGATGTACACCACTTCTTAGGCAAGGGACCCAAGGGAGACAGGGTGTTAAAAATGGCAGACCCTACATAAAACTGGGAACCTCAGAGGCCTGTACTCTTCGTATTGGTAGTACACCATGAAGAAACATCTTCCCAATCAGCACAGAAAGATAAGGAACCATGCCTAGGGTAAGAAAAAGTCTCACTTAAAGACTTAACTATTGGGGCACCTGGGTGGCTCAGTTGGTTAAGTGTCTGACTCTTGATCTCAGCTCAGGTCTTGATCTCAGGGTCATGAGTTCACACGATGCTGGGCATGGAGCCTACTTTAAAAAAATTTCAAAAGAAAAAAAAAGATGTTAAAGACTGCCATTATAGATATTCTTTCCAAGGATTTGAGGTTTGAATTTTTATAATCCATGTGTTTTATTTAGTAAAACCTTAAAGTGAGAAAATAACATAGAAAATGGTATCAGAGCAGCAATAATCTTTGGGGAACTGGGCAGAGCAATACAGAATCAGCCTAGTGAAACAGACCCTCAGTTCAAATCACTAATGAGAACCCACTGTCCAAATTTAAAAAGCACATGGTGAAACAGTCCACCATAATCAAGTCAGCAGATTTGGCAAATAATGACAGATTTCCCAAAATTTCAAACACTTGAGCAATCTGATAAAAACTATAAAAAAGACTAAAGATGTCAAAGAAGGAATTAATGATAAAGGAATTCAACATCAAAAGAAAACAAAAAGAAAACACACAAAAGGAAAACATACGAAACATACAAAAAGAAAAAAAATGAAACTTCCAGAAATTAAAGATTTATTCACTGAAATTTAAAAGTTCACTTTATAGGTACAATGCTAGGTAGTGTTTAAATACTTTACATGCATTAACTCAATTCTCAGAAAACCCTATGAGAGGGGTGCCTGGGTGGCTCAGTCGTTAAACGTCTGCGTTCGGCTCAGCTCATGATCCCGGGGTCCTGGGATCGAGCCCCGCATTGGGCTCTCTGCTCGGCGGGAAGCCTGCTTCTCCCTTTCCCACTCCCCCTGCTTGTGTTCCCTCTCTCGCTGTGTCGCTCTCTGTCAAATAAATAAATAAAATCTTTAAAAAAAAAAAAAAAAAACTATGAGAGATGTAATATTATTCTCATAATTAAGATGAGGAAACCTGAGCACAGAGAAGTCATCTTGCTCAGGGTCACACAGCTCATAGATGTCAGACCTATGATTTGAACTCAAGCAAGTTGATTCCAGAGCCTATTATTTCTATTCTTTTTTGTGCGTTAGATAAGCTGAAGAGACTAATTCTGGGTATTGGGAGACCTGAGGAAATCCTATCGAATATAGGATAAAAAGATAGCAAATGTGAACAAGATGTTGTTGCCTGAAGGACAAACTGAAAAGTCATGTGTTCTTTTTTTTTCTTTTTTAAGATTTTATTTATTTATTTGACAGACAGCTAGAGAGGGAACAGAAGCAGGGGGAGCGGGAGAGGGAGAAGCAGGCTTCCCACTGAGCAGGGAGCGGGAGATGCTGGGCTCGATCCAAGGATCCTGGGATCATGACCTGAGCTGAAGGCAGACGCTTAACGACTGAGACACCCAGGCGCCCTGCATGCATTCTTCTAATAGTTATTCTGAAGGAGGTATATTAATGCAAAAGGGGAGAGGATAATATGCAAAGTTTCAGGCTTAGAATTTTCTAGGACTAATAAAATGTCAATAAGATGTAATTTCAAGAAGCAGGAGATCTAAGCAGGATAAAAAATAATGTAAACCTGGATGTATGCAACTCCAGATCACCAAAGAGCAGAAAAATAAACATTTTAATAATTGTTCCCCCCAGTTTTGTTGTTCATTGGTGATAAGCTTAATTTTATTTTTATTTCTTTTTTGAAAATAGTTACACAGGTAATACATAAGATACATTTGCATATTACTTATTAAAAAGCTGGCTCTTATAAATAATTTTCTGGTCCTCTTAGACCACCACCCCAAAATGTGTTTCTCCTTTACCTACCTTCCCATAAGTAACAATTATATATAAAAATTTTACATTTTTTTAATGTCTGAAAGCCATCAAATTTTAAAGAGTGCTTTAAAAAACTAGCATTTCAGTTTTTACTCAGACTATGAAATTGCAGAGTATGATATGCTAAGAAATTAATCATAAAGTATTCATTAATATATCATTGATGCCAGTTTATCAGTAGCTATTAAACTATACTATCAAAATTAGTAATTTACTTACTGAGTATGCATTTATTATGCCTTATCTTATTGAAAATGCCTTTTTTAAAAACCACTTTAATAAGATTTGATTGACATACCAAAAATATGAGTACTTATTAAGACAGAGTAGGAGAATGGGTTTGGCTGGGTTTTTAAAAAATTTTTTCTGTTTGCATCTATATTCTGCTTAATAGCCTTTTTTCGACCTACTTGCCTTTTAGAATTTCTTACTTTTCGTCATTTCAATCTATATATTCCAATTCTTATAGCTATTCTTATGAGAGTAGGTAAGCAATGGAGATAAAACCTCAAGTGTATTGGTTGTAATTAAATTACTGAAAAACATAGGAAGACATCTATAGAGATTGAGGTGTTTTTGTTGGTGGCAGTTTTCGTTTTGTTTTTTACATGCTAAAGTATCAAACTATAGTTTTACTAAATTGCCTGCTAGGGCAAGGAATTTTATATCTGTCTTGGATCCTGTCCAAAAGTGGTTTATTATCAGAAGCGCTAGAAGAACCTCATAACATTGACTCAGACATAAATGGTTCTAGAGGATAGACTCTGAGATTAGAATTAAAGTGAAGCTCTTGGGTAATTTTATGGCCATATAAAGGTAATCTGCAAATTATTTTTAGCCAAATAATGAGTTTACTATGTTAGCGGTCCTTTTGCACAAAGCAGTAGTAACACCTAAATTTTAGAATTATTTGTCTGTTCTCACTCAAGAAGTTTTGTGATGTTCTGGGGATTTTGTTAATTAAATATATAAAGCTCTTTTAAAACCTTAATGGGAAGCATTTGCTTTAATGTCAGGGTTTAACATGCATATTTTAGCATTTATCCCCAGACACTTATTTGCTATTTATTTCAGAACAATGATTCAATAGGAATACCCTGATGGAAAATGTCCCCCTAGAGAACCATCATAAAGGATCCACTTGATGGACATTTTTTTTTTAAAGATTCTGTTTATTTTGAGAGAGAGAGTGTGTGCATGTGAAGGAGGGAGGGGCAGAGGTAGAGAGAGAATCTCAAGCAGACTCCACACTGAGCTCAGAGCAAGACTGTGAGATCACTACCTGAGCCAAAATCAAGAGTTGGACACTTAACCAGCTGAGCCAACCAGGTACCCATTGATGGACATTTAGAAGTAAAAACTCAAAAACATACTTTTGGGAGTTTTCAGTTAAAAACTTTTTGGTATTAAATATTAGCTGCCATGAGAGCCTTAGAGCATTTCCTGCCCTGGTTTCTAAGAGTTCCTACAACATTTATAAATATTAAAGCAAAGTAAAGATAATGTGATTTAACTGTCTTCCTTCAGGCAGGTACAATACTTTTATGTTCATTTTCAGATGAGGTGACTAAAGATCCACTGAGATTAACTTGCCTAAGTTTTCACACCTCCTGAATAGCAGAAGAAAGTGAAGAGGCTACATATCCTACCTTCTGTTATAGTAGTGGGTCTACACTTCAGGTCTCAGGACCCCTTACTGTTTGAAAAAAAATATTTAGGACTAAAAGAGCTTTTATTCATATGAATTCCAACTACCAATATTCCTATACGAAATATTCAAACTGAAACTTATAAAAATATATTTATGTATTAATTTTAAAACCATTAGCTCATTGCATAACGTAAGTAACACTTTAATGAAAAATAATTACGTTTTCTAAAGCAAACAAAAAGAGGTAGTGAGAAGAGTTTCATTGTTTCACATTTTAGCAAATTTCTTTAATGCCTGGCTTTTCCCCAAAATTTTAATACATGTTTTATAAAATATAGTAAGGAAGAAGGACTTATCTTAAGGAGGTCTTTGACCAAGTTCAAGGTAGTCCCTGCTCTTTTTTTCTTTCATATAATTCCCTACTTCCAAAACCAGCTACAGGTGCTTTTTTCTAATCTGGGGATCGATTATTTCAAGTCCAGCCATCATATCTGATGATTTTTTAGTTCAGTATCTGTTTTCAAATAACCCAAAGAGATCAAGCTGTTCAGCTCACAGTTCCCATGATAGTGTGCAAGACCGTTGGGATAAGAAATCAAAAGGCCAGATTCATGCCTACATAAAATACCAAAAATATTCAGAATACCCATTATGGATCCTGAATTAACCATCAGGTAAGATCAGATATTTATGAGCACTCTGATATAAGCTCTATTTTCTAACACTTGCACCAGCCTATCTATAGGCATTGTAGGCAAAATCAGAGCAGAGTTATTTCTTCACATCTTTCAGGTTGGAGGAAAGGAAAGAGTAGGACTTGCATCTGCTTTGATTTTGAGTAAAGAAATCATGGGAATTATCAGACCTTGTATGAACTTTTCAAATGCAGCATTTAAAGGAATGTATTTTAGTGCGTGCGCACACACACACATACACACACAAAGCTACAGTCTTCAGTTTGGCTGTTGTAATTCTTAAAGCCATAAACTCTCAACATGTAATTTTATAAAAATGACTCACAGCTCAATTTCCTATTTTCCTGCAACCAGGAGTATTGTGGAGATTTCAAAGGGGAAATAGCTTTAAGTACAAAAGTATAGCCTAACTTAATAGACTACAGTTGCACCCTTATGAGAAAATTTACTACTTTACTAATATCACATACATCAAATATCATAAAAATTAAGCTATTAAATGCATTATTTTTCAGGCCACTTGCAAACGAGATCATAGACTTGCAATGTTGAAAACTCGTCGCTGCTACCTAGAGAAGAAAAGAGAGGAGGAATTAAAGCAATTTGATGAGAATACTAATTGGCTCCATCGTGTAAAGACTGAAATGGAACTCTTAGGTCAAAATGGTCATATTCCAAAGGTAGGAATGTGTTTATGTATTCAGATTCATTTGTAAGAACTGAGCTCTTTAAACCCATTGTCTTTGTCATTGGGTATATATCTCTCCTAAGACAACTATTGTTCCATCTCTCTGAGATTTAGCTGACTTATTTTACCATTTACCTTTACTCATTTTACCTTCTCCTCCGTAATTACCAATAAATTTGCCTTTTCTGTACTTTCTGAAGAGTAAAGTTCTTTTAAGTTATTCTTAAGCGATTACATCCTTTGATGAGATAGCTTTTAAGTTAGAATAAAGTAATCAAACTGTACTTGAGGATTCATCATTTAGGTAATTTCAGTTTGTTTTAATACTTGAGGTTTTGTGGAAAAATAGTTTTAAACGTGGTCACCCTTACTTGTATCATAGCTAACAAAAGCTGATTTGAAAGTTGTATGTGTGTGTGTGCATATAGGTACTAAACTGAAGATATTCCACCTAGAATGGCAAAAGATTATGAAGAGTAGTGATGGGTAATGGTGGTTAATGGCTGAATCAGATAAGAAATGTGTTTATCCACATGGTTACAGAAATATGACTTTATTGCCTTTACCAGTCAGGGCTATTTTTTGCTCCCTTAACAATAAGTCTTGAGAATATGAAGTTTATTCCTAATATAGTACCTCCAAAATGTCATCAGTGTCATTGTTAATACTTGTCATTTCATAGTTACCATATCATTATTCCATCTTTAGTCTCAAGTTCACACTTAGGCCAGAAGAAGAAGAGAGAAAGAAAGTGGGGAGGTATATCTGTCTTGGGAGAGGAAAAGCTTTTCCAGAAGTTCCTAGCAGACATATCTTATTGGCTAGAATTGTCACATGGCTATCCCTAGCTACAAGGGAATATGGAAAGGTGAATGTTTTTGCTGGATACATTATGACCCTGAACAATTAGAGTTTTCTTAATAAGAAAGGAGGGGAGGGCGCCTGGGTGGCTCAGTTGGTTAAGCGACTGCCTTCGGCTCAGGTCATGATCCTGGAGTCCCTGGATCGAGTCCCACATCGGGCTCCCTGCTCGGCAGGGAGTCTGCTTCTCCCTCTGACCCTCCCCCCTCTCATGTACTCGCTCTCTCTCATTCTCTCTCTCTCAAATAAATAAATAAAATCTTTAAAAAAAAAAAAAAAAAGAAAGGAGGGGAAAATGAATATGGCATAAGCAATAAGTAGACACCTGCTACAAAGTAACTAATTTTGATCCAAATACCAATTACTTTTTAAAAGAATAACTTCATTGCGCTCTTTTTTAAAAGGAGGAGTGTCTTAGTCTTTACCTTGATGATGCTTTTCTGAATTTCAATATTGTGTATTAGCTAATTGGTATCTAGTCCTCTGGAAGTTTCAAATTTCAAAAAAGCACTAGACTGATTGTCAATACAGGTAAAATAAGTATAATATATTCAGTAGCAAATGAATGCAGGTTGTAATGGTTAATATTCAAAGATAACATTTTTTTTTTTTGTAATTGAAAAATTATTATCCAGTGCATCATGACTAGGGAAATGAATTCTCTGGTTGGCTAGCAATCGCTATAAATGGCCATCCTTTTAGTGTTAAAGCTCAGACTAGGGAGGGAGAAGACTAGCAGGAGCAGTCAATGATGACAGTCAAGGTAGTGAAAGGAGTGATGAGCAGCAAGCAGCAGATACCCTGTTTCCTAAGAAGAAAACCAAAGACAAATGAAGATTGAATAATTCTTTAGTGTGGAGATTTATTGAGGGTGAGCCAACAACTTAATCTACACTTTAGTAATTCTAGAACTCTTCAAAATAGCTTTCTGAAAGCATTCCAGTCAGTCAGTAGATTACATATTAAATATAGTACAAAGCATAATTTAATAATATTTTATAGTAAAATTTAATTGATAAAGCACTTTAGAATATTCCCTACAGAGAGAATGTAAATATTGGGAAAAGAATAGACTTTGGAGTTGGAGTGGTTAGTCATTCTGTTATTTAATATTTGTGTTGAATACCAACTCTAATTGTATGACTTTGGACAAGTTGTTTAACTTTGTTGTTTTCTTAATTTCTTATCTTCAAAATATATTTAAATGAAATGCTATATGCAAAGGCCTCCCACCACATAACACATAATAGATGGTCGAAAAATAATAGTTTAATAATATGCTAAGCATCTGTAACATGGATGTCAATAGCCAAAGAAAGGTGTATACAAAAGGAAAGCTGCATTACAAAATACATTTTATCTTTTTCCTCCAGAGCAATGATTCTGACCATTTTGGGTCATAGATGCCTTTGAGAATCTGATCAAAAAGCTAGGAGACGAGGGCGCCTGGGTGGCTCAGTCGTTAAGCGTCTGCCTTCGGCTCAGGTCATGATCCCAGGGTCCTGGGATCGAGTCCCATATCGGGCTCACTGCTCGGCAGGAAGCCTGCTTCTCCCTCTCCCACTCCCCCTGCTTGTGTTCCTGCTCTCGCTATGTCTCTCTCTGTCAAATAAATAAATAAAATCTTTAAAATAAAAAAAAAAAAAGCTAGGAGACGGGAGGTTGGGGGTCACATTTATGTAATTTTGCTTTTTTTAAAAGTCATTTTTCCATTTGTACAACATTAAGAATACTCTAGAAGAAAGCTAAAGAACACTTTTCTTAAAATGCTGTATTCATGTTAAGATGACACAATAGACATATTTACATAACTTAAAAGTAGTAAGGAAAAAAGATAATTAATCGATGAACTGTACTAGATATTATCTAGGTTTAAAGCTATAAAGGCTCGTCCTAGAATGCAACAACTGCCATCAGAGCACCTATCAGAATACCCAAGCCACGTTCTGAATGAAAAGTTTTCGGAGAAAACAGCTGATAGTTCTGGTCACATAAGTGTTTCTCATTCACTGCACAAGAGCCTGTTCTCTTGGAAAGGCAACAGATGTTGAATGTTTATGGTAGTTTTTGGTTTTGTTTCACTTATATATGTTTTACTTATTTGTTAGAGATGACGTATATCTAAAGCAGTCTCTTTTTTTAAAGATTTTATTAATTTATTTGACACAGAGAGAGAGACAGGTAGAGAGGGAACACAAGCAGGGGGGAGTGGGAGAGGGAGAAGCAGGCCACTGGCCGAGCAGGGAGCCCGATTCAGGTCTCGATCCCAGGACCCTGGGATCATGACCTAAGCCGAAGGCAGATGCTTAACGACTGAGCCACCCAGGCACCCCTAAAGCAGTCTCATTTTTAAGACTATCGTTGTCAAAATGACAAGTATTTTGGTTAGAGTTAAATTTTTTTACCTTTTTTATTTATTTATTATTTATTGTATTATTTTTTTAATTTAATTTTATAATGTTATGTTAGTCACCATACAGTACATCATTAGTTTTTGATGAAGTGTTCCATGATTCTTTGTTTGTGTGTAACACCCAGTGCTCCATGCAATTCGTGCCCTCCTTAATACCCATCACCAGCCTAACCCATCCCCCTACCCGCCTCCCCTCTAAAACCCTCATTTGTTTCTTGGAGTCCAGTCTCTCGTGGTTCATCTCCCCCTCCGATTTCCCCCCCTTCATTTTTCCCTTCCTCCTAATGTCCTCCATGCTATTCCTTATGTTCCACAAATAAGTGAAACCATATGATAATTGACTTTCTCTGCTTGACTTATTTCACTTAGCATAATCTCCTCCAGTCCCATCCATGTTGATGCAAAAGTTGGGTATTCATCCTTTCTGATGGCTGAATAATATTCCATTGTATATATGGACCACATCTTCTTTATCCATTCGTCTGTTGAAGGGCATCTCAGCTCTTTCCACCACATGGTACTGGCACAAAAACAGACATATAGACCAATGAAACAGAATAGAGAGCCCAGATACGGACCCTCAACTCTGTGGTCAAATAATCTTCGACAAAGCAGGAAAAAATATGCAATGGAAAAAAGACAGTCTCTTCAATAAATGGTGCTGGGAAAATTGGGCAGCTACCTACAGAAGAATGAAACTCTACCATTCTCTAATACCATACACAAAGATAAACTCAAAATGGATGAAAGACCTCAATGTGAGACAGGAATCCATCAAAATCCTAGAGAAGAACATAGGCAGTAACTTATTATTTTTCTTAGTTTAAAGTAACTAGTAAGAGTCTTTAGTTTATTTATTTCTTTACTTAGTTCTCTTTATTACTATTACTTTTGCCATGATAGAGCAAAATCTTTCTCATGATGGGTCTAAAAAATTCTTTGCATTTGGTGAAATATAACAAACTAACATTTTAACCATTTTTAGGTATATAGTTCAAGTGGCATTAGTACATTATCTTAAAACTTTAGTACATGTATTTCTAGTTTAAAATGTTATTACTAGAGTATTTTTACTTCTCACTAGCTTTACTTAGAATATACTTATAATATAATATATTTGTATAATCAAAATTCTAATTTATAACCCAATCCCAATTACAGAAGTACTTAACTTATTTAGCATTAAAGAGGCCAAAAAAATAATCAATTGTAGAAATTTACTACTTTGCCTTTGTATTCCCATATTTACCAAAAGATCCCAATTTAAAAAGTGTTATAGTATTCTTTTTAGTATTAGTATTATAATTGGTAATTTGTTTTTGCCTCTTTGTCTACTTAGTAGCATTTATAAAGTTTGGGTTTATAAATTAATATTGTTTGGGTTATTTTCAATAAATTTACATTTTTTTTCAACGTGGTCAGATTTAATTTTTCTAGCAATCTGTCTTCTATAACTCCCTTAAGGAAAACTTTTTCACACCTGACTGTGAACCTAGAATTTATTTTTAAGTCCTTACTTTTTTAATGAATATCATCACAAGTAATTTGAAAAAACAATAAAATTAAAACTGCTTCCATTCCTACCACCCTAATTTCACTTTCAATTCTTTTTTCCATGGATATTTTCACAGCTGATATAAGCAAACAGAGACAAAACTTTGCAAAAGGACTTACCTACAGTCTTATAACTCTGGACACAAACCCAGTACTGTCACTTTCAAATTGGTGCTCTTTTCTCTATACCTTTTCTGCATTATCTACCCCTTAACCTCTCAAATCTATTCACTTCTTTCTGTCTCCCACTGCCACTACCCTTATTCAGACTCCTACCCCCCATTATTGGACTCGTACATTTGGTCTTTTTGCTTCCATTCAAATTCCACTATAATGAAAATGAGCTTTCTAAAAAGTAACTCTGAGCATATCACTCTTCAGTGCCTTCTCCTTAATATAAACTCTGTTATGATTTCCCAGGCCTGAGTACCTCTCAAGTTTTATATATAATCTCTCATTATATTTTCACTTTAGCCATTACTAACCTACTTGTAGTTTTCAGAATAGACCATGTTCTTCCAATCAGATTCCATAATTAGTGTATCAAGACAAGAAAAGACTCAAATTGTAAACTTGCAAGAAATTTTTATTACATGCAACTCTAGACACTGAATACAGGGGCTATAACACTGAAATAGTTTGACACACCCCCTGTCCTGGTTGTGAACCTTACATTCTGAGTACAGACAGAGAAACTATAAACAGATAGATAAATTAAATTGTTACTGATCGATGCTATGGCAGAGACTATTGGGGGTGGAGAGTATCCATCTTTAAATATAATGCTCAGGGAAAGCCCTGAAGAAGTGGCATTTAAGCAAAAACTGGTCATATTCATATTTTCACAACATTATCAAGAAGTTAGATAGACCCAAGAAACTGTCATCATAATAAAATTTGTTCTGAGTTCCTAATACTTAGTTTCTGAGAAACTTAAAACTTACCTTGCTCGGGGCACCTCGGTGGCTCAGTTGGTTAAGCGACCCCCTTCGGCTCAGGTCATGATTCTGGAGTCCCAGGATCAAGCCCCACATCAGGCTCCCTGCTCAGCAGGAAGTCTGCTTCTCCCTCTGACCCTCCCCCCTCTCATGTGCGCGCGCGCGCTCTCTCTCTCTCTCTCTCTCTCTCATTCTCGCTCTATTTTCTCAAATAAATAAAATATTTAAAAAAAAAAAAACTTATCTTGCTCGTAAGTTATAGACCACTTATACTAGGATGTTTATTTTTCAAATCATTCCTAAATATTATCATCTTGTATATAAAAAATTAAAACTATTAGCACCAATATAAAATAAGTTTTATTGAAATTTATTTAATTTTAACATTCTTAATGGAATCTGAAGTATAGTTTGCATTGTTTTCCCCAGGAGCTCAATAAAGATCTTCATTGTCACCATTTGCACCTCCAGAATAAAGATTTAAAAGCACAAATTAAACATATGATGGATCTAGCTTGTCTTCAAGAACAACAACACAGGCAAACTGAGGCGTAAGTACATGGATTTATCTATTCTATAAATTTTAGCACTATGGACCTAAGGAACCTGAAACGTAGAAGTTGTTTTCCACTGCCAGAAAATTGAGTTTTATTTGATATAGGATACATTATTTTTAAGTGTTTGCCAGCATCAGAAAGTATGCAGAATTAGAAAACTTTGAAAAGTATAAAATATGTGGTTCTCCTCCAACTAATATTTTTAGTGCTTTATAGTTTTGAAAACATTTTTCTATAAAAATTTATTATTAGAAGCAATTACTATTAATACCAGCTGAATTTTTAAGTGGGCAGTTTTTAAAGTATTTGTAATTCCAGAATGATTTTTGTCATTGAACCTCAACTGTCCCAATTTTTATGTGATGCTATAGTAGCTCTTTCATGCTCTACTAACTCAGTAGTAACATCTTTTGAAACATAATAGTAAAAAAAGTATAACAGTCTTTATTTTTGTTACCTTGGATATGTCAGTCAACTCTTTAGGTGTTGCTTTCATGCTCTGTAAAAATGAAAAATTTATTTCTCTAAGGGTTTTCTGCTGGTATAAAATTCTGCTGCAGTTCTGGTATTCTCAAATAACTAGAAATTAATTTTCCATACTTCTGATGTAAAGGAAATCACATTAGGATAGTTATTTTAAAAAGAGTGAAAAGGAAAGGAAAAACTTTAGGGAGATATTCTTCTGTGGTTAGAAGCTCAACCTAATCTCCTTATACTTTCTATATCTCTACCTAGAACAGACCATGAATATTCATTTACTAGCACTCAAACCACTGGCAAGAGTTAAAGTATCAAAGAAACCCATTAATTTATTTCACCCATACTCTATTTACTATATCAGACAAATAGATTGATACATTTAAGGTAAATTTTAGTTTTAAATGGGCAAAAAGATTCTGACTAACTCTTACTGATTTAGCAAATTGCTCAACCAAAACATTATAAACAGAGACAATATAGCATAGTAGAAAGTATCAGTTTTGGAGTTGGCCTTGAATTCTATTTTATATTAGCAATATGACCTTGCATAAATTATTTAACCTCACTAAGCCTTAGTTTTCTTAAATGTTAAAATAGATTATAATACTTTCTTTAAAAGATTTTGAAAAAATTAAATGACATTAAAAAAATAATGAAGGTGATGAACTATCAGAGCCTGACCTTGTATAGCAGAGGCAAAAAGTGATATAATATACCTTTAAAGTGCTGAAAGAAAAAAATTTCTAACCAAGAAAACTCTACCCAGCACACTTACTCAGAATTGAGGGGAAGAGATGAAGAATTTTCCAGACAAGCAAAAGCTAAAGGAGCTCATAAAACTAACCTTGCAAGAAATGTTGAAGAGACATCTTTAAGCTGAAAAGAAAGGGTGCTAATTAGTAATAAGAAAACATGAAGGTATAAATCTCACTGGTAAAAGTGAATATATGGTAAAGGTAGAAGATGAATTACTTGTAAAGCTAATACGAAATTTAAAAGAAAAAGTAGTAAAAATAACTCTAACTACAATAATTAATGGATACGCAAGATAAAAAGATGTAAAATGTGTCATCAAAAACATAAAATATGGATTTCACTTCTATGTAGAATCTAATAAACAAGACAAAAAAAGTCCTAGCCAAAGCAATTAGACATGAAAAAGAAAGGAAAGGCATCCAGGATTGGAAACAAAAACTAGAACTTACTGTTTACAGATGACATGACAATATATATAGAAAACCCTAAAGACCACCAAAAACTATTAGAACTGATGAATGAATTCAGTAAAGTCACAGGATATAAAATCAATATATAGAAATCTCTTGCATTTCTATATACTGATAACAAACTATCAGAAAAATTAAGAAAATAATCCCATTGACAGTTGCATCAAAAATAATAAAATACCTAGGAATAAATTTAACCAAGGAAGTGAAAGACCTCTACACTGAAAGCTATAAGAAATTGATGAAAGAAATTGAAGAAGACACAAATAAGTGGAAAGATATTCTATGCTCATGGATTGGAAGAATTAATGTCCAAATGTTCATACGGTCCAAAGCAATCTACGGATTTAGTAGAGTATCAGTCAAAATTCCAATGGCATTTTTCACAGAAATAGAACAAAAATTCTAAAATTTGTATAGCACTGCAGAAGACACAATAACCAAAGCAATCTCAAGAAAGAAGAACAAAGTTGGAGGTATCACAATTCCTGTCTGATTTATTTCCTTCAAACTATATTACAAAGCTATAGCAATCAGAACAGTATGGTATTGTCTTAAACATAAGCACATAGTACACTGTATATTGACTGACTAGAATTTAAATAAAAACTTTTAAAAAAAGAAACTGCACTGTTATTAAAAAAAAAAAAAGGCACATAGATTAATAGAACAGAGTAGAGAGCCCAGAAATAAACCCACACATATATGGTCAATTAATTTATGACAGAGGAGCCAAGAATATACAATGGGGAAAGGACAGTCTCTTCAATAAATGATATTGGGAAAACTGGACAGCTACATGCAAAGGAATGAAACTGGACCACTTCTTACGCCATACATAAAACTTAACTCAAAATGGATTAAAGACTTGAATGTAAGACCTGAAACCATAAAACTCCTAGAAGAAAACATAGACGATAAGTTCTTTGACATCAGACATGGAGATATTTTGGATTTAACACCAAAGCAAATGAAACAAAAGCAAACATAAGTGAAATTAACATCAAACTAAAAAGCTTCTGCACAGCAAAAGAAACCATAAACAAAGTGAAAAGGCAACTTTCCGAATGACACAAAATATTTGCAAATCATCTCTGCTAAGGGGTTAATATCCAAAATATATAAAGAACATACAACTCAATAGCAAAAAAAGAAACAATCTGATTAGGAATGGGCAGAAGATCTAAACAGACGTTTTTCCAAAGAAGATATACAGATAGCCAACAGGTACATAACAAGGTACTTACCATCACTAATCAGGATAATGCAAATCAAAACAATGAGATATCGTTTCATACCTATGAAGTATGAAGAAAAGTAGAGTAAGCCTTGGGAAGATCCAGACTTCTAGAAAGACAGAAAAGTTCTTTGTTAAAACTTTTTTGTTATCTCTTCTCTGCACAGCACCTGATTAGTATAGGTGCTCAATAAATAATCTTTTTTTTTAAATTTACTTTATGCTTGGGGTGCCTGGGTGGCTCAGTTGTTAAGCGTCTGCCTTTGGCTCAGGTCATGATCCCAGGGTCCTGGGATCCAGCCCTGCATCGGGTTCTCTGCTCGGCAGGAAGCCTGCTTCTCCCTCTCCCACTCCCCCTGCTTGTGTTCCCTCTCTCGCTGGCTATTTCTCTCTCTCTCAAATAAATAAAAATAAAGTCTTAAAAAATAAATAAAATAAATTGACTTTATGCTTAATAACTTTTCCCTATAGTTGTTGCCTCCTTGGCTTAAATGGAGTACTCCCCACCCTCAGCAGAAAGTCACAGACTATTTATTTGTACTACTATCTAAATATTTAAGACTGGGATAATAAAGCAATTATTTCCTTGCTTCCTTCCTTCCTTGCTTGAGAAAATTAATGCCTGTCCTTTTCCCACTGCCCTACCCATACTTGAAATGATTCTGTTTTCCTGGATGTTATGAGTCAGCTGAAACAACCAAGACTGAAGCATTTCAAGGTCACTCAAGTTGTTTGACATCTTCCTTGATATAAAAGTTAGGAACCATTGATTGAGTGTATAAATTTATAACTGTTTAGCTGTGGCATTTCTTCAGTGAACATTTACATGGAGGTCTAATACATAAAAAGATACCTTCAGTACTGCTCCGATTGATAGCAATAGAGAAGATTTTGAATCAGAGCCAAGAAACCAGTGCCCCATCAATTCCCTTTACCCACCATCCTTGTCCACAGCTCTTCTACTTGGAACCCCTTTGAAGGCTTTGAAAACCATTGCTTTAGCTCATGAAGAGCTAACCTGAAGGAAAGTTAAGTATGATTCCTTTGAAACGTTACATACCTAAAATGAATCTCATCATTGAAGAGTGTATTTTTTCATTTTAATCCTATGGTACTTAGTATCAGTAACAACAGTATTTTTGTTTTATAAATCACATTACACTTTGCAAAAATCTTTTATATGTATTTAACTCATTTAGTTCTCACAATAGTCTCCTGGTGTAAGTAGTGACTGTCTAGTTGTACCCCAAGTTATAGAGGAGAAACCTCAGTTTGTATTATTATCCAAGATCAGATGGAGGCAAGTGAAGACTAGCTGAGAATATGACCTGATGCTTATAATTCCCATCCAGGATTCTTTCACTCTATACTTAATGCAGTGAGAATATGTTGAGGCATTCTAAAGGAAACATGTACAGGGTGTCATTCTAATGATCTACTAATACTTTGGATGTTATGAAGAACTATAATAATATATTTAAAATGTAATATTTATCTCTCTTTTCTTGTCACCTTCTTTATATAGAGTATTGAATGCTTTACTTCCAGCCCTAAGAAAACAATATTGTGCATTAAAAGAAGCTGGCCTTTCAAATGCTGCTTTTGAGTCTGACTTCAAAGAAATTGAACATTTGGTAGAGAGGAAAAAAGTGGTGGTTTGGGCTGACCAAACTACTGAACATGCTATAAAGCAACATGACCTACCAGAGGTTTCTGTTCTTATGACCTTTCCACAACTTGGACCACCAGTTCAATCTGCTCCTTGTTGTAAGTACAGCTTTTCTTGTATTAAGTAAATTATAAGGTTATTTCTAGAGTAGCGTCTTTATGTCTCAATCTACAGAACAGTTAATTTTTTTAATAGGTTTGGCTGTTTTGTGAGAATTAATGGGAAAATTAGCTTTAGAATATTTTCATTAATCAGTATCTTTCAAAGGTTTAAGAGCAAGTACGCTTGATATTCTAAATAACTCTAGCAATAAAACCTTTAAGTTATTTTACCCATTTTTGATGGAATAATTTTACCTCCATCCTTCTTTAAAATTTAACCTCAATTAAGGATTAAAGATTATAGTTAAGAGTACTATATTCTGTAATACATAATAATCATCTTTTCTTAAAATCAACTAACAGTGTAGAATAAACTATATTTTGTTGCCATATCATTTATTATCTCTCCTGTCATAAAAGTGTGCTTGGGACATTTAAATTGCAAAACTAACATACGATGTTGGTTAAAATAAATTCAGACAATATAGAATTACATATAGAAGTAGAATGCCTTCTTCAACTTTCCACAGAACCCAATCTTGTGTCCTGTCTCAGAAATAAATAAATTTAGCAGTTTGGTTATCTTTGCTGTGTGTGTGTGTGTGTGTGTGTGTGTGTGTGTGTAATATTTGTATTACACAATCTCATTTTAGCTTTTTATTAGGTTTCATGTGAATGCTAGCACGTTATATATATTAATGTGCAACTATTTTTATTTGTTATTAGTTTATTTATTTAGTTTATTGTTAGGGTACATACATGAAGACTCTACCTTATTTTTTTAACATTTGTGAGAATCCAGACAACAGATGTACCATACTTTATTTAACCATTGTTCCATTGGTGAACAGGGCATCAGAAAGCATGCTTGTATATTCACATTTGTGCATGTATACTCAATTCCTAGAGACTGATTTGTTGGAATACAGGACAAAAAAAAGTTTAAAAATTAATCTGTCAAAGTCCAAAATTTTCTTTATGCCAAATGTATATGAGATACCTCTCTCATCTTTACCTTAACCCAAAATAATAGCAGCAACACTGAACTAGTGTATATTCTTTTTAAATTTGCAGCTCTCATATTACTGGTGACATTATTTCATCTTCTCTGAAGTATCCTCTTTACTCATTTGACTTGGAGTTTGTTTATTGTGCTGTAGAGTTTTACTTCTGGTTAAAACTGCCTCCTGCTCTACTCCTTCACCTCCAGACTTTTCAATTTAGAAGTCTGGATCTTCCCCAGGCTTACTCTACTTTTGTTTCCAATGCTGATACTAGGAGGTCTCCATTTTGTTTAGACAGTTTTAATTTACCATACAACATCACAATCTACTGATCAGTTAAACTGATTGTCATTGGTAATTACCTCATCGTCTATTCCTGTTCTTTTTTTTCTGAGTTTACAGATTTGAAAAAAGTATTTCTCATAATAGATTTTTTTTTAAGATTTTTATTTATTTATTTGACAGAGAGAGAGAGACAGTGAGAGAGAGAACACAAGCAGAGGGAATGGGAGAGGGAGAAGCAGGCTTCCCGTGGAGCAGGGAGCCCGATGCGGGGCTCGATCCCAGGACCCTGGGATTGTGACCTGAGCCGAAGGTAGATGTTTAACGACTGAGCCACCCAGGCGCCCTGCATTTCTCATATATATAATACCTAGGGTCCTGATTTTTCTCTTCTAGCTTTTCCATTGATCCAATCCGTGTGATTTCCAACTTCCAAAAATTACTGTTTCTGATGTTAGCAGCTATTGCTTTTTTCTATCACTGATGCCATGTCAGTAGATTTTAAGAGGGAGATGAGGCAAATCTCTGTAGATTTGTGTATTTGACCTTATTTCTTTTAGTATGATCGCTTGTCAACTGTCAGTCAAATATATGCTTTGTTGCTTTTTCCTTTTGGCTGTTTCCTGTTTCGTCATGGATTTTGTTTTCTATTTAATTGTATCTGTTTTTATCTTTACTTCTATTATTTCTTTCCATCTACTTTTACTAGGTTTATGCTCCTGTTTTCGTTTAACTGATGAAGATGTTTGTTCATTAGCTTTCACCTTATTTTTCTAATTTATACAATAATGTCCATAGGTTTCCCTCTAAACACAGATTTAGCTTCATTTCACAAGTTTTGATACATAGTATTTTAGATTATTATTTAGTTCAAAATATTTTCTGATTTCTGTTGTAATTTCTTCTTTGACCCATGGAGCATTTCTTTTCTTTTAATCAGTTTTTATGTAAAATTATACTTTCAGATTGAGCAGATTTCCATTTGAATTAGATTTGGAGAAACAATTAAAATGAGAATCATACTTTTAAGTGTCATGTAGGCAATCCAATAAAAACTATTTCATAAAGCTGTTAGTTTTGATTTTTTTTTTTAGTTTTTATTTATTCTTAATATCAAAAAGGTATGGCAAATTCCATTCTATTTTTTGTTTATAGCTTAATTGAATTGTATTCAGAGTAAATACTTAGTATGATTTTAATCCTTTAAAAATTGTAGACTCACTTTATTCCCAGCCATAGTAGGCTGGTGTAAATGTTTCAAGTGTGCTTATAAAGAATGTATATTTTGTAGTCATTTATTGCAATATTCTATATAAGTCAGGCCAAATTGGTTGTGTTCTTCAAATCTTATTCTTACAGACTTTTTTTTTTAATTCATGTTCTATCATATACTGAGGAGACCTATTAAAAATCCCCTTATTACACTGGATTTTTCTATTTTTTTGTCAGTTTTCTATTGCCATGCTAACAAATTAACACAAACATATCAACTTAAAATAACACTGATTTATTATCTCAAAGTTCTGTAGGTCAGAATTAACAGCAGGCTCAACTGGTTACTCCGCTTAGAATTTCACAAGGCCAAATCAAGGTGTCAGCCAGCTGGATCCTTTATCTGGAGGTTCTGGGGGAAGAATGTGCTTCTAGGCTTATTCTGGTTGTTAGCAGAATTCATTTCTATGCAGCTGTAGGGCTGAGGTCCCTGCTTTCTTGTTGGTTGTTGGCCAGGGGTCATTCTCAGTTTTTAGAGGTCTCCCATATTCCCTGGCACGTTGCCCTCTTCATCATTTCATCTCCTAGCCAACAAAGGCAGGACAGCTCATTCTCATGCTTCGAATCTCTGTCATCTTCCCTTCTGCTTCATTTCTCCTGCCTACAATTAGAGAAAAGTCTCTGCTTTTAAGGGTTCATTTGATTCGATTGGGCCCACTGGGTAATTTAGGATAATCTCCCTGTTTTAAATTCCATAACCTCAATTACATCTGCAAAATCCCTTTTACGATGTAATGTAACATATTCACAGGTTCCAGGGGCTAGAGCATGGACATCTTTTAGAGGATACTTCTCCTTGTAGTTCTGTCAATTTTTGGTTTTCATACATTGAAATTATGTTATTACATCTTATGTTTCAGAATTTTAACATCTTCCTTTTCTTATAAAATGTACTTTAATCCAGTCATTTTTCTTAACCTTAAGTTTACTTTAATGTTAATATAGCTACCCCACTTTTCTTTGGTTTTTGTTTTTAAGGTTCATCTTTTTTCTGATTCCTTCACTTGAAATCTGTAATCATATTTATTTCAGAGGTGTCTCATAAATATCACATTAATTGGATTTTGCTTTTTGTTCTGTTTATCAGTCCTTATCTTTTAAAGTATTCATTCTTTTTCCACTTGGTGAATGTGTTGATAATTTGGTTTTGAATCTACTGTCTTGTGATTTGCTTTCTAATTGTCCTGCTTATTCCAAATTCTTTTTCTTTTGAACTTTGCTTTGAAGTGAGAGAGTGATGTTTAATATTCCATTTTGTCACCTCTGAGCTTAGAAGGCTATACACTGTTTTTATATTCTTTTAGTAGTTACCCTTAGGGTAACATTATGAATCCTTGCTTTATCAAAGTCTGTTTATCAAAGTAACTATGTTACTTTCACCTTCAGACAATGCTAGAAACTTAAAATTCTTTACCTGGGTTAACCCTTCCCCTGACATACCACTGTTACAAGGTATTTCATTTTTCTCTATATATTAAACCCATAAAATGGGGTTTTTTTATTGTTTATACAGTGAATATTCACATTTACTTTTTTTATTCTCCATTTTTTCAGCATCTGCATCTCCATCCAAGATAATTTTTTTTCATCTAAAGAATCTTTTTGCATTTCCTTTGCAGTAAATATGCTGATGATGGATTTTCTTAGTTTTTATATGGTTGAAGCTGTATTTATTTCACTTTCTTTCTTGAAGACTATTTTGCTGGGTATAGAATTACAGTTTAGTATTCTTTCTTTTCTTTAGCACTTTGAAGATATTATTTCATTATCTTATGTGTCTTTCTTACTGTTGTTGAAGTCAGCTGTCATTCTAAGTGTTGTTCCCTTGAGTGTAATTGGACCTCTGACTTCCTAAAATATTTCTCTTTGTCTTTGAGTTTTAGTAGTTTTGCTATATTGTGCCTATATAATTTTATTTTTACTTCTCTTACTTGGGTTCATAGAACTTTTAGAATTTGTGTCTGGATTATCTTTCATTAGTTTTATGAAGTTCTTAACCATTATATCTTTAAATATTGCTTCTGCTACTTTTGTTCTCTCCCCTACCTATGGGACTGCAGTTATATTACACGGTTCTTTCTCCTTGTCTTATCTGTAACTTTTTTACTCTCTCCTTTTCTTTGTTTTTTGTCTCTCTGGAAATTTCTTTTCACACATTCTGTAGTTTACTTTCTCTTTGCAGCTATGTCAAATGTTTCTTAAATCCATCAAGTTCTTAATTTCAGTTATATTTCAGTTCTAGAATTTCTATTTGACTCTTTCTTATAGTTCACATTTCTTGGCAAAAATTCTCAAGAACACAATGGGAGTAAGTATTTTAAAGACTGTGTCTGAGAATTCCCAGGTCTGGAACCCTCTGCATCTGTTTCTGTTACCTCTTTCTGCTGGTTTTCTTTCACGTGGTCTCATTTTCTTGAAGGCATATTAATTTTTGTGCCTCAGACATTTATTTGCAGAATTGTTTATAGAAATACTTCAAGACTTCTGATAATAATGTCTTCCTTCAGAGAGGATTTACATTTGCTTCTTCTAGGCTCCTGGTGGCATTAACAATACAGAATCACTTTAGTCCAATTTTAGGGAATGGGATCATTTGAAACTACACTGCAGCTTCTGCTAGGACCTGTCTACCCCTGTTTTACCCTCTAGAGTATAAGCTGTTTAGGCTTCTAACTCAAAGCAAGGAGGGTTTATGAAGAACTTTGTTTAGTGGGCCCTAGCTTCCAGTTCCAGCATCCCAGTTCTGCCAAATTCTCAAGAATGTTCCTAAGCTTTTATGCCACCTCCTTCAGGATCAGCAAAAAACCTCATGGGGAAAATAGCTGTAAATGCAGAGATTACCTTCCAGAGCTTCCCAGCTTTCTCTTGATACTTGCCTATAATTCTTCACAATCTCATTAGCTCTTCTGTGCCTTCAAGCATATGTTTTTTATATTTTGCCCAGACGTTTTTGTTGCCTTCAGTAGAGATTGGTCTGAATTACCTAGCCCTCTATTATTAAGTTCCCTATGTTGTATTTTTACATTAAAATGACTGGGAAGTTGGAGATATATACTTATATCTTTTTCTTTAATAAAGCATTATTGTCATTAGAACTAACCTAGTTGAAATCTTTGAAAACTTAATATTATTTTCAGATTCTCTCATACTTTTTGGGCCTTGATTTTTTTCTTTATAATGTATTCAAGATGTTGGAGAGGAAATAGGGTTTTAAGACCAAGATCAAGAAATACTGGCCACCTGATGGTCATTATTACTTATTTAAAAATCCGTATTTCACTTACAGTGTAATCGCATAGACCATAATTGTCAACAGTAAAACATTTATTTGGCTCTTAATTCCTTTTCATAATACTTTTAAAAGGAAAAACTGTTGAAGTCATGTTACATTTTATAAATAGGTATTTCCTTTAGAAAGTGTATCAGAAGGTGAGTTTTGTTTTTATTATGTTTTGTTCTTGGTTTGTTGTTTAATATTTTGTTCACATGATTTCATAGATTAACTATTTGCTTGGTGTGTCTTATTTATTCCATGAATTATGTATGTTGTATTCACTATGAATAGTCAAAGATGAATAACAGGGAAGGGGCGCAGGCTATAAAGTGAGTCCACTTATAAATACGTATTTTTCTTAGTCTTAAAATACTGAAATAATTCATTAAAAAAGCATAAATAGTGAAATTTATGTTTGTATTTCTAAAGATATGAAACAATACCCAGATGGCATATATTGCTAAAATTACATTATCCATAGTAGTCTTAATAAATTTAAGAAGTAAAATTGAAGAGATTCAACTTATTAAGCAAAACATGAGTCAAATGTGTCTCATTCATCTAAGCTTACATGTATGTTACTGACTTTTTTCCTATACTCTCATAAACAAGTAATAAGTGGTTTTGTTGTTAAATTTCTCTTTTGTTGTTAAATTTCAAAAATACTAAATGCTGTGTGTTATTTGAGTTTTGAATTCGGTTCTTTTGTTTGTTTGTTGTTTGTTTTTCTGGTGCTGTAAGGACCTTTAAAGAGTATTTATTAGATCAGCAACAATCTTTATATTTAAAATGCATGCACACTGTGCTTTTAAAAGTCTGACGAGATTAACCATAATCTAATCTGTACTCTATTGTTAGGCATTTAGGTTGTTTAATAAATTTTTATTATAAATGGTATTGCAGTAAGGAAGTATGTATATTTATCTTGGTGCTCATGTCTGATTAACCCTATGATAACTTCCTAGAAGTAAAATTTTTAACTCCAGCAATAAGCACATTCTTCTAAAGTTTATAATACATATTGCTTAGTAACTTCTTCCATCTCCCTCCCCCATGTGATTATACCAGTTTTAACTCCCATCATCAGTGTAAGAAAATGAGCTCTTTTCTCCTTTTATCTTTTCAGCTTTTGGTTTTAAATTGTCTTCAATTTTTAGTTTTTAGAAAATTATTTTCAAACATATATAGAAGTGCAAAGAATACCGTAATGAACTCCATGAACCCATCACCTAACTTTAAGAATTATCTCATGGCTAATCTTGAGAACCCCATCTGCTTTTCTGCACCCTATCTATATCTCTAATGTATTATTTTGAAGGAAATATCAGCATATATTTCTTCCATTTACATCTTAGTGTCTCTAAAAGAAAACACAATGTCCTTTTCATACCTAATGTCATTAAATACTTAATCAGTGTTTAAGTTTCCCCCACTGTCTCATAAATGATTTCTTTTTAAGTTCTTCCATCAACATACAAACAAGGCCCATACCTTGTCACTGGTTGATATATCTGTTAAATCTTTTTAAATCTGGGGTTCTCTCTCCCTCTTTTGTCTTTGCTAGTTATTTATTGATTCTCTGCTAATTTCAGTCATAAATATTATCTTCTTTCCATCTTTCCTTTGTTCACTACTAGTTGAATATTTTTTTTCATCCTTTTAAGGATCTATTTTCTTTTCTGTGAATTACCTAGCCATCATTTGAACACTTTTCTGGCATAGTTTTCTTTTGTAAAAAATTGTCACATATTTACAAGAGCTTAGGATATGGATATTTATTCATTCAACAATATTTATTGAATTTCCACTATGTGCCAGATACTTATCTGATGCTAAGGATACATCAAAGTACAAAACAAACCTTTTTACCTCCTGGAGTTCACGTTCTAGTGCAGGAAGAAAAACAATAAATATAATAAGAAAATTAAACAGAATCTTAGAAGGTGGTACATGCTGTGGGCAAAGAAACAGAGTTCAGGAATGGGGCAGGAAAGAGGTTGCTACTTTTTTTTTAAGTTTTTTTTTAAGAGTTTTTATTTATTTATTTGACAGAGAGAGAGAGAGCACAAGCAGGAGGAGTAGCAAGTAGAGGGAGAGGGAGAAGCAGGCTCCCCACTGAGCAAGGAGCCAGATGTGGGGCTCAACCCCAGGGTCCTGGGATCATGACCTGAGCCGAAGGCAGTTGCTTAACCAACTGAGCCACCCAGTGCCCCAGAGGTTGCTACTCTAAATAGCATGGTCAGGGTAGGCTTCACTGATAAAACGTGAAGAAGTTCACAAAGTTAGCCACGTGGCTATATGGGAGAAGACTCATTTTCAGGTAGAACAAGTAATGTAGATCCCTAACACAGGCTGGCATATTCATGGAATGGCTAGAAGGACATATAATAGGTACAAAGGAAAAGGGAAAGAAAGTAGACAGTGATGAGATCACAAAGATCAAGGGGAGGAAGGCAGATCAAATAAAGGCTTGTAGGTCATTATAAGGACTTAGACTTTAACTCAGAACAAATCCAGAACTATGGCATGATCTGAAGAAAAAAGTAACATATCTCCATTACGTTTTCAAAAGATCCTTCTGGCTGGCATGTTGAGAGTAGATTATAATATTGCAAGGGTGAAAACAGGAGACTTCTGCAATAACCCAAGTAAAAGATGGTAGTGGTTTAGACCAGGTTGGTAGCAATGGAGTTGGTAAGAAGTAGTCAGATTGTAGTATGTTTTGAAGGTAGAACTAGCAGGATTTTATCGCCAATTGGATTTGGGATGTGACGGAAAGAAAAAGTCAAAGATGACTCTTAAGATTTTTGAATTTAGCAACTGAAAGAATCAAGTCACCTTAAAAGAGATGGGGAAGACTTCAGGTAGAACAGATTTGTAGGGTGGAGGTGGCAAAAGACTAAAAGTTTAATTGGGGCATTTTAAATTTGTCTAAGATACATCCAAGTGGAGATATCATGTAAGCAGTTGGATATAAGAATCTGGAGTTCAGAAGAAAAGTCTAAACTAAAATATAAACTTGAGAGCTGTTAACATTTAGATGATATTTAAAGCCATAGGACTGGATGAGATCATCAAGGGATATTAACTCTTTCCTCTAAGATGCATATTGCAAATCTCTTCTTCAAGTTTATCATTTACTCTTTACTTTGAGATATTCTTTTTAATACTGAAATTTTTAAACTTTTATGTCATACAATAACTTCATTTTTTTTCTCTCTGCCTTTGGAATAATTCCTCAAAATGCCTTTTAATCTGTAAGTTTTTAAAATTTTTTTACTTTTGTTTTCTCCTAATTTATTTTGATGTGAAAATCAAAATTTTTTCAAAGAGCCTGACATTCTTGTGTAATACATTGACAGTCCATCCTTAAGGCACCTTTGTTTTAAATACAGTAAGTAGTCAAATAATTCTATTTATTGGATTTCTATCCTATTCTTTAGCTTATTTGTCTGTCCTAGAACTAGTAGCTATTATTTTCATAGCTGATACTTGATAGTATCTTTTGCTATATAGCAGTGCTAGTCCCCCTTCATTATTCTTTGGGGTTGTTTTGTTTTAAGTAGGCTCCATGCCCAATTTGGAACTTGAACTCACGACCCTCAGATCAAGAGTCACACTCTACCAGCTGAATCAGCCAGGCACACCATGTTATTCTTTGTCTTTAAAATGTTCTTAGAACAATGAATTGTGGGTCACTACATCAAAAACTAATGATGTATTGTATGGTGACTAACATAACATAATAAAATTAAATTAAAAAAATAAAAAATAAATAAATAAATAAATAAATAAATAAATGTTCTTGGCTATCCCTGACTAAGAAATGAATGTTAGCACAATTTTTTCAGTTCCAAGGAAATAAAATCTTTTTAAAGACTTATAAATTTTGTCTTCACATTTTTTCACTATCAAATCTTTTCACTCTAGAATAGTTTGTCTCTCCATACATATTTTCTTATATGTTTCTCAGCAAAGTTTTAGAACTTTCTTTATATATATTTTGTACATTTGTTATTAAATCCCTAAATATATTTTATATTTTTGTTATGTGGATTATTTTAATTTTAATATTAATAAGCCTGTATTGTTTCTTAAGAAGAAACTAATTTTTTTAATTTTGTTCATTTTAATACTTTACCAATGTCAATACTTGATTTTGAAATAGTTATTTGACTTGAAATCTTAGCCTCCAAACTAAATGTCTGTTTACTTGGAGTAAAACATGCACCTATTTTAGATCTGGAAAACAGAAAATGCATTCACTGAGTGCCATGCAGGATAGGGGTGCCGGCAGCAAGGTTTATTTATGGAACTGATAAAATTTCTGACATTAAATGAAAAGTCAAGATTTCCTCATTATCCATCTGGAAACTCACATTTAGTAATATTTCTGTCTCTAACCTTTCCTTTTCTTAAATTTTGCACCTCATGTTAGTGGTCTTTATCTTAAAGTACAATAAAAGAAAAGATACTAGTAGAACCAATTTCTTATATGTTGTAGAGATACTATGATTGAATATAGTTCCAATGTAAATTTAGGTTTCCCCTAAAATTACTTGAGTAGAAGGAAATGTCATTTAAAAAATAGGAATGTCTGGGGCGCCTGGGTGGCTCAGTCATTAAGCGTCTGCCTTCGACTCAGGTCATGATCCCAGGGTCCTGGGATCGAGCCCCGCATTGGGCTCCGTGCTCCGCAGGAAGCCTGCTTCTCCCTCTCCCACTCCCCCTGCTTATGTCCCTCTCTCGCTGTGTCTCTCTCTCTCAAATAAATAAAATCTTAAAAAAAAAAAAAGGAATGTCTATATGAATTCCTCGTATAATAAATATGAAGCAGCAAAAATATTATAAACTAAATCTTCCATATACTTTCCCATCTGGCAGTAAAATTTAACCATTACCGATAGACAATGGAAGTCATGTTTGTAGCCCTAAATACATTTCATTTGGCCCTTATTCTCCTTGTAAACAAAACAGTATTTAGTTACTCATCTGTAACTGCAAATATTACTGTGAATTAAAAGGTTCTTTGCATTGTTTTTCCCCCCATCTTAAATAAGCGTGAATACTAGGAAAATGAGACTGAATGGAAGCATGGTATCTGCTATTTCCTACAGAGACAAGTATCAAAAGGTTATGGGTGATTTATTACTCAGAGTGTTGGATTAATTTAAAGGACTATGACAATTTTTTAATACATGGGAAAATGTATTCTCTCTTTTTAATATTTGTAAATCGCTGTAAATTATCTGTATAAGCATTACTACTACAGTAACCACAGTAGTGTCATATGAATGCATTACAAAATGTTTATTATTTGGTTAATCAGTAGTACCTTAAGGTTACATATCTTTTAAATAGTTTAAAATTCATTCACCTGTATCATATGCAACTGAATCCCATGAGTCATAAGGCTGTTAAAAAGAATCCAGATTTATGATTAGTACAGTAATTGTATCAATCATTTGTAGCCTAGAAGTGTTTATTGAAATGCATATATTAATATTTGATTTCACTTTAGAACTTTGCCAACTAATTTTAATTTTGCATAGTTTCCCAAAATACCTCCTCACATATTAACATGAGTACTAGCAAAAGAAAAATCCTTGCCATCATTTTGTACCAAGCCTCAATTAGATCTAATCCCATTCATCAATGTCTCCCTGTCATGAACCCTGCTTTGCAGCCTGTGACTCATGTTTGCTAAATACTGCATTCTGCTTTTTACACTAACATACAGCTCTGTAAATCTTTTAACGTTTGCAGACTTAAGCTTTTGATAAATTAGTTCCTCTGAGTAAAATCATTCAGGACACCTGATATGGCACATCAAAAGATGACCCCAGAAAGCCTGCCCATTTTTTAAGAGAGGGATTTTTAACTCATTAGTGATAAATTATCTAGTCCCTTTATTTAAGGGAATCATCTGTGGAATATTTCAAAAAGCTAAAAATAAAAAAAATAAATATAGACCCCTCCTACCTAAGAAAACACATGAAATTGCCAGTTCATAGTTGTGTTTTAGAGATTTATTTAAAACAGCTTAAGACAGGGAATAGAATGATGTTTCTTAATTCAATTTATTTTAAAACACTTTGAGAAAATTTGATGTAAGAAATGAATAATTATGGTAATATCTAAACTAGTTTCTATTTCTCTTGTTTGTCCCTTCTACAATCTACTCTTCACGTGAAAATTATCTTCCTAATAAAGTGCAGACCCCTTACTTAGGAGAGCCTTCAAAGGCTTTCCCAGTCCATGTCAAGCTGCAGACTCACTTTTCTTTAGCACTTGGTGTCCCAACCTCCTCTTAAACATGTTTCTGTTTCTTGCCTCTACAGTTTCCAAGCTCTTCCCTCACTCTTGAATGCTGCTTCCTCTTGCTCCATCTTACATCCTAGCCTATTAAAATCCTTATCCTCATTGAGAGTCCAATTCAGAAACTACCTTCTTTATGAATCTTCCCTTTACTGAATCCTCTTTGGCCCGCACATACCCTTGCATTTCCACTATATTTTTGTATTTCACTGTTACAGTAATTACCACACCTCACCTTCCCTCTCCCCAACAAACTATAACTTCATTGGCAGTCAGAAACTGTGTTTTCAGTAATTCATTTTCAACTTTATTGTTCCTTTCACTAATATTTTAGCCGTTTTATTATCTTAGCATTAAATGCTCATTTATTTTAATTTGAAAAAAAGTCCAGCCAAAGGAAGTAAGATGTCTTTCATTAACTTCTATTAATATATTGTTCTAATAGTTGTTGGACATTTTTTCGAAGCATGCATATATTGTTTTAAAAAAAAATTGAGATCCATTATACAATTGATAACCAGCTTTTTCCTCACTGAACCATTTGTTATACATACATTTTCCTATCAACTATGAAATTAAGTCATTTTTAATAGTTGTGTATTTACCTAATCCCCTACTAATGAAGATTTAGTTTGTTTTCATTTTTTTGCTATTATAAACAAGGCTCCACTAAACATCTCTATGTGTGTGTGTATTTCACAACTTGTCTTAATTATTTCCTTAGGTTAGGCCCCTAAAAGGTAGAATAGCTAGATCAAAGGGTATGTACATTTTCAAAGTGTTTGATATGCACTGTCAAATTATTCTCCAGAACTGTAGTAACTATAGAGTCTACCACTGTACATGGATAATGAACATGAGTATTTTTTAATGCGCTTTTGTCCAATTGTAGTTCATTCTGAATTAATTACCTATTCATTTCCTTTGTTTTATTTTTCTCTTTTTCTTATTTATCTTATAAGAATTCTTTCTTGATAGATAGCTAGATAACAAACCACACACACACACCTATATCTACACGGACAGACACATATATCTATACAAGAGCTCTAAACCCTTTGCCATGTATGGTATTTTTTTCTTTTATTCTTGGTGATTTTTAATTTTTACATAACCCAATTTTAAATTATAAAAATACCTATATTTCATTCACACTTAATGTTGTTTTTCTGCTGGTAGTAGTCAGAAGATAGAATCTCAGTTTTGGGGGGATGAAATTGTATATTGCCTCTATTCTTATTTTTGGATCTGTGAAGGAAATTTTATATTTTTAAGTCTTCATTATAATTATATATGTTATTACTTTGTATTACTTGGTTTCTTTACCTGACTTCAGTAAGAGACTTCAGTTCTGTCAACAACAAATTTGATTGATATTATGACTTTGAGCATGTGACTTTCTTACTGTGAATAACAATTATAAAATAAGATAGTTTAAATAAACATAAGCTAATCTAATACTCAGTCCTGGTTCTTTGTGTGAGATGATCCCAACTGTGACTTTCCTGGTGCTCTGTAGTTAATTGGGAATTAGGACCACCATGTTTGAGTGGGAATTCAGTTAAAAAATATAGATTGCTAAACTACATGATTTCTGTGACATAGGAATATCACAGTTAAAGCAGGTAGGGGTTTATATTACTTGGTTCTTTCATTTTTTGCTACTTTGTGTAAATTTTAAATTCCTTTTCCTCTATAATAGGCATTTGGTTTAAAATTATTCGGACATGACTTTTCATTTATAATTCATTTATTTAAGGGCATTTCTTATAATAAAAAAAATAATAATTAAAAGACTTAATTTAAAAGTAAAAATATACCGGGGCACTTGGGTGGCTCAGTCAGTTGATTGGCCAACTCTTCGACTCAAGTCATGATATCAGGGTCCTGGGATTGAGCCCTCCGTCGGGCTCCACACGCAGCGGGGAGTCTGCTTGAAAATCTCTCTCTCCCTTTCCCTCTGCCCCTACCCCCTGCTTGAGTGCACACGCTCACTCTCTCTTCTCTCTCAAAATAAATAAACAAATCTTAAAAAAAAAAAATACCAACATTCTTATAACTACCTTTAGGAAAGTTGGGATATCTGTTTTTCTTTTACTGTCCCCTGAAACTCATGCCGGATGACTTATAACAGACTTCTACAATTTACCTAATATTTCTAAACAGTATACTTATGCTGCTATTTTATCAATTCATCTGTTTAGATTTTATCATGTCATTCTGATTGATGAAGATTTAGCTCACTTATTTCTTCTTCCCTGATCTGCTAATGTACCAGGGTATTATATAATATGTAATTATAATATATTATTATAGTTTATTATTGTATATTATTATATGATTACTATATGCTAATTATTAAAATATTATTAATATATAATATTATATAACCTATAATACATAATTATCTTAAATATACCTGGAATATTAGCAGGATCAGGTAAGATATGGCATATCATATATATATGTAACATACTTATGCATATATTAATATATATAACATTTAATCATAGGACCTACTTGAAATTTTTATAATAAAATGTAAATATTATTTTTAAAAACTTTGTAAGATTTTATTCGTTTTAGAGAAAGGGAGCATGAGCAGGGGGAGAGGCAGAGGGAGAGAGAGAATCCCAAGCAGACTCCATGCTGAGCATAGAACCCAATGTGCGGCTCAATCTCACAACCCTGAGATGATGACCTGAGCTGAAATCAAGAGTCAGATGCTTAATGAACAGAGCCACCCAGGCGCCCCATAAGTATTATTTAAAAACTTTTTAAGTAAAAGCATGCTGACATTTCTTAAAACTGTCCACAATAGCCAAACTGTGGAAAGAGCCGAGATGAGTTTCAATAGACAAATGGATAAAGAAGATGTGGTGCATATATACGATGGAATACTACTCAGCTATCAGAAAGGATGAATACCCAACTTTTGCATCAACATGGATGGGATTGGAGGAGATTATGCTAAGTGAAATAAGTCAAGCAGAGAAGTCAATTATCATATGGTTTCACTTATTTGTGGAACATAAGGAATAGCATGGAGGACATTAGTAGAAGGAAGGAAAAAATGAAGGGGGGGAAATCAGAGGGGGAGATGAACCATGAGAGACTATGGACTCCAAGAAACAAACTGAGGGTTATAGAGGGGAAGGGGTGGGGGGATGGGTTAGCCCGGTGATGGGTATTAAGGAGGGCATGTATTGCATGGAGCACTGGGTGTTATATGCAAACAATGAATCATGGAACACTACATCAAAAATAAATGATGTACTGTATGGTGACTAACGTAACATAATAAAAAAAAATAAGTCATGGAAATGGAAAATACTGCATATGGAATAAAAAACAAAGAAGTAGTAAAAAAAAAAAAAACTACTTTTAGAAAGATAGATATGAAAAAACCCTGTTTCTGCTTTCTACTAGAAATGTTTCAGATTCCTCAACCAAATCTGTGGGTTAGACTTCTTGAAGAAATGAAATATTTGAAAGATAAAATAATGAAGGAGACTAGATTTTGCTCACAGGTGGACTTAAATAGCTTAAAGAACAGTACAGCCAATAAATGCATTTTTAGATGTTTCTATTCAAGTATAGCTGTTCAGTTCTCTAATGTCTTTTGCATATACTTTTTCATGAGACTATCCTATATATTTCATTAACAGAATCAAAATATCCAGCTTATTGCTTTTATTACGCTGCCATATTTGATCATGTTCCTTAAAATCCGGAAAGTTTGGGGGAGAGATAGCAAGTGGCAGATTAATTAGTATCTGAATTTTGTTTACTTCTTCATTAACCACTTAACCAGGGATCAAATATTTATTCATAATTTCTTTTAACCACTTAGCAAATGTAATTTAGTGGGGCAGGCAAATCATTCTAATATTTTGATTTTTAAGCCGTGGTTTATATTAATAGCATACGTTATTCTGTGTAATCCACAAATATTAATGTACGTAAATTGTAATCCGGGTGATATTGTGTTAGAATCTGGACAATCACAGATGAAAATTGTATTTTTTTTCCATCTAACCCACAACTTTAGTGCTTGCATTTGGAGTTCATTTTAAAGGTGGTTTTAATACTTAAAAGTCTTTTGAAAGGCTTCTAAAACTTGGCAGTCTCAACAAAATGTTTTTGTCTGACTTCCTTTTTAAGTCTCTCTATGGACTTAACGGTAAACAAACTTTTTGAAGCGGGAATCTCTAGCCATAATGCAGGAACAGATGAATAGAACACTAACCACTTTATCCTGAAATGCACATTTTCAGTTGTATATAAGATACCTTAAAGCATCATATAAATATTTTAAGATGTTTGTAAACTATTAATGGATAAGTATTACAAAGACTAGGATTGGATTCATTAAACAAAACTTATGGTAGGGTTTAGAAGAGAAGCTTTTCTGTATCTTTCAGTAGCCCAGTCTCTCATTACTTTTAAAATCCTGCTTTGAATTGTAGCACTTAATTATTTTGAAAAGTTGTATTATTTAATCATATAACCTCCACCGCCTACCTTCTTTCCTAAACTAGAAGTTTATCAGTAAGTCTTTAGCATTGTATATGTATTTTTGTTAAATTTTACTTTTAAGAAAAGCTTTGTGACTCTAAAAACAGCAATCAGGTGCATTATATTATTACTTCATTAATACGTGCCTTCAACTATGTGAAGTGTTAATAAGCCTTTAAAAAGATCATCTTGAATTTCAGGATAATTGTATTAGACCTTTCTAAGTAAAGCAATACCAAAGTTATTTTTCAGTAAACAATTCCTCTCCAGGTAGTTCCCAGACTGTTTTTTAGAATTTTATATACTCCGATTAAGTTGAAAATAGTCTAGAAAATTTGCTGATCCTTAAAGTGACATCCTCTCTGTTTAATCATCTGAATATTTCTCAACAAACACATAAAGAAATTAAAGTATATCTTGTCATATGAAATCTAAATGTGAAAGTAAAGATAGGTATCACAACTATAATAACTAAAGCTGGAGATCTTTTTTTTTTTTTTAATTTTTTTATTGTTATGTTAATCCCCATACATTACATCATTAGTTTTAGATATAGTGTTCCATGATTCATTGTTTGTGCATAACACCCAGTGCTCCATGCAGAACGTGCCCTCCTCAATACCCATCACCAGGCTAACCCATCCTCCCAACCCCCTCCCCTCTAGAACCCTCAGTTTGTTTTTCAGAGTCCATCGTCTCTCCTGGTTCTTCTCCCCCTCCGATTTCCCCCCCTTCATTCTTCCCCTCCTGCTACATTCTTCTTCTTCTTTTTTTCTTTCTTAACATATATTGCATTATTTGTTTCAGAGGTACAGATCTGAGATTCAACAGTCTTGCACAATTCACAGCGCTTACCAGAACACATACCCTCCCCAGTGTCCATCACCCAGTCACCCCATCCCTCCCACCCCACCCCCCACTCCAGCAACCCTCAGTTTGTTTCCTGAGATTAAGAATTCCTCATATCAGTGAGGTCATATGATACATGTCTTTCTCTGTTTGACTTATTTCGCTCAGCATAATACCCTCCAGTTCCATCCACGTCGTTGCAAATGGCAAGATCTTATTCCTTTTGATGGCTGCATAATATTCCATTGTATATATATACCACCTCTTCTTTATCCATTCATCTGTTGATGGACATCTTGGCTCTTTCCACAGTTTGGCTATTGTGGACATTGCTGCTATAAACATCGGGGTGCACGTAGCCTTTCGGGTCCCTACTTTTGTATCTTTGGGGTAAATACCCAGTAGTTAAAGCTGGAGATCTTAAGGACACTTAAAATATCTGAAAACAAACTGATTAAATCCATGTCCTTATACAAAGTCTGTCTTTTATTTCTTAGAGATTTTGCTATCCTAAACATTATTTTTATTTCTGCTATTATTCTTTATAAACTTTTGGATATATCAAAATTACACATGCTGCCATTCAGATTTCACAGGCAGTTTACCTGTTCCCTGAAGAAAAGGAATTTTCCTTCGTTCTGGAACTCATGACTTTAAATCTATTTTACCCATTTCTCGCCATATTGAATGATTTATTTCTAATGATTGATTGAGTCACGTTTTTATTAGCCCTCTTTAAATTTTACCAGGTAGGTAATCATTCTCCCTTGTTTTTTGTTATATGCCAGGAAAACAAGAGGTGGGGAGTGAGGTGGGTAGTAAGCCTCTAAAGAGTGGGCTAAGTAAAGAAAAGATCTCTTCTACCTTCTCTAGGCCTAGAGCATTCATTTGCTCTTCTATTTGCCCATGCCATTCATGTTATTTGCTTGCATGTTTCAGTTAGACTTCTGAATGTAAAGCTTCATCTCTTTGGCTAGACTTTGGTAGACTCAGTCCACAGATTTTGAGTAAAACTTCCCCAGAACAAGCAAGATAGATGTTTTGGTCTACTTTTTCCTTTATAGCCCCAGAGTCTAATTACTTTATTTTCCTTAAAAGCTCTTAGATGTGTTTCCATGTGTATGTCTGTCTGCCTCTCCCTCTTCTTTCTCTCCCCTCTCCACTTGCTTTTAAAATTCAGTTTATATATTTATATAAAAGTAATATGCATCCATAGTTGAGAAAGCTAACAGGTACTGTCATATTTGTGGAAATATCTCTGCCCTTTTGCTGCCCATTCCTAATTCTTACTCCCCTTTTAGCTATGTCTTCAGGTTTTTCCTTTTAATTTCCAAATTTCAAATTTATACTGCTAATTCCTTTTTGCTTACATTTTTCCAATTTTAGATATCATCTGCTTATGTTTTTATTTTGGACAATAAGGATTTAATACCTTTACATGATATATACATTTCCTCCCCTACCCCATCTCAGCTTCTTAAAAGTAAATGTCTAGAGTGTCTTCAAGAAAATATTGTTTCCTGTTAATGCTAAAAAATATGTAAATTCTCTTTCTTGTATTGCTTTATGGTTTCCATATGTACTATTTGCTTTTATTCCCATCCTCTTTCTTGTTCTCCCTTATTTTGCAGAAATACATCCTCCAGTAGATTCTTCCAGTGGGTGCTCAGGAAGTAAACTTTTTTGAGATAATGCATGTTTGGCAGTATATTTTCTTGTTATTTGATTAGGTATAGAATTCTAGGTTGGAAATATTTTTTTTGAGACCTGTGAAGACATTGCTCCATTGATTTCTAGATTCTAGTGCTGCTATTAACTGACATGCCATTTTTATTCTCCGTACTTTATGTGTGACTTTCCTCCCAGGAAGATTTTGGGATTTTCCCTTTATCCTTAGTTTTTTGAAATGTCACAATGATGTGCGTTGGTGTCAGTCTTTTTTACCTCATTATATTAAATAGTCTGGGCCTTTCTCCCTGAAAAATCTTTATCTTTTCACTCTGAGAAATGTTCCTATATGTATTTATGCACATACATACACTTCCGTATATACTTTTCTTCCCTACTTTCTGTTCTGTCTTTGGACACTTACTAATCTGATGTTGAATCTCCTGGATTGATCCTCTAATTCTTTTTTCCGCCTTCTAATACTTACCTCTTTTGGTTTGCGTGTTCTTTCTGGGAGATGTCCTCAACTTTATCATACAACCTTTCCTTTGAATTTTTCCTCCCTCTCATATTTTAAATTTCTAAGAGCTCTTTTAAGTAATTCAACATTTCTTCCCATAGCACTTTGTTTCTATTTGATGAATGTAATAACTTTTCATCTCTCTGAAGATATTAATTATGGTTATTCTAATATACTCTTCTATTTCTACATTGTCTATTTCCTTTCACTTTTTTTTCCTGTATGTAGTTCTGTGTCCTATCATGTTGAAAAACATATCCTCACTCTGGTGATCCTGGTTATATTCTGTGTAGATAGTTAGGTCTTTCAGCTTTGCTTTATGGTGATCTCCAGAAATAGTTTGGGGGAGCCTGAAAATGTCAGTACTTAAGTCTTTTTATTGTTACAGTTTATCTATAAAGAACTCTGATTTCACATTTAGGAGATGTATAAGCCCGACACCAGTGTATTAGAGAAGTAAGAGAAAAATCTGTATGCATTCATTATTGAGAAATTATTAAAAACCCCTGTGTCAGCTGTGCATGTTGGCCCCAGGTCTCAACTGGTCCAGAAAGTAACTCAAGTTTCTTCTAACAGGGTGACAAAGGAACAGTCACCTGTTAGTATAGGTGATAGTGATGGGGTAAGGGGATTTTGGGGGGGGGGTCCAACTTCCTTATGCAGACTTTCAATCAGTTCTGGTTTTAGCTCCACCCTATACCTTCAGAGACAACCTCTCGCCTCCAATTCCAGAGAATTTCTGAGGCTTGAGAGAACTGGGTTTTTATTCACTTTTGTCCCACTCCTTACATTGCTCTTCTTTAAAAAAATATTTTTGTTATTTATAATTTTAAAGAAGCAGTATATATTTATTATAAAAAGTGGTCGAATGCTTAAAGAAGAAAATAAGATCACTCAGAATTTTTCCAGTTATAATCTATGCTAATTTTAATAGATTATGCCATATTTCCTTCTGTTTTCTGTGACTTTTCCCCCTTTTTTGCTTAAAGTGTGTGTATGTTTTGATTTGTTTTGGGTGAGCTTTTTATTTGTTTTCAAAATTGGAATCATGCTGTATGTAGAATTTATATACTACTTAATTTAATGAATATTTTTCCATATCATCAGATAATCTACAAAACATGACTTTAAGTAACAATGAAATTGTGAATGTTGCATGTTTTATTTATCCATTATCGTAATTGATTTAATTCTCCCTATGGTAGGGACTCAGTTTGTGTAGGGGTGAAGAACATGCATCTGGATTATCAGAAGGCCTGAGTTTGTATGCCAGTTCTTCCATTCCTTTATATTATCCTTTTACTGATCCACTACACTTATTATAAGTACTTATATATATAACTTGCTGATAATCAGTAGAAATTAAGGTCCAGAAATGGGGTGGGGGGGGAGCAAATGCATTCCTTTTCATGGATCTAATGGCCCAAGAGTATAGAACAGGAACCAGAGCCATAGGTAATCTAAGCTAGAAACTTTGCCTTTTTGCCCAAGAGATTCTCATCCATATGTGGTGTGGCCACCAATGCTGGGAGCAAGGCCCACAGGGTTGGGCACTTTCTAATCAGTGTTCCTTTCAACACTGAGTCAGCTGGACCAGGAATGGATTTGGGGGCCTCTTAGTGCTACTGCTAGTATTCAGATATTACCATTTTACTGTGTCCCATGGGCCTTGTCTCACCCTTTCTCCTTTTACCTCACCTACTCCCTCATCCCTATTCCTAACTTAAGGGGCTCTAGTAACATTCTGCCAGTGTCTTTTACTTAAGTCCCAGAGACAGCACTGAACAATGAAGTGGGGGAATATTTTTATGTTATTCTCCCCCAAACCTTCCTTTTTTCCAATTCTAGCTACATAGTATCCTCCCTAAAGTCCCCTATTCTCCTGGTGTGCAGATGATATTCTTCCCTTGTTACCCAGTATTAGGAAGTTAAAAGTGATTGTCTTTTGCAAAGTTAACCTTCATATCCCTTCTTATACTATGGATGTTTCTAAAGTGACACATAAAAGGTGAAGCCAACCAAGTACCTGGTTCTCCCAGTGAGAAATTCTTCCAAGTATTCAGTGCCTTTCTGTGTTGTTCCCCTATCAAAAAGAGAAGGTTCTGATAGCATGTATATTACATGTTATATGATCAAAATGCATTCATTACAGGACCACATTTTGCATTTTGAAGCTTCACTAAACATGGATTAAAAGACAATGGCTCCTTTTTAAGGAAGTGAATGCAACAATTAACAAGGTATTGGGAGTGGAGTAGCCAGTCTTTATATCTGAAATCATAGTATGTCTATGCCTAGAACTGAAGATGAATCTGTGTCAGTGGCTTGAGGGTGTCTAGAGATGAATTTGCAAAGAAAGTAGAGTGCTTAACCTAAAAGAGGGTACTCTTTCTGTATCATTCTGTTAACTTAAATCTTTCCCTCCCTTCAAACAAATTCCTAGGAGCCGAAGTCCATTTTTAGTAATTTTCTTTCTGCCACCCTTTTCTAGAACCATTTCCTACTTAGCCTCTCTCCCCTTCTTCCCTTTTCACTGCTACCCAAACATGATGATAACAGCCATCATCTCTGAATAAGTAACTGTATCCTCAAACCCTAGAGAGTATCTGCTGCCTCAAGTCCATGAACATGCAAACTAGACAAGGAAAGGAAACAAACTCGAAGACAACAGCACCTCAGTAGAGGACAGGACCTCAAATGGAATGAGTGGGCTGGGGAAAGGGGGTTGTCAGTAACAAGAGAATGCCAAATTTGAGGAAATGACATTTAGGACCTTTTGAACTTTTCTGTTCATGTAGAAATGGTTCATGGTTTCACTGAAAGTTGTCAATTTCTGTTGATTAAATTATACAAAATACTACTGCTTTGTGCGAACTCCTTATCTTTGGTCCTGGTTGTTAGGCAGCTAATCACACCCATCTATGTCATTGAAAATGTTTTGAATGTACTTGATAAAATTTTAATCTGGTTATTTGATTATAACACCCTTCCCACATCAATCACTTCTGCTACCAGTCTAGTCCAGGTTCTCATTATGTTTTGCCTGAGCTATAGCAATAACTGTGTTAACTGTGTTACTGATTTCTCTGTTTCCTCTCTTACCTACTTGTATTCTGTTCTCCACACCATAAGCAAGGCAACCTTTTTTAAAAACATAAATCAGATCACATCATATCCATGTTTAAAATAATCTTCCACAGATATCCCTTTGCACTTGGAATAAATGCAGACCTTTATCTTGTTCATAAACCCTAACACAGGCTGGCCCCTTTTGATCTCTCTAGTCTCTTACTTCTCTTCTCTCTCTGGCTCACTACATTTCAATCACATTAGCCTTCTTTCCTTTCCTTGAGCTCAACAAATTTATTGTTGCCGTCGGGTCTTTGCTCTTGCTATTTCCTCTGCTTCTTTCCCCAGATCTTCATAGGACTGGCTCCTGCACAGCCATTCAAGCCTCCAATCACACATCTGACCTTTAGAGTCGTCTTCCCCTGCCATCTAATCAGTACCCCTCCTATCTCCCATCACTCTATTCCATTTCTGTTTTATTGTCTTTCCAACTCATTTGTCATGATTATCTTAATTAAGATAATTTATTTTTCTGCCTTCTTCCCACCAAAATGTAAGTTCTTGAATGTCTTGTTTCCTGCTCGATTCTCAAAACCTAGCAAAGGTCTAGAACATGGCAGGTGCTTAATGCTGGGTGGATGAACAAACAATGACTTCTTTTTATGCCAATGCAATCCTCTTAGTTGTTTCTCTTGTACCACAGCTGACTAAAACTTTTTTTTCCTTTCATAATTAAAATAAACATTGTTCCTAGATTGAAATTAGTAGTAGTAGTGACTTCTCCTTCTAAATGTCTTGACAATATGGTTATTGTTATTATCTGGAAATGAATTTCAACATACTCACTTACATGCCATGGATCATAATCATTTCAGGTCGTTAGAAATGCAGTATACCCACAATGTGTTAGAGAGTTAAAGTCCCAAAACTGCTTTTTCTAGACCATAAGATACATTGCTACCCACTACCTTCTATACTCAAATATATGGTGTAGTGGGCTGTTTTTTTAGATGAAAGGCCCAGGAGAGAAGACTTGCTATCCTCCCAAGTGGCTACTAATCATTTTATCCCACTTTTTAAGAGCCTACCTTATAACAATGCATTTTAATTTTCTCTCCTCTCCTGTGTGACACCCACATTACTGAGGTATTTTATTGACTATCATCATCTATTAGAGTCCATTGTTCTGAAAGTCTGTAACTACATGATTCCTTTTCTCATTTTATGAAGCCTTTTTAAAGGAATCATAATCTGCCTCCAGGTTCCTTTTTTTTTTTTTATGTTATGTTAATCACCATACATTACATCATTAGTTTTTGATATAGTGTTCCATGATTCATTGTTTGCGTATAACACCGAGTGCTCCACGCAGTACGTGCCCTCTTTAATACCCATCACCGGGCTAACCCATCCCCCCACCCCCCCTCCCCTCTAGAACCCTCAGTTTGTTTCTCAGAGTCCATAGTCTCTCATGGTTCGTTTCCCCCTCCGATTTCCCCCCCGTTCATTTTTCCCTTCCTGCTATCTTCTTCTTTTTTTTTTTTTTTTTAACATATAATGTATTATTTGTTTCCAGGTTCCTTTTTTATCATTTCCACTCTGTAGGCCCAAGAATCACAGAATCTTATTAGATAGTATTTTCCCAGGCTGAATCAGGGGAAACTACAACTGCCCCAAGCCTTGTCTTCTGGAAAGTTACTGTACATCCTCTAATGGAAAAGTACAGCAAATCTCTTTTATAGACATAGAGCTAGCATACTCAATGTTTCTGAAAGCCTGTTAAAATGTACAGTGCCCCTAACCCAACACTCCAGCTTGCCATACCCATTTAATGTACTTTATCACCTAACTAACTAAAGGAGAATGATTGTTTATTATATAATTGCATTTATATATTCTGGAAAACATATTCAAACTGAAATATCAGCTTATTGTGTTCTTTTACTTTTCATGGATTAAATGGAGACATAATCCCACTGTAGTTACAATAGAGTGACTGTTGAGTTTGTATTTAAATCTTTAAATCTTGTTTTTGCCCAGGTTATCTCCTGAACCTTTCTGAGCAACAAGTCAGCCTCAGTAGTCCTGAATTGACCATCTGTTTTCTTATTATTTTATGTATCTAATAATTGAAAGGATAAAAAGAAAAGAACCCTTTGGATTTGTGTTTTGCATATGCTGTATGTTTGTAGCATCTCTTCTTCCAGGCTCAGGAAAACAGTGGTGTGTGAATCTATACTAACTACCACATCTCCATGTTTCTCCTTCAAGTTACCATTTTTATCCTTCCAGGAGAGCAGAATTATGGCTAGAGATACATCATTACAACATTGTTATTGATTTCACTGACAAACTGTTAGTCTGATTATATCAAAATTTGATGTTGGGTGTATATTCAGATTATCCCGGAGAACAGGTGGATATTTCTTTAGTGTCTTATGGAAGGCCCCCATTTCCATGTTTTTTTTACAAGCAGTAGGAGAAAAGTGGCCCACCATCATGAGAATTTGCCCAGTGCCACTCCAGGGATTATCCCTCTCTAGATACTATGTGCAAGAAGAAAAGTGACTCTGGATAATCCATATCTCTTGAGATTTAATGTTCCATTGTGTTTTAAGTTTTAAAATATTGCTATGAAGCCTGCATTTCCAAAGAACACTTAGATGTGCATGCTTTAACAATATTTTTCATTTATATTACAATTTATCATCAGCCTTGATAAACTGGGTATCTGATAAACTGAAAGTGAGACATTGTTTGAAATGTGTTCTTTTAATGATAACTGTGCATTGATAGAATACTGAAAAGTAAATTATAACTTTCTCTATGAAAGTAGTAATGCTAACAGTTGAAGTATATTTACATTTCTAGATCCTTTCTTTGAACCCTAATTATTTTATAGATATTATCTAATCCTAGAAAATTCCCTGTACATGAAGGTACTATCCCCTTTTTTCTAGGGGGTATTAATGCCCACACTGCTTAAATGAGTTGTCCAAGGTCACTCAGTGAGTTGTTGCTGAAGCCAGAAATAGAATCCAAGTCTCCTGACTCCCAATTCAGCTCTCTATCCTCGATATAGTTTTCTATCTTCTATATACCCCTGCTGCCTCTCAGGGGAAAAGAAGTTAATCTTTCAGCTATTAATAGCCACCAAATTGGTGGTAGCAGCACAGTGGAGAAAAGTAACTGTCTTTACACTGCAGCATTAGTATAAAAATATCTGGTAATGGAAAATTTGACAAATGTCATGTTAAAGGGAGTGGAAAATTATTTTAAGATCTGGATCTCATTTATCTAGTTCTCAGAAAAGTAAAATTCCTTAGTAGAACAGGGATCATATTTTTCTTCCTGTTTTTCAATTGTCTTTCCTAGAGGGTAATTTTCAACCTAGCCATAGCAGAGCCTATGATGAACTAACATAATAAGAATAACGCATGTACTGTTGGTGATTGTTATATTTTCTAACTTGGTTGAGAGTTTGAATTGCTTTATTGAGATACATAACACTTATTCAGCTTTCAGTGTTATTTAAGTTAGTATTCTATCATAAAGCAAATCTAACATCAATTGGGAATTTTATTGCATGATTTAAAAACATGGGCAGAAATACACATTGTAGTTCTTTCCTGGACAGTACACTTGAAGCAAAGTTACTTCATGTCAGGCACCTGAAGTTCACCATGAATGGAACAGGCAAAGCAGAAAAAAGTTAACTAAGAAATACAAGATTAGCACACTCGAGTTGATGAAGTTTATTGTTAATGTATGCAATCAATCATTACTTTATATATTTTTAAAAAAATGTTTGAGAGGTAAATATTTAAGCATGTCTAGATTATGGGAATTCAAACTTAAGTTTAAACAAAACAATTTGTCTCTTAATTTTGGACCAAGAAACAGGAATTTCCCTACTGAAAATCTCTGGATATCATGTTTATATTAAAGATTACTAGAAGTCTTTAATCAGAAGAATGACATAATCAGAATTATGTCTTAATTTTAAGTGTAGGAGAGCTAGGATTGGTGAAAGTTGGAAAATGCGAGGAAATGATGAAAATTGGTTATTTGGGACCCACGTGACTGAAAAAGTAGTGGCAAGAGGATAATTACAAATAAGAGTGTATTTCTTTAGGGAAATATATATACTTACCAGATGAAGGAAGACAAGGTAACAGATGTTAGAGAGGTAGTAGGGAAATTTGAAAAGCTACAGAAGTTGTAGGATAGGGCTAAGAAAAGTTCATTAAACTTAGTGACCTATTGACATTTGGGAGACTTACTTGTACAGAGTGATGAGGTTTGTGTAAGAGTACTCTGACCTCTTCAGCTTATATTCATTTATCTTAAGGTATTAATCTAATTTTCGAAAACCTACGAATTATGTATGATATAGGAAACAATCAGAATGCTTAATTAACCACCATACCTGAGATCGTAACAGATTTAATTCTTTCATTCACCTAGAATTTTATTGATTATTGCCATTCCTGTTAATTTAGACTAGACTTCCATTCAACAAATAACTGGTGATATTTTATAGTAGAACAAGTTACTAATCTCTGTACCTATGATTGTTGAATACTTTTTTGTTATCTTAAATCTAAGTCAAATATAAAAGCTGGAAATTGCTCATGAATTTCATTAGGATTTGTTGGAAATTTGTTTTCATGATTACCCCAACCTCAATTTTGCTATGTCTACAAATTAGTATTGATATTAACCATTTATTATTTCTGTTCTAGAATATCTTTATAACGAGTTCATTAACATTATTTGGAGTTATTATCAATAACCTATGTTTTTGTTTTTCTTTCCAGCTTTCTTTTAAATTTTCATCAATTGGCAGAAAATGTAGTTTATTATTGGTGGTGGTGATGTTGTTGTTTAACTGATAGGGTTATTGGAAAACTATTTAGGTGACATTACTGAGATTCTTTTCAATTTTATTGAATAGGCACATCTTCAGGTGAATCTAATCTACTTAAAATTCCTCCACAAAAAAGAACCCGAAGAAAACTAATGCCTTCTCCTTTGAAAGCAAAACATCCCCAAAAGTCTGCATTGTCTGAAAGTTTGCAGCTCAATGATTCTCTCAGCAAAGAACTTCAACCTATTGTGTATACGCCAGAAGACTGTAGAAAAACATCTCAAAATTCATCTCTAGTGACATTATTAAAACCATCATCACATACTACAGGTTTTCAGACCATCAGCTCAAACGTAAACAGTGATAATTCTCTGAAAATGTTATGTGAAGTAGATATTCCTCTCAGCAGGAGGAAAGAATACGGACAGGAAGATTTGGACTCTACGTTTACTGTATGTGAAGACATCAGGAGCTTGAAGAGTAAATTACCTGAACAAGAATCACTATCAAACAATAACATTTTACAAGGGTACAAAAAAGAGTGTTTTCTAATTCTTCTTGTGTTTTTGTTCTTGTTTTGTTATTTACGTAGCCTTTAAACCATAGCTTTCTTTTTCTTCCTTAGTTATATTTAAGGTCTATTTCATGGGTCAAGTATGCAGTCTTGATTACAAAAGTTAGTGTTTTACCTTCATTTAATCTGTCTTTCTAAATATTAATCCACTAACACAATATTTTAAAGTCTTTAATCTGATATCTTATTGATTGGCCCTCAGTAAGCTAAAAGAAACCTTAATATGTTCACTAAAGGAAATCTCACATTTTTTTATTGACGCTCAGCAAACCTCAGCTTACCCTGAATCATCATACTTCTAAGGTACGGTTGACTACATGTCATCCAAGCAAACATCCTTCTCATTTTGTCTCACTTATTTTCATTTCCTATCCTGTACACTCCATCTGTATAATCACCAATAATCCAAATATGAGAAGAATGATACCTTTCTATGCTGTTAAGATGCAGAAATCTCTTAAGAGCAACTCTTTCTATGATATAAAAAAGAGAAAAGAAAACCCCAGGGCAAATGAGAGAGGCTTCATAGTCTAGAATAATATTTTTCTTTATATATTCATAAAAAATGGTATTGTAATGATGAAAGTGTATGCCCCCCTTTTCTCCATAATACAAATCAAAATTACTCTTTTTATTTTTTTTTAATCTAATATACAGGCTTGCCTCTTCTTCATTCTCAACTAAACATCCTCTGCCTATACCAAGCATAGTACCATCCTACATGGCAATGACTGCTGCTGCCAAAAGGAAACGGAAGTTAACAAGGTACAATTAACCATAAACTGGCTCAGTGCTCACATAAGATCATCTTTTTTGTTTCCTACAGCTCTATTCCTACAGCTCCTTTTTATTTCTTGTATGAAACTGTGAATTCATATTTAAAACATATAATTAATTGCTCTGAATGTGGCACTGGATTTATATTATCAAAGGGAGAGCTTGATAAAGCCCAAGTATTTCACTTGCTATTTACATAAAGTATTCCATATCTCAGATTATTAAAAATAAATTGAAAAGTTTTCTGGCCTTCAAAAATGTCATTTAATTATAACTTTTCTTCTGGTGACAACTTTTACTCATTTGGTATTTTTCTTTTTATACATTAATGAATTTCTTCAGTCCTAAAATTGTATTGCTTTAATAGATTTTGATATATGACTAAAATGTAATGAGTGAAGAGACTTCTATTTCTGGCTTTGACAATATAGCTTATATCAGACCAAACCACCTATCAAAAACAATGATAAAAGGTGATAAAATACAACCAACAGCTGCTTTCCAGGCACTGGAGACCAACCAAGACAGCCAGGACCTGAAGGTCTAAGACCCAGAGGAAAGGAAAACAAGCTATAGAGAGCCAAACCTTCTCTACCTCATTTTTCCATTTAGTATTTGCCAACTCATGGCATCAAGTATAGAAGCCAAGCACAAAATGGAAGCCTACAGCTATCAGCAGTCTCACTGAGTTAGGAAACAAAATAATTCTGTGTGTAGCTTTTGCGGTTAAGATACTTGCCACGTTCTGAACTCTGGCATAAGAGGCCAAGAAACGAAGCTGTAAGAAGCTAAAATATTAAGCAGAATTTTAACGTTCTCATGGGGCTAGGACACAAAAACTGTTCAGGGATTATTGAGAAGAAAAGGTGCTTGTTAACCCCCCAGGATTTTATTTGAAACCCTTGAAGGCCTGTGCTCTAGGAGTAGGGCAAACTGGAAATAGACCAGTTCTTGAAAGCCTGCAAAAGACCTCAGACCAACTCAGTCCCTTTTGGATCGAGGTGATCTATTTCTGTTCTGCCTGCTAGCCAGAAGAAAATTAAATCACTTCTGGAGAAATATACCAACTAGAACATCAACAGTTTTGGGGTTTTTTCACATGTTTAGCACTTAAGCAAAAATTACCAAGTATGTCACAAGACAGAACCAAATGACTAAAAATCTAGATCCACAAGTGATTCAGATAGTAAAATTATCAGGTAGGGACTTTAAAAATTTAACTGTGATTAAGTTCAACAAAATAGTGGCAATTTCCCAAAGAACTGGATTGTATTAAAATGAATCAAATGAATATTCTAGAACTGAAAAATTAGAATCTACTGAAATTAAGAATAAATAAATAATTTAATAGGTTAGACACAGCAGAAGAGAGTTTAGTGAACTGGAAGATAGGTTGACAGAAAAATATCTAAACCAATGTACAAAGGGATAAGATAGAAAATATGGAGAAGAGTGAAAAAGACATATGGGACATAGAAAGGTCTAGCATGTATATATTTTGAGTCCCAGAAAGAAATGAGAAAAAAAATGGGGAAAACAGTGTTTGAGGAGATGCTGGCTAATAATTTTCCAAAACTGACAGAAGATAACTAATCACAGATTCGAGAAGTTCTGCTAACTACAAGCAGCATTAATACAAAGAGAAACATACCTAGGTACATAGCAATAAAACAGCTAAAAATCAAAGACAAGGAAAAATCTTAAATATACTGAATTATATGACATGAAGTCCATTATATAGTCTTTATATCCCACAACACTGAATGCAATCACAAGATATAGTGAGTGGTTATATTGTAAAATGGCTCTGACTTGCTTTACCTCTTTTTCTTTGACATGTGATTATGAGGAAAAGAGTGTAAGACCTAAGATAGGGTAACTCTTTGTTTAAGTTTCCTATTTTCCTCCATGAACCTGTTATCATCTGGGCTAGTCTAAACAAATTTACAAATAGTCTATTTGTGCCACATAGAGTATTATCTCATAGGTGCATTTAAGGTCTGTCCTTTCCCCTCCAAAGTACAGCAGAGTCTTGGAATGTAGATTTAAAATTAATAGACTGATTTTTCCAGAATGCCTCTAACTATCCATGACATTTAAAATTCTGTATTTTGCTATGGCACAAATTTAAATGAAGCAATTTGTCTGACTCATGTATGGGTATCAGTCATTTAATGAGTGAGCCTAGCTAACCATCATCATCTTATCACTAATTTTCATTGTGTGGATTGTGTTATTCTTTCCCTTAATTAGTGTTGGTGACTTTTCTGGTTCTTCACAACTCTGTTGTGTTAACTAAGATGTAGCAAAATCTTATAGTTAACAATAATTTAAAATGTACACATAATCATTATCAAAATCAAATGGTTTTTCAGGAAATGTCTAGGTATGTAAACTGTATATTCAGAGTGGTTTGAGATGAATTAAAGAGCTTCCACATGAGCAACTAATATTGTGAAATAATATTAAAGGACATATAAAGAAAGTAAGATTTCTCATAGCCTATTAATTGCTCTATTACATTCCCTCTGGTACCAATAATTAGATCCTGCCATTAACTAAGGTTAAAAGAGATTAATGCTAGAAATGTACATAATTACTTTTTTTTTTTTTTAATCCTCCCTTTCCCCAATTAAACCTACATGAGTTTGAGAGTAATAAACTCTGGTATTTTCCACTTAACAGCTTTATGTACATATTTATAGGGGGGTGTGTGTGTGTGTATGTGTGTGTATATTCTAATACTTTTTTTTAAATGAAGGGAAGGCTCCAGGTGTATAGCTATTTTATTCAGTTGTATCAGTTTTTCTCTCTGAAAAAAATTTAGAGTCCAAAAGCACTGGGTATTGTAAAAACCTACAAAACTCAATTTTTTAGTTACTACTTAAATTGAGAATACTAAATTTTTAATGATTTTAATTCATTTAATATCACTGTAGCAAACTGTTTTAACTAAATCAGCCTACCAAATATACAAATATATCTGTATATAAAATTTCACTTACAAATTATATTAATCAGAGTTTGGGGGATCTGTTTGCTTTGTGTATTTGGTTAGTTGGTTTTTTGTTTGTTTCATAATCTTTCTTGGCACCCAGAAATGGGTCTCACACTTGTCACACATTTTTGGTTTGTTTTGAAAGACATTTAATGGTTCCAACAAGAAATTATCTCAACTGAAAGACTATGATATGCATATGTTAATTAAGCAGAAACATACTATTTATATAAGGGAACAAAAGATTAAATCTTAACTTTCATTAATAGTTATGGAAATATATTTGGCACATAACTAGAAGAGTCTTTAAATTTCTTCTTAATATAGTCTTTAACATAATTTGAATTTTCACTCATACCAATTTTAAGTCTTATTTTATGATCCAACGTAAATCTAAAATAAATTTATAACATGAATGTTAAACATTTCACCAGTGGATTATTTTATCTAAATCCTAAAAAATGCTTGCATGTATTTTACTTATATATAAATATACAACTTATTTTATTAGGCTTTGTTTTCATTCCTAGAAATATGAGGTTTCTTTCAGATAGATTTATTCAAAAGCCTAATTTTCAAGTAAAAAACAATTTATTAGTAAACACAGATGTTCTAGAACTAAGCAAAGTGATAAATCATTCCATAAAATAATAAAGATAATTTTAAGAAAAATTGTTGGAAAAACCAACACTTATCAAAAGTAACCAATGACAATGATCTGTATACTTGAAGAAAAATCACCAAATGACCAAAAAAGAATTTTTGCCTTAGACAGCTGATACATATGTTATCCAAAAAGGGTGTTTAGTATCCAAAACAGAATTATTGTAACTTAGTTTATTTAGCACCATTTAAGAATGGAGATTTTCTACAACTGTATTTCCTTGCTTTCATAATACTAGTACTTTTTTGTTACCATTTTGGGTAGGTATCATTTATATTCTTGAACAGAGTAGGTAAAATTACCATTGGTTACACCATAATCATTTTTCTTACAGGCTCTAGAAAAGTTGAGGTACATAGGTTGAGTTATTTTTGCCAGCATTCAGTGTACTCCTGCCTATTTTTCTTTGCTATCATATTAAATTGCCATTTCTGACCACTTTTGATAACCATACAACAAATCCATCTTCTCCCTATTCCTCAAACACACCCACATCAGTTTACCATTTGGTTAGGATTACCAGAAGAGCAAATTGTTGCCATAAAAGGGAAGCCTCCAAGTGTTAATGCAACTGAAAATCAAACTAGTATCAACTTGTAAAATGGTATATGATATCTTTTTTAATCAGAAACTCCCTAAAATTAGCTTATTTGAATCAGTATGGAGGACAGATCCTCACTCATCCCAACCCTGCCTGTTAAAACTTGATCCTCCTTGGGTTAAGAAGGATTGGACTGTTATTTTTCAGGGCCCAGATCAAACTCATCTCATCCACAAAATCTTTCAGTTGTTTTTTTGGTTTTTTTGTTTTCCTACTTTTAAAATCAGGAACCTACAGCCCCTTATAGTTTGAAAACCTATAGCACTGTCTTTTACTTTACCTTGTATTATTTTGTGTATTTGTCTTATTTTTCCCCCTCCCCACCATATATTCATTATGTAAGTTTTCAGAACAGGAGTTATTACTGCCTAACTTATTTGTACATGAGGCCATAGTAGTAGGTGTTTAGTAGTAATATGTCAACTGGAATTGAGTTGGAAATTTGACCCTTTAGTATATGAGATTGATAAAATTTTTTTAAGATAAAACAAATGAAAATAGGTCATTCTTTTCATGTCAGTTTCTATAATTGTAGTAATCAGAGAGAGATTCTCAGCCTATTACCATGCTTTGATTTGAAAACAAGGTTTCTAAACAATCTCACTTGTTTATATTCTCCAGATTAAGGTTCTCACTCCAAGTTTATAATATGAGCTTAGTTTTTCACCTCTTGCAAGATGCTTTTTATCTCTACACTTTGAATAATAGTGTTGGCTTGTATTCTAGCAGAGCACCCTGAAAATGTTTTGTTACAGAATTGTTACATACATCTACAATCATAATCTCCAATTTGAATAAACATCATTAAAATCACAACAAATTTCCCTATGGGCCAAAAAGGTATTTAGTACCTCCAATTACTTTTAAGTGATTTTGCAACTTATTATTTTATTATTTTACTTTCTCTTTAATCTTTATTGCATATATGTATTAGAACTTATAAAAAATGAGAAAAAAAGAACTTATAAAAAATGCTTTACTAAAATAAAAAATTTTTCCCTTACAGTTCTGCATCAAATACTTCATTAACTGCTGAGGTAAATTCTGGATTTGCCAAACGTGTTCGACAAGATAAGGCAAGTGAAAAGGACTTACAAGAAAACAGACCAACAGTGGGTATGTCTCAGCTCTTAATTTGATATTTAATAACATGATTACCAAACATATGTATACTATTTTACATTTTCTTACAGTGTTTTCATTAGAATCTCCTTTTATCTGCTCATCGCATTTATTAGATGTTAAGTGGGATTATCCATGTTACAGAAAAGAAAAGTTAAGACACAAAATAGAAAATACCCGAGATCACACAGATATTTCATGGTGGAGCCAGACTTCTAACTCTATATTCTGTATCCTTTTTGTTATCCATATTGCCTCACACTGCAGAAGAATTCGTAAATAATTTAACTAATAATTGAAATAATTAGCTAAATGTATTATTTAATAGGTTAATGATTAACTATATTTTACAGATAAACTTTATCTACTTGAAATTTCTCTCTTATTATTAATAATTTGCCCTCTGACTCATTTGTATAGTTATTGCCAGGCTTCAGTCTGTACCTAGTTACAGTCATATTGTAACTCCTATTATCAAGTTGAAAAAGATGCTGATGGCGATGACTACATCCTCTCAATTGCAAATGGCGGTGACATGGATCTATAGTAACAAAACCACATCTTTAGTGAAGTTAGAGATATATAGCACAAACCAGTTCCTAGGCCTTGGTGTCCAGACCTCTGTCTTTCTGACACTATAATTCCTAAGACTTCATTTAAGAAGTATTTATTTACTATGCACTGATATGTGCTAGTTTCTGTGACAGATAGCAAGATCATTAAGACCCAGTTTGGTTTCTTCCCTAAAGGAACTTGTAATTACAGCACTTGGAATTTAAAGGGGTTTCATGAGATAATGAGGGTTTCTAAGAATAACATGAAAATTATTGCTATTTTTTTCTGTCAATGCTCTTTCATTAGAATAATATAAAATTTCTCAATAGCTTTGCCAAACTGTATTAATAAATCCTCACTTCTTGTAGTATCCAGTGACATCCTTAAGTTCAGTGGAAATGCCTTGTGTGCACATTTTAAAAATCAAACAAAAATGTCCTGAAACGTAAAATTTACTATGATTATTTGGTTTAGTACGCCAAACTTAGTAATGTTTAACAGTGTGTATGTGCAGTTGGTATGGATATGTACTGCCCCATTTGTCTCCTGAAAAAATTCTCCAGGAAATCATAATTCTACAGCCGAATAATAAATTTATGATACTTCTCAAATAGACATTTGGTTTTTCTAACATACATATTTTCAAAGAATGGTATAAAATGCATCAAATATCTCATATATAAAGAGAGGTGAATAAAGTAATTCTACATAGAAAGAAGTAAGAGTTGTTACTAAACTGCAGTGCTTGCCAAAGAGCAAAGAAGAGCTAAAGCTAGGTTAAAAGATTATGTATTGTTAAGGATAATGGAACACTTAGAAAGAGGTATTAGTTTAAGGGAAGGTAACAGTTTATGTATATTAGGATATCCAAATGAAAATGCCTAAATACCCAAGAGGAATTACTAGAGAAAGTAGGAGAGAACTGGGACTGCCTTTCTTAGAATATATTCAACTGAGTTCTCCAACTAACAGTGTACAAATAAAAAAACAAAGGAACATCAGTGGGAAAGAAGGTAACTGCTATTTACCAAGAAATAAGAGTACTGTCAAGAGAATATGTGCCCCTAAAACTAAAACCTAATGTGACAAGAAAATGGATAAGAGATTAGACTGAGCCATAAAGAAGTCAGTGGCACCTGTTTTAACAACACTTGGTTGAGTAGACAATCATTGTGAAGGCTGAAGAAGAACCAGAGGAATGGACATTTGAGAGGTGGCAGTAAAAGGAATAAGAGCTATGGGATCAGGATTAGCACTTAAGAAAGTACTAGATGCAAATTATACTCCTAAAAATAGGAAGAATATGGAATTTTAGAAGCCTTAGGGAAGTAATCCATAGAATGAGGGAAAAAGTGATGTTGCCAAAAAGAAAGAGAACAATGCTTGTAGAATAGCCTTGCGTTAGTTCAAAAGAACTAAAATTAAATGCAGTAGTTTATTCAGTGATGTTATTTGATACCTGCTGGGGTGGGGGGTGGGTTGTACACATGTGTACACTAAAAACTCAGTTGGCAATATGGAGAAATGAATTTCTACTTTGAAACCAATGTTATTAATGTTTCCTTCGTGTTATATTTTAAATCATGTTAACAACTATGAATTTTTAAGAATAAATTTTTCTTCTTAGGTATGTAATTTTAACAAATTTTTATAACTTGAATGAATAGTGAGAAAATTCCTTTGAATACTTTTACCGTATTTATATGTCTTTTTATTTCTTCTCTAGACTGTAAAAGAAACATCCATAAAGTAAAGCCAAACATGGTTAGAAAATTTGGAAGAAGTATTTCAAAAGGAAGTCTAAGATAAGTCACTTCAAAATCAAGGAAAATGGAATTGACAAGTCTCCTTTTGAAAGGATTTGTTGCCAGTGCCCTTTCAGAAACTTATTTAAAACCTTTGAAAGAAGACCATCTTAAAGCTAGGTTTACCCAAATACCTTCAGCAAGCAGAAAATAAAATTCTTTGTTTTGTTCTTTTGTATTCTAAGCAAATATTAAATTTCAACAGAAAAGGTTATGTTTTAATAAAGTTACTAAAATATTTGTTACCCTTTATAATCCCTAAGTAGGCATGGTGGCACGTCAGTTTTACTATGCTACAACAAGTTGATTAGGACATTTTAGAAAATAGTGAATTAAATTATCCTTAGTTTTTTTTTAAACAAGGAGAATTTAGAAGTGATAAAATTATGGCCCAGGATGTATTTGGTCGTATATTATTTTAATCATATATAGGACTTTCCTTTCCAAAAATACTTTGATGTACAGATGTACATATATGTGCCCATAAAGTTGTAAAGATTATTTAAGTAGTCTTCATGAATAAAATACTAATATTGTTCCTTGCTACTCAGTATATTAAAGGTATAGATTTTACAGTGTTTGCTTTTCTGTCTTGTTAGTACCCCTTACACACTTTCAACTATTATTTTATATAAAATGTGAATTTTGTAGATTTATATTTTAGATTAGATCAGGATATATGGCACTAGAACCAAGTCTGAAAATGATCCATATATTCCTAATGATAGTGAGACAGTTTTAATCATTCCTTCTCCTATAGGAAGTATAGTACACAGAGCTGCAACAAAATCATATTGTTCACCTGCCTTGTTTGACCTGTTCATCTGAATGCAACAAATACTTGATTAAACACTTTTAATTTTATGTGGCCTGGGAACTGTTCCACCAAAGCAAACAACCACTTAACAACCAGTTGAAACATTTTAGGTCTTTTAGTTTAGTCATGTCTTTCAACTTAAAATCTGGTTGAGAGAGTATGAGATGCAGTAATGATCTTTGAAGTTCCTTCCAACTCTGACTTTGGTAGTTCCATGTTTATAGATGTGCACACAGAATCTGTCATAGGAAGAACCACCATACACAATTTCGTTGGGGTCCCTTTGTCATTAAGACTTTAGCTCTGTTGCCTGTTTTTTTTTTCTTTTTTTAAATTTAAATTCAATTAATTAACATATAATGTATTATTTTTTCATGTGATTCATCAGTCTTACATAATACCCAGTGTTCATTTCAACACATACCCTCCACAATGTCCATCACCCAGTTACCTCATCCTCCCCACCCACCTCCCCTCCAGCAACCCTCAGTTTGTGGAATTTAAGAAACAAGGCAAAGGATCATAGGGGAAGAGAGGAGAAAATGAAACAAGACGAAACCAGAGAGGGAGACAAGCCCTAAGAGACTCTTGATCTTAGGAAACAAGCTGTGTTGCCTGTTTAACGTCACTTTTGCCTGTTTTTCCTTTCCATCTGTTTTAGGAAATTATGTGTTTCAAAAGATACTCTTTTACCAGGTACTGATGAATTAGGCTAACAGGATTCGGTGACCATACCTCATGGTCTACCTCATACCATAAGATATGAGTGATTTTTTTTTTTTTCCCCTTCTCCCACCCCTCTCCCCTGTCAACCAGCAGTTTGTTCTCTGTATTTATGGGTCTGTTTCTGCTTTGTTTGTTTGTTCACTTATTTTGTTTTTAAGATTCCACATACAAGTGAAATCATATGGTATTCATTTTTCTTTGTCTGACTTATTGCACTTACCGTAATACCCTCAAGGTCCATCCATGTTGAGATGGCAAGATCTCATTTTTTATGGCTGAGTATGAGTGAGTGATTTTCTTACATGCCATTTTTATAAGCTAGGCATTTTGCCCTCCATAATAATAATAATGCATTTGCAATGCAACCATGTTAAGGAAAAAGTAGGGGGAAGAAATCATAATGAATCTGAAGAAAGAAAACTGTTGAATATATGATTAAAGAGAAAATATATGCATTTAAACTAGAACAGTGCTATTCAATAAGTTACCGTAAAACAATTTTTAAGTGAACTTTATTCATGTAAAAAGTAGACTAATCATAAATATATAGCTCAGTGAATTTTCACAAAATGAACACATCCATGTAAACGGTACTCTAATCAAGGAAGAGAAAATCATCTGTATCCCAGAAACCTCCCTTATGTCCCACTCCCACTTCCCTCTCAGAGTAACCCTATTCTAACACCATAGATTGATTTTTTTTTTAAATTATGTTACGTTAGTAACCACACATTATATTACCTCATTAGTTTTTGATGTAGCGTTCCATGATTCATTGTTTGCGTATAACACCCAGTGCTCCATTCAATACGTACCCTCTTTAATACCCATCACCAGGCTAACCCATCCCCCCAACCCCTCCCCTCTAGAACCCTCAGTTTGTTTCTCAGAGTCCATAGCACCATAGATTGATTTAAACTAAAATAGTTTATATATATTTTTATTAAAAAATATCTTGTTTGAAAAAGTGACAAGAGCTAAAACGGTAAAAATGTGCTCTCTCCTTATTCTCTACCAGTATCATTCCAGTTGTAACCACTGCTGATAATTTAGGTATCCTGACAGGTCATTTATTTTACTCATATACAAACTTGTATACTTGGTTTTTTACAAAAATTGTATCATACTATTTATACTGTTTTGCAATTGGCTCTTTTATTCACATTTGAAAGCAACATAGGCATCTTTGTAAAATTTTTAAGTGTGAATTTCCTAAGTACTGCTATTGTAAATTGATTGCTCTTAGTAACAACTGAACTAATAAATTTTATGTGGCAAATTAGATCACAGATCAGAGAGGAGCCTCAAGGACGCTCCGTGTCTTTTCACTAACACTGAACACCATTTCTGAGAATAGGTTGGAGCATTCAGTATTTGTATATCGTAGTGTCCAGAGTATAGTCCACACAACATGACTCACCTGGGATATTCTGCCAAAACAGGGCATCAGGTCAAAGAAAGCCTAATAGTAGTAATATCTCTTTAATCAAAGTTCTAGATTAATAATTACTATAAAGTTAACAGGATTAAAGAATAGAGGTATATGGTAGGGATTTAAACTCAAAAGAGTTATTGACTAGTTTGAAATAATTTCTTTTGACACAATGCTAACTCCACTAATCTTTTTCATTCGTTTTTATTAAATTAAGACCTTATTAAAACAAATTTTAGTTTTTATAAAGTAATATTTTTAAAAGGAAGTTTATGGGGCGCCTGGGTGGCTCAGTCGTTAAGCATCTGCCTTCGGCTCAGGTCATGATCCCAGGGTCCTGGGATCGAGCCCCACATCGGGCTCCCCGCACCACAGGAAGCCTGCTTCTCCCTCTCCCACTCCCCCTGCTTGTGTTCCCCTGATCTCTCAGTGGTGGTGGAGCAAATTCATGTTTTCAAAACAGTTAAAGCAGAACTATACATGTAAATGTTGAATTTATGATTAATAATTTGTAAAAGGATTAGTGTTCATAAGAAATTTATTTTAAATTATCCTTTGGTTTTTTTCACATTTAAATAACTTAGAAATATCTAAGATAACTGCTTAATTAGAGCTTTGGTGTTATATCAGAGATACAAGTTATAGAATCAGGACTTTTTAACCATGCCTTAAGAGAAACTTCTAGTCACAAGCTTTATAAAGTGTCCCATCTTTGGGAAGGGGCCATCAATCATAGCTCTTAATAATAGTCACGTTCTGGGGGGCTCATCCATGTGATAAGTGCTTTAAATGCATTTTTCACTTATTCCTCACACAAACTTTTAAAATAGATGGTACAGGTCCACAGCCCCTCATACACAGTTCTAAATCTTCATAGATTTTGAAAGTTAGTTTTTTGTTTTTGTAATTTTGGGCATTAAAGCCTGACTTCCACCAATGTGAGACTAATGATTGTCTTTATTTATCCCACTCGGAATGAACATTCAAAGGTTTTCCTGCATTTTGGGGTGTTGCCCTAGATCCCACTGAGGGATACTTATATATAAGTACAGTATTGTACTATATTGCCTTTCTAAAAAAATTTTTTTGAATTCCCAAATTCCTAGCCACAAGTATTTCAGATGATGGTTTGTAAACAACATATATTTTTCTGCTTAAAAAAGGAGAACAAAGGGCACCTAGGTGGTGCAGTCTCAGTTAAGCATCCGACTCTTGGTTTCAGCTCAGAGTCGTGAGATCAAGCCCGGCTTCAGGCTTAGCGCTGAGCGCCAAGTCTGCTTAAGACTCCATCTCCCTCTGCCTCTAGCTCCCACACTCACTGTGTCTCTCTCTCCCCCTTTCTCTCTCAAATAAGTAAATCCTTAAAAAAAATAAAAATAAAATGCCAAGAAGACACTTAGGAAAGTTAATTTAAAAAAAATAAAATTGGGGGCACCTGGGTGGCTCATTCGTTAAGCGTCTGCCTTTGGCTCAGATCATGATCCCAGAGTCCTGGGATCGAGCCCTATATCGGGTTCCCTGCTCCTGGGGAAGCCTGCTTCTCCCTTCCCACTCCCCCTGCTTGTGTTCCCTCTCTCGCTGTGTCTCTCTCTTTCAAATAAATAAATAAAATCTTTAAAAAAAAAAAGAAAAAAAAATTGGAGGGGGGTGGCGCCTGGGTGGCTCAGTCAGTTAAGCATCTGCCTTCTGCTCAGGTCATGATCCCAGGGTCTTGGGATGGAGCCCACGAGCCCGCATCAGGCTCTCTGCTCAGCGAGGGGCCTGCTTCTCCCTCTCCCTCTGCCTGCCGCTCTGCCTACTTATGCTCTATCAAATAAATAAATAAAATCTTAAAAAAAGAGAGAGAAAACTGGGGCACCTGGGTGGCTCAGTTGGTTAAGCGTCTGCCTTCGGCTCCGGTCATGATCCTGCTGTCCTGGATTCGAGCCTGCATGGAACTCCCTGCTCAGCAGAGAATCTGTTTCTACCTCTGCCGCTCCCCTGCTTGTGCTTGCTCTCTCACCCTCTCTCTCTCTCTCTTTCAAATAAATAGATAAAATCTTTTTTAAAAAATTAATTTTAAAAAATCTCACAACTAGATGGTGGCAGAATTCGGATTTTGAGCTAAAGTTGTATAAAAAGGTTGCTGTTAACCCTAGACAATAAACACATTGCCTTCATCAATGTGGGGCTAATACTCTGCATATGAATAACTGTACAAAAAGCATCTACTACAGAAAACAAATTCCACTCCCATGGCCACCTGTGATTAGGTAATTTAATTTGTGGATGAAGGTCAGCAAATTGATTATACCAGAGATTAGGTAGAAAGATTTACTCAATGCATTTTGTAATTATAAAATTATAATTTAAAATTTTAAGTAAATTATATTTAACTCATAGTGTTTATATCAAAGTATTATTAGTAAAGTATTAATAAAAGTCTTAGTATCACTGAAGGCATTTATGGATTGATTAGTCAATCAATTGCATATTGTTGCATATTCACAAATTGATCCTGAGTTTTTGGCAACCACTTAAGGTAAGATATGTTACAAAATCACTGGTAATATCCTGAATCTTTTTGTGTTAAGATTCCATATTCAAAGTCTGAAGACACCACTTGGACACTAAGACCAAATACAATGTGTGTTTTAAGAATCAGCACAGGACAATAATTTTTTAACTGTATATGTAGAGTACTAAGTTCTCCCTCTCCTATAACTTCCCCCAAAAGGCAGTGGTTGACAGATAGTCCATACTTCTCAGAGTGAACATCATTTAACAAACCACTCAAGCCTTGCAAATGGCAAGTTCCGCAGAACAGCCACTATAGGGATTAGTCCATCAAGTTAAGAGCTGTCAGGAAAGGTTAGTTCTGAGATATTTCTATCATGTGTGTGTGTGTGTACCTAAAGCAGATAGAAGACAAAATAAGCCAGGAGTTATAATTTAAAAAATAGTTTATTCTTATACTTTCAAACAGATGGAAGGTGAAAGATGTCTTTGTTATAATTAAGAAGATTAGTGGCATGAGAGGAAAACAGTTCTATGATCGGGACTTTGGACAGAAATACTATGTCCTCCGCCTCATTTCTCATCCTGGTAGAATGTTCTTACCCTCTGCAAGCCACTTCTCAAATACAAAATGTTGAGGGTCCTTTCTAATATCACCACCACCTGCACACATCTCTTTCCCATTCTCCTTTTATGTGGCTATTTCAGAATCACACTTTATTACTCTCTCTTCTTCCTCCCAATAATAATGTAGGTTTAATTCCCACCCTAATTCTTACTCAGTTCAAAAGACTATTTGAAAATGTTCTTTCATTCCAAGTATATCGCTCCTCTGAATTCTTTATATCAAATAAAACATTAATCCACTCAGGGGCACCTGGGTGGCTCAGTCGGTTAAGCATCAGCCTTCAGCTCAGGTCATGATCCTGGGGTCCTGGGATTGAACCCGGGGGCGGGGGGTCCCTGCTCAGTGGGGAGTCTGCTTCTCCCTCTCCTCTCACTCGTGCTCTCTCTCTCTCTCTCAAATAAATAAATAAAATCTTAAAAAAAAAAACAACACTGATCTACTCAAAGTCTGAAAGATCACCACCCGACTGCTCTTATGTTTTCCTCTTTGCCTGCTTACTTTGCTTTCTCCAAACAAGTCTGCCAGTTTATTTCACTTCCCCTTTCAATTTCAAGACAGCCAGACTATTTTGTTAGTCCCCAATTAGCTCTGCCCCTACAGTTTGAAGAGAATCTCCTCACTCAAAGTACATCCCTGGCAACCAACAACTCTTTTACTGTCTTGTGCTACAGAGCACTACCTAAAATGGCCCCGACTCAAAAAAGTCCCCAGCTACCACTGAGCTTAATAGATAATCACAGTGGGGTTTTGCCAATAAAAAAGGTATTTTCCAGGTTTGAGAGCATAAGTGGGTATTTTTAAATCCTAGAATCAGTGTTAGAGGGCTTCTACTTTTTTCCCAAAACTTCAATTTAACCTATTTCAGCTATTCATCATTTTACCTATAAAATTTTAGTTTTCTGTATGATTTAGAGACCACAGTGAATTTCTAATTTTTTGTTATCAACCTCAGTTGCAATGCAATGTTGTTGAGATTCATTTTGCCCCATATCTTGGTATGTTTCTTATAGGTCTTTAGTTAATTACTAAATTCTGTTCAGTCTTTCTAGCCTCTACTTTTCTCCCCCCAAAATACATAAAATTTAAACCTGTAACCACTCCTCATTATACTATACAAATATTCAAATGTTTTGCAAGTTAGATTTTGTATTTATACATATCCACAGGGTTGTCCTTGTAACATTTTAGTAGTATAACAGAAATCTGTATTTTGCCTGACCCACCCTAACCTAAGTTTGATGAAACCATCTCATTTTTTCTCAGGGAAACCACTCTTTCTCAGTGAGGTCCTAACGGAGCTGTTTCTGTGCGTGCACACACAAACACACACACACACACACACACACACACACATACACACACACACTCCCCCAGATCTCCACAACCCATCAATGTTTTTCATCTTTCTAACAGCAATGATCTGTTCCAAGAGGACATCCGATCCAAAATTTAGAGTCTTTCCTAAGAATGGAGAATTCGTTTCCTTCCTGGGTTACTATTGGATCATGTAAGCATAGATCTCTGACATCTTCCCCAGCTTCATGGAGAAAGCTGTCTGCAGAATGAAGTCAACACAGAGGAGACCAGACCTGAAAAAAGGAGAGAGAGAAAGCTCCTAGTGACATTGCCTGAGCTCCTTAATCCAGGTTTGCCTGAAATTAGATTTACCCTCTGGACTATCCAATTCCATAAACCCTTCATCACTTGATCCAATTTTTTTTTACTTTTTATTTTGAGATATAGATTCACATGAAGTTGCAAAAATGGTACAGAGAGGTCCTGTGTCCTCTTCACCCAGTTTTCTCCAACTGTTCTTCTATAACTATAGTACAATATCAAAACCAGGAAATTGATGTTAGTACAAAATTGTGAATAGTTCTAGGCCATTTTATCACCCGTGTATTTTCATTTAACAAAGACATCACCACCAAGACTTCCCTTATGTTACCCCTTTATAGTCAAACCCACCCATCATCCCTTACCCGTGGCAATCACTAATCTGTTTTCCATCTCTATAATTTTGTCATTTTGAGAATATTATGTAAATGAAATTAAACAGTATGTGATCTTTCGAGATTGGCTTTTTTCACTCAGCTTTAATGTCCTTGAGAGTCACCCAAGTTGTATGTATCTAATAGTTTATTCCTTTCTTATTGCTGAATAGTATCCCATGATGTGGATATACCATAATATGTTTAACCATTCACTTCTTGAAGGACATTTTGGTTGTTTCCAGTTTGGGATTGTTAAAAATAGAACTACTATAAACAATTAAGATACAGGTTTTTGTGTGTTGAAACACTTAATTTTCAGTCACTTGCAACTAAAAACGTTTTGAATTATATAAGCAGAAAAATGACAGAAGAGTAGAGGAAGAAAAATTTTCTCCATCTTTACATATTCCTTTATTTGCACATAAATTAGAAACTTTATGCAACATTTTCTCTCTCTGAATGGAAGTAGAGAAGTTCTTTCCTCCACCTTCTTACACCCTCCCACTGCCACCCCCCAAGGAGAATTCATTTCTCTAACTTGGGATAGTAAAATCCCAATATCCATTGTTCTACATTGTTCTATTGGGTTGGGTTAAAGTGTAGAATGTTATTACTCTACTTCATGTATAGCCTGGCTTCTTGCTACATTCTCTTGAAACTCCTCTTGCCTGTGTTGGCCTGTGTTCTCTGTCTTTATTTCCATGCAATAAACACCAAAGGTTGGGACACAAACCAGGAGCCTCATGATCTCAGGGTCCTGGGATCGAGCCCCACATCGGGCTTCCCTGCTCAGTGGGGAGTCTGCTTCTCCCTCTCCCTCTGCCTGCTTCTCCCCCTGCTTGTGCTCCCTCTCTCTCTCTCTGCCAAATAAATAAAATCTTTTTTAAAAATTAATTAATTAAAAATAAATTTAAAAAATTTTTAAAAAGCCAAGAACTGATAGCAACAAAGCTTGGATTTCTCTGCCTGGCTATCACTGACACATGAGCAGCTAAGCCGGGAGGAGATAAAAGGTATCAAAAAGAGATATGTGTGATGGGGAAAGGTAGAACATCCATTGGTAATTATAGAAACATAAGCCCATGTATTCTGGCCATCTTTCACATGGATTTTTTCCAAAATTAGTATTTAACTCTGAGCTAATGCTTCTGCCAAAGTCATCTATTTGGTTGTTAATTTGATAAAGCTACCCTGAGGCTTTCCCACTAGAGTATAAATCATTCAAGCAATTGGGCACTTTCACTACCAAAGGCCCAAAGTTCACGATCTTAAGGCTTGCTTTCAAAGCCTCCAATAAAAGAGGCTTCCCTCTTGCTTACCTTTTTTGTTTTTAAGCAGTGACCAAGCCTAATTAGCTCTGTGTGGTACCCAGACAGCCAAATGTACTCTTAAATACTTTAATGATCTTGACTCTGGAAGAAATGTATTGTTGCAATTCGTTTCATGGGAAGATTGAAAAGCCAAGCCTTGAGAACTAATTGAACTAGATAAACTCCTTGGAGGTGAATTTTAGTGCTTCTTTTTCATCAACACGATACTTTTGAATTCCTGTAACAGTGATTTTCCCTGGGAGACTGCTTCCTTGTGACTCTAAGTTTAATTTTGGAGGTAGCATCGTATGATGAACTTTTAGTTTTATTTAGTAGTCATCATAACTCTCTAGATCAACTCATGCTCCCTCCCAAAAAAGAAATGATGGATAACAATTCGTGATATTAAACATCTTTTGTAGGTATCGAGTAGGTTTCATCATCTTTCTTTCCCACTATTGGAAGTTAATTTTTAACTAAGAGTGGTGGGAAGTGATGGCTGTCAGAATTAGTTGGAACTCATTTCAAAATTCTCCATCTGTCAGTAGTTCAGCATCATTGCTCATAGGCCCAAGATGATACAGTTGATTGCATAGAAATGACATTTCCAGGTGAAACTCATTTACAAAAGTAAACTAATTCCCAGCAATGACCTTAATGACCATTAGAGAGAGTCCCTCATCAACTAAGAGTAAGCTGCAAAGGGAAGATGAATGCAATCATTCATTTGGCATGAACCAGATATGAAAATTTTCTAGTTTTTTCCCCCAATTCATTTAATGCTCATTTAGAAATACTCACCCAAAAGGACTTGGTATTTAATTCTTTTATAAACTGTAAACACATCACAGTGGTATTTGGATATCTTACAGACTTTGTCTGTAAACAGAAGTTGCTACAAGGCATATTCCAGATACTTGCTGGTATAAAATTTTAGATGCTTAACAAGTTCTTCAAATGAATGCCAATAATTTTTAACATTGGATAGGAAAACCACACGTGGTACAATGAATGTTATAAATGTTTTCCTTTTATAGTAGCCATTACAAAGGCTATCGATAGAATTCAAGATAAACCCTGAATTACAGATAGTTTCATGATATCTAGTAACCTACCCAAAATATGTATTTAAATAAAAATTCAAGATTCTACATCCTAACATATTATCTAATGCCAGATGGAATGTAACATAATATTGCACAACTTAGCATGACTCAGCAATCCAAGTGGCTTGGATTTAGACTATTTTTCAATTAGAAGTGTCATTAGAAAGAAAAATGCTGGGGTTGGGGGAGGGGAGAAAACCTGTTCCTGAATAACCAATTCTTCGGACTATTATACTGATGCAGTCGGTTGTAGTATCAGCACATATGTAGCAAAATGGGCCCTTTGTATTCAAACGTGGCTATTTGTGAAAGGGCCAATTAGCCTATCCACAGGTGTACATTAAGAAGCATAACTGCTTGAAGTGACAAAGTAAATTAGAAGAAATCATTGATGCAAACATGAAACTATCCGTACCTTAGATGAAAACAAAGAGCTGAGTAGAAAAATATCCATTGTAAATATTCACGAGGCAGACTTTGAAACCTTAGGTTTGCCATTATAAAATTAACTTATTTAAGGTTCAGAAATGTCATTTAGGTTTATTTCACTTAACTATAATCAGAGCCATAGTCTAATAGGTTTGTATAGCCATAAACATTGGGCAGAACCCATTGACTTATTTGTAAGCAAGCCTGCATTTCTTGGGAATGAGCTGTTTCTATTTAGAGCATGACAATCAAGAAAGAAGTTATTTCGCTTAAAAAGAATAAATCAGTATTTCGTGTCAGGTACTTGATGTTCAAGGTAACAAGACCGTAAGCTCTATGAAATTCAAAATCATGTCGCTTTTGTTCACCCTCTGCCTAACATGGTACCTGGTCCTGTGTTTTCCTGTGCTCAAGAAATCCAACGGGAGGCCCTATTATGGTTCATGTTTGGCATTTCCCAGAGGGATGCAAACTGTTTAATTTAGAGGAACACAATTCCAATGCAGTACAAATGGCACAGCAATTTTTTTAACCAGCAATACAAAAGTGATTTGTTTCTTTTTTTTTTTTTAAAGATTTTATTTATTTATTTGACCGAGAGAGACACAGCGAGAGAGGGAACACAAGCAGGGGGAGTGGGAGAGGGAGAAGCAGGCTTCCCGTGGAGCAGGGAGTCCGATGCAGGGCTCGAACCCAGGACCCTGGGATCACGACCTGAGCCGAAGGCAGACGCTTAACGACCAAGCCACCCAGGCGCCCCAAAAGTGATTTGTTTCTTACTCTTATCTTCTAAAATGTGTTCTGACTTCTCCAGAGTGGCCTTGGTCGTATGTTCTATATCTCTCAGGTAGTGAGTGAGTCGTGTAACCCGAGAGGTGTGTGCCATTTTTTCCCTCTGTGTGGGCAGAGGGATATGTGGCTATGCCGTTCTTGGTAAGGCTCTCATTTTAGTCCTAAACACTGAAACTTTTTTAAATAATAACTTCTATTGAAATTCTTAAAAATTACTTCTTAACATATTAGACTCTTCTATAATGTCAAGATTATTAAATAATTGCCTAGAATTATAAATGTAATTGTTTCCAGGGTATTTTTAGTTAAAAGTATTATTTTCTTTTGCTGAATTAAAACTCCTGCTACGTATCTAGTACACGGCTTTTATTAATCCTGTGTAAATTTACTACTTCAATATGTTTGAAAGTCTAGGTTTTGTACTATAGTTCCATTGTCCTAGGTCTTACTGACGCATAAAGAAAAAAAATCACATTTTTATATGTAAGTGAAATGTTTCATTTTTATGAGTAGGAATTAGATAAAACTATCATTATCTATCTCTGGTATAACCCTAATCAGGAACTGGGGTGCTCTGGTTATTTGAATTTGGGATTTCACAGTTTCAAAGAAGTTTTTGATTTAAAGCTTTGTTTTTATTTTGACACTAATTGTTGAAAATTGATATTACAACCTTAGAGTAAGAAAGAATGTTAGGACTTCCTCCTCTAGCCTTCAATACAGTGCTAGAATCCCAGCTATGGTGTTTTGGCCTCTTCCTGAAAATTTTAATGGATAGGAAATTAATCTCTTTGCAAGATAGCACACTCTATTAATGGAATACTTTGTTAGAAAGTTCTAATTTATGTTGAATTCAATTTGGCCCACTGAAACTTTGGTCCATCAGTTCTAGTTCTGTTCTTGGAAGCAATAAAAATATATCCTTTCCTCCCATTTTACCATTTATATGTATTGTAAAATCTGTTGCATAGTATCATTAACCATTATTACAAGTACTTGATAACACCACTATGAAACATCCAGTTACTGATTATTTGCATATGTTATATCAGTCAAAAATGCCTTTAGCTGCAAGGAAAAGAATATCCAACTATAGTAGCTTAAGAAGTGAGGATTTACTTCCTCACCTAACTAGAAATCTAGAGATAACTAATTGTTAATGTTTGTTCAGCAGTTCAGCAATGCTCAGGAATGTTCTCTCTGCAATCCTCTAGGTCTTTCTTGTCATTTCCTATGTTCAAGGCAAGAAGAAAAGAGAAGTGCAAGGTTTTCCCCAGATGCATCTCTCTTTTTCTCAAGAAAGCAAGAACTTTCCCAGAAATACTCCAACCAGACTGTATGGCTTATTTACCACTTTGTTTGCAGCCCTTAACAGAATGTGGCACCCAGCAAGCAATCACTAAATGTTATGAAATTAATACATGAATGAATGTCTTACATTAGCATCGCCATGTGAATAAAACTCTGGCCTTCAAGGAATTCAGACTACAGGGGGGATAAGTATAAAATCAAAATACAAAGCTATCTAAAAGCTCTCACTCCTCTTTGAAAGAGAAAAGGAGATAACCATAAGGAAGAATCTAAAGTGAAGCTTGTTTAAATGTTACTGCTTGCTTGCCGGTAATTTCAGTCTGACAAAAGGGGCTCTGATGGCACACATTTGATGACAACTGGTGTCAAATAAAATAATAATAGTAAACATAAAATAAATGATCAATAAGTTCTTGTTGTAGAGTCTTTGCTGGTGAAACCTCAAAACAAAGGATAAAAAGAAAAAAATTTTTTTAAGATTTTATTTATTTATTTTGACATAGAGAGACACAGCGAGAGAGGGAACACAAGCAGGGGGAGTGGGAGAGGGAGAAGCAGGCTTCCCACCGAGCAGGGAGCCAGATGCGGGGCTCAGTCCCAGGACCCTGGGATCATGACCTGAGCCGAAGGCAGACGCTTAACGACTGAGCCACCCAGGTGCCCCTAAAAAGAAAATATTAACTATTCCCAGGGAGAAAAAAAAAAACAACCTGGGAACTTGTTAGAAATGCAAAATCTCAAGCCTCACCTCAGACCTCCTGAATCAAAATCTGTATTTTAACAAGATCCCCAGGAGATTTGTAATGTGCACATCCTTCCATCTTTCCTTCCTCCACCATCAATTTTTCTTCATTATATATATTATTATATATTATTTTATTATATTAAATTACATAATTGTTATGTAATAGGTTCTGTTCTTTTGCATAATCCTACTAAGGACTCCCAATATTATTACTATAGTTATGTAGATACCATTCATAGAAAACTAAGTAGTATGACTTGATCCAAGGGGAAGGAAACGTAATACTCTACATCAGAGTTTACACTATTCCTATTTGGGGCATATTGACATTTTGAGCCAGATTGTTGTTATGAAGGGCTATGCTGTTCATTACAGGATGGTGAGCAGCGTTTCTGGCCTTTACTCACTAGATGCCAGTAGCAATCCCCACTCAAGTTGTGGAAGCCAAAAATGTTCCCAGACATTGCCAAATTTTCCCAGGGAACAAAGTAGTCCCCTGTTGAGAAACAATAGTCTACATGAAGATTTTGCCCTTTGACAGAGAATCTTCCAAGCAGCTTCTCTTAATTTCTTTCTAGCCCTTCCTTTTCTTCTTGGTTTATATCCATCTGCCATTATCTATTATATTCCATGTATTTTTATTTACATGGATTTGTTTTTTATTTTGCTATTGTACCTCCTTTGAGTAATTTTTTTTTAAGTAAAGAGTGTGTGGACAGTAAACTTTCTGGCTTCTTTCTAGTCCAAAAGTGTGTCAACTTGGCTCTTAATACTGATTACTAGTTTGGCTGATTATAGAATTCTATATTCAGTATAGAGTATACTGAACCCAGAACTTTGAGAAATTGTTTTACTGTCTTATACCGTGTTGCTAGTGTGAAGTCTGATACCAACATTATCATTATTCCTTATATATTTGTGTAAATCTACCTCACTATAATCTGAGTTATATGAAATTGCCAATATTTGACCATTTTTTTCCTACAAACCAATCATTTCATATGGTTCAGTCTAATATTTGCTTCCTATTTGTCTGGCTTGTTCTATGCTTCTCTTTCCCCTCTTGGTCTCCTTCTTTCGGATTATTTTTATTACATTTTTCTTCATTAGTTTGAATGCATATATTCCTTCACTATTAGTGATACTAGAAATTAGAACATGCATCACTGACTTACCAAAGTCTAATGGTACTTGGTATTTTACCTCCTTCTAGACTAGACAAAGATCATCACACTCTCTTGCTCCTTTTACCCCCTCCAGACTTACATGCTTTCGTTCATCTATGAATTTGTTCTATATGTTAATCCTCAAACAAAATTCTTATTATAATATACAGTGTTTATTTAGATCTATTCCCATCATTTTACATTTTAGTTGTTTTCCTTTCCTCCTGTATCTTCTTGCTCCCATCAGGGATTCTTTTCCTTTGGCCTGAAACCCCTTTAGTGCAGTTCTTCTTGTGAATCTATGAATTTTTATTCATCTAAGGCTGTCTTATCCCACTATGTTCTTTTTATAAAAAATTGAGATATAATTGGCATATAATACTGTAATAATTTTAGGGGTGTGTATGGTAATAATGATTTGATACATATATATACTGTGAAATGATTGCCACACAGAGTTACATTTTTTTTCTTGTGTTGAGAACTTCTATGACTTTTTCAACTTTTTTTACTCCCTTAGCAACTTTCAAATGCACAATACATTATTGTTAACTGTAGTCGCCATGCCGTACATTATATGCCCAAAATTTGTTCATCTTATAACTGGAAGTTTGTACCTTTTGGTCATCTTCACCCATTTCACCTTTATTCTTACGTGCATTTGACTAGTGATAGAATTCTGGGCGGCCAAGTGTTCTCTTTCAGTGCATGAATGCCCTCATTCCACTGGTTTCAGTTTTAGCTCAGGAGATCTGCTCTTGCTCTTTGATTTCCTCTTTATCTTTGGCTTTCTACAGTTTTACTATATTTGGATGTTGATCCCTTTTCTTTCTGTTCCCTTCCTTTCTCTGTTTGGAAATCACCAGACATCTTAAACCTGTGGTTTTTACCTGGGAAGTTTTCAAGGAAAAATTTCCGATTTTCTCACTACTGTATTTCATCATTGTCATGACACCATCAATCATAACTTGCACCATTAATTTATGTAACCAAGAAAATAAAAAATAAACCCACATCCAATTAAACTCTGACATACATACACCCTTGTCATTTAAAATGTTTCTCTTGTATTTGTAGAAATTCGTTTTATTAGACAAAATTGTGTTACATATCATTGTTCATCCTTGTATTAATCAGGGTTCTCCAGAGAAACAGAATGAGTAGGATGTGTTTGGTGGGGGGGGAGGTAGGGTAGGGAGTGTATATGTGTGGTGTGGACAGATAGACAAATTTATTTTAGGGAATTGGCTGTGTGATTATGGAGGCTTATGAGTCTCAAACCTAATGGCAGAGGCCAGCAAACTGGAGACTTCTGAAAAGAGTTATAGTTTGAGTCCTAAGGCAGTCTGCTAGAGAATTCCTTCTTCCTTGGGGGAGGTCAGCCTTTTTGGTCTGTTCTATTCAGACTTTCAATGTTTTGGATGAGGCTCACCTACATTGTGGAGGACAATCTGCTTTACTCCAAAGTGTAATCTTTATCCAAATCTTACCTTAAAACACCCTCACAGAAACATCCAGAATAACGTTTGACCAGTTATCTTGGACACTGTGGCTCAGCCAAGTTGACACATAAAACTAACCATTGCAATACCCAACAAGAAAAATATAAGCAAAATAAATTACCTCCAACAGGTATTCCTAAAACTTCTTCCCATAAAGAATCTAAGTCTTCTGAATCACTTTTGGGCTACTCTGTGTGCACAGCTTTCCCTCAAAGAGTCCATTAAGGAACTAAAAGCCATTAACGATGGGCTCCTAATCTGGCTTTGAAATTATATAGAACTAGCCTACTACTGACTTCTCCTTGGAAAATGTCGTTAAACATGCCTGATCGATCTCCTTCATCCCCTCCCCATAACCATTTGTTTTCTAGCGGGTGAAAAGAGTGCTCCACTATTATCTCTGGGATTTTCCTCCAAGCCACTGACCCCCATTCTGAAAGTTTTTATGTTTGCACTTTTGATATTCACATATGCACAGGCAGTGGTAATTGATAACTGCTGCCCGGCTTCAGTAAAAGTAAGATGCCATCAATTGTAAGATACAACCTGATTTCAGAAAGGATAAAATGTGGGGGGAAAATGCATCACAGCATCAGTGAAATAATTGATAATCTCTGCCTTTTCTTTGTCTACTCTCCTGGGACTCCAATTAAACCTATTTATTTAAGTATCTTTCTCCCATACTTTCCATCCTTTCACTGTTGCTAAATCGAAACTTGTGTCCTTATCTTTGCTTATTTTTCAGTTCTAACATTTCTAGTTGATTCTTTTGCAAATAAGCAATGTCCCAATTTTTACAGTTTCCAGTTACTTGCTGAAATTTTTGTTTGTCTTCTATCTCCAGGAGTATTGCAGGTATTGTTTTTTGCACTTAAATTTTATGAGAGGACAAAAGTCTTTTTATAAGTGACTGAACACACTCTGTGGAATAAAAACTATATTGTATGACTTGCAACTACATACGGTATACTATAAATACCCAGAATAGATCGTAAAGCATCAGTGATGGATTCTGCTATGAGTTTCCTTCATCCTCTCTGACAAAGAAGCAGTAGAGAATAGCGGTTATAAGCAAAGTCAGTTAGACAGACATGTTTGAATTCTGGCCATGAAATCTTGGGCAGTTCCTTTACTTCTCTGAGTCTCAATCTGTTTATTCATATAATTAAGACAATAACAGTAGTGATCTAAAAGGGTTGTCTTAGATCAGGTTAAAGGAAATATGGATCGAGTATGTAGACTAACATGGCATCAGGCACATAGTTCACGTTGAATAAATGGGCTGTCTCATTATTAGGGAATTGGTGATAATCAACCCCTTTCCTAGGAGAGTCCTTGTTTCCTTCAGGAATTCCCTACTCCAGCTGCATGGGCAGCACTGGTACGAGGTTGTCTGCTGTTTCTTCTGGGATCTTTCCACCAAGTCTTGAGCTTTGTTGTGCATTTGCCCAAAGGTTTGTACGTAAAGTACATCTTTAAGTATTAGGGCTTTATCCATTGCTGCACAGCCTAGAAAGCCTTGCTTTCTTCCATCCTGCTCTGCAAAATGCTGGCCATGCATCATGCTGCAGCTTTCTATCTCTCATCTGCAAGAGCCGTGGCAATTGAGAGGTTAGAGAGAAGTAAGAGAGCAGTTGTGAGAGAAGTTAAAAAAGAACATATAACTTCCATCTGGCAATACAAGTCACTTCCTGTGCAGGCTCCAAATCAGAAACAGATTCTCCAATGCACAGAAACAAGGGTGCTGAGATAACTCCTGAGCCATTCCACACACCTGACCCCCAGGGGAGCTCCACAGGTGTTTCTATTGTGCTTTTTGTTTATACACACATTTCAGGTCTCCAAGGGGAAGGGGGTATGTGCCCACCAGTGCAGCTTGAGAGGATTATATGGGAGCACTGGGCCATCACAGAAGTGGAAAATGTCAGCTGCTGGGTGGAAGACTGGGCTTAATACCGACTAGCCGCAGGAGATGCTCTACTTGCTGTAAAAAAAAAAAAAAAATGCAGAATTTTCGAAGATGACATCATCCTCCTATTTGCCTACTTTCTCCTTGAACTTGACTACAGACAAGTTTCAATTAGTTGGGTTTGGGGTGATAAAAATGTAATTTCTATGAGGATAGGGCTTATGCCTTATTTATCTCTGTGTCCCCAGGGCTAGTTCTGTGCCTGCAACATTATTGATGCTGCTTAATGCATAAACAATGGTATTGTTGAATTTGGTCCACTCCATATGACTTAATCCATGACTAATCCATGTTGGAAGGGAAGTAACAACTCATGCTTTGTTAACCCCCAATAAAACTTTCAATGAAGAAAAAATGAAATATTTCTAAAAATGCTACTCGATAGTGTCAAGATATTTATTACGATTATCATTTATGTGACTTGGGACCTTAAGCAACTCATTTCTCTTCTCTGTTGGAGCTGTTCCATTCTCAAAATGTTACGTAGTAAAGATTAATATTGTATGAGAAAATTGTAATTCTCTCTTTAAAAGATCACATTCAGTTTAATCTATAACATAAACACAGATACTGGTTCCAGCCCTCTTGGAGGAGGGTTCACTGTGATATTTCTTTCTGTCACAAATGTTTTTCCCAGGCCTTGCTTTGGTAATAATCACTGGGAAATATTTAGTGCCTGGCTGTGTGCATAGCACTAAAAGGAATGTGGTGATGGTCATTTGGGGGCAGAAATCAGATCCCAGTTAGTATTAGCCTTCCCCCTAGCAAAGATTAATCCCTCCACTTGTGCTCTGGGCCCCTCCCTTTCTGCCCACTCCTGAAACCTGTTCTATCAGGTATACTAACACTTCCTTCTAGCAGTTGCCTCTCTCTCTCTTGCTCTCCTCCAGGCTCCTTTCTCATAACTTGGTTCTTTAGTTCAACAGACTTTATTTTTTTTTTTTTTTTTTTAAAGATTTTGTTTATTTATTTGACAGAGATACACAGCGAGAGAGAGAACACAAGCAGGGGGAGTGGGAGAGGGAGAAGCAGGCTTCCTGCAGAGCAGGGAGCCCGATGTGGGGCTCGATCCCAGGACCCTGGGATCATGACCTGAGCCGAAGGCAGACGCTTAACCATCTGAGCCACCCAGGCGCCACCTAGTTCAACAGACTTTAATGAAATACCTGCCATATGCCTGGCACAAAGCTGGGCACTAGACAGATGCAAAGAACGCTAAGACATTGTCTTGCCTTCTAGATTCTGGAAGGTCACAGTGTAGTTCAGGAGCTTGACATGTAGACAAAATATCAGAGACAGTTACAGAGACATCTAAAAGTTGCCATGGAGGTAAATATGATTAAGTATTTCACAACAGACCTAAAGCAATTAAGTAGTCTTAAATCCTTTGTAGCATGTGGTGGGCTATAAACACACAAACAAATGTATGAATGAATTTGTGCTCTGAGCACAATAGAAATTCTTACCATTGAATGCAGTCTGGTAAGTCAATTAAATTCAACAAACTTTTACTGAATATGTTTGTGGTTTCCAGATCTATACACAATAAAAGACACTGGTGTGGCCCTAAAATGCTCGTAGTACAGGGGAAAAGCATGGAGTCCATGTGTGTTTTCTGGGCAGGAGTGGGGCATAGGGTGTAGTATGTGGGAATGAAAAGGAGATCAAAGCTACCATTTATTGAGGACTAATGAGGTTCCAAGCACTGATCATTTAATCCTCACATCTCTATAAGGAAGGTACCAGCACATTGCTCCCCAGGTTCCCCTACAAAAGAGATCAAAGCCAAACCTACACTTCAAAAAGCTAAATACAGCTTTTATTGCCTCCCAATGCAAGATGTTTCTAATACAATCTCTTCCTTCAAAGATGGGGTGAAAAACAGGGGGTGTGGTTTGCACAGTGTATTTTGATTTTTACATTTTAGTTCAGACTGGAAAATTGGTATTTCCCTGCCAGATCAATCAAGAACACATTTATTACTTAGTGTTGTTCGAAATAATATCTACAATGTTCAAAGTTTCAATTAAAAGCATAAAATTCTTTCAAGCTCAAAGTTAAAACAAAAAAACGCAAATATAAACTGCAGTTCATGCTCTGTTAATATTTCACTGTGTGGCCATAGATGAATCTCTCTCTCTCTCTCTCTCCCCCTCTCTCGATCTCTGTTTTCTCATTGGCAAATGAGGAAATTGAAATAGTATCTTAAATCATTTCTAAGTTCCCTTCATGTGATTGAATGTAACTACATTTGTTTTGCTTGTAAGTAGTAGGTGGTGATGAAGGTTTCTGATCCCCCCCCAGTTGTATGCTGTAACAATTATGGGTAAGATATTAGGCATTGTTTCTCAAAGGGGTAATCTGGTTGCGACAAGAATAAGGATGCAGGGGCAGCCCTTCCTTGTGAAGAGGGGAGCAGCGTGCGCTCACAGCCAAGTCCTAAAAGGAATAGTCGCTGCTGCCATTGTACTGAATGACAGCCACGTGCCAGGCACTTCGCAGACTTTATCTCATTTAATCATTGTAAGAATCTCTGAGAGGGCTGTCTCAGATGCAAAAACAAATGTCCAGACAAATTAAATGACTTGCCTTAAGTAACACACCTGGTAATGCACAGCCATCCACTAATAATTCATACTCATAAGGCATTCCAAAGAGGTTGCCTTCAGGGGGCTGCCAGGGATAGCCCCGGCACCTCTCCCCTGAGACCCTGCGCTAATGTGACTAATTTGGAAATCCTCTAGGAGGCAGGGATTACTCACATCCTCACCGGTGACCCTCTGCCAGCAAGCTTGAACACTAGTGTTGTGCCACCTCCCCTATCCCACCAGAGGGGACTCACACATTGGGGGCACAGAGCCTGCTGACCTGGATTCACTGGTCTGTGCAGGGTTCTACAATATTTGAGCCACCATTTAAAAATTAGGAGATTATACATAAAGATGCAGATGTACAGCTTCTCTTTAAAAATTCCAAAGACCCGGAAACAGAGTGTACTTTGTAGCCCGGCAACAACAAGCTGGAACCAGGTCTGCTCTCTGCCTCTACAGCACCTTTGCATAAATTAGAAAAAGGTGCTGCACTGGGCTGATGGGAGCCAGTGGGCTCACAGCTTGGCAAGAGGAGAGCAGGCTGGATTCACCCACTCCCTCATGGCCAGCACCCTCTTGCACAGTTGTTCGTGGCAGTTCTAGCCAAGCAGCTCCTCCTGCAGATGGGGCACATCCTCTCTGGTAGATACGATCTCTAACATTCTCTTAATCCTCCCCAGCTCTGAAACCCAGTGCCAGCTAAACACTGAAAATCTATGGACTGTCAGTATTTTATACCCATCCCACTTCACTCGTTTCTTTGATCTCCTAGCCCCTGTAGATTTTTTTTTTTTCATTTGCAACCCTTACTCTAATGAATTACGGAAGAAAGGTAGCATGGTGGCTTTCATATGTATTTGCAAAAATACTCAAAAGGCATAGAATGGCGAACAGGGAGGTATAAGCTAGAATTATCAACCATGGAAGCAGCTGTGCCCAACCATTCCAAAGTTTCCGGTGGTGGACTTAAGTTCTTCCATCCCATGGGCCTACTTGGACTTCCAACACTTCTTGAAGTGCCTGTGAGCCAGGGATGGCTCCCCTGCTCACCTCATCTGCTTTGCTTCAAACTCACAGCTCAACTACTATTGATTCACTCTTACCTTCTCATAAATGCCCTAGTGTTCCCTTTATTGCTCTCTCCTCATTCCTCATGTAGCACCGGCTCACACATCAATGTCAAAGCTGCCACGTTTGATTATTCCAACTGGACGCTGCCCTTTCCTCAGTGAAGGAAGCAACCTCTTTGCTCAATTGAGCCTATTGCACCCTATTATGGGTTGAGTTCTGTTCTCCAAGAAGATGTATGGAAGTCTTATGCTCCAGTACTTTTGAATATGACCTTATTTGGAAATAGGGTCATTGTAAATGGAATCATTAATATGAAATCATACTGGAGTAGGGTGGGCCCTTCAGCCAACATGACTGGTGTCCTTATGAGCAGAGACACAGAGACATAGGGAGAACACCATGGTGACAGAGGCAGAGACTGGTGTGATGCATCTACACACCAATGGATACCAAGGGTTGCTAACAATGGCTGAAGCCAGGAGAGAGAGCCATGGAACAGGTTCTCCCTTGGTACCTCCAGAAGAAACCAACCCTGCCAACACCTTGATTTTGGATTTCTAGCCTCCAAAACTGTGAAAGAATACATTTCTGTTATTTTAAGCCACCCAGTTTGTGGTAACTTGTTACAGCAGCGTAGCAAACAAGATACTTGGCTTCATCAGAATCAGTGTAGGTCTGGCAGCCCAGGCCTGGATGGGTAAAGAATGTGGTTGAGATTTGTTTCAAAATGACAAGGTCCATCACAGACCCCCCCCTTGGCTTTGGCTTTTGTTCCATAGTCTAGGTGAACTGAGCAGATTGGAGACGGTAATTTTTTTTTCTGTGTGTTAAACATAGAAAAGTCTTTCATTTTTTCCTAACTCACTGTGTGCCACCTCCACTCCCCCTCCCCTCAGCCCCCAACATCTTGCTGGTAGTGTGTTGAGAGCAACATTTCTCTGCGTGGACATTCTGACTCACTCCTTTTCAATAACACCCTCTTCCTTGATAAATCAATACCCTGACCAAAGTGATGGTGCATTTAGGTCATCAAACAAAGTAGTCATGGCAGGAGAAATGAGATGCAGCTTTGTTTCCAAGATATTTTTGCTTTTGGTCTTATTTACCTGGATAATGCAATAAAAGTACAGCTTCTAAAAACCAAATAAAGAGAAAACTGACTATGCAGAGCTGTGATGATTGAGAACGGAAGCCAGGACAAAGTGCAGAAGGAGCTCTCATGGGAAGACATAGGTTGTCTTGGGCAAATCACATCCCCTCTCTGAACTTCAGTTGTCTCAGGGTTGGAATAGATCTTCTCTTTTCTGAATCTTTGCTGTAGAGTTCTAGGATTCTCTGGTCTTAAAAAAAAAAAAAAGTGGCAATGTCCGAATAATATGCAAAATCCTCAAGCTTCAGTTTGTACCTTTTCAGGGGCTCATTCATTAAGGACATGGCTATCTTTGGATGATGCCTTTTGTAATTCTTGAGGCACACTATGGACATTGACTTACCATGCCTGCCTACCAGAGATACAGAGAAGCTGCAAATGGCATTGTCACCAGTAAACTAAAACTCAGAGTTTCAGGTAATAAACATTTCAGGGAGGACTGCAGAGAAAATCTATTAGGTAAAGATTTGAATGCAGATTTCAATATTGAATCCTTTTAATTCTCTCTGTCTCTCTCCTCTTTCTCATGTACTTTCTTGGTAAAATACATTTTATTAAATTTTATGGAAAAATTATAAAATGCAGGGGCGGCTTGGTGGCTTAGTAGGTTAAGCATCTGACTCTTGATTTCAGCTCAGAATCATGATCTCAGGGTCGTGAGATGGAGCCCCACGTCAAGCTCCATGCTGGGCATGTAGCCTGCTTAAGATTCTCTCTCTCCCTCTCCCTCTGCCCCTACCCCACTGCTTGCTCTCTCTCGCTCAAAAAAAAAAAAAAAATTATAAAATGCAGATAAGCAAAGAGAAAAAAATAAGAAACATGCATAATCTCATCGCTAGAAATAAATACTATTAGCAATTTGGTATTTGCTTGTGGATGTGTCTCAATGCACTTGCATGAGTGTATGTGTGTGAAATATAACTTCCAAATTAACTTTGCAGAGAAATATAAGAGTTTTTATGAGCTTTTATGAACCCTCAAAAGGTTTCAGGAGCACAGATCTTTCCAGTTAGAATATACTCAGCAAATCAATAATATATTTAAATTAGTGCCAACAGCCCCATGTTTATGGGGTCTCTGAGAAAAGCAATTTATAGTGTTGATCTTTTTTAAGGAGACCAGATAGCCATCTTTAGGCAGGTCATGTGTGGTTTGGGATAGCCAGAATAGGTGGACAAATTTTCCACATTCTGCTACAAGACCAAGAGCCAAAAGGAGCTCTTAGTTCCATCATTGGTTGGACATTTTTTGAACATCATGTACAATCTGATGGTCTACACTGAGGAATGACCAAAAAAAAGTATAATAGATTTCCTTAAAAAAACTTATAGTGTAGGTTTCAAAAAAATAATAAGTTTTATAATTCACTTTTTGAACAAAAATCTTATGCTGAAATTAATGTATAAAATACATCAAAGCAGACTGTTCTGGAGGACACAGAGGTAGAGGCCTAGAGTTCCATCCATAAGTTTTTTTTTCAGATGGCCCCTAAGGATTCCACAAACTACAACGTGAAAACCAATAACTCCAGAAGATGTATGAAAGCATAGATCAGTCAAGGTTTGAGATTATGACTGTGGTTGATCATGGTGAGGAAACCACAGTTAATATGCTCCCTTGTGTGCTGGGCACTCTTAATGGGGGCCTCTTATCGATTAATTTAATCATCACAACAATCTGGATATTTAGGTATAAGCATTTCTATCTGATCACTAAGAAACCTGAGGTTTGGAAAGATAAAATGACTAACCCAATATCTCCCAGCTATATTTGGCAGTCCTGAGATTCAGACATAAGTTTAGCTGACTCCAACATCTATGACAACTCTTACATCTAAATAGAAGTCAAGAGTTGAGTTCTACACACACACACACACACACGCATGCACACATGTGTACATACACATGCGTGCACACACACATGCACATAAAGAGACACAAATCACAAGGGCATACATGATTGATTGTGAAATGAGAGGTAATGGCTAGATCTGGTGTGTCTTGACCATTGAGATAAAAAACAAAAGGATTATAGGTAGAAGTCTGGGCATTACATAGCCATTGGACCATGACAAAAAAGAGAATGTATGTTTCAAGTAGATCATAGTAAACAAAGATTGATATGTGCTGATACATACACTGTGTGTGAGAAATTACAAGGATGAAAGTCCTTGTTATTTGGAAAATCTGCCTAGAGGAGGAAGAACTTGATTTAGAGTTAAAATAATGCTTGGTAGCCTCAGAAGATATCCCTCACAGATATTTATTAATTACCATGTTATTTGAACATATGTCCACAAATTCTTTGATACCCCTCCCTCCAGGTAGTAGAGCTTAATTCCCCATTCCCCAAAAGTTACAAGATATAGGTAGTAAGATAAATACCATAAAAGGACACTGAGTTAAGCTTTTCTGACTATTAAAGCAAAAAATACATATATGTGTGTGTATATATATATATATATATATATATATATATACACATTAGATTTTATTGTTGTCATTCCCTGATGAAAGAAAACCAAATCATTAATTTGCAAAAGCAAAAAAAAAATTTCTCTGTTACTACTTTTAAGGTAGAACAATCATGTAGTACTTTTATTAGCTCATTAGTGACCAAACAAGAAAGTTTTCACCTTTAAAACACACAGAGAGTCTGCCCAGATAGACTATCCCTATAAGACTCTTTATAAAAGGGTTTCATGTTGGGGCACCTGGGTGGCTCTGTTAGTTAAACATCCAACTCTGGCTTTTGGCTCAGGTCATGATCTCAGGTTTGTGAGATTGAGCACCCCGTCAAGCTCTGCTCTGGGCATGGAGCCGGCTTAAAATTCTCTCTCTGCCCTGCCCTGCTCCCCCCTACCACCCCGCCCCCTACCACCCCGCCCCACTCACGTTCTCTCTCTTAAAAAAGAGAAGAGAAAAGAAAAGGTTTCATGTTTACTACCAAATTGCAACTCAATGAAGGCATTCCTGCAAGGTCGGAGATAATGTGAACCCACTAGTTTGTTTCATGACTATCTAAATTGATTCTGAGAAAATTGCCTTGAAGAATGGAAAAGAATAAATAGTTAAGCACCACTTTTATCACACCTCCCTCTTACTAAAAAACGTTTCAATCATTCTCTATTACCTACAGGTTTAAGAGTAAATACTCTATAGTAAAAGAGCAATGCCTCAGAGGCCTGTTAGAGGAGTCCATCATAAGCTATCCATTCGCCAGCTTTTGCCAAGGGTTTGTATTTTACTGACTTTGGCTATTGGCAAGCATCTAGTGGATTTTTTCTTAATTTTTAATTTTCATTCCAGTTAGTTAACATATAGTGCAATATTAGTTTCAGGTGCACAATATAGTGATTCAACACTTCCATACATCACCCGGTACTCATCACAAGTGTCCTCCTTAATCCCTATCACCTATTTAACCCATCCCCCCCACTCCCTCCCCTCTGGTAACCACCAGTTGGTTCTCTGTGGCTAAGAGTCTGGTTCTTGGTTTTCCTCTCTGTTTCTTTCTTTTTCCCATTTGCTTCTTTGTTTTGTTTCTTAAATTCCACATATAAGTGAAATCATATGGTATTTTTCTTTCTCTGAATGACACTTCACTTGGCATAATACTCTCTAGCTCTACCCACATCATTACCAATGGCAAGATTTCATTCTTTTGATGGTTGAGTAATATTCTAGTGTGTGTGTGTGTGTGTGTGTGTGTATATATATATCTATATATATATATATATACACCACATCTTCTTTATCCATTCATCAGTCAATGGACATTTGGGCTCTTTCCTTAATTTGGCTATTGTTGATGATGCTGCTATAAACAGTGGGGTGCATGTAATCCCTTTGAATTAGTATTTTCCTATCCTCTGGGTAAATCCCTACTAGTGCAATTACTGGATCATAGGGTTGTTCTATTTTTAACTTTTTGAGGAACTTCCATTCTGTTTTCCAGAGTGGCTGCACCAGCTTGCATTCCCACCAACAGTGTAAGAGGGTTCCCCTTTCTCTGCATCCTCGCCAACACCTGTTGTTTCCTGTGTTGTTAATTTTAGCCATTCTGACAGGTGTGAGGTGGTATCTCATTGTAGTTCTGATTTGTATTTCCCTGATGATGAGTAATGTTGAGCATTTTTTCATGTGTCTGTTGGCCATCTGTATGTCTTCTTTGGAAAAGAAAGGGATGGAAGGAGGCTCATGGGACCTGAAAAGGAACCTGGAAAGGCCTACATGGCAGAGGGATGACTTGGGATGCTACTGGGGTCTTCTCAGCACCAGATGATATGAGTTTGACCTGGAAAGGTAATGACAGGAAGAAAAAGTTTGATGGACATTATGTAACTTCTTTTATTTATTAAAAAAAGTTACCTATTGAGTTCTAGCTCCTTGGGATGCATCAATAAACAAAACACACACACCACACAGACTCTACCTTCACTATATTTATATTCCAGTGGAGAGAGATAGACTGTAAACAATTAAATTAATAAGTTTTATGGTGTTTTAGAAGACAGGAACTGCTATGAAAAAAAAATACAGAAGGATACAGGAGATTGGGGACGCAAGAGGGCATGTAGCACTTTTAACTGAGTGGTCAGGGAACACTTGCTACGAAAGTGAAATCTGAGCAAAGCCTAAAAAAATGAGGCAATCAACCATGTTGATGTAAGAGAAGGCTCTTGTCATTCAGAGAGAAAAGCCAAAGCTGGGCACAGCCAGGAGTTGAGTGAGCTGGGGGAGAGGAGTAGTAGATAAGCTCAGGGGGATGATGTGGGGTCTGGCAAGCCACTGTAGGTGCTTTGGTGTTTACTCTGAGGCTAACCAGGAGTCACAGGAAGGTTCTGAGTAGAGGGCTGACTTGATCTAACTTTGGTTTTAAAAGAGATACTATAGCTGGGGTGAGGATAAAAGTAGGAAGCCAAATTTATGAAAGACCCATCAAGCCATTGAATTAAACAGGGTCAAGTACCAAGGACTGCTTTGGGAAGGGCCTCATCTGAGCTGGCCAGAGAAGATTGTCATAGCAAGAAGCTAATGAGAGGAAGGCTCTTTCCTGATTTTCCTGGTTGCATGTTTTCTTCAGTGGGTCAGTTGGATGACAGAGCAATTCCTGGGTGTCCTGGTGCAAGGAGCTGACTGTCTTCTGTGCCCAGCCAGGCCTCAGTCCTGTGGTCATGTGCGTGGCTGCTACATTTTCACTTTCTTTCAAGACATGGGAATCTCTCAAATCTCTTCTGTGGCTTTTTTCTCAAGGCAGAGACACCCATAGTGGCCTCTGTCCTTTGGTCCTACAGCTGGAGAAAGGAAGAAATAAGGCATTTATCTGGACAACTCCAGTCTGTTTCCTGGATTCTGTTAAAGTGATTCCCAGCACTGTCATGCTAGGGAGAGGCATGTCCTCTTAACAATTAAAGAGGGGTTAAGGAGGTTCAAACTAGCTTATCCCCAGACAGGCCTTCAGAGCAATGCAATCCAGTAGAAATATAATGCAAACCACACATGTAACTTTAAGTCTAGTAGCCACATTTTAAAATGTAAAAAGAAACAGGTGAAATTAATTATAATAATATATTTTATTCAACTCATATCTAAAATATTATTTCAATATGCAATAAATATAAAAATGATTAAGGAGATTTTAAAATTCTTTTTTATAGTAAGCCTTCAGAAGCTGGTGTGCATTTCACCCCTCCAGGACATCTCAATTCAGACTAGCCCATTTCAAGATCACATGTAACTAATGTACTGGATAACACAGCTCTAGGCCTACATATCCCAATGCCTGTATTTCTCTAGGTTGGCTAGCACTGTATGCAACTGTTTTGTGCATTAAGTACTAATGATCTGTAGAACTTTCACTTACGGAAAATGGAATTTGGTAATGTACGGTAGAAGGGAAGCAGAAACACCTTGATTATATCCCACCTCCAACCCAACCTGTCTTCTCTCCACACTGAGAACAAATATAAGTGAGAAAGGGCTTTGTAAACAGAAAAGAGTTTTGCCCAAGCTTATTACTGTGATTGAAACTACCGGCTCTATCTTTGGAGCATACACACTGTTTTTGCCAGTATGTGCTTCAAGAGTGAAAAAGTACCTGAAGAGCATAAAGTCTTCTTATGACAAGGATGCTGGGCTCATTCCAGGGGGTTAGCCCCAGGAAGATGTGAAACTTCAACACGGGGCAAATGGATCTTTATTTGAACCAGGTTCTCTCTAGTTGCTACTGTCAGTAATTTATGGCTAAGGTTTGGCATGTTTTTCACCAAGGCAATTTGTTTCCAGGCCCCGTCAAGGGTCTCCATATTGCCTGTCAATGATTACTAGTCCTGGCTGGGGAAAATCTCTCCAGTGAACACAGACAGCAAAGCAAGAACTTGGGCTTCAGCAGATGTTTGCACTAGGCGAGGTACAGTCTGCAGTGGAGGAAAGATAGCAGAGAAGTGTCTCTACATGACTTATACTTTCCCCTAAAGTCAAATTCAGGCTGTTGAATAAATCCAGGAACAAAGTGCTAAAGTTGCCAAACAGGCCAAATCAATAACAAGGATGTTGAGGGCAGTAGAGGAAAGAATTAAGGAAATATACAGATATTTTATTGGGCTATAAGCATCTTGAAGACTGGGCTATAAGCATCTTGAATCAGTTTTGTCACTCCTTTTGGTGAGCAAATGAATGATATAACTAATACATTTTTATTATTCTGTAACCCAAGATAACAATTGGTCTAAGCCCTTGTACCTTTAACAAAGCCAAGTTTTAGAATTCTGAAGATTGTATAATTGGACCAGATAAACGTTAAAGTCTTCATGAGACTCTATGATTCTATAATTTGACTGGACATGTGCGAATGAGTATCAAATATCATTAGGCTTAAAAAGCGCTTTAAGTTTTGGGGTAGCTACTCCAAACAATACTTGTCCATTTTTTCTCAGCCCATGCTAGCCCAAGTGCTGGGCCCAAACTAGTATAAATATGAAACTTAACTGAGTGAGGATGATTGTTTGTGGTTATTGCTGGGAGGTCAAGCACTGGATGAGGGAGCCCATGTTATTGGGAATGAGCCCGGAATCTTTGTGCCCTAGGCACTCACTAGAGCTCCATAGGCCCCGGCATACATAACCAGACTAGATGATTTGCCAAATACTATGGACGCTGACTTTTTACATGAGCTTAAGTGGAGAAACTGCCCAGGGCCACATATTTGCCCAAGGGCTGTGACAAATATCTTTCAGTCCTGTAATTCCCCAGGCATTATGTGGGATACTTTGCTCCCTCCAGGTTCTCCAGGCATGATGTAAACATGTGGGGTGGTTCATTTGCAGCACCGAAGACCATCAAATTCCAGAAAGTCCAGAACACTCTGAGAAGCTCAGCAGAGAAACCATCGGTTTGAAAAGTAAGCAGTTGACAGGTTCAAGGGCAGGCATTCCCAAAAGTGGGCGGGGGGGATAATCTTCCTTTAAGCTCTCTCTCCCCACCCAATCCACCTTACTGCTAGAGTAATTGCCCTAAAACCAAAGTCAGATCTAGTCGCTCCCTAATTCACAAACCCTAAATGGCTCCCAACACCTGCAGAATGAAGTATAAACACCTTCATGAGGGATTTCAGGCTGTCACTGTCTGACCCCAGGCCATCATTCCAACCTCATATCATGTTACATCCCTCCATGCCTTTCCTTACAATGCCCTCCCTTGCCTTTCTGGTCTACCAAAATTTTTCTTATTCACTGGCCCACTCAAACTGGAGTCCACCAACTACCCTTGTCCCTGCTTACATCTTATTTTTACTTTAATTCTGCCTTTGATTAGAATTCATTGTATAAATGTCTGTTCCTCCCTCCTTTGCCACTTTATTTTTGAGGACATGGACCATGTCTTACTAATTTTTGTTTTTCCCACAGCTCCCATTATATATTCCTGACACTGGAGTTGGACAGATAATATTTGTTGGATAAAGGAATGGGGAGCTGACTTATGTCCTTACTTAAGCCAGCACTCCATCTAGCATTGGTGGAATAGGATTTGTGATAAATGCCACACTGCTTAAACAAGAAGGAACTGTTTGGTTGGAAGAAGGTCTTCGGGGGAGAAAGATTCGGAAGACTTGGGCTTGGGTGCTGGCTGGGAAGGCAAGGGGGTTGTAGGCCAAGACTGTAAATGGTTCCCCACTCTCCATTCTCCCCTTCTCTCTTCTGAATAGAACATTCAAGTTTTAACTGAGCTCATGACTTTCCACTGAAGACCACTTTGCTTAGTCATCCTTGAAACCAGGTATCAAAATTTCGGCCAAAGGAAAATGAGTGGAAGACATATGAGCAACATCAGACGTGTGCCTTTAAAATGAAAGGAAGGCCCTTCACTTCCTCTCTTCCTCTCTTTGTAGGAATGTAGGAATGTGGAGTCAGAGTGAAGTAGCAATGTATATTTGATGACAAGGAGGAGGCAAACCTCCTAGGTTGTGATGGTGCCGTTTGCTTCATCTGCAATCTTCCCCACCCCACTGTACTGCAGCCTCATCCTTCCTTAAGACTTCCTCTTGCTCAGCCTAAAAATCTTAGTTATTTTTGATTCCTCATTCTATCAAAGAAAGATACCTAATCCATTAAAAAATCCCATTGGCTCTACTTTCCAATATATCCAGAATTCATTGACTTCTCACCACCTCTACTGGGGCCAGCCACAATTACCTTTTCCCTGGATTACTACAATAGCTGTTTATGACCTCACAGCATTTATCCTACTCCCCTCTTTCTGCACCATCAGTTTCCATAGAGAAGCCAGAGTGATTCTTTTAACTCCTAAGTCAGATTAATCACCCCCTTCCCAACCCTCTCAATGCTTCCCACCACAATCAGAGATGAAAAGTCCTAGCAATAGCCTATAAAGCCCTACATGATCTGGGCCTTTTACCTCTCTGCGTTTGTCTACTACTTCCTTCCCACTTCTCTCCTCCAGCTGCTTAGCAGCTCCTTGCTGTTCCCCATACACTTGGTATACTCTGGTCTCAGGGCCTTTGCATAGTTGTTCCTTCTGCCTGAAATGATCTTCCTTCAGATAGCCACGTGGTTAACTTGCACACCTGATGTTTGTTTGAATGTTAGCTTCTTAACTAGGCTTACCCTGAAAAGTCTATTTAAAATTGCAACCCCTTGGGGCGACTGGGTGGCTCAGTTGGTTGGGCAACTGCCTTCGGCTCAGGTCATGATCCTGGAGTCCCAGGATCAAGTCCCGCATCAGGCTCCCTGCTCAGCAGGGAGTCTGCTTCTCCCTCTGACCTTCCCCCCTCTCATGTGCTCTCTCTTTCATGCTCTCTCTCTCTCAAATAAATAAATAAAATCTTTTAAAAAATTAAAAAAGTTAGGCCCCTGGGTGGCTCAGTTGTTAAGTGTCTGCCTTCAGCTCAGGTCATGATCCCAGGGTCCTGGGATCGAGCCCCGCATGGGGCTCCCTGCTCCGCGGGAAGCCTGCTTCTCCCTCTCCCACTCCCCCTGCTTGTGTTCCCTCTCTCGCTGTGTCTCTCTCGGTCAAATAAATAAATACAATCTTTTAAAAAAATTTAAAAATAAATTAAATTGCAACCCCACCTCCACCCCCATCCTCCTCATTACCTGCTTGCTTTGTTCTTCTTAGCACTTACCATTTTCTAACATACCTTACAATTTATATTTTTGTCTATTGTCTATCCCCCCCACACAAGAATATAAGCTGAATGTGGGCAACAATTTGTATATATATATATCTCCATATTTTTTCACCAATGTATCTCCTGTGCCATGGTATATAATAAGCACTCAATAAATATTTGTTGAAGGAATAAAAATCACAAGGATTCTGGAGTCCCAGCACCATGGAGTTGTTATATCCCTGGACAGTTCTGCGACACAGAAACAAATTTCTGCTTTTGTCAAGTTGGGTCTTTGTTATGGCAACTGACTCCAGTCCTGATACAAAGGTTAGGAGCTTGGGCTTTAGACTTGGAAGACTCCACGCAGTCCTATCACTCCCCTGCCTGCAACCCTCCTATGGCTGTCTATCACAATGAAAGTAATTTCTGATTTTCCTTACCAGCCAACAAATCAAACCAAATCAATTTGATCTGGCCCCCGACTTCATCTTCCGCTTCTTCACGTACTATTCTCACTCATGTCTGTTTCTTCATTAGGGCCTTTGCCCCTACTGTTCCACCTGCCTGAAACACTCCCCCCCAGCCCCTGCCCCAGATCTTTATAGGACTGCCTCCTTGTCATTAGTCCAACGTCCACCACCCCAGAGAGGTCCTTCTTGGACATCCAACCTACAAAGAGAGCCTTGCCATCCCTGTCCCAGGATCCTTCTCTACCCCTTCACCCTGCTTTTTATTCATGATAGTGCTTAATATAATTGCTCATTAAACTTCTCATTATTTGCCTGTCTACATTGAGAATTGGGTGTTTTATCCATCAGCTCCCATCCACTGTTGGTTGAAGTTTGCATCCACGGGTGGTAATTCCCTGCTCACATCTGAGATGCCTCTAGGTCAAAATATCACGGGGACAGAAAACAAAGATATTTAGGTGCACCTTTGAGGTGAGACTCTATCCGTGCCAAGTGATGGAAACCCTCAGGGGGCAGCTCAACTGGGAGGTTGGCTGAGGGGTTGTAAGGGGGCATTAGAGGCTCCAATAGACATCACTCTCTCCCCATGCTCCCCCACAGATGTGTAAGCTTTGTGAGAAGGGGACTTTGTTTGTCCAGTACTCTTTTCTCAGTGCATACAGCAGTGCTTGGCCTTAGCAGGTATTCAGAAAATGTTAGCGAAATGAATTCATTAAATTCCATAGATTTTTCTTTGTCTTTTTCCTCACCTGTAAAAGGGGAATCATAATCCAGTTGATTTCACAAGGTTGTTGTGAGAGTCAAATCTAATAAAACATGGAAGATGCTTAGCACGGGACCACAGAAAATTAGAAAAGACCACAGAAAATTGTAAAGTGTTATGATTCAGCTGTGTGATTTTGATCTAGAGAACACTTACTTCCTCTAGGCCTCAATTTTTAAATAATCATAGTTTAAGTAATCATAGTTTTACCTTTCTCCAAGTCGGAATAAGAGCAAAATGTGATGATATGTATGAGTGACAGTATTGTATAGATATACATTATGATTATCACTCACTCATCCTTTTGAGTTGCAGGGATTAGTCCCAGCTGGGCAGGCAGGCAGGCAAAAATCCCTGTCCTCATGAGGCTTCGAGTCAAATGGGAGAAACAAACAATAAAATGAATATATACATTCTGAATCTTTGTGTCCTAGGCAATCACTTGACCTCTGGGCCTCAATATTTATAATTAGACTGGATGATCTGCCAAACCCTATGTCTCTGACTTTTTAAATATGAACTTAAGTGAAGAAGCTACCCAGAGAATGCAATTTGCATAAAGACTTTACAGAGAAGAGGGAGCAAGCTGAGTATTCTTGTTAAATTACATTGTTTACCAATCAGGATACACTAAGCAATGCTGTGGCAGCAAACATCCCAGTGGCTCTAGACATTAAAGGTTTATTTCTTGCTCACACTACATATCTACTCTACTTTGTCAGGGAGCTGTTTGACATTGGCCTCATTCAGGGACAAAAACTCTACCACTTGGAATGTCTTAAGTTACAGAGGTAGGGAATAAAGAGGGCTGGAGAGTCATGTACTGGCAATAAATTGCTCCCACCTGAAAGTGACATGTCACTTCTACCTACATCTATTGACCAGTTATATGGTCTTGTTCAACTGCTAGGGGACAGGGAAGTATAATCTTCCCACATACTTGAAAGGGGAGGAAAATGCAGATGAACATGGAAATTTCTACTACATTTAATAATCTGCTTTTTCCACATAAGATATCACAAAATTATTTATAAGATGGTCAACATTTAAAAAATCTTTTTTGGGGGTTCCTGGGTGGCACAGTCGCTTAAACATCCGACTCTTGGTTTTGGCTCAAGTCATGATCTCAGGGTCCTGGGATCTAGCCCTGTGTCAGGCTCCCTGCTCCGCAGGGAGTCTGCTAGTCTCTCTCCCTCTGTCTCTGCCCTCCTCCAAATAAATAAAGAAATCTTTAAAAAAATAAAAAAAACCTTTTATTATGGGAAATTTCAAATACACACAAAACAGGATAGGATAATGAACCCCCAGGTATCCATCACCCATCAGCACACCACTATTTTTAACCACTGAAAAAGTTTCCATTGTACAAAGGAGCTTCTTATTTATCTAAACTCTTGTGTTGGGTACTGCTAAATTTTGCCACTACAAATCATACTGCAATGAACAACCTTACTCATAAGTTGTCACTTATTTAATTATTTCCATATGACAAAATCCCTTTTAGTGACCACTTTCAGACCCATCTTTCTCCCTACCAACTGACTTCCTGGGTCACTGCTCATTCCCAAAGGAATGCAGAGTCCCAGGATAAAGGGAAGGACAGGGCAGCAGGTCCTGTCCAAGCAAAATGTTTTATAATTTTTAATAATACTCTAGACATATATATTCAAGGAAAATATGATTAATACATAATTTATCAGACTGAACTAAAATATGATTTGGTGCTCACTTTGGCAGCACATATCCTAAAATTGGACCGATACACAGAAGATTAGCACAGCCCCTGTGCAAGGCTGACATGCAAACTCATGCAGTGTTCCATATTTTAATTAATAAATAAATTAATTAATTAATAAACAAATAAATAAGTGATTTGTCGTTGAAGAGTTTAACATCTCTTAAATGGTTAATTAATGAGAAAAATTCTGAATTTCCTCCCAAAGCTTCCACCCCTAATACAAATCCCCTTCTTGGAGAGAGTACTTTGAGTCAGGGCCTTGCAGTTTGATAGGAAGACATGAATCCTGGTTTCAGGCACACACTATCTATAAGCTATGTGACCTAAGTCAAGTTATTTGACTTTTTCCAAGCCTTTATTTTTTCCATTTGTAAACTGGCAATTCTAACTCACAGCTTTGTTGTGAAATGTAGGTAACATGGTGTTTATGAAAGCATCTATTACCAAGCCTGGTATATGATGGGCGCACAATAAAAATTTCATTTTCTTTTTTATCCTTTTTTTCTCTTTTATTTTCAGGTTATACTCAAGGCATGAGTGTTGTAGTGATTTTCAACAACAGTTTTCATGTTACAGTTCTTAGTGAGCATGTCCTTCTTGAGAATATGTCCAGCAATCAATAACATTGTTTTGAAATTAGTATTTTTCCATGACACCAAAAAAAATTTTGGAAAATTCTTTCAGGTAAGTCCTTTCTTTGGAAAATTCCCATTCCCTCATTTGCAGCAATCAAGTGCTATTTACCCCAGGACCCAACACCTTTCAAATTGTTATTTTCAATGTTAATAAATGATTTCATTCATTTCCTATTTTCCTCTGTTCACCAACCTGCCAGCCGCTGACCTTAAAATAACTGTACTGGTAAACAACTGATTCAGATTATTAGTAGGATATCTGTAATTGTGTTACATGGTCCACCCAGTTGGAAATGAGCAGACATGGCTCCTAGCACCTGGCTGTGTGAATTGGTGGCCGGCTTAGGAGGGCCTGGAAAGAAGGGTATCATAAAACTTGAAAAGATGAGTTCGAGGTTGATGAGAATAGAAGGCTCTGTTTTGCTCTTGTCATATTCTCCAGAGTGGCTGGCACATGGCAAGCACAGAGTAGGAATTAATAAGTACATCTGGGTTGAGTGTATGCCAGGAAGGGGGCAAGTGTTATCCTTCTCCAAATTCAATTTTGCTCCAATTTTTTTTTTTCAAGACCCTTCCTATTTTTGATAATTTTCACCATTTGGGGTTTCTTTTCTTCACCTGTCAAACTTCTCTTTGTATTTCTTACTCTACCTAGTGACAAGGCTGGCCCTCCGAGAGTTCAGTAAATGTTTGTTGAATGAACAAAAGGTACAGAAGGTCTTCTGCAAAAGATACAAGAAGCTAAACTCTGAATGTTTTGAAAGAGAGAGATTGAGCGGGTGAGAGAGAAAGATAGACTGCATGCCTTTGTGCGTGGATATTTACATGTCTGATTTTAAAGTGCTCCTCTTCAAGGTGAGACACCAGATCACTGTTGCACTAAGATGTATACTCATTATTCATAGCTTTCTGATGCTGAAAGTTAATTAAGAAAACTCTACGAAGCATTCAAATCTGGTTTCTCAACAGTGATTTTGATGACTTGAGTTGTGTTTTTTTTCATCCTTATTGCTTTCAGATATACATAAATCTTTTCTCTCTCCATTTTTCCCCATGTGCGTGAAATGTGATACTTTTCAGTATTCTTGGGTTCTTTTGGAATCCAGACTTTTCACTTCCTCCACATCTGCTATGAAACTGAATATTGATTAATGTGACCCATAAACCTAACTGGTTAAATGGGGCCAATGACCAATTCCTATTCTTGGATTTTTTAGGAGTTTCTATCATTTTTTCCAATCTCTCTCTTAACTGTGCTTTTGTTGTTGGTGTTGTTGTTAATGAAAAGATTAAAGGAAAATTATATCAGCAGTAAAGTTCTCAAACACATCTGAGGCTTAAATTCCAAGCCTTTTGACCAATATTAACCCAGACTATCTTACTAAATTTAAGATAAAAATGTTTCTAACCTTGCCACTTTTGCCCTATAAAAATTACAGAGTAATGTGAAAACATATAACACCTAAACATCTCCAGAAAGAAGTGCCCATTTCATTGAAAGTCTCACATATGACAAAGAATAATTAGCAATAAAATAGGATTATCACTCAGTGATTCCACAGGACAAAAATATACCTAAGGAGAAAAAAATTGTAACCCTCAAGGGTCTGATATTCTGACTTAGACTGGTAAAAGATGCTATAAAGGATGGATGCCATGAAGACTGGGAGAGCAATTCAAGTCATACTATCACTTTTTCCCAAACAGAGTAGGATATACAGAGTCCTTGGTTACAAAATCCCAAGGGGTACTATTTACATAGAATACAATGAAACCTTCCATAGTTTGTACAACATGGAGACCTGAATGTATGCAAGCAAATGAGCAGAGGCTTCCTCTAAGTAGCCACTCCCATAGAAAGTCTTAATCCCAAAATATTGCCTTGTTAAACTTTGGAATTACCTTAAAGGTCTGTGTTACATTCTTTGGAATATCCTTAATAACTGCAAATAATCCTTCAATGGTGGACTTGACATTTGGAAATATTAAAAATCTTTAGGTACCAAATCTCATATAAATCATAGAACCTGACAAATGTCATTTTTTTTCTTGGTTAAAAAAAAGAAAGAATTTTGAGGTATTTAGATTAATTTTTCCCTGTGACTGAAGTGACTCTGAACATTTTTCCCAAGGAGATAGAAGAAGATTAGGAGCAAAGGATGCCTCAATAGAATAAGCATGTGGCCTCCTAATGACATAATTTTCAGGATAGAAATGTTAATTTGGTTGTTTTATATTTTTTCCAAGTCTTGTTTTGTTAATATCACATGTAAAATCTAGTTTGAGTGTCCATATTGGTGCCTTGGTCTCCCCAGAGATGAAATGAGAAGAATATACTCTAAGGAGGCTGTTTCAGAGAATGTGTACATTAAAAAAATTGCTCTGGAGATTTCAAATAATAATCCAGATGGAGAATACTTGGAAAAACCTTTGACTTGAGACAAAAGTCTTGATCCCCTACCCTGACCCCATTACAAATTTATCAACATTATATGAGACAATTCAATATAACCATTTTGCAGAAGGGATGACAAAAGGAAGCAATTAAGACTTAACATGATTCCTAAGAAAGTTGTATTTTGGGGCACTTGGGTGGCTCAGTTGGTTGGGCATCTGCCTTCAGCTCAGGTCATGATCCTGGGGTCCTGGGATGGAGCCCCACGTCAGGCTCTCTGCTTAGCAGGGAGCTTGCTTCTCCCTCTCCTCCCCACTCATGTGCTCTCTCTTGCTATCTCTGTCTCTCTCTCAAATAAATAAAAACAACTTAAAAAAAAGAAAGTTGCATTTTATACTTCACCTGTTGATTATAGATCAGCAATTCTGCACAAGATTTCCAATTGTAGACAAAATAATCAATCAACCAACCTCTTCCTTTTGATCTTTTTGGTTTCATAATGAACCCAAGGACTAATAAGGCTGAACATGTTAGACTTCCCCCAAAACCAGGATACCACCTCTGCCTTTAGAAGGAAAAACCACGAATTCAGAAAATAAAATCAGTCTTTGCATACAGCACAATTAGTTCTACCAACTGAGAAGCCTCCCTACTTCTCATTTGCTTCTATTGCAGGTAGAATCTATTAAAGTTAGTCAGAGCCCTGGGGGTGGAGTAGGTGGGGTACATGTATCTGTCTTGTGTTGGCCTGTTATTGTTGTGGTGCTCACAGGACCATGGGAGGCAGTGTTGAGTGATCCCTTTTATGTCTAGACAGATATTCATAATGAAATAGATGTCTGGCTCTTGAAGTTAACTTCTTAGACTGGAGGTATTTTGGTTTACAAAGGCCCAAATAAGAATGGATGACATTGTCTTGGGTGAAGCCATAGAGACTAGGAGGAAAAATGAGCAGGGGATGGGGAGAGGGTAAGGAGATCTCCTGCTGAAAGTTAAAATGACACCTATGGCAGAATAGTGACTATAATAAGAATCCTGTTGTGTTAAATCATATTGACCTGGAAAGCATTCTTCAAGTCCAGCTTTCCCAGACATCCAAATAACCTGCCTTGATCTTTTTTTTAGTATATGTGCTGCCGAAGTGAGCACCTGCCTTGATCTTCTTAATGCCCCCAAATGATTGTGTTTTCCTAATGGCTTGTATTCCTTTGGCTTCCTTAGGACCCTTGATTTTAGCAGGAACTAGAGCAAGCCTCTGGGGGTTCACATTACACAGGTTCCATGACCATTTTATGAATTTCATCATAAGCAAAGCTAGTTGGGCAAAGAATGGGGTCTTTTTGTTTTTCCATGTCCCCCCTTCCCAATTTTCCATACTGTGGAACGACATTTGAAAGGAATTTCTCATGGCTAATCCATTTCCACCTGTTAATGAAAGTGCATCATCCATTGGTTGGCCAAATTTAATGTCTCTGCATTATCTAGAAATGAGGATGTGATAGAATAAAACAAGTTAAAATAGAATGAGATGAGGAAATACTTTCTAAAAACTCCTCTTTTTTTCTTGCTTTCCTCCCCCTTTATAAGCATTACCATCATCTGCCTGCCAGGTGGAACTTACTGGATAATAGAGCACAGATGTACCTTGTTGTACTCAACAGATGAATTCCTGAAAAGCTGCATTTGATAGAATCTTTATAAATTAAATCATATTTTCCTGTAGACTTGCATTATAGTAACAGAAGCCATTATCCACATTTGACTGATCTTCAATTGGCAGAGGCCTCACACTTGGGCTTCAGGTTTCTCAGCCAAATCTCTTATGTCAAACAGTTAATGATCTGGAAATAATAAGCACTTATGTGAGCTAGGGGAGCACTATACTTAAAGGAAATGTCATTGTATTCCTCTGAAAGTAAAGAATCTTTATTTCATGATGTGAATTTTCACTCATGGAATCTTAGACTATCAGGAACATTACAGATGATGCAGTCCAAGCCTCTCTTTCTTGCAGAAGAGGAAACTGAGGCCCTGAGTGTTTATTCATCTGTGCCAGCATGCAAAAATATATGAAGGAAAGAATAACAGTTTAAGTTTGGCATCCTTGAATTCAAATGTTCTCTTCCCAGGCTACTAGTTGTTTGGTTTCGAGCAAGCTATCAGAACTTGCCTAGCCTAGTTTCCTCATCTTTAAGACAGAGATGGTATTACCCACCTTGAAGGGTTGTTGTAAAAATTAAATTAGGTAATGTATATAAAGGGATAACATAGTGCCTAGAACACAACAAAAGCTGGATGAATGTTTGTTTTCTCATTTCCATTTTTTGGATTTTTTCAAATGACCTGTTTTTTAAAAATACATTTATTTTAAAATTGTAAAGGTCATAATGCTTGTTATTAAAATTTAAAGAAAGTTAAAGAATATAGGATAAAAATAAAATGGTTCTTTTCCCATACCCCAAGCTCCTTTCCTCAAACCTCTTTCTAAAGGAAAGCATCTTTAACAGTCTGGTTTGCTTTGTATCCTTCCAGATTTTTTTTTTCACCATTTTTTTAGGTGAAGCACATCCTATACTAACATCATTTTGAGAAACTTCTAAGAGTCTTTGTATCAGTCTTTTGCCATAAAAATGCTGTGTAACGGAACAACCACAAAATCTCAGTGGCATGCAACCATTAGTATTTATTTCTTACTCCTACATCTGAGGATCAGCTGTGTGGTTCTGCTGATGATAGGCACATTTGCCCGGCTGGGCTCTCGGCGGGAAGTTCCTGCTCAAGCCTGCTCTACAGGTGGGGGGTTGGCTGTGGTTTCAGTTCGGGTCTGCTGCATGGGTTTCTCATTCTTCTTGAGACCATCAGGGCACATGGGGCACGTTCTTCTCATGGCAGAAGTTGGAAGGTCTCTGAGAGAGGAGTGGAAACAAGCCATGTCTCCCGAGAACAAAGTTCGCAATGGGCTCACTTTTACTCTGGCACAAATTCCATTAGCCAAAGCAAGTCACCTGGCCAACCCCACCAAAAGTAGGAAGGATAGTAACTCCATCCCTAGAGAAAGGAGCTACCAAGTCACAGGGCAAACAGCATGGCCAGAGGGAGGAGTGAACAGTGGGGAACAACAGTGCAGTCCTCCCTCATCGTAGCAAGGGCAAATCCATTGGAAAGCAGAACATAGATCCCTTGTCCCTACGGCTCGAGTGTAAACTCCTGGTGGGCAAGGACCATAATTTTTGTTCCTTGTTCTACTTCCATCAAATTTGGAGATTGGGGGGAAAAATGGTATTGACTATTTGTTGAATGAAGATAGAGAATTCTGGTCCAGGAAACAAAAGCAGGACTATTAACCCGAAATGTTATTTGTATGTGTTTGTGAAGCTATGTCTTTTCCTTCAAACTTCAACAACATTTATCAAAATGGGAAGCTGGCAGCCAGGATTTAGAGCAGGCCAGAGGTTCCACAGAAAGCCCTCTGTCAGTCAGCGTAGTTTTTCTGCCACTATAAACCTTTGCTTAATTGCTCTGGCCTGACCATCTGAGAATGACAAGCCCATCAGTAACATGTGGAAATAGAGATTGAACCCACAGCTTGCCTTTAAATGTCAGCAGCGAATCTGTGGTGTTGGCCTGAAATTTAGATATGGTTCCAACCCAATTGTCTTTTATAATTCATTGTGTTAACAGACAGAAACCGTAAAGGGAACATCGTGGAGTCACCTGAGGGGCGACCAGCCCACTGAGGCTGCGGAAAGGACCTGTTTCTGAGCAGGGAGGAGGGGAGGCTGAGCGGAAAGCTGGGGGCCAGTGTCTTGCCTCTAGCGCCTGGTGCTGGGATCCAGCGCTCTTCGATCCCCCGCCCCCACTCCCCTCAGGTTTACCTCAGGGCCATCCAGTCCTCTTTGTGTGTTATTTCACATTATCTTTCAGATAATCATAGTGTATTTATATAATTAGCCTAATTGTGGGTAATTGTGTGCCGGCACTGTGTAATTATGAAACCTAGCATCCAACACTGTGGCACGATCCGTAGGCAAGAGACACGGTACATGCAAAGTAGCCGCTTGATCCTTCTCATTCAGGGTTTTTTTTTCCCCTTCAAGATGCCAGAAAGGAAGAACAGGCCTCTTTGTAAATCCATTATCTGCAAAACAAGGCCCCTGACAACCACTTCGTAGAGTTTTGGCACTGGAAGTCAAAACCACGTGTAGGGGGACTGTTACGTCATTGTCTCTGGAGCTGGCAAAGGTTTACTTCCCACACTGAGGATCAAAAGGGTCAAATTGCCATCTTGGGGCTGATGCCCTCACCCAGGGCAGCCTCACTGAGGGTGATTTTGAACTAAGGCTTTGTATGTGCCATCCTTAATACAGGTTAATTAGCATGAGTTTGGGGATGATGGGAGGGTCTCTCCTCTCCCAGAACATCTCTGGTATCAGCGCCCACAAATGCCATTGTCTGGACCTCATACTGGCCATAACAACAACTCTGTGTTGAGTGTTTAACATCTGCCAGGCCAAGCACTGTGCTGAACATTGACCTGCATTATCTTGAAGGGTAGGTACTATTGTTATTCTCATTTTACAGTTGGGGAGGCTGAGGTTCCAAAAGGTTAAGCAAGTTGACCAAAGTCCCACAGCCGGTAATTAGCTTCATAGGCATTTGAATCCACATTCTCTTGAGCCCAGAGCCCTTGCTCACACTATGCTTTGGGATGGAGGGTTATCCACCTGTGCACATTTGTTTTTAATATTTACTCACGTGCTTACTTTCCTTGGCTGCCTGAAGGTTGGGTAGGGTCCAAAGACTGGTGTGGGTGGGGGCAGGGATCACACTGAGAGGACATGCAGGTGCTGGTGAGCACTGGTTGGGAACTGGAGGAAAGGATGAGGATGAAGCTTTCAAGGAGAAGGTAATGCGGGATGAAGAAAATCGGTTGTACCAGCAACTAGGCTTGGTGTCGTGTGTGCAAGACTGAACCATAAGCTTCCCCAGAAAGGCTTCTTCACTGGGGCAGCACACTTCTGTCTCAGAAAAGTCCTGGGATTCCAAGAGATGCTCAATAGATATTAGTCAAATAAACGAAACTCCTGGGTGGAGGGCGGAGTAACAAACTCAGACGACCGCAGGGTCCAAGTGGTTATGAAAGTGAATGATGCTGGCCAGATTAAAGACAAACAAATAGTGCAAAGTGAAAATGCTAATAGGGACGAAGTCCCAGAGAGTATGTATGTGACTTCCCAAAGTCACAAACCTAATGCGTAGCAGAACTATTAATAGCACCTGGATCTCCTGACCTTCTATCCAGTGTTTTTTTCCATTACCGCTGCTATTTAAGCTCACAGATATGTATTCTTCCATCCACTATCACAGATCTGTTGAATTTAATCCATCGCTTTCATTTTACAATGGGGAAACCAAGGCCCAGAGAAGGAAAGGGGCTTGCCCGGGGTCATATAGGAGGTAAATAGCACAGCCAGGCATCCTGGATCACAGCCTAGGGCTCTTTCTATTAATCATGGGGTCTCATATATACCCAGGGAGTACCCTGACTTTGAGGGCAGTCAAAACTCTGTGAGAATTCATTCGGCTGCTTTTCTACCTATAAATCAGGATACAGTTTTTTTATTACAACCGGGGAAGTAAATTACTGTTAACCCGAAAGTTGGATTTATATTAAAGATGGTTCCTTCATAGCATCAGAGAATGTTAGATCTGGAAGGGCCTTTAGAGAGCACAAGATCTGCCACCCTCATATTACAGATGAGGAAACTGAGATTAGTTTTGGAATTAATGAGGAATATTTTTGTCATTTACATTATGGTTCTTCAATGTCATTCAGAAACTAGAGAAGGTAAGACAAAGAACAGAAGCCTGGTAGACAGAAGCTACTCCTCATCCCCTGCAATGAATCCCTTCTTACTCACCAATGCCCTTTTCTTCTGGAGCATTTAGGGAAGAGTAATCACCAGCACAGATGGAGCAAATTTTCCTAAAGGGATGCTAGCAGGAGTAGATGATGCCCAGTATCTTTGTTCCTGCATGAAGGGGCAAAGAGTTTGTCCTCATAGAGGATGTTCTTCAATGCTTAAGAGAAGGTAATCATTCCAGGAAGGCAGAGCCTTGAGCTACACGTTGAGAAGAAAATTAGAAAAGGAGGCAAATTTGCAGCAAGTGTTCCTGCAAGCCCTCTGCATTGTAAAATGGTCAACTGGGAATCTTGAATAGTGAGACCTGTACTGGAAACTCAGGAGCCCATGGGGCCAGCAGGTATTAAAAAGAGGGAAAGAGAGGGTGTTTGTCTTATCCCATTGTCAGATCCAGTGATTTTAGCACTATCAGCTTTTCTTTCTCTCTTTTTTTTTTTTCAAGAGAAGCTAAACACCTGATTTTTAAAAATTAGGGACTAATTACATTTTTAAAAAATGCAGCATAGGGCAAAAACCAAAATGAAATCCCATATCTGAGGTCAGAGTTGGCTGCTGGCTTACCATCTTTGAATCTCAGTTTTAGAGCTTAGCTGAGCTGACCAACCAGAGCAGAGGTTGAGTCCTGGGGGGCTAAGCTAGGACAAAAGAGCAAGATGTATGGGAAGTTCACTTGGAGCCTCCATAGACAGACAAACTGTTTTGAAGATCCAACTCTTCTTTCCCAGTAAGGTAAATGAACGAAAGACTTACCTTGAAAATATAGTATCTGTGCTGGAGACGGTGCTGTTATACAGAAGGGGCCCTAGTTCAAGAGACAGGAGTAATGGTCTTAATGTCTCCAGGTATTGCTTCATGACCTTCGGTACATCATTCCCCTCTCTGACCCTCCAATCCATAAAGTCAGGCCCTTCAGGGGCGCCTGGGTGGCTCAGTCAATTAAGCCTCCAACTCTTGATTTTGGTTCAGGCCATGATCTCAGAGTTGTGAGATCGAGCCCCAGGTCGCTTAAGATTCTCTCTCTCCCTCTCCCTTAGCCTCCCCCCTTCCTTCACTAAAAAAAAAATATATATAAATAATAAAACTATAAAAACTTAAAAAAAATGAGGCCCTTCATCCTGCCTTAATTGCCTCACAGGTTTATTGGAGATCAAATCAGATAATGCTGTGAATCTACTTGGTAATCTGTAACATGTTATGCAAACAAAACGGAGCCTTAAAAATCTGGGAATCAACTTTTTATATGAGAAAATGGGGATACAATGGAAAAAGCACAGATTTTGAGTCAGATAAAACATGGGTTCAAATGCTGGATATCCCACCACCAGTCATACTGTCTTGAGCAATATTTCTCTGTTTTGAAGCTCAATTTTCTCGACAAAATGGGATAATAGTGTTTCTCTATATAATGCCTTTGTAAGGATTAAATGAACTGCGTATGTAAATAATGCACATAGAATATCAGTGGGTGCCTGATAAACATTATTTCCTTTCTAAATATATAATTAGAATTCACTGCCTCATGAAGGCACTGCATTATAAAAGAGAATTGTTCGTTAGTAACTTTCCCTATTCTGAAAGGATATGATGTTGAACAAAGTAAAAAAAAAAAAGGGATTTAGTAGATTAAAAAAACAAACAAACAACTCAGAAGGAAATGAAAAGTAGTAGGAGACTGTTGTGGGGAGGCAGTTAGGGAAAGCTTTAGCCAGGAGGTGAAATTTAACCTAGTCTCTTGAGCACGAGATGACACTGGGCAGGCTTAACTGTGGGGTGATAGCAGTGAACATTCTAAGCAGAGGGACAGCATGGGCAAGACCCTGGAAGGGAGATAGAGCAAGCTACTTCCAGAAAATAGAATGATAGGCATCTGAGTTATAGATCCTGCAGTAATTGAAGGGAGTAGGGAGAACCAGAAAGGTAGCCAAGACTAGTTTGCATTCCTCAGGAGTTTGCTTTATTCTGTAGACAATGGGATGCCATCCAAAGGTTTGACACAGGGAAAAAACATGATCAGACTCACTTTGTAGAGAGAATTTTCTAGTTGGAGCATGGAGGACGGAAGGGAAAGGAGCTGTAGTAGAGGCAGAGAGACCCACTAGGAAGCCGTTGAACTAGGGCCATGGTGTGGGAAGGAGTGGAGTCAGGGAAGACTGGATAAACTAGACTGGAAAGACTAATGCTGCCTTTGAATTATACCTCTGTAAGAGAAATTTTGGTATATTATTTCTGGGGGAAATTTATGGGGGAAACATTTCCTTTTCCCAACTGGACTGCTTTAAAACCATCATTATTCCGGTCAATGAAGAAGAATGAAGGAGGCTTTAATCGGCTTCCTGAGTAGACCAATTTTTATTATTAAGATTGTTGACCAGGGAAACCAGTGGTAATAGATCCCATCTTACTAACTTCTGTCTGTGTCTCTCCTTCTGGTAGCCTCTTTTGAAATAATAATAGTATGTGACTACAATATGTTCACTCATTCTAAAATAAAGTCAAAATGATTTTATTTTACTATGAAACTTAAAGCAATCAGGCATCATTAAGAAGACCAAAAGGGATTATATTAAAGTTTGATATTAAAATTGTTAAAATTAAAACTGTTTTGGTCTCAGGCTTTATTGAACTTTCCAAACTTTCAGATGAAGAAATACCAAAATAAATTGAAAGACCCTGAATGAATAAAATAACTTTGTCTCCTCGGAAATTCTGGAAGAGAATGGGAGATAAATTCTATCTTCAGGGAGAGATAAAAGGAGAAGTGTTAAAGAGATTTTTCTGCACTGCATATATGAAGGGCTCCATTTAGGGTTGCTCTGTGCCACTTAATTTTGTTTTAGAGGGAAAAACTTTGCTCACCTAGTTCTTAGGTTCCAGTTCCCAAGCTGTAGCAATCAGAGTCCAATACAAAACAGATGGCCACTCGAATGCGGTAATTTAGGAGGGTTTAATGAGGGGATTATTACAAAGGTTTGACAGGATTTAGGAAAACCAACAAAAGATGGTGAAGCACCTTGCATCTAGTAACAGCCCTTGGCGCAAATGTTAGGAAGAGGAAATATATCCAAAACTTCTTTCAGTCAAAACAAGATCAGTTCTTCAATTTTAGTATGTGAATGGCCTCTCACATGGACAGAGTGGGTTGGTATTACTTAACTGATACTCAGGTATTTGAGGCTAAGCAATAAAAGTCTTCTAGGTGCTAGAGTCTGGGCATACATTTGGGTTAGTTAATATAGTCTTTTATCATTATTCTTTAAAGCCAACAGCAATCTTTGGATGTTTACCTCTTAATCTTTTCCTAGTCAAGAGTTGAAGGAAGAACAGAGCTAATCTATATTTTCCCAGGAGAATATAAGCTTCACAAGGACAAGGACCTTTTTCTTTATTGTTTCCTACCATATTTCAGCTTCTAGCTCATAATAGACCCTTGATATGGATTTCTTTGTGGTAAATGAATGAAAAACTTATCTTGAAAAAAATGTATTAAGAAATCAAGAGACCTCTTGGAACCATAGCAGTTGAAATTTCCCTATTTACAGTTCCCAAAAGTGTATGTTGAATTTTTATACTCTTTTTGGGAGTTTAAGGAACTACGTCCAGATAACATCCAGAGATACTAAGTTTTTCGAAATTGTCTCCAAAACTTTGGCCCTGACCCATATCAGAAATGTGCTTGTGGATGTGCCATCTGGAAGGCAGAGACTTAGACCTTGGCTCCAGGGCCATGGCTCCCAGGGGAGGAGAGTTGAACATTGTTCACCATGTAAGAATGCCAGTGTGTCTGTCGGCTCCAGCCTGAGGGAAGTATCCTGGCTCGACAGTTGGACTACCCCTCTTACTGGGCCTTCAAACTATCTTCCTTTTGTGCAGATTCTATTTTAGGGTTTACTGAAGATCAAATTATGTGTTTCATCTGAATTGATAGTTTAAAACCTTGCTATTTGTTTTTAGTCTAGTCTATGATAAAAAAAAAAAAAAGATTGGATTCAGATGGTTGGATTTGGTTACCAATTCATCAAATTACAGGTATTGATTGCAAGTTACTACACCTTAGCATCTGATACCCTTAAGATGTTTAAATAGGCACTATCTCATTTCTCAAGGGGGCTAGCATTCCATAGCAAATGTATTTTCTAGCTAGTTGCCTCCCAGATAAGCAGCATTAGAAAAATATTTAATAAGAGTCATTTATTTTTATTTTAACACTAACATAAACTGTGGTTAAAAGGTCTTTAAAGGAAAAATAACCCACTGATAATTCCCAGACTATGTTTTTTCTTATGTCATGTTTCTTTCTAAAATTTGTTCATCTACATGAGTATTTAATATAATTAAAAATCATAGTTATAAATTTTATTTCTCTTTTCTCCCTAATCTTATGCTATAAATATCTTTTATGATCTTATGTGTACCTTAATTTACTTACCTATTCCTCCTGTATTGGACAAATAGGTCCTTTTTTTAATTTTAATTTTATTTTTTTATATAATCTGTACCCCCAATGTGGGGCTCAAACTCATGACCCCAAGATTAAGAGTCACATGCTCTACTGACTGAACCAGCTAGGTACCCCCAAGTAGGTTATTTCTAATTCTTCTGCTACGAAGGTGAAAGTGGAAAGAGCATGTTAATTTAAAGTTAAACAAAATTATTCTGTTAAATTATTTCCAAAAGCTAAATATACAGAGGAGGAATTGCTATGCCAGATGAGAAAGATTTGAAATTTTATAGTCCTCTGATTGCTAATGTTATTCTGCTCATCTGGCTATCTAGGCTCATCTGGCTCATCTGTCTCTCTTGCACTGCTCTCTTTGTATGCTATGGGTAGACATTACTTGGGTTCAAAATGTGTGCCACTGAATACATGTTATTAATGTTTTCCCATATCTGGTTTGGGTGAGTGAGAGATACATTGTTGTTAAGTCTCATGTGTTACATTTGAATAACCTAGCCTATGCTGATATACATGCAAATTTGCCTGAACAAACTCTCAAAGTATATTTGGAGGAATAGAGTATTAACATTGTTAATGACACTTGATATGTGTACTGGCTGGCTAGTGCTTCAAACATGCTGTGTAAAAACTTTCCAAAACCCAGTGACTTAACACAATGATCATTTAATCTCACGGATCTGCTCTTGGGTACATCCAAGCTGGGTTCAACTTGGCTGACTCTACACATTTCTCATGCTCTTCCCAACAACAGTAGGTTAACCTAGGCATGTTTTTCTGAAGATGGTAAAAAGCCTCATAGGTCAGGCTCACTGCCAATAAATCACTCCCCTCTGAGCTTCATCCACTTCTGAGCACACCATAGCCGGACCCCTGTGCACTCCACTGCTCCTGCTGGCCTTCCTGGCCCTGGGCCTGGATGTGAGCCCCAGAATTGGTGGGAGCAAGTCTCCAATGGTGGGCACCCCATGGGATGCCGAAGTCAACAAGGAGGGCATGCAGCAGGCACGGAACTTCACCCATACCACAGACTGCAGGTGGTGAACACCTGTAAGCAAATGATGACTGGGATGACCTACTTCTTAGACATGGAGATTGACCAAACCAGATGTACCAAGTTCCAGCCCAACTTGGACAGCTGTCTCTTCTATGACTAGCCACATCTGATGAGAAAAACACTCTGCTCTTTCCAGATGTACACTGTCCCCTGGCTGGGCAAGACCTCCATGGTGAAGCCCAGTTTCCAGAATGCATGGAGGACCTGTGACAGGCTGGCCCCCTCTGGCCCCTTCTCCTACCTCCCTCCCCCTTGTAGAGCTCCTAAGCCTTGGAAGTGTGGCCTTGCCCAGGTGGATGTCCCCTCAGTATGCTGGTCCAGTAGACAAATAGAGAAGCGTTCTGGGGCATTTTTTGAACAGCCAAATGACTGTAATTCCTTTCTTTTAATTGCTTTCCAGATGCACCAGTATGTAGTGCAGGTGTTCTCCTCTCTCTCTTAATCAACAAAAAGTAACATCAGCTAAAAAAAAAAAAAAGCATCATAGGTCATACCCAACTACACAAGCATGTTCATGGCAAACCCCAATTCTTATCACCCTTGCTAATACCCCATTAGTGAAAACAATTCACAAGGCTGACGCTAAAGTGAGGGTCAGGGACATGCACTCCACCTTTGGAGAGAGGGACCAAGGAGAAAGGAGAAAAATTGGGTCTGATCATCCAAACTACCAAAATATGTAATGACATAGTACTTAACCAAAGATAGTACCAAATCACTTTTCTACTGTTTCCATAAGCCTGGAATATTCCTACAATTTTAGTATCTGTAAATGTTATCACTGATGTTTTCTTCATGCTCATTTAATGGGTGTAAAATAGTATTTCTGTGTTACTTTACTTTTTATTTATTTAATTAGCAATGAGAATCACTTTCCCTGTGCATTGGGATACTTCATTTGTACTTCAATGGGGACAGTTCTGGAATGAAAAAGTGCCACTTTCTTTTTAAAATGTTGTCATTATAGCAGGATGTTTCAAATGTTACAGTTATCCAGTGGGAAGATTGCAGCTTTTCTTATTGCTGGACTCATCTGTGGACACAAATCTTGTTTGAAGACTCCTTTGAACTCCTTAAGAACTGACCTGACCAAGAAGTACCCTCTAGGTGGGATATTTCACCAAGAATGGCCACTTAATCCTGAGTTTCTTTTTTCTTTTTCTGAGGAAAACTAAAGGTCTTTATTTAAAATCTGGCATTTGTATTAATATATTTTATACTTTGTGATATTTTTCATACATTTCCTCAGTAGTGATATTTGGTAAAGAAGTTCAGTGGCTTTTTGCTAGTTCCACGAATCTTACCCAGGTTTTACGGGCATATTTATGCAGCATCTGAATATTTGTGCCCAGCAATGTCTATTTCTTTAGGAAAGATTTAAACGCAGTTTATCTTCTGTTGAGTGTCCCTTTTAATTTCCATTCATAGACATATATGTGACTTCCAGTTCAACCTTCTGACAAGTGAGTGTGGAAGAACACAGCTGTTCTCTCCTAGTTGCTTGAAATTAGGAAAAGCACTTGTTTCCTCCTCTGAAATGCTGAAGATGATCAAGTGAGTAGGCAATGTTGAGTCATTGTGAAACTCTTTAACCAGTTTAAGGGATTCAGATAGAAGATATCTGCTTCATTAAGGTACTGACTTTTTCCAGTCAGCTCTGGGGGACATTGGAGAAATCTCACTGGAAGTGGGTAGTGGACATGGCTATAATAAGGAGTAGAGTGCCAAGGCATCATTATAAATATGGAAGCTGAAGATTTATTGGGATTATTGTAACAGAGTTCTTGAATATGAGTCATGACATCAAGAGTACCTCACTGATGAACTAAACCAGTATAGAGGGCGAGGAGCATATTCGATAAAAACAGGAAACTGAGAGCTGGTTTCTTCAATGTTTTCAGGTGGTTTAGTAAGTACCCACAAAACACCATACAAAATGGTAAGACTGGATAGCTAAACCTGAATTCTTTGTGGCTCAACATGCTATAAACTAGCAGTGTCCACAGCACAGTTACCAAAAGTAATTCGGTACCTATTTGGGGCCAGAAAGCAGCCATGAATAAAGAAGGGTGAGGGGGGTGGAGCAAGATGGTGGAGGAGTAGGAGACCTGGATTTCGTCTGGTCCCAGGAATTCAGCTGGATGGGGATCAAACCATTCTGAACACCTACGAACTCAACAGGAGATTGAAGAAAAGAATAGCAGCAACTCTCTGAACAGAAAAGCAACCACTTTCTGGAAGGTAGGACGTGCGGAGAAGTGAATCCGAGGCGATATTCGGGAGGATAGATGGGAGGGGGAGGGGGCTTCCGTCGGCCGCTTCTGGCAAGTGAGAGAGCAGCGGAGCACAAAATCGGAACTTTTAGGAGTCGGCTCTGCTGAGGGACGTCACTCCGGTGGCTGAGCGGGGGGTGGAACCCTTGTGGGACAGTGTGGTCTCAGGACCCTCGGGGTCACAGAAAGACCAGGGGTGCCTGAATGCGGCAGAGCTCCCAGGGATTGGAGCAGGGAAGCCGGCTGCAGAGACAGAGCCAAGGCGTGGGCTCTCAGCTCGGGGTTGCCATAAACCGTGATCCGCGGCACAGTCGGGCCCCTGCTCCTCCAGCAGGGACCCAACAAGCGGCAGATCGGGGAGACTCCCCTTCCTCCCCCGGGAGGAGCGGCGCGGGAGCGCACCGCAGGGATCTGCTGGGCTTGGAGACTCCACACGGGGTCGGGTGCCAGAGATAGAAATGCTCGGTCACAGGCTGGGTGAGCACAGAGTGCGGCCGGAGACCGGAGAGACGGGAGTGACTGACGGCTTTTCTCTGGGGGCTCACTGAGGAGCGGGACCCCGAGTTCTCGGCTCCTCCAGGCAGAGATTGGGAGGCCGCCATTTACACTCTCTGCCTCCAAAGCTGTACGGAAAGCTTGCAGGGAACAAAAGCTCCGGAGAGCAAACCTGAGCAGATTACTTAGCCCGGACCGGCAAAGGCAGGGCAATTCCGCCTCCGGCAAAGACATTTGGGAACCACGGCAACAGGCCCCTCCCCCAGAAGATCAGCAAGAACAGCCAGCCAAGACCAAGTTTCCTGATCAGTGAGAACAGCAGAACTCCAGAGCTAGGGGAATACTGCACATAGAATCCATGGCTTTTTTACCATGATTCTTTAGTCTTTCAAAGTTAATTTTTTTTAACTGTCTTTTTTTTTTTGAATTTTTCTTTTTCCCCTTTTCAACCAACATCTTATCAATCCCTTTAAAATTTTTTTTTTATTTTTCATTTTTAGAGTCATATTCTATCCCTTCATAGTACTTACCCTTATTTTTGGCATATATGTATATATATATATATATATATATATATAAGTTGTTCTCTCTATAAAATTTTGAGATACAGTTTCTTCTAACAGATCAAAATACCCTAAATCTCTAGTGTATGGCTTTGTTCTAGTCTCCTGCCTGATCACATTCTCTCCCTTTTTTTTTCTTTTTCTTTTTTAAATCCTCTTCTTTCTTTTTTCAAACAACTTCTTATCAATTCCTTTTATAAAATTTTTTATAATTTTCATCTTTACAGTCATATTCCATCCCTTCATCGTATCAACCCTTACTTTTGTACGTATATAAGTTTTTCTTTCTTTAAAATTTTGGGATGCACTTTCTTCTAACAGACCAAAATACACCCAAAATCTAGTGTGTGACACTGATCTATGCACCAGCCTGATCATATTTGATCATATTCTGTTTTTTTTTGTTTTGTTCTGTTTTTGTTTTTATCTTTTTCTTTTTCTTTTTTTTCCCTCTTTTTCTTTTTTCTTTCTTTCCCTTTCTTTTCCCTGGTTTCAGGTCTTTTCTGATTTGTTTAGAGTATATTTTCTGGAGACCTTGTTACCCTGTTAGCATTTTGTTCTCTCATTCATCTATTCTCCTCTGGACAAAATGACAAGATGGAAAAAATCACCTCAACAAAAAGAACAAGAGGTAGTACCAACTGCCAGGGACATACTCAATATGGACATTAGTAGGATGTCGGAACTAGAGTTCAGAATCATGATTGTAAAGATACTAGCTGGGCTTGAAAAAAGCATGGAAGTTATTAGAGAAACCCTTTCTGGAGAAATAAAAGAACTAAAAATCTAACCAAGTTGAAATCAAAAAGGCTATTAATGAGGTGCAATCAAAAATGGGGGCGCTGACTGCTAGGATAAATGAGGCAGAAGAGAGAATCAGTGATATAGAAGACAAAATGATGGAAAATAAAGAAGCTGAGAAAAAGAGAGATAAACAACTACTGAATCACGAGGGCAGAATTCGAGAGATAAGCAATACCATAAGACAAAACAACATTAGAATAACTGGGATCCCAGAAGAAGAAGAAAGAGAGAGGGGGGCAGAAGGTATATTGGAGCAAATTATAGCGGAGAACTTCCCTAATTTGAGGAAGGAAACAGGCATCAAAATCCAGGAGGCACAGAGAACCCCTCTCAAAATCAATAAAAATACGTCAACACCTCAACATCTAATAGTGAAACTTACAAGTCTCAGAGACAAAGAGAAAATCCTGAAAGCAGCTCAGGACAAGAGATATGTAACCTACAATGGTAGAAACATTAGATTGGCAAGAGACCTATCCACAGAGACCTGGCAGGCCAGAAAGGATTGGCATGATATATTCAGAACACTAAATGAGAAGAATATGCAGCCAAGAATACTATATCCAGCTAGGCTGTCATTGAAAATAGAAGGAGAGATAAAAAGCTTCCAGGACAAACACAAACTAAAGGAATTTGCAAACATGAAACCAGCCCTACAAGAAATATTAAAAGGGGTCCTCTAAGCAAAGAGAGAGCCTAAAAGCAACATAGGCCAGAAAGGAACACAGACAATATACAGTAACAGTCACCTTACAGGCAATACAATGGCACTAAATTCCTATCTTTCAATAGTTACCCTGAATGTAAATGGGCTAAATGCCCCAATCAAAAGACACAGGATAGCAGATTGGATTAAAAAAACAAGACCCATCAATATGCTGTCTGCAAGAGACTCATTTTAGACCCAAAGACACCCCCAGATTGAAAGTAAGTGGGTGGAAAACCATTTACCATGCTAACGGACATCAAAAGAAAGCTGGGGTGGCAATCCTTCTATCAGACAAATTAGATTTTAAACCAAAGACTGTAATAAGAGACGAGGAAGGACACTATATCCTACTTAAAGGGTCTATCCAACAAGAAGATCTAACAATTGTAAATATCTATGCCCCTAACATGGGAGCAGCCAATTATATAAGCCAATTAATAACAAAAGCAAAGAAACACATTGACAACAATACAATAATAGTGGGGGACTTTAACACCCCCCTCACTGAAATGGACAGATCATCTAAGCAAAAGATCAACAAGGAAATAAAGACTTTAAATGACACACTGGACCAAATACTTCACAGATATATTCAGAACATTCCATCCCAAAGCAACGGAATACACATTCTTCTCTAGTGCTCATGGAACTTTCTCCAGAATCGATCACATCCTAGGTCACAAATCAGGTCTCAACCAGTACCAAAAGATTGGGATTATTCCCTGCATATTTTCAGACCACAATGCTTTGAAACTAGAACTCAATCAGAAGAGGAAATTTGGAAAGAACTCAAATACATGGAGGCTAAAGAGCATCCTACTAAAGAATGAATGGGTCAGCCAGGAAATTAAAGAAGAATTTAAAAAATTCATGGAAACCAATGAAAATGAAACCACAACTGTTCAAAATCTTTGGGATGGAGCAAAGGCAGTCCTAAGAGGAAAGTGTATAGCAATACAAGCCTTTCTCAAGAAACAAGAAAGGTCTCAAATACACAACCTAACCCTACACCTAAAGGAGCTAGAGAAAAAACAGCAAATAAAGTCTAAACCCAGCAGGAGAAGAGAAATAATAAAGATCAGAGCAGAAATCAGTGAAATAGAAACCAAAAGAACAGTAGAACAGATCAACGAAACTAGGAGCTGGTTCTCTGAAAGAATTAACAAGATTGATAAACCCCTGGCCAGACTTATCAAAAAGAAAAGAGAAATAACCCAAATCAACAAAATCATGAATGAAAGAGGAGAAATCACAGCCATTACCAAAGAAATACAAACAATTATAAGAACATATTATGAGCAACTATATGCCAGCAAATTAGATAATCGGGAAGAAATGGATGCATTCCTAGAGATGTTCAACTACCAAAACTGAACCAAGGAGAAATAGAAAACCTGAACAGACCTATAACCACTAAGGAAATTGAAGCAGTCATCAAAAATCTCCCAACAAACAAGAGCCCAGGGCCAGATGGCTTCCCAGGGGAATTCTACCAAACATTTAAAGAAGAATTAATACCTATTCTTCTGAAACTGCTCCAAAAAATAGAAATGGAAGGAAAACTTCCAAACTTGTTTTATGAGGCCACCATTACCTTGATCCCCAAACCAGACAAAGACCCCATCAAAAAGAATTACAGACCAATATCCTTGATGAACATGGATGCAAAAATTCTCACCAAAATACTAGCCAATAGGATCCAACAGTACATTAAAAGGATTATTCACCGTGACCAAGTGGGATTTATTCCTGGCCTGCAAGGTTGGTTCAACATCCACAAATCAATCAACATGATACAATACATTAACAAAAGAAAGAACAAGAATCGTATGATCCTCTCAATAGATACAGAAAAAGCATTTGACAAAGCACAGCATCCTTTCTTGATCAAAACTCTTCAGAGTATAGGGATAGAGGGTACATATCTCAATATCATAAAAGCCATCTATGAAAAACCCACAGCGAATATCATACTCAATGGGGAAAAACTGAGAGCTTTCCCCCTAAGGTCAGGAACACGGCAGGGATGTCCACTATCACCACTACTATTCAACATAGTATTAGAAGTCCTAGCCACAGCAATCAGACAACAAAAAGAAATAAAAGGCATCCAAATAAGCAAAGAAGTCAAACTCTCACTCTTTGCAGATGATATGATACTTTATGTGGAAAACCCAAAAGACTCCACCCCAAAACTGCTAGAACTCATACAGGAATCCAGTAAAGTGGCAAGATATAAAATCAATGCACAGAAATCAGTGGCATTCCTATACACCAACAACAAGACAGAAGAAAGAGAAATTAAGGAGTCGATCCCATTTACAATTATACCCAAAACCATAAGATACCTAGGAATAAATCTAACCAAAGAGGCAAAGAATCTGTACTCAGAAAACTATAAAATACTCATGAAAGAAATTGAGGAAGACACAAAGAAATGGAAAAACATTCCATGCTCATGGATTGGAAGAACAAATATTGTGAAGATGTCCATGCTACCTAGAGCAATCTACACATTCAATGCAATCCCCATCAAAATACCATCCGCTTTTTTCAAAGAAATGGAACAAATAATCCTAAAATTTGTATGGAACCGAAAAGACCCCGAATAGCCAGAGGAATGTTAAAAAAGAAAAGCAAAGCTGGCGGCATCACAATTCCGGACTTCCAGATCTATTACAAAACTGTCATCATCAAGACAGTATGGTACTGGCACAAAAACAGACACATAGATCAATGGAACAGAATAGAGAGCCCAGAAATGGGCCCTCAACTCTACGGTCAACTAATCTTTGACAAAGCAGGAAAGAATGTCCAATGGAAAAAAGACAGTCTCTTCAACAAATGGTGTTGGGAAAATTGGACAGCCACATGCAGAAGAATGAAACTGGACCATTTCCTTACACCACACACAAAAATGGACTCCAAATGGTTGAAAGACCTCAATGTGAGACATGAGTCCATCAAAATCCTAAAGGAGAACACAGGCAGCAACCTCTTCGTCCTCAGCCACAGCAACTTCTTCCTAGAAACATCACCAAAGGCAAGGGAAGCAAGGGCAAAAATGAACTATTGGGAAGATAAAAAGCTTTTGCATAGCAAACGAAACAGTCAACAAAACCAAAAGATAACCGACAGAATGGGAGAAGATATTTGCAAATGACGTATCAGATAAAGGGCTAGTATCCAATATCTATAAAGAACTTATCAAACTCAATACCCATAGAACAAAGAATCCAATCAAGAAATGGGCAGAAGACATGAATAGACATTTTTCCAAAGAAGACATGCAGAGGATCAACAGACACATGAAAAAGTGCTAAACATCGCTCGGCATCAGGGAAATCCAAATCAAAACCTCAATGAGATACCACCTCACACCAGTCAGAATGGCTAAAATTAACAAGTCAGGAAACGACAGATGTTGGTGGGGATGCAGAGAAAGGGGAACCCTCCTACACTGTTGGTGGGAATGCAAGCTGGTGCAACTACTCTGGAAAACAGTATGGAGGTTCCTCAAAAAGTTGAAAATAGAGCTATCATACGATCCAGCAATTGCACTACTGGAACATGGAACACTACATCAAAAACTAATGATGTAATGTATGGTGATTAACATAACAATAAAAAATTTAAAAAAAAAAAAGAAGGGTGAGCACCCAAAGATACAAATGTAGGGATCCGAAGGGGTACGTGCACCCCAATGTTTATAGCAGCAATGTCCACAATAGCCAAACTGTGGAAAGAGCCAAGATGTCCATCGACAGATGAATGGATAAAGAAGATGTGGTGTATATATATAATGGAATATTATGCAGCCATCAAAAGGAATGAAATCTTGCCATTTGCAATGACGTGGATGGAACTGGAGGGTATTATGCTGAGTGAAATAAGTCAATCAGAGAAAGACATGTATCATATGACCTCACTGATATGAGGAATTCTTAATCTCAGGAAACAAACTGAGGGTTGCTGGAGTGGTGGGGGGTCGGAGGGATGGTGTGGCTGGGTGATAGACATTGGGGAGGGTATGTTCTATGGTGAGTGCTGTGAATTGTGCAAGACTGTTGAATCACAGATCTGTACCTCTGAAACAAATAATGCAATATATGTTAAGGAAAAAATAAAAATAAAAAAAGAAGAAGATAGCAGGAGGGGAAGAATGAAGCGGGGGGAATTGGAGGGGGAGATGCACCATGAGAGACGATGGACTCTGAAAAACAAACTGAGGGTTCTAGAGGGGAGGGAGGGTGGGAGAATGGGTTAGCCTGGTGATGGGTATTAAAGAGGGCACGTTCTGCATGGAGCACTGGGTGTTATGCACAAACAATGAATCATGGAACACTACATCAAAAACTAATGATGTAATATATGGTGATTAACATAACAATAAAAAATTTTAAAAAGAAAAAGAAGGGTGAGTACCCCAGATAGCTGGAAATCCTTGACTGAAGTACCAATGCCATGGATGAGAACCATAAAATGTTCCCAAATTCTGAAGCACAGTAAATTTCAAAAAGTTATAGTGAAACAGGGTCCATTGACCAAAAAAAAAAAAAAAAAAATACAATCAATTATCAGAGACAAACTCAAAGTGACAAATCCTATAGGTAAAAACTGATGCAGAATAAGGTCAAGCTTTTTCTGTTCTTGCCAGAAATGTCTGAAGACCAAAGGTATCCATGGAATGATAGCTGTGGGACGAATTATGAAGGTAAGTGCCACCAGGGAGAAGTATTTGACACTGTTCATAGACTTTGAACCTTCCAAAGGATAGTAAAAAAGAGCAATTATAGTGAGAACAGTTTCCATGGTGTTTGTAAGAGTTCTTACAAGCAATACCAAGCAATACCATGTGAACCAAGAGCATAACTGGCAAAAAAATACCCATCTTGCCATTTGCTGATTTTCTAGTTGCTTCATTAATGAGTAGAGTCTGATGTCTTCTACAGCAGACAGAAGTGCTTGGGCAAATCTAGGAATCCAAATCTCTGCGGCACTCAGTGCTCTTCTGGGGGCTGAGGTACAAAGTTGATTTTCTCTTTCGCAGCTTCATCTTCTCATGGGAGTGGCTCTGGAGACCGCGGAAGAAGAGTTGGCTATGGTCGCCCTCTTGCTTCATCTTGCACCTACTTCAAGGTCTGCTGTGGATCCCCTCTAATCCTGAGTTTCTTGAAGCAAAAATTTATAAACTTCATCTTTATAGAGGTACTGATAGTGCTTGACAAGTTGTGGAATGGAATAAAACGGAATGGTTTGGGCTGTGCTGGTCTTGACCAAGTTTAGAAAAATATATTTCAGTTAATTTTGAGCTATTCAAATACCAGTCTTCACTCACTGACCTCAAGAAATCAATATCTCAGTGTTCCCAGTGTTGTAGTATAAGAACTACTTTTAACTCTTTTGGAGAACTTTGTTCCCCTGCAACATTCTGCTTCCTTCTCATAAACTCTAATCTAGTAAAGAACAGTATAAAATCTAAAGTATAACTAGTTCACCTAAGAGTTACACAATGCTTTTCCTTTAGCTACATACACATTTCCAGACTGTTCACATCCCAGACATCTAGACTCATATATCCAGCTACCTACCTAATATTTTGACTTGATTGTCTAATAGACATTTTAAATTTCACATGTCAAAAATTGGGCTCTTATCTTTTCCCATTTCAGTAAATGACAATTCCATCCTTCCAGTTGCTCAGGATGGAAACCTTGGGGTCATACGTTACTCTTTCCCTCACACACCATATATAATTCCGTATCAGATACTCTGCTTTTCCTTCAGAATAGAACCAGAATCTGACCACTCATCCCTACACCCACTGCTACTACCCTAGGCCAATTGCAATTATTTCTCATCTAAAATAGACCCAAGGAATCTCTTTGTTTTCATTCTCTTTTTAAAAATAATTTTACTTTGTTTTTCATCATGATAAGTGTACTCTTTTATCACCATCACCTATTTCACTCATCCCCCCCACCCACCTCCCCTCTGGTAACCATCAGTTTGTTCTCTATAGTTAAGAGTCTGATTCTTGGTTTGCCTCTCTCTCTCTTTTTTTCCCTTTGTTCCGTTGTTTTGTTTCTTAAATTCCACATATGAGTGAGATCATATGGTATTTGTCTTTGACGGACTTATTTTGCTTAGCATTATATTCTCTAGCTCTATCCATGTTGTTGCAAATGGCACAATTTCATTCTTTTCGATGGCTAAATAATATTCCATTGTATATATATGCCACTCTTCTTTATCCATTCATCTATCAGTGAACACTTGGGCTGCTTCCATAATTTGGCTATTGTAAATAATGCTGCTATAAACATAGAGTTGCATGTATACATTTGAATTAGTGTTTTTGTATTGGGGGGGAGATAAATACCCAGTTGTGCAATTCCTAGATCATAGGGTAGTTCTATTTTAATTTTTTGAGGGAGCTACATACTGTCTTCCACAGTGGCTCCATCAAGTTGATTTCCCACCAACAGTGTAAGAAGGTTCCCCTTTCTCCATATCCTCACCAGCATCTGTTGTTTCTCATGTTGTTGATTTTGCCATTCTAACAGGTATGAGGTGATATCTCATATTAGTTTTGATTTGCATTTCCCTGATGATGAGTGATGTTGAGCATCTTTTCATTTGTCTGTTGGCCGTCTGGATGTCTTCTTTTAAGAAATGTCTCTTCATGTCTTCTGCCCATTTTTTAATTGGATAATTTGGGTTTTGTGTATCGAGTTGTAGGATTTCTTTATATATTTTGGTTACTAGCCCTTCATCGTATGTTATTTGCAAATATCTTCTTCCATTCTGTAGGTTGCCTTTTAGTTTTGTTGATCTTTGTTTTCATCCTTGAAGGCCCCCAATTCTGTTCTCAACACAGCAGCGAGAGTCATACTTTTGAAACCCAAATCACGTCATACCACTCTTTGCTCAAAATCCTTCACCAGCTTTCTACTTCACTCTGACTTATAGCAAAAATCCTTACAGTGAAGAGACATTATCTGTCTCCCTCTCCTATCTCTTAGAAATATCTCTTACTTCTTTCCTCATGGCTTACACTGCTCTAGCCATATTGGCCCTCCTGTGGTTCTGTGAACATTCCAAGGATGATTCTCTTCCAAAGCTTTTTGCTCTTGTCTTTTCCTTTGCCTTCTCTTAGCTGTTCTCTCAGATATCCTTCTTCATTCCCTTAAGATCATGTTAGAGGCCTTCCCTAACCATTCTTGGAGTCCCTATGTTCCTTACCCTACTTTATTTTTATCCCTGGCACTTACCGCCATCTGATGCAATACATATTTATTTGTTCATTATCTGTCTCCCTCACTAGATTGTCAGTTCCATGTGGGGGCAGGGACTTTGTTTTGTTCACGCCTGTATTTTAAGTGCCTAGGTCTGGTATACAGCATGTTCTCAGTAAGTATTTGATAAAAGAAAGACTGAATAAATATACTGAAATTCTTCAGTGAGATATTATTTTCTGGAACTTCTTGTTCTTCTGATGCAAGCCTATGGAAATTACCTGGTGGCCTCATAAACTGATAACAGGAAAATCATAGATCGGTTAAATCCCTGTTCAGAAGATGAGTCCTATTGCTTGTATCTGCAGAGGGCTTGGTTTGCAGATATTTAAGGTGGTCACTCACTCGGAGAGATCACTTTCCTCTCTTACTTTCTTGAATTCTGATAATTTCTTTGTGACTAATGGAGGTTAAAACTTGTTTCTAAAGTTCTTTGTTGAGTAAAATATTGTAATAAAGTCATGGAGTTAGCATTGAAGAAATTGCTGAGTATTTTTATAGCCATCTGCCCACACAGAGAATATGATAAAACCATTGAAGGAATACTGGAAGAACAACTAAAAGTCCTTGAGATAAAATAAGATTGGAAAGGGTACATACCTGATTTAAGTGAGTGAATGAATGAGTTGTCAACTGATTTATTGAAGGCTGTTTCTTTCGTATGAGAGATATCTATGATGTTTTAAATCCTACAGTAATGACCAAGGATCCTTTTTTTCTTCCCCACCCTTCATTCTCCACACTATGTCCTCCAAAATAATATTCTCTTCTTTGCCCCCAAGCTATTTTTCCTGCTCTTCACCCTGCCTGAAATCTCATGTTTTCCTTTCTACCTTACTCCTACTCATCCTTCAGCTTAGACATCATTTCCTGTGCACGTTGGAGGGGTCCTGGACCCCTTCTGTTTAGGTAGAACTGTGACTGGATTTAGCTAATGTGTTCTGATAAGAAGTGACATGTATCATTTCTGGGCTATAGCATTTCATTGGTAGTTCAAGACCCTCCTGAGCTGTATTCCCTCTGTTATTACTGGTTGTTCCATTAGCTTGGATCCCTTGCCAGCCTGCTTTGGACTTGTACTATGAATGAGAAACAAATCCTTACTGTCTTAAGCCATTGAAATTTGTGGATTTTTTTTTTTTTTTTTTTTTTTTTTTGCCACAGCATAACCTGGCCTACCCTGACTGATTCACAGGGCTATGTGCTCATCCTATGCCTCTCCATAGCACTGTGGAATTTTTCCATTCTTTGTAGTTACTACCTCTTTTCTAATTTGGGTATGGGTTGTGTCTATCATGTTTACCATTATATGCTCAGTACTCGGGACAAAATGTGCTCAGTAAGTATTTGTTGAGTTGACTTTCATAGTTTTATGAAGAAGTAGCATTGCTGTGAAATTTGTAAAGAATACAAAGCCCCACTTTGATCCTTGATTTGAACTAGATCTTCACTCATCCAGTTAACTGAAATCAAATTGGCCTTAGTCAAATTCTCCTTCTCTCCTCTCCATGAAACTTCTGCCTTTAGGAAGGGATAGGAAGTCTCAATATAGGTGGAAAGATCCAGAGGGAAAGATTGAAATCCACTACTGTTCAGCAAGTAGTAAAGGACCATAGACTGGCTCCAGAAGTGATGGACAGAGCTGGGACTTTGCATGAAAGTTCTCCACAATTGGGGAGTTTAGGAAGAATAAATGATTATTCTCATTCTGTATCACATGTCAGAATCTCAGCATCTTTCTAAGAAGTAGAAAAAGTAAAAACAAAGTAGAGAAACTAGCTGCCAGCTCATCTGAAAGTTTTGCTAACAACCTTGCGAATACTCAGAAATGAGATGGTTAATTTTATGAAACTTGATTTGTAAAACCAGAGATGACAAATGACAGGATTGGAACAGGTTAATTACCAAACATCTGTCCTTCTTTCATGCCTTTTTTCCTTCTGTCAACAAATATTTACTGAACAGACATTGTGGTGAACATTTTGTAGGAAGAGAGGGAATAATTCACAATTTAATAAAGGAGACAGACAAATAGGAAAAATCAAAACAATTTTATAAAAGCAACTAAGTGGGAACTATAGAAAGTGAAATCAGATAGGAAGGGTCTTCAACCCAGCCTAGAGGAGCTCAGCTGTCCCTGAGTGTTCTCTGTTGTAGACAACTTTCATCCCAATGAAATTTAGGATGGAAGATCAGCATGTTGGAACCAGCAAAGTGTGATAATTCTCTCCTCCCGCACTCCTCTACAACCCCACTGGCATGGCTCCTAATATGTCAACCTCTTTTCCTTTGTACTTAGTGTTCCCTCTGCCTAAAATGGTCACTTTTTCAGCCTCCCACAGGCTGGTTCCTTCTTATCCAGAAGGATCCTGGCTCTGCTCCAGTATCCCCTCCTCAGAGAAGGCCTTCTCAACAGCCCTGTTTAGAACACCCTCTTTCCATGCATACTAAATTATCTTCTTGCACTTCCTTTTCTTCCTGTTTTTTCATAAGCATTCATAATTTTGCTTATTTATTCATTGTCCCCCAGACTTGAATTGAAAGGTCATGAGGACAGGATACATGTCAATTTGGTCCCTGCCACATCTCCAGTGCCTGGAATAAGACCTTAGACATGAAATGCCCTCAGTAAACAACTACTGACTGAGCAAGGAAGGAAGGAAAGAACAGATCCAAGTAGACCAGAAACAGAGGTCTATCTGGTTAAATGGGTATGGATCAAGTTCATCAAAGTCAGGTAAATCAGGCAGGTAGCTCAGGTCTGGGCAGGAAAATCCTATACTTTGGAATTGCCAGTAGTAGGGATTAAGGACCCAGGTAACGATGAGAGGGGTCAAAGACTGGGAAAGCCGGGCAGTAATGGTCAGGATCTAGCCAAGGAGCTGAATTCACAGGTTCAGGACAGCAGCAAGAATACACTAACCAGAACCAAAGGTCTTTTGCCCAAGACCTGAGTTCATCAAAAGCATACAAGTGTAGGATGGCAGGAACCCAGTGTGGAAAGCCTGACAAGCCTAGAGTGAAATCTTTTGAGCATGTAGCCACATTCACCCTCCACATCCTTGGGCTCTCAGGCAAAACACCAACAGCCTCAGCTTGGCCAAGTGTACAGCTTTTTACTGTACCAGAATGATAAGAAAGGACAACACTGTGACTTGTGTCTGTGTATATGAAAAACAAACAGATTTTTGCAGGCATACAGATCTTAGATTTAACCCTAGCTCTACCAGTTACTAGCTGGATAACTTAGAGAGGTTTACTCAACCTGTCTGGTCTTAGTTTGTTCATTTGTAACATAGTGGTACTAATGACCAGCTCTCAGTTTTTGTGAGCCTGAAAGAGACTGTGATATAACCCATTTAGCGTAGTGGCTAACCTATGGTAAACACAAAACAAATGGCAGCTGTGTAAAAAGATGAACGTATACTTACATAAGGGACTGTGGTTCTGCACTTGTTTATATTGATGGATGCATACACTCTGGAGAGTGTAATAGCTACTCTCCAAAGATGGCTTCCACTGAATCAATCATGCAATATTCTCACTCTTGTAAATTCCCTCCCTGAATATGGGCTGGCCCTATGACTTTCACCAGTAGAATGTAGCAGAAGCGACATTGTGCCAGTTCTGAGCCTATAAGGACTGACAGCTTCTACTTTTGGAACCCCTGGGCCATGACGTAGTAAGTCCAGCTACTCAGATTTCATGAAGACTCCATGTGAAAGGAAGGCCCCGAGACTGTACAGAGAGATGGGCCTTACCTGCCCCAGGGTCCCAGTGGAGCCCAATCTTCCAGCGTGCCCTGCCAAGGTGCCAGACATGAGAGGTGTTACCTTGGATATTCCAGATGACTTGAGCCCAGCCACTATCCTCACTATCTCAGCCACATGAGAGACCCCAAGCGAGACAGCAGATGAACTGCTTTGTTAAGTCCAGTGGACCCACAAGAATGTGAGAAATAACAGAAACAAAATATCTGTTGTTTCAAGCCACTAAGTTCTGGAGTGGTCTGTTTTGTTTCCTTGCAATAGATAACCAAAACACTGAGGGACCTGAGATTTAGTTTTCAGGAGCTGGGTTTTCTCTTGGCTCCTTGCCAGACCTAGGATAAAGGCAAGGTGCTACATGCAGGCACGTTCCAGTGTTGGATCCACATTTGCCAACTGCATTAGCAGGTCTAATTTGATGAACCCCTCCATCTGGCCTCCAAACTCAAACCTGGAACGATTGTAGCCAATTGCCTCTTCAAGGTCAATAGGTAGCAGCTCAACAAAATGGGTTTCAACTAGAGTTTGCAACTGCTGTTCAGCCGAAAAAGTAGCCATATGATCCTATCCTGAGTTTAGCAGCCCTGGGATGTGAGAAGCAGGAGAGAGATTAAGGGGATGTCACAGACTGCTCCAGATGTCTAGCAACTGGGCAGTAAACTCAAGACCAAGGGATGTTGTTGAGATGAAAACCAAGTTGTAAACTAGGACCGTCTGGCTGATACTGGATTTCAGCCTTCAGACAGTAGGACGAGTGTTATTGGTGTTGAGCCCTTTCTGAATGGCTTCAGGAGCTTGTGTTACTGAAAAGATAGTGGGGAAGCTATTATATTCATTGGGCAGCAATTAGACTAAAAGTGCCAGGGAAGCAGATGCCCACAGTTTGCTCCTGTTGGGGCAGGTTTTATTTCATCAGGCGTCACAGGGTTGCTCAGAGAGAGGGTGGAAGGCGGGTGGTGCCTGCAGCAGGGCCTGGGAGGAAAGCTGGAAGGCTCTCCTGTCACTAGGTGTCCGCTCTCAGCCCAGCGCTCTCCACACCACAGTGATCAGCCAAGGAGACAAGCTGGCCGAGTACAGACAGACTGACAGGCAAGCTCTGCAAATGACTGAATCGTAGGTTCTAAAGGGTCGAACTCTGAAATGAGGAAAGTTGCTTTTAGTAATCATGAGTGGGACAGAGAACCACTAAAATAGAGCTTAATGGTGTAAAATGTTTGTTCTGACATCAAACGTCATCTGGATTTTCAAGTCCTACTTCTGTCTGTCACATACCAGCTCAGCTGTGTGGCCTTGGGTGAGTTACTTAACCTCTCTGGGTCTCTACTTTCTCATCTCTCCAATGGTAATAACAGTACTAGTTTCATGGAACTACTATTGCAAGAATTAAATGAGATAATCCATGCCAAGCACTAGCACAGGGCTTGCAAACAGTAAGTGCTCAAGAGACGGTAATTATTTTTCTTAGTAGTAGTACCAGTACCAGCTGCCCTCATTCTGCCATCTCCTGGAAAAAATCCTAGTCATCCTTCCAAATCCAGGAAGTCATCCCTGACCCCCACTGCCCTGGAAAGAATTCACCGTTCCCTATTCCATGCCTTGGATTTATCTCTGTCACTGTGCTAGGGATTGTTCTAAACACTTCACATGTATTAAGTCATTTAATCCTTGCAAAAATAATACATACATAGGACTAATAGCATATCTCCCCTTTTACAGATGAAACAACTAAGGCACAGAGAGGTTCAGAAATGTGCCCAAGGTCACACAGGAAATGCTAGAGCAGGGATTCTACCCAGGCTGTCTGATTCCAGAGCGCACAAGACATGCTGCCTCCATTTCTTCATATTTCTTTCCATCCATCTTCCCTATTAGAATGAGGGCAGGGATGGTGTTTCCTCATTTCTATGTTGGCAGAGCTTAATGCAGCACCTGTGCAGGGACAGCACCGTGTAGAGGTTTAATGACATTCAATCTGAACTGAGGCCCATCTCCCGCCAGTCTCAAGAACTCCTTTCAATCCAGCCTGGATCTTGGAATTCAGATGATATGTTAACGTTCCTTTTTCCCAAAAAGTTATCCCTGATATATTGTCCTCACCCCAGATCTTGACAAGACTACTCATAACACATAAATTAAAATGTGACAACTGGATGAATCCATTACTTCAGGAACTCTAGGGAGGTCAATTCTGGTGGAGTGGATGCAGTAAAGGGTGTAAAGACCCTGCACTTGGGAAGAAGGTGATCAGTAAACACAGGTCTTCCTCTGCTTCCCAGAGCCTCCTGCCCAGGAGGCTGTTTGCTTTGCACACACAGGTAGAGCCTCATGGTCTCAGCCCAAGGGCTCTGGAGGTATGTGCTGGACAGAGAGATAATCTGGCGGTGGTCCCAAATCTGACATTTTCAATCTAGCTAACTTTAGGGGAGTTCACTGAGAATGTGACAGGCCCCATGCCTGGGGGATTTTTAAGTCTAGTGGGGCTCTGAGTTTGTTTACAAATGGGGTGGTAATACCTATTTCTTAAGGCCGTTGTGAAGATTGAGTGATATGTCTGAAATATTTGAACATACTGCTTGTTATCAGTGGTGCGAAGAACATTTGGTCAGTGGTCAGCTCACCTGGGTCCCAGCAGAGCCTGACTTGGGGATCATGTGTGCGCTACATAATCTCCCAGTACCTCAGTTTTCTCAACTGCAAAATTGGATGGTGATCGCTAATCTTTTCCTCATAGAAGGGCTATGATGATTGACAGCTGTGTGAGCGAGTGAGTGTGCATGTGTGTGTGTGTATAAAAGGCAGAGTGCTGTGCAAATAAAAAGGATAATAATCATTAAATGCTTCACACTTTCCAACAGACTGTTTGAGAGCCTGGTTTCCACTTTGAGCAGGTGCCTCTCTGCCTTTGTAGCAGTCATTTTCCTGGCTGGGGTTCAGATTAATAGACTGACAAACCCTGACTTCTGGGAGTAGCTGAGGCCATTTAAAAACCAGATACTGAATGAATGAACCCCACAAAGGCTTCTAACAAGAGAAGTGTCAGTTTCTCTAGTTCCCAAATTCTCCCTCATCCAGGTAGGGATGGGATGGGAGGAGGTGAATGATGCTTAAAGGGATCTTAGTGGTCACTGGGCTTTAAGAATGCACAAGTGGAGGCCTGGGGGACTGAGGTGACTTGCCCAAGGTTGCCCAGCAAGTTAGAGAAAGAGATGGGAGCTCATTTCTCTATACCATGTACCCTCCTAGAGCCAACACCATTTTTTAAATTTTTTTTTAATTTTTAAAAATTTGTACTTTTTTATAGAACTTTTAATTTAAATTCCAGTTAGTGAACATGCAGTATAATATTAGTTTCAAGTGTACAAATAGAGTGATTTAACACTTCCATACAACACCCAGTGCTCATCACAAGTGCATTCCTTAATTCCCATCACCTATTTCCCCCATCCCCCTACCCACCTGCCCTCTGGTGATCATCAGTTTGTTCTCTGTAGTTAAGAGTCTATTTCTTGGTTTGCCTTGCTCTCTCTCTCTCTTTTTTCCCCCCTTTGCTCATTTGTTTTGTTTCTTAAATTCCACATACTAGTAAATCATATGGTATTTGTCTTTCTCTGATTTGTCTCAGCATAATACTCTCTAGCTCCATCCACATCATTGCAAATGGCAAGATTTCATTTTTTGTGATGGCTAAGTAATATTCCATTGTATATATATATACCACTTCTTCTTTATCCATTCATCAGTCAGTCAATGGACACTTGGACCATTTCCATAATTTGGCTATTGTCGATAATGATGCTATAAACATCAGGGTGCATGTATCCCTTTGAATTAGTGTTTTTGTATTCTTTGGGTAAATACCTCATAGTATAATCACTGGATCATAGGGTAGTTCTATTTTTAACCTTTTGAGGAACCTCAATACTGGTTCCCAGAGTGGCTGCTACACCAGTTGACATTCCCACCACAGTGCAAGTGGGTTCCCCTTCCTCTACATCCTCGCCAATACCTGTTGTTTCTTGTATGGTTGATTTTAGCCATTCTGACAGGTGTGAGGTGATATCTCATTGTAGCTCTGATTTACATTTCCCTGATTATCAGTGATGTTGAGCATCTTTTCATGTGTCTGGAGCCAGCACCCTTTTTGAAAAGGAAGTACTGAAGTGGGATGCAGGGATGGGAGAGACAGAGGCTGCATCAGAACTGTGAAATGCCCCAGGGATGTGGTGACAGGCAGTATCTGTGTAATGGGGTGTGGTGACAGACATTATCTGTAACAAAGGAGGAAATGTGGACCTCTATAGATAAACTTAGACCCAGGGAAAGAAAGTGCAAAACTAGCTAAGGCAGCTGAAAAAGAAATGATAATTATTATTATAGTTAATAATTATGTGACTTTCCTATATACTGGGCACAGTTTTAAGTGTTTTAATCCATTTAATATTCATAATGATCCTCTGAAAACAGATACTACTATCATTCTCATTTTACAGGTGAGTAAACTGAAGCACAAAGAGACTAAGTGACTTGCTCAATTTCCTATAGCAGTGATAGAATTAGGATTTGAACATTGGGCATATCCTTGGTGTTGTGCTGTTGTCCCCCCTGCTGTGCTTCAAGACAAAGGAAAACCATACAGAGTTTGGCATCAGTCAGACCTATCAGATCTAGCAGCCTCCATAACCTCACCAAAAAGGAAAATTATATCTTCCTTACAAGTTGCTTTTAAAGAGATAATAAATGCAATGTATTTTGCACCAGGCTTGGTGGTTGAGAATCTAGCAATAACTAGTGATTCCTGCCCTGTTCTTTGTGTGTTTCTTTCTCATTGTTGAGACCAGGATTTTGTAGAGAAAAACAGAGAGGTAACATTTTCCATTGGGCACTAGATTTAGTTATACATCAACATATTTTCCAAATAGAGAAAATAATGGCTTAAGGACGCCCCATATATTTCTCTTGTGAAATTTCTGGAAACATTGTTAGGACAATGAATTTTCTATTTCCAGTTTTCTTTTTGAGAACTGAATACTTTGATTATAATACAAAATTGGCTACCACCCAAAAGATAACTTGTATCTCCGTGGTTCTCAGTGGAGATAGTTCTGCAACATGAGGAGCATTTTGAAAATTTGTGGGGGTATTTTGGTTGTCAAATTACTGGGCGATGGCTTTCAGTGGGCTGGGACCAGGGATTCTAAATGGCTTGCATTTTATGTGGGCTAACCTGTGTATGAAGAAATTTTCCCTGTCCTGCATGACTTTTGAATGTCCAAGTAGGCTTTCATGTAGATAAATCAAACAATCTGCTTATAATTATTTGAGCTTAAAATTGAACTGAATCTTACATAGAAACACAAAGTATGGACTGATTTTTCCCGCAAAGCAACATCACATAAATAGAGAGGACTGTCCTTTCTCCGGTGTAGAACTCTACCAAGAGTAGTTGACCCTTTGAAAAACTCACATTATTGATGGCAACACCACCCAGGATATTTGAGTTAGCAATACAACACCTCCTTATCATTCTGTATTTGTTGCTGTCACATTTCCTGGAGATTCTATGCATAAGGGCAAGGGTCTGATTTTCTTCAGTAGATGTTCTAGTGTAGTCATAGCTAAACAGTTACATATTGCCATAGATGTTAATTTATTTTAAAATGGTTTCCTTTTATTTCTATTATATTCCAGTTAAGGTATCATTGATCTTTTAAAAAATGTATATGTAGGTAGGCAACATCATCCATGAATTTCATTTTACAATGATAAAGGGAGTATTACAAAATGTTGTTCATAGAAAGAAAGAATTCTGTTTGACAGAGTTGGAGCACTCTGATGTAGTAAAGCTAGTTGTGAACCTTATTTTTTGCAGTAAAGCACTACTATTTCAGGCTATGCCTATTTCAAATTATAATTATTTGACTTGGCTGAAGTTTACCACTAATGACTAATAAAGGAGAATTTGCTGGTGAATTGAATGGTATAGCATTTCCTTCAGTGAGTTTTGGAGAACTCTAGTTCTAAGTGAATTGATAGTTATATATAAAGGGAAAAAATCCATAGTAAAATTACTTTGGAAAATGGTTCGGTGAATAAGCTAAACAGGTTTCTTTACTGCAGGACTTTTTAGAGCCTTCCATATGCTATTCTGGAGTGTGTATCGCCAAGAAGAAAATTAGCATGTTGTGTTCATTCAACTATGTAACATATGCAATTGTAGAATCTTTAAAAAACAAACTTTCTAGGGCTGCCTTAGTGGTTCAGTTGGTTAAGCATCTGCCTTCAGCTCAGGTCATGATCCCCGGGTCCTGGGATGGAGCCACATGTTGGTCTCTGGGCTCATCTGGGAGTCTGCTTCTCCTTCCTCTGTCCCCTCCCCTGGCTTGTGCTCTTTCACTCACTCTCTCTTTCAAATGAATAAATAAAATCTTAAAAAAAAAAAAAAAACTTTCTAAAGGACATTTTTATTTTGATGCTAACAGCTTTTGCTAATTACCAATGGATTTTTTTTAAAGATTTTATTTATTTGACAGAGAGAGAGAAAGTGTGAGAGAGCATAAGCAGAGAGAGTGACAGAAGGAGAGGCAGAAGCAGGCTCCCCGCTGAGCAGGGAGTGGGACATAGGGCTCCATCCCAGGAGCCCGACATCAGGACCTGAGCTGAAGGCAGACACTTAACTGAATGAGCCAACCAGGCACCCCTACCAGTGGATTTTTATCATGAAGAGAATACATGTAAAAGTGTCTTGAAAATAGTATAGTTCTACAAATGGGAAGTGTTATGTGGAGAGAGCCCTGTGGTAGACATGGGCTGTTTTTGTCTGGTCAGCACCCTCTCCCTTTCTTCTAGTAACTGTGTCCAGCCCCCAGCTTCTTGCTTTAAGGATCTACATCTCCTTCTATTCTGCCTGTGATTTTAATAGGGCTTCATAGTTAGGCACGTGGCCCAGGTCTGGCCAATTGTAGCTCCCCATACACTTGGCTATAGTGGTGGGTCTGGATGTTGGTATGCATCCATGGTGGGCCAATCAGAATCCAGGGAATCCTCTGGGATTCCTTTTGTACTAAAATTGGGTGGAAGAACTTTCCTCCTTCTAAGCCACAATACTGCTGAATGTAAGGTTTGAGCTACTAATGGAGAGGTTTCCCACCATGTGGAAAATGCCTTCTGCAAAGTGAGAGACTTGGTAACCCTGGACTATTTCTCCTCTTGTGAGCTTGTTACTTGAGCCAGTCAAATCATTTAACCCGAAGGTTGCTGATACAAAACTCAGTCAACCTAGGTTGATGTCCTTGAAACTGGACCACTACCCATGTGACATTCACAAGCTCCTCTGAGACTCAAGCGTTTCATCCATGAGATGCCACAGACATCTGATCTGCTTACCTGTTAGATTGTTGGAGACAGTATATGTGAAGATATATACTAAAACAGTATACATGAAGTACCCCCAACATATACTGTAAAATCTATTATGCCATTAAAGCAAGTCCATTCAGAGCTCAACTAGCATTTATTTTTCAAAGTCACATATTCAGATTTATTTCACTCTAGTCAATTAATTGGAGTTTCTGAAGTTTGGACACCAAATTAGATTGCTTCTTTCCAAACTGAGGAGGACTATACTGCCAAGATACAAAGAGGAAAGCTAAATATTTTTGCAAAATATGGTCTCAAAATCATTTGTATCTATAATCCCCTGGAGGAAGAAGTTATGTCTATTTTTTAAAAAAAGCTAAATTCATGGGTTCTAGTCCAGACTTTTTGAATAAAAATCTCCAGCCTTGGTGCCTAAGAATATGCATTTTTTTTGTTTAAATTCAATTAGTCAACATATAATACATCATTAGTTTTTGGTGTAGTGTTCAATGATTCATTAGTTGCATATAACACCCAGTTCTCATCACATCACATGCCCTCCTTAATGCCCATCACCCAGTTACCCCATCACCCCACCCAACCTCCCTTTCCACAACCCTCAGTTTGTTTTCCAGAGTCAAGAGTCTCTCATGGTTTGGCTCCCTCTGATTTCTTCCCATTCAATTTTCTCTCAGTTCCCCTATGATCCTCTGTGCTATTTCTTATATTCCACATATGAGTGAAGCCATATAATAATTGTCTTTCTCTGCTTGACTTATTTCACTTAGCATACTACCCTCCAGTTCCATACATGTCGATGTAAATGGTAGGTATTCATCCTTTCTGATGGCTAAGTAATATCCCATTGTATATGGAATCTTCTTTATCCATTCATTTGTTGAAGAACATCTTGGCTCCTTCCACAGTTTGGCTATTGTGGACATTGCTGCTATGAAAATTGGGGTTCAGGTGCCCCTTCTTTTCACTACATCTGTGTCTTTGGGGTAGATACCCAGTAGTGCAATTGCTGGGTCATAGGGTAGTTCTGTTTTTAACTTCTTGAGGAATATCCATGCTGTTTTCCAGAGTGGCTGAACCAGCTTGCATTCCACCAACAGTATAAGAGGGTTCCCCTAATTTTAGCCATTCTAACTGGTGTGAGGTAGTATCTCATTGTGGTTTTGATTTGTATTTTCCTGATGACAAGTGATATGGAGGATTTTTTCATGTGTCTGTTGGCCATTTGTATGTCTTCTTCGGAGAAGTGTCTGTTCATGTCTTCTGCCCATTTCTTGACTGGAAAATTTGTTTTTTGGGTGTTGAGTTTGATAAATTCTTTATAGATCTTGGATACCAGCCCTTTGTCTGTTATGTCATTTGCAAATATCTTCTCCCATTCCGTAGGTTGCCTTTTAGTTTTGTTGACTATTTCCCTTGCTGTGCAGAAGATTTTTATCTTGATGAAGTTCCAATAGTTCATTTTTGCTTTTGTTTCCCTTGCCTTTAGAGACGTGTCTTGCAAAAAGTTGCTGCAGCTGAGGTTGAAGAGGTTGCTGCCTGTGTTCGTCTCTAGGATTTTGATGGATTCCTGTCTCACATTTAGGTCTTTCATCCATTTTGAGTCTATTTTTGTATATGGTGTAAGGAAATGGTCTAGTCTCATTCTTCTGCATGTGGCTGTCCAATTTTCTCAGCACCATTTATTGAAGATACTTTCTTTTTTCCATTGGATATTCTTTCCTACTTTGTCAAAAATAAGTTGACCATAGAGTTGAGGGTCCATTTCTGGGCTCTCTCTTCTGTTCCATTGATCTATGTGTCTGTCTTTGTGACAGTACAATGCTGTCTTGATGATCACAGCTTTGTAATATAACTTGAAGTCAGGTGTTGTGATGCTCCCAGCTTTGGCTTTCTTTTTCAACATTGCCCTGGCTATTTGGGGTCTTTTCTGGTTCCATACAAATTTTAGGATTGTTTGTTCCAGCTCTGAAAAATGTTGATGGTATTTTGATAGAGATTGCTTTGAATGTGTAGATTGCTCTGGGCAGCATAGACATTTTAACAATGTTTAAGGACTATGCATTTTTACTAAGCTCTCCAAATGACGTTCATGCCTGCTGAAGTTTCAGACCCACCATGTTAATGGAAAGAGCACCAACAATAAATTGAGTGACTTGATATTTATTATAAGGGATCAATTCATTAAGAGTGTGTAGAAAGTTTGATGTTAAACTAAAAATGTATATAGTTCATAAAGTTGTTGATATATTAAGAAAAAACTTACAGAACAATATGTGTAAGATACTTCCATTTTTTAAACAGTCTTTATTTTTTTAGAGCAGTTTTAGGTGTACAGCAAAATTGAGTGGAAGGTGTTTCCAATTTCAAAAAAAATTATGTTAGCATAATTTATGGCATAAGCATAGAAAAAATTGGAGGGAGCTATACCTAACAGTAGTAATTATTTCAGAGAACTTACACTTACTGCATATCTATAATACTTGAGTATTTAGTGAGACTGTGTTACTTATATCATCAGAAAGCAATTATAAAGAGTCATCCATCTAAGAGAAAGACATGTATCATACGACCTCACTGATATGAGGAATTCTTAATCTCAGGAAACAAACTGAGGGTTGCTGGAGTGGGGGGTGGGGTGGGAGGGATGGGGTGACTGGGTGATGGACACTGGGGAGGGTATGTGTTCTGGTAAGCGCTGTGAATTGTGCAAGACTGTTGAATCTTAGATCTGTACCTCTGAAACAAATAATGCAATATATGTTAAGAAAGAAAAAAAGAAGAAGAATGTAGCAGGAGGGGAAGAATGAAGGGGGGGTAATCGGAGGGGGAGACGAACCATGAGAGACGATGGACTCTGAAAAACAAACTGAGGGTTCTAGAGGGGAGGGGGGTGGGAGGATGGGTTAGCCTGGTGATGGGTATTGAGGAGGGCACGTTCTGCATGGAGCACTGGGTGTTATGCACAAACAATGAATCATGGAACACTATATCTAAAACTAATGATGTAATGTATGGGGATTAACATAACAATTAAAAAATTAAAAAAAAAAGAGGAGAAGAAAAAAAAAAGAGTCATCCATCTAGCTCTATCATCTATCTATCATCTATCTATCTATCTCTCTATCATCTTTCTATCATCTATCTATTCATCCATCCATTTATTTATCCTATCTATCTATCTATCTATCTATCATCTATCGACTTACCTCCCTCCCTATCACTCTATCATTCTACCCATCCCATCCATCCATCCATCCATCCATCCATCTCTGTGAAAGAACATCAGTTTGGGCTTCAGACTTAAGTTTCAGTTGGGCTTCCAACTCATTGGGTTATGGGGAGGTAGTGTGATGGTTAAGAACTTGATCTTTAAAATGAGAAAGACCTGCGTTACAAACCTGACTCCATTACTTCTTGGTGACATGGCTCAGGGTCATTCCCCTTATTCCACTGGGTCTTTGTTTTCTCATTTCCAAATGAGGATAAAAATACCTATCTCATCTCACAAAAAACTATAACCCCAGTCTATAGTTGTGAGAAAAAAAGATTAAACAAATTTCAATAATGGGGCATCCTAAAATATACCTAATCACAACTACCCAAAATTGAAATCTGAGTAAAAAATGGACTTTAATTAATAGCAATATATCAATATTGGTCCATTTATTATAATAAAGGTACCATGCTAATGTAAAATGTTAATAAGGGCCACAAGGTGTGGAGTATGTGGAAACTCCCTGTGCTATCTTCTCAATTTTTCTATAAATATAAAACTGTTCTCAAAAAAAGAAAAAAAGAAAGAAACCTAGATCATAGGGTTTCTATGAGGTTTAATTGGTATAAATGTTAGAAATTAGTGCTTTTTAGGCACAGTGGGTATTACTATTATGAACAGTAGTGGTTACTATTGTTATCTTCTGTCTCTTTCTCTCTGTCCCCATCTCTAACCTATGGGGATTGAACTCAGTGCTCTGTAAAATCCCTTCCAGCTCAAAGATTCTGGGCCTCTCTCTTTCCCTCTCCCTTCACCTCAAATTCCTCAGACATGATGTGTGAGTCATGCTCACCATTCTTATAACCTCCATGGATCTTAATGATGCTATACCTTGCTCTTTAGTTTCTTCGTTATCCAGTTGTATGCCACACTTATGATCATTCAGTGGTTTCTTTTATAAAAAGATTGAGAATCAGAATGACTAGCCACACACATGCTCCCAAAAGTCCTCAAAATGTTTCCAACCAGACCCAGATTATGATGTCAAACAGAGGGAGCCACTTCTGTCCCTATTCCTTTATCAGGTTCTGTTTATCTGTGCCTGTGATAAGAAAGGCCATGGAGGGAGAGAAAGGGACCACCAAAAAGGGCCCCAAGAGAAAAAGAACCCCCCCTTCTCTTCTACATATAGCCAGGATCATCGGTCTGGTTTCCTGTCTGGATGTTATAAGGCTGCTTTGCGTTCCATTGGCTTTCTTGGAACGTAATTGTTTTCCAGGGCCCCATGGGCTCTATCCCAAGCAGAGAAATTAACTAAGTGCAAGCTGAAGTGTGTATGCATTTCTGTGGAGCCCCAGAATGACTTGAGTCTCTTGAATGGAATTTCATACATGTGTTGGGTGAGGTGATTTATTATGGGAAGTAATGGAAATTAATTTCACTTTGAACCCTGGGGCACCAGAAAATGCCTAAGTGCTGAGCCATTTTCTGTAAGTAGGCTATAAAGCTGCTACTGGCTTCTGACTGGGCGGCGAGGTGGCGATGACCACTTGTAAAACAATGAGCTGGAAGAGGAGGTTAATGGTCCCTGGCCGTCAGGCAGCCTCCAGTGCGTGCCCTACCAGCCCCTGCTGTCAGGGGATTTTAGTCTTCTTGGCGCCACAGATAAGGGGGATGCAGGAACAGTCCTTGTATGCAGAAGGAGAGCCAAAGGAGAGGAGAGGAACATTCTTCGGGGGCCAATGACCCTGTTTGACCACGGGCATTTGACTGGGTGGGGTGGCTCCATCCTGGGAGTTCCCTTAGTAGGAAACAGAATGGCTCAGAGTTATATATGGGCCATGAGGAGATCCTGTTTCTAAAGATGGCCTCAGTTCAGGCTCTCACTACTTAATTTGAGAGGGACAGGGTTTCCCAAGAGAGCTTCTGGGCTCCAAGTCTCAGACCCACCCCATAACCTTCTGATTTAGAATTTTCAAAAGACATCCGAGCCATTATTGGGGGACACACAATCCAGGAACCATTCTAAGGCCTCCAGCGAAGTCATTCCACAGACCCAGTTGTTACATCACAATTGTGAGGCCTTGTGGTTAGAAGATCCTCTAGGGTTTTCTGGTGGATGGGGCTCCTTTTGGAATTCATACAAAATTCAAACATGTGCTCACTATAGTGAAGGATCACTATCTAATATACTATATAAATAAAAATATATACATACATAAAAATTACTTCATTTATTGCTTGTTTCTTCATTAGAATGTTTTGTTCACTACCATGTTCCTAGAGCTTGGAACAATGCCTGGCATATAACAGGCCCTCAATAAATTTTTGTTGAGTGAATAAATGAACCATAGTAAGTATTTTGGGGGACATAAAAATGAATGAGGCACAAAATGGGCCTTTAAATAATTTTCAACTTATTTATGAGAGAAAGCAAACATTGATTTCACTCAACCATTTATTCATTTTTCCAAAAAAAAAATTTAATGAGTGTTTACTAAGTACCAGGTACCCCTCTGGGGTTTAAACAATGAATGAGATATATCCTGAGACTCCTCTCAGAGCCAGGAAAAGCTGAGCTTCTGAAAAATAGTGATGGTTTGATCTGTTGAACAGTGTGCATCTCATAACTAATCAGGTTTCCCTTTTTGTTTTTGTCACAAAGAAACTCAGAGTTGATTTAATAACCCAGATGTGGTCATCATACTTGCATTTGTGCTTGTTGAAATTTCATCTCCAACCATTCTGTACCAGGTTTTCTTTTCCTCTCAGTTTTATGTTTTGCTTTAGTATTTTGTTTTGTTTTTGGGGTTTTTTTTTTGTTTTGTTCTTCTCTTTTTGAAAAACATAAAAAAGTGTATAATCATAAAGTACCTCAAATCCTTTAGGGAATGTTATAGGGCATGAAACCATACAAATAAAAGTGTGTTTCAGTCTATTTGTAAATAGATCATGTGACAACAGCTGACCAAATTTTCTCCAAATTTGGAGACTGTGCTTGGGATTATGAGTCTTATACAGGTGATGTGTTGTACATGAAACTTACTTTGGGGGGGTATGAGGGGGCACTTCAAAGAGATGGGCAGTTATCTTCCTGAGTAGCTGAAAACAAAGTACATGAGGTCTAAGTTATTGACTAACCAGAAAAGATGAATCAAAAATATTAAGATGCCAGACATAGTCAGAAAAAACAAACCTTATTTTACGTCCCAAATTGAAAGTTGCAAGTGCAAGACCCATCAAATCACTGTTTCTCCCACAGACAACTCTGTAATGTGCATTAGGGTAAAGAGGAGTAGGGATTAATTATTTAAATAATAATTAAATGGCTAATGATCTATCTTAGCAATCTAGGAAGGCCATCTAGTAAAGGAATAAAGTAACTTTAAAGACACTATGAACATTAAAGAAAAATGGACTGTGAAGAGTAAGAAGTTCATCCACCCATAATGCAAGGCAGAGACAGATTGAGAAGCTACTAAAGCTTGAGTTTCAGGGCTCATTTGCATCAGTCCCTTCCAAGTCTCTGGGGGGAACTCTAGTAATGTGTTTATGTGGTCACATGTTTTGTAATATTTGCAATATATGTCATACTCTACTGCACTTAGTTAAGACTGCCCTTTTCCCGTCAATGTCCCCTCTCTCGCACTCACCTGCACGTCTGGTAGCATTGGTATGGCCAGAGGTATTTTGTACATCCTAAGGGGAAATTGAATTGCGGATGCAGTGAACTTGGGGTTGGCAGTACATATTCATGTGGATTAAGGTCACTTCTCTATGCACTATCATTAGCCATGCTGGTGTTGATGTAACTTCCAGAAATAATCCTATTGCCTTCTGTGCTAACTCACTTGGTGTCATGACTTGAAGGTGCAAGGCCAGAGGTCATATGATGATATGAATGTTTTCTGTGGCACTCAGCACCAGAGGTATGTGGAGAGTGGAGGACAAATAAAGTCTGGAATGTATGGAGCCAGAAGCTGATATGTGGAAACTCCTTCCAAATCTAATAGCTTGATAAAATTTTTATAAATTTGACAATTCTAAGAATTTACATGATGTTACCTAAAATGAGTTGTAAAGCTGAAAAAAGCTTTCTAAACTATCAATAATTTAAAAATATTTATATTAACTGTACTCTACAAAAACCACATCTGACCTTAACAATAGGGTGAAGCCAGTGGAGAAATGTTAAGTGCCCCTTACCCTGCATAGCAGAGGAAGCCAGAGGAGCCTAGATTTGGGGGAACAAGGCTCTTCAGTGTCTGGGAGCCCCTGGGGAACACTGAAGCAGCAAAGGAGGAGAGGAGCCACAGCATTTTCACAGAAGTCTTCTTCTGTATTTGGAGACTGGGCTTTCTGAAAACAGAGTTCCAGGGGGTGTTTCAATTCTAACTTGCCACATGAATATTTGAGGATGAAGCTTAGCATGTAGCTTTCCAGTGTTGAAAAACAAGAAAAATGCAAAACCATGGGTAGAGGGAAAGCAGGTCATTGGTCTCTGTGTCTTCTTTTCAGCCCCATGCTATTCTGGGAGAAGAGGATTCTCCCAGTAGTAAGACATGGACACCTCTACTTCCTTAGCAGAAAATGACATGTAAACTGAGGAAGGGAAAGCATATTTTTCCCAGGCATATTTGGATCTATAACTACTTGAGGTCATGAAACTACTTGTGAAAATAAGTGGCCAGTGGTTCTTCCTTAACATAGTTGGGTTAAGAAAAGAAATAAGCTTCTGGTAGGAATGTTCCCCCAACATCAGCTATAGCTAGAACTGTCAGGATGCTGAGAGCCAGCCCTCTTTAGCTGCCTCTGCCAGGGGCTAACTGTATTAGTCAGGGTTCTCCAGAGAAACAGAACCAATAAGATATATATTTATATATTTCTAGGAAGAGATTTATTATAATGAGGTATTGGCTCACACAATTATGGAGGCTAAGAAGTCCCACAGTCTCTTTTGCAAACTAGAGATGTAGGAAAGCCAGTAGTGTAGTTAGAAAGCCTGGAAGCCCAAGAGGATGTAGATTCCTGTCTGGATCTAAAGGCCTGAGAACCAGGATCACTGGAGGCAGGAGAAGATGGCTGTCCCAGCGCAAAGAGCCAAGAGTCAAGTAACCTACTTCTGCCTTTTTGATCTATTCACATTCTCAATGGATTGGATCCACTTTACCCAATTAAAATGCTAATCTCTTCTGGAAACACCCTCACAGACACCCTCAGGAATCATGTTTACCAACTATCTGGGCATTCCATAGCCCAGTCAAATTGACACAAACTTTAACCATCACAGTAACTAACCTTCTCTCTGTGGATCAGAAGCCAAGGAATACTCAAAGAGGCCCTTCTGGTTTTGCCATTCCAAAAAAAGCTTGCATTCTGGAGTTTCAGACAGCAGTCCTGGTCATGGGTCTTCATTTCAGAGTTTGCTGGTGGATTTCAGGGACAAAGCTATGGTGCAAAATGATCAGTTTTGAAGCCAGGCAGCCAGGTGGGAGCCCTGGCTCTGCTACTTTTTAGCTCTGTGACGGTAGGCAAGTTATTAACTTCCCTGAACCTCATTCTCCTCATCTGAAAAGTGGGGAATAAGGCCATCAATTCACAGAATTGTTATGAGAGTGGTACCTGGCACTTAACAGAACTCAAACATTTGTTAGTTCCGGGCCACCTTATCCACTCCTGGCCTTCATTTTTCTTCCATCATAGGTACTTAGTTTCTTCTAAATGTACCTTCTCCCAGTTTCATACCTTGGATCCTAAATGTGGTGACTGAGCCCCGCCTGATTCAGGAACTTCAACAGAAGCTTGTTGTCTTAAGTGTTGCCAGTTTATAGCTACCACTGGGGACAGTGCTTCATTAGGGAAAGAACTGGCCTGGTTATATCAATACTTCTCAAGTTTGAGTAATGAATGTACCCACCTGAAAGGGAAAAATTATCTCATGGACTTCAGGTATTGATAAATTATTTTCAGTAGCATGTTATTTAAGTATATACAACATGAAACTAAATATAAACTCCATATGCTTCTAGTCCTTATCCCATATAAATAGAAAACTAATTTACAATTAACTATAAGCAAACCATAAAAGTAGTGAAATTTAAATGATCTTTAATATGACAAATGATAGTATTTTGTCAAAACTAAATTGTCTCTCTGTGTGTTGTGGAGTATGTTTATGGTACTATGTGTCACATGATTACTTAATTCTCTTATGACTTTATCTATTACAAGTATTATGAATCCTTTGTGCAATGTGCTGTGATGTTGTTTCGTCTCCACTTCTAACATAGTGATTAAGGTACACGTTAATTCTGCCTGCTTCTGTTAATAGCTGGCAATAATTAAGCTAGTACTACCTAATGATACTACCAAACATTTATACAACGCTTGCTGTGTGCTAGGCATTGTTCTAATATATTAATTTATGTAATCCTCACAACAATTCTTTGAGTGAGGTACTTTATCTCCATTTTATATGTGAGGAAACTGAAGCTCAGAAAGATAACATAATTTGCCCAAAATCATACATATAATGAGTTGCTGATCTGGAATTACAACCCAGGCATCCCAGATCCTGTGTCCTTGTTCTTAACCAATAATAGTCTCTCAAGTAGACTGTAAATATAAACACAAAGTAAACATGGACATTGAAATTGTGTGGTAGTACCCTGTTATGAGTACTCTGTGGCCATGGAAATCAGTCAGAATATATACTTATATAACTTTTTTTAGAGTGCTATAGAAATAGATTTTTTTTAATTTTCCATAAATAACTCAGGGAATCCTGAGAGTATGTCCATGGGAGTTTGCAGAACCCAGTTAAAAGAAAAAACTAAAACACCAGCATTGAAACAGATTAAACTGCGATCATGGCCTTCTGGCACTGCTCAGGAAAGCTAAACCCCAACTGTAAGAGCATCTCTTCTTAATCTGCTTGATTTTCTTAATTTCTTCGTATCTGAGGAAGTAAGAGATACTGAGTTCCTTGTCCCAAGTGATTTCAAGCCTACAATGGAGGACTATTTAACAGAGACACTGTAGCAAGGATTTGTACATTGGCTGGAAGTTTATACTAAATGATCTCTAAGGTATTTCCAACTCTGAGAAACCATGATTTTATAAAAGCTCCATGAGTCATGGGGGTGGGAGGTGAAAAGGAGAAGATTGGATTACCAGAAATTAGTTGCCCAGAGAACTGACCCTGAGTAGTTGGTCCTCAGAGAAGGGCCTATCTACTTCAGAGTCTCAGAGGAAATACTCCCGCAGAGCTGGTCCTCAGACTTCTGAGGAAGAGGCTCCACTCAGCTATTGCTGGTTGTCTGATGGGGCAGCATCAGGCTGATCTGAAACTGCCAATAAGTGCTGGGTTTATCTAGAAAAATTAATTTTAGTTTAACATTTGAAAATCAATCAATTTTATTCACCACAATAGCAAACTAAAAGGGAAAAAATGTGATGACCCTAATAGATAGTTTTTTTTTTAAGTATTTGGCAAAATTCAACACTCATTCATGATAAGCCATGAACAAACTAGGAATAGATGGGAATTTCTTCAACTTGATAAAAGTCATCTGTGGAAAACCTTAGGCTAACATCAAAGTTAATGTCAAAACAGTGAATGCTTTTACACTCAGAATAGAAACAAAGTAAAGATGTCTCTTCTCACTCTTTCTGTTCAACATGGGACTAAAAACCTAGCATGTGCAGTAAGGCAATAAAAAGAAATAAGGTCATATATATTGGAAAGGAAGTAGTAAAACTATATTTGCAGACAATATAATTGTGTGCATAGAAAATACTAAGAATCCATAATAAAGCTACTAAAACTAACAAGGGTTTTAACAAATCCTCAGGAAACAATGTCAATATATAAAGCTCAATTGTAATTCTATGTACTAGCAATAAATAATTAGGAAATAAAAATTTTAAAATATCATTTATAAGAGCATCAATACATATTAACTACTTAGAGATAAATTAAAATATGTACAGGACTTTATGGTGAAAACTCAAATACATTGTTGAGAGATCAAAGACCTCAATAATTGGAGAGAAAACATATGTTTATGCATGAGAAACTCATTATTATTAAAATGCCCATTCTCCCCAAATTGACCCATACATTTAACACAACCCCAATCAAAATTCTAGCAGATTTTTGGGAAATTGTTAAGCTGATTCTAAAATTTATATGGAAATATAAAGGACCTAGGGTAGCCAAAATAAATTTAAAATAGAAGATAGTTGGACCTGAAATCTTACTATAAGTTACAGTAATTAAGATGAGGTGGTATTGATATATGGATAGACATATAGAGCAATGGAACAATGGAGTATCCAGAAATAAGCTACGATAAGTATAGTCAATAAATTATTGACAAAGATGCCAAGGTAATTCAATGGGGGAAGAATAATCTTTATTACTAAAGTGCTAGAACAATTGAATAGCCACAAGAACCCTGACCCTTACCTCACACCACACACACACACACACACACACACACACACACACACACACACCTTAAAGTTAATCACATACCTAAATATAAAAATTCGACTACAAAACTTTCAGAAGAAAACATGGGAGAATATTTTTGCAACTTTGGGATTTCCTTGAGCACAAAAATCATTATTGAAAGGAAAAAGTTGATAAATATGGACATCATTAAAGTTAAATATGTTCACCAAAAGACACAACCAAGAAAATGAAAAGATAAGCCATAGAAGGAGGGAAAAAATTTCAGTACATATGTCAGACAAGAGACATATCCAGGATATATAAAAGAATAGTTACAATTCAATGTTAACCCAATTAAAATGGGCAAACGATTTGACCAGACATTTCTCCAAAGAAGATATACAAGTATTCAGTAAGCACATGAAGAGATGCTCAACATCATTAATTATCTGGGAAAATTGAACTTAAAACCACAATAAGAGACCACTACGCACTCATTAGAATGGCTAAAATTTTTAAAAACTGACAGTATCAAGGGTTGACAAGGATATAGAACAAATAGAACACTCATTCATTGTTGGTAGGAAAGTAAAATGGTAAATCTGTGATTTAAGAAACTGAAATCAGTGGAAAAGTAAAACAATTTGAAAAACAAGTTTAAAAGACCCTTCCTTCCTTCCTTCCTTCCTTCCTTCCTTCCTTCCTTCCTTCCTTTCTCTCTTTCTTTCTCTCAACAAATTAAGCATACACTTAACCTGTAATACAGCAATTCTACTCCTAGGTATTTACTCAAGAGTAATAAAAACAGATATCCACACAAAGACTTGTACACAAATGTTGTGTACATAGCTGCTTTACTCATAAAAACTCATAACTGGAAATAACCCAAATTTCCATCAATAGGTGAATGAATAAGCAAATTGTGGTTATACATAAAATGAAATACAAGTCATCAATAAAAAGGAACATACCATTTGGAGCCTCTGGCTGGCTCAGTTGGTAGAGCTTTGTGAGTTTGTGAATTTGAGCTCCACATTGGGTATAGAGATTATTTAAAAATAAAATCTTTTAAAAAAAAGTGAGGGGAGTACCTGGGTGGCGCAGTCAGTTTAGCGGCCAGCTCTTGGTTTCAGCTCAGGTCGTGATCTCAGGGTTGTGAGACAGAGCCCTGCAATGGGCTCTGCACTGAGTGCAGAGTCTGCTTGAGATTCTCTCTCCTTCTCCCTCTGTCCCTCCTGCTCATGCTTACACTCTCTCCCTCTCTCTCTAAAATAAATAAATCTAAAAAAAAAAAAAGGAACAAACTATTGATATATGCAATAACATGGATGAATCTCAAAAACATTATGCTAAGTGGGGTGCCTGAGTGGCTCAGTCGGTTAAGCGGCCAACTCTTGATTTTGGCTCAGGTCATGATATCAGGGTCCTAGGACCAAGCCCCGCATTGGACTCTGTGCTTAGCGGGGAATGTGCTTCAGGATTCTCTCTCCCTTTGCCCCTCCCCCAACCCCCACCTGTTCTCTCTCTCTCTCTTCCTCTCTCAAATAAATAAATAAATCTTTAAAAAAAATAACATTATGCTAAGTGAAAGAAACCAGACACAAAGGAGTTCATATTATCAGATTCTATTCATATGCAGTTCTAGAACAGGCATAATTAATCTATTGTAACAGAAAGTAGATCAGTTTTTGCCTTTATCTGGGGAGTAGGGATTGATTGCAGAGGGGCATGAAAGAACTTTTTGGGTTGCAGGAAGTATTTTACATTTTGATTGTGGTATGTTTGCTTGGGTGTATACATTTGTAAAAATTCACTGAACCACACACTTAAAATAAGACATATTTAATAAGATACAGATTATTCTTCAATAAAGTTGATTTTAAAAAACAAAAAGAATTAAAAAGTGGTAAATTGATACGAGATAAATTTATTTTATTGATTTGCTAGGGCTACATGAAAAACTATCACAGAGTGGTGGCTTAAACAACATGATTATTTTCCCATGATTCTGGAGGCTAGAAGTCTAAGATTGAAGTGTTGGCAGGGTCACTGTCTTCTGAGGCCCCACTCCTTGGCTTGTAGATGGTCATCTTCTCCTCCTCTTCATGTGATCTTCCATAATCTCCTCTTTATATAAAGATACTAATTCATATTGGATTAGGATCCATCCTAAAGGATCACATTTTAACTTAATTAAAGGTGCTATCTCCAAATACAATCACATTCTAAGGCACTAAGGGTTAAGATTTCAACATATGAATTTTGAAATCAGCCCATAATACTTGTACAACCAAACATTTATTTTCATTTAATAAATTTATGGTGATTATACTATTGGTGAGCTAGATCAGGATGCCACAGGAGTCTCAAAAAATAATTGATCAAAAAATTTTGCCTTCACTTTATGGATCCTATTCCAATTAAAAAGAGGGGGAAAAAGAGGAAGTAGGGAGCCTGGGAAAGGAGAAGAGAAAGGTGAGAACATAGTTGCTTGAATGGTAAACTTTCAAACAAAATTACTAAATGAAGAAAGAAAATTTGAGAGTTTAAGTTTAGACTTTCCATTATTATCCCATTATAAGGGAAGATCTGGAGGATTCCCACCTTTGTGAACCATAAATGTCCCAAGTACTCAGGGCTGACACTACTGAAGTTATACTCCCTTGAAGTTTTTTGTTTCAGAAGGAACCAAAAAGGTTATACTTGTATTTCATGGCATAAATAGAACTCTTCAAAAACGTAGTTCTTGTTCAAGAGAAATAATATGAGGATAAAAATCATTTCAGATGTCAAATGGGAAACCCAATGAGTTGATTTTCTGTGACCACATTCCCATGGTGGGAAGAGAGATAGCATCTGAGAAAAAAATGGGGCATAGCAGTATAAAGGAAATCTCTCTTTATTGATAGTCACTTCAGAAAGGGTAAGAATGATTTCACCCTCTTAGAAGAATAGTTTGGGCTGAGCAATTACCTTTACAGCAAAGGTTAAGCAATAGTGAGCTCTACCTTTCAAATGAAATCATTAATAAAATCCCTTCTAAACTCTGAAATATGCTATTTAAGGCCAATTAAGATTTCTCAGCTAGTGACATCAGTCCTCTGGCACCTTTGAAAGAGCATCAGCAAACATGGAGGTGTGAGGGTGGGTGTTTGATGCTTCCCAACAGCAACTGGAAAGTAGAGAAAAATCAGTCCATTGACAGACACAGCAAGGATATCCCACTCCCACTCCAAATCTGGAAATCCCTAGACAGCTCACTAGGAGTCCAATTTGAATAAAGACCCTCTAGGCTTCCTGGCAGAGAACGAGTATAGGGAACTTTGTAACTGTCATTTAGGTTCACAGACACTAAGATTAGGGACATTGATTGGAAATAGTGGTAGAGCATGGGAAGGCTGGTCTTTCCCTTGGAAGTGCTGGAAAGCTGCCCAAAGGAGGGAGAAAATTGAGATGCTTGGATTTCATGTTAGGAAACTGGTTTGAGGTGGTGGCAGTATTTGAATTCTTAAGTGTGTGATACTGTATAAGACCAATCAAATGTCTTCCTATTCAGTCCCAACTGGGATGACTGTATGTCCTAATTTGCCTGAGACAGTCCCACTTACTCCTGTTGTTCTAGTGTGGTTATTAAATTTAACCCCCTTTCATGTTAAATATGGATGATATGTTATACAGTCACATTAGCTCTAATAGACTTCCCCAAATTCTTCAACACAGGGTATGGGAGAAATGGAAGGAACTAGGCCACACTTTCTAGAACATAGTGACATATAAACACCTGCAAGGAGAGAGCCCTTACCTGTCTTGGTGAGGGAGGCAACACCAACAGCAGCAAAGAGTAGTTCTGCTAGCACCACTGGAGGCTGCAGAGTGAAGACAGTAGCAGTGACAACAGAAGGACATTTTCATGACTTCCAAGGAGACCATGGAAGCCATCTGAACATTGGCAGTAGGAAGTCAAACAGTTTGGGGAGCTTAGGAGGCACCCCCAGATTAGTGGGTTTATTTATAGTTTGGGACCATTGCTATTGGAGCTTGCATATTCCCAGGGCTGGTTTCATGGGCATGCAACAAGGACCCTCCCCTCAGAAGAACCTTGCTTTTGAGGTTTCATGTTTTGCAGTTGCCATCTTGAAATTCTTTTTTTTTTTTTTAAGATTTTATTTATTTTGAGAGAGAGAGAGCATGAGTGGGGGAGAGGGGCAGAGGGAGAAACAGACTCCCCGCTGAGCAGGGAGCCCAATGCGGGACTCGATCCCAGGACTCTGGGGTCATGACCTGAGCTGAAGGCAATCACCCAACCAACTGAGCCACCCAGGTACCTGCCATCTTGAAATTCTTAACAATTGTATTTTTGACATTGTGTTTCTTAAGTCAAGTACAATAAGGCAAGAGAGCATGCTCCAGGAAGTTGGAGTCTCAGCTCATCCTGCCCACGGCTGCCTCCATGCCTCTACAGGTGGGCCTACTTCCCTGGCCTCCTTTTCTGCACTCCTGCTCAGTGACATCTTCTGCCCCCTGCCTCTGGAGGGGGCCTGGATACAACCATAGTAAGATCCCAGTTATGGTGAACATGGTGGCATAGTGACACCCATTCCTGACAAGGTTGGCATTACCTTGGTTGCCCCCATCCCAGTACCGAGCACGTCTGATGCAGAGGTTGGGATCTGCTGGGCATCAACTGTGCACTGTGGGCCTGTAGAAAGGGGAGAATGACTCCCCTACCCCCAGCCTGGGCCCTGTGCTTTGGTGGCAGGAGAGGGATCCCTGCAGCTGCGCACTGCTTGAGCACCTGATAAGTTATAGAGTGGGACCTCAAATGCCTGTGAAGGTTGGCCCTCAGCTGGCGAGAATCCCCATGCCTGAGCGAATGAAACATTAAATAGCAAATAAAGTACCATGATGGATTAAGAAAGCAAGAGAACCAAAGACAGGAAAAAGTGTTATATTCTACTAGCTTTAACAGCACTTTTTTCCTGCTTCTTGGGTAAGTGGACCACATTTTCATTTTGCACCGGGAACCTCTATGTAGACATCACTGTGGGTTCTCTTTAAGCAGCTGAGGTGGCAAATGCCTTTTGGAGAACAACTTTTATCCCCCTGTCCTGTGATGTCTCTGAGTGGAATGAACCCACCTCTGAATCCAGTCTCCTTTCTAGAATGCTCACCCAACCTCATCTGCATGCTTTGGAGATACCTGCCTCTCTGTAACCCCGCTGCACCTTTAATACCTCCCTGGCTCCAGCCCATTTCCAGTTACTGGCCCCCAATACCAGTCTGATTACATCAGTTGATTCACATCCGACTTTCACTCTGGGAACCCAGATTCTCATCCCTCTTCAGACATTTGTAAAACATTTGGTATAGTGGAAAGGACATGATATTTGAAGTCACATGTCCTGAGCTTAATTCAGGCTCTGTTATTCATTAGATGTGCAAACATGAGTTTATTTCACCTTCCTGAGCCTCAGTTTCCTTATCTGTAAAAGGAAGTAAATCCTACTCTCCAGTTCCTTGATTGCCCAGGTGAGTAGGGCACCCAGAATCAGATATGGTATTTGCAAGTCAGGTTGGTTACTTCTACGACTGCTTTACTGGACATGCTCAAAGCCCTTGTCACCATATTCTTTAGGTCAGAAAGTTTTATCTAGGCTTCCTATCTCCTCCTTCCAAGTCACTTGTTCCTACCCAGTCTCCTAAGCCCCCCTCCCTGGGTTCAGCATCTAGAGTCTCTCTCTTTGTCTACTCCTATCCAAATGACCTATGGTTGGGATAGCCTGGTAGTATTGATTTTGGTTTGTCCCCAAGATGTCTCTCCTTAGACAGCCACTCAGTTCCATGAATTGGAAGGAAGCAACAGGCAAATGATATCCCCCACCTGCCCCAGAACCCCCCATCTCACCCCAGCCTCTTGTCTAGCTCAGATTCCCAGGCCCTGCCAGGAGCCTCTTCTTTTCACAAAGGGAGATTTCAGTATCATTACTGTGTTGTCCCCCTTGCACTGCCTTGCTCATCCTCCCTTTTATTTTTGACCTGTGTGGATGAAGGATACAAAGTTTAATTATGTGGTTGCCTTAATCATTGTAAGAATAGAAGTTTTGAAAAAAAGGATTGCTTACTGCATCAGAAGACATCATATTTCCGAGAAGAACGCTGTGCTAGTGAGCTTGGAGCTGGAGACAGTAGAAGCATGCACACAGGCATCTCTCTCCTCTCCTGGGAAGAAGAGGGCGGCAGCCAGCAGGCGGTCCCCGTGACTTTATAGGTGGGGAACCACAGGCATCAAGATGCTGAGTGAAGCTCCTGGAGATCAGAGCGATTTTGAGAAAGAGACTCTCAAACACAGGCTGGCTTACTTCCCGCACGGTTTTACAATGGAAGGGATTTATGTCTTGGCTTTTCCTGTCAGAAGCCTCCAAGTCACGATATGATGATGAGTCTAATCCCCAGGATTTGGGTGTGAAGACAGAATGGTTTTGGCTGCCCTCCTCTTCCCTCACATCTCTACAGAGAAGGCCATCTTGAGTCAGGCAGGATTCAGAAATGAGGTCTGCACCCGGTGGCAAAACCAGCCTAGGGGAAATCCGCCTGATTATGGGTTTCAAGAAATGACCTTTCTGTGGTTCTGGCTCTCCGCTGAAAAAACCCACAAGTTAGTGGGTCAAGATTATTTGTGGTCTTTCGACTATATACAGTGAGATAATCCCGGGAGAGAACAACCATAACCTTTACTTTTATTACCTAGCATAGGGCCTGCCACAGTGTAGGAACTCACAAGTTAGAGTTCATAGAATGAATCTGTTTAGGCTGCTCTGAGAGACAGGGAGATGCCAAAGGGCCCTGTCATGGGCATAGGAATCCAAGGGTACTCAGTTATTTGGAAGCTTTTATGACATACCTCATCCATCTATTCTGCTATAAAGGCTGTGTCCCTTCCTCTCCATCTTCATTACCATACCCTTAATTAAAGTCCTAATAATCTTTGGCCTGGACCATTGCAATATTCTCCTATTCGTCTATCTGCTTCCAGCATTGACCTTCTTCTATCATCCCAATACTTCCTTCAAACTGCAGTAAAAGTCATGTTTCTAAAATGCAATGCTAATCATGATTCTCATCTGATTGCATCCCTTCAATGGCTCCCTATTTCCCACTAAAGCATTCTTACCTCCTCACAGCCCCAGCTTTAAAAAATCTCATTCCTCATTCTTGCCAAGCTTTGGAAATGAAACTGAGGCCCAGAGAGGTTAAGTAACTTGTCCTAGTCTAGAAAACTAATGGTGATAAATCCAGGAATGAGATACATGGAGGTTGCTTCTAGATTGTACACATTTAACCATTGTGTTACAGCTGCCTCTCCTGTGGCTTCCTGGTGAACTCCTCTTTATTCTTCAATAGTCCACTCAAGCACCACCTCCTCCATAAAGTCTTTCCTGATCTCTTCAGGTGGAGTTGAATTTATCTTCTCTTGTGCCCCCACTGAACCATGCACAAAATCTCTAGGATAATTCTTAACATAAAGGAAGGGAATTAATGCTCCCACACCTTACTCATACACCCATGGAGATTTCATCTGTGCATACCTAGTACATAGGCTGACATATTCTAGATATTCAACAAGGTTTTGTTGAATGGAAATTCATATCCTCAACATATGAATCGTTTCCGTTTTTAGTCTCAGCTTTGTGAATCAGTTCTGCCTGCCAGTTATCCTCAGCATCCCTCTTCTGGACTATGTTTTCACTTGTAAAGAACACAAGAGCAAACTTTACAGCAATGGCAGGAATCACGAGCTTCAGCTCTAGTTAGATCTGCAAACATGTAAGTGGACAGCAGAATTACTGAAGGCACTATCCCCCAGCTTTACAGAATGTGTATTCTTTCTTCATCATGATATCCATAGCATGTTTTATACCTGGCCCTACTCTCCCAAAGAAGATGCTCCTGCACAGAAGTTTATAAATTTATTTTCCACTTATCTATCACTACAAATCAAACCACCCTAAATCTTATTAATTTTTTTGCTCATGAATCTGCAGTTGAGGCCAGAGTTGGCAGGAAGAACTCCTCTTGCTTCATGTGATGTCTGGGGCACCAGCTGAGAGAATTACTGGGGGTTGAAGCGGATGGGTGCTGTCCTAGCATGCCTCTATCTTCATACAGTCTCGGGACCTCTCCATGTGCTCTTTCTCACATGGCAGCCTCAGAGTGGTTGGACTTCTTACATGGCAATTGGCTTTCCAGAGTGAGTGTTCCAAGATGCCCAGACAGAAGCTCTAAGGCTTCTTATCACTTTGTCTCAGAATTTTAGAACATCATTTCTGCTGCATTCTAATGATCAATCAAGACAAAGCTCAAAACAGATTCAAGAGAACAGAAATTAGACTCTACCTCTTAATAGGATGAATAGCAATGAATTTGCAGTCATTTTTAAGTTGCCACAATAGTCGTAGCCAAACAATAAGTAAAGCATCAATTAAAAGACACATCAAAGGGGCACCTGGGGGGTCAGTTGGTTAAGCGTCTGACTCTTGATTTCAACTCAGATCATGATCTCAGGGTCCTGGGATCGAGCTCAGTCAGGTTCCCTGCTCAGCTCAGAATCTGCTTGACATTCTCTCTCTCTCCTTCTCCCTCTGCCCTTCCCCCAGTCATGCTCTCTCTCTCTCTCTCAAATAAATAAAATCTTAAAAAAAGAAAAGGAAAAAAAGAAACATCAGGAAAAGAAAGAAATCTTAACATTTGCAACAACATGGATGGATCTTGATGGCATTATGCTAAGTGAAATAAGTCACACAGAGAAAGACAAATACCATATGATCTCCCTTATATATGAAATCTAAAGAAAACAACAAACAAAAAACTGAGTTTGCAGATACAGAGAACAGACTGGTGATTGCCAGAAGTGGGGGATGGGGGGTGGGGAGAAATGGGTTAAGGAGGTTAAAAAGTACAAAATTCCAGCCATAAAGTAAATAAGTCATGGGGATGTAATATACAGCATAATGACTATAGTTAATAATACTATATTATTCAAAAGTTGCCTTAAAAGTTCTCATCATGAGAAAAAAAAATTTGTAGCTATGTGTGGTGGCAGATGTTAACCAGACATATTGATCATTTTACAACCTATACAAATATCAAATCAAATCATTATGTCATATACCTGAAACTAACATAATGCTATATGTCAATTATATCTCCATTAAAAAGAGAGAAAGGCATTAGAGTACAGAATGTGTAATTTAGAAACTGGGACAATAGGAGGCCCAAATGACCTGGGAAGGCTTGAACCACAGGAGAAGGAACACACCAAGAGCTCATGGAAAGAGCAGAAGGGTTATTCCTCCAAGCTTCATGGTGGTCTCTGGGATTTTCTCATAATGGGAAAAACAGTAAAAGCTAACATTTATTAAGTATTTGCTATATTTTATTTTCTCTTTAAAGAGGTTTAGATCTACTAACTTATTTAATCCTCCTAATTTGAAGCTGAGGCCCTGAGGTTAAATGACATGTCCAAGGCCACACAGTTAGCAAGTAACAGAGCTAGAATTCCAGTTCTGATGATCCATCTCCAGAGGTGGTATGCTTAAGCTCCATTCCACATACATCTATCTCTAAGATCTAGGACATATTTTTTTTCTGCCGTGTATGGGAAGATATGTGGAGGCAGAGCATCTTCTCAATCTTTGGGTCAGTTCTAAGCCTCTTAGTCTTTAGAGATTTTTACTACATTTATCTTGGATAAGGCCTGATGATTCCTAGATGATTCAAATGGGCAGCGAGGGTAGAGGATACCTGAATGAAGTCACACTATCTGAGACTCCCCCTCCCATTTTAAAAGTTAGCCTTGGTTTTGATTTGATTTAATCATAACACCCAGGACCCTAACTTAGGTTCTGGTTTACCAAGTGGGTTAGGGCAGTGCTGTAAGTGCAAGTAAATGGGTGTCTTTCTCCCTATACTGCCCTGCATCAGTTCATTTCTTGCTCTGTAGCTTCCCTAAAACCTGGGAGCCCCGTGAGAACAGGAACTGTGTCTCAGTTGTTCCACACTCTATCCCCAAGCACCTGGCATAGTTCCTGGCACGTTGCAGACATCTAGTAAAGAGGTGTTGAATGAACAAGTGGATGACACACAAGCACTTGACTACAAGGGTCTATGTGGTGGAAAAGGTAGGGACTTTGGAGTCAGGAAGACCCAGGTCATAATCTCAGCTCTACACTTCAAGAGAGTGTCAATTTACATGGCAGGGGTGTTCTAAAGTATATTAGACAAAAATAACATATCATCAAAATTACCTTTCAAAGACTTTATAAAGGTGTCTCCGGTTAGACTAACACAGTGTTTCTTCCAGAAACAGATGTCTCTTTCTTGAGTTGTGCACTAGACTAAGTTGGCTTGCATTTAGGAGGCAAGTCATAAGAAAAATAGCAACCCTTAAACCCTGGAATCATCCTCAGCTTGGCAAGTTTCTGCCTTGTCTAAGCAGCACATGGGAGCAGAGACCCTCTAAGCTCATAGCAGTCCTAGCTCTCTGAATATGCAGTCAAATGCTCTACCACTGAGCTATACCCCCACTAGCTCTCTGAATATGGAGGTGGGCAGATGAATGGCCCCTACCACTTAAATGTTTATATGAATGTCATTTTTTATATATCATATTAGTATACAATTTTAATATATGTGTTTATGATTTAAAAAATATTTTATTTTGTTTTATTTGCATTCATGTAAGTTGAATGCTTATATAAAGTCCTGGTTTGCTTCTTTGTCAGGTGATATGACTGCTCTGCTCTACAAACGAAACAAGGAAGGGAGAAAGGAAACCAAGGGAACTGAAAGAAAAAAAGAAACCTGCATAAGACAGGAGAGCTTTGTACTGCACACACTCTCTTTTCTGACTTGCTCCAACAAAGCTCCTTTGAGAATTCTATCCTGTCCTCTCCATTTAATTAACAAAATGCTCTGGCAGTGTTAATAAGTGCCAGACACTGTTCTAAGTGCTTTATAAATATTATTTCATTCAATCCTCATAATACCCCCCATGAGCATATTCTCACTCTCATTTTATAGAGGAGGAGACTGAGGCACAGAGAGATGGAATCCTGTGTCCAAGGCTAGTAAGGGACAAAGCTGGGACTCCAACCCAGGTGGTTTGGCTGTAGAGTCTATGTTCTGTATTGCTACTCTCTTTATTAATCCACTTAAAGGCAGTTCTCAAGATGCAGCCTCTACTATTGTCATGCCTATGGCAGCATTTGCCTAATGGAATTTCCCAGAACTAATATCAGAGGGTATGGGACAAACTTTTTGGGAAATGCTGTAGATGCTTCTTCATCTTGGGGGTAGGAGGACTCTTAGTACGTTAAAGGCACTGCAGATTCTGGGAGTGAAGAGCTCCCTGTAGTTCTACCCAGCACTTCCGGAATTTATTGAGGGCAGACCATGTTCATGCAGTGGTTGCTCACAACTTCCAATGTGAGTGTTGTACAGAACAGATCCTGAGAGGTGTTGGCCTGCAGGATAAAGTCTAAACTCCGTATTTGGTCAAGAAAGTTCTCCTTCATGAGCTAACCTGATTTACCTCCTCACAACATCTCTGACCATACTTTCCCTTCCCTGACTCACTGAATTTCTCTTCTTTGAACTTACTATATCCCCTTTCTTTCCTCTGTGCCTTTGCTTCTTCTGTTTCCTCTGCCTGGAATGCCCTCTCCTTTCTCCCCTGGTAAACTCCCTGCTAACCACTAGCTCCACCCCCCAACCCAAAGCATTTTCCCCAAATTCACAATGGATTAATGCCTAACTCCTCTTTTGGCACCTCAGAGGTCTTTATTCATATCACTATTTCTTTTAAAGCTTATTGTGTTTTCTATTACTCTTCTTTTGTCTATTACATCACACTCTTTAAAAGCTGTAATTATTGAGTATGCATTACGTGCTAAGCCATCTTATGTGAATTTTTCATGTATGCTTTACAAAACTGTTGAATTACATATTTATTATTATTACTGTTACTATAATTTGCATTTTAGAGAAAAGGAATTTGAGGTTCAGAGAAGTCATGAACCTAAAGTCACTTAGCTCATCAGTCATTGGATTTGAACCCAGATCTTCCTGGAGACCCATTATATTCATGTTAATTCTACATGTCCATATCATTCCCTGTAATGTGATGATTTCAAAAGGGCAGATTCTTCTTACACATTTCTCTACCTTTTGCTCCTAGCACAGGACCTACTAAGAAGAATGTAATAACTACTTGTGTTTCATAAATGAACAACTGGATACATGGGTGGAAGATGATCCAGGTGGTAACTCCACAGCCTTAACTGGGAATCCAACTGGTGATCCCAGTCTTTCTGCCTAACTTCCACCCCATTAGGCAAGACCCTTCTCTCTGGCCTATAACTCTGACTGCAGAGAGAAGTAACCTGCAGAGTCTTAGCTCCACAACCCCTATAAAGAAGGGACAAGCTCTAGCTCTCACATATTTTGCCATGGCTAATTATTTTAAGTTACTATTATTCGAGTACTTCCAATGTGCTAGTCACTCTTCAAGTGTTTTACATGAAAATTCATCACAACAACCCTGAAGTAGGTGTTGCTCTTATAGATGAGGGAACTGAAGCAGAAAGAAATAAAGAAAACTGCCCTAGCTCTGACAGTCAGTGAGTGGTACAGCCAGAAGTCCAAGTTGGGCAATCTGGCCCCAGAGCACATGCTCTCACTCACTACTGAAGAAAATGGAATTTGTTTTGTTTTGGAATTTGGGTGGGTCAGTTAACCCATTTCTCCAATGGATCTATAGTTGGCTTAGCCACACTTCCCAGGAATCCTTTGGGGCTGGGGGAGAGGTGGGTCCAGCTCAGCATGAGGTTGTATTAAACAGCAGCATGATGTCTCCTCATGTCTCTGTTTCTTTCTACCTCTAATTCTCTTTTTCTCTCCCTCTCTCTGCTGACCCCCTTAAGCTTTCTGTTCTTTCTCCCGCTTTTCATCTCTCTCTCCCTTGGTCCTTCTCCAGTCCCATAGCTCAACACACATGCTAATAATTTGGGAGATTCACTCTTTTAAAAATATAGAATTCAGGCTTTATAAGCAAATTTGTTTTGATAAAGGTGGGTGGGAGGTAATCTGCCTCTGTTTGTAGAGAGATTGTGGTAGAGGAGCAGAAGCAGGTGCCCTGTCAGGGGAAATGCAGACTCCAGAGCCGGAATGAGCCTGTAGCCAATTGGATAGTAATTGTGTCATTTATTACTTTATTGTCTAAATTGTGTCTTTTGAGTTTCCTGACTTTTAATCCAAGAAATCTCTTCCCAGTGCTCAGGTGGTAAATTATTTATCCACCTTTCTTTCTCTTTCATTAACCTTGTCTTCCTATGGGAATGCAGCATTTACTAGCAACTTGCCCCAGACAGAGTACAGTAGCAGAGCTGGGTCGGTTAACCCTGATCATTCCCAAGGATTTCAAGTCATGGTGACTTGTCCCAGGTTACCATGACTTGAAAGGTCAAGAGCCCATACTTTAGAACCAGAGTGTGGAGATTGAAATCCCAGTTCTGCCCCTTAAAAACTGTGGGCTCTTGGATTACTGATTTTTCTCATCTGTAAAATGAGGGTGATAATAATATCTACCTCATAAAGCTATGGGGATTGTATGCATCATGCATGTGTGACACTTTAGAAGAGTTCCCGGCACATGTCAATGCTTCATAAGTGTTTGCTTTTGCTGTTGCGATTGTTACTGGTAGAAGGAGTAATTGTTGGTGAGAGAGGCTGGTTAAAAGGGAAATGATTCTTTGCAAATCTTCCATTTATTTTCATTGACTCCTTGGTTTTACGTCATTAAACATTTCTTGATCAGTGTCATTATACTGAGGATTAAAAAAAAAATAAGACCCCAAATTAACTAACTAACTAACTAACTAACTAACTAAAAGATGAAAAGATGGATGGATGGATGGATAGATAGATAGATAGATAGATAGATAGATAGATGATAGATATAAATAGATGATAGATAGATGATAGATAGATAGATAGATAGATAGATAGATAGACAGATAGATAGACAGATAAAGACTGTCCCATCACCCAGAGGCTTATATCCTCCTTGGTAAGTTGGACATATTAACAGGTAATTCTAATAAAATGTGTTACCTGCTTAGATAAACAAATGCAGAGAATTTAAGGAGACCTCATTGGGAGGAGAATGTCCAGTCTCAAACTACATCAAGCATGAGTAACTTGGGAATAGGTGAATTGAGATAGGAATGGAATTCCAGGGTGAGACCATGGCATGAGCATAGCATGGTACAATAAAACATGGTGCTGTCAGTAAATCACTAAAGCGATGAGGCATGCCAGATCACAGCAGAGAGTTTGGGGGATGAGGCAGGTAAGTTGAGGTCAAGTCATGGATGGAGTGCCAAGTATTCTTGGATTTTACATGAAAAGATCCCAATGGAACTCACAGTTTCTATCTCAGGTAATAAAAACACAGATGAATGGTACCTCAAGCTCCCCCATAAAGAGCTCTCTTGACAAATAGTAGATTATTCACAGTGGCTATAATTATGAGGTGAGCACTTTACCCCAAGAAGGTGGTCCATTCCCAGCTTGGACTGCTTTGGACTTGGAAAGAGGATTCTGGGTGTTCTGGCTATTGCCACCCAAAAAAACCACTCCAAAACTCAGGGACTTAAAACAAAAATTTATTGCTCTTTTCATGTTTCCAAGGGTTGAGTTGGCTCAGCTGAGTGATCTTCACTCGGTGTTGCTTGTGAGATTGTACGTTGGCTAGGCTGCAGCATCTCAAGTCTCAGCAATGCTGGTTGTCTAAGATGGCTTACTCACATGATGCTGGCTGTTGGCTGGAATCTCCATTGTGCTGTTGACCATAGCCTCTCCAGATGGCTTGGACTTCTCACAGAATGGTGGCTGGGTTCCAAAAGGGAATTTCCTAAGAGTAAGCATTCCAAGTAGCCCAAGCAAAAACTACAAAGAAGCCACACTCCATCAGCATTACTTCCACCACATCCTCTTGCTCAAAGCAGTCATAGGGCTCAGCCATTTCCAAAATAGTGGGAAAATAGACTACATTTTGATGAAGGAGTGGCAAGAATCCACTGTAGAACAGTGGGGCTGAATGATATTATTAAGACCACCTTTGGAAAATACAATCTGTCACATTGGCATAAGGAGGATATGCTCCAGGATTGTTTTAAGAATATATTCTCATTTAGAATATGTGCTCTGACTGACCTTGGTGTTTCAGACAGGGGGAGGAGGCCAGAGCTCACACTGAAAGGGAACTGATACTTCTGAGGGCTTTTGCATTGAGGAAAGAACCCCGGACTAGAGGAACAGAGACACTTGGGTTTGAGTCTAGCTCTTCTACTTATTGGCTGAGTGGCCTTGAGTGAGTTACCTCTTTCTGAACCTCAGTTTCTTTGTCTGAAAAGTAATAACATGAAAAACAAATCTCAAAAATTCCTTTTTCAGAGACATCTGGGATTTTGATGATCCTATAAGGGATTTGTTTCACTGCAACTGTGTCCAACCTCATTAATTCTTTTATCAACTGACTCTCTTTATGGGAGTATGGTGACCATAATAGCCCCAGTTTGTCCAGAAAACTCCTAGATTAAGCCTGTTGTTCTAATACAATTATGACTAGCTCCCCCTTTCACTCTTAAAACTGTTACAGGTTGGGTAATAAATTGTATGATCACCCTCACGATAGGGCATAGAGTAATGACAGTGACCTTCTGTGATTATATGTTTACAATTTCATTATTGAAACTTTATTAGGGTACAAGTAGTGACTAAATCTAGGTTCTTCTGATTGCAAGCAACAGAATTCAATTTAAATAGCTTAAGCTGAAAATGGAATGTACTGGATAGATTAACTAAAGTATCTTGCAGAAGTTAGTGACAGCTAGGTCTGAAACAAGAGACAGTATCAGGCAGTACTATCTTTAGGTCTCTGAAATTTGTGTCATTTTCTTTCTTTCCAGACTGGCTTTCTCTGCTTCTTCAAGTACACTATAGTCAGAAGATAGCTGTCCCATGGTTAACATTTGTTTCCCTCAGTTACAGCCATGCACAGAGACTAACTTGTTACCAATTTCAAATTCCTTGGAAGGAAAATGTGATTAGTCTGCCCCTGGTCCAAATTGCTAGAAGTGGGATGAAGGACAAAGAAGATAATTAGGGGCCCACCCAGTGATATAGAGGAAATCTCAGAGAAAATGGTTGTGTTAGTCTAGGTCCCCCAAGAAGCAAAAGCCAAGACAAGATTAAATTGGATAAAATGTATTAAAGGAAATGTTTGTGATATAGAATGGCAAAGGAGCCAAACAAGAGCCATTAGAAGTAAATATGACCCCAAGTGAAGGAAGGAAGGAAGGAAGGAAGGAAGGAAGGAAGGAGGGAGGGAGGGAAGGATGGAGAGAGGAAGGGTAGAAGTGTTTTAGACTGGATTAGATCCAAGTTTTAAGCTTCAAGGAGAGTTTAGCAAGGCCAATTGGGAGTCCTCAAGCCAAAGTTGCTCATCAGGGGAGATCCTAGCCAATTAGGAAGAAGTATGCCTTAGTATCACTGCTGGACTCAGCCATTGACTAGAAGTAGCCTTTGGAAGTGGTGGACTTAGAGCAAACATGGCAGTGGATTTCAGAGCTCAGGAACTTAGGCCCTTGGTGGATCATACTCTCATAGTTGAACATCTGAGAGGTGCATTCCCATGGCCACAATGGTCATTAAGAACAGAGTAAATACCCGAAAGGTGTCCAGTGTAGCTGGTTCCCCAACGTGGCTTGAAGGTCACCCAAAGTTTGAGTAAAAGTTTCTATTCTAGACCCAATGAGAAGGCAAGGCAGGGGAAATAATAGAAGGCAGAAGAATGAGACTGGAGGCTGGAATTGAAAAACTCTAAGATCAATCATACTTTCATTCAACAAGGATCAGTTGACTATGTGCTGTATACAGTGTTCCAGGTTCTGGGAATACAATGGTGAATAAGGTAGGGAGTCTCTCTGTAGTCTAAGGAGCACTTACAGACAAGTCAAGCAATGACAATATTCTATGATGTGTTATTACAGGGATAAACATAGGATGCTGAGGTTGCACAGAGGGTGGACACTTAACTTGGATGAGTATCGGGCTACGAAGGAAGGCTGAGAGGGACCTTAACAGTCTCCAGGCTAACTCTGCCCTCATGTTACATCTGAGGTTGGCAAAGTGCCTTGATCAAGGTCAAGGCACTTTGCTGGTCATTGAGGTAGTTTTAGAACTCAGAACCCTTGAATTCTGCTTTATTTCTATGCTCTACATGTGATGGCAAACTAATTATTGCCAGTGCTAGATAAGCATCCATTCCTCCCAGCAGAGCCAAGAGTTGTTATTATTTGCTTTCAAACTATCAACACCACCACCAGAAATATAGATGATTAAAAACCAAGCTGAAGATGCTGCCTTTTAGAACTCTTTGAGGGCTTCTGAACAATCAGGAAACTTTTGCCTGTGTTTTCAGAATATGCTGTCAGGGAAGGTCATCTGAATCATATCCATCAAATGTTGGGGATGACTCACCATCAAACAAATCTCACTTTTAAAAACTTGCCTTTATAAATACACAAGAAGAAATCACTTCTGTTGTTTTTGAGAGGGTTCTTCATTTCCTCCACCTCCCCTCCTGGTTCTCACTCTGAGCCCCCCAAACAAAAGACCTGCAGAAGAGATACACACCTCCTGGCTGCCCCCAGGTTGACTGGCTTCAGACACCCAAGTAACCCCAGAGCAGCTGCCCTCCCTTCATTTTGTTCTTCCCTGGCCTTACTGGGGCTGACTCACTAAAGCCTGAAGGCTTTGCCTCCTCAGGGTTATGGCCTGTGGGGAAGGGAAAGAGATGCTTGCTGCAGCCAGTGGATAATTAAAGATATGCACACAGCCCAATGAGTGGCAGTTGCACAGAAAAGGCCTGCAGTCAACTGAGGCCAAAGATTGGATGTTCTTAAAGCAAGCCTGGGCTGCCTTTCCCTTTATTGGGTCATCAGCAGGAAGAGGTACCCAATACCCACTATATATTGGGTACCCTTTCTTCAAGACTCTTCTTCTGAGTGGATCTCTTATCTGAACTTTTCCATGTTAGAAGGAGGGTTTGCAGGAACAACACAGTTTACCCATCCTTCAGCCTTTGAGAAAGCTTTATTCCATTTTTCCAGAAAAATCCATATACGAGGTCCCTAAAGGAGCTGCACCTCTTTGGCATATAACTTCAAGAGGAAAAACAAACAAACGTATCAAGCAAATCCCCACTGTTTAGGCCTAGAAGTGGCATATCCCTTTCCTCCCAATCTACCTTAAAAAAAAAAAAAGTAGATTCTTGTAGAAAATATAGAAACAAAAGAAGAAAAGAAAAGCTTATAATTCTTCCCTCCCAAGATTTTCATTGCTAATATTTTGGTGTATGTCCTCCCATGCTTTTTTGCCTAGGCCAAATATATACACATACATATATATACACATGCTGGAGCAAAATTAATCCGGAGCATATTTCCATGTTAAGACACTTTTATACTGTTATTTTTAATGGCTGTATAATATTTCATTATATAGGTATATCATGATTAATTTAACCAATCTTTTATTGGATATGTAGATTTTTTCCTATTATCACAAAAGCCCCATTGATCTTCACTTCAACTCCCTCCTAGTGCAGTGGAAGTTTAGCTTAGCAAAATAGAAAAATTTTGGCTACTTTCTTCTAAATTAGTAATTATCATCTAGGAGTGATTTTGCCCTCCAGGGGATAGTTGGCAATATCTGGAGACATTCTTGGTTATTAAAACTAGGGGACTACTCCTTTGCTAAACATCCTGCAATGTAGAGACAGCTCACCACGACTAAGAATTATCCAGTCTAAAATGTCAATTGTGCAGAGGCTCTAAACATTGGTCTAATTGTAGTTATACACTTAAGTGAGCTGTCAATCAGAGGATCTCCATGCTAATCCCCTTCTTCATAGTTCATTATCACTACCTTTTTTCACTTTAATTCATCAAATACAAATAGAACACTGAGCCGGACACAGAAGTGACAAAATGCAGCTCCTTCCATGCACTGAATCATACCTTGCACTGCAAAAGCTCTTTTTCCAGATCAGTGGAAACTGTGCTTTTCCTTGTCCATGTTGCTCTTAGCAACCAAAGTCTCCAGTCTTTATTCAGTTACTCAGGCTGCAGTCACGTGGTGTTAACATTCTCTCCTTTGAAAAAACTTTCCTTCAAACCTCCACCCATCCCCCTCAGGTCTATGGCAGTCATCCTTCCTGTATGCTCCCAGACCTTTGGTATATAATTTTAATGGTAATGATCCGTTTACTTACCTGTCTCCCACATTAGACTGTGAGCTCCTCAAGGGAAAAGACAGTGTCTCATCGATCCCCATCTCCTTAGTTTCAGTGCCTCAATAAATGTTTGGTGAATGAATTAGTGGTTGAATGAAAGCCCCTTTGGAAAGTCAGGTGCCTTCAGGTATTGCTGTCCAACACTCATCGTGAGGATTAAGGCAATGCAGAGAAATGTCCCTTCATAATAATGCTCAGTAGAATTTTTTTCAACATCATGTAAAATCAAAAAGATCTCATCCTGTTTTCTACCTGCATTAGCCAGCTTTTAGGATTCCCAGCAATTAGTATTTCCCAGTTGTCAGGATTTATCTCATTAATGTTCATGGGAAATTCTCTGGAAATGCCCCCAATGTAGCCGCAAAGGCAATCCAACTTCTATAGCAAATTCCACATGGCTATTTAGTTTTTGCATATTTATTTTCCACTGGTGATAGCATTGACAACTGAGGTTAGGGTATTTCCAAAAATCAAAAACCAGTTGTGGTTTTTGTTCTCAGAGATCAGTTCAAAAATTAATACCCTTTTCCTACCTTCAGACCTGTCTCCCCCATTGGCTACAATTGCCAAATACTTGCCCAATTCAAGTTTAACTCCAGTTGTGGTTGCTCTCCATCTCGCAGCCCCTTGAAGACCAAGTCCCAGGCAAAGTAAGCCAGACCCATCTTTCTTCCTAGTCATCACAAGGTAAGTGTGAAGGGTTCTAGAGTATGAGTGGAAGGGTCTGAAAGCATAATTTGCAAACCTCTAAGTTTGTGCCTCTAAGTTGAGATATTCTGTCTTTAGAAGGTCCTTGCTAATAATATAAACATGTCCCCCGGAGGTGGTGCAGGAGAGAGATGGAAAGGTAGCTTCACAAAAAAGGAATGAAGTTTAAGGACTTAAGTACAGAGAAAGTTCCTGGCAGGATAGGATGGGAGAGTGGAGAGTTGACATGAAATGTGAACAGAATCAGAAATGATTTGTTTGGGAACGAGATATCAGACCATTTTCAATATAGAATGTCTTAAGTGCCCAGAAGGTAAATGCATATGCCCACAAACTCCACTGGGGCTACTGTTGTTTCCAGGTGATGGGGTTACATTGTATTAATAACAACAGTTCATATTTGGGAGCGTGACATGTATCTGGCATTATATTTACAAGTATTAACTCATTCGATGCTCATTACAACTTTTTAAGGTAAAATTATGATTATTTCCATTTTAAAGATATGGAAATTGAAGCACTGAGAGGTTAGGGAACTTGCCCCAGGTCACACAGCAATGCAGGAGTAGACCAAGTTGAAGAGTCAAGTGAGAAATAGAGGGATACAAAGCAATAGGGACTGTCCTTTACCGTGGCACATTTTATAATAATAATACCTTTTTAAATAGTGATTTAGAGTGCCCCCAGAGCTTGTGTACTCATATTTCCAAGTGAGCCATGGAAAAAGAAAATGAACAATCGAGCTTATTACTTAAAGAAAAACACATCAGTTAATACATGATGTGAGTGCTTCCCCACATTTTTCTATGCATTTAGAGATATATAGTAATTTTATGAAAACTCAATCCATATTGTTGTGTATCCTGCTATTTTTTACTTGAAAAACTATTGTGAATATGCTTCCATTTCATGCTAATAAATATTAACCTACATTATAATTGATAATCCCTGCCTAGTATTCTGAAGTATGGAAATAACATGATTTATTATAACAATACTATAATTTTAAGCATTTAGGTTATTTTAATATTTTTACTATTATAAACCATGCTAGAATAAATACTTTTATTTACCTTCTTAATTGTTTCCTTAGGATATATTCTGAGAAGTGGAATTTCTGGGTCAAAAGTCAAGATAAATAAATGAGGGCTCTGGTATATGTTGCCAGATTTCCTTCTGGAAAGATTATAGCAATATATATTCACACCAGAAGTTCACATGGAGTTCATTTCTCCATACCCTAGATAACATTAGATATTATAATTTTTGTTTGTGTGTTTGTCTTGTTTGTCAGTTTGATAGGACAAAAGCAGCATTTTCATTATTGATTTAATATCATTACTCTTTTTATTGAGGGAAACTTCCTGTTTCTATTTTCATTTTTCTAATGGGGATATCTATAATGTCAAAAGGTATAAAATTCTTTCTGTCCATTTTGTTTTACTCTACTTATTTGAAAGATATACATATTTATATTTACCTTTCCAGTGGTTACTCTGAAACTTTTAACACATATATTCAAATGTATTTTTCTAATGTGTAGAATTAATAAATATCTCTCCTTCTGACAAGCTAAGGACTTTAGCTTACTTTTACATTTATCTGACTTCCCTACCTCCACCACCAAGTTCAGAAGTTTATTTTCTACCTATAGTTATTCAGTCTATAGTCCATCAACCCAGAGTGATGTTCTTAGAGTCCAGTAGGAAAGCAGACAAGCAGAGCGGTGGACAGGAGAGAACAAATTATTATGCAAATTATCTCAAAAAAGAAAACTTAAACAAAATAAAAGAGACCTTAATATCTCATCATCTCACCTACTCAAGGCATATTAGTCAGTGTACTTCTCCAGTGAAACAGAACCAATAGAATATAATAAATATAGAGAGAGAAAGAGATTTATTATAGGAAATAGTTCATGTGGTTATGGAGGCTGAAAAGTCCCACAGTCTGCTGTCTGCAAGCTGGAGAACCAGCAAGTCCAATGTTGTAATTCAGTCCAAGTCTGAAGGGCTGAGCATCTGGGAGCTAATGGTTTAAGTCCCAGTTTAAGTCCAAAAGCCCATGAACTGAGAGCACTAAAGTCCAAGAGCAGAAGAAAAATAGATGTCTCAACTTAAGCAGAGAGGGTAAATTCATCTTTCCTCTGCTTTTTGATCTGTTCAGGCCTTCAGTGAATTGGATGATGCCCACACACATTGGGGAAGAGGGATCAGCTTTACTCAATCTAATGAATGCTAATTTCTTTCAGCGACACCCTCATAGACACACCCACAAATAAAGTTTTACCAGCTATCTGGGCATCCTTAACCTAGTCAAGTTGACACACACAATTAACCATCATATAAGAGTCGAGGAAAAACAAACAAATGAACAAAAACAAAAAAAGAAAAACAAAAAAACAGGCATCCAGAGGGACTAGAACCATGAAATGGGAAACATTTGAGAATTGTGTACACATCTCACTGGCCCCTCCCTCTCTCTCCTTACCATCCATCAGCTTCATTCTAAAACTTTCTGTGTTACCAAATCTCACAATGTAGAAATTTCCTTTGAGACACAGGAGAGTGGTCAAGATTGAGACTGGAATCTCTTTGTCTCAATTTCAAATTCCCAGGGGAAAAAAAAAAAAAAACACTATAACTGACTTATTTTCAGTTAGGTGACAACCCCTAGACAAATTGACTACAGTTAAGGGCAGGATCACAGAGCAGACATTTGGCTGCCGACCTCTGTGGAGTGTGGTCATTTCCCAGAGAAAAACTGCAATTCAATGGACACCCACTACAGAGTAGAACACCCAGAAAAGCAAAAGCATTAAGGTAAGGACACAGAAGTGTGGATGAGATGGTCAACAAGTATATTGATTCTTATCTGAGTAGCTTTTTAAAAATATACCTGTCTGGGCTCTACCCAAACCTACCGAACCAATCTCTGGGGGGGAAGAAAAGGGTGGGTAATCCCACCTAGATAAATTGAGGCCAATGGAAGGGAAATTATTTGCGTCAGGTCACTCAGCAATTAAAAATGTAACTGGGATTCAGTAGAACATGTGACTCTTGATCTCAGAGTCGTGAGTTTGAGCTACATGTTGGGCATAGAGCTTACTTTAAAAAAAGAAAAATGCAACTGGGATTAGAACCCAGGACTCTTTCTAATAAAGACTTGTCTGTGTCAACTGTGCCAAACTCACACATGCAAGAGCCAGGGCCTGGGTGAGGTAGGAGACTGGGAAGTTCATATGTATTCTTGCAAATGGGAAATGAAGCTGGAAAATGCAAATGTTCTGGGGATGCAAAATTGCTCCAGGAAGGAGATGAATTTTCTTAGATTTTATTATCAAAATGCTCTAAGCTTTAATGGCTTTCTATGTCTGTAGAATCTATTCTCTGGGCTCAAACCAATCCACTATGGCCAAGGGAGTAGAAGGATTTGGAGTATTTGGTTCCCTTCACATGACTATTATCACTGTGTTTGGGGCTGGGGGCAAAGTTAATTGGAGTGACCTTAGAATTCTCTCTTCTACTTCCTGGTATTTCTCCACTATATACCTATCAAACATTCTTTAAATTTTAAAAATTGGAACTTAAGTACATAGAATTAAATTAATCATAATCAATGGTTCTTGACTCACTGTCACCTTCGGTCCAAGCATGACCTTCTTTTACTTCTTACCTTGTTTGTTTCAACAATATAATAAGCCTTTCTGAACCTACCACCCAACACCAATGCCAGTGCCTTGACAATAACTTACACATACCTGTGCCTTCCTTCCCCCACCCACCTCCCTACCTGCTTCCATCCAACATAGCCAACCTTATTCCTGTGCTCATGATTCATTTACTTTTCTTTTTATGTGGTTCTATCTCATCTACACATATTCCTAATAAGCATTTTTTAAAGTCAGTTATTTTTAACTTTTTAAAAAGGCATTATACTGTTTATAATTTCTGGACTTACTATTTTTTACCTAAAATTATATTGCTAAAGGGGAAAAGGGTGACTTCACAGAGGAGAAGCTTGGCAGACACCACCTTAATCAAGGGATCAAAGTGAACTTCATCAGCAATGGGACAAATCAAAATCATATGCTTGATAGGATGCAATGAAAAGAACACAGCACTGCTTCCAGAATATTCCTGCCAAAGATACATAACCTGAATCTAATCATGAGAAAATATCAGATAAATGTCAATTTGTCGCATTGAGGGACATTCTATGAAATGACTCTGCTATAATCTTCAGAAGTGTAAAGGTCATGAAAGTCAAAGAAAAATTGAAGAATAGTTCCAGATGAAGGAGACTGAAAAGACATGACAGCTAAATACAATATGTGATTCTGAACTAGACTCTTTTGGTCTAAAAAGACATTTTGGAATACCAGAAGAAACTTAAATGAGGTTTGAGGATTGCATGGTGGTCAAACATTAATGTAATTTCCTGATTATGATGGTTGTATTGTGGTTGTGTAAAAGCATGCCCTTGTGTGTAGAAAATATACCCTAGAGTATTCAAGAATGATGGAGTATCAGATTGGCAACTTATTCTCAAATGGAGCAGGGGAAAAAAAGGCATTTGGACTGTACTTGTAACTTTTTATAAGTTTGAGTTGGCTTCAAAACGAACAAACAAACACAAAAAGCATATTGCTAAGATTCATCCAGATTTTTGCATAGTGCTGTAATTCATATGTTTTGACTACAGTGCATTTATTCACTCTCCCATTGATGGGAGGAGGAAACGGGCCTGAGAGTTTATGTGACCAGACTTAGGTCACACAACCAATAACCATGAGAGCAAAATGTCCGTCCAGGCCTTTTGCCTCCCCAAGTCAGTGTTCCTTCTACCAGGTTGTGCGGAAAAAGCTTGTTGGCATGATTATCATCACTAAAAACCCTCTATGGTAAACTGCAGTCACTGCTGATTAACCAGAAAAGGACATGGGAAGGAGAAAAATTGATGAATCATCAACTCTAAATCAGGCTTAAAGAAATTCCACAGTTAAACTCCTATTAGCTGAGATGGGAAGGGCAAGGGGGTGAAGGAGGAAGCAAAGCAGGTGGGCACCTAGGCCCTGCTCCTATTAACAATCAAAACCATTTTTAATCTTCTGAACCCCTTCTGGTGGGAGAGCTCATTCAGGTCCCCACTGCACCTTAGCCATGGTACACACACAATGGATAACCAAGCTTTGACTGCACATACAAGGACAAATTGATGTAATCATTTCTCTAGGTATAGAAAAGAGATACAGGTTCTACTGGAATAAAAACACAGGTTAGTCAAGATCGCGCAGGGTTGAAAGATGGGAATGTGTAGTGTCATTAGCATCGGTGTATATGCAGTGAGTAACATACCATCTGGTACATGACTAGGGCAAAATCGATGTTGGATACACTCCCTCAAACCCTTAGGAAATCATGAAGAAATTCAGGACAGAATAAGAGGGTGTTGGCTATTACTGGTGACAAGGAAGCTCAGCTGTAGGAAGCCCCAGACATCCACAGATATGGGCCAGAACCCAGGCTCTGCCCAACCTCAGCAGATTATTTTTTCTCTTTGATCATTTGTTTTCTCAGCTCCATATGAGAGGATTTAATTGCTTGATCTTTCACAGTCTTCCAGTTCAGATATTCTATGAGTGCTTCTATATAGCACAGAATGGGACCAAAACACTTCCAAAGGCAAAAGAATGGTCTTCCTCTGCCCCTTCTTCTCACAGTCTCAGGATGCTCTATGGAAATGTCATTTTCCATCCAGCCACAGTTATTTAGAGCAAAGAGGATGCACAAAGTCCAGTAGTATTTCCCAAGATGATCCCACAGACCACTAGTCTCATAAGATTCCCTTCTAAAAAAAGCTTCATAGTGTAGCATAAAAGACCCCATTCATAATAGCCACAAAAGATGAAATAGCTAGAAATAAATTTTTAATATTTATTTATTTATTTATTTATTTATCTATCTATCTATCTTGAGAAGGAGCAGGGAGAGACAGAGGGAGGATCAGCTTTACTGAGAGAGAGAGAATCTCAAGCAGGCTCCACACTCAAGCAGGCTCTGCACTCAAGCAGGCTCCACACCCAGTGCGGAGCCCCACCAGGGCTTGATCCCACAACCCTGAGATCGTGACCTCAGCCAAAATCAAGAGTTGGATGCTTGACCGATTGAGCCAGCTAGGCACCCTGAGAAATAAATTTAATAAGAAATATCTATAGAAAGATCTATATAATGAAAATTTTTAAACTCTTTTGAGGGATTCAAAAGGCTTAAACAAATGAAAAAAAGCATTCTATATTGTTGGAAAGGAAGCTGCAACATCAAAAAGATGTCAATTCTCAGTAGGTAATCTATAAGATTAAAACAATTCCATAAATATACCAACTGAAATTTTAAAAAAAAATCAGACAAGCTAACTCCAAAGTTTATTTTGAAAAATAAAAAAAAATGTATAGCCAGGAAAATTCTGAAAAAAAAAGTAACAAGGGAACAAGTTCTATCAGATATTAAAACATACTATAAAGTCTTAATAATTAAAAGTGTGCTATTGATGCATGAATAGAAAATGATCCAAATAACAATTAAAAGTTTGGAAATAGACCTAAATATTCATGGAAACTTAAATAAATAAAAAAGTGGTATTTCAAAATATTGAAGACAAGATGAATTATTTAATAATTGTTGTCAGTACAACAAGTTAACCATCTGGAAAAAAACAGATGTATAAACTACACCTTACCCCAGCATAAATTTCTTTTTTAGATTTTATTTATTTATTTATTTGAGAGAGAGGAGGAGAGAGGGAGAGGGACAAGCAGACTCCTCGCTGAGCATGGAGCCCGATGCGGGGCTCGATCTCACAACTCGGGGCTCAATCTCACAACTCAGGGCTCGATCTCACAACCCAGGGCTTGATCTCACAACCCTGAGATCATGACCTGAGCCGACAAGAGTTGGAAGCCTAACTGACTGAACAACCCAAGCACCCTTCTCCAGTGTAAATCTTAAAAGAATCAATTATTTAAATGTAAAAATGAAAATATAAAAGTACTAAAAGAAACTGTGGAAAAATTCTTTTACAATTTCAGGAAAAGCTTTCTAACTTTGATTTTTAAAATACCCCAAAGTCTTTTTAAAAGGATGAATAATTTTGTTTACATAAAAAAGTTCCAGATGGCAAAAAAACACCATGTTTAAAGATAAAAGGCAAAAAACAAATTAGAAAAAAATATTTTCTACTCATTAAACAAAGGGCTAGGGGTGTCTGGCTGGCTGAGTCGGTAGAGCATGCGACTCTTGATCTCCGGGTTGTGAGTTTGAGCCTATGTGGGGCGTAGAGATTATTTAAAAACAAAACAAAGGGCTAATTTTTGTAATACCTAAAGAGTTCTTATAAATCAATAAAAACAAGACCAACAAACCACTGGCAAAGATTATAAAGAATGCACAGAAAAATAAATACAAATGGCTCTTAAACATGTGAAAGAATGTTCAACATCCTTCATAATAAGAAAAATGCAAATTATTGCTACACCAAGAAAAGTATTCTTCACCTATCATTTTGGCAAATCCCAAAAATTTGATACAGCACACGCATACTCTTTATAGTACAGATATATTAACATGGGAATTCCACTTCTGGAAATTTGTCTCACACATGTAAAAAATATATGTATGAAATTAATTATTGCAACAATGTTTGTAAAATGAGAAAAAATTATGTATTCACAAAAGACAGAACTGGCACACCCATGAAACGCAATACTACAGTGTTGTTAAAAAATAAAGGTGATTTTTAATGTACTAACATGGAAAAAAATATTTGGTAAGAGAACAATTAGGTATATACTAGTGTTTATAATATGATACCCTTTGTCTAGAAATGGATAGAAAATATATATATTAGCTATACATGAATAAAATATTCCTAGGAAAATATATCAAAAAATAATAATATTGCTTTTGGTGAGATAAAGTGGATATGAAGAAGAAAAGGTTCTTGAAGTGTATATCCTCATACATTTTGAATTTTGAACCATATGACTGCAATGCCCACTCAAAAAATTAAATTTATAAGACATCTATAGAATTACCCCTGCTCTAAGAGATCTATATGAACCATCAAGATAAAGGCTCTGAGAAGTCCTATAATAAATAAACTTGTTTTTTTACCTGGGTGGCTCAGTCAGTTAAGAACCTCCTAGAGAATAATTGACTCCCAATTCCCAAGGCCAAACCCAAGCAAGCACAGGTTTCTGATCTTTTTGGGACAAAATTGCAAATGGTGGTGGATTGACACCAGAGAGATAATTTGTCACAATGGCGGGAGTCTAGCCCAAGGATCTAGACTTTGTCATGGAGCTTGAGAATCCAAGGGGAGCTGTTGGTGCTCAGTTCCCTAGGGAACTGGTTCCTAAATCTGTTCTCCCTGCTTCTTCTCTGGTGTGGAAATCCCCTTCCCCCACCAACCCCCCGCCCAATGGAGAAAAGGGCTAAAAAAGCTAAGTATGACATTTCACATTTGTCTCTTTAGTCTCTGAGGCCTAAGAAATTCTACCTGGGGCGGGGGTGGGGTCCTGCTCAGTTTATTAAGAAGAGAAAAAAGTTCTTCAAGATATCACCAAGCTGTGCTGGACCCTCCGGAACATAAACAACAAGCATAAGGATGGTAGGGAGCAACTGAAGCCAGTCAAAGACAGGGCCACTCAGCGTGGCAGTGGCCAGAGGAAGTGACAGGCCAGAGGTGCAGGAGAGGGGGGCAGAGGGGGGCAGGAAGCTCAGAGCTGTTGAAGCCAATGATAGATTTTATCCTGAACTAATTTGCTAACATGAGTAAGCAATACCTCTTTCTGTGAACTTTCACTTCCCCACAAAGTGTCGTACTCACTTTCCCTTAAATATAGCTTGTGTTGCCCCCTTCTCTTTAAGATGTACTGGAAAAGGCATGTGCTTTGGAGTCACACAGTTATGAGTTTAAATTCTGACTCTGTTGCTTTCTAGCTTGTCGTTTTGGATAAATCACATCATTTCTCTAAGCCTTGGTTTTCTCATCTGTGAAAGGGATAAGCCAGCTTTGTGGGTTTATTTTGAACAACAATAATAAAAGGACTAGTTATCCGTTTTTGAGAACCTGCCAGGTGTTCCACATATATGACTATCTCAATCCATCTTTGTAACCACACATTGAGATAAATATCTTTTTTTTCCTTATTGCAGATTAGGAAACAGCCCCAGATGGGTTAAGAAATTAGGCCAAGGTAAGTAGCAGAACCAGGATTTTCAAAGTCAGGTTGAATCTGGCCCCAATATCCATGGTGTTTCCACAATGTAGCACTGTCTTTCACAATGTCAAGTGTCTGAGAGGAGGTGTCTACAAAGCCTAAGCTTTCTTTTTCCCCTCTTCCCTGCAATTCTCTTCCCTTACCCTCCAGGTCTGGCTGTTACTTCACCTTCTTCCAGATCACCCTGGTCAAAAGTGATATTCTTTTACTTCCCGCCGATGATGATCCATACCACTTGTGAGCTGCCTTTTGATTTCTCATCTACAACCCATCTACTGAGGCCAGGTAAAGCTGCTTAAAGCTTTTATTGTGACCTCTCTTTCGTCTAGTGCCTGCCTCTTTCTCACACACCAGCTTGCAGACTTCCCGTACATGGATCTTATTATTTTCTCTGTTCTCTACCCCTGGGGCCTCCCTGGTGCCTTGTACACCCTGCATGAACCGAATTCGTTTAGCTCCTCCTCATCTTGTGTATTAAGAGCTGTAGAAGGAAGGACCTGGAACCTCTCCAGCTGCTTGACTTGGAGAGAATAGCCCCTGTTCGGGGTCCCTGGTGCACCCCCCCATATTTCCTGCCTGGAGGCCCACAGTGACAGATCCCCTCACTTGTTTTCTGCCTCATAGGATTCACTGCTCAGACATACCCAGTAATAAATAACAACCTAGATGATTGTGTCTGGTAGCTAATTGACTGTGTAACATAGGCTACCAGCCTCTGGGGCAGCACAGCATGCCGCTTGTAATTAATCACCCTCATCCCAGCCTGACTAACCAGCTATGTCGAATCACAGAACAATTAGGCATTTTCTGAGTGGGTTTCCCTGCCTGGGTTGGGGAGGTAGAAAATATCCTATTAATTCAGCTTTCTGTAGGTTCTCACAACCATATCGATTCTATGGGAATCAACACTGTGCCAGACACCACTGGCAAGATGAAAGAGAAATAATCTGTGCCCTCCAGGACCACATAACTAAGTTGGGGTTATAAAACAAAATTGGAGTAAATGTAGTTTGAAAGATGTCATGTGAGGGGTGCAAACACATGCCTATGAGATAAGGGTGCATTTTGATTGAAAAAAATGGGTAAATTAGCAGCATGAAGAATCACAACATAGAATAGTGGTTTGTGTTATAATCACCTATGAGAGCAACTCAAAAATATAGATTCCCAAACCCTACCAATAACTATGGAATCAGAATCTCTGAAGGAAGATGAAGTCAAAAATCTCTGTCTTGGTGTTTGAGAAATCCTGATGCAAACATGGTTTGGGGCAGCTACCCAGCCCCATATACTGTAAGCTTTGATGCCCCTCCCATAAGGATGGGTCATGAAAGCTCCCTGAACAATGCAACCCCTCTTCCCCAGCCTGCCCTTCCATAGCTCTCTGAACCAAGGATGCACATCCTACACAAGCTGGGTTCCTTTGGAGTTGAAAGTCAGAAGTTCTAGTTGATTAGCTGAGTGGGCTGGACCTGAAAGGTGAGCTGGAGTCCGAGACTAAGGGGGCCATTTGAGAGCCATGCACAATGAGGAAGGGAGAGAAATGGCTTCTATCCATGAAAACTCTTTAGTTTCCAGGCCTAGTCCTTTATGAGAAATTTATACTTTTTGCAGTGAGTCTCATGAGAACTTCTGTTTCCTTATAAGATGACTCCATTAACTAAAATTTGCTTGCCTAAGTTTTCCTGTCTCATAGGCAATACTGTTTATGGGAGAGAGAACCTCAAAACCGGGGAGACTTCAGAGGCCAGATATTCCATCATCACACCTGATGCAGGACAGATCCTCCCTACTCCACTCTATGTGAAATTGCTTAGCACCATGTTTGGCAGAGTAGATACTCAAATAAGCACCTGGGCCTTACACCTTCTGAGAAAGGAAACTCAGTACCTCAACTGTGGATGTTCCATTAGAAACTCTTCTTGTTATTGGGCCCAAATCTTCCTCCCTATAAATTTTTATCATTGGATCCCCTCTTTGAAACCAAGCAGACTCATTCCATTCCCTTTTCATCATAATTATAATCTTCTGAAATGACTGGAATGCTCAAGTATTTTGAGATGGCTCTCTGCATCTTCCTTTCTCATCTCTTCTTTGACCTAAATATCTTGCTTTGCTCAGCTGTTCTTTCCATGTCCTCTCCTCCAGATCCTTCATCATTCTGGTCCCTCTCAAACTGGTTACTCTAATTTGCCAATGTTCCTCTTGAAGTACAATGTCCAAAATCAGAGATCTCAAGTATATTATTGTCATCTCTGTGTGTTTTATAGTCATTCGAGACAAGACAAATTTGCAGGTCCAAATGTTGGTATAGTCCTTTGGAGTCTCCTTTGCCTTCCACAACAATCTTGTTTCCTTGTTCTTCTTCACAGATTGACCTAGAGTAAAGACTGGAGCAGTTAAATGTCTTTCCCAGAGTCATACAGCTGAACAGTGTGGAGCCTGGTTGTTATGAGCTAACCTGTGTTCCTCCCAAGAACCAACTGTTCAAGTCCTGAGACCCAGTATGTCAGAATGTGACTACATTTGATGATTGGTCCTCTTTAAAGAGGTAATTACAGTAAAATGAGATCATATGGGTGGGCCCTAATCCAATATGAATGGTATCCTTATAAGAAGACAGGATAAGGACACAGACACACACAGAGAAAGACCATGTGAAGAGACACAGGAGGAATGTGACCGGCTGCAAGCAGAGAAGCCTCAGAAGAGAGCAACTCTGCCAACACCTCGATCTTGGGCTTGTAGCCTCCAGAAGTGTGAGGAATAGATTTCTGTTATTTAAGTCACCCAGTCTGTGGTACTTTATTATTACAGCCTGAGCAAACTAACAGACAGGTCTTGGACCTCATCCTTAGATTTCAGTTGCCATGTCTTCTTTGCTTTACTGCAATCTTCTGGCAGGTTTCCTTCCTGGACTATCCTCTCTCAGAGCATGTTGAAGGCATTGAAAAGGTTCAGCTAGCCGCGAGGGGCTGCTGTGGAGGCAGGTGCCCCGGGAGCAGGGCTGAGCCCCAGATGGGCTCGTAGGGGAGGAAGCTGGAAGAGGAGGCCCAAGGCCACCTCTGGTCCTCTGGCAGTGGCCCCATCCCAGACAACCAGGTTTCGTTTTGTGCTCTCCTGTCACAAATGCTGCACTATTGGTTCTGAATTTTTTATCTCCAGATTCTAATTTATGCCTATGCAAAAAAAATAAATTATGCCCAGGATTCAAAAAAAAAAAAAGGCTCAGCTAAAAACTATCCTGAACAAAGTCTCTCTCTGTTAATGTAAAAACAGCACACAGCCTCTGAGGGTTGATAAAGAGAGAGTTTTTGAATTCAGGTCCAGGCACAGGGCAAACACAGGAGAAAGAAGGCGAGCTGGCTGAGCCAAACTTTGAGGCTTTGGGGCCATTTGGGTCTTCCATGATGGAACATGGGCCCAAAGAGAGCTGTAGCACCAAGGAGGATGCCAAGTCATAAAACATCTAGATCATGAGCGTGGGAAACAGATAGACCTCTAGAGGTAGAGGCGGCATAGTAACATGGTTAAGAGTCAGCTCTGGAGTTAGGCTATTTGCATTTGACCCTTGGCTCTATCATTTGAGAAAGTTGCTTGTTTGTTTGGGGCCTCAGCTTTTGTATTTGTAAAATGAAGGAATACCTATCTTATAGGGTTGTTGTTAGGATTACATGAATAAAGTATATGAAGTACTTTAGGACACTGCCTAGCACATAGTTTTAACTTAAACACTTATCTTGTATTCACTATGGTTGCCAGTATCCTAAGCACTACAAATTAATCAACTCATTTACTTCTCATGTATACTCAAAGTGAGGGCAATTGTAATTCCCACTTTACAGGTGAAGAAAATGAGCCATAGAGAAGGTGAGTGATCTACTCAAAGTAAGTGACAGAGTTGAGATACAAGCTCTGGAAGTCTTGGCTCCAGAGTTTGTCTTCTAAACCGCTAAACTGTATAGCACTCAGTAAATCTTTGTTGTTGTTGTTGTTATTATTATTATTATTATTATTATTATTATTATTAGATATATAACCTTGAGCGAATTCTTTGGTCTCTCTGAACCTCAGTTTCCTTATCTGTAAATTAGGGATAGCACCAAGAAATGTTGTGAGATAAAGCCTGAGGACAATGTAATATCCTACGTAAAACATACAGTAGTATTCAAAAGATGTTCTCTCTCTCTTCTCACTTCTTTAGATCTCCTTAAACTTCCTTCTGTGTTTATAGAAACATCCCCGGCCCAAGGATGCAGAGACTGATCTCACATAAAACCTGACCTGTCTCCAGTTTTTCAGTTACTTGGAGCTCAGCTTCACTGTCCGGAGGCTGTATTGTCTGTTCTTTGGCCCCTCGGACATTTACTTCTATTTCAAGGGGTACTGAATATTATTCCACCCTTCTCCCAATCTGGAATGCCCCGAAGGCCCACTTTTGCAGGAAGACTCTTCTAAAGGGTGTGTCTTCCCATTTACTGCATTTTTGTGTGGATGGGAATCTTCTGAAATGACTGGAATGCTCTTTAAAAACACTCAATTCTCATTTGTCTGCTCAAATTTTTTATCCTGTGGACACACCCAACTCTTTCAAAGTGGTTCTAATGTTGGCAATTTACAAAGGACCCCAGAGTCATTCATTGCCACTTTTATGATTATCCAAGCTTTCATGGAATGGTTTAGAGATGAAAACAATGTGCTAGTCATACCATTTGTCCTAGATTTTGCTAGTCCAGTTTGATCTGAGAAGAGAGAAGGCTAACAGCCGATTTGGAGCTTGGCTGTATCCCATCTACAAATTCACTTACAGGCACAATCCCTCATTTCTCTTCCCACCTACTGCCTCCAAGCAATCAATAGTTGGAAGACCAGGATTCTAGTTCCCTTGTTATCCTTACAAGTTCAGTGATGATTTAAATCGGGAGTCAGCAAATATTTTCTTTACGGGACTAGATATTAAATTTTTTAGGGTTTGTGGGCCAGATGTCCTGTGTCCCAACTACTCAACTCTACCATAGTTAGCAAAAGCAGTCGTAGATACTACATAAATGAACAGGCATCCATGTGTTCCAATAAAATTTTTATTTAAAAAATAGGCAACAGGATGGACATGGTTAGGTGACACCTAATGCAATAATAGTGAAAAGCATCTCCATTGCAGAAAGTTTAGAAGAGGACAGAAATGACCACCAAGAAGCAGCAGGTAGCTTACTGCGGTGGTCAAGTGGAAGGCCCGCGTCAGGGTTGTGGGACCTTGCACAAGTAACTTAATTTCTTCAGACGCCAGCTACTTTATCTGTAAAATAGGAATAATTATAATATATTCCTCACAGTGCTAATGGGAGAGCTGGATGGGATGATCAAGGTAAGAACTAGAAACCTAGTCAGCACTCTCTTTGTTAGCTGTCACGGCGAGGCCAGCAGAGTGCTGTGAGTGAAAGTGGACTCAGAGGCCACTGATGAACTGAGGCAGCTTTATCGGTAACACTCCCTGTCTTACAAGGATACCGTCTCAGTCAGTTCAGGCTGCTATAACAAATACCCCACAGACTGGTGGCTTCTAAACAACAGAAATGTATTTCTATCAGTTCTGGGGGCTGGAAGACTAAGACCAGGGTGCCAGTGTGGTCAGGTGCTGGTGAGGGCCTCCTCTAGGCTGCAGACTACGACTTCTGATTGTGTCCCCACATGGCAGAAAGAGGGAAAGATTGCTTTCTGGGGTCTCTTGGTAAGGCACTGCTCCCATTCATGAGGGCTGAACCCTCATCACCTAATCTCCTGCTAAAGTCCCCACTTCCTAATACCATCCCCACTGGGGACTAGGATTTTACATAGCCATCTTGCAGGGACACAAACATTCAGTCCATACAGTGTGAAGAGAATTAAATGAATGAATACATGCAAAAGTGCTTAGAAGAGAACCTAATATATTATAACTGTTCCTGATGCTACTTTTTAAAAATTACTAGTATGGGGGCACCTGGTTGGCTCAGTCAGTTAAGGGTCTGCCTTCAGCTCAGGTCATGATCCTGGAGTCCTGGGATCAAGCCCCACATCGGGCTCCCTGCTTAGTTGGGAGTCTGTTTCTCCCTCTCCTTCTGCCCCTCATTCCCACTCGTGCTCTCTCTCTCTCGCTCACTCTGTTTTCTCTCTCTCTCAAATATATAAATAAAATCTTTTTTAAAAAATTACTAGTATGTTATTGAGAAATTGCTATCCCAGACCCTGAGGTAATTGCTGTTAACGCTTTGGAATATTTCTTTCTAGCAATTTTATATAGTTGTCACCATACTATTGTTGTATACATAATTTATCTTCTTTGTTTGACATTATACGTTATCATGTTCCCATTTTATGAAAAGCCTTTTGCCAAAAGACCATTTTATTTGCTCTATAACAGTCTATGCAGTGGGTTTGCCTTAATTTCCTTAACCTTTGCCCTAGGCCTGAGCATGTTGGCAGTTTCCAGTTATTTTTATCTTAAATAATATTCCTATACATGTCTTGGGTACACAGCTTTTTGTAGACTTTTGGATTCTCTCCTTAGGACAGTTTCCCCAAAGTGGAACTACTGGGTAAAAGAATATGTATATTTTTAAGTTGCTGTATATGTGTGCTCAAATTACTTTCCCAAATGAATGCACAATTTCCAGCACCGTCACAGCATGTGCATTCACCAGACATCAGTTTCCTCATCTGTCAAGTGAGGGTGCTATAAAGTAGAAAAAATTCTACTTTATAGAATTATTGTGAGATTCCAAATGTATGTAGACATGCTTTGGAAACTGCCATGAGATCTACCCCTGTAGTCATTTCTCACTGGCATCTAATTGGGCTAAGTGGCATCGAGGTAGGAACGGTTTTTCAGACACGACCCTCCTCTGGACAGCTGAGCCTATCTCTGGTGTAAACTGTGGTGGTCACATCTGATTCAATTAAGATGGCAGTACATTGTGGCCCCAGCCAGCCTTCCAGCACTAACCACAGTGAGTGGCCGTTGCCATGATTTCATGACTTGAGTAACTACTGTCTTAATTTAGGCTTCTTAAAGAGGAGCACTGTTCACTTAATAAGAATGGTGTGGAGGGGCACCTGGGTGGCTCAGTCGTTAAGCGTCTGCCTTTGCCTCAGGTCATGATCCCAGGGTCCTGGGATCGAGCCCCACATCAGGCTACCTGTTCAGCGGGAAGCCTGCTTCTCCCTCTCCCACTCCTCCTGCTTGTGTTCCCTCTCTCGCTGTGTTTCTCTCTGTCAAATAAATAAATAAAATCTTAAAAAAAAAAAAAAAAAGAATAGCGTGGAACCTTTTCCCCAGTGGGAAACAAACTAACACAATGGCCCAGGAACAAGCACCTTCTACACTTTCCTATGCATGGGTGCTTATGAGTTTTGTGTACTTTATCACATGCCAATCTACAAATCAGCATCAGGTCAGTCAAGGCACCCAAGTCTGAACAAGGAAACCTATGCTTACTTACATCCTGCAACTATGACTTATTTGTTTGACCTTGAGCAAGTTGCTTCTTTTTCTCTGAGTTTCATTTTCATGACATTTAAAAGAAGGATACTCATACTAACATTTACAGAATTCCTGAGACTTAATTAAGATTATATACGTTACAGCACAAATTGAAAATTTAGCAAACTGTCACATAGTAGGTGTTCAGTAAAGGATTACAAAATATAAGTATGTCAAACAGCTAGTATATTGCATATCACCTAGCTGTTGCTCAAAAGTATTTGCTAATGCTATTTCTAGAGTAATCATTTCTTTATTTTCCCAGGACTTTGTTTATTTGTCAACTCTTCCAGGAAGCATTTCTAGAATCCTCCTCCAACTCCTACCTCAGAGAGAATTGTCCTGGTTGAGTAGATGTGCCCTGATTTTTAAAACAATTTAAGGTTTTTTTTTTTAAAGGTAAATTTGTGGGGTTTTTTGTAATGCATAATGTCATGATAAACATGATAAAATCTTTTACATAAAGCTTTCTGCATACTCAAGAATTTATTTTCCCCCCATCATTTAGGATAGATTCCCCAAAGTGGGACTACTGGGTCAATGTGTATGTCCACTTTTAAAGCTTTGGTTCTATATTTTCAAGTTGCTTTCTAGCAAGTTTATACTAATTTTCCCTTATCTATCACTTGCATGCCTAGACTTTCACCTGACCCTAATATATGTGCTGCCTATATACATCATTTATAATACCAGTAACACTATATCATACTTTTATTATGTTTTCCTCCCTGCAGCTGGGAGCTCTTGGGGTAAGATTTGTTGAAATTGGCTGAAGTGTGATGAATGAATGAAAAGGAAGGAAGAAAGGAAGGTAGGAAGGAAGGAAGGAAAGAAGATAGGAAGGGTGGAAAAATGCGAAGGAGGGAGGGAGGAAGGAACAAAGGAAAGAAGGAAGAAGAAAGAAAGAAGAGAAACAGAAAGTGAGAGAAATAAAGAAAGGAGAGAAAGAAACAAAGAAAGGAAAGAAGAGAAATTAACAGAAAAAAGTGAGAACAAGAAAGAAACAGAGAGAGAAGGAAAGAGAGAGAGAAAGAGAGAGAGAGAGAGGAGAGAAAAACGAAAAGAAACAGAGAAGGAAAAACAGACCTAGAAGACTGGACAGCATAAGAGGAATTAAGTATGGCAAGGAAAGAGTTTCTGGACTCAGCGACCAGCACTAATTAGAGCCTCCTATAGAGTACTTTTCCTTGAAGAGAGGAAGGGCAACATGTCACATACCATAAGGTGCATATACATGAGTAAATAAATTGCCAACCAATACATTTTTAAAGGGAGCCCATTATGCTTATTTATTGAAGCTTTCAAGTGTTACGTTGGATCCTGCAATGAAGTAAATTATTAAGCATCTCTGTATCTACTCTGAAAAATATCATGGCTTCTTTTGAGCGTTGTTTCTATTTCTACTCTGAGTCCTTCTTTTTGGGCACTTGGAGCCATTCTTTATATTTATCACTTGAGCTCCTCTCAAGAAAATGCCAGAGACCACCCACTCCCAGTTTCCGCAGGAACTCTGGTACGCAGAAATTCTCAGTGTCTGCTTGATATGAATGTTGAAAATCAAAGTAATGTTTATCCTATTTCTTTTCCTGTGGCCCCTTTCCCCTTTCTCCCTGTTCCCCTGTTCGTCTACCATCTCCTCTTAATTTCTCCTCCAAGAAGACTTGTTTTCTTTCAGAAGCCAGACATTGCAAATAGCTGACCTGGAGTTAGAAGGCAACTGGAGTTGTCAGTCATATGACTGCTTCCCCAACCTGCAGAGATTTCACTTTCAAAGTGAAGTCAAAAATAACTACACGACTCAGTCAAATGAAAGCAAATGAAAGGGCTAGAAAATTAGAAAAGGTTCCAATTCTATTTTTATAAATGCTCTAGCTCATTGATTTCAGTGGATTCATGTTTACTTTCCAATGCTGTCATCCCCAGCTTCCCTGCATGGAACTCTGCGGGGACGGAGAGTGGGCTTCAAAGCCATGCAGCAGCGTCAGGGCCTGGCTTGACCATTTTGGTGCAGGATATCTGTGGGCAAGGGACTCAACCCTGCTGAAGCTCAGTTCCCTCAAACGCAAAAAGGGGATATGAGCAGGACTTATCTCATTAGACTATTGGGAGGATGAACATGTACACGTGTTGAATCACAGCATACTTCCTCACTTTTCCCTATGTGCTGACACTTCTCCCCATATAGAATTCTGTCCATCCTTCAAGGCACAGTTCAAATGCTACCTCTCAAGTGAATTGTTCCCTGACCCACCTCTGACATCATTAGTTACCTGCACATCTCATGTGGCTTATTACTTATTCTGCCCTGGACTTCTCTCGGTCCTAGGCTCCAGCACTTTTTATTTTTAATCCAGGGTGATGGAAACATAGGTCCATCCATAGGTCAATGTTCCTAAACCAATTTATTTAGCAGGGCAGCGGCACTTAAGAACTGGAATGGCAAAGCAGGCTAAAGTTTGTGGCAGGGGGAGAGGTGACCATTTATCAAACATGAGACCTGACATCTCATTTTCTCTGCTTGGGTGCTACTAATGTGATCTTTTTGATGGGTCTAGGCTTTATCCCCTCAACTAGAGTATAAGCCTTTTGAGAGCAGAGATCAAATCATAAGCATTCTTGCCTCTCCCCTTAGTATCTGTCAGAGTGTTTGCAGTAGATTTATTAAGTTCATTTCAACCCAATATTTAGAGATATCTGGAATGTCAGAGGAAAAGTATTTGTTAAGCAAGGAGCCAAACTTGGATGCAAGGCATAGGATTTATTTGGGAAGATGATCACAGCACCTGTCATAATGTGAAAACAACCCTGTTTCCACTGAAGGTAAGTTACATTGCCTTGTCATTCATGCCTTCATCCAGTGAAATACAAAGTGATAGTCTCCTACTATACAGGTCTCTGCTGTCAAAGTTTACACTCAGGTTGAAGAGGTAAAGTCTCTAGACCCACAAAAATGATCCTGGCAGCAGTCCCTAGATTAATGAAAATGAGATGCCAGCTCTTGGGCTTGATAAATGGTATGACTCATCTCAGATTAAGTTGGGTTCTCATTAGCTGGTCACAAGTCTGTGTCCCTCATTCATCTAGGACCTATTCAAGGGCAAGAGCCATGCATTAATCATCTTTCTATTCCAATGTGTGGAACAGTGCTTGGCATTCATTCATTCATAAATTCATTCACTCACCACATTTTTAATGAGCAGCTACTATGTGCCAGGCATTGTAGGTCTCCATCTGGCTCAACTCCTTCAAGGCCTCTGGCTTCCTGAAGTACATCAAGGTCTATTTCAAAGTAATGTCATTTTAATTTAATTCAATTAAACAACACATTTAAAAAATCCTCTGTTGTGTGCTTGGCATTGGGGATACAGCAAATCAGATGGACACAATCCTTGCCCTCAGAAGGCTTTCAGTCTAGCATGGGAAGACAGATGCCAAATGAACAAAAGGTATCCCAGGAAACATCTGCATTGACACACTCAAATCCAACTGTCCATTCCCTGATCCGTTCTTACAACTTGCCCTGCTGTGTGACTCATCTCACTTTATGCCTCTCCTATTCCCTCCAGCCTGACCTACCTTCTGGCCGTGACCCAGCTTCACATACCAGCACTCACCCTGAATCCCTCTTGGTTTGGCAAACTATGAGCAGTTTTTCAAGTAAAAAAGTCATTTCAGCTTGGCTCTGAAGGTCTCCCTCACTCATTTACCCCCAGGGTGTGGTCAACCAAGACTGCCTCCAAAGCAGTGTGTAGTAGTACACACTCACTTTGTAGTTGCTAAATGAAGGCATGAATGAAGAGCCAGTGTAACTTTTCTTTCAGCGAAAAGGTTTGCCAGGGGTCAGCCCTCATGCTATGATAAGTCTACATGCTGCAATTGTCTTCCTGGCAATAGAGCCCTAGCACTCATGGGCGAGGGGGGAGGAGTGCTTAAAAAACCATTTTAATTAGGCAATTATGACAATTAAATATTTGAGACTCAGGGCTCCTAATCCTTATTTGATTTCCACTTTAATTTTCTAATAATGTACGTCTCTGTTCTCATTGTAATCTTCACCTTTGAATTTGTGTGGAATTCATTTGCTCGGGATAATTGCTTCTCCATAAGGCTCTCTCTTGTCACGTTCACAATGATCTAACAGTGAGGGGAGGGGAGACATAAACTTACTGTCATGAGGAAAATTTTCAAGACTGTGAATGCTAGCTTTCTCATTATGTCCCATTAGAGAGAATGAAATAAAGAAGTGACAGGGGGAAAGTATAGCTCTGGACGTTCTGATCAGAGATTATGTCAGTGCATTTCCTCTTTGTCAGAGTGCCTGAACTCAAGATTGAATGAGGAGAGGCCAAGAAGAGGAGAGACAGAAACAAACGCTTACTGAATACCTACTGTCAGACTCTGCACTGGACACTTTCCAGACACAGCTCATTGGGCTGTCCTAACAACCCAGAGAAGTAACTCTTGTTGTCCTTACTCTACAGACAAGGTTCCAGGAGTGCACTGTGCAGGGTGAATTGGCCAATTAGCAACCAAGCTCTAATCCAGGTGTTCCTGAGCCCATAGCCTATGGTCCCTCAACCCCACTGTGCCACCTCCGTTGGTCTTGACTTCAGAAGCTATGTGACCTCAAGCGAGTTACTTAACCTCTCTGAGCCTCAGTTTCTTCATCTGTAAAGTAGAGAGAAACTTCTCTGTGAGAATTAAAGTGTGTAAGACACTTGGCACTAGAAACATAGGAGTTTTACAATTCAAATGAGAATCACTGTTATTATTATTCTTTATCAGAACAGGGTCTTGGGGACTGCATAGGCTCTTGAAGCACTAGGATGTAGCAATCTGATACTGAGACAAAGGGCAAGCATCTAGAGGGTGGTGGCCTCAGACTGGGCAGCAGTTGGAATGGAGCACCACAGGCCTCTTGCACTGGCAAATTCTAGGTGGTGTTCAATTTAGGCTCTCATCTGGCATAGGCTGGGAGACAAGGGCAGGAGCTGAGCTTCTGCAGGAACTGGTGGGAATAAGGGAGGACAATGTCTAGTGCCCAGAGGGAAAACTTGGGGTCCCAGACACGTCATGGAGCAGGGACTCCAACAGTGGTGTAAAGTGAGGCTGTAAAACCGGGATCTGGCTATTAAGACTCTAGGGTTCAAGGAAAGGTTTGGTTCCAGTAACAAGGCCCTAATTCAATCTGTTTGTCCACTGCTGACTGGCCATCACCTGGGCTTCAGGTACTGGGCTGGGGCTGAAGATACAGTAATAAACAAGATAGAATGCCCTCACAAAGCTCCAGGACTAGGAGGTGGGAGAGTCAGGCACATTAACAAATTTCTGTAATACAACATGATAAATAACTCTCATAGAAACATATATATCAAAAGCTTCAGGAAGAATGAGAGGAACAGTTGCTGGAATCACCAGCAATTAGTTGTTAGAACTAGGAATTAAAGTCAGAGACTGATGAGTAGCCGAGTTGCTCTGCATCGAGCTCCTTAAAATCACCCCTCCCTACTTCAGCTGGCAACTGGCCCACAGGGAGAAGAGCTGAAGCCCTAAGCTGGGGGGTGAGGGTTGGGGGGGGATGGGAAGGATGGGGTGGCAGGTAGTCTTGGTAGAAGACCTTCTGTCCTCCACACTCTTCTCTAATAATACTTCTACAAACGCCCTCATGCCTGTTTGGCTACATCCCTTTCTCCTACAAATACCATGGCAGAGATGAGGACTTTGAACTTCACAGAGCTCTCAGTGCCCATTGTGACTGGAGGACTGAAAATATTTACAAAGCCACCAGATTGATGGCTCCATGTCAGGTCTCGCTCAGATCAAATATGGGATGTTGGCTTTGTAAATCACCATGCGTAGTGCCAAGAATGGACAAGAAGCCTACATGACATCAAAGACATTTCCTGTGTCTGTAAATCATGCATGTTTTCTGGAGTACAGGATGTGATGCTAGGAATAAACACACACACACACACACACACACACACACAGAGATGTGTGTGTTCATATTTTTCATCGGCGTACAACCACATAGTTGGGTCCACAGCTATGCCTTTGCCTTTGTGTGCTCATTATTTCAGAGGCACACAAGCTCATGCGCACACACATGTAAATGCAGTCCCAGGCATCCCAATTGTTACTGCAGCATTTGGCTGGGACCAGCAGATGGAAGTCCATCCTAAACCCAGCAGCCATCTTTACTCAAATGCTGTGTTCAGTGCAACTTTAAAAGCACAGCAGGCTCATTACAATGCTATTACCTGGCATTTGTGCAGAGATGGGTGTGATTAGCCCAGCCACAGAGGCAGTGGAGCCTGTCTGCCTGCCTGCTGTGGCCCACCCAACACCACACCTGAGACAAATCGCTCCCTATCTGCCCTCCTGTTTTAACATCAGAACTCCACTAAGCTGCGAATTTGGGGCAAGAGCCTCAGACTTAATTCCAGGACCCTTGAGTTTCTATTCTCTCTTCTGTTCCTGTCTTGCTTTGTGGTCTTCACAGGCCACTTCCTATCTCAACACTGCCTGATCTATAAAATCAAATCTAGATCTAAAATTGGTCTAGATCTAAACTGTTCACCAAAAACTACTGGGGAACTTATAGAAGTAAGTAAAATATAGATTCATGGGCTCTGGACCTCATGAGTCCACATTTCCTTGAGCAGGACCCAGGAATATGTATTTTCACAAACACCCAAAGAACTTCTTCTTTTTTTTTTTTCTTAAAGATTTTAATTGTTTATTTGACAGAGAGAGACACAGCCAGAGATGGAACACAAGCAGGGGGAGTGGGAGAGGGAGAAGCAGGCTTCCCGCCGAGCAGGGAGCCCCATGCGGGGCTCGATCCCAGGACCCTGGGATCATGACCTGAGCCGAAGGTGAACGCTTAATGACTGAGCCACCCAGGCGCCCCCCAAAGAGCTTCTGATATGGATCTGTGAGATGGGATTCCAGAACACAGGATTATGTTTCTAAAGCCCCTTTTTAGCTGCTTCTGATCTTCTGAATGCAGCCCCCTCAATGCCAAGTGCTTTCCACTAACATGAGAGCATATCTATGGGGTTTTCTTGAGATGCTCTGTATTAGTTATTTATTCCTATATAACAAATTATCCCCAAACTTGGTGGTTTAAAACTACAGTGAATATTTATTATCTCTCCTGATGTCTGTGGGTTAGGAATTCGAGAGCAGCTTGGTGGGTGGTTCTGGCTCAAGGGCTGTTATGAAGTTACAGCCAAGATGTTGGCTATGGTCATCTGAAGACTTGACTGGGCCTGGAAGATTCACTTCCAAGATGGCTCCCTCGCATGGCTGGCATCTTAGTGTTGGTTGTTGGCAGAATGCCTTAGCTCCTCTCCACATAGTCCTTTCCAGAGGGTTGCTTGAGTGTTCTTACAATATGGCAGCCAACTTCCCTGAGAAAAAGTGATCCAAGAGACCAAGGTGGAAGCCATGATGGCTTTTATGACCTAGCTTTGGAAGTCACACCTTATAACTCTGCAACAATTTATTGGTCACACAAATCATCTCTGGCCCAATGCAGGAAGAAATGACACAAGAGTCTGAATACCATGAGGATCACTAGGGGCCGTCATAGGGGCTTCATGAGGAAGAAGCTTGGTGAAGAACAGGCTTTAAGGAGGAGACATGTGGACATCCTACACTAATGGCACTAAAAAGATGACTCTGGGAGAACCTACCCAACTGCTCTCTGAGCTCGAAAATCCCCACATCTTTCACAGGTCTGCTTAAGGGATCACACGCCAAGTCCCTAAATTGTGTTTATCTGCCTTTTGACTTTATATACACATCCAAAAGGGCAGGGCCTCCTGCAAACACAGCCCTTGTTAGAAGCTCATTCTGTACCCTCCCCCAAAACCGTAGTCATCAACACTCAACCTGAGATACCAGCCCAGCTATCTTTACAGAAAGGGAAACCAAACATTGTCTCCATCACCCCTACTATTTTGTCAGTCTTTTGCTCTCTCCTGGTCTTATCAAGAGATTTTGCCCTGGGGCCCTTATCAGAGTAAATATTTGATTTAACCTTCCTAATTAAGCTTGACAGCTTGATATCTTCATCCTCACTTCTGGACAAGGAAACTGAGACTCAGAGAGACTACGTGACGTTACAAAGTCACACAGGCTTTCAGAGGTGGGATCCCAGGCAGTTTGGCTGCAAGCCCCTGGAGGAGATGGCTAAGTCCAAAACAAGGCTTTCCACTGCCTTGGCATCAGCAGACCACCCACCCGGGCACCTGACAGGAGCACCGATGCCTCCCCTGCATGGAGTTTCGCCAGAAGCCTCTCCTGGGCCACAGGTCATAGGTAAGCAAGTTTAGAGTTCCTCCAGGGCCCTGGGGCTCCCCACACAGGCTGGCCCCTAGATCTGTAGCTGGAGGGTCCTCGGTCACCCGGCTTTGAGGGGCCAGGGCAGAGGTCATGCCCTCTTGAAACCAGAGAGCCCTGCTCTGCTGGGGCCACGTGTGTCAATGTGCTAATGTTTCATGATTGCGACTCAGTCTCTCACTTTGACACAAGCTGCCAGAGCAATCATTGCAAAGCGATACGTGCCGGCTGCCCTCCGATTGTTTTACAGCCCGCCCTGGCTCCAGCTGCACCAGCCTCTCCTCTCTGGTTTCTTTTCCCTCCCTGTTTCGGGCAGGTGGAGGGGGCTTAGGACGGAGGGGTAGGAAAGGGGGAAGGAATTGCTATCTCTTTCCGTCACCCCCTGACTTCTCCAGCCTGTGTCCCCTCTCAGATACTGCAGCCGCGGTAGGGAGAGGCAGCTGGTTTTTGTCCTGCACCTACGCTGCGCCAGGCACTGTGCTGGGTGCTTGGCACGGCTGACAGACCAAATCCCCACAGAAAACGGCTGGGAAGGGGCACTTCTCCAGCAGCCTGGTGGCTCACTGCATGCTCTGAAGAGAAGGAAGGCTCAGGGGGCAAGTTGAAAGAGGCCCTAGAGATCACTCTTTTCCAGGGACTTCATTTGTCAGTGGTGCCTAGGAGTCTCCTCTCCCAAAGTCACATGGTTTCGTAGCTGCTCAGCCAGGCTGAGAAGCCAGCTTTTCCTTCCCCTGGCCCAGGTTCTTTCGAATACCCCAGGCTCCTTGGCATTCGCCCTCTCATTAGAATCATTATCTGTGGAGAACAGTGAGGAAAGTTAAGGGAAGCGGGGCTGCTATATAGGGCAAATGTATAAAAATTTTATTTGAACATATATTAGAAAAAGCAAGCAGCACATCAAACCTCTGATTATTTTGGAGTTCTGGTTTAGGATGAGGCAAGATGTATTAAAGTGAATAAAGGAGGTGGGGGCTCATTTGAAAGAAAAATAGAAATTATAAGGTCAGTGTATGAGCATATGGGAAAAAAAATCATGAAAATAACAAACAAATAACTGAAGTTAGGAAAATGCCAGTACAGGGCATGGGATTTAAGCCACACGACTTGGACTCAAATCCCAACTGCGTACCAGCTGCCTGATCTTGGGAAAATCTAACCTTGGGAAAACAATAGCAGAATTATTGTGAGACCCAGATTGCATAAGGCACATCAACCCCACAGAATTGCTCTTTTTTCAGGAGTGTGCTAAGAGTGAGGGCCAAGCTGAGGTGGGTACTCAGGGTTTAGGGTACAGTGGGTCTCTGGAATATCGAGTTTGCACTTGGCATAACATGAGCTGTGGGAACCACAGAGGTGGTGGTGGGGCTGGTCCTGAGCTGATCTGGTTGCCATGGAGTTGATGGAAGATGACTCAGGAAGCATGCATGGATGCAGCAGGGTGGGTCCCAGAAAGCCAGCAAGTAGGCGTGGCCCTCATCTAGAGAGAGTGACTGGGGGTCTGGACTGTGATATGCAGGCTTAGAAGAGTTCTGCCAAGTGGTAAGGTACACTGGTAGCCATGGAGCAGAGCAGCAATGGGATGTATACGTCCATGTGAGGCAAGGACACCAGGTGCTTCAGAACTCCAGCTCCTCAGCATCATCATACCACATGGTCTACTCCTGTCCAAGGCATCAGCTGCCAGGAGGGCTGTCTTCCCCGAGAGCAAGAGTTCTGAGGTCTGACTGCCTGGATTCATACTCTAGGCCACCTTCTCTGAGCGTTAGCTTCTTTATAATGTGGGATAATAATTCTACCTACTTTGTAGTATTGTTGTAAGGATTAAACGAGGCAGTGCATGGGAAACACTCATAGTGCGTGGCATATAATATGTACTCTCTGCTTTATCACCAGTGTCATCTCTGCTTTATCACCAGTACCTAGCACAGTACTTGGCCAATGGGAGGTACTTAGTAAATTGTGTTTAACGAATGTCTAGTTTAACTCTTCACCATGGACTACATCAGCCCTCAGCCTTACTAAAGCAGAAGTGCTAATCCTGCTGCAGTTTGACGTTAGAGAAGAGAATGAAACTGGCCAGGATGACCCAGAGTCTAAGACAAAATGTGTCCAAGGTCTCATTCATATCTTCTCTGGGATGCCTTCCAGATGACCTGAGATCCCTGCTTTTCTGGGCTCACAGGTTCTTGGAGGGGCTGTTGTTGCTTAGCCACTTACCATACAGATGGAGTTCAGAGAGGCCTGTGACTTGTGGGGAATTAGTGATAGGGCAAGGACTAGAACCTGGATTGCTCATTCCAAGCCAGAGCTCTCTCAGAAATGCCAAATGACCTTCCTTCCTGGTGTCATCTGCTCCAGAAAGCTGGATGGAGGCCTGGCTGCCTCCCTCTAGTAGCCACAGACAGCTGGTGGGTCCAGCCCCACCACCACTTCTGTGGTTCCCACAGCTCATGTTATGCCAAGTGCAAGTTCCTTCCCTGGAACCTTCCAGCAGGAAGCCTTGTTTGTTTTCTGATTTTGAATAGACTGGACACCCTAGTCACAGACCTCAGAGGGTTTAGGAAGGAGAGAGAGTGTTTTGCAAATGGAAATACAAATACAGGCCCAGCAGGAAGCAAGTACATGCTGCTTGTCCTTGTTCTGTGGGGAAAGGGGAGAGGAGTCAAAGGCCTGGGTCGCACCTGCAGGAAGAACCTAGTTAGATGCCTGGCAGGTCCTGGATCTGCCAGAGGCCTGACTGGGGAGGTGAGACTTGGGGAAGGGGCAGCTACAGTCAAGGAGGCCGAAGTAGAGTAATAGGATCACACATTTTAATATTTATTAAGATTCCTCAGCACCATTCCCCATAATAACTTGGTCTAGGATAGAACCAAGAACCTGCATTTTTATCAAGCACCCTAGTGAATTCTGACCACCTTGTTCTGCAGACCATTTTTTTTTTTTTTTAAGATTTTATTTATTTATTTGACAGAGAGAGACACAGCGAGAGGGGGAACACAAGCAGGGGAAGTGGGAGAGGGAGAAGCAGGCTTCCCGCAGAGCAGGGAGCCTGATGTGGGGCTCCATCCCAGGACCTTGGGATCATGACCTGAGCCAAAGGCAGACGCTTAATGACTGAGCCACCCAGGCACCCCATCTGCAGACCATTCTTTAAGAAACACAAGAATTTGACTAAGTCTGACTTGCTGTATGACCTTAGGCATGTTATTGAATCTCCGTGAACATAAAATTTCTCACCTGTAAAATTGATACAACAGTAACATATTTCTAGGAGGGTTGTTTTGAAGATAAAATGAAATAAACTTGAAGGACAGCACAGGGACTGGTATGTTGGAGGACCTCAAAAATGGTATTTATTAATGTAAGAAGTGAGAATTTTTTTTCCAGAAATTGTCCAAGAGAACTACTCATTGAGAAATAGTTAAAGCAAGAAAAGAACTAAGCTTCCCAGAAGATTATGTGTCTTCCCTGGGGCGTGAGCAAAGAACAGATGGCCCAGGGCCACCAAGTCCTTTGACAGTCGTGGAAAGGTATCTCCAGATACCACTTCTGGAAGAAGGGAGGAATGGGTGTCAGGGAGAGTTCTGAGAGAACAAAAAGTGTAAACTGGGAAAGAGAGAGGCAGTGGAATGGTGTCAGTGTATGAATAAATTGGGAAAGAGAGAAAAAAGGATTTTTAAAAAATCTGTGTGAGTTATGAAAGGGATCCCCTTTACTTTTTTTTGGAAAGAAAACTGAAAAATCAAAATGCATTTATAATTATTTTTGGCTCTGGTCTGTACTCTTTTGTAGATGACTCTAGGCATAGACTGGACCATATGGGCTCCCAGCTATATTAAGGTTATATTACACTTCCTTGAAGCACTTGCCACATATTCCTCATTTGGCTGTGGATCTACTAGAGGTCTCTGCTTTGAAGCTTCTTGGATAAAGTACTTCCTGAAGTCTATCCATGAGCTCCACAGAGGCCCCACAGAGAAGACCTAGGCTTAGCTCAAATACTTCCTCCAAATATATGAAGGCTTTTCATAAAGCGTCTACTGTGTAGGTGTTTTTGCCAATCCCCCAGGCTGATCTAGAGGAAAATAACATGGATTTAGCTACAATAGCTTAAAATGCAATTCAATATAGAGGTTAAAAGTGCAGTCCTGGAGATAGATTGTTGGGGTTTCTATCCATTCTCTACCACTTACTAACCAAATGACCCTGGGAAAGTTCCTCAACCTCTCTGTACCTCAGTTGTCTCCTCTGTAAAATGGGAATAATATTAGTACCTACCTTACAGTTATCATTCCTGTGATGATCAAATGAGTAAATATTTCTGTGGTACTTAGAATAGTACCAGAAACACAGTAAGCATTGTATTAGTGTCAGCTATTAATTTAATTGATTGTCCAGGAGAGGAAACCATGAGATAAGCTCTCGATGGATGTCATATTGCTCTAAGAAGTAAAAGGAGTAGTTTAGACCAGGGTTTGGGAAACCATTGCTACGTACCCAAGGATGCAATTAAAATATTACTGGCACATAATGGCCAGAGATGTGGAGAGGGACCTACATAATTACAACTTTATGTGCACAACTTAGCCAGGCAGGTGGAAAGGAGGCTCTGGCATTTTGTACCCAAGACTGTGTTTACCCCTACTTCACGTGTTTAAATGGAGTGATATACCTATACCTATACCCTAATCAGCCAGAAAAAAAGTTGGAAGCCCCCAGGCTTTGTTTCTACTCTGTCTCACTCCACAGTCTGTTCATGTTCTACTCAACTTTTGACTGTTTGTCTTTCCATTCTGCTTCCAGCCCTGCTTTCTCTTTTTAGGATTTAGCCTCCACCATTCAGACCACTCAAAGGAATCAACTTTTGCTCACTTGACATTTCCTTCTATTCCTGGCTGCCTGGTTAACATGCTCCCTTAGCCTCTGAGCATCAAAATTTGCCTAGGTCTACACAGTCCCCCTAAGTGGAAATCCAACGTCCACTACCATCTCCCTCACACTCACTTCGAGTAAGGGAGAAAAATGAGAATGACTTTGGAAAGTTGCCTGCTCCCCAAATGAGTTGTCTACCTACCTAGATAGGACCAGGTGTGCCTTACTGGCTCCAGGATTGTGTAGAATCCACTCCCAGGCCTCATCACCACTGCCTAGAATTGAGCCTTTTCTACATGCCTCCCACTCCAAAGAACCCTGAGACGCGATGTTAAGTAGTTCACAAACTGTGGTGCCTGCCCTCTGGGAGCTCAGGTTCAGAGAGTCTGTGATCCAAGGGGTCTCCCTGCCGAGGGGTCTTGGGCAAGTCACAGAAGCTCTTTGCATCTAACATCCCCCTCCCCCGGAGAGGGGGGTAGTTCCCATTGTTCAGTTGCCATTGCCAAAGGGAATTGCCAAAACCAGTACTCCCATAAATGCCTCTTTGAGGCAAACACCTGGCATTGCAGGATGTGAAGGGCATCTCAGTTCATTCCAGGATTGGGTGCACTCCAAGGCCTCATTAACTCTTCTCTTAGTGGGTTCTAAGATGCTGGAAACATGCTTGAATGTGACTGGGGCTGACATCTAGCCACAGCTGCCCCAGAAGGGAGACTCTTCGTGTCATAGCTCCCCCTCCTCCCCCAGCTCTGGGTTTGCAACCAGCACTGAGGGGACTCAGAAGTGGCTCCCTTTAGCAGCACGAGGTGTAGGAGCTGGGTGGGAGTGGAAAAGTTGCTAACAAGCAGCTCACTTGGCCCCATCCCAAGTCCCAGAACTCCAAAGGTAAAGCCGAAATGGCGGGTTGTTTTCTCTTTCTTACAGAAAGCAAATATTGTAACCAGGGCCTGCTCTCCATGGCAGTTACAACTTGTTTGACATTTGAGTTAGCGGTGCTGAAAAGAGGAAAATCCACCCTGGAGGAAGGAATGCTGTTTCCGTGGCTAATTGACTGGCTGACACCTCCCCACCCTAAGCTCCCTCCCCCGCAGGCTGCCAGGCAGCCTAGCTGGGTTATTTGCCACGGATGATGGCCTCAGCAATTTATCGCACAGGCCAGAGGAATGCCAGGCTGCCGAATCTGCAGTGTGTTCGCTGCGGTTTAGGGGAGCCATTCTCCAGCTCTCAGTGGGCACATTTGTTCGCTAGCAGAAGAGTGTCCAATTGCAAAACTGGAATGATCTGAAGTAGGCTTTTCAGTAACTGGTACCAAAGTGGGCCCTGAGCATTTACAGGGGAAAGGCATGACAAGGCAGCTCCTGAGGTTACTCCTTCTCTTCTTCTTGGGGGACATGTTGTCAGAGGCTCTTTGGTCCAAGTGACAGGCCACCCTATAGGAGCTTATCTCCTGCCCCTGGAGGCACCAGTCATTTTTCTCTGTCTGGGGTCGGGCCTTTTCAGTAGGACCATCCACTGAGATTCGTATGTCCAGCAGAAATTCCAGTAAAAAACTAAGTCACCTGGCTTCTGAAACTTTGCCTGCATTTGAATTACCTAAGGGAGGATCTTAATAAAATGGAGATTTAGATTAGTAAGTCTGAGATGGAGCCTGATAGTCTGCATTTCTAACAACTTCCCAGTGACGCTGATGCTGCTGGACCTCAGACACTCCCTGAGGAGCAGGGGTCTAGAGTAGTTCCCCAAGTCTATCCTATCACCAGAGACACCTGGGGGTCTCCAGCCACCGAGATTCTGATTTAATTAGTCTGGGATTGAAACAGAAGAGTTTTTGTTTGTTTTAAATCTCCTTAGTATACACTAGGGAGACAAACATATACTATAGGTTTGAATATACATCAACCACTTCTGGAAGATGCACAAGAAAAAGTAATAGTATTTGTTCCTGGGAAAGGAAACTAGAGGACTGAGATGATTATTCACTGTATACCCTTCCAAATTCTTGCATTTTTTTGAATGAGTGCATATATTGCTTTTTCAAAAGCATTAAAACAATTTTAAAAAAAAACCTCTCTGAGTGATCCCTATAATCACCATGTGTTATGGGCTGAATTATTTGCCCTCAAAATTCATGTTGACAGCCTGACCCCCAGTACCTCAGATTGTAGCTGTATTTGGAGATGGAGTCTTTAAAGAGATAATTAAGGTTAAATGAGGTCATATGGGTAGGCCTTAATCCAACATGACTGGTGTCCTTATTAGAAGAAGAGATCAGGACACAGGTGTGCACAAAGGGAGGTTCGTGTGAAGACACAGAGAGAGGACAGCCATCTACAAGGCAGTGACAGAAGCCTCAGAAAGAAGCCAACCTCGGCAGCCTCTTTATCTTGAACTTCTAGCCTCTAGAACTGTGAGGAGATAAATTTCTGTTGTTTAAGTCACGAGTCTGTGGTCCCTGTTATGGCAGCCCTAGCAAACTAATACATCAGGTTTCACCATCCCTTACCTCGTGGAGGAAGCAGTAGGTCTGGGAGAAGAGAGAGACTAAACCTGCTCAGACACCAACTGGCCATGAGTCCTCAGGCAGGTCACTTCTGCTTTTGGTCCTCAGTTTCCTCACATGTCAAAGGAAGGAGTTCACCCATGTGATCCCTACAATTCCTTCCTACTCAGAAGTGATGGTTTGCTATATATGTGAAAGGGCATAGAAGCGGGCAGCTTTGTTGAGTGATCATCTATTAGAGCCCAATGAGTTTTCAGTTTTTTTAAGTATGAATCCATTTTTAAACATAAACCATTACGCAAAAGTCCAATATAGAAATAAGTGGACTAAAATGGAGCAACTCTGGTTGAAGTAGCTAATGTTGTTCCAGTTCCCCTTTGCCTTTATGGTGGACCCTGCATCACTTCTCCATCAACCACCAGGGACTGTTGAGTTATAGTCTGAGAACCACCTACTGATCTAATCCTGTCATATTCCAGTCATGGAAACTGAAGCCCCGTACTGTTGAGTAATCACCTCCGACTCACCTCATGAGTCAGTCTGAAAGCTGGGCTCTATTCCTGACTGTCTGGCTCATTAATCTTTTCTCTGCATTTTGTGAGACATTAAGAATAATTTGATGTTGCCAATAGCATACAAACTATAACTTCTATTTTTCCTATAAAACATGATCAATATTTATTTGAGATGCAATATTTTACCAGAGAAGCCAGATCTAGATATATTGTGTACATGTATGTCTATATATGTCTATACATATAGACATAAGTGAGTTTGTATACACCCAAAATACTACAACTTACATTGAAATTCCCTGTTCTCTTCTGAAACTCAGCAGGCTACCCTGTCTCCTAGGGCTAACCTCTGTCAACCTTGTGTGATTATGTGGGATACACAAAGGTGGGGAGAAAGAGGTAGAAGCGAGGTAAAAATTCTCAAATAGATTTGAAAAAAGGGAAAGTAACAAAAATATATCATAAAAAATAAAGAGACCTCAAGGAAAGAAAACATCACATAATGTGGACTCTACGTTTCTTGGCTCCAGCTTCCATTTTCATACCTTGTTTCCTTTAAGAAAACCTAATTTTCCCCCAAGCTGTCTCCTGATTGACTTTCACTTGATATGGTTACTTGATAGCACCGATCAGTTAATCCTTCCATATGGTTAAAATTAAACCACCAATCCATGCTCATTTCCCCCCTGATGCTTGCTAATTTCTTGTGAAGATTATCCTTCCAGCTAAATTACCCTCATTCCTTTATCATCGCGTCCATTATTTCCCCTGGAAACTGTAAGGGTTCTTGGGGAATGGGAGACTTGGTGGAGACTTCCTCTGTCTTGACATACTGCACACATTTATGCTTTCCCAGGTTAGGCGAGAGCCTGGCCGAGAGTAAGGGCTTTACATTCAGTGACCTCTTAAATTTCCTATAACCTGGGGACTGGTTATGTGAGACCTTTGCTGTGATGTGGGTCTTGCTCCCAGAATTCTCTGCTTCTCCTCTGGACTCCAAGGCTTAAAGCAAGACAAATAGTCTTCTGTGTCATCCTGACCCTGAAGGCCAATGCCATGAAGTTATTTCCTTTCAATGGTCACGGATGTCGATTCCTAATACCTCACCACGGTTGCCCCAGAAGAATCTGATCTGGCCCCTGCAGTCCCAGCCTCAATGTTTAGAATAAGCGTTTTTCATAAACTAAGGGTACCAAGCAAGATTTGAATATAGGCATAAGAGTAAGTTATCCAGATCATTTTGAATCTAACCCAACGACTTACCTAATTATTGAGTTTAACCAACCAACTCCATTGGCTTTCTGATGGAAAATGCACAATTTATGAGATTTTCAGGTTTAGCTTGAGTCTTATAAGGTTGACAGGCCCTTGACCCTGAATAGTCATGGTAGACACAAGTGCTCCTACATCCCCAGATGGGGTAAGTTTTGGGCCCTAATAAGTTAAAATTTTGAGCACTATTTTCAATTTTCTGCTCCCGAGGTTGTTTCTCATTTAGGCAAACACCCACTGGCACCAACATGAGCAAGCCCGTTATTTTTTTCTTTTTTTAATGACTCTTGTTATTTCTTTCTGCCGAAGTTGGCTGTACACAAGCCCAGTCCCACACAGTACAAGCAAAGATAAGATTCCTGCCCCAAGGGTTCAGCAACCTCATATTTTCCTCTCTGCTGCCTCTACTTTTGTTCCAGTGTACCATGAGTTCTAAAGCCTTGGCGGTCCTGAAACACTTTACTGTGTTTTGTTTTGTAGGAAAGACTTGGGTTTTATGGCTGTGGGTTATAAAAGGTTTTTTTTCTCCCCTCCACTGCTCCCCCCAGGGAAATTTGATGGGTGTGACCATTACCAACGAGCCCTGCTGGGAAAGTCCAGGCCATGGTCAGCTTTCAACCTGAGCCATGACTCTTTCCTTTTTGGCTGTGGCCTGGTACTAATTTTGTCCCCCTCAGGCTGGCTTTGTTTATTGGCATTAATGTTTCATATTAAAATTTAATATTTAACTTTTGCTTTCAATATTTAATGTTCTGCATCTTACATTTGGATGTCTCCCTTCTGGGAGCGGTCAGCTGCACTGCGTGATGCAAGAACAAATCCCTTTGACTTCCAGTAAAATGACCCCCACCCCCTTCCTTCCTTTCTTTCATTGTTCGCCATCACTCTGCATTCGAATCCATCATAGGAACTACCTGGAGAACACTTCTGTCTTTTGCTCACAGATGCATGCAACACATATTTATTGTGTGTCAACTTTGTCAGGTATTATAAAAAGTACTGCTAGGGACCACAAAAATAAATAAATAAATAAATAAATAGACCCAAGTCCTACTTTGAGCAAGTCAGAGAGAAAGAATCATACATGTAAGGTGATAAGGGTTAAAGTTTTGTAGGAGCACATAGGAGAGAGAGACTACCTTTGCCTCCGGAACTCTGGAAGATTTTTCCAGCAGGGGAGTGATCTGAAACAAGTCTTAGAAGGAACAGAAGGGCTGCTCAGATCGGGCAGAAAGAAGAAGGTCATTCTATATATGGTGGGCAAAGACATCAAAATGTAAAAGCATTAATGATGATTAATAGTGATGGTGATGATGTATTTGTGGAATAGGAAGGAAATTAATAATTACTGGAAACTGGGCTGCCTGTGTGGGAGAGGCAAGCAGAAGGGAAGATGAGCCTGTTGACATGGTTTGGTACTCAATTATGAAGGACTTTGCAAACCATAATAGATGGTTTGAGCTTAATCACTTATCAAATAAACCTGTGAGAGACATTTGCGGCAAGCAAGAGTCCTGGGAAATCTCTTTTGCAGAATATTGTGGGAAACAGCCTTCATTGGGGAAAGAATCTGGATCCAGAGCATAGAAAACATATTTAGCCTTTCTACATGGGATAAAGAGAACTATTATTTCAGATACCTGCCTTTGAGGAATTTAAAATATAGTTGGAAAAATAAAGCAAATACCAAGAACCAATGAAAAAACAATTGGATGTATCACCTAGTGCCTGATTGTGTGGCAAGAACACAAATTCCTGTGAAGTCAGAAAAGGGAGCTTTATATTCCAACCATCTTTCCTTTGAGCCTTTCCCTATTTGATGAAGGTCAGCTTCACAGATCATTTGCTCATCCACAAGAAAAGGAGTTGTAGGGTCTCAGGGAGGTATGAGCAAAAAGAGAAAATTAAAATAAGTAAGCTGGGAGAACAGAACTAGAGCCTGGTAACTTGAAGGGACCACTATGTGAGCAAAACAAGGAGTAGACAGAGTGGACCAAGATACAAGTGAATGAAGTAGAACAATTCAAGACTAAGGTTGTATATCCTCAGTGTCAGCTGGAGTATTTTCGGTGTGCCTTACTGAGCTGATGCCAAAAATCTTTTTTTTTTTTTTTTTAATGAAAATATCTTTGTGGGGGATGGGCAAATAGGTGATGGGCACTTGTGATGAGCTCTGGGTGGTATATGTAACTGATGAATCACTAAATTCTACTCCTAAAACCAATATTACACGGATATGTGAACTAACTAGAATTTAAATAAAAACTTTAAAAAAAAAATCTTTGTTTCTGCTGACTATAAATGTAATAATCTTTGTAAAAAGTTTATGCTTTTTTTCAATGCACAAATACATAAAGTAGAAAGTAAAATCCTCTCCTACTCTACCTTTGAACAAAGACTGTCAAAGCATATGCACTTAAAATATATATCAATACATATTGTCAAATGGGCTGAATGTTGAAGGCTTTATGAAGAAATGACACTGTCACCCTGGGTCTGTAGTTGACCAGGGGGGTTAGTAATCCTAGCTAGCATAGCCAGGCATTAGTAAGAGAATGTGCTGGAACTGGAGGCTAGGAGCAGAGCTCAGCAGGCTTCCAAATTGGTAAACCAAAGGCCAAGTAGGTATCTGGATCCTGAGAATAAGCCACAAGTCAGAAAACCAGCAGGAAAATTATCACAGACAGAGCTCCACTTGGAGGAAGTGTCCATCTGCATGAGGGGCTTCTCATACAGACAGCTTGGGAGGAACTTCTACGTAGTTGGGCAAATAAACATGGAGTGAATGACAGTTTATTGGAAAGAAGACAGACTTTGAGGCTATGAATAAGGTCTGCATCTCAGCCCTGCCGCCCATCAGCTCCCTGTCTTGGTGTTTTTATGCCTTTGAGCCTCCTTTTGCCCTTGTTATAGATGTGGATGATCAGACCTGCCTTACCAAAGTCATAGAGTTACAGTGAGAATCACATAACACAGTCATTCACTCAGCAAATGTGTGTTGAGTGCCTACCTTCTTCTAGGAGCCAGAGATAAAGAACAAACAAAATAGACAAAACTCCCTTCCCTCAGGCAGCCTACATTCTAGGGAGTTCAGAGTATGTCAAAGTGTTTTGTACCCTGCTGACTGCTGATCTAACATGAGCTGCTTTGCCCCTGGAATAAGAGGACGCCTCTGTGCTAGTGAATGAACTTGCTAGCATCTGAGCTGTGAGGAAAGCAGTGAGTGGGGTCTCACAGACATGGGGCTATAAAGGGTGCTTGGGATCCAATTAGGCAGAAAGGAGGGAGAAGGATTTCTAGGAGGTTGGAGGAATGCATATAATGGTGGGAAGCAGTGGGTTGTCTAGGAAGAAATACTGACTTTGAAGGACATGGGCCATTGCTTCATGGAATCCCTTCACCAGGGGCCTGCTGCTTATTTTCCCACAAGAGGCGAAGATCACCACAAGTAGGGTAGGACTTCCCGATAGAGCTGGTACAGCAAGACATCCAGGTGCTCTGAGCAGCATTGCAGGAAGGAAGCCTGCAGACTCTGGAAGGATCCACTACCACTCGGGGCACTGCATCAGCCTCGGTGCTCTTTTTCTCAGGTCTATTGGGCACATAGATTTTACTTCGGCTTACAAATCTTTGACCAACTTGGAGCTGTAGAGGAATCTGGATGGAGGGCGGGTCTAGGTGAGAGAGGGCTTTAAAGTGATGGGTATTAGGGAGGGCACGTACTGCATGGAGCACTGGGTGTTATACGAAAACAATGAAGCATGGATCACTACATCAAAAACTAATGATGTATGGTGACGAACATAACATAATAAAATAAAATTAAAAAAAAAAAATAAGGTGTCATTCACAGAATGACACAGAAAAGGAAAGGAGGAGGAGAAACTAGCACCGGATAAACAGCAACTGGGGGACTGTTTATTTACATGATATTCCATTTACTCAGTCCTATTAACAAATAAGAATAACCAGTATTTTTGAATGATTATTATGTGCCAGTTGTCAGCTTTTTATACACATTATCATATGAAATCCTCTCAACCACCCTCATTCATGTAACAAATATTTACTGGGCCTTTGCCATGAAAGTCAGATATTGCTACTGTCTCCATTTAGCAGATGAGAACATAGACCTCAAAGAAGTTAATTTTTCCAGGTTTACTTAATCAGTCACAGCGGTAGGATTTGAACCCACATAGTGTGACCTAGACATATAACTTTTATGCATTAGGCTATATATTAGGATTCTGGCAGATCTTAGTGCTTTAAAACATTCGCTGTTATATTTTATTAGCATCATTGCCGTCTTCGTTTTACAGATGATGCCACTGGAGCCCAGATAGGTGACATACTCTGTTCAAAGTCACACAACCAGAAATTGGCTGAGCTGGGATTTGAACGCAGGTCTCTCTGACCCCTGCAGCCTACTCTTTTTGCTGCACAACATTGCCTCCTTCAGGCTGATCCCCCGCTGATTCAGTAATGCTTCCCTTTTTCCCTTTGTACATGTCCAAAGGCAGTCATAGCCTCTTGGGTACAATTGCAAATACAGCTGCCAATAATGGTCAAGAGGTCCTGATGCTTTGCCAGCTTTGTCACAAGACCACCTTACCCTTCTCTCTTGTAACCTCCGTCTTCCATCACACCCTGCTTTCCAGACCTGCATTTGGTTCTCCCTGGGTGAGAAATGCTGGCTATACATTGAGGCCACTGTCTTTACTGGCCCCAGTGAGACTGAGGCTGACATGACGGGTCCTGACTCGCTCAACAGCCTGTAGCTTGCCCTCAGGCCAAGAAAGACCTGTGTCTAGCACGTTCCACCTTAGTTTCTCCTTTCTCCCTAAACTCCCCAGCCCCAACGTCTTTCCCAGTGTGTTTGCTGTGGTGAAGCGGGGCAGCTGCCGAGGAGCAGGATGCCTTGGGGTGAAATGACCCTGCAGGTCACACCCACTAGCCTGGCTCTGGGGTCAGCCAGGCCAGCCCCTGTGGGGCAGCGGACACTCCAGGGTTCTGAATTCCCTCTGGATTATTCATGAGTGCACACCACCCCCTCTGACAGTCACAGGTAAATCCCAGATCGAATTTTTCTCTTCCCCTGAAAAGAACCCTATCAATATCCCTGGGGTCAGGCAGACTCACCATCTAGCTTTTCTTACCTGGGCTGGGGGGTACTTGGAGGCCACTTGGAATTTGCCAGCTCGGATTAGGTTTCCACCTACTCATTGTGTCCTGGTGAATGAGATCCAGGAGTTAGGGGGTGCCCTCAGAATTATTTAATGGTTTGGGGTAACCTGAAGGTGGTTTCTGTACTTTTCCAACCCATCTTATTGCTGTCCAGCCCTCCCTGCACCCAGCCACTGGCCCTCCAATCTTTCATGCACACTTATGCCACACCTACCTTCCTTAAAGACTTTGCACACATCCCCCTGTGTCTAATGCCTTGTGGCTCTGCACTGCTTACAGGTTCGTCCCAGTCACTGATGTTTCCCAATCACATCAGGCATGCCTCTAGTAATTTATGCTTTAAAATAGTGAAAGTAGTCATATTTGGAAATAATCTAACTATTAAAAGGAATTAGAACAGATTGAGGGTCATCTCTATTGTCTCATCCTCATGTAATTGCATTTTGATATGATTCCTTATCACACATTTTGATATGCCATCATAGCACATGGCCTTGCCATGTGATTCTAGAAAAAGGACTAAGACTCAGTTTCCTCAACTGCAAAATGAAGGTAAAAAGGGTACAAAACTCACAGATTTATTCACTGAACAAAGTTTTATTGAGCTTCTACCATGTTCCAGGCACTGCAGCTTATGTCCTCCTGCATAGTTGTGTCAGTTACAGTGAATAAAGCAAACATCTCTGGGCTCACGGAGCTCACCTTCCAGTGGGTCCTGGGAAAGATTAAATGAGATAAAGACAGTTGACATTTGTTGAGGGCTCAGAACCCAGCCTGGCAAGTGGGAAAACCTCAGTGGGCATTCCACATGCTTAATCCTTAAAATAATCTCGTGACGTAGCTGCTATATTTCTCTTTTTTTTTTCTCCCTATTTTGTGGACACACATAAATGAAGAATAATGGCCCAAGTAATTTGCCCAAATTTAACATCTAGCAAGTGACAGGATCTGAATCCAGGCAACCACTATTCTTTGTTGCATCTGCATTTGAACTTAAAACGCTTAGTACAACACCTGGCACATAATAAGTATTTAGTCAAAGCTATTGCTTCGGTCCCATTTTCATTAGTATTTTCAAACTCAGGGAAGTGCTTATAACTCATTTAATCTGTTACGTATATTCTTTTGCATAATTGTGCCAATTATAAATTGTGGTAGTGCTTATAAGTGCCCCGTGGTACTATTTGTTTACTTTCGTGCAAAATATTGTTTGATTTCCATCAAACTCTGAACACATCATGAGAATGTATTATACACATGAGTGTCTTCTGCCATGTCTGATGTGGTAGGAGAGGAAAAAACACTGATGCTCCAAGTAAAATCTCAAAGAAGTCACAGTAAGGAAGTGTGATGAAGTAGAAAAGGCATGCATGGACTTTGGTACTGGATAAGTTGGTACTGGTTCAGATTTCCAACTCTGCTGCTTGTTAGCTGTGTCTGTTTCTGTGAACAGCTTACCTTCTCTGAGCTTTCCTTTTCCTGTTCTGCAAAACGACAGGGTTACCTCAGGTATCGCTCTGGTCCTTTCCAGCCCTCAAGTGTGTGATTCGAGGTGTAAGTACAGAGTCTCATAAAGCTTTTCCTTAATCCAATTTTCCTGAGACAAATTGCTAAAGAAAGACTATTAGGCCAGAGGCAAAGAACATTCAGTGACAACAGCTTTGAATTCCATTACTAATAGAAAACCAATAATGAACATTGAACTTTTTTCAGGTGCCCTAAAAATAATTGGTCATGGATTTTCTTTCACAATGTAGGGGTTTAACCTCACACTTTGCATGTACATGTTGTCAGTTGTTTAAACGCAAGTGAAGGAATGTACTGCTGGGATAATTCATTTCTGTAAACTTATTTCAGATTCAGCAAACTGAGATGAGCATTTCAGAATAAAAAGAAGTGAAAGATTGTTTATCTGAAGGTAGCCTTGATGTTCACATTTACGATGGAGCTTTGAGACTTGACTTTCTTTCTTTGAGTCATGGATAAATAAATGGATCTTTTCAAATAGAAAGAGGTAGATATCTTACCAAAAAAAAAAAAAAAAAAAATACTTTTGAGGGGGAAAAAGAGACCTTTGCAATTATTTGGCTCCAACTTTTTCATTTTATGGATGATGAAATTCAGCTTCAATAAACCTTATCCATTAAAAAGAGCTAATAATAGTACCTGCCATGAGCATTAATAAGGTAACGTCTATAAACCACTTAGCACAATACATGACATGAAATCTATGCTCAGTCAGTGATAGTACCTATTTATTATAATTTTTGCTCAATATTTTATACTTTACACAGGTAGTCTTGGCATAGTCAAACTAGAAGTTAGGGCTCCTCAAATCCAGACCAGTGTTCTTCTAAAAAATATCACTCTTTCAACAAATATTTATTGAGTGTCTACTAAATTCCATGCACTTTTAGAATACTGGGCTTACAATGTGAAAAACACCAGACTCACCATCCTCCTCCCAAAAAATGTACTGGCTTCATGGAGCTTAAATTCTAACAGAGAAACAGATTATAAACAGCATAAATAAGTAAATATATCTAAGTTGTAAATGGGGAAAGATAAAAAAGAGAAGAATTAAGGTGTTTGGGGATGGATGCAGTTTTAAATGGATGGCCAAGAAAGGCAGGAGGTAAAGGAGCAAACTGTGTAGGTTTCTGGGGGAAAGTCACTGCAAGCAAAGGGAGCATGAAGCATGCATGTCCTGGGGCAAAAGTGAGCTGCTCATATGAGGACTGACAAGGAAGCCAATGTAGCTGGAACAAGCTGTGTAGCTGTGTGGTAACAGCTATGCACCCTAAATGCCTAGGACCTTGCAGACCATCACCAGGACTTTGCTTTTATTCCTAGAGATCTGGGGAGCTATGGAAGGGATTGAGTAGAAGAGTTGCTGGGGGATACAGACTTGAAAAGAACTGCTTCTGAACCAGAATAGTTGGATTCCTGGGGTTGGCAAGCCATATATAAGAGAGACTATGAGACAGAGATTATATATGTCCTGTAAAGCCTGAAATACTATCTAGCCCTTTCCAGGATAAGTTCTCTTAAAGAACAAGATCAGGCCAAACAAAAAAGAAGGAAGGAAGGAAGGAAGGAAGGAAGGAAGGAAGGAAGGAAGGAAGGAAGGAAGGAAGGAAGGAAGGATGCGAGGAAGGAAGGGAGGGAAGAAGGGAGGGAGGGAGGAATGAATCTGTATTGGTTATCTATTGTTGTGTAATGAATTACCCAAAAACCTAAGGGCTTAAAAAACACACATTTATGATCTCACAGTTTCTGTGGATCTGAAACCCAAGCACTGCTTAGCTGAGTTTCTATTATGGACTGAACATTTTTGTGCCCCCCCCCGACCCCAGATTCATATGTTGAAACCCTCCCCTAGGTGTGATGGTATTAGGAGGTAAGTGAGGCCTTTGGGAGGTGATTAGGATTAGATGAAGTCATGAGGGCAAGGCCTCAGGTCCTTTCCAGCTGTTGGTCAAAAGAATCAGCTACTTGCCACTTGGGCCTCTCTAGGGGGCAGCTCACAACTTAGCAGCTGGCTTCCATTTCCTTGGACCAAGAGAAAGAGCGAGAGAGAACACCCAAGACAGAAGCCACAATTTTATAACTGAATCTTGGGAGTGACATGCCATTGCTTCTGCCATATACTATTGTTAAAAGCAAGTCAGTTGTCCAGCCCACAGTTAAGGGGATAGGGTTATGGTGAGCATGGATCCCAGGAGGTGGGGGTCACTAGAGTGCCTTCTTAGAAGTTAGACACACAAGTTCAAGAAATAGAATCAGCTTTCACAAAAAGAGGAGAAATTATAGCCAAAAAGTGTAGGAACTCCAAAATTAGTCCCTCCTGATTTCCAAATGATCAATTTGGAGAGGGCTGGGTCCCTTTTCAGGGACCACAGAGCCCATAGACAGGAGAATTCCAGAGCACACAACCAATTCCGTATCACAGGCAGCCCATCCACTGAGTCTGACTAGGTAACTGTGATAGGCAGAAGAAGGGCCCCCAAAAGTGTCCACATCTTCATCTGCAGAACCGGTGAATGTGTTACCTGACATGACAAAAGAGACTTTGAAGAAGTGACTTAAGTTAAGCATTCTGAGACGGGGCTATTATCTTGGATTATCCAGGTGGACCCCAGTTGAATCACAAGGGTCCTCATAAGTGAGAGGGAGGCAGGAGGGTCAGAGAAAGAGACAATGTGACAGAAGCAGAGGCGAGAGTGATATGATCACTGGCTTTGAAGATGGAGGGGGAGCCAAGAACCAAGGAATGTGGGCAATCTTTAGAAGCTGGAAAAGGCAAGAACATGGATTTTCACCAAGACCCTCCAGAAGGATGACAGCCTTACTGCCCTTTCAATTGAGCTCAGTGAGAACCATGTTGGATTTGTGATCTTCAGAACTATAAGATAATAAATTTTGTTGTCTCAAGCCCCTTAAATTTGTAGTCATTTGCTACAGTAGTCATAGGAAATAAAAACCCAAGCCTGGTTCTTTTCTAATTCTTCTTGATTTTTACCGGCAATTTTTCTAATTGTAAATAATAACTATCTTCTTTTTTAACAATACTTTATTTTCCATTACACAAGTAATATCCAAATACACATAAAAATGAAAACATACATAAAAAGTGAAAACATAACACATACAGATGAAGTTTCTTATGATCACTTTCTCCAGGCTGTCCTTCCCCCAAGTAACCACTGTTGTCATCTTGGTGTATAGTCTTCTGCATTCATAGATAAAATACACAGCCATTCAATAATTAGCTCTTTCAGCAATATTTATTATGCCATTTCTATGTGCTAAGCACTATTGTAGGTGCTGAAAACATATCCTAAATCCCTGCCTTCCTAGAACTTACATATATAAAATATACACACTGGATGAGACAGACGGGACTCAAGGAGGTGATATGATCTGCTAGGTCAGCACTGTCCATCATGGTAGCCACTAGATGAATGTGGCTGTTGAGCACTTGCTAACTGAGATGTGTTGCAAGTTTAAGTATATATTGGAATTTAAAGACTCAGTACAAAAGAACAAAATAGAAAATATCCCATTAATATTTTTTTACATTGATTACATGTTGCAATGATAAAATTTTGGATATCCAATGGGTTATATAAGTATATTTTTAAAATTAATTTTATGTGTTTCATTTTACTTTTTATTAACATGACTACTAGAACATTTAAACTTACATATATGGCTTGTATTATTTTCCCACATTCCATTGTAGTGCCCAGAAATTAGAAGAATTAAGCCTTTGGCACTTGCCAGTGCATTTCAGATCTTATTTGGCAGCAGATTATTGATTTAATCATTTTAAGATTCACACATTGATTTTTTCATGGTGCCCTGCAAAAGCATCATGACTTCCTAGCACTGGGACACCTGTACAGGTATGTGAACTTCTAACACAAACACACTCGGCCTCCTGGTGTTGGTTATGCTGCAAATCCACCTCAGTGACAATATTGGATTGTGGAGTTTTGCTACCCCCATTAACCATTAATGTGAGTTTGAACAATCTCTCTGGCCTTTCTCCTAGATTTCTGTGTTTTTAAAAATAAAGAAACTTTCAGCCATAACCCTCTGGTGTAGAGACTGTATGTACAGGTAATTACATGGGCTTCATTTAAGAAAGGAATAGCAGAGTGAGCATGATTAACATAATAAAATAAAATTAAGAAAAATAAAAAATAAAAAGAAACAGCTGCTCCCTTTATATTCTCAGTTCTTCTCATAATGTGAGTATCTTGCCTTGGTGAGTGTTGTTCTAACCAAGATGTATATTTTTCACCCATCCCTGTCTTCTTTATTACATACTACTATAGATTACCAAATACATTGTACATTTCTACAGACATACACAGGCATACATATGCAGGGTTGTATACAGCAAACCATGTGCCTTCTACATCAGTTATTTAAGGACTTTTTCAAGAGTACTTTGACTGCATGCAATTTTGCCTTAGGTGTCAACTTTAGAACCTAGTTTGACATAAATGTAATGCCACTGAGCTACTCTCCAGTATTCCCCATCCTAACACAGACATAAGCACAGAACAAGAAATTGCATGATAAATGTCTTCTGAACACAAAATCTTCAGCCCACCTCTTATGCCAGTGCCCATCAGACCTTTGTTTGGTGCCTTTCAGCTGAGCCTAAGAAAACTACTTTCATTTTAGTATCTTCTGGGACCTCTGAGTTCTGGGATAAGTAATAAAAGTCATCCGAAACAGGGCCAAAGAGAATGAAAACAATGAATATTCTTTTGATACACTGGAAAATGAATTGATCCCCTATCTCTAGAGGAAAAACACATGATGTTTTCCATCTGGCAAGGCTGCGGAAGAATAACGTTGTGGAAACAAGAGTCTATTCACTGGAGGCATTGTGCCACGGTCCTGCAGCTAGGAGTGGGGACTTTGCCTCACTCCACCCACTTATGAATGCTCAAATGTGGAGTTCTGTTTACTGGCAAAAGTGTTTTCAAACTCCCTCTTCTTCACCCCCTGGAGTAATTTTTGTCTAATAAATGACTAAATGTCATTATGTTATCTCAAAGTTGGAAGGGTGATCATAGGTCTCATGGCCCTCAGGTCACACAGCCTCTAATGAAGAGCTAGCCACTGGGTCCTGGTTGGGATGCTTTGGGCTTCATGTAACATCATGCCCTGACTCAGGCCTAAATATTAGGGGAAATTGTCTCCTATAGCCAGAAACCCAGAGGAGAAAGATGCTAAGTCTCAGGCAGCTATAACATAGTTGAAAAATGTCATCAAAAACCAATCTTAAAAAAAAAAAATCCATCTTCCTTCCATCTCTCTGCTCTGTAGCAGCTTTTTTCTAAGGCTGATTCCCCTTGCGAACAGAACATGGCTGCCTCAGTTACGGATGCCACAATCAGGGTCCAGAGGCAGCAGAGGACTGTTTATTCTTGTACTCCTTCTTAAAAATGGGAAACATTTTCCCAGGCCTCTCCCCAACCCCAAGTAGGGCTCCCTCCTGGAGAACTAAACTATATGCCCACTCCAAAATCAATCACTGCCAAGGGGAGTGGAACTCCCATGATTGGCTTGACTGAGGCATATGGTTGTCCAGAGAGGATAAATCTCTGGAGGGAACAAAAAGAATGTTCTATTAGTAAGAACCAAAAGAAGAAATTCACCCATTCATGGAACACAGACAGTGGGATAGCCAGGTACTTAATATCATCATCATATACGATAGAGTTGAGCAGTTTATGGAGCTTTATATGGTATTGTGGACTGAATATTTGTGCCCATCTTCCCTCCCTCCACCCCAAATTCATATGTTGAAATCCTAATCCCTAATGTGATGGTATTAGGAGGTGGGGCCTTTGGAAGATGATTGGGTCATGAGGATGGAGTCCTCATGAATGGACTAGTGCCTTCATAAAAGAGACCCCAGAGAACACTCTCACCCTTTCCACCATGTGAGGACACAGTAAGAAGACAACCATCTGTAAACCAGAAAGCCAGTACCTTGATATTGGACTTCTAGCCTCTAGAACTATGAGAAAAAAAAATGTTCGTGTATTATATATGCTATGTTTATTATAGCAGCCCAAATGGACTAAGACATGTAGAACAATCAAAATCCTTTATTGGACTTTTCATCCTATTTCTCTCACTCTTAGATCTGAAATTATAGTCTCTCATCATTGTTATTATTTTCATCTAAAATTACTGAGTATTTAATATGTGCCAGACACTTTGCAAACCATTTTTCATGGATTCTCTCATTTAATTTTTTATAACAGCTCTGTGAAGTAGGTACTATTATCCTCATTTTACAGTTAAGCAAACTATGGCCAAGAAAGGTTAAGTAACTTGCCCAAATTTGTACAATTAGTAGAGGGACGAGGACTGGAGTCAGGTCACTAAAATTCCAAATGAATAGGCACTTATGAAACAGATGAGGCTCTATGCTAGGTGCTAGGAATAACAGATATAGTTCTTGCTTTTATGAAATCCACAATTCTAGTGGAAAAGAAAAACAGGAAAAAATAGATTACACAAATTCTACAAAATTTTGGTAGGTATTATAAAGGAAAAGGAATGAAGGAATGAAAGAGGGCCTCTATATATGCTGCAGTGGTCAGAAAAAGTCTTTCGGGAAGGTGACTTTATGCCGAATCCTGAGCAATGAATAAGAACTATGTAAAGGGAAGGAACAAAATATTCCAGGAAAAGGTTCTGAAGTTGAAAAGTTTGACACTTTTGACACATGAACAAAACCAGTGTTTGAGCAAAGTGAGGAAGGAGAGAGTGGCATCAGGGGTTCGAGAGAGGTAGGCAGGGACTAGATCACTTGAGCCTTGGAGGTCCCTTAAGAATGTTGAATTTTATTCTAGGTGCATTCTGACAATATTGAGGAATTATAACCAGACAACCAGTGTGATTAGATTTGACCTTAAAACCTAATCAATCAAACTACTGTTTGGAGAGTGAATGAGTTGGAGAAAGAGCAGATGTAAAGAGATCAATGTGGAAGCTATTGCAGCCACCAGGAAATCAGTGATGAAAGGTGGCCATGGAGATAGAGAAAAGAGGATTGATTCAAGAGACGTTCTACAGGTAGAAGAGGCAGAAGTTGCATGGAATTGAATATAATGATAAGGGGAAGGAAGGAATGGGAGATGATTCCAGTTTCTGGTTCCCAAGAGTGATGTTAAAGACAGAGGACACTTGGTTGGGGGAGGGGAGGCTGGGGGAACAGATGTAAGAAGATAAAAGTTTAGCTTGAGACATACTAAGTGTGAGATGTAAGGTGTTGACTAGGTTATTGCATATATGATCTGGAGCTGAAAAGTTTGCTGGAGATGTATGTTTGGGCATAGTTTGTGTATTGATGGCATTCAAAGCCATGAATGGACCTGGTTGTACCCAGGAAAATACTAAAGATAAGGAAAAACAAAGAGCCCAAAATACAAAGGGGATTAAATTGGAGCCATCAGAAAGCTAGGAAAAAAACTGTAAGAGTGAGGCATTAGCCAAGTCAAATACAGGAGTGTTTCAGGCAGGAGAGAGTGGCCAGTTATATTGCTTGTTGCTGCGGGTCAAGTATGACAAAGTCTGAAGTTATATATTGAAAGGACCCATCCATTGGCCAACACTTGGAATTTAAAATGACCCACATCAAGGCACATCGTTATGAAATTCCATTACATCCCAGACCAAAAATAAGATTCTAAAGTCCTTGGAAGAGGTCAGAGAGGGGCAATGAAAACAAGCCACATATAAAAAGTTGGATTCAAAATAACATAAGACTTCTCTAGAGTAGCATTAAAAGCTAAAATACAAATGGATAATGCCTTCAAAATTTCAAGGGAAAATGATTCCAACACAGAATTATATCATAGTCAAATAAAAGTAGAAGAAAAATCTGTTTAGACATGAAAGTTTATCTTTCATATATCCTTTTCCAGGGAGCTACTGAAGGATGTTCTCCTACAAAATGAGGGCATAATCAAAGCAAAAATCCAAGAAAAAGGATAAGAAAAAGGAGAGAAGTGAAGGCAATTCATAGAGGGTTGATAAAGAGAAGTTCCAGGATGACAGTTCTGCAGCGGATTTAGAGGGTATCCAATCCCAACTGAGTAGCAGGATTGAGGGCTCTAGGAGGTGTTGGGGGCGGGGGCAGTGGATAGACTATCTGGTGTGAGTTACCATATTGCATAAAGTTTTAGAAAGAAAGAAAATTTTAGACTGAATGAGTAACAAGATACACAGTAAATAACAAATGAAAAAAACAATTGTCCATTCCAATGTTAAAGGGTAATTTTCTTAAAATCCCCAAAAGACACAATTATGACTGGAATACAAATACAAAATGAACATGTGCCAAAGATTTTATTTAATTCATCGCTTTAGGAGAGAACCAGTAAAATGGCACAGCTGATACAAAGGATGAATTCAAAGAGCAGAATCAAAGATAAGGAAAAAGGAATTCTGAAATGTATTTACCAAGAGAAGCAAAATGATCTATTTATAGAGCAATAATCAATTGCATTCATTTTAGTTTTCTATTGCTATGTAACAAATCACCACAAATTTCACAGCTCAAAACAACACACATTTATGATCTCATGCAGTTCTGTAGGTCAGAACTCTGGGTGGGCTCAACTGAGTTCTCTGGTTAGTCTTACAAGGCCAAGATCAAGATGTTGGTTGGGTTGGACTTTTCTGTGGAGGCTCTAAGGAATCTGCTCCCAGGCTCATTCAGATTGCTGGCTAAATTTAATTCCATATGGCTGTAGAACTGAGGACCCCATTTCCTTGCTGGCTGTTAACAGGGATTGCTGTCAACAACTAGAAACCCTTCTCTGGTTCTTGCACATGTTCTTTGCACAGCTTCAAAGCCCTGCAATTGTATATCAAATCCTTCTGGTGTTTTGAATCTCTCCAACTTCCCCTTCTGCCACTAGCTGGAGAAAACCCTCTACCTTAAAGGCTCGTGAAATTAGGGCTCATGGGATTAGATTAGACTCAATAATCTCAAATAATCTCCCTTTGTCATGTAATATACCATAGTCACAGGAGTGATATCTCATCCACATGTTCTGCCCACACTCAAGGGGTGGAGGTTTTCTTAGGACATGGTCATTGGGAGATCATCTTAGAATCTGTTTACCACAGCGCTCCACCATATATAACCATTTGTGTTTCTATGCATAACAGTAATAGGCATTACTATTAGTTTTCTGCAATTTATAGAATTATAAAAAAAAAGTTCAAAGACAATGAAAGGCAAAGACAACTTAGATAGATAAGCTTCATGCACTAATCTTGTTTTGCCCATTTCAAAGTCTTTCATAATTTCTTCTGACACCTATTATACAAGAAAAAATATAATTGTAACGCATACCTTATGGTCACTTTTGATCAATTTTTAAGTAGCCATTGGATATTCACGTAGCTAACACTTGCAATGTGACTATATCAGTGACTACTTGTTAGTTTAACTTGGTTTTTCAGAATAACCAAGGACTTGCAAAGACTGAGTATAATGCCTATAACAGACATTTGTTGTGTTTTCCTACTTTCCTATTTTTCCTTCAAGTAGGAAAAATAAAAAGTAAAATATGCCTTTCTTCTAGTACTGGCACCCTGATTTTCTGTTGGAGGGCCACTCCTTTTTCATTAAGGTGAGTGGCACATGACCTAGACAAACGTGTACATGCTAAGGATGAAATACTGTCATAGCACAGATAAAGGATCAATCCACTCAGAATGACAAAGGCAGAAAGACCTTGACACTGGGTGACAAGAGAGTTTGATTTTGAAGGACCATGAAAATGATAATACCTAACATTTATTCTGTAGCTGTCACATATCAGGCACTACTTTTCACACTCTTCAAGCATTATCTCATTTAATTCTTACAATCCCGAAAAGTAGAATTGGTTTTGCTTCACTTTACAGATGTGGAAACTGAGGCACAAATATGTAATTTGCCCAATGTTGCACAGCTGACAGGTGATAGAGACTATTCTCTCATGCTATACCATACTTATTTTCAGAAAATAAAATCAGCTACAGAAAAATAATTCCACTCACAGAATAAAATAAATCATTTTCTTACACTGAGAATGACCAAAGAGTTTCCAAGGTCCTCCAACCTCCAGGAGAAGCCCCTAAATCTTGGATACAATGGGCTTCTACTCTGTTGAAGATTCAAAGTTGAGTGTGTATCAGGAGCACCTGGAAGGCTTCTGATTGCTGGGTCCCACCCTCAGAGTTTCTGATTCAGTAGGTTTAAGGAGAGAATCCAAGAATTTGTATTTCTAACAAATTCTTAGGTGATGTTGCTGTTGCTGGTTAGGGACACACATTTGAAAACAACTGACCTAGGGTATGAGTAATAGCAGTATAGGCAATCTGGGCTGGGTCCCCACTCACCTCTTTCTTTGCTTCCAAACCTAAAGAACAACCACAGTGACAAACTGGTGTGGTTATTGGCAGATCACCCAGGGACAGAACCACCAAGTGGAGAAGCTGGCTTGGGGAAGATCTCACCAGAGCTGATGGAGAGAAATTCAATATCTGTTTGAAGTGAAATTAAGTTGGGTCTTGCCTCTCTATCAGGAGGGAGGAAAAAGCTAATAACATGGAAAAAAATATGTACTTTTTTGCAACCGTGAATTGATTCCTTGTTATCACCAGAAAGTCATCCTTAATAACCATGATGCTTTGTATTTCTATGGCAGTCTTTCCTAAAGAATTTTAAAGTTACTAACAGAGCCCATTAACCTTCCAAAACTGTTAAAAGGCTTCTGGGTGTTGTTTGATTTGTCTTTCAAAAAAACGAACCATATGAAAACTTGGTTTTTCTCCTAGGTTCTACAAGAAAGGAAACTTTTTAGGATATCTCATATGTTGTGTGCTTCCTGATGCTTTCAAATGGTCCAGCTTGAAACCTTATAAATCCTATCTTGCAGATCTTAATTTGAAATATTTATTTCAAATTTTTTTTCTCCATGACTTGAAATTTTATTTCTTCACATCTCTAGTTTGTAATTCGGCCCACTGAATGCATACTAAAACTGTGTGTTTAAAAGAAAAAGCTATATTTAGGGGTTAAAAAAACCTTAGCATCTATTGGACTATTGGTTGTAGACTAAGAAGGGAATGTTCATCAAAAGCTGCCAACTTCATCCTCTTTGGAAAAGTTTGAACTATAGTATTTCAAAATTCAAGGGTGGTGAGTGTAGACAGAGTGAGAAAAGACCCAGCACTCCAGTTGGCTAGAGAATAAAATCCATGCAATACAGAGCAATTCCTTATGACAAGTTGTAAAAATAATACAATGGATCAAATGCTTTGCATCACAGGGTTTATTCACACCCTCAGGGGAAATTGCCAAAATTACTTAAAAATATGGTAAATCAAAGTTGGTTATCCATCAGCCTTACAAACATGTCTTTCACCGCTTCTAATCTCATACAGATGTGACAAGACTATTGACGATTGGGTCCGACACACTTAGACCTTGCTTTAAAAGAAAGCAGAATTATAAATTTTTTTGAATTTCTGCCACCTACTGGCAACTCAAAGTGCTAGAATTGAGCACAGGGTAATAACACTTCCTGTTTGAGGCTGGTTATGGTCTTCCTCTGGAGGATAGTTAATTAGCACATGCTTTAACTGCTCTTCAGCACATGTAGTTGATTTAGTGAGAAAACAGGGTAGACTGAGTTGTTGGGGGCTAACTTCCAGGCCCCAGAGCAACCCTTAACCATCCCTGCCTGGTGGACCTGATTACAAAGTAAACTTAGCACTTTTGGATTTCTTTCCCTCATGGTGTGAATCATAAGGCTTCAGTGCTGGTGAGTTGGTGCTCAGATGGCGCTGCTGTTTGCACATGGGTCGCATAACCCTTAGTGGAGAGGCTCGTGCGTTACTAGGTGTAATTCTAGAAGGCAAATAATATGTGTTTGTGGACTGCGAGAAATGAATCTGAATATTGATTGTATGGCATCTGGAATACATTCTGTAAAGTTCTTAGGGGGAGAATGTGTAATGGTTTGGGATTGCCACCCCGTTGCATAGAGCCAGGATAGCGGGGGAAGATCTTTCAGTTTGAATCATCATCTAGTTTCTGATGCTAATTTTGACAGCCTAAACCTAGGTTCTTGGATAATCTCCTCAAATCCATTCTTTAACAAAATAACCTACATGCAGCACCCTCTTTGTCTCAACTTTGTAATTCCTGTGGTCCTGTTTTGTCATTTTAGGTGTGCCAAACTTCACTTCAAAGAGTTTATTTCATTCCAAGGGGCACCCAGAAAAGGATCAAAGACTTCACTTTATTTTGCAAAGCCCAAGCTGGAGAGTTTATTACACTGAGTCAATCTCCCTTTGAAGATTGCTATCTGTGAGTGTGAAACTTGAGTCCCAGGAGAGGCAGATGAGAAAAACTTTGGGGCAGCCACCAGACAGGAAGGTGTCATTTATACCACGATGGGAAAGCAGAGTCAGGGATGCTGGAGAAGATCAAAAATTTGAAGGTACGTTGGACATATGGCAAAGAGTAGCGACCATCTGGAAAAGTGGCTATTGTAATGGAGCAAGCAACAATCAAAAAAGAGAGGTGAAATTAAAAAAGAAATTAAAGGCCAAGAAATACATTGAGTGATATACCAGTGAGCATGTTTGAAAAATAAGGGCTGTTGATGATGGTGAAAGTCCCAGCTCTCTGGTCCAGCTATATTAAATTTCTTTCCATTCTGCAAGCACGATTTGCTGTCTCCAGCCTCTATGCCTTCGTGGATGGCCTTCTCTCTGCGGGAATATTGTTCTCCCCCTGACCTCCCAGCATTTTCTTTTCACTAAACCAACTCCTCCTATGTATTGTTCAGGTCTCAGCTTAAGTCTCTCTTCCTCTGAAAGTCCAAGGAAGTCCCTTCTAGACCTAAGTGAGTTCCTCTAGCTCTCACAGGGGAGCACTCCCTTTACCAGAGGACTTCTCACACTTCCTCTTCTGTGAAGTTTTCATTCCACCCCCTCCCCCCCCCCCCCCCCCCCCCCGCCCCGAGCTCCATGCTCAATCACAGTGGGAGCTTGTCTATCTTGCTTCCACCACGACCACTACCTCGGCACCCGGCACAATACCGACCACATAATATGTTGTTCATTCTCATTGCTGGAATGAAGAACAATTAAAAATAGCTTGAGGGGCCCAGCTGAGCTATCCACTTTGAAAGAACATCCTGTCAGTTTGCCATCTCCCTGCACAACTCTCTCCACTGAGTGATCCTCCGGAGCTGACGACTGACACCATGTTGGTACCTCACAGTTTGTAACTGCAGTAGGAGACAAGGGCAAAGACGCTGGTGATTGAAGAAATCATAACCCTTCCCTCTTCCTTCAGGCCAGAACAAGGACATAGCCTCAAATAAGGCAAACTTTACCGTCTTCTTTGCGTATGTCTGGAAACATACGGAATCAAATCCTACCACTGTATTAATGGAGTTGTTTGAGAGTGGCTGCCAGTATCTCCCCCAGGGAATGGACCCTGTGTGCAAGCAAAATATCTTCATAGAACCCCAACAGAGTAAATTAATAGCTATTTTGCTAGAATAGCTTTAAACTGAAAACTCAGATCAGATCATGTACTGATCTTAAAGTTCACAAGAGGACAGCAAGGAGAAGCACTGGTGTTTTGCTGGGTGTTGATGCTGCTACAGGACACATGTGCATCTTTCTGTCAATTGCAGTTTTAAAAATAGTTTAGAATATATTTCAAAATTAAATATTTCCCGAACTTTGGAGAACCTCTGAGTACTTCTGCAGTATAGATTTGAAAAATACCTCTGTGCCAGGCACGATTCTAAACATTTCACCCAGGGGCGCCTGGGTGGCTCAGTCATTAAGCGTCTGCCATCAGCTCAGGTCATGATCTCAGGGTCCTGAGGTCGAGCCCCACATTGGGCTCCCTGCTCAGCAGGGAGTCTGTTTCCCCCTCTCATTCTCCCTCTGCGTTCTCTCTCTCTCTCTCTCAAACAAATAAATAAAATCTTCAAAAAAATTTTTAAAAATAATAAAAAATAATAAATGTTTCACCCATATCAACTCTTCTACCCTCCGGAACAACCCCACGAGGCAGATACTAGTATCCTGATTTTATAGACAAGGACGTGTCTATTATGTGCCAGGCACTGGTTTCAGGCAGGAGGCACACCACAGTGAAGAAAATAGGCAAAATCCTTCTGTGAAGCTTCTATCGTGGCAGAGCTTCCATTCCCACACAGTCACTCTTGCCTACCACCCTGCTGCAGCTCCCCTCTCCTGCTGGTTATCCTGGGCTCTGTGGGAAGAGGGCAGCATGCTAAGAAAGCCAGAGTCAGGAACAGACTCATGGGCAGATGCCAGAAAGGTGAGTAGGAGTTGGCAAGGAAGGTGTGGGGCAAGGGTACCGCAGGCGTAGGGGACAGGTGGGAAACCATGGGGCCCAGAGCATCACAGAGTCCTTACCACCCTCCCCACCATTGTCCTCGCCCAGCAAAGGGGTCAAAGTCATGCCTAAAGTGGCTGCAGGTGAGCTTTCTATTCTATAGAGGTTAATCCTACACTGGCCTTGACTTTCCTTCTTGGTATTTTTCAGTTGTCCACCATTGTCCCCTGCCTTGCTTCCTACGTCCTGCCTGCTCCACTCTGGTATCCACCTAAATCAGTTTCAACTTTTGGTCCTCCTCCTTCCTTCCCCAGCTCCTCCTCTTTTTTTTTTTTTTTTCTTGTTAAGTTCCATCAGTTTAATAACAATTTTAAAAAAAACTCAAAATGGGAACTGAGGGGCCAGGGAGGCAGACCCTGGGCCAGGTGCACAAGGAGCCCTGTTCATGGCCCAGGCCTGGCTCAGGGCACCCTCGTATTTGCTGTTGCTACCAGTTCTGAGGAAGGGTAGGGACAGCGATGGTCCTGGGGGAACCGCCAGTCCACTCGGTCACTCTTCTTTCTTCTGGGGTGTGCTCAGTTCTGCATGCCCCAGGTCTTGTTCAGCAGTCCAAGGAACCCAAGTGGGTTTATAACTGTCACCTAGCAGCTCCTTGACCCTGGCAGACCTGATATCATCACTCTCCACATCCAAGAGTTCATCCCCATCAATCCTCAATTCTGGGATCTCTTCCTGGAAGTTGTAGAGGCGAGTTAGCTGTCCCAGAATTCACTCCTCCAGGTCGAGGCGCTTCCCTAGCTCCTTGTGGTCTTATTTTACAGTGACCTTCCCTTGGTGCCTCACTGGGCTCTCCTGGTCCGCAGCCCTGGGCCCTCACCTGCAGCCCCAGGTGTGCCCTGAAGATAGACATGGTGCCCTGTGTCACCAATGCCTGGCCTAGCATTGTAGTATTATTTAATTTTTTTATAAAAATTTTTTATGTTTTTAGGCCTCTTTCATAAGGGCATTAATCTAATCACCTCCCCCAAATCCCACTTCCTAATGCCACCACATTGGTCATTAGGATTTCAACATATGAAATTGGAGGGGACGTGGACAATCAGAGCACAGCAGGGAGCATTTCCCTTTGTGGTAGTACCTAGCTACTATTTTTTTGTACGTGAAAGCATTTTCTTTCCAATGAGACAGTGCGAGCCATGGCTTTATATAAACAAAGCACGATATGGTGCGCTGTTTCTAGCCAAAGGCTGACACAGATTTCATCTCTCATGGTTTGTAAAGGCTGCCTGGATTCTCAGGGAAACAGGAGGCCTTCAACAATTAATAATATCTGTCATAGATGTGATCATAGGGAGAGGTGATATATGGACATATACTTCGCTCTCCCAGGCCCGTTTTTGTCCCATGGATAAGATCTCTTGTATCTAAGCACGAAACAAATGATGTTCCTGCTCTCCAGCATGAGCTGAAATTTGGCATTTCTAACTCATCCATGGTAGTAGTGGTTTCTCATATTCTTAGTTCCTGCTGTGAAAATTGACCAGGATGTCTGTCATTCTTTCATTCAACATTATCCACAGCAGACCCTGTTCTAAGTGCTGGAGCTGTACCACCCCTGCCCCCAAAGAGCTGAAAGACTGATAGAAAATATAAGCATGTTTTAGACCTATCCCAGCCAGCAGCGTGGAAGGGGCTAGGGTGGATGTACGTTGAGGTGCGGTGGCGCCATGGTGGATAAATGTCTTAGGAGAGAGGGAAGATGGAAACCTTCAAGCAAAGACCTGGGATTAAACCTCTAAACTGGCTCTTGAGGCACTGACTGAAGGAAGGGACAATTCGCCCACTATGGATCAGAAGGAACCGTATGTGACTCAGTGGCTCTCCGCCTTCGGCTCCAGGTCCCAAAGGAAGCCTGGGCTGTCTGGCTGATTTTGCAGTGAGCCTGGTAAAAATTTAGCATTTTGCTCACTCCCTGTCCTCTGAGCAGAGCTCCGGAAGCAGGATCAATAGGGAAACACTGTCAGCAGCTAGAGGATGCCATAAATCTTTTCAACCCTCAGTCAGAACCACTTGGGAGGGGACGGACTGAGGTTCCTGGGAGGAGCTAAGGCAAAGCTTTGGGGTTCCATTCCAATGAGCACTTTCTGCAGATGGAGGGTGAGGGCAGGAGGCTGGTGTTGGTGATTCTCTATCCAGACCATGTGGTGAAAACTAATGCCCTAACAGACAGTTATAAAAATGCCTCTTTCACTCAGCAGGTATTTGCCAAGCACATTCTGTGTATATGTGAAGATGCTAGGTACTACCACAAAGGGAAATGCTCCCTGTTGTGCTCTGACTGTCCACGTCCCCTCCAATTTCGTATGTTGAAATCCTAATGACCAATGTGGTGGCATTAGGAAGTGGGATTTGGGGGAGGTGATTAGATTAATGCCCTTATGAAAGAGGCCTAAGAGCGCTCCTTGCCCCTTCTGCCATGTGAGGATGCACATAGAAGTCTGTGACCCCGAAAGGGCCCTCCCCACACGACCTAGTCTGTGGGGTTTTGTTATAGCAGCCCGAACTAAGACACACCCCACCACCCACCCACCCGAACGCACTGATGTGGTGGCAAGGGTTCAAGCCATGGAGCAGAATACAATCTGGGGTAGAGCTCAGCCTGCACCTCAAAAGCTGTGTGATCTTAGGCATCTTTCGGGCACTGCTCAAGCTTCTGTTTCCTCATCCGGAAAATAAGCATAATAATAGTACCTACATCATCGAATGTATATTAGGAGGTAAAGAAGCTTAGCCAAGCGTTTAGGAAGATAAATAATGTTAGTTGCAAATAACTTTGAGGGGGTGGTGGGTAAGGTGGGGGACGTGGGTTTCAGGGTCACCCTGGAGGCCAAGAGTAGATTGCAGAATGAAAAGTACCAGCCTTGCCTGAAAGACTGTCTTAGAGCTGAAAGTTGATCCACACACATGGTAAGATTGGAAAGCAGTGGTGTGGTTAATATCTGCTGCTCCTTGTTCATTCATTCAGCAGACATTCAGTGAGCTGGAGTGAGCCAGGCACTCTGCTAGGTCCTGGTAATACAGAGATGACCAAGCATTTCCCACCGTGACTTAAGTTCTGTGAGAGCAAGGACCATGTCGGAGCTGTACAATGTTGTAGCTCTAGCACCCAGTAGAGCTACGTGGAATTAGATTAGTAGGCATTGAGTAATTATTTTTGAATGAGGAAAGTAGGTGTTTGATATATTTTTTTAAAGATTTTATTTATTTATTTGAGAGAGAGAAACAAAGAGAGCACAAGCAGGGAGGAGGGGCAGGCGGAGAGGGAGAAGCAGACTCCGAGCTGAGCAGGGAGCCCCAGGTGGGGCTCCACCCCAGGACCCTGAGATCATGACCCAAGCCAAAGGCAGATGCTTAACCAACTGAGCCACCCAGGCGTCCCTTGAAAATTATTTTTTTTATTTTTTTTAAAGATACTTTTTATTTATTTATTTGACAGAGAGGTAGCACAAGTAGGCAGAGCGGCAGGCAGAGGGAAAGGGAGAAGCAGGCTCCCCACTGAGCAGGGAACCTGATGAGGGGCTCGATCCCAGGACCCTGGGATCATGACCTGAGCAGAAGGCAGCCGCTTAACCAACTGAGCCACCCAGGTGCCCCAAAAATTATTTTTAATGCAAAGAGGAAATCATAAAAAATAATAACTATCTGAAACTCTGTGTGTCTGAATTTGGCTATATATTGGTCAAATGGCTCTCTTGAACCACTGTGCTGGTTGCTACCCCCATCACTCCCACCAGCAGTGGATAAGGGCAATTATATTCCTCATCTCCACCTACTTGGCACTTTCCAGTTGTCTAATTATGGCCAGTCTAAAATAAGTGATAACTCATTTGTTTTGATTCACATTTTTCTGATTACTAATACATTTGAGCAAAACTTCATATGCTTGCTAGTCCTTTGGGTTTTTGTCTTCTGGAAATTGCTTGTTCTGGAGCATCTAGGTGGCTCCATTGGTTAAGCTTCTGCCTTTGGCTCAGGTCATGATCTCAGGGTCCTGGGATCGACTCCCACGTCAGGCTCCCTGCTCATTGGGGAGTCTGCTTCTCTCTCTCCCTCTGCCCCTCCCCCTGCTTGTGCTTTCTCTCACTCTCTCTCAAATAAATAAATAAAATCTTAAAAAAAAAAAAAAGGAATTGCTTGTTCTTGTCCTTTGCCCAGTTTGGCTCCTGGGCCTATGTTCCAAAAACATTCTTTTTTTTTTAAGATTTTACTTATTTATTTATTTGAGAAATAGAGAGAGAGAGAGCAGGAGCAGGGGAGGGGCAGAGGGAGAGAGAGAAGCAGATTCCCCACTGGACAGTGAGCCTGACGTGTGGCTCGATCTCGGGACTCCCGTATCATGACCTGAGCCAAAGGCAGAGGTTTAACCCACTGAGCCACCTAGTCACCACTTTTCCAAAAACATTCTTAAATGTACCAAAAGGAGCAGTGCACAAAAGTAATCATTGCTTTTATTTGATGCCAGGAGTTGGAGACGGTGGGAAGGCCCTTCACTCAGAGAGTTAATTGTTCAAGGTGAACGATGAATGAATGAATATCCTGAGGTGCTATGTGACAATTCTAAGTGATTATTAACTAGATATATGGGTAGCAGCACAGATTCTTAGAAACATAGAGATGGGTGATAAAAGAAACAAAATGAGATCTATAAAATGATGTATGATATTGTGATTTATAATATGTATTTGGTCATTTAGATAACCAACATATATTTTCCATATGTATTTGGTCATGGTACTTGGCACACAGCTTCTAAAACCCTTGGAATTTCCTGTAATAAGGATAAAACTGTGTCTTTTGCTATGTTAACAAAGGTGAATTTTGGACCCCACCCAAGGGCACGGGAGGACCAACCATGTGAATAGAGGGTTAGAACTTTCAGTCCCACCCTAACCTCTAGGGAAGGAAGAGGGGCTAGAGTTTCAATCAACCAATGGCCAATGACTTAGTCAATCATGACCATGCAAGGAAGCCTCCATAAAAACCCAAGAGATCTGGGTTCTGAGAGCTTCCAGGTTAGTGAACACATGGAGCCTGGGGAGAGTGGAATGCCTGGAGAGGGCATGGAAACTCTGCACCCTTTCCCCATACCTTGCCCTATGCATCTCTTCATCTGGCTGTTGATTCACAGCCTTTATCATATCCTTTAATGAACTGGTAAACATAAGTAAGTGTTTCTCTGAGTTCTGTGAGCCACTCTAACAAATTAATTGAACCTAAGGAGGTCATTAGACACTCCAATCTGTATGTAGCCAGTTGGTCAGATGCACAGGTAATGCCAAGGCCTTGCAGCTGACCTCTTAAGTGGGGTAGGGGGCAGTCTTGTAGGACTGAACCCTTAACCTGTGGAATCTGATGTTGATGTCAGAGGATTGCTTGGTGTTGAGTGGGTACAATCCTACCCCCATGTTGGAACTGGGTCTGGGAACCCTAAAAGACAATGCTATTCATATGTAAATTACAACTCCATGCATATGAAACACCTGCGTGTGTGAGTATGTGTGTGTATTTTCTAAAAAACACATTAAAGTAGTTGTCAGAAGTGGTGGTGGTGGCAGAGAACAGGGGTGAAGAACCAGGATCAAAAAGAATAAAGAATAAATAAGAAAATGGGCCTTGGTGATGATAATATTTCAAGAACAAAGGAGTAGAAGTAATTCAATCCTGTGTACCTGAGATCAGGTAATCAAAAATCAAAAATAGTAACTAATAGCCATAAATAAAATGCTTTCTCTCTCTATGATTCTTTGAATCTTTCAAAGCATTTCACAGCTATTTCATTTGATACCAATAACAAGTAGCCCTGGAGGGAAGACACTCCTCTCCCCAATGTTGAGAGAAAAAAGTCTAGACATGGAGAGATGAATTGTCCCTGAGAAGACACTAGGACCCAGAAATTCCCACTCTGAACCTGCCTTCTTTCTACTACAATGGATTGGTCAGACACTGTCACTAGGCTCCTTGAAGGCTGGTGAAATTTGAACCAAGCCCTTCATTTATCATTCTTCACAACCCTTCCTGCCGGGTAAAAACCCATGTGCTTTAGAGGGCTTCCCACTTCCCTACTACATCTCGGCTATTAACGCTGTTTCACACATAGGGCTCCCATTGACCCTGGCTCTCTCCCTAATTGAACCCAAAGACTAAAACATCCTTTACAATAAGCACTTCTTTGTAATAGACAGATTTCCTGGACCCATAAAACAGCTTTTAGAAAGGGCGAGCTGTATTTAAGGAAGACATTAATATAGTGCCACAAAATGAGGTTTGCTGACATATGACTCTCTGAATAATTTACTTTAAATAAATTAACACTAGAATTTACATTTACCTTTGAAAGTCCAATTTACTGGAGACACTAAGGATGTGGTCCCCAGAGAACGGGAATAACAAAAACCACCAGCCTTCGTTTGACTGCCTTGCTAAGAACCGTAGTGGATGAAAAGGCTACTTTTTCTGGAGAAATCTCCCTGCAGTCCACTTTCAGACTGTCCACTGGCAGGGCCCTCCCATTTCCCCAGCAGTCCTTCTGTTCACCAACAGAATGGGTTTAGCACCCAGATGGGGGCAAGGGAGAGAAGATAGCATGGAGGAAAGAAAATCAAGTATAATTTAAAAAGTTAATACTAATTAGTATAATTAGCTACAATATAGCTAGAAGTTATTGCTAAATTATTTGCATATATTATCTCATTTAATCCTCATTAAAAACTCTATGAAGTAGGATCTTATATTAACCCATTTCGACAGATAAGAAGACTCTGACTTAAATAGTTCACTTGCTCAAGATCACATAGCCAGTAAGTTGTAGACCTAGTATTCTAATGCAAGGATTCTTAAGTTAGAGTCCACACTTAGATTTTTCTTTTAAATAATTATCAAAGAATCAATACTTTAGATATTCAAAGTTACATGATCATTATGAAAAATTGGAAAAAGAAAAAATATAGAAAAAAACAGGAAAAAAAATCACCTTCTCTTAGTTCTTAGGTTTAATTATTACCCCAGGACACACGAGATTGATTATTTGGACATATTCTTTCCGTGTGAGAAGACTTCATTTCTGTTTTTCAGAGACTGAGAATATTTCTCCGTGCTTTCGGGGCTAGGGTGGGTCGGGCAGGCCTGCTACAGAGTAGAAAGGGAAAGCAGGGACCTTTTGGCCCATTAAAATGAGTGCATGATTTATCTGTCCTTTCCAATTGGCGGCTGACCAAAGAGGCTGATGGGCATAGCAGGTTTCCTGGGCACGTGTGGCTCCAGCATATGGAACCGCGGTGCTACCTGGGCTGGTAATGACGTCTCCCCCTCATTGCTCAAGGCATGGAATAGCATAAGAACCAGGGGCAAGGAAGCCGCTCCAATCGCTGGCTGGGGCTTGGTCCCCATAGGTGGCCGATTTACCCTTCATGGCCTCTCGCCACCAAGAGCCCCCAGCCAGCCCTTTGCGGGCTGTGCCAGAGAGCTCCGTATCTGACACCTTCTACGCTCTAAAGTACAGGATCCAACAGCAGGGAATTAGGCTGAAGAGCTCGAGCTTTGAAATCACAGCTGGGGTCAGATTCTGGCCTTCCCACATTTGAACAGTGTGAATCCCGGCAGATTATGCAACCTGCTAAATTTCCGGTTCCCCAGCTATAAAATTAGGCAGTTGAGTGCCGCGCAGTTCAGTGCTCGGGCATCTGAATCAGGCTCAAGGGGACCGAATCCTATTTCTATTAGATACCAGCTGGGTGGCGGTGGGAAGGCTCCTTAGCCTCTCTGGGTCTTCGTTTATCATATATTAAATAGGAATAATGGCAAAGTGAGGATGAAATGAGACTTTACATGTGAAGTGCCCAGTGTAAATAAATACTTGGGAAATATTAGTTGTTTTTACTACTATTAAAATAGGGTAATTAGAGCCTTAGCTCATAATATTTCTGTGAGGATTAATTGAAATAATGTAAGTAAAGCACCTTAAAAGATGTCTTCTGTTGGAAGTTTGGTTCCTTGGTAAACATCTGAAAGTCATCCTGAGTTCTTTTTTTTTTTTTCCTCCTAACATCATTCTACCAGCAAATATTGTCAGCACTACTGTCAAGAAATTTCCAGAGCTACTTCTCACATCCTCCCCGGCTACACCCTACTCCAAACTACCATCAGTCTCACCAGAATTATGCCCAATGCAGCCTTCTAGTTGGTTGTCTGACTTCTGGTCTTGCCCCATACAGCATATTATCATTCTAGGAGCCTTTAGTTAAAGGTTCTTATTTAAGATTTTTAATCTAGTTTTTAAAAAAAAATCGAGATATAATTGACATATAACATTATATTGATTTCAGGTCTACAACATAATGATTCGATATCTATACATATTGTGAAATGACCACCACAATAAGTTTAGTTAATATCCATAGTTTTTTTTTTATTGTGAAATACTGACTTTCAGAAAAGTTCCACAACTAGTAGAGACAATTTGTGTATATCCTTTACCCAACTTCCCCCAATGTTAACAATTACATACCATAGTACAATAGTCAAAACCGGGACATTACAAGGCTATTAACTACAGATTGTATTCAAATTTCCCCTTTTTGTCCCAGGTTTTTTCTTTCCTCTTGATGGATGCAATCCAGAATCCCACATTACCTAATGTTATCTCTTTAGTATCCTGTGATCTGTGACAATTTCTTCATTTCTCCTTGACCTTAATGATCTTTTGATGAGTACTGGTCAGTTATTTTGTTGAATGTCTACCAATTTGGGTTTACCTGGTGTTTTCTCATGATGAGATTAAGAGTATACATTTTTTAAAAAGATTTATTTATTTATTCTAGAGACTAGAGAGAGAGAGAGAGAGAATGAGTGGGAGGGGCAGAGGGAGAGGGAGAGAGAATCTCAAGCAGACTCCAAGCTGGGTAGGGAGCCTGACACGGGGCTCGATCTCATGACTCTGAGATCACAGCCTGAGCCGAAACCAAGAGTCTAACGTTTAACCGACTGTGCTACCCAGGTGCCCCAAGATTATACATTTTAATAAGCACACCAAAGAAATGTGTTCTCAGTGCACCATACTCAGGCTACATATGATGTTGATGTAAGATGTTGTATGATATTGACATCTTATTGGTGATGTTAATCTTAACCACTTGATTTCAAGTGGCATGTATTGGGTTTCTCCACTATCATGTTATTGTTGTTTCCTTTGTAATTAGTCAATATTTTGGAGGCTATACCTCAAAACTGTGCTAATATTCTATTCTGTTCAAATTTTCACCCTCCAATTTGAGCATTTATTGGTGGAACTTGCCTGCAGCAACTATTAATACGGTATACTAATAGTGAATTTATGTTTCCTTCATTGATTCTACATTTATTAATTTGAATTCTTCTGTCTCTCCTCCCCCCTTTACTTATTTAATGAATTATGTATTTATATCACTATTTTTATTTTATTCTATGGATTTAATCTAATTCTATCACTATTTATTTTACCTCTCAAATTGTCCTAGATTTGACCTTTAAATTGATTCCTGTCTCCTTTCAACAGGCCCCCCAATTTTTTTCAGGCAGGCACTTCCTTTATTGCTAGCACCAAAAGATATTCCATCTTGTATTTTTCCTGCCATAATCCTGGAAATAACAACTTTCTTAAGAAGCCTTGGTTTCTTTCATTGGGAAATGATATTTAGAAGCTGAGATCTAGGTGCTAAATGTACCTGCTAGTAGGAGATGTCATTGCTCCTGGGCCCCATCAGCAGACAGAACTAGGATTTATATGTATGCATGCTGACCCATACACAGCAGTCTTTAGAGGGTAAGTCAGTTCAAGTCATTCCTCTGGTCCAAACCTTCCTTTGACTTCTCATTTCACTCACCCCATACAATAGCTTACAAGACTTTGCTTGATCTGGGCCCCCACTTCCTCTCTGACCCAATTTCCTTCTACTCTGCCTCACTCTAGACACATTGGTTTCTTTGCTATTCCTCCAGTGCCAAGCATAGTCTCACCTCACAACCTTTGCATTTATTCCCCCAGCTGGAACCCTCTTCACCTAAATGGCTCCCTTAAATTAGGTCCTTGCTTAGGTGTCTCCTAATGAGGGATGATTTTCTCACCAGCCAATCTAAAATAACAAGTTCTCCCCCTCCCTACTCCAGTATTCCCTATACTCCTTATCTTGCTTCAGTTTTCTTCCTGCACTTAACATCTAACGTCTGCATCATTTTCTTTCTGCACATCAACATCTAACATACTACAATTTCACTAGTTTACTGGTTTTTGTCTGTCTCTCTGTTAGAATGAAAGCTCTGTCTGTTTTGTTCACTCCTACATCCCTGGTACACAGAAGAATGCCTAGCACATAGTGGACACTCAATAAATATTTGTTTAATAAATGGATAATTAAATAAAGAAAGGATATGAGCTTTGGAATCAGAAAAAAAAATCGATGCCTCAAATCCCACCTCCATTATAAAAACCAGCTGAGGGAAACCAAACAAGTTTTAAAAGGACTCTACCCTTCAGTTTTATCATCTGGAGAAAATAATACTTAGCTCATAAAGGGTTATTGTGAGAATTAAATAAGATAATGTGAAGCGATCTTTATTGAATGAATGAATGTGTTAAATGCTTGCTAAATAATATGCAGTAAGTGGTAGCTATTAACATGATCATCATCCTCAGCTTCTAGTAAAAGAATCCATTTTGGTCACAGAATTAGTTCATCATAGATTCTCTCCCCATCCCTTTTGGGGGGCCATTTTGGCAAGTTTCCTCCTCCAACTGAGGGGCTTCAAAGGAAGTCCTTGGTCCCACCTCCTGCAGCTGTCCAAATGAGTGTTTTTCCAGAGGGTCTGGGACCACTGGGACATTCTCCAGTGCTCTCAGGCATGTTTTGATGTGTTGGCTTGCGTGAGAAAACCCAAAAGGTGTAACTAATTTGTTAAACAGAAATATAAAACAGGCGCCTCTACTTGCATCTGGAAGGAAACAGCAAGGGAAACAAAGAGGTTTGCCAGGATGTCACCCAGGTCTCCTCAAAGGAACAACCTGTCCACATGACCCTCCAGCAGAGAGACTAGGCTGAGTTGAAGGACTCTAACACTGTACCCCCGCCCCCCCCCCACACACACCATGCCACCCTACCCCCAGCATGAATTTCCTACACTGATCGCTGGCCAATCCTTTGGGGTCTCTGAGGGCAACTGAGAACTGGGAAGGGTTTGGGGTTTTCAGCTGTTACCTGGGTCAGAGGCTCTCTAGGGTACCCACCCAGGCCCCCTATAGGCCTTAGTTTGCTTCTCTCTTTCCTGACACTGACACAAGGAGAGTGTCTCCATTCTCCAAATGGTCCCTCCTGCGGTTTCCCAGTCTGATGCTGAAACATTTTTACAGGCTCCGCCGCAGCAGCTGTGTGCCGGGAAATGGGCCGAGACACCCGGAGGCCTCCCGGTCATCAACCTCAGGAAATAAGAAAGCTGGCTCCTTGCCACACCGTTGGTCAGTCTTGTTGGGGCCTTAGAAATATGGAGGGAAGCCTGGATGGTGTCTGGACTCAAACTTGAAGGAGGGTTGTGATATGTACTATGGACGCAGTCCTCATTTTAACGTGACTGTAGACGATTTAAGGCAAGGAGAGGAGGCTGGAAGGAACTTGTGGCTAATATCCTAGAGCAGCAGTCTCCTGGTAGACAGCGTTGTGACCTGGGAGCAGAAGCCTAGAGTTCCCTTCCTACTTGGCCACTTTGTTAGCAGCCCTAGTACCTAATTCAAATAAATTGTTGTGAGGATCAAATGAGATAATGTATATAAAAACTCTTTATAAAGTATTCCTTGACTGGGAGGTTCTATCACTACTTCCCTCCCAGTCTCTAATATGGTCTAGTTTGCCTCTCTCTGTTAAGTCTCCTTCTTTATCTCTCTGTACACATGCATGCACACACACCCTATTTGTCCAACTGGGTTCTAAAATGGGTTGTTATGGAGGATTCATTGATTCAGAATTACATGGTGATGGCTAAACATATGGGCTAGGTGCCAGACTCCCTGAAATCACAGACTCCCTGCTGCTTTCTAGCGTGACTTCTGGCATGATCCAGAACCCCTCTGTGCCTCAGTTTCCTCAGCTTAAAATGGTGATGATGATAACGGCTCCTACCTCCACTGAGTTGCCATGAAGTCTTCGAACCATGCTGAATACACATAAGTACTCAATCAATTTAAGCACCAATGTTCCCATACGCAAATTGGTGATTTTCCCAAAAAAATGGAAATGTGATCACTTTTACTTTATGCTAAAACTACATTGTATGAATGTGAGTTTCTTTGTGTTTTGGTTAGAAGTTATTCTAAGGTCTTAAAGGACCCCAATTAACATTATGAACATAAATCATCACTGTGTGAGATGGAGAAAAAGTTAGTTATTTGAGCTCTTATACTGTGTGAATTCTGGCTGGCCAAGATGAACCTTGCAGGTCACACTCCACGATTTTAATCTGAAGCTGAAGGGGCCAAATAGGAACAATATTATTGCTAAACTGAAGTCACCAGACAGTGCCTCCTTTGAACGCCTGAGGCTGACATTCAAAAATCCCGTCATTACTTGTGATGTGACCTCTTCTGTGGCTGAGAGCCTTGTCCCAATAAGTGGAATTCCATGGGCAGAGTGCATTTCCCAAAGCCAGCTACGTGAAACGTTAGTTCCTTAGATTGTTAATAGATGTTGCATGAAAAACAGTTCCATATTCCACATTTGGGAAACTTGGGATGAAACAAAAGTAAGCAGGTTCCTTTAACTAGAGGACTTCCTGGAGCCTTCAACATGTAATTCATACTGTGAATCCCCAAGACTGGGCCATTGTATGGAATATTCCTCAAATGTCCTTGACCCTAAACCTATCTTGTGGAGCTTATAGGACTTTGGAAAATGCCAGTGTGGTGGGATTTAGAACAGGAGTGAAGTCCCAGCTCTATGATTTACTACCTGTCAAAGTAATTTGTAAGGCACATTATTTCATTTCTTTGCGCTCAGTTCTCTCATCTATAAAATGGGAATAAAGTACATACATGGATAAGCTGTATTTTGGAAAGAAAAGTGACATGTATACGTATGGGATGAAGATAAAAATTAATGCTGGTATTTCTTGCCAATGGGCTCTAGTGATAAGAAGTTTCTCCCAACTGTCCAAGTCTGTACCTCCATTTTGTGGCTACTAGTCTTGTGTGGCTACTAAGCACTTAAAATGTGGCTAATCTGTAAATGAAAAATCTGTGCCAAATTTTGAAGACCTAGCACCAAAAAAATGTGAAATATTTAGTTTTTCCCCATTAAGTGTTAAAATGATATTTATATATAATGAATTAAATAAATTATTAAAATTAATTTCACCTGTTTCCTTTTACTTTTTAAAAACCTGCTACTTTTTAAAAATTGTAAATGACATAGTGGCTCACAATTGTGATTCACACTATTATGTTTTTCTATTGGAGAGCATGGTCCAAATGGTTGAATGAGTCTTAGACTTGCTCCAAGCTCTAACCTTGTTTGCACATTGTCTGACAGCAGCCCAGAGCCACTGACCACTTCCCAGGCTGCCTGAGCAATTCTTAGGGGTTAGCGGCCAGGCTGAATTCCCTGAATGTAGCAAGCATGATCTTTCCTGCCACATTAATTCTCAACTGGGTTCAGGAAGAGTTAATGAATGAGCTTTGGAAGATGGATAAGCTATGTATAATAGAGGCCAATTTCAAAGTCAAGTTGGGGGAAAGCATTATTTGGTCTGCAGTCCATTATCCTGGGCTGGATTTTGATTTCCTATCAGCCTCACACTCTGTCAGCCTCTCATAGACAGGCTGGCACTGCCAACTTAATCACCAATTAAGAGTGTCTACATCAACTGGGCACTTTCTCAGAGCTATTCAAGAGGTGAGTTAAACAGACCTTTGGCCTCCTGGGCTTCAAAGAGGTATTTGCCTTGAAACAAAGAGTCTCAGGGCCCAAGAATGTCAACCATCCAAGGGGGATTGCCTTAAAGGTGTAACGAATACCTGAATATCATTTCTGGGCATTGGATATAGTAGGTGAATAGCCAAGATGAGGGCAGAGTGGGGAATAAAGAATTCCTCTAGTGCTTTGGCTGTGTCTCTTTAAAGACATGTATTACTGCCTACCTTATATGATGGTTGTGTGTGAACATATCTGATCTCCCTTCTTAGAGCACAGATCCAAGAAAGTTACCAATGAGGACTCATATCTGATTTATCTTTGTGTTATTACCTGATACAGAACCTTGAATTTGAATGCTCAATTAAATGTAAAGGAAGTAAATGAAAGAGGGATGGAAGGGGGGAAGGTAGGAAGGAAAGACAGAAGGAAGGAAGGGATGGAAGAAGGGAGGAAGGGTAGGAGGGAGGGAAGCAGGGTCGAAGCACATCCTATTAGAAAATCTTAACCTGAGAGTTCCAGAGAGTCTCCCAGGCTCCCCCAGGCTCCCCGATCACCTCAACAGGAATTAACCATCAAATTTCTGGAGTTGCTCCTATACCAAGTCATCTCATTATCTTCTCCGAGGAGGGCATCTAAGTTGGGTTTGATAGCGTCAGAAAGCCCTCCTTTAACACTGCACTCCACCTACCCACCGGTCGCTCACCCTCACATTACCCAGTTGATTTTATTGCCACACAAATAATTATAATTTTGTTCTTTCTATTTATACCTAACCTCATTCCACAAAGATGTGAGAAGTTTCACCTCAGACAATGACTCCTATAATGAAAGAGAATCATAAAATGAAAATCAAGTTTAGAGAAACTGGAATTAGAAAAGCAAGGCCAGGTAGAGATAAACCCAGATGCTGGACCGATGTCCCCCTGGGCGCTGGAGGGTGGCCTCCACTTCGGGTCTGAGCCTGGTCAGGTAGCATTCCAGCTGTAGCACTATTTCTGTAAGGCTTTTCCCTACCGGGCATGAAGGGTTTTACGCCTCCTCGAGCTACTTCCTCTCCTTTCCAGGCCAGCCCCGAGGACAGACTAGTCTCCTGGTACCACACTGCAATGGATGGAGAGAGGGGGTGGGGCAGGAGATGGAGCAGGAACTGCAATTAAGAAATACCGATTACTGGCTTAATTGAGCTGAGGGGAAGCGGGGGACAGCCAGCAGTGTGGTTTGCGCCAACATCCTTCCAATAAGCAGTGTCTGTGTGGTGAGGAAGTCTGGGCCATCCCCTCAGCCATTCTCAGCATTCCCATCAGAAGTCCCGGAAGCACAAGCCCGGAGCTGTTGGCAGGGCCAGGCTTGTGTGGGTGCTCTAGGCCTCCTCTGCTCCTCACTCTGTGCCAGGCCGGCCTCGCCTTTCCGTCCCAAAGCCCAGGCCTGAGCACATCTGCTCTTTCCTGTCAGGCTGGCTGTACCGGCTGGCAGTGTCTCCCAAGGAAGTGACTGCACCGCAGGGGCCCTAATTAAGACCTTCCAGCGCAGTGCCCTTGAAGGTGGGCGAGGGTGACCAGAAGTGTCACTTGTCAGCTGCCCCTTCGTGCCCTATCATGGCTACCCCACCCCTGCCCTCCCAGCCCACATTCCTGTTAAGAGGGATCTGACCCTTAGCCCACTGTCTGATTAGAGATGATGATGCTATTTTTTTAAAACCATTCCTCCCTAATGAGCTTCCACATCCCTGTTTCCAGTCAGAGCCTACACGAGGTAGGAGCTGGGCAGGGCCTGCGTCCTTAGCAGCTGGCTCAGCCCAGAGGCCCGCTGCAGCCTCATTATCACAGTTCCCAGAACCGATGCAAGCCTTTGTCTAGGAGCTTGTAACTTGTTAGCGCAGCTTGAGGCTGATTCACATCTTCTCTGCTTCTAGGGGAAAGGCACAGGACCCCAAATAAGCCTTTATCTAGCCCCATCCATGTCAGGTACTAGGCACCACAGAACTATAAAGAACTTCAAGGATCTCACACTTGGGGTGGGCGTGGCTGAGAGGAAACCATATGTGTTATGATATAAGTCATACTGTAACAGAAGTGTAACATTTAGTATACTCATTCTAGATAGAATAAGGTGAGTATAACCCAGAGATCATGGTGCTGAGTCCTCCTTGTCCCTTGAGATCAAGATAAGATTGGTCCAAAATTCTCCATCCCGTGGCTCCATAAAATTCCAAAACCTTCCCTGGATTTCTGCAGATACCTGCCGGTCTTATATTATCAGTCACCTCTGGGCTCCTGTGTCCATGCATGGTGTCTCTGTTTTACACAACACAGATCCATGAAAAATCCACCTCTCTTCCTAGATGTTCACCCAGCTAGAACATATACACACTGTCCCTGGAGGCATTCCTGAGGGTAGTAAACTACACTGAAGAGTCAGGGATCCAGGACAGATGGAGAAACAATGCAAGCCTCTTCAAATGGAACATTGAGCATCTTCCAGTCTTAACATACCAATGGCCAGAGAGACTTCTGTGGTCTACTTCTCTGACTCCTCTCTTCTGTCTGTAGCCCTGATCTCTCAACCTTTGAGAAAACAGAACCAAAAACAAAACCAAACACAAATTTCTCTTCTTGCCTCCTGCAGAAAAGCTTAACCATCTCATTTTATTGTGAGGCTTCTTGTTGTCCCTTATGCCCCGGTTCTTTAGGGTCTCCCTCATAGATTTTTGAGATATTTTCCCAGAGATAGGGCCCTCTCTAAGATGAATTCTATGCTAACTATTCAGATGTAATATTTTCACTTTATAATCTTTGCTAAGATGCCATTCTACAAGGCAGGTTGCTTGCCTAATTCTCCTGATAAGCACGTTATCATTTGACATTATTGTTATCCTGGAAACAGATTTTCCCATCAATGATAGGAATTTGCTCTTGGATTCCAATCAATGGTTTCACAGGAACTTCTACCTGATGTTTAGGATCATACTTTTACAGGATTGGGACCTACCTTTGAGGTCATTCTTGGTTGGGTGAGCTGTCCTCTTACGTGTTCACAAAGCGCCTTGTATTTACACCTACTCTGCCACTTGCCAGACTGTAACAGAGCTGACAAGTGAGTGATCGGTAGCCCCCACTAGACTGTCAATTCTTTGAGTCAGTTGTAACACTGAACATTGTTTACCCTCTTGTACAGTGTTATACCTGGAACACTATAGGATCTCAAAAAGTATTTGTTGAATGCATAAAGAAAGAAATGACTACCAGCCACCCCTCATCTAGTAAATGAACTTCCCTGTAAAACACCCTTGATCTGTAATCACATCCACTTCTGGTATCCTCCAGTGACAGGGAAATCACAGTTTTCTTACTGCTAGCAAGTTCTTCTTGTTCAGTCTATATCTGACCTACTGCAACTCGTGGTCATTGACACCTATAGTCCAATGTAGCCAAATAAAATGTATTTCATTCTGCTTAACAGCCCTTCAAATACTTGCACCATCTCTTTCCCTCCTCTGAGCCTTCCCCCATTTTTCTCTTTCTCCCAAGGACATGTTGTCCCCACTTTTGGCTTCACTACAGCCTATTCCTCTTTCATGTTATAACTTTAATGCCACTTGCATAAAAACCTCCTATGAACCGTGTCCCACAGTTATGCTCTTTCAAAGTCTTATGTTGGTTCCCTTCTTAGTACTTGTCACAACTTGAAATTATAGAACTCTTTTTGTGTCAATCAGGACAGAAATCCAATACTAGCTAATTTAATCCATAAAAGGGTATTTATTGTCCTACCTAACTCAAAGGCATCTCTAGACCCAGGAGTTTACATGAAGTTTCCAGGGCTCTTTCTCTCTTCATCTCCTAACTTCTGCCTTATTCCATGCTTACGTCAATTTTGAAGATTTTTTTCCCATGGGATGGCAAAAATGGCCACTGTTTCTTCCAGTATTATACTTCTTTAGAGACTAAGATCCCTGAGAAAAGAGCACAGATGTCTTCCCCAGTGGCTTCCATAGAATTCCTGGGCATGATCATGGCCAGGCTTAAACCAATCACTAAAGCCAGGGGTCATTGATGGACCAAATCTAGGTCAGGTGCCCACTCTGGGTTCAATAGATATACAGGGAAATTAATAAGGCCATTACTTCAGAAAAATTCATGCTCCACTATGAAAAGGAATGGAAAATTTCTCAAAGGAAGAAATCCCAAGCAACCACAAAATATGGAGGTTTTTCTGTTGAATGCCCACCTTCCCCCTTAATCGTATATGCCATATTAGCTGGAACTAATTTTTTTTTCTTTTGTTTTCTTCATCACTTGCCAGGGACCCTAGCACATAGCAGACATTCAATTTATTGGATGAATGAATGTTTCAAATGTGTCTTCTCTTCTTTAGGCTAAAGACCACCCCTCCCTATTTTTGCAACCTTTCTTCATATTGCCTGGTTTTTGGTATTGGCAGCAATTACTACTACACTCTGGATCAGGATGCCTAGTTTCCAAACCATCCCTTCCACAGATGAGATTTGTGACTTTGGGAAAACCACTCTGAGCCAGAGTTTTCTCACCTGTCAAATGAGAAACATAATCCTGGACATCAGTTTTGGAAAAGATTAAACAAGATCATAGAAGTGTTTATAGAGTACCCCATATGAGATTTAAGGCAAAAATAGTGCCAATGGAGGTTCCTTAGAAGTACTTTCAGTAGAATACATAAAAATAAGCAGTTAAAGATTCTTTACTATGAACTAAAATTCAGTATCTCTGGGAAGCTCCCCAGCTCCTTTTCTGGCTACTGACATGGCATTTTGCAAGATCCTAGTGCCTGGTAGGGATAGTCAGCACTGACCTGCAGATCAGGACATAGAACAGATTGGGAGGAATACCATTGCACATTTACTGTTTCATAGTCTAGTCTATTCTTTAACCTTCTCTCTACTGTAAATGATGCCTAATCCATCTAATGAAAGAAGAAAGAACCTGCAAATCTTAAGATATCTAGTTTCCTTTCTGGCATTGAAAATAAAACCCTGAATTTAAAAGAGAATCGCCTTCCTATTTAAGTATGTTTATTGCCCTCAAAATAAAACCCACATGTCTAAACAACTCACAGAATTCCTCCCTGACTTGATCCAAACATCTCATATCTTTCCATCTCTTGAACATTCTGGTCTGGCCTCCGAGAAATACTTGCGGTTCCTCAAACTTTCTTTCTCTCTCTGTTCCTTTTGGGCTTCAGTGTTCCCTCTGCCAACCCTTTTCCCTCACTACTTCTTTTTTCCTTTAGCTCATGTCTTCCAGGAAGTCTTCCTTGATCACTAATCTAAAGGATAGACTAGGTGCCCTGCAATAAGCTACCAGAGTGTCCTGTACTTACTGTCTTATCAATGAGGGTTGAGACCCTGTCTTTTTCATTGCTTTGCCTTCAATACAAAAAGCCAATGGTATATAGTAGGTATTCAGGGTTTCTCTTGTGGTTCTTTTTAACATGAATGAGCTCTCAACTCCAGATAACAAGAACATACACCTACCATTCAGAAATAAAATTTAGAGCATAGCTCATTGTCTGCTCCCCTATCACCCTGGGTCTTTTCAATGAGGTCATTAAGAGCCATCATGTCCCACCCACACACATGGAATTTGAACTGTGGCTTGTGACATTTGGAAGGGATTTAGGGATCGTGGTGATTATTTGGATGGATTTGTATCATGTTGCAGGCCCCACAGCATGTCAAGCTTTTGATCAAGATACAGAGTGGATGTGCAAGCAAGGGACCCAGAGTCAGAGTATCTTTTCTTAGGGACTAAAACACTTGTGGATTTTTTCTATGCTTTTTTGGATTGTATTCTTGAGTGCTCACTTTATAACCAGGGCCATGACTTTTTCAGAGATGTTGACAAATACAAACTCACCAGGGAAATTGTAATCATCCCTAATCTAGCTGGAGCTAGAGTCGTAACCTTAATAAGTATAAGTAGATGCCATCTGTCTATCCACCTCCGCACTGCTGCACTAGCCCCTTCTTTATCTGCTCAGTCTGGGAGAACTGCCAACTTCCTGTTAGGGGCCATTCTTAGAGCAAGGAGAGGGCCTCATGTTTCTCACTAGGTCCAGGTCTTGTCCTTCAAATGAGTGAAAGAACAGTAACATATCTCACTGACTGTGGGAGCTTCCCAGTCTCTCAGTTTTCAAGGATTCAAAGACTCATACCCTTAGAATCATTCTTTTGGGCTAGAGTATCATTCTCCCCAAAGGCCCCTGTAAATTGTTTATCAAATAGCACTCTTTTAACCTCCAGTTATAGAAAACCCAAATCACAATTCATAAGGCAAAAGGGAACTATATTGGTTCACATCACTGAAAAGACCATGCAGTGGTGCTAGCTTCAGGCAGAGCTTGATTCGGGGTACCTAACAATGTCCTCAGGAAGCAGTTCCTCTTTCTCCATCTCTCCCTCTGCCTGCTCTGTGTTAACTCTCTCTCAGGAAAGCTCCCCTGCAGGACTTAGCAGTAATAGGCTGCCATTTCTTCCAGTTCCACATCCGACAATAAGAGGATGTTTTGGCTCCTGTACTCAAGCAAAAGTGAGTGCCATGGTTGGCTCTGATTGGGCATAAATGTCTCATCTTGGGTTCCATGCCCATCCCTAAATGATTCACTGGAATTGGAGAAATAAGATGGAGGCCTGAGGTCATATGCCAAAGGATAGAGTTAGCTCCACAAAAGTACATGGACCAAGAATTGTTCCTAGAGGGAAATTCAGATGCTACCGCTATAAAAAATAGGTACTGGTCAGCAAAAGAATAGCAAAGTCTTACTACAGAATAAACGTATGCATCAAAGCCTTAAAAATGCTTATTCTCTTTCTCTTTTCTCCTTCTCTCTTTATATTTAGAAATAGAGAGAGAGAGACTATATATACACACACACACACACACACACACACACACACACACATACATATATAAAGAGAGAGAGAGAGACTATATGTGTGTGTGTGTGTGTGTGTGTGTGTATCCAGGAGGTGGGATTTGGGGGCTGTTTCCATGTTAGTGAGGTGGACTCATGAGGACAGAGCCAATGTGGGTGGGACACAGAGAAGAGAAATCTCATCTTAGCAACACCTTTTAAACCCTTGATCAAGCTATACCTGAAACAAGGATGCCCTGGCCTTCCAGGTTGTGTCTTCTGTTAACTGCACCTGAAGGAGGCAGGCCCATGTTCAAGCTGAAGGAGCAGGCTGGGGCAGCATGGCACTGGTCTAGCTCGACCCACACCAGGCAGCAGAGAAGATATGATGACCCCAACATGAGAAAAGCCTCAGACAAATCCAAATTGACATGCATTCAACAAAACACTGGACCAATCCTCCTCACAACTGCCAGGTCACCAAAAATAAGGAAAGTCCGAGAGAGACCGTCCCAGCTGAGAGGAGCCCAAGGAGATGTGCTGACCAAGTGTCATGTGGGTCCTGGGATGGAAAGAGAACATGAGGACATTAGTGAAGCCCAGTTCCCATCCCATGCTCCTTCACTGTGACAAGTGGACCACCATGGTGTGAGATGGGAGCCATGAGGCATATGGGGACCCCTCACACTCTCTTTGCAACGTTTCTGTAAATCTAAAACTCTTCTGAAATTTCAACATGTATTTAGAAAGGAGAGGAGAAAAATAAATCACAATTTGAATGTGAAATATATATACATATATTCTAAGGGAATAATCATATGTACAAAGATTTATGCTCAAAGACATAGGGATATCATTGCAACATTATTATCCAAGTAAGAGGAAGTCAATTATATTATGAAAAGTCAAATCATGGATTATTACACATATGCTAAAATAATATTTTTCAAGAATATTTCATGGCCTAAGAAAATGTTCATGATATAAGAAGAGTCAGAATGAAATGAATATATATGGCATGCACAAATGATATTTAAGAAATATACTCATTGCAATTATGGGAGGTGATGGATGTATTAATTCATCTTACTATGGTAACCGTTCTGCAACATATACAGATACAAAATCACTATAATGTACACCTTAAACTTACACAATGTTATATAACCACTAAATCTCAAAAAACCTGGAAAAAACATTGAAAAAAAAGAAACATATTCATAAAAATATAGAAGTAAATAGCAGAACAGTAGCAATGGTTATCTTTATGGTTTTTGAACTACAAGTGATTTTTTTTCTTTTTATTTCCTAAGTTCTTTTACAATCAGAGGGGGAAAAAAGCAAGTTCTTTGTAAAATAAAAAGCAACCCTGTTACCTAGGATTGTACAGTCATGTTGCTTGGAGTACGAACCCTAAGCAGGGTCTTGAGGTCAGGTAAGTGTCGATAGAAGATTGCAGGGAAGGTCTGTTCTAGGGAGGCCTGCCTTCCTAGAACAAACAACAAAATAGCCTGGACCTGCTAGAAGAAAAAGGACCTGAGGCAGGAACCAAGAAACATTGAGAAGGGGAATAGCTTTGTCCTTGTTGGGCTCTAGTCCAGCCTGAGTGGGCCCCAGAATGTCCTTGCTGAAATTCTGCCTCATCCAGAGTCTTCCAAAGGGGTGGGCCTTAGCTCATTAGAGTGGTGTGTGAAGCATGATAGAGAACAACAAATCCTGTGATGTGGGGCAGGCGAAGGCAGCCCAGGAGCTCACTTGCTGGGAGTGGGTGAGACTTCCCACAACATTCCCCAAATCTGCCAATCCTTTGAGGAAGAGCTTGAACAATTATAGAAACCACGATAATTTAATTTCTGATACACATTTTATAAGGCATTCTATTTTCAAAATACTCTCTCGTATCCCACCTTGTCTGATCTTTCCACTGACTCTGTGAAGTAGGGGGTACAACCAATGTTCCCACGTGTCAGATTTTGAAAAAAAATTGAGACATTTAGAGAGAAGAAAGCTTAGTTGGAGAGAATCTTAATAAAAGGTATTTAAGTTGCATTCAAGCTGATTTGGAGAAATGGAGATATATTATGAAAAGAGAGAAGGCAATTCCATGGACACCCCCAAGGTCAGGAAATGACCCTGGAGCCTACAAATAGAGGACCAATCACTGCAGCTCATCTCAGGATCTACATTAGGTGCTTTCTCCTCTCTACTTCACTGCCACTTGGCCTCATTCACTGGCTTCTCTCAGTAAATCTTCTGCTTACTCATCTTGCACATGGCCCAACTTGGCCACCTGCCCTCAAGATCCAGTGACCTTACACCTCCGGGCCCACCACTAACAACCCCTGTGTGGCTTAGCCCACATTCTCAAGGGAAAGAAACTGACTCATTCCCACCTTAGAATAGGACCAGGATTAAAGTAAGGTATTTAGAAGCCCCAAATACTGGAAAGATCATATTGCCCACCCCCATGAGTAATTCAAAATAAAGACAGGGCTATATAATAAAATCTTATAAAGTATCATATTTGGCAATGTTCCCTCCCCCCTCAAAAAAAAAAAAAAACCTATCCTTTAGGAAAAAGGAGAGTCCCCTTATACTTAGGTTCTTTCAAAACATCTCATATTCTGGAACACTCTGTAATACTTCATTTTGAACAAAAAAGTACTGTTTGGGAAAGATAGATTAGCCCTAGAACTTTCTTAATTAATGATGCCTTGGGATGATTACTGAGGTTACCTGGAAAAATTGGTAAAAAAGGAGACAAATTCAACACAGTTTTACTAATTATTATAATTATGAGCCCCTCATTCCAAATGTTGAATATTGTTGTGAACAAGTTCTTTAAAGGTCATTTTAATATGCAACAGAATAAGTCTTAATGTTGAGGAAATTACAAATATATACATAAGAAAAACTCAAGGATACTGATGTTATGGAAATGGCTTCTTGTGTGTTGGAGATAAAATGCCCAGTGACCCTGTCACACATGGATTCAATAAATTCTCTATCTCTAACAACTCATGCAGAAATACAAATGATGTTCTCTGGAAATAAACTTTTTGAGTCTTAAATGATTAAATGACTCAAAAAAGTGGCTGCAATAATAACAAAGATATTGATGCCAAAAATACTTTGAAGAGTTTGAATAAAGTTCTTTTGTGATATATGAGAAAGAAAAGGCTTTTTTTTTTTTTTTTTTTTTTAAGAGAAGGAGAGGGAGAGAAGAGGGGGAGAGCAAGAGAGAATCCCAAGCAGGCTCCACACCCAGAGCAGAGCTGGATACAGGGCTCAATCTCACAACCCTGAGATCATGACCTGAGCTGAAATCAAGAGTCGGACACTTAACCAACTGAGCCACCCAGGCACCCCGAAAAGGTATAATTCTAAATGGATATAGTATTCTATATGTGATTTACAATATTTGAATATTTCTGAATGACTAAATTAGATACAATAGGCATACATTTGATTATTCCATCTACATATCCAGAAGTTCATCTATTCGTGTTGGTAAACAAAATTTTCTTATTGATTTTCTCGCTGGGAAAATAAGAGAATAACCTCATTTTGGAGACTCATATTCAGATATATATGAGAAATATAAGAAATTGAATAAAAGTTTTAATTTTTGTTATGATGACTATTTTAGTTCTTTTTTGAAATGTCCAGTATCAAAAAATTCCAAAAAGCCTTGTTGGGTGTTCGTCTCTGATTTGGTTAGTATATGCTTGATCTATGTATCATATAGCAAATTGATTTGCTAATTAGCTCATCTAGGTCTTCTGGGTCTGTGGTCCAAATATCATCCAAATGCTGAAATCCAAGAGTAGTAAGATCATGTGGTACAAATGCAGACTCATAGAATTGCCTCTTTCAGAGTCTGGGGAAGACAATTCTGTCATTCTCTTAGGGATTATAGGACCCCTTAATCCTGATTCCTGGTCTCCTGTCTATTCAGGGATGAGATTGCAGCAAAATCTCATTAACCCTTTAATTCGTTTCCTAAGGCAGCCATAACAAATTACCAAACACTTGATGGCTTAAAACAGCAGAAATTTATTCTCTTACAGTTCTGGAGGCCAGGAATCTCAAGTCAAGGTGTCAGCTGGGTTGATTCCTGTAGAAGCTCTGAGGGAGAATCCATCCCATGCCTCTCTCCTAGCTTCTGGCGACTGTGGGCAAGGCTTGGCATTCCTTGTCTTGTAGGTGTATTACCCCAATCCGTGTCATTTATTCACATGGCTTTCTCCCTGTGTGTCTATGTCTCAAATGTCCCTCTCTTTTCTCTTATAAAGACACAAGTCATTGGATAAGGACCCAACCGAAATCCAACATGTTTGCATCCAAAGATCCTTAATTTAATTACATATGCAAAGAACTTTTTCCAAATAAGGTCACTTTCACAGGTTCTGGGTGTTGGAACTTGGACATATCTTTTCTGGGGTTACTTATTCAACCCACTACACACCCTTATTTCCTAGAGAGCAAGTTAATTGTTCATTCTTCAGTGATGTGAGCTTTGAAAACAATACCAGAGAGCTGCATTTCTGCAGTGCTTGACTGCTGAAGCAAGTACCTTCCCAATTTACCACCGAGGTCTGAACAGTTTCTGGGTAAGACAGGTAGACAATACAGCCACCACACAATTTTACCCCAGGCTGTTGACATTAGTCCTGGTCTGCTCTGGTGGGGCATGGAAATGAGTAGCTGGAAAAGTAAAGTTAACATTAAAATAAAATCTCGGGCACGGGTAGGGTGCCCCTTCCTTGCATATTTCCTATCACTTATTTTTCTGGACTCTTCAGGAGGCTGACGTCCCAGAAAGCAAAGATTGTGTGGTTGACCACTGTCTCCTCAACATAAGGCCTGATACAATGGAGGCACTTTGCAAATATTTGTTACATGAAAGAATGAATGAGTGAGAGTAAGAAAACTTTTTCAGCACATTGGGCTGTGTCTCTCAGACCTGGCTTTCACCTAGAGTTTTATCTGCCCAGCCCACACTGCCTCTCACTGGCACTTCCAGACCCTCAAGGTGCGGGATCTACCCAAGGTATGGGTGCCTCTAAGATTAAAGCACCCAACCCTTCTTCCCTTCCTTCCTTCCTTCCTCTCTTTTTCTCGTTCTTTCCATTATTTTTACTAATTTCCTTCCCAAGTATGCCTTCCACAAAGCAGAATTTAAATGGGGCCAAGTCATTGAGGCTGCCCACTAATGGAGTTCTGGACTTCCAGAAATAGATAAAATGACAGAATCAAACAGAAGGTGCCTTTGTAAAACTTCTAACCGAAATAAACTTACTTAATTAAGGACGGCTGTGTGCTGGAGTGTGTCTGTGTGTGTCTGTGTTGGACACGGTATATTACTAAACACTATCAAAACTGAGAGGTCACAGGAGAGATGCATTTCCTAGAAAACCAAACGAGAAGTTCAGCCCCCAGAAGACAGAAGCCCTAATGATGATGTGGACTCCCATGGGGCTATAGCATGGGCTCTGAAAAGGTACAGTGAAGGAAGTCTTGATCATTCCCACCACCCTTTATTGACCCTACTATAAATATAAATATCTCACTCTCCCATCTCATTGGCCTCCCCCCTCTTCTCTGATGTTTTCTTCCATGGACCTGATCTGACTGCTAATTAATAACTGTTCCACTGTTCACCCTTCCTAGGAGTATTCACAGTCTGGTGGGACAAATTGATGAAGGTCCCACAGCTTTTCAGCCACAGAAGAAAGAATGGCGGTGGAGAAGAACTATTTCCTCAACACCACCTGGGCAGACATGAACTCTGCCACCTTGTAGCCAGCACTGGACAGCAATTCTCATATTCTCTCTCTCTCTTTCAATTTCTCAATCTCTCTCTCTCTCCTATGTCTAAGCCAATAGTCACTAGTTTCTACTATGCATCTTCATAACATTTTATTCTATTAATTCTTTTATTCTTTTATTTTATTCTTTCTTGGGTTAATCCCTTGTCTGAGAAAGATTAGACAAATCAAACATAACTTTCCTTCCCAGCTAGTTTTGTTTGGACTCATTCTAGATTGTTCATAGCAATTAAAAAATGGCACCTAGGTTTCAGCTGTTATCTTCCTCCCTCGCACCCAGGACAGCCTTAATATGCCATGAAAAACTAGATTGGGTGTCTCTAAGATAAGCAAGAAGTTGAATTTAAATAAATTATGATTAAAGTAGAAAGAAAAGAGCACAGTAATTTGAAGTAGTTTCAAATCAAAAGCACAAAATATTCTGTAAATTTGGGGCAAATTTTATGAACTGAGTATCAATTTCCTCATCTGTAAAATGGGGCTGTTGCTATATAACTCACAGGGTTGTGGCAGGTCCTAAATGAAAAAAAACACATGGGAAATGTGTAACACATAAGAGCTATTCAGTACGTGATCAATAAATCATAAGTTGTTCAATTGGTTCTCTTGTCTCCAACCCCTAAAAATGCTCTGATATTGGCTAAGGTTTCTTTCATAATAAGTGTTATATCTAGACACATTTGTTCCAAATTTCAATACAACTGTATTCAGACCCAGATTTGTTTCAAATATTGTGGCAGGAACACACATGACTTTAAATATAGACTTCTGTTGTACACATTAGATTTGGGCATTTGACTGTATGTAAATTATACTTCAATAAAAAAATTTCTACTCTCTTCCCTCCCAAAAGTGTGGGACTGTGCCCCTATTCTCTGAAAGGCCCCCTGATAATCCCAGGCTGGCCTCCTGGCTGCAAATGTACCCTGGCTGGAAAAGGTGAAGACAAACTGTTTGAATGTTTATGTTTCCTCAATTATAAATCCACATTTTCTCATTTTAATATTTAATTTTAATATTTCCAGAGAAGCAACTTACATTCAATGTACACCTGATACAGTGTTTCTTCTCTCCATGGCCTCTCCAAACCTTTCACCTCCTTATTCTCTGGAAAGTTACTCTTAAATCACAGTGTGTCTTAGATCAGTGCCATCCAGGAACCAATGAGATCTGCTAATTGAATGCAGGTGATCTCAGGATAAATAATAACTAATATACTTGAATGCAGGTGATCTAAGGATAAATAATAACTATACACTTAGCATTGCCTACGTGCCAGGAACTATTCTCAGGTTTTACACATATGAACTTTAGTCCTCAAAACCCACTGGGATGGTAAGATCATTATCCCCACAACATAGATGAGGAAAGGGAGACTCAGAGAAGTTCAGGAGCTTGCAGAAATTCAAACAGTGTGAAAGGGGAGAGCTGGTTATTTGAAGCCAAGCAATCTGGCTCCTGAGGCTAAACCACTATGCCTTACTGCCTCTCTACGTGCGATAATATCAGTAATAGGAAAACTTAAGTGTATTGGCTGAAAGCTCATTGAGTGCATTGAAAACAAGGGAGCAAAATGTTGTATTCTGGCCCTTTGGGGTTTACAGTCTCAGGAAACACACGCATGAAACCCAACCATGAGAAATGTGGGACGTCAGGAAATACTTTTGATATCATGGTACAAGACATGTGTTGCCCAGCTCAGAGAGAGGCTCTGTGGAAGACCATTCACCTACTAGTCACATCGCTGGAAAGGGGCTTTGGGGGCTGGCTTAGTCCATTCGAGCTGCTGTAATAAAATGCCATAGACTGCGTGGCTTACGAATAACAGAAATTTCTCACAGTTCTGGAGGCTGGGAAGTCCAAAATCGAAGTGCCAGCAGACTTGGTGTGTTGTACACGGTATATTACCCACTTCCTGGTTTATAGACAGCATTCTTCTTGCTCTGAGTCACATGGCAAGTGAGGACCCACTTCCTGGTTTATAGACAGCATTCTTCTTGCTCTGAGTCACATGGCAGAGTGGATGAAGGAGCTCTCTGAGGTCTGCTTTATAGAGGAACTAATTCCAGGATGCCCGGGTGGCACAGTCAGTTAAGCATCTGCCTTCAGCTCAGGTCATGATCCCAGGGTCCTGGGATGGAGCCCCACGTAGGGCTCCCTGCTCAGCGGGGAGCCTGTTTCTCCCTCTGCCTGCCACTCTCCCTTCTTGTGCACTCTCTCTCTCACACACACACAAATAAATAAATAAAATCTTTAAAAACAAAAAAAATTAAAGGAACTAATTCCTTTCACGAGGGTTCCAACCTCGTGACCTAAGCACCTCTCAAAGGCTTCACCTCCAAAAATCCCCACACTGGGGATTAAATTTCAACATATGAATTTGTGTAAAGGGCATACTAAATTGGCTGCAGCCTTCTCCCACCACTGCTAACAGAACCCAGTCCCATCCCAATCTGAATTCACCCAGAGAAGATCCACTTTTGTTTTGAACCTGTTCTTGTTGAGCTCAGCAAAGACTTTCATCTTGTCAAATCGATTCTCAGTCCTCTTCTTAACTTGATCTCTCAGCACACGCCCCATCCTTGACCATTTCAGGGGCAATGACCATGTTTGCAACTCCTACGGTTATTTCCTTCAGCATTTTGGTACTTATCACAATTACTGGCTCTGTGTGTATATGACTTATCTATAAGATTTCCACATAAGACCACAAATTCCTTGAGAGCAGGAGTACCATTCACCTCTGTACTGCCCACTCCGCTGAGTCTGGAACTCCCTGCTGCTCAAATGCTTAATGACGGTGGCCAGACACCTTGGTTCTCATTGTCCATTGCCACTCAACTTCAGTTTCTTTATCTGTCAGGTGCCTAGAACAGTGTCTAGCTTACAGTAGACAGCCCACAAATACTCTTTTTTTTTTTAATTTTTTATTGTTATGTTAATCCCCATACATTACATCATTAGTTTTAGATAATAGTGTTCCATGATTCATTGTTTGTGCATAACACCCAGTGCTCCATGCAGAATGTGCCCTCCTCAATACCCATCACCAGGCTAACCCATCCTCCCACCCCCTCCCCTCTAGAACCCTCAGTTTGTTTTTCAGAGTCCATCGTCTCTCATGGTTCGTCTACCCCTCCGATTTCCCCCCCTTCATTCTTCCCCTCCTGCTACATTCTTCTTCTTCTTTTTTTTCTTTCTTAACATATATTGCATTATTTGTTTCAGAGGTACAGATCTGAGATTCAACAGTCTTGCACAATTCACAGCGCTTACCAGAGCACATACCCTCCCCAGTGTCCATCACCCAGTCACCTCATCCCTCCCACCCCACCTCCCACTCCAGCAACCCTCAGTTTGTTTCCTGAGATTAAGAATTCCTCATATCAGTGAGGTCATATGATACATGTCTTTCTCTGTTTGAAAGTCAGTGAGGTCATATGATACATGTCTTTCTCTGTTTGACTTAATTTCGCTCAGCATAATACCCTCCAGTTCCATCCACGTCGTTGCAAATGGCAAGATCTCATTCCTATTGATGGCTGCATAATATTCCATTGTATATATATACCACATCTTCTTTATCCATTCATCTGTCGATGAACATCTTGGCTCTTTCCACAGTTTGGCTATTGGCCCACAAATACTTTTGAAGGAAGGAAGGAAGAAATAAATATCCATCTGTACCTGCTTACAGATTCCCTGAAGATCAAGAAAGCTCCTGTGAATGAAAGCCCATTAGATGCAACAAGCATCAAGTTTTGTCAAAGAATGCAGTAGATATGATCAAATGCCTACAACAATAGCTATTACAGTGGTCCAAGGTGACCCCCTATTGATCTCTGTTTCCTGGTATTCAAACCTGGTCGGCACCCTTCTGCACGGCACAGCCAGCCCCTTATACAGGGATGAACTGTATAACCAAGAGAATACTGTAGAAGTTAGAGTGTGTTATGTATAACTTCCAAGGCTAGGTCAAAAAAAGGCATAGTCACTTTCACCTTGAACTCTTACATTGCTGGGAAGCCAGCCACCATGTCATGAGAACACTCAATTAGCCCTGGGGAGCAGCCTACACAAAGTGGAAGTCAGACCTCCCACCAGTAGCCAGCACCAACCTGCCAGCCACGTGAGTGAGCCACCTTTGAAGTAGATCCTCCAGTCTCAGTCCAAACTTCAGATGACTGCAGCCCCAGCTGATATCTTGAATGTTACCTGAAGAGAGACCCTGTTGCAGAAGCACACGCCTAAGCTGCTCCTGAATTCCTGGCCCTCGGAAACTATGAAAGATAATAAATATGAATTGGTGTTTTAATCCACTAAATCTTGGGGTAATTTGTTATGCAGTAATGGATAACCTTTACAAAGGAAAACAAAACAAAACAAAAAAAATAGAAATGCCAAATATTAAGAGAACTTACTCTCTGGTAGTCAATTTTACTCATCCTAACAGAGAATCTTCACAGTGTAAGAGAGATTATCCATGTCCACAGTTAGACACAGGCAGCCCAGGAAGCTTCACAATGGACACAAGTACAACAGGAGAGCTGGGAGGAGAGGCTTTGAGCATGTGCTTTCCCCTCTGCCACCTCTCCCATATCTTTTCACCAGTCTGACAAGCCCCTAATAAGGAACGTTGACCCCAGGAGGTGATAAGAGAAACAAAGGATACTGTGCCAGCCCCTGGGAGACCTGGGCCCACCTTCTTGCATTGGCGACATGGGGCTGAGACAGTCCATATACTGACTAATGCAAATCAAGAAAAGGCACCCCTCCCTCCCTGCAGCTGCAGCCTCCCTCCAGGACACTCGTGTGAAGAACAAAGTGTGGCCTGGATTTCACCCCCTCTGGCCCTCCTGGTCGGCACCCTTCTGCACGGCACAGCCAGCCCCTTGAGTGGTTATATTGACTGACGGATGCCCAGATTCTCTCTACAGCCAACCCCCTCCCTGCCTCCCAAGGTGCTGGCGAGTGATCTGCTGAGGGCTCCCAGACCTCGTGTCAGAACTTGGCGAAGGGTGGAGGCAGGCCCTGCCCACACCAGAAGCAGAGAGGGCACGGCAGAGCAAAGCACGCTGCCTCACGCTGCCTGGGCCAGTGCCAGACTTGTGAGTCTGAACTCAGAGGGGCAGCCTTTATTTTTAGCGGGTAATCAGCCTTCATTTTGTTCCTCTCAGCGAAGCCCCACCCTTCTCTAAATGGCCCATATAATTAACACCTCACCAGCTCTAATTCCCTCCCTAACTGCCTGTAATTATCATCCAGCTGACCTTTGTTCCCTTAATTGCTGTTTGACTCCTGATCCCTGTACACCACTTTGTCTTCTCCCTCTTCCCTCCCTTCTGACTCAAGGAGCTATTGTATACAGTACAGTGTTCAGCTTTTCTTTTCAAATCTGAGGGAGTCTTTGGAATTCCCATATCTCTGCTATCTGAGATACATCTTCTTGAAAACAACTCTCATTTGCAGAGTGCTGTTTTAAACTACATTCTCCTGGCCTTGCTGGCTTCTTAGAAGTTAACTTCCAAGTCAAGAGAATGGGTATAACTAGCCTCCTTTTATAGAAGACAAAATTGGAGGGATAAAGTAATTTAGCACGTATGCAGCTAGTCACTGATGAGGAGAGACCACCCTCCTAAGCATTTGACACAGTGGTCTCGCTTCCCTGCTTCTCCCAGTCGGATAACTCAAACTTGGACTGCCTCAATGATCTTAATTTCTGATCCGTACTCTCTTAACACCAGGCACACCCACTTACATTTGGTTTTAAGCTCAACCTTGAGTTTTCTGAATTTAGAAATTGCTTTTGCCCTATCTTCTGTCCCAAGATGCTATACAATAATGGTAAAACATATCGTTTCCTGACCACCTGTCATGTATCAGGTACCATTTTGATGTCTTACAGAGACTATCTCATTATCTTTTCCCCTCAACTCTATGAAACATGATTACTATCTGGCCCCCACCCCGTGCATACTCAAAAGTCTTGACTCCAGCTATTGTACCTTCCATCTCTTGCAATTTTAATTTTTCTCACTCCAGTAGATCCTGTCTATCAACACACAAATGTGACTTAATATCTCCCATCTTCAAAAAAGCTTGTGTTCCCTCTCTCGCTGTGTCTCTCTCTGTCAAATAAATAAATAAAATCTTTAAAAAAATATATTAAAAAAATAACCTTCTTTGATTCATACGCTCCTCCAGCCGTCACTTATTTTTCTCCTTCCATTTACAGAAAATTATATTTTCTGTTCCAATTCCTCCCCTCCATTTTCATGAAAGACATTCCAGTTGGTTTTTTGTGCTTCCCACAGTTTTTGTCAAAGTCACCAGTGGCTTCTGTGTAGCTAAAGCCAATGAGCAATTCTGATTTCTCATTTTACTTGACTTCCCAGCAGAATTTGACACAGTTGATCTCTCTCTCCTTTTTGACACACTCTTAGGCTTTCAGGTTGCCAGGACACCACTCACTCTTGCTTCTTCTCCTACCTCAGTGGTCACTCCTCAGTAAACTTTGTAGGGTCCTCCTCGTCTCCATCACCTCCAAATGGGCTTAGAGTTCAGTTCTCAGACTTCTCTATCAACACTGACTCTCTAGGTCATCCTACTGGGTCTCATGATTTTACATAGTATCTATATGCTGATGACTACTCAATTTAATCTCCAGCCCTGACCTCACCTATGAGTTTCTGATTCACATCCCTAACATCTTACCTGATGTCAGTACTTGCCTGATGAGCAGGCAAACTAAATTTATCACGTTCAACACCAAAATTCCATTTAATCTTAGAGGAATGCCTCCCCAAAACTCTTCCTCTCATCATCTTCCTCATTTCAGTAAATAGTAACTTCATTGTTTGACTTGCTCAAGCCCAAAACATTGAAGTCAGCTTTAACTCCTCTCTTTTTCTTCTGTTGCATATCTAACCATCTAACAAATCTTGTCAGCATTCCCTTCCAGTTATATCCATGATCTCATTAATTTTCATCATTGCTACTTTTACCACTTTGGTCTAAGATACCAACATTTTTGCATCTATTATTAAATAGAATCTTAACTCCTCTCTCTTTTTCCCTCACTACCTCCTCACATGGTGTGCACTCCACAGGGCAGCCAGATCATGTCAGATGATGACACTCTTCTGTTCAAAGTCCTTTGATGGTCCCATTTCACTCAAAGTGAAATTCAAAATCCTTACAAAGGCCTATAAAGTTCTACATGATCTGGCTCCACAGTATTCCTCTGAGATTGTTTCCTATTACTCTCCCCTCGGCTCACTCTGCTCTACCCATACTTGCTTCTTGAACCACCAAGCAAGTTTGGCCTCATGGTCTTTGAATTTACCATTCCCTCTGCCTGATGAATCTTCCACTGGTTATCTGTAGGGTTTGCTCTCTTGCTTCATTCAGATCATTGCTCAGATATTACCTTATTTTAGCATCCTTTGACCTGATATGAGACCTCCTTTGCCAATGTGATGGACAGACTCCAAAGGTGGCCCTCATGATGCCCACCTTCTGGTGTTCCTGGCTTTGTGTAATCCCTCCCCTGGAATGTGGGCAGGACCTGTGACATGCTTCTGATGAATGGAATGTGGAAAAAGTGAGATGTCACCCCCATGATTGTTACATTATATAAGGCTCCATCCATCTTGCTGTCAGACTCACTCTAGAGACTTTCTCTCTTGCTGGCTTTGTAGAAGTGTCTATCTGCTAGTTAGGAGGCCTAGGAGTGAGGAGCTGAGAGCAGCTTCTAGGTATTGAAGACAACCTCCAATCAATAACCAGCAAGAAACAAGAGCCCTCAGTTCTACATCAATAAGGATATTAATTCTACCAACAACCTGAGTGAATTAGAAGTAGATTAATCCTCAGTTGAGCCTCCAGATGAGAATACAGCTCAGCTGACACCTTCATTGCAGCCTTCTGAGACCCCGAGCAGAGGATTCAGCTAAGCAATGCCTGAATTCTCACCCACAGAATCTGTGAGATTATAAATGTTATTTTTAAGCCACCAAGTTTGTGCTAACCTGTTAGCAGCAACAGATAACAGATACAACCATCCTATCAAACCTCCTTCCCTGCTATCCTTTTCTCTTCCCTCGCTTTATTTTCTTCTATAATCCTTACCACATTTTTTTGTATATTTGTTTACCATCTTTCTCCTCTACTAAAATGTAAGATCAAAAAGGATTCCCAACTGATCTGCAACTTCAAAAAAGATTTCTGGTTCATAACAGAAATTTAGTAATTTTTTTTAATGAGTAAGCAAATAAATGAATGGTTTTCTATTTTAATAATAGCTACATTGTTTTATGTGCACTACAGCCTGGTGCTTCTATGATGAAGAACTAGGGCTATTTTTCCCCCAGTACATCCAGTATATCTGATCAGGACCTGATATCTTTGGAGGGCTATTATTCAGACTACTATACTCGGGTCAAATAAGACATATTGAGAGTCACTACTGAGCAATAGTCAGTAGCCACACCTGAAGGAGGACTCTGTCCCCTGAGCCAACGAGACTATTCTGCCATCCACACATCATCACATTTTCTCAGGGTGAGCTTTTCATGAGAGATGCTTGTCAGAGTCCACAAAGGGTAGCACATGTTTGTAACTGAGTGATTTTGTGAGCCTGTGTCCTGCCTGTAGAACCTTCGGAAACCCATCGTCTTTCTTTCATTTCATCCTGTCTCTGTCCCTGTCAGTCCAGACTGGTTTCTGCTGATACAACATTCTCAAAAACTGTGTCTTGTGTATCCTCAGGGTATGTCACCAGAAGTCATGCTTTTAGCTAAAGGGTCCCCCTCAGATGTCAATAATAATAATCCCATCTCTGGTATCTGCAGTTCTAGCAAAAAGTTGTGTGGCCACACCCTTGGGCTTTTATCCAGATCACAGTTTTCCTAATAATAAATCTGATTTTAGGATCTTTTGTAATTTGGATAAACTGAGAATATTCAAAAGCATCGAGTCCCAGTTCATTTTTGCTTTGAAGATCTTCTCTCAAGTTATCTCGTTTCTTCTCACATTTTACTAAAATCACTACGAGGAAATCAGGCCACACATTCAACACTCTGCATGGACATCTCCTCAGGTAAATATCCAAGTTCACTGCTTACAAGTTCTGCTTTTCACACAACTATAGGACACAATCCAGCTAAATTTTCTGCCTCGATATAAAAGGATAAATTTTCTGCCAATTTCCAATAACATGTTCCTCGTTTTCTTCTGAGCGCACACCAGAAGTGCCTTTAATGTTCATCTTTCTATAAACATTCTTTTTATGATGATATATATTCTCTAAGGTGGTATCTTTTCTCTGCTGTGCTCCTCACTTCCTTCTAAGCTCTCACTGAGTGCTGTTAATATCCATATTTCTACCCACGTTCTGTTTAAAGAAACCTAGGCTTTTTCTATCATGCACCTGAACATTCTTCCAGCTTCTACCCATTTTCCAATTCCAAACCCACTTCCACATCTTTAGGTACTTGTTACAACTGCACCATATTTCCTAGTACCATAATCTATTTTAGTTTCCTGTGGCTGCTTTGACACATTATCACAAACTGGTTGACTCAGAACAACAGAAATTTGTTGAAGCCAGACGTCAAAACTTAGTATCACTGGACTGACATCAAGTTGTTGGGATCACACCCCCCTCCAGAGGCTCTAGGTAACAATGTGTTCCTTGCTCCTTCTACTACTGGTGGCTGCCAGCATTTCTTGGCTTGTGGCCTCACTATTCCAATCTGCTTTCCTCTTCACATTGCCTTCTCCTCTGTAAGTGTGTCTTCTCCTCTTTTAGTCCTCTCTTACCAGACATTTGTGAATGCATTTGGGGCCCATCTACATAATTCATAATCCTCTTCCTATCTCAAGATCATTAACTTAATCACACTTGCAAAGGCTCTTTTTCTTCATAAGGTAACATTTACAGATTCCAGTATATCTGATCAGGACCTGATATCTTCGGAGGGCTATTATTCAGACTACTATACTCAGAGAGGTCAAATAATTAGCCTTAGTCATAAGTCAGAGCATGTCACTCCTCTGCTCAAAACCCTACAACAGCTCCTCATCTTAAGGTAAAATCCAAAGTCTTTACAACAGCCTGCTGCTCTCTCTGATTCTAAGTTCATGTTCTTTTAGTTAGAGCTGTATTTAACTTTCAAAACCTTTAAAATTGGGTTTGGGAAGTGAGTGGGGAGGAAAGACTCTATCTTCTACTGTTGCTAAATCTAGAGCAGAGCCACTCCATCAAAGAATGTCAAACTCTACCCCTGATTTACTGGAAGTGTGTAGGGGAGGAACTCCTCATTTTGCTGCTAGGGAGTATGAGAAAGAGGGAGCTGAGGTTGGGGAAGAAGGCCATAAGCTAAAAACTCAGAAGTGCTTATCTCTCCTGTGAGGCTATACGGGATTCTAATTTTCTTCCCTCTGCATTTCTGTAGCTTCCAAATTTTCTGTGATAAATATATATTAGTTTTGAAATAGAAAAAAAATGTTATTTGGAAAAAATCAGTGGCCATAGCTATAATAACACATAGAGTGGACTGGTATCCTTTTCCCCATTTTTATCCCACACCTCTTCCATCTTGACCTCTCTCATACACCTATTGGTTTTTCACTGTTGCTTTCAAGTTTTTTCCTTTTAAGGCTGGCTTTAATATTTCCAGTATCTAACACATAGTAGGCATTTAATAAATCACTATTGAAAGAAAGAATGAATGTGTTAATTAACTAATTAATTAATTAATTAATTAAATGGATTTCTACCAGGTGCAAAGTGAGTATTGAGAATGTCCCTACTTGAAATGGGCTCAACCATGGCCCTGAGATCCCATACCCCATACCCTCCCATTACTGACTCTGTTCACAGTAGCTTGAAGGAAGAATTTTGTGATAAAGTCTGGCTCTCTGAGGTCTAAATGTGGTCTCACTCAAGTGACCTCCACTAGTTGCTATCTAGAGTGTTCCCAGATGGTAGCACTTACCCACCCTCTGTGGAAGAGGCATTGGTGATACTGGGATGAGACTCTACTGAATGAGATGCACCTTTCCAGCTCTCTTCTCTCCTCTGAGGAACCCAGGAGGGCCTGGCCTGGATGTTAGCAATGAGAGTCATACCCTCACAGGGGGAGCCCCAACATGAGCTGGCTCTAGCTCTGGCTCTCTGAAATGATGAGGTCACCCTGAATGTTTAAAGAGCTTGCCTTTATTACTCAATCTCATGCCTAGAATGAAGAACTTCTAATCATTGAAAGAGCCCTCACTGACTTTTACTTGCCCCCAAATAGATCCTTGATAGCAATTACTCTGAAAATTTCTACAAGATGGACTTCACGGAGAGACGTTTTGCCAAAGGGTCACTTTCTGTTTTCACATCCCAACTATGTTTAGCATCAGACCTGTCTCAGATGGAATAGGCAAGCAGAAAGATGTACAAACAGTAAGAGTTACATGTGTCAGGATGACAGTGATCTAGGTCTTGGCTCCTTTTAGTTTAGTTGTTTTGTTTGTTTGTTTGTTTTTCATATATATCATTGAGCATGTATGAAACCTGGAGGAGTGGAGCAAGAGGGAGAACTGGCACCTACCATGTGCCAGGTATTTGACATACATAATTATGCTTCTTCCTGTTGATTGGGCACCTATTATGTGTTAGGTACTTTCACAAACCTATGTCCTTTTACCCTTACAGATCTTAATGAAGCAGATAATATTAGCATCATTTACTCATTAAAAAATGAGGGGTCAAAAAGGTGAATTACTTATTATGGCTATGATTGCTTCTGTGGCTCAAAATCTGTCTTCTTCTGCTCTCTCAGTTAAAGAACCCCCACATTTGACCTGGGCAAATGGCTGCCAGAATAAAGACTACATTTCCCAGCCTCCCTTATAGGTACATATGTAACACAAGCAAGTTCTGGCCAATGGATTAGAAACAAAATTAGTGTGTTCAACTTCTGGAAAATGTTCTTAAATGAAGAGAGACAAGTGTTTCTCCTTCCTGTTGTGTGGGATATTCATTGTGAAGGCTGGACTAGAGCAATCAATTTGAAACATAAGACAGAAGTCACATGTTGAAGATGGTAGCACGACAAAATAGAATCTGTGACCCCAATGAGTATGGAGTTACTCTAACAGTTCTGGGTGGTCTACCTTTATATGAAAGAGAAATAAATTTTAATTTATTTAGGCCATGGTTATTTGAATCTTTCCCCTAAATCACAAGCCTGAGATCCCACACCTAGGATGTCATAGAGCACATAGTCCAACACTATAAGATAGATTCTGCTATTTTAAGGGAACTCTAGGAGTTTGGGATTAATAGTTAGAAATATGGCTGGATTGGGCACTGGGAACATAGTTTTCCTTGAGATTAAGCCATACTGGGTCCTTCCTTATCAGGTTAGAGGCAGAGGCAAACAACCAACCAATCAATAATAAAACAGAATCCACATCTCCAAATCCAGTGCTCCTCCCACATTGCCAACCTAATGTGAAGTCATCAGTCCAAAACACTCATGAATAAGTGACAGAATCCAACCAGAGGCTTGATTTCCTAATATCTCATCCCACATTTTACCATCACACCAGGCTGCTTCAATAGCATCTGAGCCATATTTGAAGATGGAGAATCCTCCTCTATCTTCTCCAAGAACATAAAGAGATAACCAACAGATTGGAAAGAAAGCAGGAAAACTGACATCACTGCCTGATCCCACAAGAGCAAGGATTGCCTTTTATTTGTCTGGCATTTTATTCCCTACGGCCTCATATAGGATAAGGCATATACCAGGCATTTAATATAATATTTTGGGGAGTAAAAAAAATGGAGGGTTAAAAAGCTGAAATCAATGACCCAAACTGACTTGAGTCTATTGTCTGCCGCAGAACGTGGGTGGCAGCAATAGCTCTGATGAGGCTCTATGCAATACACTTTATCAGACAAGAAACCAAGGCTGGGTTTTAATAAGACACCCACATTGACATATTGATTTCTCTTGACCAGGCCCCTTGCTTTCAGGCTGTTCTCTCAGGCAAGGCAATCCATAGAGAGAAGTAGGCAGCTCTCACTTTTGTCCCCTGGTGACTAGTTGACTTGTTAGCCACAGAGCCCAGGGCAGTTAGGGTTAATCTCTGTTGGGTCAAACACATTAAGTACAGACAGTATGGCCCATTGACAGGGAGGAAAAGAAACACTTTAAACATCAATACGCACTGTTGTCTCCTGGCTGAGCCATTGTGCATTGATCTTGGTTAAGGTACTTAATCCATCAATGACTCAGTTTGCTTCATCTGCAGAATGGGAAATTAAAAGCATGTGCCTCTTGTTGTTGAGAAGATTTAATGAGTTAATATATGTAAGCCACTTAGAGTTGTTGAGAAGATTTAATGAGTTAATATATGTAAGCCACTTAGCACAGTGTCTGCCATACACTAAGTGCCCAATAAATATTAGCTGCTACTGTCATGGTCTTCATTATCATTATCATCATCACCATCATCATCATGCAATCTGCTGAGTTTTTCAAGGAAAGACAGATTGATTTCAAAGTCTTTCCCTGTGGGCGCTCATTCTTCATTAACTATGAGCTCACAATTGAAACACCATATATTGAATGCCCAGACACTTGGAATGGTGTAGGATTATGCCCATTTAAAAATTTTACATATCTGAAATTTTATTTCTGACTTATACGATTTACAAATTGCTTCTTCCCTCCAGGTTACAAGTCCCTTCCTTGTCAAGCCTTACTTCTTCTGCCTCTCCTTTCATTGTATCTTTTTTATTTCACTAAGACCCTAAAGAACTGGCTGCCATATTCTCTCACACTGCTCTTCCATTGGGCTCCACACTCACTGGCTTCCTTCTGGCCCCTCCTTCACCGCTTCCCTGCAGTTAACTCACCCTTTAGGACTCAGAACTCTAGGAAATCCTGTCTCACCCACTAAATCTGAGTTAGTGTGGCTGACACTGTAAGTGGCTCACCCAACAAACATTCTCAGCCTACCTTCCTCCCAAAGCACCTCCCACTCTAAAGACTGACAAAGCCAGATACTTGCTTTCCTGGCCTCTCTGTCAGCTGGAGTGGCCATGTGACCAAACTCTGCCATATGAAATATACAGGAAAATATGCTGGAGGTGACTTAGATTATTTTTTTTTCCTCTCTCTGATCAAAGTAGACAGCATGAAAAGAGGATTTTTTTTTGCCACTCTGGCTGTCCCATATCCTGACTTTAAAAATGATTGTGTGAGGATATCTGGATCTGCAACAATCATCTTGTGACAATGAACAGACCTAAATAACAGTTGAGACATAGACCCACAGACCCATAGACCATGGAACAGCTGCATCAAACTTGGATCTAGCTACTTTCAGACCTCTTGTTAAGTAAGCAGTAAATGTCCTATGGCTTAAGTCACAATTAATTGGTTTTTCTATTACTTACAGCAGAATACAACCTAATTGATACAAGCACCTACCTAATAGCATCACCTCATTTGTAGCCAAAGGCACCAGGTCATGACATCTGATTTCCAGACCAAACTGTACTTAACAAGCTAGATGCCCTGAGTTTGGCTTCATCTGCTAGGAAGATGAGATCCTTTTTCTAATCTTCATAAGGTAGCCCTATAGGCTAATGGAGACACAATAGACTGTCTTCCCAGGTGCTCCTATAACACCACCCTGTACTTCTTATCATAGCAACTACCCCACACTGAAATTGCTAACTTCTTTTCTGGATTCCCTAAAAGACTGAGTTTCTTGAGGACAAGAAACATTTCTGATTTATACTATACCCTCAAAGTCTAGCAACATCCCTGGCGTATAATAGAACAAATAATATTTTAAACTAATTTGAACTCAAGTAACGAATTAATCTTTGGCCGGGTTTGTCCTCATTTTTCAGTTCAGGAAATATGGTCCTCAGAAAGGATAAAGGCCCAGGGATATACCATGATGCTTAAAGAGTACATGTTGGTGATGGCTAGAGCTTGTGCCACTCAGTAGCAAAAGCTTGACTTCAGGCCCCCCCCAAAGCCCTGCCCCCACTGTCCTTTCATTTATTCAACAAAAAGTTTCTGAGTGCCTACTATATGCCAGCTCCATGCCTTCCCTCCCCAGTCCATCTAATTTTAGACCTCCCATACTATCCCTGGAGAAGAAATGTTGTCTTTGACTTCTCTCGGACATCTAATACAGAATCCATCCTGTCAACTTTTATTTATGAGGTTCCCCTCCCAAGTGTGTTCACCTTTTCAAGGAAGCTCAAGAAAAGGGACAATGTTAGCTTAAAACAGAGGATCGCAAATTCAAATGTTTACAGAAATCAGAACTTAAATGCCAACAAGTGTAATGCAACGAGGATTAATGGAAACTGGTTGATTGGAGATCACCCCGTGCCCAATCAAGTCCAACAAATGACTGGTGGGTAAAAGGCCCAGGATGGCCAAATCTTCTGAGCTGTCAAGAAAGGTCACAATTTTGTGTGATACCCCCAGTGTTAGGTGCTGGCAGGTAATTCAAACTTTTTAAATAAATGCTATATTAGCCAGTCAAAACATACCTATAAGATAGAACCAATCTGTGGGACATCATTTTGAGACCTCTGACTTAAAGGAATGAATGGAGGCCTCCTCATGATTCTATGTTTCCCAATTGGAGAAGATTTAGGGTACAGCATGGGGAGAAACACTGGTACAGCAGAGAAGGACAAAAAACAGGCAAAGGTTTACTTGGAGGCATGAAAGACAACTAGCTCTTGCTCAGCTCTGGTCCCTCATATTCTTGCTTTAATCTTCACATTGCCTTCAAGGTGAGTGTCATCTCTCCATTTGATAGATGTGTCAGTAAAGAAGCTAAGACTTGAACTCAGATCTCCTGACTTCTGGTTTGGGCTCTTTCTAATTCATACCACTGACCCATTTTGTTCTTGTTCACTCTCCTCTACACCTATGTTAGGTGGTCCATCTCCATGCATTTTAAATTGGTATGCCACAGTTTCCTCATTCATGAAATGGGCATAATAATAGCACCTGCTTCATAGACTTGTGCCTGGCACATTGTACGCACTTAATAAATATTCACTTTTTCTTCTTTGTTCTTGTTATTTCATTTCCTTTACTTTCCTTATCTCTTTTTAAGAAAGGGATTTTTTTTAAATCACTATTCCCTGCCCCCAATTCCATTCTTGTGAAAGGGCATACTTTCTGGATCTTCCCCACATGGAAATGATTTATTGATAATGTTGCCAAGATTCCCAACAGGAAGGAAGGGAAGGAAAGGAAAGAAAAGGAAAGGAAAGAAAGGAAATGAAAGGAAAGAAAGGAAAGGAAAGGAAAAGAAAGGAAAGGAAAGGAAGAAGGAAGGAAGGAAGAAGGAAGGAAGGAAGAAGGAAAGGAAGGAAGGAAGGAAGGAAGGAAGGAAGGGAGGGAGGGAGGAAGGGTTGGAAATATTCATTCCCAAAGCAGTATGTAGCTTCCAGGAGAGTGTCTGGTTCCTGTGCTCACACTTCTCCCTAACAGCCTGGAGTGTTGTACTGGAGCCCAGAAATGACCCTGACAACTCAATGGAAGCAAGGAATGTGGGTTTAAATAGTTTTAAAACTGGTATACCTCCTGCTAAGAAAGCCCATTCTTATGCAGTAAGATCCAACCTGGAAGACTAGCATCAAAAATGATACCTTGTGGGGTGCCTGGGTGGCTCAGTCGTTAATGTCTGCCTTCGGCTCAGGTCATGATCCCAGGGTCCTGGGGTCGAGCCCTGCATCGGGCTCTCTGCTCAGCAGGAAGCCTGCTTCTCCCTCTCCCACTCCCCCTGCTTGTGTTCCTGCTCTCACTATCTCTCTCTGTCAAATAAATAAATAAAATCTTTTAAAAAAAAATGATACCTTGTGCTTTGGGAAAGAGTTCCACTACATGATTATTTTAAAATTCACCACGGGGTCCCCCTAGTGTATTTGAAATACAATTTTATTTGTAAAATTTAATTAAAAATCCATAATTCTAGAGCCAGGATGAATTGTTGAGATACACTTCTTCACTTTATGGATAAGGAGAAATGAGGCCCAGAAAGGGGAAGGAACTAACCCCTGGGTAGTAGTCCCAGTTGTAGCAGAGTCAGAAATGGATTTTTGGTTTGTTGTTGTTGTTGTAAAAAGATTGAGCTCAAGTACTACATTATTAAGATGGAAAGGAATCTTATTTAGCCGCTAATAATCAATGCAACAATTTTAGTTTTCAGCGGGCATTCACCATTGCTAGGCACCAAGTACTGGGAGCAGTGAGCCATGCAAACATTCTGCCTTCCCTTCCAGGAGTTTATAGCCTGTCTTCATTCTACAGGTGAACACAGCCAACAGCATGGAGGACTTGCTTAAGGTCCCTCAGCCCATTGTCAGTGGATATCTAAACTAGAACCCAGGCTTCCAATTTTCCAGTCCTGAGCTTTTCGCACTACATTATGTTGTCTCTCAGGAGTCTAGGATGTACCTATTGAGTTAAGGAAGAAACAGGTCTCTCCTGCATGCTTTCCAATTCTATTAGGAATCGAGGGACCCAGAATTAAAAGACCCACTTCTCTGGACCCAAAAACTTGGAAATGAGGACACTTGGTTATGTGAATGCTGTTGTCATCATTTAGATCTCAGTTCCTAGGTGATCACCTCAGACAGAAATGACCCCTAACAATTCAGGGGAAATGCTTCCTGACCACCCCAGACACAGAGCTCCCGATCCCCACTCCCAAGCACCCACCCTACATTACTTTGCTTTCTTCTTTTCTTAGTACTGATCACTATAGATATAGCATTGATACTGACCTATTTATGTACTTATTTTGTGTCCCAGAACTGCCTGTGAGCAGAACACCACCTGCCTGTTTACTATCGTAACGTAGCACCTCCACAGTGCCTGGCTCATGGTAGATGTTACCATGGTAGCTCATGGTAAATGGTAGCTCACTTGTGGGGTGAATGAGTGAGTGATAGCTCTTGATCTCAGCCATTGGATTTATACAGGCTGCGGTAACAGGGCCACACTGTTGATCAGTCACCATATCTCTTAGCAGCGTCCCCCGGTTGGGAGACAACATCAAACCCAGAGGTGAAAAGAGTTTATGGGAATGTTTTTTTAACAGAAATGTTCACTGCCTGTCAACGTTCCTGCTGAATCCAGCAATCTGTTTCCATTTCGATACGGTTGTGATTTTTTTTTTTTTTTGAGACTACATCTGTAGAACTGAGAAGTGTTAGAGTCATTTCCATAATAGCAAGTTTCTTACCCCACTCTCGCCAGTTTACATGAAGTGACAGTGTTTATTGTGTAGGATACGTACATTATGGCTCCAAAGTCATTTTCTTGGATGTCACCCACTCTGCTTTGTTTCTGCTTGTTACTCCAGCAGAATGATTCTCTCAGGAGAAAAACTAAGATTTTTAATAAAAGCACAACACTGTAAAATGGTTTTTAAGGGAAAGTCATTTTTTATGAGCTCTGCTAACTGCCAGACTGCTGAATACATTCCATTTCTTTTTCAATACTTTGTCCCTTCCTGGGGTAACTGCCTTATGGGGAATATGTTATATTTCTCTTTGGATCCTGCAGCCTTACTATAGTCCTGGCAGCTAGGGGACGTTTAATTCATGTTTGCAGAATATGAGAAAATGAACATCTCTACCTATGTTACACCCGGTAAAAGATGGCAGCTGACCAACCCAATCCTGCGAATCAGACTTAGCAAAGAAGTCTATTCGTTGTGCCAGCACCACAGAAATCAGCTGCCTCATCAAAATTTTCCCTTTTCATATCTCATTCATTCACAAGGTCATTTAAATCTCCCCCACGTTATGCAGAAAAGAAATTTGCGTGATACAGAAATCATGCTTTATATCAATAATTCTCAATAGAGGCAGTCCTGTGCCTTTATCTTTAAGTAATGTTTTAGGAAATTATGGGGACATTTTTGGTTGTTGCAATGATTTGAGAGAATGATAGTGGTGTTTATTAGACAAAGGTCGGGGATGCTAGCTAGCTACCCTGAAATGTGCAGGACAGTCCTGACTAATAAATACTGTTCATGCTCCACATGATTTTCTAGTGTCCCACTTATGATTCACATAGGTGAGAAAGAAACCTGTGCGTGCATGCGTGTGTGTGTGTGTGTGTGCGTGAGCATATCTGAGCCTAAAATCTGATCCCATTTGGCATGTACACTAATTCTTTTAATTTTCAAGAAATAGTTTTCTTAGAAATGTAATTTCCATGTAAATCAAGGGTAGACTGTAACTTTAAAAAAATACCTGTACCCCTGAAACAAATAATATATGTTAATAAAAATAAATAGAGAGAGATAAAAATTAAAATAAATAAAAAATAGTTGTACTAAGAGTTGTTTGCCATTTAAAAAAAATACATCATGGGACTCCTGGGTGGCTCAGTCTGCTAAGCAGCCAACTCTTGATTTTGGCTCAGGTCATGATCTCAGAGTCCTGGGATTGAGCCCCACGTAGCTGGGCTCCCTGCTCAGCGTGGAGTCTGCTTGAGGATTCTCTCTCTCTCCCTCTCCCCCTGCTCCTTCCCCTGCTCACTCTTTCTGTCTGTCTCTCTCAAATAAATAAATGTCCTTGTATAAGGACACTGATCCTATTTATGAGGGCTCTGACTTCATGATCTATTCATCTCCCAAAGGCTCCACCTCCAAAAACCAGCACATTGGAGATTAGGTTTCAACACATGAATTTGGAGGGGAGAGACACAAACATTTGGTCTATAACAGTGAGAGAAAGAGTAGCATGAGATGAAAGAACATGTATTAGGTTAAGGAAGAAAGGATTTGAACATTAAAAATTGGAGCAACCAGAAATCACTGGAAGGTTTGGAAAATCAATGACCTGCTCAATTTTACATTTCAGAAAGATCATTCTGACTATTGCATGCAGGATGGATCAGAGGTGGAAAAAAGGGAATAACCAGTTAATAGACTCGTAGAATATTCCACATGAGAGATGACAGTACCTTGAAATTGTACTAGGGTGTGATGGAAAGAAACGGCTAGTTTTGAAAAATAATTAAGAGGTGGAATTGAAGGAGCTTTGAGACTGATTAGATGTGGAAGTGGGAGAGAGGTAGTTGTCAAGAAGGTTTCCTGGGTTTGGTCATGAACAACAGAATGGGGTACTGATCAATGAGACAGAGAACACTGTAGGGGGAGCTGGTTTGGCAGAGAGGACTAATGAGTTGCATCAGTAACCACTTCGACCCTCACAGCAGCACTTCAGATAAGAAAAATGGGGCTCTGAGAAATTAAGCGACTTACATAGAGCCACAGTTAAGAATAATACAGATCAGATGGGAAGTTCAGATCTCCGGATTACAAAGTCTAAAGTTCTTTCCCTATGCCACATTTGCTAAAAAATGTTTTCTGTATTCCAGGAAGTTATAATCACTGATGATTTGGGTTAGAGATGCTGAAGATATGTCTACAAATGGCCACTAAACTAGATCTTGAAAGACAAGTGTGTGAGACTGTCATCGTTCAATACTCAGATCTCGGAGGGCAGGGGAGCACAGCTGGCTGGAGGGATGGGGAGGGGGGTTCACCAAGAAGCTCAGAAGAAAGAAATATGGGCAAAATTTTAAAAAGTGATCGATGTGGCAATTAATGTGGGAGGTGTTTTTATGTGGAAAAGGGGGCATCCGTGGGAAGCAGTGGTTTCAAGCATAGGCTCTGGGGTCAAACTAACCTGTATCTTAAATTGGATCTATCATTTTCTAGCCATGTGTTCTAGGACAAGAACTTCTCTATTTCTTCTTCTTTAAATTGAGAATGATGCTAGGACTGTTCCTAGGGTGGTTTTGAGCAATAAATGAGATCATGCATGTCCTTGTCATGCTCTAAAGGCTCCATAAGATGTGGCCCTCTACCACCTATCAGATCTTAACTCCAGCTTCCTCTTCCTCCTGGTCTTGCCTCACTGGCCTTCTCCTAATTCTCCAGGACACCCAGCACACTTCCACTTCAAAGCTTTCCATTTACCATTCCTTCCGCCTTGAGTAATCTTCTCTTGAATATCTGCATGGCTTTTTCAAGGTCTGCTTTATCAAGGAGATTTGTCTTCTCTACTGCCCTTTAAAATAGCACTCCCACTATAACTTCTTTATCTTTCCTACTTCTTCAAAGCACATGTCATTCCTTCACAAATCATGCATCCATTATTTTGTAATCTACCTCTTTATCCAGGATGTATGTTTCATGAAAGCTAAGATTTACTCCTCTTTATTCAGTGCCTAGAACAGGGCCAGGCACACAATTAGCTACTCACTAAATGTTTTCTAAATGAATTCGTACATGATAAGTATTTTGCGCAATTGCTGACATATAGTAATAATTAATGTTAGTGTTTTTTTCATTATTCTTAAACTTAATCTGTTGACATTTATCTAGCCAAAGCAGATACTTTTTTTAATATGTAGGACACATTATTTTATGTGTTTTGTATGATGTATTATTTTATGTGACTTCCTTCTCTTGTCTTACAGGTTTTCTCTTCCAGCTTCAGCTTACTCTCCACATTGCTGCAGAGACAAACTTTCAAAAGCAGAATTGGTTAAATACATTCAAAGGATCCCCATTACTTAGAATAAAAAGTCTAAAGTTAATAATAAGGTCCTTCATCAACTGGGCTCAAATGACCTCTGTACTTTCATTTCCTGATCCATTATATACATTAGCCCACTAATCCACTCATTGATCTCCAAGCATGCCAGGCTTTTCCATGTGTCTGTGTCCTATACATGCTATTGCCAATACTCAGAATGCCCTCCTTCTTATTTTCTATGTGGTAAACTCCTATTTATCCTTCAAGACCCAGGTCAAATATCCCTAACTCTGTAATATCCTCCTCAATTCTCCCAGAAAAATTAATTGTTTCCAGCTCCACATTTCTCGTGATATTTTGAACATATTCCACCAGAGCATAGAACACATTGTATTAGCATTATTTCTATATGTGTCTTGTCTTCCTCATGAAACTATGAGCTTCCTAAATGTAGGAATTATGTCCAAATCATTTTTTTATCACTGGGGACAGACAGATCAGAAGGGCTTCGTGGCTGGATGATCTCTCACATCTTTGGTGATTCGGCGGTGCTTAGCCCAGGAATATCACAATTCCCGCACTCATGTGGCTGTTCCCTACTTCTATACCTCTGGCAGCATTGCTAATTGATCAAGACACTCTTTCCAGCTGAACCCATACCCAGCTTTAAAATCCTCTTTAGCCAAATACCCCGGGTAGCCACTTTGAATCTCTCAGAGTTGGCATTGAAGATGAAAAATATTTGCTGTCTCTTTGATACCCTAGAACGTGATAGATGCTCAATAAATGCTTGTTGAACAGATGTTGAGGTCAGAGCTATTTACAAGCACACACACAAAAACAATCTTTTTTAAAGGTACAGATTAGCTTTTTGGTATTATTACAAAAACACTTTTAACAATCAAGTTTTTCCTAAATCACTCATTCTTTTTCCCATTTTTGTCCTTTATCACTTCATCACTACTGACTTACCCTCTCCGGGGTCCATGGATACCCCAGGCCCCTGCTCACACTCGAATCATTCCCCTGTTCCTATTGAATGCACTTCTGAAGTAACCCATCTCCATTTTATAGTTTAAAAACTTGTTCTTGCTTCTGCTTGACAATCCTAGCCCTTCTCTCTGCCTAGTTTATGTTCTCAGTGACTCGTTTAAAATTTTGCCTAAATGGATAAATGAACATTCATGCTTCTGAGAAAATGGTGTAGGATGGTGAGTGCGTTTTCTCATTAGATAATTTCTAGCTATACAGATCCATTTTTCTAAATGTAGTTGTCATAACATCTAAAGCTGCCCCTCTTTTTCAGCTAATTGTTTGATTTTGACCTTTGCCATTTTCTGTATAGGAGGACACACATTACCTAAAAGGATCAGGAAAAGTAATGGGACATCTAGTTAATTTTATAGTCTGGGAACCTTAGGGGAAATTCCAAACACATTTTTGTTTTAAAAAAATGTTTAAACTTTTTTGTGTAAGATTTATTTCCTTTAGAGAGAGAGAGCATGTATAGGACACAGACACATGTGAGTGTGTGGGTGGGAGGGGGGGCGGAACAGAAGGAAGGGAGACAGAGAAGCTCAAGCAGACTCCCCGCTGAGTGTGGAGCCCAACAGTGGGCTCAATCCCATAACCCTGAGACCATGACCTGAGCCAAAATTGAGACTCACTTAACCAACTGAGCCACCCAGGCGCCCCAAAAATGTTTACACTTTTAACAAAAATGTTTGAGTTTTGCCTTCTACCTTAACAACAACATGTAGCTGCCCTGATTGAGTCTTAGAAGCTCAGATGATTGAGCATTCCCCAGGACTCAGCGTTATCCTTTTCACTGTCAATGCTCCTTGCCAAAGGATGCAGCAATTTAGGAGATGAGCTAAATGTGAATTAGCCCCAGGACCTAGCTTGTAAATGTTCCATCGTCAGTTAGCAATGTTTCTCACTAACTCCCTGAAGTCTGCCTAATTTTTTGCCACCTATGAGAGAAAAAAGCTCCCACGACACAAGATTTCCAGAGTCTGCTTTTTTAATTTTATCTTTGTAGTCATAATTATATTCTTGTTTTAAGGAGTTTGATATTAAAGTTACTAAATATCAATCCACAGACTCTAACCTTTACACTCTTGTCCTAAAAATCCCAGTTGGTGTTCTTACCATCTACCGTCCTCCCAATCCAAGGATGCTGCAGGTCCAGATTGGCACCTGTTGTTCTTGTTACAGAGACCTACAAGGTTATTCTGCTACCAAAAAAGGAAGGCAAACTGGAATCGTTTAATGTGAATTCTGATGATTTCAGCACAGCTGATAGCAAAAGCAATAGTTTCACTGCTGTTCTTCAGCGAAGATAATGGAGTAAAAAGATCTAGACACATACGGTCAGATCCAAGCCTTACCATGAATTAGGTGTATGACCTTGCACAAATCACCTTGATTCTCTTTGAGTCACTTCTCAAATCGGTAAAGTGAGGGGGTTGGATTAATCACTTTTAAGGCCCTTTCTTGCAAGCAGATTCTAAATCTGAACTGCGTTAGCCCTAATTTGGGGAACAATTTCTCATCGCCTCTTCCATTCCAGCACCATCTTCCAAGGCACCCTATATAGAGACTGATAGTATTTCGTTGTTATTTTTTCCTTGCTTTAGCGCTATTAAGTGGGGTGACTCACAGGGCTGGATTCCAGCTGGGGGCTCAGAAGTTATCCATTTCTAAGAGGGGAGCTCTGAGACTCTGAAGGAGAAAGGGAAAAACAAGGAACATCAGTTTGCCACTCCTAACTGGTCGCCTCTGTTACTGATTCCAATGAAACACACGAGCAGGCAAAACAGAGAAGACTCCTCTGAGCATCAAGAAGACCCCATTTCCAAGGCCTAGACCCTTCTGATTAATAAGAACTTTCCTGCCCCAGGGAGTTGAGTGGCAGAGTAGAAAGTGTTCTTCGGAGAAATATCTAAGTGGTATATTCATGTTGTTTGCTCTGGAGTATATATCATAAATCCCATCTTTCTTGTATTCTACTAATGAATTTGTGCCATTTTTACCCTGGAGAAGTCACTTCGCAACAACTGTCTCCTAATCTTTATTTGTATTAGATTTTTTTAATCCTGATTATAATAATAATACGTATTTATTGTGGAAAACAGGAAAGGTTAAAACAAATTTGAAAAGATGGCCCACAGTGTCACCAGAAGCATTTCAGCGTATTTCATTCCGGTTCTTTTTTCAAGATGCGTAATTGTAACTCAGACATCAGCTGTTCTCTCTTCCTCTGTTTGAGCTCGCAATAGCTTACACAAAAGCTTTTTGTGTGTTCGTCAGAACCCTTTCAAATAACAGACAACTCAGTTCAAACTGGCTTAGGCAGAAAAACAAATTTATCATAGAAAATTTCAGAGTAACCACCTAAATGTCCATCTGAAGAAGAACAGATAAATAAACGGAGGTGTAACCATATAGCGAAATGCAGCAAAGAAAATGAGTGAACTAGAACTATACATTGGAACATAGAGCATTTCACAAATGCCTGGAGTAAAACCAAGCAAGTTGCAAAAGAATGCACGGACTGTAATACCATTTGTGTTTATCTAATTGTTTAAGGACACATACAAGCATAGTTCAAGAATACATATATATCTAAAAGAAGGAAAAGGAAAGATTGGGAGAAATAAACCCCATGTTTAAAAGGGAGAAACGGGGCAGTGATCAGGAAAAAGTAGGAAAAATGCTTTAGCCATGACGGTCATGTTTTATTTCTGAAGTTGGATAAGTCCCAGGTTTTTGTTATACAAATTCTGTACATTTTTTAAAATATGAAAGATGTCATAATATGTTTTTAAGACCCCCTACACACACGCGTGCACGTGCGCACAGGCGTGTGCGTGCACGCGCACACGCACATACACACACTCTGCACAAACAGGTCCAGCAATAACTCCAGCATCTGGTATGCAGCAACCCAGTTTCAGTCTGTCTCAGCTCTGACTTCCTCTAGGTTAGCTCCACGCATCGGCAGGCTCTTCCCTTGTGGTAGCAGGAGAGGCAAAAAAGGTTTCAGGTTGGTACCCTCACAATCCTCTCTGTTAAGCTCAATTTCCCTTCAAAACTCCAGGGAGAGAGAAGGAGAGAGGGCATTTCATTCTTTCAACAGTCCCAAGAAATCCCCAGTTCCTTTCCTTGGGGTCACATGCCCATCCCTGAACCCATCATCTTGGGAGGAAAGGATGGATGAAGCTCTTGGGGGGTGAGGGTGGCTGGGTCAATAACATCCAAACTACATGGACGGGGAGGGAGACATAGGTGGCCCCCCAGAGGAAAACCAGGGTGTTGTTAACAGAAGATGAAAGAGATTCTGGATAGACATAAACAACAGATGTCCACTCTCACTAGTGAAAAACTGTTAATTTACTGAAGACATCTTACGAGACATGGAAGAGAGGCTGTACAACGAAAAGCCTACAGCAAACAACCTGCCGATACCGCTTAAACATCTTGCCAGAGCCCCTTTACCCCTGTGCTGTCCCACCCCGACCCCTGGGTGTCCCTTCTCTGTCCTTTTTCCCTCTTTCCCTACACTTTTCCTGACTCCCTAACTGTCCTACCTCACTTGTGCGAAACAAGACTCTTCTACCCACGGACTTACATAGTCCCTGCTCAGCAAAGCAAAACACCTACAATCAATAGGATGCACCTCTTTAGAAAGCAGGAAAGTTTAAGGGTTATCTTTTATTACTTGAATACACCCTTGGAGGTCTTACACCCATGTAAACAACTTATCAAAGCACAATTTCCAAATGTTTGCAAATGATTAACCCAGAGAAATTCTAAAACCCGCTGCTTGGATGATGCATTTTCTCCCTATTACTGCCTATATGCTTGCTTGTAGAATGCTTGTGTTATACTTTTGTGCTTCACTTTTGCATTTTTCTCAAGTCATTAATTATTCCACTGAAGTTTTATCTTTGTAATGGTTGTCTAAAATAACATAATATGAATGTATCATATTTTTAAGCAATCATCTATTATCAGGCATTTAGGATGTTTCCATTTGTTATCATATTGTAAGTAATGTTGACATTAACATATGTTCATAACCGTTATGTTTTTCTCTGAGCATTGCCTTAGGATCTATTCCTAGAATTGGAATTTCTTAGCCAATGGAGTGTGAACATTTTTATGGCTCTTGATACAGTTTGCCAAATAGCTTTTCAGAAACGCTGAAACCATGTACTCTCCCTTAGCCTTGTCTGAGAACGGGATAAGGTTATTCTTATTTTCTGAGCATTTCCTGTGCCCTTGGATGCAGTACCTACTGAGCTCTGAGTAGACCCTAGAGTCCCACTGTAAAGCAGGATGGTTACATGGTACTTCTCCCACCGTATTAAGTGTTAGGTCCCTCCCAGAAAAAGCAGAATATACAAATAATAATTATGCCGTCCCATGTTTTCTTTTTTACCTTTCTTTTCATCCATCCAGTTTCTCAACCCCAAATCTTATAAATGATTCCTCTTCTTCCCTCCCCACTCCCCATATTTAATCTTGAACCATTCTAATCATTTCTACTTCCGGCATATAACCTGAATCTGTATGCTTCTCATCATTTCCTTGGCTCCCTTGTTAGATTAAGCCACCATCAGCTCCAGCTTGGACTATTAAAATAGCCTCCTAACTGCTTTCCAAACTAGCAGCCAAAGTGACCTTTTTAAAATGTAAAGCAATAAAGGCACCTCCCTGCTTGAAACTCCTAAGTGGCTTAGAATAGCTAGATCCCTCTGACTCCTCCAGCCTTATCTACACTGCCTTCCTTTCACTTGGCAAGGCTGAAGACATGCTGGCTCCTTTCTGGTCCAGAAACCCTGCAAGCACATGCCCATGTTAGGGCCCCTCACGCCCCAGGTCTTTGTAGGGCTGGTTCCTTCAGGTCATTCAGATTTCAGCTCAACTAGCCCACCCACAGTGACTTTTCCCCAGCTCTCCAGTCTAAAGGAGTCACCCCATCCCTCTCACCTTCCTTCTCCACAGCCCCCCTGCCAGAAGTGTTATTCTAAAACATACCTGAACATTATACCTGTGGCTTATGAAAGAAAGTACAGATACAACCATACTTCACTAATACTGCGGGCTTGGGTCCAGACCACGGCACTAAAGCGAATATTGTAATAAAGTGAGTCAAATGAATTTTTTTGGTTTCCCAGTGCATATAAAAGTTATGTTTATATTGTCCTGTAGTCCATTAAGTATGCAATAGTGTTATGTCTAAAACAATGCACATACCTTAATTAAAAAAATACTTTATTATCAAAAACTAATGATGTAAAGTATGGTGATTCACATAACATAATAAAAAAATTTAAAAATACTTTATTGCTAAAAAACGCTAACTGTCATTTGAGCTTTCCGCGAGTTGTAATCTTTCTGCTGGTGGAGGGTCTCGCCTTAGTGCTGACGGCTGCTGACTGATCAGGGTGCTGGTCACTAAAGGTGGCCATTCCTTAAAATACGACAACAGTGAAGTTTGCTGCATCGATTGACTCATTCACGGGAACCCTTTGGAACCACTGTAGGGTTATTAATTGTCCTAATTTCAATATTGTTGTATCTCAGGGAACAGGGAGGCCTGAGCAGAGGGAGCAAGATGGGGAACAGCCAGTTGGTGGAGCAGTCTGAACACATACATGTATCCACTAAGTTTGCTGTCTTATATGGCTGTGGTTTGTGGCGCCCCAAAACAATTATAATAGTAACAACGAAGATCACCGATCACAGATTGCCGTAATAAATATAGCGATAAGGCAAAAGTTTGAAATAATGTGAGAATTACCAAAATGTGACACAGAAACATGAAGTGAGCAGATGCTGTTGGAAAAATAGCAACGATAGACTTGCTCTCTGCAGGGTTGCCGCAAACCTTCAATTTGTAAAAAACACGGTATCTGTGCCACACAATAATGAGCAGTGCAGTAAAACCAGGTATGCCTGGGTCTTCATATGATTTTTCAAGGCCCTCTATAATCTAGTCCAACATAACTTCCTAGTCTTTCTTTCCAAGGACTCATTTCCATTCCCACCAACACACACACACACACACACACGCACACACACACACGTGCCAGATTATTCATCATTCCTAAATCTCTTCTATCCTTCTGGCCTCCATAACTTCGCCCATGTTCTTGCTTTAGGATGAGCATTCCTTACCCACTAAAATACTGTTCATTTCCCATTCTCCTTCTCAAATATCACCAATTCCAGGGAAACTTTTTGCTTCTTCAAGCCAAAATAAATAGCTTCCCTGTAACACAGAGATGACAAAGAGATTCCAGATTGATTGCTGACCTTTCCCGGAGGAAGACTTGAGAAGAATTTTGAGGTTGTATTCAGGCTACCAGAGAGGGAAGTCTGTCTTGGGCTTAGGAATAGCAGTTGTGATACATATATATCAATATATATATTAATATCTATATCTATATATATTCCTGCTCTAACAATTTGCATTGTAAAACAGAATACTTCACCTTGGGCATGTTTCTTTCACACTTTATGTAATATTTACTAACTCATATTCTTCCTTTGCCTTTGAATTACCTTTGAAACTTAAGCTTAGCCTGTTAGGGCTTGGCTTAGTGTCACATGACACAGGCTCAGTATAGTCTCCCTGAATATAGTCTTTTCGGTAATGACCTCCAGTATAGACCAAAGGTAACAAGGGAGCTGGAAAACAAGTAATGAATGAAGAGATGTGGGAACTGACTGAAAGGCCGTCTGTCTCCTGATTCGTGGCTGAGAATACAATGCTGACCTGGGAGTGTGGTTTTCTAGAAAGAGCAAAGACTCTAGAATCAGATGAATCTCAGTCCGAATACCAGGTTTGCCACTCGTTAGCAGCCTAAACTTTAGCAATCTCCTTAATCTCTCTGAACCTCAGTTTCCTGAACTGTATGATGGGGACTACAACCCCCATCTCATAGGATGTGGTGAAGGTTACTGAGAGAAAATATGTAAATCAATGAGCCTAGTGTATGGTGCCGTAGTGGCCCCCAATGTATCTTGGGTTCCTCCCCTTCTCGGTGGCTAGAAGGGCCATCTTTGATGGCCCTCTTACTGAATGTGGAGACATCTGGGATACCTCAGATGGCAGAGAAAGGAAACAAGCTGGCCAGATCCCCTGACAGAAAGGATGCCCAACAAAACTGAGATGACAATTGAGAGCCTAGGCTTTTGGAGCCTGGATTTAATGATAAAGCATGATGTTTTTCTGAGTGCATTTTCCATCCCATCAGTCCCCCTCTTGTCTTGCCTCCTCCACCTCTCTTTTCATGGAGTGAACAGACCAATAACTGACATCAGCACATTCAGTACCACAAGGAGACTCCCCACCTGCCCATGAGCAGGGCTCACGTGACACTCTGGCCAGCAAGGAGAGAGAGGGGAGAGTAAAAATAGCACATATGTCAATCCATTTCCTGAAGCTCACCTCGGGTGCTTACAGTACCTGTGAATTAGTCATAACTCTGTGACACTTAACTTTCTGATCATGAGCATAAAGCCATTTCCACCTCCTGTCTCTCTGTTGGACTTCTAATTTAATATACATGCACATACACACACATTTTTTTTGCCCCAAAATGTTTGTTCTTGAATTGAATGTTCTTCTGTCTCCCTTGTCTCAAACATAGGCTCTCCCTAGTCTCCTCCCCCACCATCCATGTTGGATCAGGAGAAAAACCAAGAAGGGTTCAGAGCTCTTAACACTGAGCAGCAAGCATAGCTACCTAATCCTCCAACCTCATTCCCAGTGGCTTGCTGGGTTACTGAAAACTGAGGCAGTAAAGTGTAAGTCAGAGAAGCGCTGACATTGGGGGAGCTCTCCTTTTACAGATGGGAAAACCAAGACCTGAGAAGAGAAAGATTTTTTCCCGAGGTGAAAGAGTAGGACAATGACACAACAGCTTTCTGGCATTTCCAGTGTTTTTCTGTTCCACCATACGCCAAACCACATGGGCCTAAATATATTTCCCATTTCCACATTACACTACCTCAGGAAAAGCAAATGATTTGTTAATAACACGTCCCCAACGGCTAACGTGTCCTGAGTGCTTGCTATGTACCAGCTGACTTAACGCGCATTGTTTTATTTGGTCCTTACCAGAACCCCAGCTGGCCTGGTTACTATCTCCATTTTATACATGAGAGAACAGAAGACCAGAAAGGGTAGCGAATTTGTCCAGCATTCTGCAGCTCTAAAAGTGAAGTAGACTTTGAGACCAGGAAGTTTGACTTTGGAAGTCTCCTGCCAAACCACTACTTCATCTTGTGTCCTTACCAGGAGACCTCCACTAGCAGTGTACCCTTCAGGACCCTCAGACATCTAGCAGCAACCAAAATGGTAGAGTGGAAAATGCACAGTGGTGGATGGCCAGGCCAGTGACCAAGCGAGGTTGATGTATTGCCAAGGATACAAAGAGGTGAGGGGCCCACCAAGGCTCAGCCCTGCAGACAATGGGAGCTGTGGGAACACCAGACCTATAGGATTGCCCTGCACCTGGTCTATTGTCTGATCTATGTTGTCTGATTACCAGCAGGGCCCAGTGGGTTCCAGGGCTTTCTTGGTTGTCAAGGGTGGCTGCTGTGGCCGTTCCAGGGTCACAAAAACTGCATTACTCCAGATGCTGAAGCATCCATTTTCTTTATTTCTATATATTCTCTCTGAGGAGAGAAACATTTATCCCACCCACCCTCTCTCCACTCTGCCAACAGACCCCATTCTTGCTCCAAATCCATTTCCCCTGCTTTCAGAAAAGAAAGGAATGCTTCTGGATAAATGCAGAGAGGAGTCTGGTTTGGCCTTGAGAACACAGAGCAGATTTGCTGGTTTCGTTGGTTTGGTCACTGATGGGAGCCTGTAATCTGATTTCAGTCCTGTCATTCCCTCCTCATTCTGTCCTATCCCTTTTTCTCTCTGGGCCTCACCTTGCCCAGTTGCTTAAAGGTAAGTGTGAACTCCAGAGAAGCCGCATCTAAGATAAACATGTCCAGCTGCCATGTCTACATCCTCTGGGTTTTGATGGCAGGGTAGGAGCAGTAATCACAAAACAGAGGCAGGGACCCAGGTGCCCTGCTGGTGGTAAGGAAAGGAGCAGTGGAGGGAGGGTGAAGACAACAGGCAGGACAGCCCTCATGAAAGATGCTGAACAGGAGAAGGGTTGCAGAGAGCCATGGAGAGCACAGAAGGGCAGTCTCCTCACATCTCTGTCAGAAGAGCTCCTCTCTTTGCTGAGCTTTAGGGAAGGCACAGATAGGCCTTGTGGACCTGGGTTTTACACTCCATCCATCCTCTGGCCTCTTACATTTCACTTCCTTTCCTGTGACCCATTATTCTCAGAACTCTCAAGAGGAACACTTCATCATTGATGTTGAGAAGGATGAGCAGTGAGTTTCAAAGCCTGCTTAGCTAGAAATAGGTAGTTTTGAATTTTGAAACACACACGAGCATACACCTATGTGCATGTACACACACCCATTTGTCATTTTTTATGGTGCCTCAATAAGAGTGATATCTAATAGTTCTATAGTCCAAGAGGGCCCCTAGAAAACTCCCTAGAGAAACTGGCATCACAGTTCTTATTGTGAGGATAAGGAAGCAGTTTTGATCACCAAATTAGACCTCAAAACTGCCTAGACAAGCTAGAACACATGGAAAGAAAGAAGGATAGCAGAGATAAACATCAGATCCAGTATTTGGGTCCAAACACTAAATTTCTCACTACCCAGCATCCTCGCATCAGGTACTGGGAAACAGGATCCAAGGTGTACACTAGCCAGGAGGACCACACATCAGCTTGGGCTGGGCTAATAGAAGAATGTTTGTATTCGTGAATTAGTCTGTCTCAAAAGTGTTCAGGAGTGGAATCCTCATCTGCTCTAGAGTGGAGCAGAAAGGACTTAGGCAGATCTAAATCCAAAGCCAGATTCAGCTTACTATCTTTGAGAACTTGGGCAAGTTACATGTGAGCCACTCTCTTGATCTGTCCCCAAATATGCTTCCCTTGACTGGTTGTCATAAGTAATAAAGATAATGTATGGTTACACTTCTCAGATTAGGCTGGCAAATTCCTAGGAGTATTTGGCAGTGCACTTGGAAGTATGGGAGGCCATGGCATAAATACAAGGCATGTTCCCAATGTTTCTATTTTACTCAATGGCAACTCCCTTACAACCTATTTTTTTTTTTTTATGTTAAGCCAAACAAGGATCTATTATTGAGTAGGGAAAAAAAACCTGCTGACATCTTAAAGCTCAAAATGGTAAAGAGCTTTCAAGATACAGACAGCCACTGCATGGTCCGTGCTCCTAGTTCCTTAGGGATACACATTCACTTTCTCTGTCTTCAGGACACTTCAGCAGAAAATTTGAGAAGCCTTGGTGCACGCAAAATACCTAGCATGGTGTCTGGCACATAGTAGGTGGTCAGACATTAGTAAATGTCATTATTTGGGATTTCTGGAATGTGATCATCCCCTTGGCCCTTGCATTAATCAGACCACATGTGGGTAGTACGAGGTACAGTGAGGAGCATCCCTTTTTAAGAGGGACACATCAATCTAGAATGTGTCTAGATTAAAGGGTGATGGTCAGGTTGGTGAGAGATCTGGAAACAATTTAATATGAGAAACTGTTCGGGGAACTTGGGTGGTTCAGTCAGTTAAGTGTCCAACTCTTGATTTTTGGCTCAGGTCATGATCTCACGGTCCTGGGATCGAGCCCCACGTCTGGCTCCATGCTCAGTGCTCAACGAGGAGTCTGCTTGAGGATTCTCTCCCTCTCCCTCCACTCCTCCCCTCGCTCTCTCCCTCCTTCTAAAATAAAAAAATAAATCTTTAAAATAATATGAGAAACTGTTCTAGTAATTAGGACTCTTTAGCCTGGAGAGGAGAAGAGAGGACAAGAGAGATTCTTATACTATCTGAGAGGCTGGCAGGAGGGTGACAGGAAACATTCTGAATAAGCAGACTATGGCCAACCAAGGTGGAATAAACAAGGGGCTGATTAAACCTCTATAAAAAGAAACACTTTTTAACATTTGAGTTCTCCAGCAGTGGAAAGCAGAATATAATGGTTAAAAACTCAGATTCTGGAGTCAGACTCATGAGGTTGAAATCATGGCTTTGACCTATAATAACTTTGGGCAAGTTAGTTAACCATCTCTGGCTCAGTTTCCTCACCTACAAAATGGTGATAGTACGACATTCCACATAAGATTGTTGTGAAGAAGAACAAAAACATATAAAGCACCTAGAACAGCGCCTGAAACATAGTAAATACTCAATACATTATTTCATGCAGAAGTTGCCTAGAAACTACATATGGGAGTGTTATAGATTTGTGTACCCCTCCAGAATTCATATGTTGAAACTCTACCCCTCCCTGTGATGGTATGAGGAGGTAGGAGATAATTAGGATTAGATGAGATTCTGAGAATGGAGGCTTTATGAATAGGACTAGTGCCTTGTAAGAGTCATGAGCAAAATTGCTTCCTGTCTCTCTTTTCTGTAAAGACAGTGAAAAGATGCCAATCTATGAACCAGAAAACAGGCCTTCACCAGACACTGAATCTGCAGGTGCTTTGATCTTGGACTTCCCAGTCTCTAGAACTTTGAGAAATAAATGTCCGTTGTTTAAGCCTCCCAGACTTTGACATTTTTGTTATAGCAGCCGAAACCTACTAAGACAAGGAGACACCAGGGTACAGGACATACTTGAAGCCATGGATATTAATAAGATTGTTCTACTAGAGAATATCCAGGGAGAAAAGAAGAGAACCAAAACAAACTGAAGCCCTAAAATGCTAGGATTGAAGTATTAGGATTGCAATATTCAGCTGCAAATAGACAAAAATCCAACTAACAGTGGCTTAACTTACTAATAAAGCCATTTAATAACCTTGGACAATAAGAATCACAGAGGTAAGTGGGTCTGAGGTTAGTCCAGAGTTCAGTGATGTCATTAAGGACCCAGGCTTTTTCCGTTTTCTATTCTGCCAATGTCTTCATGTTGACTTTTTGTTTTCATATTTGTTGCCACTCAAGATGGTCTTAAGATGGTCTTAGATGGTCACCAAAGCCTAAACCCAATGACCTCACTCAACCATGTTCAAGGCAAGAACATGAAGTAGGGACAAAAGGTTTTCACTTTTTGAGATTCTGTCCTCCGTATGGAAACATAATTCTTCTCAGAAGTCCTTCAGCAGGTTTGTCCTTATGTCTCATTGGCTATACCTGGCTTAAAAGCGAATCACTCATGACGGAAAATGAGATTAATATTCTATGATATATACCCCAGATCTGAGGTAAGAGCCTACTTTCCCTAAACTCAATAGATCTCTGCCTAAGAGCTAAATAAAATTTAAGGGCTATGACTCCTGAGCAGCTATCACCTGTCACATTTGGGTAACACCAATATTTAAAGGGTTAGGAGGGGCACTTGGGTGGCTCAGTCGGTTAGGAGAAGAAAAGAAGACAGTGAAAGGCATCGAGAAGGAAATACCATAGACGTTGAAGGAAAATGAGAGGAAGTGTCAAGGAAATGAAAAAAAAGAAAGTTTCAGGGAAGAAAGAGAAGTTATCATAGTCAAATGCTTCAGTATTTAGATCAATAGAAACTGAGAGGGTCCAGTGACTTGGCAACATATAAATTGAGCGAGACTATTTCAATGAGGTAGTGGGAGCAGAAGCTGGGGGGAAAGGTTACAAGAAGCTGAATAAAGTGAAGGAATACAACAGGGAATGGAAGATAACTCTTCCTAATTGTTTAACTATAAAGGGAAAGATAAATGGGATAATGGCTACAGGAAAACACAGGGTCAAGTGAGGCTTTTTTAAGAAAGGAGACTTGCAATGCATCTATTCAAGGGAGATAGAGCCAAACTAAAGGACTATATTAAAACATTAAGAAAGGAAGCAAGAAAGAGGATGAAGTTAGAACAGGTAGGAGAGGATGGAGTTAAGGCCTTGTGTAGAGGTCAACCCTACATAAGAAAGGCATCTTTTCCTCTGAGACGTCATGGTGGGGAGGGGTTGGGAAATTGGAGAAAGGAGAAGGAAGCAAGGGCAGGTATAGATAAAGGCGAAATGTGTGTTTCAGGCCCAGAAGGTACTCAGAAGGGCCTGCAACGCCAACTGCATGGGAAAGGAAGTGGGGAGGGGGTATAGCTGAAAAGAGTTTTCCATAAACAGCCTCAGAAAATCCAGTTTTCTGGACACGGAGAGAGAGGAAGAAAAAAGACCATCCTTACCTATCTTTTTCAGGAGAGTTTAATATCAGTCCCTCAGGTTCTCAATGAAAATGGGCACCGTAGGACCAGCCAGACATATTGCCAAATTGTTTGTCCAGAAAAGGCCTCCATGGCCCAAAAATTATTTCTTCCCATCCAGCATCATGGGCAGGACCCAACACTCCTGCTGTGCCCATCAAGCCCTTGGCATTTCAGCTAGGGAGAGCTTTTGTAGCCCTCACCATCAGCAAGTGTCCTAAGTGACAGCTTTATTTTTTCTGGTAGGCCAAGCATCATGAGTCTTCAATTAGGGGATAGTTTTTCTCTCCACACCAGTCACATTTTAGGGAAAAGGCCCTATCCATTGGAAATGGTACCTGCTCATCTTCCTCAGCAGAGATGCCTTCAGTCCAGTGTTCCTATAACACAGCCTTAAGGGAGACAAAATACTACATCAGGGCCCTCAAAACAAACCATTGACAGACTGGAATCATAACGCCATTGAAAACCAATTTTGTTCAAAATTATCCAATTTTTATATTTTGGCCTGGATGTCATTTAGAATTGGTGGGAGGTATTAGGCTATAATTTTTATTCCTTTGAAATACAGCTGTATTAAATGCATGGGATTGTCACTCTGGAAAACAGTATGGAGGTTCCTCAAAAAGTTGAAAATAGAGCTACCATATGATCCAGCAATTGCACTACTGGGTATTTACCCCAAAGATACAAAAGTAGGGACCCGAAAGGCTACGTGCACCCCGATGTTTATAGCAGCAATGTCCACAATAGCCAAACTGTGGAAAGAGCCAAGATGTCCATCAACAGATGAATGGATAAAGAAGATGTGGTATATATATACAATGGAATATTATGCAGCCATCAAAAGGAATGAGATCTTGCCATTTGCAACGATGTGGATGGAACTGGAGGGTATTATGCTGAGCGAAATAAGTCAATCAGAGAAAGACATGTATCATATGACCTCACTGATATGAGGAATTCTTAATCTCAGGAAACAAACTGAGGGTTGCTGGAGTGGGGGGTGGGGTGGGAGGGATGGGGTGACTGGGTGATGGACACTGGGGAGGGTATGTGTTCTGGTAAGCGCTGTGAATTGTGCAAGACTGTTGAATCTCAGATCTGTACCTCTGAAACAAATAATGCAATATATGTTAAGAAAGAAAAAAAGAAGAAGAAGAATGTAGCAGGAGGGGAAGAATGAAGGGGGGGAAATCGGAGGGGGAGAAGAACCATGAGAGACAATGGACTCTGAAAAACAAACTGAGGGTTCTAGAGGGGAAGGGGGTGGGAGGATGGGTTAGCCTGGTGATGGGTATTGAGGAGGGCACGTTCTGCATGGAGCACTGGGTGTTATGCACAAACAATGAATCATGGAACACTATATCTAAAACTAATGATGTAATGTATGGGGATTAACATAACAATAAAAAATTTAAAAATAAATAAATAAATAAAAATAAATGCATGGGATTGTCTGAGGGATAAAGTCACCGTGATGACAATAACTTTAAGATACATTTTATAACATTTAGATTATTTTACCATATATTTCATCCTCCCAACAGCCCTAGGAGATAGGTGGTCACTGCCTCCCTTTCAAAGACAAGCAAAGATTCAGAGAGGTAAAAAAAATTCTCCCAAAATCACAGATCTAAGTATCAGAATGAGGATTTGAACCCAGGTGTTCTTACTTATTTCTATTACCCTGGGTTTCCATGTCTTTAAAATGGGAGTGATGGTGATAGCTACCTCACAAACGTAGATTTAATAAGATGAAGCAGCCTATTTGGTGGATTGTTGTTCAAGAAAATGCTGGAACAGGTCAAACAGAATACTGTTGAAAATTCTAACAGGGAGGCAGTAGGCTTCAGTGTGGGGAGGCACGTGGGTCAAAATTCTTGACTGCAAAGGATATAAACTGACTGGAGCTAGCTGAAGCAGCAAAGAGATTTTGTTGCGTGGGTATGCGGTGGCTCCCGCCTCAGCAGGAAATCTGAGGAGACTGGGTCTGGCAAGGGGTAGGAGATAAGGGAAGCTGAGTGGCCACATTCACAGCCAAGGGCACATCTCAGAAATGGTCTGCTTTGACACTAGACACAGCTTCTACTCCACCACCTCTGCCACCACTGGGCCCTGGACATCCTACTTCAGTCCCTCAAGTGAATTTTAAATAAGTCCATTGATTAGGTATCTTGTTGCCTACCATGTCTATGCACCAGCTTCCAGAGGTGAGAAAAGCAAGTATCTATCTAGCCTCTTCACCTCTACAGACTTAGTAGAGGCAAACCCCCAATATGGAAAGGCGCTTCAGATTCTGCACAGTAAACAAAATTTCAAATGTTCACTGCAGGTGATCTAACTCCATTATGTTCTTCTCACTCTGATTTCCATTTTCCTATGGAGTCCATCTCCTAGCACTTCCTCATCTGTAACTGATGGGCTTCTCAGATTGAGATATTTTCATGTCCTGATAGAGCATTCCCATTCTCATGCCCATGCTCTCATCAATTCTTCTTTCTTTCTGAAAATACCTCAGATTTGATCTGTGATTCCTCAATTCTCCAAAGTCTACTTGTTGACTTTGGCCTGGCGTGTTTATTGAACACTGATGAATATAATTCTATTATATTTAAAGAACCTTCCCTGATGAAAATCATTCTCCCTAATATCCCAAGTCCCACTGTGTCCCCCTCCCTCAAAAATATATCTAGTCTAGCTCACAGAATTTAATGACTTGACCACATATATTACCCGTTCATTAATCAATTGATAGGCATGGTAATACGGAGAGAGGACCAGGAATCAAGTTCTAGTCTACCATGAGCAAGTCACTTCTATTCTAAGCTGCTGCTTTGTAAATGAATGAAATAGATGAAATCTGTGGTTTCCAACTTGTGTCTTCATTAGAATCATCACCTGGGGGAAACTCAAATATGAATTTCTGAGATCCAATACAAATCTTCTAAATAAAGATCTTCCATAGTGAGTCCAGAATAGGGGTTTTTGTTTTGTTCATTTTCTTCATTTTATTTCATTTTGCTTTAAGCTCACCAAGTTATTCTGCTAGTAAGCCAGGTGTGGAACCCCTGGCCTAATAGATTTCTTGTCCCTTTTACTTTTAGGGAGTGGTGAGGTAGTAGTGGGTAGTAGTCAAGGATCCTAACTCTGGTATCAGAAAGAGCCAGATTCTGATTCTGGCTCTGTAACTCTCTGTATCTCTCTAATTCTGAAACTTCATCAAATTACTCAATGTCTCTAAGCATCGTTTCCTCATTTCAAAAAATGGTACTGATGAATGTAACCCACCCCATGGGATTTCTGCAAAGATTAAGCGAGTTAAGGCATTTGACGCTCAGAGCCCAGTGCCTGGCCCGTGAACAACACTCAGCAATGCTAGCTGGATTATTATGATGGCAAAGGGAGGAGAGCTAAGGCATCCGGCTGTGTTGGGGGAGGCTCGAGGAAAGCTGGTGGAAACATGACTTTCTTTTTTTCTGTTTTTGTGCTTGATTTAACTGTGTAAAAATATAACTGATGAACTTAAAATGTTCAGGATGTTGGCGTTTTTCCTCCTTTTTTCTGGCTGCAGCTTCTCAGAAGACACGTTCCCAAAGAGGAACATCTCAGCCGCACCAACCAGTATCTGACTCGCTGCTGTGTCTTGGCACAGGGCTGAATGTGGTCCATAGTAAGTTGCTTTGCCTTAGTGACTCAGCATAGTAGGCCCTTTTTCATTTCTCTCTCATTCCCCAGCCAAGAAACTCTCCCACCTCTCTCTGCCGTATGCTACTGAGATTGCATTTTGTATCATCTGCTGGGAGATAACATAGTTAAATTGATGCTCGGAACCTTATAAGGGTATAAACACTTCTCTGCAGGATGGACGTCATAATAGCAAATCGAGGGCGAGTGCCAATAATAGATTTCTTGGGTTTCTTTTTTCCTTTGCACATTCTTCAGGGCTCTCCGAGGGGGACAGAAATGACATGGCAGCCCCGAAATAGTCCAGGGAATCAGACTGAGGAAGGAGCCTTTTGAGCAGGCAGGCAAACCAAATACAGCCCACACCTTCTCAGAACGAAATCCATGTCCCCTCAAAAGTGAAGGTGCCCTTTTTGTGGCAGTTGGTTGGAGGAGTGGGAAGACGATGGCTTTGGTGTTGAACAGATCTGAGTCTTGGTGTCCTCTGCCTCACACCAGCTGTGTGACTTTGGGCAAGTTGTCTACTTTCTGAGCCTCCTGTTCCTCATCTTTGTAACGAGCAAGAGTGTGCTGATAAAATGAGATAGCCCTGTAAACCTGCCTGCCACAGAGTAGGGACTCGGAAAGTGTTTGTTTGTTTTGCATTCTTTCTCTCCTAAAATAGACCCCACAGAATTAGTCCATTAAATGTGCAGTGTCTATAACAGGGCGATTCTAGACTGTTCCAACAGGAAAGAATTCACTTCCCCATAAAAGTCTTGGTACGTCCTGTATGGTGTAGTAAAAAACACACTCAGCTCAGAGTCAAACTCAAACTCTAGTCCTGTTTTGTGACTTACCATCTTTGTGTAACATTATTAAGAGTTTCTACATTTGCCAAGGGCTCCCTCTGTGCCAAGTGCTATACTGAATGCGTAATATGCCTTATTTTCCTTCATCTCGTAATAACCCCTATACAGTAGAAATTAGTATCCTCATGTTATAGAAAAAGGAATTGAAGGGCAGAGGAATTCAATAACTTGCCCAAGGTCCCATCGGCATAAAGGGTGAAGGTTGGATTTGAACCCAGATCTGTCTGGACCAAGAGTCCGTGTTTCTAATCACCATGGGATCTGGCTCCTGCTTACTGTTTCTGTCCCTGTTTTCCTCATATGCAAAACAAAGCGATAATAATTCATCCCTATCCTCCAGGAATTTCTAGAGAGGAACATATAAAATCATAGATTGCAGAGGCTTTCTATACTAAAAGGACAATTTAATGTGAGGAATTATAGTTATTATCACAAAGAGTACAATGGTCTCCGTGGTCCCAGAAAACATCCGGTCCCCAAAGAAAACCAAAGCTATACGGCTGACCGCTCTTGCCTACACCCAGCAATGTGAGCCTGAGGACAAGGTGGCTTTTGCAGCTACACGATTGTATATTGAGTAGGGTAGAGTACACACTAAATCTGTATTTATACTCGGGAAACCACGCTGTGCTTAAATTAGCACTTGAAGAATAAAAGCTTTTCTAAAGCTGCCCTTCTTAAGTAACACAGACTAACATTTCTATAACTACAGACAACAGTATTTTGAAAGCAATAGCAAGATGCCTTCAATTCACCCTAAATCCTTATCCATCCCTCTCCAATTACACCTCTCAACCTCGCACCCCCTGGCAACCAGCATCCATCTTAAATCAAAGTTCTTTCCCAACATTTGTGACCCAAGCAAGGTTTGAATAATAAAGACGATCAGAGATTTTTCTGGGATCTCCTGGTTTATTTGATAGTGTGTTACTCAGAAGTCACAGCATTCATCACAAAGGGGCCCAGAAGCATTTAATTAATCAGAGCTGCCCAAGGCATCATCACAATAGCATAGGCATCAAATTTCCAAATTCATGAAAGAAACAGAAAAAGCATCCAATCCTTTTCTCTAGCTTTGTCCCAATTTACTAGGGTCACTTCACTTACTGCCCAGTAGCCCCAAAATTCCACCCAGCTGCCTCCTGGGGCTTTTCACAGATCAGCATTTGCTCTGAGGAGTTCACTCTTATGCAAGCCTTTTCACCCAGCCACACACTCAGGCATACCACATACACACATGTATGTGTACATGGATGCACCCACCCACCCACCCACCCACACACACACACACACACACCATGCACATCACCAATTCGCATGGAAACCAAACTAGGGGGAATAATCAAAAGGCAGTACAGAAACCACAGAAGAGTTCTCTGACCCTGTTGCCTGATTCTCCCCATACCTACAGCTCTGAGACCCCTCTGAGATTTCTGTAGGACTGTGAGTATTCTATTACCATTTAATTTACGGATGGAGGGTGATTTCCCTAAGCTGAGAATAAATAACCAAATAATTGAGCATCACAATGAATAACCAAGAGAGATGCTAATTGTAAAGCAATCATGCAACCACTGGAGCAGACAGAAGCCACTTATGACTTTTGATCCCAAAGTCACCTTTGCCCAATAATATCTTATAGGTGTGGGAGGCAAGAGAGAGAGAGAATGAGGAAAGATATGAGTATTAAATATTTTCCTCACTCCCTGAATAGCTTAAATAGGGACTGAATAAATAAAGCACAGCCATACAATGGAAACTTGTGTAGCCTATAAAGAATGAGAGAGAGTTCAAAGTACTGACAAGGAAAGATGTCTCAGTTGTTATGTAAAAAGAATTGCAGAGCTACATTATTGTATTAATCCATTTACGTAAAAATAATTATATGTAGAAAAAGTATGTCTTTAGTTATATTATAATACACGTGTAGGAAAAAATTTTGGAAGAATATAAACCAAAAGAATCCCAGTGGTTGTATCTGTGGAGTAAGATTATGAGGAATTCTTATTTTCTAAGTCATCCATTTCTGTACAGCTCTTTTTTTTTTTTTTTTAATATTTTATTTATTTATTTGAGACAGAGAGAATGAGAGAGACAGAGCACATGAGAGGGGGGAGGGTCAGAGGGAGAAGCAGGCTCCCTGCCGAGCAGGGAGCCCGATGCGGGACTCGATCCAGGGACTCCAGGATCATGACCTGAGCCGAAGGCAGTCGCTTAACCAACTGAGCCACCCAGGAGCCCTGTACAGCTCTTTTATAAGAGTGGGAATCTACTACACTTTTAATCAGAAGAAGTGATAAAGCCGAGCAAAATTTTTTCTCTGCTCTATAGAGACTGATAACCTTGAGATTTGGGGGACCCCTGTAATTATATCTACAATAGCACGCCCTGGGGCCTTCATTTCCCTGTATAAGCAGCTGTATCTGGAAACTCAGGCATGCCACACTCTAGCCAAATCTCTTTTCTTCTATTTTTGAAAAACCAAAAAAACCACAGTGACTTATGTTCATCATTTCTGGTCCAGCAGTGGCCAAGTGGGTGGGTGGCAGAGTTCCAGGTCCTGATGGATGACAAGACTTCAGTGGCCAAGATGTTAAAGACCTTTCCTTCTTCTTCTCCTTTTGTGGGTTTTTTTCCCCTTTTGTGTTGGCAAAACACATTTACAGAGTTGTTGTAATGACAGGTCATCCATCATCAGTCTGTAACATTGCCAAGGACCAGTCCTCCTGTCCAATGTAGAGTCCGGTCCCTTCTCAAAAGAGAATGACATCTGGAACATGAAATATTTTGACTGAGAAGAAACATGAGTGGGGATACTTGGTCTGGGGTTTCCCTTAACCCAATTTCTTGGCAGGACTTCTGATTAGAGAATGGGAGACCCTCCCCATCCTAGACAGCCAAGAAGAGATCATAGGTTTAAAATGTGACTGAAAGTGGCCAAATGAAGTGTTAAATTCTTTTGTTGGGAACACTTGATGGCTCTGTAGAACCCCATGGACCCCCTTTCTCCAAGGACCACAATAAATCTGAACAGCCATGTCTGGTCCACATGACCTTCCCACAGCCTCCCAATTCTAGTTCAATCCAGGATGAGCACCTGAGTCACAAGGGCCAATGAGACTTTGCTGGGGATTTGTGATTAGAAATCAGATTCATCAATTTCGTCTTTGAGGCTAGAGCAGACAAGCACAGAATCCAGAAGCTGTGGTACATTGTGATCATATATACCAGCAGAGGAAATCAGCCTTCAGAAAAAAATAAGAGCAGAGAAGATGCCCAGAGAAAAGCAGCAAAACCAGCCACAGACACAGACACTGACTAACTATATCCTTGCACTTAGGTTCACTAAGACCCTTCCGCATCCCTCAAATAAATTCCCCATTTTGTTTATGCCAGTTCGAATGGGTTTCGGTTACTGAATACCAAAAGAATCTTCGCTAAGGCAACATGTGACAAAACTGTGATATTCAAATGAATTCTGTGCATCAAGGTAGATACCTTCAGAGGCTAAACACTTATTCAATATTACTGTTGATCAAACCAGTTTGAAACTTCCTTCTGAGAAGGGCTTTCAAAATGAGCTCATCCCATTACTCATTATTGTTATCACATGATTTAATCACTACGTTTATTGGATGTTTACTCTGTCAGGCCCTGCAGTGAGAGCTTTATCAGCACTATTCTATTAATTAAAATAACAACCAAGGAGGTAGCTTCTGATATTATTCCCATTTTACAGATGAAAAAACTGAGACTCAGTGATGTAGAGCAACTTGCCAAACGCCACACAGTGAGTAGGTAATGACAACAGCATTCAGAAACGGGTTCTCTGTGGCTGAAAGCATGAACTCTGAATCACTAGGCTGATCTGCCTCACATCTTTTTGACTGAAACCTGTCATCATAAGCTTGATTGATTTAATAGACAACGACTGACCTAATGTCTGGCTGATGTTGAAAATCACATCCATCCTCCAAGGTCTGAGATTTGTACAGCCGCTGTGGTAAACAGTTTGGTGGTTCCTCAAAAAATCGAACATAAAATGATCATATGATCCAGCAATTCTACTTCTGGGTCTAGACCCAAAAGAATTGAGACAGGGATTTGAACACCAATGTTCATAGCAACATTATTCACAACAGCCAAAATGTGGAGACAACCCAAATGTCCATCAACAGATGAATGGATAAACAAAATGTGATATAGACATACAGTGGAATATTAGCCTCAAAAAGAAATGCTGCCCTGACCCATGCTACAACGTGGATGAACCTTGAAGACATTATGCTAAGTGAAACAAACCAGACACGGAAGAACAGATATTGCATGTTTCCACTCGAGTGACACATCTAGGGCAAATTCATATAGGCAGAAAATAATGTTGGTGGCCAGAAAATAGAAGAGGGTAGGGAGGAATGGGAATTATGGTTTGGTGGGTACAAAGTGTCCATTTAGGAAGAAAAAAAAAAGTTCTGCAGGTGGTTAGTGGTAATGGCTGCACAATAATGTGGATGTACTTGATGCTCCTGGACCGTACACCTGAAAATGGTTCAGATGGTAAATTTATGTGGTGTATATTTTATCACCATAAAAAGAAAAGGGGAAAAAAAAAAAAAAAAAAGAATGTGCCACAAGCTCTAGCCCATTGGAGTTCTAGAACTGTGGGGTCAGGGAAGCAGTTTTGAACAAAATGCATTTAATTGCCCAGATATTTTCTGAGTGACTGTTGTGTGTCAAGCCTGCTAGGGGGTTATTTGGAGGATTTAGGGATTGATGAGACCTGGTCTAAGCCTCGAGCAGCTCACACTGTAGAGAGATCTCAGAAAGTACACAAATGCAAGGCAAGGTGTGATAAAACTACAAATAAGGAACAAATATACCATGGAGGATTGAGAATTGAGGGAAGAATTCATTGTGTATTTGACATAAGATGGGCCATGGGGTACTGGCAGCTGTTCTAGACTGAATATTTATTTGTGTCTCCCAAAAAGTTCATGTATTGAAATCTAATCTCCAAAGTGATAGCATTTCGAGGTGGGGAGTTTCTGAGGTGATTAAGTCATGAGGGTGGAGCCCTCAGGGATGGGATTAGTGCCCTTGTCAAAGAAGCCCCAGAGAATTCCCTCCTCCCTTTCACCGGGTGAGGACACAGCAAGAATACAGCTGTGAACGAGGAAATGGGCTCTCATCAGACACCGAATCTCCTGGCACCTGAATCTTGGACTTCCCAGCCTCCAGATCTGTGAGAAATAAATTTCTGTTGTTTAGAAGCTTCCCAGTCCCTGGTATTCTATGATAGCAGTCAGAGCAGAGTATGATGGTGGCATTACAACAGGAAGGGACATTCCAAACAGAGAGAATACAGATGAAGGCTGGCAGCCAATCTGAGGAAGAAAAAGTAGAGGGTGGGATAAAAATAGGGGCAGAGAACGTAACGCTGAACATTTATTTGAAATTTACTATCAGCCAGGAACCACTAACGATATTTTTCATAGACCCCATTTAATCTTCACAGCTCTCTTGGGTAATATTAGGTAATTCTGTAAAGGACACTTCTGGTCACCTATGCAACAGCATTTTCCCCCCTCCTTCCTTGCCACAAAACCCTGATTCAGTTTTGGAGTATTCTTTCTGGACAGACTTGGGTTGCTGGAAGAGCCGCTCCGTAGCTCCAGGGGATGAGTCTTCATTAGTCCCAGCCAGTGATAGGAATTGCATTCCTGTAGGCACAGCTTGTTGGAGCTAAGGGCAAGAATGCTGTTTGACCAACAGGGAATAGAGGACTTGTGGAAAGACTTTGTGCCCTGATTAAAAGAAAAGAAAAACCCTACAAGGGAAAAGACTCTTCTTTCTGTCTTTGGGTGCATGGATTTCAGACTGCAAAGTCTGGGGGCTGTGGTAGCCTTCATGGGACTGTAATCATTGGACTCTAAGATAAAGCTAACCCTCTAAAGATGACAGTAGAGAAAGATGGAGGGAAGCTGCTGACTTTAAACCGTTGAATTAAGCTAATCCTGCACCCACTTCCCTCCCTATCTCTTATTTAAGATAATACTCTTTTCTAATTTTTTTTTTTTTTAGTTTAAGCCACTTTAAGCTGGGTCTTCTATTTATTGCAAATGAAATGTTACATACAGGTCTCTGAGTAGGTAAGAGATAAAGTTGTAAGTTAAAGATCCACGTGTATGATTTAGGAGAACACTGGGGTTGGGGGCAGGGAGGGGAACAGTCATTTGGAACCTCAAATGCCTTGGAAAGTAAAGCGGAGGGCAGAAGGGGCAATCCTCCCCCGGATGTGTGAGCAGCTCAGGACTGCAAAACATCAGTGCCCTTGTTTTAGAGTCACACCTCATTGTCTTCGCCCTGGGGGAGGGAAAGTAATGGTGTTTCCGTTGTGACTCAGCCCTTCCCCTCGAAAATTCAAGGAAACGTCAAGTGTGTCCTTGTAGGCAACCTTCCCTCTGTCACGCCTGTGTTTATATAGGGCAGTGCTTGGAAAGTCTCGCTCTTCCTTTACGCTTGAGTTGCCCCAATGTCTCCCACCTCCTCGACTCTCTCAGTGTGGGGGGCCCGGTGTCATTCCAGTCCCCTCCCTCTGCCACCCACACCGTTCCAGGCCTTCATGCAGCCTCCGAGGTAGAGTGACCTCCCTCACTGGTATTTTTACCACCCATTGAGAGGCAGCGAAAATTGTTTGATATAAAAATACAACTCGCCATGCTGGGAGAGGTTCGAGGAAGGCTTCAGCCAGAGGCTGGCAGGGGCTGGCAAAGGCTGCTGGGTAGATCCATAGGTCCTCGACAGCGAGTCAGAAAAACCTGGATTTGCATTCCAGCTTGGAGACCATGAGCTACATGACCTTGGGTAAGTCACTTAACCTCCCTGAAACTTGGTTTTATTATTTAAAGAATGGAAGTAATGTTATCTGCCCTGCTTACCTCACTGGAGCTGATGATAGGGTCCCAAAAAAGACAATCAAACACAAACACAGCCACTGTACCAACCAAAGGATTGGACCTTGAGGGGTAGGCCTTAAACAGAAATTTTCATTTGGGACAGAGGAAAAAAGTTCAGAAACAGGAATTTAGTATACCCAAACTGTCGGGTGGATCCCGAAAGGAATCTGGGAAAACAGAAAGGCATATATTCACTAGGGGAGAAGGGGATAGGTCCAGTTAGCAGAATTGCTTCTATGAGGACTGACCACAGACCTGGGTTTTTGCACACATTGTCTCATTCAACCCTCCTGACGGCTTTGTGAAATGGGCATTTTCATCTTTGTTTTATAAATGAAAAAAAAGAAAAAAAAAAGCCACACCAAGAAATAGAAGGTACCAGTTAAGCATAGATTCTGGCCTCCTCTCAGCTCAAGTTATAAGGATTTTTTTTTTTCCAGAAGGCTTAAAGTTTTCCTAAATCCTTTTGGCTCCTTAAGAGGAATGAGAGAAGCAAACTCTCTAGCAGTAATCTTGCAGCATTATGAGAATGTTCATACCTTGTGGTTCATATCCTGAACAGAGGGTCCTAGAGGGTCAATAGAAATAGCACTATAAGTGACTGAAGTGTGGTGGTTGTTCCATAATTGTGTTGAATAATGAATATAAGAAATACATTATAGTCCAACCAACTTTCTAACTATGTAGCTTTGGACAAACAATCGAATCAGGTCTCGTTTTTAATCAGAAAATAAGAGTTAAGGGGGCCTGGGTGGCTGAGTCAGTTAAGCAACCAACTCTTGATTTTGGCTCAGGTCATGATCTCAGGGTCATGAGATCGAACCCCACATCAGGCTCCCTGATCCGCATAGAGTCTGCTTGAGATTCTCTCTCTCTCCTTCTCCCTCTGTCCCTCCCCGCTCATGCTCCCTCTCTCTCTCTCAAAAAAAAAAATTAAATAAATAAAATCTTAAAAAAAAAAAGAAAATGAGTTAAATCTTTCTTATGTCTATCCAAGGAGTCTCGACTATAATCATAGGATGAGAACAATCAACTCTGATAAGCAAGGGGAAGGGGCAGAGCTGGAGAGTGGAGCAAACACTGATGTGGGGACAAAGAGATCTTGAATCCTCAGTCTTCTCATTTGTGAAATGGAAGATTATGCTAGATCCATGGTTTTCAACTTTTTTTTTTCTTTTTAAAACAGCTGAAAGCTTTTGCTACCTGAAATCTGACATGGAACCCCAAACTATTAAGTATGCTGGGCGGATTGAAACAGCACTGAGATGCAGAGCCATTCCCTCATCATCCTTCCTTCCCTCCTGCCAAGGCCATTTTGCAATATATGGGCCCCTACAATGTCTGTGGGGTCTCCCTAACTTGACTTCTGTGCTAAGGAAAGATAGACCTCCTGAGTACTTTTAATGAATTTTCCAAGTGCTTTCCATACCTTAACTCTTTACTCTCACAACAATCCTATAGAATAGGTATTATTATTAACCCCTTTTTACACATGAAAAAACTGAGGCACAAAGAGTCTAATTAAATTGTCCAAGAATTAAGACTCCTAACAGAGAATGCCTCCTTCCATAATGGGAAGAGGTTTCAGGTCCCCAGTGACATCTAGTCTCCTGCCCAAAGAAAACTAAAGTCAAGCTTAGCTAGAACCCTGGTTTTAAAAGAAACACCCATCACAGATGAAATATTATTTTCCAAAGCTTTCGAGAGCTGAGCAGAGTTGGTTATAAGGGCTTGGTATCTGGGTAGTGGAGGGAGAAGTCTGGAAAAATTCATGATGTCACAGACTTCGACAGCACCAAATGTGTCAGACCTTCGCCATGTGGGCTGACACAGTAAATCTATGTGTATAAACAAAGCCGCTCTTTAGGCATTTTAGAGGGAAATGACTTTTCTGGCTCTAATGAGTGTGGACGTGTCAGAAGCTTGGACTGTACCCCTGCCTTAATGTGTGAGCTTGCACAATTGAGTGTCTATGCCTCTGAGAAGTGCTGAGAAGAGAAACAAAGCCATTGTCACACAAATGAACAGTCCAAGTTTCTGGTAATGCTATGGAATACGCAGAGACTTACTAAAACAAAAAACAAACAAACAAACAAAAAGGCATATTCAAAGCATAAGGATCCTGATCTCAGGAGTTAGCCCTAGTATCTTTCCATTACACTTCGCATATGTCTTTTGTGTGGCTGGAAAAATAAACGCTTATTCATTCTGGTGTCTTTCTTTGACTGCCTACCATGTGCCAAGCATTTGCTCAAACCTTCACCGAACATTCACTGAGATTCTCGGTAGTACTTTCCTAATCAAGAAGTGTTCACTGAATGCCTATTATATGAGAAATACAGTGAGGGTCCTTCCTTCTTTTATCCAATCAAAGAATATATGTTGAGTTCCTATTGTGTATACACCATCTAAATACTCATTCTATACAGACTTATTACATGTCTACTATGTGCTAAATGTTGAGTAAGGGACTGGGGATGCACATGATTCAGACAGTGTCCCTTTTCTGTGGTAATTCCCAACACAGTACCTTTGCTTTTGGTACGTCCCCTTGTCCCATGCCATTTCACTCTTAGATTCTAGGCCAATAGCAGCCTACATGCAAAGTTTTAACAGCAGTATCTTGGATTCTTGGAAAATCTTTTATGCACAAATGCACATCTGTAAAGATATCAACTTTAAGTGGAGATTAATGCACCACTGGTCTCATGTACATTAGAAATTTAAAAGCATATCCATCCCACGAATTCTTGCCCCCATATTACTTAAAAAAAATAACTAAAAATTGGAAAATGGATTGATGTTGCTATGAGAAGCCAAAACAGAGGAAGGAATGAGGAGGAAATGGAAAGGCCAGTTGACGTAATTTCTCCATCAATATTCATGGTTAAATTGACCAGATTGCTGTAGCATAATTTTAGGAATTTGCCGTTTGGGGTTTCGTCTGTATGTGTTCAGGGTGTGCCGTTCCAAGAACAACTGTGACTTGACTTCAGAAGTATATATATTTATATATTTCCATCATCATCTTCTCTATCACCATCAAATGTCAGTTCTCTTCCACGAAGGCAGTGGGGCCCACGTGATTTGCTGAGCCCACAATTATTCATACTTGCTGGTACCCAAGCCAAGCTTTTGCCAGCCCACGTCCAAAGTACCATGCAGCCTGTTTCTGAGGTGGAAGAAGATGGGGCTCGCCAAGGTCAGCTTGGGCCAGCATCTCTGCGTTGAAGCCACCAAGCAGAAAGGGCATCTACTTCCCTTTCTGAGGGTTCCCCCAGTGTCAGGACCTACCATTCATCGTTTCCAATTATGGAAACTTGGCATTTGTTTCAGAAAATGCCACATGTGTTTTCTTTGCATATCTGGGGCCACATGAGTGATCTGTCCTTAGTTAGATCTCTTTTAGAAAAGGAAAGATGCAAAGAAGTGAGCAGATCTTTCTGCCTCTTGCTTGGTGGGTGGTCTTGGATGACTTAACTGTCTAAACATCAGTAAAGTTAACAATGGAAGCATTAATACCCACTGAAAAAAATTTTTGTGAAGATTAAATATAGCACCTGATTCATGGTAGGTAACAATACTATTATGAATACTATTATTCATATTATTTATTGAGTGTTTACAATGTGACATCTGGTAATAATTGGTATTTTTTCTTAAGTTGTCTGAACTATATCATTTCTCTAAAATTTACCTTTCTTACCCATATAACAAGCCTAATAATATTTTACACATTTGCTTTAAGTCAGTGGTTCTCAAACTTGAGTATACATCAGAATCCCCTGGTAAGCTTCTTAAAACATTGATTGCTGGGCTCCATTGCCACTGTTTTTGATTTAGTGGGTCCAGGTTAGAAAATGACAATTTGCAATTCTAACAATTTCCCAATTAATACTGATGTTAATGGTCCAGGGTCACCACTTTGAGAACCCCTGCTCTATAGATTAAGTTTATTGAGCATCTATTCAACAAATATTTACTGAGTACCTATTGTGTGCCAGGAACTGTTCTAGGTATTGAAGGAAAAGCAGGGAAGGAGACAAAGCCCCTATCTTCGTGAAGCTTACATTCTAGAAGGAGACATAGACAACCCTAGAAATAAAAAGTAACATACCATACTTTAAAGAAAAGGGAAGCAGGTTAAGGGGATAATGAGTGACTGGATTTCATCGGGAACGTTTTTTCAGATACACCAGTCAGGGAAGGTATCTATGAAGAGGTGATACTTGATCAAAAATAATAAGAAGGGAAGAAGATATTTGATCTAGGAGAACATTCAAATATGAGAGACCAGAAATACAAAGATCCAAGATCCCAAAGAAGAAATAGATTTGAAGACTTGCAGGGACAGCCAAATGGCTAGCATGACCAGTGAGCACAGTGAGCAAAGAAGGGAGAATGGGAATATGAAATCAAAGACATAGACAGTGCAGCAACATCATGTAGAGCATTCTAGACTGTCTTAAGCAGGTTGCATCTTATTTGAAATGTGATGGAAAGTGCCTGGAGGGTTTTCAGTAGGTGAGTGACATGATCTGACTTATATTTTTCAAAGAGCACTCTGGCTGCTGAGCAGGACAGGAGTGGAAGCAGGTGCAGTTAGGCAGCTGCTGAGATCCTCCAGGAGAGGGATGGAGTGGAGGGGGGAGGGATTGGCCTAGCGTGGTAGCAGAGGAGGTGCTGAGCAGTAATCAGATTCACACTATACTTTGTAAGTCAAGCTGACAAGACTTGCTATTGAGTTGGGGGTAAGGTGAGAGAAAGAGGGGAATTAAGAATGACCTCTGGGGGTGCCTGGGTGGCTCAGTCGTTAAGCATCTGCCTTCGGCTCAGGTCATGATCCCGAGTCCTGGGATCGAACCCCGCATCGGGCTCCCTGCTTGGCGGGAAGTCTGCTTCTCCCTCTCCCCTTGCTTGTGTTCCCTCTCTTGCTGCCTCTCTCTCTCTCTGTGTCAAAATAAATAAATAAAATCTTTTTAAAAAAAAGAATGACCTCTGAGAGTTTGGGCCTGATTTGGTTAAAAAAAAAAAAAAAAAAACCATCTGTGAGAAAGTATCTGGCACAAAATAAGGGTTCAAAACTCATCTATGTATTTGGAGTTAGGATATTTTCAGTTTGGAAATTCTAATGCTACCAAACAGAGCATGCAGCCTGCCATATCTATAATAATATAGACAGTGATACAAATAAAGTTGTGCAAAGTAGTTGCTCTGGGATAGCTCTGACATTCAGCCCTCCGGTTCTTTGTCAGTGCTGTTCCTTCAATTATTCCATCTTTCTGAAATCAAATATAATCCCAATAACCTGAATTGAATGTCCAGTGTGAAAGCCACTGTGCCAGGGGCTCAGCATGTGTCACCCATTTGGGAATATTCTAGAACTCAAGGCTTACCTTAAGAGTATGAACCAGTACCGATATAAGAGTCATCATGTCATTAGTGATCAATATTAATGTTGGAGCCTTCTTTCCTAACATTTCCCTAAGATTCCTTGCTCAAGGACTTTGGGTCATTTGCTCCCCCCTTGATTATGGGGGCGCCTTAAACTGCTTATAATATGTAACCTAGTCAAGGACAGTCAGGCTGGATGCCCACCCCCTCCCTGAGCAAGGCTGGCAAGCGTGCTGCAACACCAGCAGAGACAGAAACGCATGCATTCTGTGGGAGCTATCACGTCTGGACTCTGGATCTCTCCAAATATCATCAAGGAAGAAAGATGACTCATTGAAATTCAGTTGTATTTTTGAAGAAGTTTGTTCTCGTTGTTTATAGCTTAGGAGATTCAGCTTGTGTTGTTCATGCATCAAGACTGTGAAGAAGGCAAAGTTTGCCACCATCAGCTTCTGTAGCCTACCCTCTATACTTGTTTTTGGCATTTACTCCTGGATACTCAAGATCCTCATGGATATCTACATCTGTTTCCCATTCCTCTCCTCCCTCGACTTACTCAGCTGCCCATGCTTCAGACTTGAATTTACCAATACCCATCAACAGTTATTCATTCAGAAAGTATTCATAGATCATGCTACATGTGGTTTACAAAGCACCCACACTGAGTAGTGTTCTTGTTCATAATAGCCAGTATTTGCCGAGTGCTTATTATTTGTCAGGCACTATGCCAAGTGCTTTCACCAGATTATCTTCCTTAATTCTCACAGCAATCCTATGATTTTAGGACCATGATTTTATTATACCCATATACAAATGAGAAACCTGTGAAGAGGTGAAATAATGCCCAGGATCAACCAGGAAGCTTACAGCAGGGTGGGATGCAAACCCAACCTTTATGATTCACAACCCATGCTCTTAACCATCGCCATATTGCTTTTCAAGGCAGAAGAGAACCAGTATTTATGGAGCACCTATAATTGATGCTCACAGCAATTCTTCAGGATAGGCATTATTGTCAGCTAAAAGGAAGCAAGAGCCTCAGAAAGGTTAAGAATCCTTTGCAAGACCCACAGTGACTTTAAAGGTGACTGAGCCAGAACTCAAAACCAGATTTCCTGGACATCAACGTCCACGTGCTTTCTGTAGCACCAAACAGCCCAACTTAATAGCTTCACTGAGGAACTATGGTATCTGAGGGGTTCTTGGAAGGTTGTGTAGGATTTCAACAGGTGGAGATGAGGAACAGCCTCTGGATATCAAGAACAGCAGGAGAAAATAAAGTAGCCAGAATAGCTAGGAATGCACATAGGAACTATCAGTGGTCTGGCTTCCCTAGAGCACTAAGCCAAGGAAAGAACATCCTTACTTTCTACATTCCTATACATTTTGTCTCCCCTCCCCCTTTGTTTGAAATCCTGCAATGACTTTCTGTTGAACACTGGCTTACATGATCTCTCTCCTGCCTGCTCTCTCCTGGAGTTCACTCACTCTACTCTAGCCTCACACTGGCCTCTTTTCTAATCTGCAAATTTATCAGCTTTTTTGCACTTTAGAGATTCCTGCAGCTGCTGTGTGCTCTAACAGTAACTTTCTTATACATCATCTTCCCACAACAAAGATCAGTTCAAATGTCACCTCCTTAGAGAGGCCTTCTCTGTCCCCATAGTTATTCTCATTATGACATTCTGCTTAAATTGTTCTTCAATAAACAAGTCCATGCATCCTTGAATATCTGCAATTCAAAAGAAAAAAAATACAGTGTTTGTTATAGTTCTTTTCCCAAAATTGGCCCGTCTACAGACTATCAGTCTGTACCAAAATCAGTACCCAGTTGAATCTTCAGACACTCTCAAAGCAGCTTCTTGGCTCATGAAGTTTGAAACTGAATGCAATTTTGATGAAAACCAAAAACCATGTAACAAACCCCATTAGAAGAAGGCAATTGTGAGAGTTTAAGCTCTTCAAAAACTTGTCTTGATGGACTAGAAAGATAAAAGAACTATTTGCTCTTTAACCAAAATTTCATTTGTCCTGCTGACCTGAAATCATAGCCAATAATCCCAGTGGTTTGGAATTCATATCAGTGTTTCCATAAGGACAGATTTCATAGGTCATAAATAAATATTTTAAAATAAGTCTCAGCATTAATTTCTAATATGGTAAATATTGATAGATATGACCTATACAAACAAAAGCTCTTTGAGGGTCATCAGCAATTTTTAAGTGTAAGAGGATTCTGAAGCCAAAATATGTGTGAACCACTGAGTTAAGCAAACCAATAAATTCCATTTTTTTGTTGAGTTTATTTTTTGTTGGGTCTATGTCGCTTTCAAATGAAAGAGCCTTGATATTGTGTTTCATTTCATAGGAAGATAATATTGCTTTGAGAAGTTGAATATTACAGTGATTAGCCAATAGTAAGCTTTTTGTGTTTTAGACCAAAAAAAAAAAAAAACCTCTATTCCCCCTCCTCCTATAATCCAAAAATGAGGCGAAAGTTTATGGTAAATGAAAACCCAAGGAATGTTAGAGTGTGTGGCAATGTAAACTACACACAGGAAAGAGACCCTTCTGTCTCCTAGCAAATAGATCTATGAAGCATCTATATATATACAGCAACAGTACTTTGCCAAACCAGAAAGACCCAGTTGTATATAGTTATATAACTTTACAAAAGATTTTTTTTTAAGTTTGTTTTGTTTATAACTTAGAAGTTTTAAAAATGAATTCCCATTTAAGGAAATACATAACACAATACTAATATTGAAAGATATAAAATTACATGAAATCCTAACTCTACTGGAAAATTTGGGATCTATCTAGAGCAGACACATCAATATACTAGCTTCCTCCCAATTAAGCCCAGGAAATGTGATTGACTGGGATCTCATGCTTATAAGAGTCCTTTCCTCCTTATTCATTTCAGTAAAGACACAGCCAGGGATAGCACTCTTTGATTAACAGTGAGAGTGGCTGTCTCTAGAAATTAAACTCAGGACTAGTAAAGAAAGGATGTTTTAAAAAATTTTAACTAAAACTACCTTGGAAATATCACACCTCTCTACTTTATCTACAGTGATTTGCAAAGAACATGTTTAATTTTAATCATAATATGAATCTAATATAAACAGGCAAGATATTTTTTGGTGTTTTGACCTGGTGTTTAAGGCAGTTTTAGATGGCCAGGACATAACCAAGAATGGCTGAAATAAAAGATCCTTGAGAAAGGGTAGGCCAGGAGATAGAGGAATAAGATCCCAAGCAGTGGGCTGATTGGTTAAGTACTAAGGCAAATTTGGACTTCATCCTAAAAGCAATGGCAAGTCACTGAGCTATTTTTAAAAACGTGATATGAGTTATGATCATGCACATCAAGGGTACTATGAAAGCTCATGGCTACATTTCTAAACTAGGCCAGGAAATCCGAGAAGTGATACTGAAGTTGAGAACCAAGGAGAAGAGCTAACCAGGGAAGAAGGGGATGGTGAGTGTTCTAGGCAAAGAAAATGTAAGAGATCCACACATTTAAGGAACTGGACAAAATCCAGAATTGGCTGAAGCATGACTGTGGAGGTGTGGGAGGGTGATGTATCTAGAGAAGTAGTCCGTGTGTAGAGCATGAAAGGCTTTGGAAGCAGCTTTCAGAGGTTAGATTTAAGCACAGGAGCTTTGAAAATTCATTGAATGGGACTGCCATGATCAAATTTATGTTTAAAAAAGATTATTCTGTCTGTACCTTGGGGGAAGGAATGACAGCTTCTGGTTGTAGTCCTCATGGGAACAAATATATATTCCTGTGGGCTGTCTTATCTCTGCATAAACTTATATCACTGGAAAAGAAATCTTCCTTTGTCCACTCATTTCTTGGTTGAAAAAATGGAACATGGGATTAAAATAACAGGGGTCCCTCGAAACTTACAAAGAAGGAAACAAGATTGCATGTACTTGGAAGATTGAATTGTCTGACCAGTGCATGCTAGAGCAGAGCATAGATAAATAAAATTATCCCAAATTAAGAGGACACTAGTCAGAGCAAGCATTTGTCTAAATGCAAAAACCTATCTAAAAAAAGAATTGATCATCCTTGTAACCTCAGACAAAGTCAAATAATGAAGGCAAATCCTGGTGTCGTAATTCCAACCACCATCCAAGAGGGAGAGAGAATCTTGCCCAATGGACTTGGGTAATTTGACACCATTGCAAAACCATTCCTGTTATGGAGACAATTGTGTGTCAGATCAATGGTGTCAACCCTGATTGACCAAGAGAATCACCTGTAGAGTTGTTGAGAAAAAAAAATGCAAATGCTTGGACCTAATCTTAGGTCTGAGGTGGATCCCAAGCTTCTGTAAACTCCACTGGTTCCAGAGACATAGCCAGGGTCATAGCCAGAGAACCACCATTGTGTCAGGTAATCTTAAACCTGACATTGGAATCAATTTAATCTCCTTTATACTGATTCCACGTTCACCCTACAATCTTCTAGTTATAATATGGTTTCATTTACAGGTTTTTGTACAGAGAAAGAATGTATTGATTCTTGCCACAGAAGTATTGCAATTCAAATGATCATGACATTTTTTTGTAAATTGATAAACTGACACTGGCAATTTATACAAAAATCTTAGTATACCTAGTTAATATAAGATTGTCTTTGAGAGAATGATACTTCCTTCTGGATAATGACAAATCAGTTTTCAGAAGCTTTAAGCCTTGAAGACCATCTAACTACACCAAGATAATGTCATTATTTGAGGGTTTGTAGGGATCAGTTCACAGGTGTTCATGATTTTTTTTTTTTTAAAGATTTTATTTATTTATTTGAGAGAGAGAGAATGAGAGAGAGCACATGAGAGGGGGGAGGGTCAGAGGGAGAAGCAGACTCCCTGCCGAGCAGGGAGCCCGGGTGTTCGTGATTTTTTATTAACTTTATGCAAATGGTTTATCAGCACCCCCCCCCGCCCCCGCCAATGATCAAATAACAATATTGTAAACTCAAGCATACATGTTAGTGGTTTAGAAGTGAGAATCCAGGTACTGGGACATTGAACAGATTCCTTAATGAGTCCCCTGGTTATATTTAAACTAAAAGCCCCACTTACCTTACAAAATATTGTTTTTATCATCAAGGGAAAGTGTTCCCTGCAGTGTATTAAGCTGCTCTGGGTAAGAGGGAAAATATTAGAATTTAAACGTGGAAATGAATATAAAGGATGCATCATAAACTTCACAGACCCAGCAGCAGATACTAAAAGAGGTCTTTATTTTTTTAAAATATTAACTGACTATTCAGTTGAGTAAGTGGGACTGAAGCTGAGCTGCAGCAGGTATTGTTCTGGCTTTCCAACCGAGTCGCTACCCTTTTTCAAATGTAAATGGAGGGTATCTTTTGTCATCAACAAAAGTTACAAGGAACAATGAAGAATGGAAGAACTATCATAAAAGCAAGTGGAAGAATGCACAGAGGTGGATAATTCAGCTGCAACATCCTTGAAAACATGCCCAAAATCCTTATCTACTGAGAGAGCTGCAGTGGGGAATGAGAAAGTGCTTCTCCCAGAAAGGAGGGCTCCTTGTTTTCCTGGGGAGGGGGCACCAGGCTTGGGTAGCCATCCAGAGGAAAACGGAAGAACAGGGTTTACTTGATGGAGGCCCAGGTGAAAGCAAAGATTGCGAGTGAAAGGGAAGAAAACAATTGCTGGCCGTTTTCCACAGCCTCTGAAGGAAAGACAGCACCGGAGGCCGGCTGGGCACCTGAGGGTCCCTGGGGCTTTTGTAGGAGACACCCTTAGTAGATAAAGGAGAAACTGATGCCTCTGCCCTGGCTCAGATGGCAATAAGGAGCTGGGCCTCTTAACATTCCAGCAATGCATGCACCCTTATCACACAATCTAAGTCTAAGCCAGGACGGATGGTTACCCCACATCGATTTTTATGCGCCCTCAGTTTTTGTTTTGTTTTGTTTTAGAGAGAGAGACAGAGAGAGCAGGAGCTGGGGGGACGGGCAGAAGGAGAGGGAGAAGCAGGCTCCCCGCTGAACAGAGAGGCCAACACCACAAACTGGGTCAGTGCACTCATATGGTTCACTCTCCATTCCTGTGACCCATGTGCATCCCCTAACCTGAGCAGCTATTTTGGCTCTCTTCTCATCTGAGAAGGATCACCCAATGATAGCAGCCAGCATGTCATCCAATGTTCATGCAATGATGGTCTGAACGCAATGCCCATTTACTCCTTAAGACTTTGTTCATCCCTATCTAATCCAACTTGTGACGCCCCTTCAATGACCAGGATAATCATTAGCCCAGCCAAGTTAAAAAGGTGGTGGTGGTTCAAAAAGACAAGTCTTCCATATCTAGAAAGATGTTACTTGGTAGAACCAGGGGGAAATCTCCCACTGAACCAGGACAGTGTGACTTACCTGTACTTCCCTGTGACGATATCTGTTCTTATTTAATCTGTGCCCATAAAATCCCCAAACAAATTCTGACCATCCTTCATGCTTAATTTAATCTCAAGAAGCAAAGTAAATCATAGTATTCTGCGATTGCAGGGAACTTCCACTACCTTAAAAAACAAACTGTGGTTCTATCTTCTGACCCTTTGAATCATACTGTTAGGTAGACAAAGGCCCACTTCCAAAGCAGCAAAGTAACAAATGACTGTTCTAAGCTATGCCTAAAATGAACCTTAAAGGAACCCAATAGGTTCTCTGCTCCTCTACATGGCAAGGCTCCTACAATGGGATCTTCTCACCTAGAAGTGGCTTACTTGTAGAATAAGAAAGGAGAACTATTTAAAACTAAATCCACTTTTAAAAATTAGGTAAGAGAGGGGCAAGAATTGGCCTAAGAATTTTCTATGGGGACATGGAAGATAATTTTCAAAATGTCCAACTTACCCCTGAGAATTCAAGCAGCATGTGATACTCCTCAAGTTTGCAATACATGAAACTCTGGATATGTGAACAAATCAGAAAGAGCAGGTGTAAATTTTCCATGCAAAATGTGTCCTAAGAATAATATTGGGTAAAGAGAGCATTTGTGAGTAGTGCCTCTGTGATAAGCAACTATCATGGTAGTTTGGCTTGACTTCTATCTTCCATCCCCTAATGGGGCATTTTAAAGATATTCCAGAGGGCCAATTTCAGAACAAGCTGTATCTGAAGCCTTCCTAACAGAACTCCAGTATTGATGACACTAATGGAGTACAAGGAATGTTAAAACCCTTGTAACACATTATACATTAAGATCTCTATCTCTCCCTTTCCTTAGCCATCATCTTACTATACCACTGTATTTGCCCCCACTTTTTCTTCACTCTTCACTTTCAACTGACCATAAAAGAAATTTGAGCTACATTTTTGAGAAAATGAGAATGCCAATAACCAGTATAAGGCATGAGTCATAAAAGCAGGAGCCATGTTTGTCTTATTCACTGTTAACCCCCTGTGCTGAGCCCAGTGTCTGATTCATGGTAGATTCCTATTCATTCAGTCAGTCAGTCAGTCAGTCAGACATTTCACAAGTATTTCTTGAGCACCAACTACCTACAAGATACTATTCCAAAAGCGTATTATACAACAGGGAACAGAATAGATGAAGTCCCTGCCCTCATTAAGCTTACATTCTGATGGAGCAATTCAAACAATAACCAATAAAGATATAAAATGTCAATCATTTATAAATACTTTAGTGGAGAATAAAATAGAATAATGTGACAGGAATTGTCTGGTGAATGTAGGCAGTGAGGATAGGGTGTATACTGTTTGATGGCATCAAAGACCTCTGTGACAAAATGACATTGAACCAAAGAACTGAAAGAGTCAGGGAGTGAGCCCTGTAGTTGTCTAAAGCAAGAGTGCCCAGGCAAAAATACAGCAAGTCCAAAAGTACTGAAGAAAGACTATGCTTGACATATTTAAGGAACTATAAGGAGGCCAGTGTAGTTCGAACAAAATGAGTGAGGGGGAGAGTGGAAGGAGATATAGTCAGAAAAGTACTGGAAACCCTGAAGAGGAAGAAGATAATGTAGAGTCTCACAGGTCCTTTAAAGACCAAATCATATAATTTCTTTAAGAATATGGGCTTTTGTGCCAAATGAGGCTGGAAGCCCCTGGAGAGTTTTGAGCAGTGGGGTAACTTGACCTTACTTCTATTCTAAAATGATCTTTCTGAGGGTTATGTTGAGGGATACTAGAGACACACCACTGAAATTGGCCAGGGTGGGAGTAGGTAGGCCAATTAAGAGGCTGATAAAATTACCCAGGTGAGAGGTAATGATTCTGGTTACATTTCAAGGATAAAGGACTGACAGGATTTGTTGATGGATTGAAAATGGAAGGAAAGGAGTTAGAAATGACATCAAGATTTTTATCCCAAGCAACTAGAAAAATAAAATTGCCATTTACAATGTGGAAAGACCATGGGAAAAGCATATTTTGGAAGCAGGAGCAGGAATCTGTAGTTTGGATTGGGGCATGTTAGATTTGAGTTGCTTATTAGATATCTAAATGTCTATCAAGTAGGTAATACAAATCTAGTGCTAAATGGAGTGGTCTGAGATGTAACTATAAATTTTAGAGTCAAATTATATAAAAGGTATTTAAAGTCATGAGACTTAATAAATTAATTGAAAACTGATTGTAAATAGAGAAAAAAAACAAGAACTAAAATGAGGGACTGAGCCCCATGATTTAGAAGTCTGGGGGTTGAGAAACAATCAGCCAAATGAGACCAAGAAGGAGTGGCCAGTGAGATAAGAAAACCAATAGAGAGGACGCCAATAATTCATTTTTATTGAAAATGAATGAATAAGTGAATGGGATCATTACTTCTGAGGTAAATACCAAGTCTTGGTCATCCTTGCATTCCTACTTACATATGGTCTTAAAAGAGCAAGTACAGTTTGAAGGCAAAAAATCCTAATATTATTATTTTGAAGTGGAACTTCCCAGGAAATCCAGAATACCAGTTGGGCTCCTTCTAATTTCCCATCTAAGGCTGTAAAGCATTTCACTTAAGAATCCAGACACTGGGGCCAGACTATGAGTTCTCATCCCAGCTCTATTACTTATTAGCTACATGACTTTGACCAAGTTACTTAGCCTTCCTCTGCCTCAGTTTCATCATCTGTAAAATGAGGATCATAAAAGTGTCTATCTCATAGGACTGTGGATAAGATTAAATATCAAGACATATAAACTCCCTGAACAGTCCCTGGCACTCAGGACATACCCAAGCAGCTATTACTACTATCTGGCACATGATAGATGATCAAGGACTGATCCAAGTTTGTTTTAGGCCAAGAATTCCCTCAAAAGAGAAATGAACTAGAAAATAAAGTGATTGTAGGGCATTTCAATGGGCCCCCCAATTTTCTGCTTAGTGATATGCCTGTCTATTTTATTTTTTAACAAGTGCCATATCTAGGGCCCCTTTGCTAATGCAATATTTCTCTTTGCATTGTGTACATATATTCACCTTTTTTTTTTTAATCTCATATGGGTGCTAAGGAAAGTCCTTGTGTCTTAGTTTATTTGAGCTGCTAGAAAAGGATAGCATACTGTAGTCTGGGTGGCTTATAAACACAGAAATTCATTTTTCATGGTTCTAGAGGCTGAGAAGTTCAAGATCAAGGCTCTGCTATAGTTGGTGTCTGGGGTCTTGCTATATCCTCACAAGGAGAAAAGGTTGAGGGAGCTTTCTGGGTCCTCTTTTATAAGGGCACTAATCCCATTCTTGAGAGCTCCACCCTCAGGACTCAATGATCTCCTAGAGGCCTTACCTCCAAATACCAGCACATTGGGGATTAGGTTTCAACAAAGGAATTTGGGGAGGACACAGCATTTAGTCTACAGTAACTTGTTAAATTGAAATGCCTCACCTCAAAAAAATATCCTATGTTTTGTTAACATATTAAAGATTAGACTTTCCTAAGGAAACTAATCTAACAAGAAGTAGATTTTTTTTTTCAATCAGGGAAGAAAAGGAAATGCATACTTTTTCTCTATCAAGTGGAGGGGAAAAGAAATTCATGTAGTAATTTCAGTTTCCATATTTTGTCCATTCACTCCTATTGAGTTCTTTAATTTTGTTTCTTTAGTCTGAATTGTTTTTCCTTAAAAAAACCACTCCTTTGTCCTTGTTTTGCTTCATCTCATACTCCAGTGAAGGCAATTGAAATTGAGCCCTATTTTTCTTCTAGGTGTGTGGTACATAAAAAAAATTCAATACATAGTTGATCTCATCAAACAGATCAATCAGAGGATGATGATTTGCTTCCAAAGTGATTCTTTGCTTTTCAAAAGAAGGTCCCAATAGGATTTCCTAAAATAGTTTTCATTTGCAGGGCATTGCTACTACAATCTATTGTTGAGAACTTGATTCAGCATATACTAAATACTTAAGGAATATCTATTTTTGTTGATGATACAATCTACCTGGTACCACACATATTTTGGCTGCATATGTGCTTACCAGCCTGCACTAGCAGTAAATATCTTCAGGGAAAGATAGTATGCATCTTTGAATTACTCATAGAGCATAGCACAGCTTATAGCATGTGTAGATGCAATATATATTTGCTGAATTCAATTAAATGGAAGGATAGTGGCCCTCAAGACTATTTGCAATAAGCCAAGTAACTTCCTTATACATGTCTGGCTGGTACTTTTGTGACCCACCCAACATATTTATTAAGCATTTATCAGTTGGAAGAAGTTCCTCTATATCCCCTCTTGAGGAGATCAAAGTGATCACGCACACGTGCACACACACACACACATACCCCTTAATCATAAACCCATGATAACAGAGTTTTGGGGTTTGCTTTGTCTGCCTGTAGGACCTATGTATGTCTAGGACTCTGCCTACAGTTACCTATCCCAAGTTCATGATCATCCTTGAGCATTGTTACCTGGTAAAATCATGACAGTAGGCAAATAAAACACAAGTGAACAGGTAGGTTTGGCCTAGAAGTTGTATAAATACTATGTCACATGTCTGCCTTCAGTCTCCTAAATAAAAGGGTAAATGTTGGCCATCCCTTAACTAAACCAGATCATAATCACTAAAAAAGTATATAATCTAAAGACTTTCTGACATCAATAAATTGGTCACCAAAATTAGGAGAATTTTGACAAACTCTAATAATGACAATAAATTTAAGGTTATAAAGACACTCTGGCCTTTTAGCAGAAAGCTTCCTGTCTTGGGTGACATGGCCCAACATTGCCTAAAACTCTGGGGCAAGGTCAATAATCATGTGGGAAGTCTTACAAGTAGCACATGGCATGTTTTGTGTAGCAACTTAAATGTTTTCCTAGTTTTACCCAAATATACTGTTACACGGTCTGGTTGCATGGAGGGGCTTCTGTAAGTCTGTAAATGCTCTAAAATTCCAAGCAAAGTTTGGAGAGTGGGTACATTTTTCTAAGAGATTCCAGAAAAAGTCCAAAAATAGTTAAAAAGATCTCCTACAGGGCCTTTACTTTGTAATCCCTGACCACCCCCTTTCCTCTCTTCCATGGCCCATCTTCATTCATCTTAATTCCAGTTTCAGTTTGTGAAATTGTTAGTTTTTTCCAAGATATATACTATCCATGTCAAGGAAGAAAAGAGTAACAGGAACATGTCGGGGTATAACAATCTCTTCATCACCCATACAAAGCCAAAGGAAGTGCTCAGTAAACATTTAGTAATGGAAGGAATGAACTATCTATTTATAACAGCAGAATCATTGAGCTGTTAAGTAAGATTATTATAGGCCTCTAGTTAGGGTTTGATTTGATGTCATTGTGTTCACAACTTGACTTTTTTAAGAGCTTCAGATAAAGGAAGGAACTCATTTTAATTCTGAATTTAAATATTACAATAGATAGCAATTAGCACAGACATCAAAGAAGTGGAGAAAATTTCATCATTAAGAGGATAAGGATGTTATTATAACCAAAGAAAGATGATCAGATGCAAACCTATTAAAGTAGCTGCTAATAAAATAAATCTTCATAAAATGGGTTAAATTACCTCCTTAATATTAAACAAATGATTTTACAGAAGTGTCTTGCTGGAACTGAATATGAGGGCAGGTCATGGCACATTGGTTCCCCTGTTTCTGCGTTCCATGACGAAAACAGAAAATAAACAGATAAATGTAATCATGATCATAGCAACATTTATAGAGCCATCTCACTTTCTAATATCTTTCACATGTTCTCATTCCTTTATTAGATTGAAAGGTATATCAGGTCAGGTTCAGGGTGTTCTAAGACTTAAATGTATAACCAATTGGAATCTATGGTTGTCTTATTAACAAGGTAACACCTGTGGCCCTTGGCAATTTTTAGTCAAGTCTGTGCCTCTATAGGAAGGGGAATTCACATACTCTTCGCATTTCATTCTGCTCCCATACACACACAGATCAATCGCTGTGATGGAGTTTTCATGTCTCAGTGTCATTCTTTAGCTCCAGAGGACAAATAATAAGGTTCTAAAATAGTTCTGATAGAGTATGTGGGAACAGCCTTTCATCCACGGGAATTACTTGAAATCATACAATGTCTTAACTGGTCACAATTATTAAACCTCGGCAAAACTATATAGTCCTTCAAAAGGAAGCACAAAATGGCTTACAAATGAGGTGACATCTCTGTTTAATAGCCAAGGACAGCAGTGCAAAATAATTTGGGATGGGAAGCAAAGCCTACTTTACCCAATTGAAGAGTGCAGGGGAACTCGAAATTGTCAGAATGCAATTATCCCCGCTGGAATTTGGGGAGCCCAGCATCTGACACTTCCAAGCAATGCCATAGGTCTTTTTAATGAACACGAAGCCTCCAGATTGGATTTCACCTCAATTCAAGGGATAAAACCTGCACTCTGAGAATATAGAGTGCAGAGATGTTAGTTAGTTCACTGCTATCAGGTTCAGAATTGCCCTCCTAGAGACAAATATGTCTAATGCCTTCATCCACAGAGGGAAACTGAGGCCTGGAGAACATCACACGATAAAGAAACGAGTTAGTAACTTTGCTTTTCTGTGCCACTAAGTCCCCAGTTTCCCCAATTCAATTTAACTCAACAACTATTTATTATCTCCTGCTCTGTCTCAGATCTTTCACTGAAGTCCTGGGAATTTAGAGATGAAGGATACCTGGTTTCTGCTTTCTAAAAGCTGCCACTGTGGGTAGAGGGACACAAGTAATTCTATCAGAAGGCAGATGTGCCATGGGCTAGACTCAAGGACAAACTGGGCCATGGGAGTATGCCAGTGGGGAGTTCCTTCCAGGGAAGAATCCAGGAGAAGTTCCTGGAGGAAGCCTGCCTTCCTGGGCTTCCAAAACCCCACCCTAACTTCCCCTTGGGTTTGCCCTCCTAATCGGAGTTCCTGCTCTGCCATTTTTTAGACCTAACTTTTCTATAAAGCTTGTCTGGAATTCATTCTCTTGGGCTTTCTTAAATTTTGCTGTGGGGACAGGGATGGATTCAGGTTTTGTGGGACCTAAAGTATATACAACTTGGGGGACTCTTTAAGAAAGACTACAACATGGGGCGCCTAGGTGGCTCAGTCGGTTGAGTGGTTGAGTTGACTGCCTTCAGCTCAGGTCATGATTTCAGGATCCTGGGATAGAGCCCTCATTGGGTTCCCTGCTCAAAGGAGACCCTGCTTTTCCCTCTGCCTCTGCTGCTCCCCCTGCCCGCCCCAGCCCCCCAATGCTCTCTCCCTCTGGCTCTATCTCAAATAAATAAAGAAAATCTTTAAAGAAAAAAAAGAAAGACTACAATGTTACAAACACAACCTCAGGTCCAAAAGGGAATGTTTATTTAGAATAAGAAAAAATATCACAAACAAATCGTTGCAGCCTTGGGGGTTGCGTCTTTTTCTTCTTAGGTCTCTGTCAATTTGCCAGAAATGCTTACATAGGAATGCTTCCTAATTGCTACCTGGCTTCCATCCGCCACTATTCTACCTCCAGCCCTCTACAGTTCCTGGAAACTCCTGTCTCTCTCCAGGAGTCTGTGCATGTGAAGTGCTTCATTAGCTTCACAGTAAGCCTGACTTTGCCCAGGGAAATGACTGCCTCAAGGTCACGCAGTGAGGAAACTGGCCAATCCAGGACTAGAACCAGGTTGTTTGAGTGGAATGAACACAGACTATGAAGTCACACAGACCTGGTTCCAATCTTGTCTCAGGCACTAATGAGCTATGTGCCTTTGCGCAAGTCAGTTCTCAGTTTCACCTTTCCCCTCTCTTAAGTGGAAATGAGAAGATTAAGCACAAGGACAGGTAAGTATTCTAATTGCCTAGCACTATTCCTGACTAGAAACAATGCTCAGTAAGTAGTAGCTGTTAGAAAGACTACTTCTTTTCCTTGGTAATGCCCTCTTCTTCCATGGCTAATAGAATTCCTAGAGTTTAGCTGGGCACATGGATGTCCTGACTCAAGTCCACATTTCCCCAGCCTGTATCTGTATCAGATAGATTTGGCCATGTGATTAAGTTGTGGCCAATGGGATATAAGCAAAGCCAGTGTCCATCTTCTAGGAAGAGTCCTTAACACCACTGAGGATTGCATACATTAATCTCTCCAGGTAGAAATAGAGCTTTACAGGATATTGAGTCCTTAAACGGATATGCTACAACTGGAAGGAGTCAATGGTGGGATTTGGGTCCTGTGGCATCTCACCCAACTCCACTGACAGCTATAGGTAGGATGACCTGGTTTTATCATTATAATCAGCAGCAGCAGAGCATTCCTATTGCAGGAATGGTGTTTACCATTTATAATATGCTCCCTATCTGCATTGCAATATGATGTCCAACTAACACATTAAGTTCTCTCAAAAGCCCACACAGCAGGGGTGATTATCCTTATTTTACAGATGAGGAAACTGAGATCAGAGATGCCAAGTGACTGAAACAAAACAAGTGGCCTGTCAATGGCAGGGTTTATCAAGATCCAAATCTCAGTCTTAAACCCAATCCCTTAAAATTGCCCCTACTTCTTCCCACAAAATGAGACCTGGTAAGAATGGGCTTGTACAGAGCTCATATAACAATAAGCATCCAGTAAGTCAGTTCAGAAATGTTTATTATATTTATTATTATTTTCATTATTATAATAAATAATAATTATTTATTATTATTGTAACAAGCTACCCCCGACCTTAGTGGCTTGCTCACATCAGCAACCGTATTATATCTGATGATTTTGTGACATAGGAGTTCAAGCAGAGATTGGCTAGGCAATTCTTTCATTCCACGTGGCATTAATCAGGGAACACTTGATGGCTTTCAGCTGGGCCCGGGCAGATCTGAAGGTTCCAGGACAGTTTCACTCACATGCACAGCACCTTGGCAGGGCAAACAGGAAGGCTGGACTCAGCTAGGTCCCCTTTCCCTCTCCAGGGAGTTTCATGGATTTCACATGGTTTCTCCAGCAGGGTAGTTGGACTCTGACATGGTGGGCCAGGGCTCCAAGAGCAAGTGTTTCAAGAGACAGGAAGAGGAAGCTAAGAATCTCTTAAGTCCTGGACCCAGAAACTGTCAGTGTTTTTGTTTTTTTGTTTTTTTGTTTTTTCATATTCTACTAGTCAAAGCAGTCAGAGAGCCCCACCAGGATTTGAGGGAGGAGCACCTAGATCCCACCTCTTGATGAGAGAACCATCAAAGAATTTGCAGTCAACTTCAGTTGATTCCAATACTAAACCTATTGAAGGAAATTTCACAGAAATAGGAAGGCAGATAATTTGCCTTTTTGAAATATGTATTAGTTTGCTAGGACTGCCATAACAAAATACCAGACTGGGTGGCTTTAACAACAGAAATTTACTTTCTCACAGTGCTGAAGGCTAGATGTCCAAGATCAAGGGGCCAACAGGGTTGGTTTCTTCAGAGGCCTCTCTCTTTGGCCTGCAGATGGCCACTCTCTTGCTTTGTCTTCACATGGTCTTTCCTCTGTGCACACACATCCCTGGGGTCTCTCTCTTCTTATCATGACACCAGTCATATTGGATTAGAGCCCTACCCGTGCATCCTCATTTTAACTTAATCACCTCTTTAAGACCCTATCTCTAAATATAGTTACATTCTGAGATACTGAAGATTAGGACTTCAATATATGAATGGGGGGGGGGAATACAATTCAGCCCATAACAAATGTCAAATCTAATGCCATTATGTAAGTGGAAAAATCTGCCCAGATCAGATCATACAATCATTAATAGAGTCAGAATGAGAGTTCTTTCCAGTGCAGTCCTTTTCCCAACATACCAGATGATTCCAAGACTTCTATCTTGCCTTACAGGAGGCAGGAAACAGAGACAGAGAAACCAAGAAAGGCCCAGTGTGGGGGCCAGAGATTTCTCCTTTTCTCTTGAAATTTCAGGCTTTTCACAGTTGCCTCTATTCCAAGTCATTGGGTTCATGGACCTCTCAGCAGACCTAAATCTCTGGCCTGCTCATTTCTTTTCCCATTTCTTGGCTGACATTTCTGATGTTCAGGTCACTATTTAGATTCTGAATCACAGTAATATTAGAGAATATGATGTCCTTGTTTCTGCCTTAACATAGATCTGTCAAGACTTTGGGAACATCTCCTCAGCGATTTGCAAACTCAGACCCATTCTGGGACTCTGAGTCATCGCATTAGTGCCCCCTAATTTGCAGTGTATACCCCATCTTTGATTTGTAGCTCTTGGATTTCAAGAATAACCTGCATCTTAGAAAGGAGTTGGCCTATGTTCTGTCTAGGCTTCTTCTAGGATGCATCTGCTACCTTCTAGGATGGATGTGAAGGAAGGGGAGACTCCAGATGTGGTTTATGCCTTCCTGGAACATAAGACAATTGATATTCAATGCTCTTCTTCCAGTCTTACCTTGCATTCCAATCTATGTTTCTGTGTTGTATAAGGTTAGAAAACAAGTGTTCCCAGAGATAAAAGGGAAAGTTTAATTCCAACTCATGTAACAAAATTATATTAAGCTTCAATTATCTACCAGCCATGTGGGGGATGGGGTGGGGGCAGTATAGTTAATTGAGACTGGCTTGTTGCAATACTCTAACACACATTAGATGGCAAAAAATCAATTACAGATATATTAAGGGAGGGAGAAGGCAAGAGGAGTAAATGTAGCCTTAAAAGCTTTAGCTTTGGAATCTGAAAATCTTGAGTTTTAATCCCTACCCTACCACTTACAAGCTGTTTGACTTTGGGAAAGTTAGTTCACCTCTCCATAACTTGGTTATAAAAGTCACATCATTGAGAGGATTAAACAGAAGAATGTAGGTAATGTCCTGAACACCATGTCTGGCACAGAGTTAGTGCCCAATAGATGGTAGCTATCATTTTAACCTGTCTCCCAGTGTGGCTGTAACAATTAAATGACCTAGACTCTCAATCTTCCCCACCCCTCCCCTACACTGTAAATCTGCCTTTCCTTCAATGTTCTCCACTCAGTAAATGATTTCTTCAAATGTGCCATTGCTCATGCCAGAACCCTTTGTGATTTACCTTCCAACTATATCTCATATCTATCCACTTTCTAATTGTAAGCCTCAATCTGTAATAAACTCTCACCTGGGCTCTATACCTAGACCCTTCTAATCCAGTCTTCACAGGGCATCCAGATTAATCATTTTAAAAAATAAACGTAATCATGTAACTTCTTCCGTTTGATGGTTTCCCAAAGCCCTGAGGATAAAAATCCAAAATGTTCCACATGCCTTGCATGGTCTAACCCACCTTCTCACTTCTCCAATCTCATCTTGCACTCTTCCCTTCCTCCTTCACTATGCCCTTGTCCTTTTTGGTACCAAGTTATACAGTTTAACATTTTTCCCACCTCTGGTGGTTTTAAAATATGTTATAAATTTCTTTGACAATCCTCCATTTAATAGGTGACTTCTAATTTCCTTCTCCTCGCACATAGACTGGACTTAGTGACTCACTTCTAACACATAGAATGTGGCAGAAGTGAAGCTTTATGATTTCTGAGGCTAGGTTATAATAAAGGATAGCTTCTGCCTGGCTCTCTATTTCTTGGATTGTTTGCTCGAGGGGAAGCCAGCTGCCATATCGTAAGGACACTCAAGCAGCTTGTGGAGAGGGCCACGTGGGGAGGAATTCCACCAACACACAGCAACAATTTTTTGTGTATGTGAATAGCTTCTCTATCAAATCTTCAGATGATTACAGCCTTAGCTGAAATCTTGACTGCAGCATCACAAGAGATCTGCCCTGCCCTGCCTCTCAAGCCAGAACTTCCCAGCTAAGTATTCCTGACTCACAGAAAATATGGGTGTAATAAATGTTTATTTTCATGCTAAACTACTAAGTTTTGGAGTGATTTGTTACATAGCAGTAACTAGCTGAAACATCCCCTCAGGAACTTCACAGAGGTTACTTTCTCTTCTTGCAACACTCATTCCTGCTCTGTTCCTTAGGCTAACCCTTACTGGGGATGCAGAGGAGGGCAGGGTAGTATGAAAGTGGGGATAGGCAACCCTTTGTTGTCCTGATGGAGGGAGAGTCAGTTAGAGATAATCACATGCATATGAGCATTATACAGGTCTAGGAGAAGCTGGAGAGAAATGCTTCCTTCTCTTACCTGCTTCCCCGAATTATTGACCACTCACAGCCGCCTGAGACCACTTAAAGCAGTGGACCTAGAACAATTCCTGCCAAGGGCTGTCTAATTGAAAAGATACAGAGCTGAAAATGAATTTTGACAGAAAACTAGAATTCTGAGTTAACTCATGGTATGACTTTTATTTTCCAGATAGTTCATTGGGGAATTTTCAAAGTTTCTGGAAAGTGTATATTTTCTAATACCAAACGGACAAAATTGCATGATTATCCACTCTAAAAGCTCTATATTTTCCTGCTGTAAAATGATGGGGTTGACCAGAGTAACCTGCAAGTCCTTCCCTCTCTGAGCTTCAGGGATCAGATGAAAGTGTTAGGATCTCATATGCAAAGTCATGGACAATGCTTTTTCTATGAACTAAAGAAAAAAAAAAAAGAATGTTTTCTAGGATTGATGAAGAGGAAAAAGGGAAGAGTCCTGCATGTTGTAACTGATTATTTACATTTCTTTGCTGAACTGATGGAAAAAGTACCATTTTGGGGATGAAGAGCAAGCAGAAATGTGATGTGTTACAGAAGCAGAGTCCTTGAGCCTGGGGAATGTTGGTAAAGTTCACCATGTGTTATGAGTAAGGACTTCTACAGGATTAATAAATGCCTATTTTAAAATGCTCTCAATGAAGAAATAGATAAGGTTCCCATTGTCTCCTCATTTTCTATCTCTCACTTAATTCCTGGTTGAAATCCATTGTTTATCTCTCCTTTTGTGACTAGTGAAATTTTGCCAGTAGGAATACTGCTAACTGAGGGCCTTTAGAAAAGCTAGAGCCATTCTTCTAGCCTTCATTCTGTGCCAGAATCTTTCTACTCTTGTTTCCATAAGGCACTCTTGTCGCATCCTATTACTTCCACTACTTTTAGAATGATATCACCTCAGTGAGGTACCATCTTTTCTCTCCTTACAAAAGAAAACAGACCTAGTTTCTTTAACCTTTCAGCAGAAGCAAATTCCCCAAATCCCTCTGTCATTCTGGTTGCCTTCTGCTATGCCTTCTCTAGTTCCAAAATATCCTATTTATAGAAAGAAACCCAGAATGAGCTCAGGACTTATAATATGACCTAACCAATCCTCTTTACATGACTAGAATAATTTTCCTGACTTCTTTTCGGTTTTGCAATGTGCCCAGTATATTCCAAGCCAATTCACTTTCCTTTTATTTCAATGTACATAAAAAGACAAACATTTAAACTATGGCCAATGTTATTTATAATAAGAGGTTGATGTTCATTGTGTTCAGGAACTTTCTAGAATTAATGGGTTCAAGAGCAAGTTAGAGTTTGTGGTTGGTGTAATATTAGGGTTAAAAAAAGAGGTCTATTACTTGAATTATTTTTCATTATTTGGCATTCACTTCAGTTAATAAAGTGATTAGCTAGGTTTCAACAAAGACTGTAATCCAAATGATGCAATGGGTTGGAGCAACATATGCAAAGTGTGGTCCAACCCCATCACCTGGGAATTTGTTAAAAATGCCAAATCTTGGTCCTCATGCTAGACTCAGAATCTGCTTTTTAAAAAGCTACCCAGGTAGAGTGCCTGGCTGGGTCAGTCAATAGCGCATGTGACTCTTAATCTCAGGGTTGTGAGTTCAAGCCCCACGATGGGGGTAGAGTTTACTTTAATAAAAAAAAAAGCTACCCAGGAAATCCATGTGCCCATTAAATTAGCACTTGAGAAAGTTTCCCTCCAGATGTTTTAGTCAGATTAAATCTCAAATATACCCTGTTAGGCCCCATCACAACATAGACTCTTACTTTTATGAGTTTTAATTTGCCTTTTCATGATCCTAAGTTATGCGACTCCTTGGGATTTGCTTTCTCATTTTATTCAATTTCTAATATTTTCTTACATTTAGCTAAGTATATTTTCTTCCAAGCCCTGACCTGACATGTTCTTGACCTATCTTAATCTTCGATCAGCTTTTCACATGAACAACGTCACTTCTCCCCTACTTGCCACCCATACTTCCTCTTATTCATCTCTTGTCTGTAAGATGGTTTGGAAAGAGTCATTCAGTTCTTCCTCAAAATCCCATGTGGTCTTGCTTCAGCCTCATTATGTGGTTGTCTGGTTTTCCTGAAATTGAGTTAGGTCATGATCAGATCTTTTGTCTCATGCTTACTTGTCAGGCTCAGGAATGCACCAGGGTTATTGCAACTAAACCATAACTTTTCCAAGGCTTTCTCTTGCTTGCTTCTTTTTGATGCTCTGATTGTTTCCTTTCTATCTAAACTAGGTTTATAACTGGAAGATTCCTTGGGTTCTTTTTAAATATGAGCTCAACATCAGGTTCTTGGCAATCATTGCCTATTCTTGTTTTCAGAAAGCTTTCCAAATTGTGCATCGTGATTCTTTGCCTCTTCTTCTATTGCCTGTGGAAAACCATTAAAAATCAGGAAGTGACTAAGGGAGCCAATCTTTCTTCCTACCTGGTCAGAATCATTTCTTATATCATAAACAGAACTCTTTTGCTGGGTTTTTTGGTGGTTTTTTTTTTTTGGTAGTTTTTGGTTTTTTTAGCCCCCAGCAATTATGTCACCATCTGAAGCTTCTCTATGAACATTCTTCTTCATTGGTTATAACAAGTGATCCTTAGGCAATGACTGCTGACATCGGAGCAATGATTAGCCAAACACTCTTCCACTGTGTCATCTTCACCTAACTCCCCAACTCTTCATGGATTAGATCTTGGGTTTATTTGACTCTGAGATTCGTTAGGATAGGAATTATTAATATATGGATCACCAGCCCCTAGGAAGTGGCAGGCATAGAATAAGTACTGAAGGGAAAAAGAAGTAGGAATAAGAGAGAAGAAAGGAACTAACCCATCAAACACAAGGTGAGATGGCACACTTGGCAATTAATTACAATCAAATAGATTTGAAAAGAAAAGTTGGAAAGAAAGAATGGAAGTACTGTATCATCACTTATGCCTTGATGGGGGGAAGGAGTACCCAAACCATCCTTTTTAATATGACATATTGAATTTCCTTTTAGAAGTCAAGAGAGTAGGCTTTGTCTCAAGAGATATTCCAAGCATCTGTTAATTCCTTAAGAAAAAAGAACACTCTTCCATTTCTGATTGCGTAGACTACTGTTTTGTTACCTCTCTCCTACTAATCCTAAGACTCTTCACACATCTTCTTAATGATATTCTTGTGCCTCCTAGTCTAGATAAGTCCTTTCTTATTAATTTTTATACTCGTCTTCATAAAGTTACAGTCAGAGAACAAATTTTACAACTATGGCTTTGGCAGAACACTGCATGTGAACATTAGAGAATTCACCTATCAGGAACACAATATTCATGGTTTCAAAGCAAAAATCCTTTCTTCTAGGTTATGTTAATACATCTTGCTTTAAATCTGGCTACATTGTTAAGTAGTGATCTTTAAGGAACAAGATTTGTTTACTGTTTAGTTTGAAATGTTCTTACCATTACTAAAAATGAATGGGGTCAGATGAACCTAGAGAAGTGTGATATTCATACCACAGCTGACTCGGGTTGTGTGGAGAAAATGAGATAACCTCAGGAATAAGTGCTCCCAAGATGAAAAGTGTGGCAGGTACAGTGCTTGGCATATGTCTTAACAAACGAAATGACTGCAATCTTTGCTTATATTAGACACTGGATTTCTGCAGATGGAAAAAAAAAAAAAGAAAATATGTAAGTGAGTGGAAAGAAGAGATAAAAAGGTGGAGAGCAGATTGTACTCCAAGAGAAGAGAATTCTCCATGAGAAACCAAGAGCAGAAATAAAAATTACTGTATGTTAAACACCATCTCTTCATTCCTCTCTCCAACTTTCTATAATAACTCACATTATATAGCAGCTCTTGTCCCTCATCTTGATCCATGACTTGTAGGTTTTAGTAATGACTCTAAGAAAGAAAGGCAATGGTCAAAAATATTCCTTGGAAAATATTTTCAGTACAATTATGTGTTGTCTAAATCATTTCAAACTAATTGATCATTCATGTTTTGAATCCCCAGGCACCCAAGCTAACAATTCAGGGTACCCTACTATAAAATATGGCACTAGTTTTCAGAATAAAGATCCATCAGAGAAATATCTGATAGTCTCTATACAAACTACAGACTGCTGACAAAGAAGTCAAATAAATATATAACATGGATGACAATGGGAATAATTATGTTCACATAGTGATCATCTTCCTGTGTTATTTCAAGATTCCAGATCTGTAATGGAGTCACTGAATAGGCAGGGAAACTTAATTATAGCATTATGAATTGCATTCTCAGGAAACCAGTTTTGTCCACAAAACCTGTACCCCAAGACCTCTGAGGTTGGTATGTGCCCGCTGTCCCAGTCTTAGGGCAGCATCTGCTGGCTAATTCATGGATCGACAAAGAGTGGCAGTTTGTGGACAATCTGAGCAGTCCTTTTAGTTGGAGGTAACTGTTGCTTTGATGATTGTGAGGGTGTCTGGCACCCTTTTATCATGACCTACCTCAGGTGTCCAGGAGCTTGGCAAATCTAGAACTGTCCCTAATGAGGTCTAGGAAGCATCTGTATATTTGTACCTTGGCTAGAGCCTATGATAAACTGAGTTGGCTCTGGAAGCATCTCTGGAGTGATATCAACTCAACACTGGACTTACATATAGTAATAATAACCCGGTGCCAATGGGAATTCCAATGAACAGAAGTCCATATACAGAATTAGGAAGTAAAGCTTGTTTTCCAAGAGGAAGGAAGGCATTTCTGGGGTGGGAGGGGGAGGGGAGTAGAACCTTGAAGCAGCCACAGAATGGTAATGTTCTGTTGCCTCTAATCCTATCGTGTAACTGAGGTTTTTACACATAAGGGAGCACGAATGACATTCAAGTACAGTACTTTTGACTGGCATAAAGAAAGTGCAGATTGGAAAAGGCTGGGTGGTCGGAAACTTAAGAGCTATCCACTATCTTCTGCAGCATCTCTCTGCCTCATCCCTGCAGTCAATAGCGCCGCGCCCAGGGCCTGTGACGACGTTGATGGGCTCCCCTTTGTGGGAACTCTAGGTGGAAAGTAAAATCATGGTGTTGGTGCCAAAACGACGAAACCCGAAATCCTTCTGGGTACTTCCCGGGGCACTTGCGCTCCTCAGAGCGACATCTCCATAACAACTGGTTTACATTCCTCCTCGGTTCTTCTGCTCGGCTCGCAGGCACGGGCTAGGGGAAGGCAAAGGGCAGCTTCAGTGGAAAGATACCTTGGGTTAGCGCCTCCCTAGGCTGGGGGAACGTCGCCAAAGATCGAGTTATAGCTTGTTGCCTGAGATTTCCCTAGTTCTCCCCCAGTCTTCAGAGAGCGGGGTCCCTCTACCACCTCTCCCGCCTTTACCTTTATTTTATACCCGGTTGGGGGTGGGGGGGTGAGGAAGTGGAGAGGTAGTCTGTTTTATCGTGCCTTTTTCCCTTCTTCTCCTTGAAGTTCATCCTTTCCTTTCTAAGTTACTTTCCGCCGACACGTGACCTCTCCACTTTCCAGCCTGCGCAGCCACTGGTGAGGAAGCGCGGGTCTAAACCGCGGGGCTTCCTGGGAGAGACCCCTCCCACTGCTTGCAATCCCAGCCCAGGCTCATCTGGCGCGTGGCTCAGCTTCCCCGCTGCGCTCACCCTAGCACCCGGCGGGCCTAGGGGCCCCCCGGACGATGCGGAAGCGACTCTGGGGAGGAAGCACCAAGCGGACGCGGAGCGCCGAGACGCTGCGGTGGCACCCCTCTCTGCCTTTGCCCGCGGCTCTACGGTCCGCGGCGCGCCAGGCCGACCTAGCTGCGCACCGGGGCTGTTAACTCACATTTGAGAAGCCATAACCTATTAGAGCAAACGCAGTTATAACTTCATTCAACTCAGCCGCTCGAGAGCTCGGTTTACACAGGTTCCTGTGGGCAACTAGTGGCTCGCCCCGGTGCCTCTCGCCTAGTCATCAGTCCCTAAGAGGGAAAGGAAAAGTTGTCGGGCTGATGCGCGCTTCGACGCATGCAGTTGTTCCCAAGGACAAGTCACTCACCCATAGCCCCCGCCGCCTAGCCCCCCAACCCCCCCACTTGATCATCACTCACGACCTCATCAGCAGGAGACCCTTAGTCATGATGGGGAAGGGGGAAGGGCACGAACTTTTCTAAGAAGTTTCCTTTCTACCAAGGGAGTCACAGTGAGTTGGTCACGTAAACAGCACGGAGAGTCGTTGTTGCCGCCCCACCGCCCCCTCCCCCTGCGCTCTTCTGGTATTATTATTAAAGCGGTAGCTTGCTGGCGCTGATAAGCAACAAGTTCCCCAGCGGTCTTCCCGCCCTAGCCTGAGAAGGCGAAGGTTTTCTTACCTGGCGACAGGGAAATCTCTCGAGCTGAGCTCAGCTTTGCTAGAGCCCCAGGTGTGACCGGAGCAGTGGGCAAGGGAGCGGTGTGCAGGCTTGATTATTTTTATGAGGGTACCCTGAAACTCCTCACTTTCCCCGGGAACTTTCTGTGCCAGGACCCAGTGACGGGCGGTTGGGAGGAAGCCCCAGGAACCACCCGCTATTTAGCAGGGCAGTTGGGCAGTCATTGGTAACCTCGCTCATTCATTAGAATTACGTTAGAACTCAAGAGAAAACGTGTCTCTCGGAGTGAGGGCGTTTGCGTAAATCTATAGGTTTTTCAACATCGATGCCAGTTGCTTTGTCTTCTGTAGTCGCCAAGGTGGTTGAGAGTTTAAGCTTGCGGATATTGCAAAGGGTTATTAGATTCATAAGTCACACCAAGTGGTGGGCGATCCACTGAGCAAAGCCGAACTTCTCACATGATGACTTCAAACAAGACACATTACCTTCCAGCATCTGTTGGGGAGACGGGATTTTAAGACACTTGAGTCTCCAGGACAGCAAAGGCACAATGGTGAGTAGCAATAAACCCTGCATTATAATTGAAAAATCTTGACATGTTGCTTAACAACGGGCATATCACATCTCTTCCTGGCACTTCACACGCCAAAGAACAGCAGCTACTCAGGCCAGGAGAATCGGATTTTTACATAGTGCAACTTTAATTGGAATCATTTGAGATTTAACACAGCAATGTGGAACTGCGTGGAACAAACTTGGAGCTGGAGGGGGGGTGTGTTATATTGGCTGTTCAAGGCTGATGCTTCTCTCCCAGGCTTCTTGCATTCCATTCTTTTCCTCTATGTGTGTGGTGTATGAGCATATTCTATGATTTATATATGGGCATGTAATTGACATTCACAGGGGGGTTAATTTCCATCTAAAAACAATAATGCTATTAGAGGTTGAGGTTAGGGGGTGGAGGGGGGTAAGGATGGGGTAGAGACTGGGAGTTTGGGTGCGGATGGGGGTGGGGTTGGTGGGGGAGAAATAAGTCAGAAGTGCATATCACCGGTAATGAAATGGGAAATCCTCTCATAGAAGAAAAGGGTCTCATCAACATGTGATCAACTATTAACAGGATGGCTTTGGCAAAGCCATCCACACGTGACAAAACGTAAGGAAGTGGAAGAAACCGTCTAGAGCAATATCAAGTATCACTGAATTAGAGATTTTTTAGCCTTTTCCTCCTGCTGCGCCGGGTGTGTAATTGGGCGAACGGAGTCCATTCAGCACCTTGGACAGAGCCAACGGATTTGTCCGAGGTGGTGGTACCCTAGGTAGCCGTCTTAGCCCCGCAGTAAAGCCAGCTCCGTGTCGCCCTTAAGAAGCGTCTTTTCTGAGGTTCGGCTCACACCGAGATCGGGCTGGAGAGAGTCAGATTTTGGAGCGGTGCGTTTGGAAAGCGAGCCCCAGTTTGGTCCCCTCATTGAGCTCGCTGAAGTTGGCTTCCTAGCGGTGTAGGCTGGAATAGACACTTGGCAAGCTCCGGGTTGGTATACTGGGTTAACTTTGGGAAATGCAAGTGTTTATCTCCAGGATCTAGCCACCGGGGTGGTGTAAGCCGCAAAGAAGGTAAGCATCGGGGCGGGGACCCCCTGCAACCCCAATTCTTGAGCTATTTTGATACTCGATCTTCCCGAGAGGACTTGTGGTGAAGGGGAGGAGGTAGAAGGAGAGCATGAGAGGGGGGTTGTTTCCTGGTATTTGCCCAGTTTGGATTGCCCTAGGTGAGAGCCTTGGGGTAAAGCGAGAAGGGGGGTGGGGGGGGAAGAAATAAAAAAAATGCTCAGTCTTCCTGCGGATATAATGAGTTTAGTTAACTTGGACCTGCATATGTCTGATTCAAATGTAAGATTTCTCTTTTTCTCCCCTTCACCTCCTTCTTTTCCGTTCTCTTTGCCGGTGTGTGTGTGTGTGTGTGTGTACAGTAGATTCATTACTAATTATGAAGCTTTTCCACAACATTCGATTTCCTAAATTTTGACTTTGTACCATTTAGAATCAGGCGGTGGAGGTGGTGTACGGTGAGGAAAGGGGAGGTGGAGGTTGGGGAGAGGGTAGGAGGTAACGCTAAATCTCCAACACAAAATGAATCAAGGTAATTTCAGCTCTTCTAGTGAGAAGGATTCATTCTCTATGTATCTCTCCCCCCTCCCTTCCTCTCTCTTCCCCTCCCTCCCGCCCCCCCTCCTTCTACCCCGCCCCCTCCTCCTGCCTCCATCCCTCCCTCATTCTATCTCTTCCCCTCCGTCGCCCTCGCGCCTCGCTGGATGTTTCTTTCTGTGTGTTTTTTTTTTCCCCCTCCCTCCCCACGAGTTTCGGGCGCTGGCTTAGAGGGCTCCCGCTTTCTCAAGGAAAGGGGAGCCGCCGAGACCGCGCTCCGCTCCCCCGCCGGGCCGGATGCCTCACTGAGCCCAGGTCCGAGTCAGTCGGGGTAACTAAGAAAAGGGGGGCCTCTGCTTGGGAGAAGGTCCTTTCCGGGCCGAAAAGCCAGGGAGCGGGCCGGGGGAGGGGGTCTGGGCGGCTGGAGGCGGTGGAGAAGAACACTCGCAGATCCGCTCGGCGGCTGGACAGAGCCACCAATCAGCTGGGGCTCAGACTGCCTAGCTACCGCGAGGTTGCACCCGGAGGCGCGGGTGGAGGGCGGCCGGCTCGCCGCGGGGCCGCGGCAGCCGGCGGGGTGGGCCGGGAGGCGGGGAAGATCGATGCTGCTCAGAGCCTCCCTGCCTTCCGTTCCACCTCCCCCGCCTCCGCCCCGGGGGGGACCCAGAGCGGCCAGAGCCGGCGGCAGCACTGTCCTCCGGCCTCTCCTCTGGGAGCCCAGGGAGTTGCGCGCCCTAGCACGGGGGCCACCACCCTTTCCACACTCCTACAAACCTCAACCCACCCCCTTCCCGGACCCTTTGTTCCGGCCGCCGAGCCAAACCCAATGGCAGTTTTCGCCCCAGGGCTTGGGCGTTCTGGACTCCTCCTTCGCGGATCAGCCCTTCTTAATTAAGAGTCGAGGGCTTGGGGTGGGGGCGGGGTAGCGTAGGGGAAAACCTATTTCCGAAACTCAAGACTCGACTGTTCTAGCGAACGAAAGAATCCCAACTTTGCTCCGGTGGAAGGGACGGATTCATAGGCAACGCGAGAATATTGTGGAGATTTAGAAGAAAAAAAAAAAAAACAGGCACTAGGATCAGATGACGGTGATAGGCTGCTCTGCACACAAAGGGAGCGTAGGGCAGGGTTTACGGAGCAAGTCTGCAGCAGCGAATGGGGCACAGATTGTTCCGAGATCCAGTCGTTTTCTCAGTCAGATCTACGCGAAAGGAGGAGAGGGGAGGGGCAGGGAGGGGAGCGAGGCGGGAGGGGCTGGTCTTGGGGGCGGGGGGATTTCTGATCAGTCTGATGCAATTCCAAGCGTGCTGCAAAGGAACTCCAAGGAGTCCGCATCACCATCGCCACCCACCCTTCCCAGATGGTGCTGTTTTAAATACGGATCTGCAGGGCTGAACGCAGAACTGGGAGATTTATTGCAAAATCCCGGGAAGGGAGGGGGGGGAACCGGGAATGGATGGGCAGAATTTAAAGGTGCAACGCTTGCTTTTCCCCAATCAAGCGGCAACCGGTCGGATTTTTTTTTTTTTTTTCCTGTCTGCCTGTCTGGATTCTAATTCACCAAGGAAGAGGTGTAAATATTGTGACATTTTGAGGCGGCTTGATGGATGAGAAAAAAATCATCTGTCACTCTAAATTGCAGAGTTCCCTCTCCGTGAGATGTCTTGCTAGCGAATACTCACTGCTGCCTAATACAGTTGCTAGGGCTTCAGATGAATGCATCGTTAAGGGAATATTATCCTTTTAGTCGACTTGCCAATTTATCTGACAGTCGAACCGAGAAAATTGTAGATTTCGCGTCTCTGGGAGACAAGGAGGGAAGATGCCTAACAGTCTAATTCTTGTAACCTCGAGATCATTAACCACTTAAACCTGCAAAGTGTCACGTCATCCTCTCTCACATACACACACACATCCTCGACTTATGAGATAAAATGGTTTCGCCTAAAGTGCCGTGGAAATGAATGTCACTTTAAGAAGGGTGCACCTGATATTCACTGTTGATGTGTATTTACATAGAGCTTCTTAGCATGAAGGCAAGAAATTTCAGTTGTCCTGTTTGAAATCAGACGGAGGATTAGAGGTGATAAGCAGAGGGGAAGAAAGCGAGGGGGGTATTTTTAACCCTAAAAATTAACAGTATTCTAGCCTACTTTTATACCCCTGGTCTTGCATATTAATATTTCCGTGTGTGAGATTTTAGCTTGGTCTAGCTCCCCCAATGGAATATATCAGTATTGATTCTGATGAAAATATATTCATCCTGCCTGTAGCTTTTTCAGTGTCATTGATAGTAAGACCTACAACACAGCAATTTTTGAGGATTGAAAAAAAATGTCTGAAAGGGTTTTGCAAACTGGGAAGCAGACACTCTCCATAAATGGGAGGTATCACTATGGCGTTCTTTTTACATACAGCATTTTTACATACAGTTTCATTTAATGGAACCAGGGTACTAATTATTTTTAGATAATCATTTAATTTGTATGGTTAAGGCAAAAAAGTGGGGATTTTAAAAGCAAGTTTTTTGCTGACTTACAAAGTATTATTTGTTAATTGCCTATCAGTGTAAGTTGGAAAGAAGGCCTTTAAAAGATCTAAAATCAACCTACATAAACTTCATTTATTTGCAAGACTCTTTTCCTAACAAGTCTCTAATCTAAATTCTTAATAAGAGGAGAAGCTTGTGAATTTAGTTTCTTTTCTTTTCCTGGCCTGTCCTCTAGGGGAAGCATTAGTAAGAAACAACATCCCCAAATCAGGCAATGTGAGAGGCAAGGCCTGAATGACCACAAAATAGATAATCAGCCACAAAACCAACAAATAGAAATGAAGAAAAATCAGCACTGAGGCATGACTGAAAAAGGATTTTTGTTTTTAATTCTATGATTTGGGGACCAGGCTCCAACTTGCTCAAATAACATTCACAGGATCAAATTGCTTACAATCTGTCAGTTAAAATGATGTCTAACTGAACATATTTTTTATTAAATAGACTTTTACCAAAGGCCAGTAAAGCTATTCTTTGTTTTAATTAGGACAAGCTAACCATTTAAATGATTCTAATGAATATGAACTGATATCTGGTTTTAAAATTCTGCTTAAAACTAAATTTTTTCTGAAAAGCACTGACTTGCCAGAAAAATATCTATTTTTGTAGCTTTCTTTTCACTCTATGGATAATTTAATGAGTTGCCTATTTTAATTTTACAACTGCTACCTCAGAAGTAACTCAAATTATCTTTCTTTGGCTTGTGCCTTTCTCTGCTGATCTGCTGCTGCTGTGTGTGTGTGTGTGTGTGTGTGTGTATGGGCATGTTTGTCTCTGTGTGTTTTCTGGTGAATTTCACAAGCAGAGATCTCTTAAATTTACATGCCATAATCCATGTAAAGAACAGAGTGTGGTACTTAATAAAAATACATATTAACACTTAGTGAGAGCTTACCATTATTGAATCCTATGGAAATGGGGGGGAATGCCTTTAAGGGGAGAAAGATGAAATTCTTAACCAATAAAAAGAAAATTTCCTCCCCACCTTAAGAGTGATCATACTTTCAAAAATATAAAATCTCTCTTTTTTTACTTTGGAAGTTAAAGCTACTGCTTTAACAAGTGTGTCTTGAGAAAGATAGACATGTTTGATGAAAACTAATACCCCAAAACAACGTGGTGCAAAGATCAGAATGTTAAATTCTTTATCCCTGCCTCCATTTTCATTTGGCAATTTTGGGAGTGTTCATTCTGAATTTTTTAAAATTTAGGCAGACTTTTTAATATTTTTTCTTTTTTCCTAACATTCTAAAGGAGTCCTACAAACAATTCTGCTATAATGCAGACTTTATTTGTATTTCCTGATAATAGTATTTTGTAGGCATGTAGTACTTTGATAGCTCTTTACAGTTTTCCTTATTTGTTCTCTTCAGCAATTGTGTAGGGGAGGAATTAGCAATCACCTTTTTACAGATGAGGCAATTCAGATTCAGAGTTGTCCAAGACCACGTTGCCGGTAAGAGGTGAAGACTGAATCAGTCTATGTCTTCAAATTTCAAGGATTGTGCTTGTTTCTCCCCAGACCATGCTGCCTCAAATCCCACTTAGGTATCTGACGGGACTGTGCATGTTATTTCCTCCTATTTTGATTTCTTTGATTAAAAAAAAAATTATCTACAAGTAGTTCCCAGAATTCTGCTCTGACCTTCCCTTCTTGAGCCATTTCAATCTCCCACAATTGGAGGCTCAAAGAAAGGAATCTTCATGTAGCTGACATACCATCTAAGGTACAATCACTAAGTCCCCAAAAACCAACACAGAAAATAGGAAGAGCCAAAGCCAAGAATCATTTTGCTTTTACTTGTGAATCATAGAATCTGAGGGCTGGGAAGGTTCTCAGAGGTCACTTGGCCCAACCCATATCTGATGCATGAATTCATGCTGGCTTGTTTTCTTCCAAGCCTCTGGAATTTCATCCCAGTTTTGGATTCCTGGAATCTTGCTTGTCTTGGTAGATATTCTGATACTTAATGGGGATCATGAGCTTGACTGGCCATTTCCTACTTAGCCCAAAAGGTATACTTTCTACTGAGACACTGAAATTCATAATTTTATGCGGTAAGCATTAACTGACAACCTGGAGATTCAGCAATAAGGAAGACTAAATGGTTCTTATCTTGGTGGAGCTTATAGTTTAAAGACATGACTAGTCCTTTAATTTGCTCTAATCCCTGGAAGGGGACAAACTGCTGGAATCTTACCTTTTTCAAGAAAACACAGTGAACCAAATTAAAAGCCTGAGTTCAAGCTTCACTCCCAACTAGTCAGTAGCTGAAAAAAATCAATTAGTCCCTCTTGATCTCTATTTCTTCACACATAAGACAAGTAGGATGTCTCAGGATAAACTCTCAATTCCACTTTAGCTCCAAGTTTGAATGATATAATGGATAACTCTTTCTTGGTGGAAAGAGCCCTATCTAGGGCTTAAGTCACCCTAACCTTTGATGATTTACAATTTGGGGTGCCGTCAGGGTTTTAACTTGTTTGTTAAGAAGCACATTATGAGAAGTCAAGGCAACTTATTTAAACTCAGCCTAGAAGGAATCTAGATATTGAACCCATCATTTTCTGAGAAATGATGACTTGGAGAGTTTTAATTTGAACAATGATCCCGAACTCCTACAGATTATTTTTTTAAAAAGTATGGGATGATGAGATTGACTCACTATCAAATTAATTGCTTATTTTCTTTGTGTAAGCATAAGTTCTCATTTTTCAGGTCATTTCCTTTTAAAATCAAAGATATTACATCCTGAAATTGTCTGGGCCTCATGAATAATGCATTATATACACATGATAATAGATAATTAGATGGACCATCCAGGAAACACATGAAAGGGAGCTGGTAGCTCAAGGATTGCAGAAGGTGTGTGGGCATTTTGACATCCAGGAAATGCTATAGATCTGTCCTTAGCTAACTCAGCCTGGTGGAGATAATTAAGAAAAAATGTGGGTGTAGGAAGGCTGCAAGCCATTCCCTGGGATTGGCTAGCTTGCTGCAGCAGTTCAAAAACAATTGGCACAGCCACCCACACTGGACATGATTGCCCTTTGATGAGGCAGCTATTGACTTTTATAAAGATGCCATATTTAAAATAACTTCTGATGCACTAGGGATGACAGATATCATTCTTGAATTCTATTTTAGACAAATGGCAAAATATATTCCAAAGTATTAATTTAAAAATTAAAAAAAAAAAAAAACTTTAAAATCTAGTTTCTAAAAACCAGCAGTTTAGCAACATGTGACCTGACTTTAACAGTTTGGTCAGAAGCTGGGAGAAACATGTGGTCTATGTGAGACATTTTGACCAGTTGCAAGCATTTTCTGGACCACCACAGGAGTTTGAAAGTGCTCTGCTGATATTTTTAACCCCTGAGTAAACATTAAATGCACTAAAAAAACTCACACTGGGAAAGAGAAATCCAATCAATTGCCCAAACAGCAAAAGAAAATACTCTCAGATCTTTGTGCTCACGGTGTATGTTATAATATATGGAATCTAGAAATTCCTTCAGAATATGCTAGGTCCCATACTTATCAGCACTAGAAGGAATTGGAATTGATTTATTTTATCTCCAACTTCAAGGAAAATATCAACCACCTACTTCCCTACCTACTTCCCTAGAGGACTGTGGGAAGAAATACCCAAATTGGGTGATTATGGAAAGGTTCCATAAATATCTAAAGCCTTTGGGATAGGACATTGTAGGGTAAGTGAATAGAAAAGAGAAATGTGACGATGAAGAAAATTGAGCAGAGAAAATAAAAAGCCCAAATAGGATCAGTATTAAACAGAGATTCTAGAAGTATCCCCTCTGAGTTTTCCTTAAGGCCATTTGTCCATTGAGACTGATCGGTACCATCCATGCTCCTTATTCTGGTTACTTTGGTAGGAAACTATTCTTTTGCTTTTACCATCCGCCTCCACTAAGGGCTACTTTCTCCCCAGCAACTTCCATAATCAATATTTTAAAATGGGCTTGTTATTGTTTCTCCTTGGAATATGTGGCATTAGCATGAACTTTGTGACCACCTTTGTGCCATGGACTCCATTCTCGGCAGTCTGGTCAAGATGTAAATTCTTCTCAAAATAATGTTTCTAAATAAATAAAATAAAAATTATAAGGTTACAAAGGAAGCCAATTATATTTAATACAGTTATAAAAATATTAAAAAATAGTATATTATATGATATGGTAACATGCTTTTTTAATGCATGAAATAAGGTCTAACAGTATGTAAACACTAAAATTTTGAAGTAGTGATAAGCATCAACATATTTTGAGATGTCTGTAACAACTGACAAGTGATATGAAGGTGTCTGCAATTTCTACTAGTGACAAGGTCTACAAATACTACTATGTAGCATTTCACAAACATATTTGACAACACAGCACTTGTTGGGGGGTGCTTATGAACATAGTATAGATTCAGAAATGCTAATTTTGTCTCTTTCTGTCTTCCAGTATTAGCCATTGAGTTTTCCTCCCTGGCAGAAGGAAACTGGCATTTGGGGAAAACTTTTAAAATATACTTTTACCATTAGACAAGTTGCCAAGTGGATAAAGAACCAACTGATGGTGTGGTTAGGGTATAGTGACATGTTTCTACTGACTGAGCTTGCTATTACTCTAAAGTTTATCCTTAGTACCACCAGCACTACCCCACTGCCCTAGAAATCCACTACTGTATTAAAAAAGAGAAAAAGTTCAGACTCTGGTCACTAACTCAGTGAGCATTGCCTTGGACACCTGGTATGACTTCACTAACCTCAACAAACTATAGAGACTTCATTTTTGTCACTACCATACTATGGGAAACTATATGCAAATTATGATGGGATAAGATAACATTTATTTTGCATTTATTCAGTGCTAAATTCTTTGCTTTGCATTTGAATATACTGTTTAACCCTCAAAGCAACTCTCTGAGATGGATTATATTCTAATGGTACAAATAAGGAAAGTGGAGCTCAGAGAGTTTAAGTGATTTACCCAAAATTATATAGCAAATCTTAAATGGAAAAGCTAAAATTCAAACCTAAAGTTCTCTGGTTCTAAAGCCCATTATACAATCATGTCTCCCTATCTAATAGCTACCACCCAGATTCGATTTGCGTCTCCCATTTTCAGGTTTGCACATATATTTTGTTAAGAGACCTTCACCACGCCCTTTGAGAATCTCAAAATTAGTAGCCACAAGTGCTGGTCCAGAATTATATTGAATCTCTGCTAACTAATGAAAGACTTTCAAACCACTCATTGTCACCTATCCTTTTTGGAGCCCTGTATTCACGATCACCAAATGGAGACAGTGATAATACTTAGAGTTTTGTGGGAATGAATTAATAATAAAATCGAACTTTATTGAGTTCACTGTGGTGAGCATTCTACATTTCCACAGTTAATTGAATCCCCACAACAATCTTTCTAGGCAGAGATTATTATTATTCCCATTTTAAAGATAAGGAAACTGAGGCATCAGTTAATTAACTGTTCTAAATTAGCAGAGACAATAAGTGACAAAGCTTGACTCAAACCCAGGTTAATCTCATTCCAAAGCCCTTTCTTTTACTCAGTAAACTGTAATCTGTAAATCCCTTAGCTGTTAATACAATTGTTGTCATGTTTAAAACACTAGCAAGAAAGAGAATTTCCAGAAATAAGTGTATCGCCACTGAAGAGAAAGATGAGTATCTGGAACTCTTCACCTGCCTGTTTTTCCTTCCACTTACTTTAGTTTATTAACCCAACAGATGATGTCTAATTCCTTTCTTAACTTATTCAGGGCAGCTCCAAGTTAGCTGACTTCTGAGAGTTATTGAGTAAAAAACGTTATAAATTGTTTAGATTAGGACTTAGTGTGTTTAGAAGCCATTTCATAAATTTGCCTTTTCGAACTGTTAGTGGCTCTAGCACTGCAGATGCTGTGATGAGGCACACCCTCTCCAAAAACACAGTGGATGGAAAACCTCCGAAGCTAACAAGTTGTTTACAGATATGGAGAAGAGAAGGATGGACAAGCACAATCCTGAATGTAATTACAGGGCTTACAGCCCCTGTTAGGGACTAAAATGTTTATTGGCTTTCCTTGTGCAGTTCAATGTTCTTCCTCCAAAGGCTCCACTCCAAACTTGGAATTTCTCTGGAAATCACATCTCATTTGGGAGAATGCAAAACTTGGTGTCTGGGTCTTTTGCATCTTTTCAGAACACCAGCTCTAGAAATAAGCTGGGAGATAGTCCAGGTAAGGGAGTTATACATGTACTTAGGCATCTTCCTGATAAAACTCATTCATCGTCCTCCTGAAAAGCAACTCCTAGAAAGATGTGGCTTTAAATGAGGGACTGGAGGCATACTGGTAAGTCTTAGATAGCATGAGTCAATGGTGTTTGCATAGCTGCCAAAGTTATGTAAGGAATCAAAGATGGGGAGACCTCATCCTGCCTCCACTCTGATTTATGCAAGAAACGATGGCCTGAACTCATAATGTATTTGTTATGTCCTGGAGCTCAGAAACCATCCCGGCAGGAAAGGATGATCTTAAAGGACATTTTAATGTATGAAAAAGTCCACCGAAAGCCTTGTCAGAGGTAACTGCATGCTCTAAAAGATAGAAGAGTATGAATTCTTACCTTGGCTCAGGTCTCTAACTTTAGGGGAAATAATTACATGAATTTCAAGTTTAGTTTACCAAATGATACACCGTTCCTGAAAGGAGTCTGAATGTAGAAGGAGAAAAGTATCTTAAAGATGATCTAGTTCACAGGTACCTCTGGTGCATTGAGATCACCTGAATCATTTGTTTTTTTCTGAGCTAAGGTCTGAATGTGCTGCCTGCTTATAGCCCACTCCCCTCATTTTATTGATCAGGCAACTGAGGTGCACACTAGTGAAGATCTCTCCACCTAGTCAACAAACATTTCTATGAAACTTATAGTATCCACGTGGGCTAGTGAAATGACTTGCCCAGGTCACATGGCCAGAAAGTGATGAAGTTTAACCTAGGACATAAACTCCCTTGACTACAATATGGGCCTTAAAATCTAATCATGTGACAATGATAGTTTTTCTATTTTCCAATAATAAAAACATAAAACAATGAATGGCCTAAGTTTATATATAACTTAGATTAATTACGTTAAAAAAATAACTTAGATTAATTACTAAAATAGACACATAAGATATTGATAGCATGCCAATAAGACTTTGTTAATTTTAAATTGACAGGACAAAATTAATTATATTTTAAATTTCTCCAACACTCCACAGTTACTTTACGATTATTGAGACACTAGCTAAGGCAAGATGAATTGAGACCTCAAGTTTTCATTGATTCCTATATTATGCCCTGAGTTTTCAGTTACTACATTTAGTTCTCGATTCTTATCTGAGATTTGACAACAGCTTTATTTGGTTTTCAGTGACAATTTTTGTAGCTTCCTTCCCACTCCCCCTAGGAAAACAAAACAAAACAAAAAATTGATTATTTCCCTTAAAATGATTAAAAATCAGAGGGGAATTCTAATCTTAATTGTATTTCTTAGAATCCCTAGTCTTAAAAATGTTAGGGAATGTTTGCTAATTTAAACTTTATACATAGATATTTTTTAAAGATTTATTTATTCATTTGAGACACAGGGATACAGAGAGAGAGAGAGCATGAGCAGGGTGAGAGGCAGAGGAGAGGGAGAAGCAGGCTCCCCGCTGAGCCAGGAGCCCGATGTGGGGCTCAATCCCAGGACCCTGGGATCATGACCTGAGCCAAAGACAGGCAGATGCTTAACCATCTGAGCCACCCAGGTGCCCCTAAACTTTATATTTTTTAACCCACATCATTTTCCAAAGAAATACTCTTTTTTTTTTTTTTTTTTTTTTGGTAAGCTCTATACCCAACATTGGGCTTGAACTCATGATGCCAAGATCAAGAGTTGCATGCTCCACTGACTAAGCCAGCCAGGAGCCCCCAAGAGATACTCTTTAAAGCTGTTTCTTTGTTCTTCATATGACATCCATACACATCATTCCACTTTTGTGATTAATTTCTATTATTAAGTACTGTTCTGAAGTTGTGCTCTTACAAAAACCAATTAATTGATGGGTAAATTAGATATTTATAAATTCTTCCTAAAAATGAAGAATGAAATTATATAAATAAATAACAACAATATGAGTTATCAAAAACACAATAACAAAAAGTAATATTAAAAATGTTAATTAGCCAAGCGAATAGTCAAGAATATGTCAAACTTCTATATATTTTTTGAGACAAATTGGCATCGTGTAGGTTAGCATGATTCTCTTTTATGGAATTCAACTTATTTTTACTCACTTTAATTAGTTTTTGTGTGCAGATAAAATGGAAGGCAATGGAAATTTGGCTTGCAAAGTAGTTCTAAGATGATCTACATCCACAATCTGGTTGTAATGCCATAAGAATATGTTTATTATGTGAGAATGGTAATTCAAATTAGCATTCAGTATAGACATAAAGCAATGAGCAATGCAAGCTAACTTCAGTTATTTATCCTGGGAACTTTTTCTTTTTTTAAATTAAAAAGGTCAGAATATATAATAGTATTGGCTCATTCTTCCCAAGTACTCCAGGAAAACATGTCTATGAAATAAAAGATCCTCAATGCTAAACATTGTACTGCATTTGGGGGAGGCATGAAATTTGGTATTAATGTGTTGGGTCTTCATTTTTCTAATTCAGCACAGAGGCTGTCTCGAGGAAAGCTGACTGTGGTCTGAATATGCATCCCAGAAATATATTTAATTTGTACCATGGAATCAACGTCTGACTTCCAAAATTGGATATCTAACCGTATAACCCACTACTTCACACATAGCACCCACCTTTCCCAGGTCATAACCACTGTCCAGGCAGAGAAAAATGGGTTTCGTTGAGTGTATATATAGCAATGACTGACCAAAAAAATCAATGAAGGGGTCTTGGAATTTAAATGTGTGGCTCTGCTTTCCCCCATCCATTCCCCATTCTATCCCTTGTCTCTGTCTTCAACTTTTATGAAACATTATATTTGTCCTATCCACCTGCATCAACATCACCCTTTCTTAGATCCAACTAGACTTACTACTCTTGGTGCCCTGCACTGATAGATCAAGGTTTCAGAAGTGACTACTTACAGCAAACACTCCTAGCCTAGTAGTCTTCTTTTGGTCACAGAGTCCCTTGACAACTTCTCAAAATCATATTATGAAGGGGAAATAAATGTCCTCATCTCCTATTCAGTTTCTTTTTAGAGTGTTGACTTCATTCCATGACTGGCCTAATTTCTTCTCGGGACTACTAGATTGAGTTTGTAGTCACCACTGAAGGCCCTAAACATGCCCTAAAGAGACAACCATGAGTAGTGGGAATGGTATTTCTGCTGATCCCATGCTCTTCATCTGGGCTATAAAGAATGAGAAGGCCCAAAATATTTGGTCACATTGGGTTGTGAGATCATAACAGAGCTATAAATGACAAGTGAAATAATCAGTTAAACTTGCTTCTAGGTATCATGTAGGTTAACATGATTCTTTTGTATGGACTTCAATTTAGTTTTACTCTATTCTAATTAGGCTTTATATACAGACAAAATGAAAAGATAGGAGAAATTTATCAAATTAGGAGAAAGTAGAAACTTTAAAAGTAGTGTAGTGTTTTGTAGTCCTTACCTTCTGAGAGAAATTATGTCAAAATAAACACTTGAGAATATGTAAGCAGTATCCCACTTTTAACAAATAAAGGTTCACAACTTGGGATATTAAGTGGAGTACAAAAAAAATCACTTGTTCTTAAAAAAATGATTTTATTGAGAAGAAAAGAAGTAAAAGCTAAATGTCCTGTTTAAGATCTGTTTCTTTCACAAAGTGCTTCATCTAAAAACTAAGGATACAAGACACAGCTTTGACATGAAGGCTCATCTTTTTATGAAACAAACTACTTCTGTCTGTAAGTTGCAAGGGAAGGATTTGTCAATCTGATTGAATCTCCCCTTTAGTTTTTCCCAACAGCTGTGTTCAGATAATTCATGACTCTCATGTTTCCTGAGCCCTGGATAATTTCACACACATGTCTAGTATGGGGCTTCACATTTTCAGAAGAATATGGAGATCTTGGAGGAGGTCCAGGGTAGACCGAGGGAAATGATTAATGGATTGGAAGTTGGAGTTTATGAAGAAAGGTTGTGAGATCTGATTTCTTGCTATGAGAAAAGTCCAAGTGGTGACTTAATAACACAGGAGGTTAGTAAGCAGCTGTTCTCCATCTTCACTAAGGTTGGAAGAAATGAAATAAGATATAAATTGCAACAAGAACAAAAATGTGTTGTAAGTGGGAACTTCCAAGCACTAGAATTGCTGGATCCTTAGAAAGGTCTTCAGAAGAAGAATGTGGAATCTACTGGTCTGCAATGATAGGCCTATGAGTGGTGAAGAAGATGAGATAATCTCTTAAGATCCCCCTCTGGATCTCTTTTTATAAATCTACCTAACCACTTAGAAAAATTATTTGCCTGAACAATGCCTCATTTCCTTCCTACCATTACTTATATCAGGATCCCTTATCCTTTGTCTACCTTCTGTAAAATGCTGCTAACCAAGGGTAACTAGGGCCCTGATCAATCATGACAGGCGTCCCCAGCTGCTAGGTGCCCTTCCAGCTTTGGGAAAAAGTTTCTTGTCCATCACTTATATCCCTGGCCACTGCCAGCATGTTGAAGATCATCTTCCCATACACCAAATCCATGACAAAGGAAAGCAAAACCAAACATAATTTCCTACCTTTAACTAGTTCACAAATGACCCAATGGATTAAAAGACAGATCTCATGTTCTAGAATTTGAGTATCTAAAGAGCTGAAATATGTTTTATTCATCTGCCTTTAACATAGTCCAAAGGGTTGGGGTACCTGGTTGGCTTAGTCGGCGGAGCATGTTACTCCTTAATTCAGGGTTGCAAGTTCGGGCCCTATGTTAGGTGTAGAGGCTACTTAAAAAATAAAATCTTAAAACAAAACATAGCGCAATGTTTGGCAGTAGGTATTCAGCAAGTTTTCATCAACTGAATGAATGTAACCATGACATGAAGATAGTAAACTGAAGATTAACTGAAGTTGAGAAAGTCAAGTGTTTCAGATGTTTCCAATGATTCTGCATGCTAGACAAATCTAAGTCTCAACCCTTGTCGCCACACGTGTAGCACTGAGGATTTTATTCCTACCATGCCTGTGCTATCGGGAGGATTTAGACAAGAGAGCCAGCTGCACGTCCTGCTCAGGTCCTTCGTCAGAGAGACCATTCAAGACAGGCACTGTATAGATTCAGAATCATATAAAAATAGGCCAAATTCCTAGTGTGATTTTGTTTTTTAGGAAGCTCAATGGTTTTTTTTCTAAATTCTCTTTTTGCATATGTTTCTAACTTTCTCCATGAAGAATATGAAATTTAACAGTAGAAAATCTCTCATCGCGATCATCAAACAGCCTAGTTGTCTCAAAAATAAGGTAATCTGTTCTTTACAATTTGATTCAATGTCCTGAAACCTTCTGGTTTAAACCTGCTAATCCTTCTCATGACTCTTCTCTCAGTAAAACCAACGACATACCACAGGCAGCTATCTCCGTCAGTTCTAACGTTTGTTCTCGGTCTACAATCGCAACCCTTTTGACCGTGCTTACAGAAACATTACAATGAGTAAACCAATTTATTCTTCACTATTAATTTTTAAATGTTCTCAGGGAAAATCTGGTAACTCAGAGGGTTACAAGTTGATGACTCTCATATGTTTGGGGGTTAGTCTCAGTTGTTTTATAACGGTTTTGGTGCTGTTTCTCTTGATCCAACTAAATATTATTCCCAGATGGGATCGGTTTTTGACCTTCTTGTTCTATTCTCCTAATTTTGGCCCTTCTAACATTTTCCTACTGTGGCTCCTTTCTTTTTTTTTGTTTGCCACTAATGGCCATACTTGGTTCCATAATTCCTGTAACAGGTGTTGGCCAATTTGGGCATTTGATTGTGGCATAGAAGCTATTCTTAAGGTTCATAAAAAGCTTACAGAGAAGAAATACACCCCGTATTAAAGTACCATCTAATAAACAGGAATATTATTTCTCTTTTAAGATTTTTCTCAGGACAGACCTTACTCAATAATTTGTAGGATTAGAAGTGACACAGTTCAGTGCTGGATTGGGCCTTTGAAATCATGCAGCATAACTTTGAAAATACCTTTGCCACTCTGCGAAGCAGGAGAGTTTTCAGTTTACTTATTATTTTCCCTATGCTAATTATAAAGATTTTCAGCAGTTTTTGAGGTCAATTCATTTGATTCTAGACAACTTTTTTTTTTTTTTGCAAGGGGGATTGAAGGCAGGAGTAACTAGGAAACAAATAAACATGATTAAACATAAAATGCTTATAATGATAGAATTGACCTCACCAATTAAAATTATTAATAGAAAAAAATATGTCAATGTCAAATCTGAGTCTACTGCCTCTGTTCCCACTTGCGTAATGAGGCTTAGTTTATGTTTCCTGACAAGAATAGATGAGAATTCACATTTCTTCCTGACCTTTGTCCTTCTAGAACATTGGGTTAGAATAGAATTAGCCCATAACCAAAAATAAAGATTTTAACTAATTCAAAATTAATTTTTAAGCCCCCCAAAAGTGAAATATGGAGCATTTTCTTTTCAAGCAGTCAAGTTTTTCCTCCTTTGGGTGATTGAGAAAATGTTCAGATCATGAATTTGGGAACTTTGTTCTTAACCTATCAGTCATGTGAGAGATTAATCTTTAAGGCAAATCAGAAATGTTTGCTCTATATTCTCAGCATCACCCTTGATCATAATGGGAAAATAATTTTGTAAAAAGTTTGATCTTAGACTTCTAGCACTATCTCCATATGCTACCTGAACTAAACAAATAAAAAAATTATTCAGAGTTCCGTGCAACACGCCAGTACAACTTTAGTTTATCTTAGCTTCATTGTTTTTGAATGTAAGATGTACTTTTAAGGCAAATAAAGTATTTTAAGTCTGATCTTTTACTGTTTTGGTAACACTGTAATCACAAATCAGAAAGCTTTAAAATGCTCAGAAATGTCAAGAGGTCTGATTCATCAAAGGGTTTATCTGAATTGACATTTGTTCTTCTTTTATTTCTAAATATTCCTGCCATTTCTGACTCCTCTGTCTTTTCCTCAGTAAAACTTCACCACACACTGGAAAGTAGAGATACAAACATTTATTTGTATAACGTCAAGGGAGAGTAGGAATAAGAAGATTGGCCGTAGACACAATCAGAGTCTCGGAAATGAGAACACTTTTCCTTCCACAAAAATGCTGATGTGGCAATGTGGATTTAGCCGGTAGAAGATCTGCCATAACTTCTAACTGAGCAGCACCGAGAATGCTAAGATTCTTGCCTCTCACTTGGTAGGTATTTTTCCAAGGAAGTAAATTACAATTGAGCTTAAAAACTTGAGGAAATAACTCATTTTCAAGCAAATTTAAAGTTGGAAAGTAAGCATGGGTTTGAAGTTAGCATAAAGTTATTTTAAAAAGTTTAGGCAGGGCTCCTCTAGTACTTTATATAGTACAAGGTTTGTGTGTGTATATGTGTGTGTGTGTTTAATTTATAAATCTAGTCTCTTAAATTGTTTTGCAGTATTAAAAGAAATTGTGTCTGCATTCAGCCTACACCCCTGGGAATCCATACAGAGTTTCTCTGAGGTGGCCAAGCCCAGCTTCATGCCCACTGTCCTTTATTGCTTCTGGCTAGCCTGCAGATTTCACATGCATTAAATATCCCACAGTAAACCTCATCATCTGTGCTGTAAGGTAGTTTGTATTGGTCATGTGTCCTGTCACGCTGATAGAAGTGCAAAGCTAAATGTCTGACACGCTAAGAATATGCATGTTTTTGAACAATTTGACTACTCAGTCCACCAATTTGGGAAATCCTTCTGATAACACTTCCAAGGAACAGATAGCTTTGTTTATTTTGAGGTGGGGGGAGGCACGGATATTTCTAGCTGGAGTTCCTGAGTTCATTGAAGTCTCCTCTCTGGCATTTAGCTGTGTGAATTTGGGCAAATTATTTCATGGCATTGAGCCTCAGGTTCTTCATTTATAAAATAATAACAGTTTCTGTCACTAGTCTTTAGAAGCTCTAAAACAGCTAATACAAGTGAACTCATTTTGTTAACTGTAAACCCTTAGATATAATATTATTGTATACTCAGTTCAACAGCACATTCTTGATAACCACAAGAGGGTCCAGGAAGGGAAACTGTTTATAAATCTTTCCCTTTCCCCAAATTAATGTTGGAGTGTTTAGGGAAATTCTTACAGCAATGAGTCTTAGCAATTATTAGGTCAAACCCCTTTGAGATTAGAGAAAAATGCACATACACATAAAACTGGCCTACCAAATTGGGGGGGGGTGGGCGATTCCTCTGACACCCATTTATTCATTCCTTAAGAAAGTGTTTCTCAGAGCGTGACCTCAGATTTTCTGCATCCGAATTGCCTGGGATGTTTGTTAAAATGTTAATTCCTAGACCCGGCCCCACCCCTACTAAATCACGAATTCAGGAGGAGAAATCTGCGTTTTAGCAGGCACCCAGATGACTTGTATGCTCGCGGGAGGTCCAAGGACTACAAATTAAGTACTGCCGTCTTGTTCCTTATTCTATATTTTAAGGTCTTTCCCAGTAGCCTACGAATCGGTTGAACTAATGGGAAGAAAATTCAACTTCAAAACAGGAACCTGGGTAGACGGTTGACAGTGTTCGTCCAATGGCAAATTGAAAATAGTCCTCTGGACCCTAGCCACTTAAGTTCTCTCCGAGGATCTTGGCTACCTGCACCCTAAACACTGCTCTTCGTTGGGTGGGGGAGGGGCGCGAGGGTAGGATTAACTGAGCCAACTGCTTCTTCCCCCCACCCCCCATCCCACAGGTAAGAACAGAAGGCTCTTTATCTTTGCTGCCCAGGTTCATTATTAAAAGGATTGGTTTATGTGTGTAAGTTTGCTAGGGAGAGAAGTGAAAACATCTGCAAAACCATGCAATGCCCTGGAACGGAACTCTTCTAATAAAAGATGTATCATTTTAAATGCGCTGAATTTTGATTCTGGTAATTCGTGCACTAGAGTGTCTATTTCGAGGCAGCGGAGGTATCATATGACACCGCACGTCAAGGCACCGTGGAGCCCTCTCGTGGACTCCCACCCACTTTCCCATTCACCGCGGAGAGGGCTGCTCGCGCTGCCGCTCCCCCTGGCGAGCTAGCATGAAATCTCCCTGCCCCTGCCGAGATCAAATGGAGCTCCTCGCTCAGGGGGTGCGAGTATTACCTCCGCCATGCAATTTCCACTATCAATAATTTAACTTCTTTGCTGCAGAACAGAAGGAGTACATACCGGGCACCAAAGACTCGCACCCCCCACTTCTTTTTAACCAAAGGGAACGTGAAAAAAAAAAATAATAGAGTCTGGGAGTTTTGGGGCCGAAGTCTTCCCCAGAGCAGCTGCCTTGATGTTTACTTTGACAAGTAGTGACTGAAAAGGTGGGTTTCTTTTCTTTCTTTCTCTTTCCGTTTTTCTCTGGTCTGCTAGAAAGCGTTTGGCTTTAGTGAGGTCTGTCATTACTGGCTGGAGCAAGTAACTTGATGTAACGTTATCTGGGGGCATTCATTAATAAAAAATGCCTTTATTATCTTGATTGAATTCCTATTAGGCAAACTCTGGAGAGGTCAGTGCACGAACTCTGTTTAAGCCGACGTGTTTAAGGCAGCGGAGTAAACCAATAGCCCCCATGCTCTGTGCGATTTCATTGTGTGCTCGCGTTTGCAGCTCCGTCGTGCGGGAAGGTGCGGGAAGGTGTGTCTCCTGGCCCGGGAAATGCACGCCCTCTCCCGCAGAACTTGGGTGCTGGGATGGGGCGGAGGGAGTTGCAAGGGAGGGGAGCAAGACCCCGGGGACGCTCGATTCGCACCAGCTCCTTCCCGCCCAGCGCGCACAGCCTGGGTTTCCGCGAAGGGCGCGGATGCGGGGTTTCCCCGGGCGGGGGTAGGTCGCTCCTCGAAGCAGCGGGCGCGGCGCGTACGTCCTGCCCCGGCACCCCGGGCGGACGCGGGGCTTGCGGGGACACGTCGCGGGGTCTCAGGGACAGGCGGAGGCGGGTGCACGGACCCGGGGAGCCCCGGGAGCCCCAGGGGCTGAGCCAGAGCTAGGAAAAGGCGCGGCGTTCCCTTTAAGCGGCCGCCCCGCACGGGTATCGGTGGCGCGGGCGAGCCGGGGGAGGGGGGCGGGGGGCGGCGCCGTTTGACCAATCGAAGCTCAACCGAAGAGCTAAATAATGTCTGACCGGAGCTCGAGGCGCAGGCTGGAGCTCCCGGTCCCCGCCGCCGCCGCGCCCGGGCGCACCCGCCCGCTCGCTGTCCCGCGCCCCCCGTCGCGCCGCGGGCTCGCGGGCGGGGCTGAGAAGCCGGCCCGGCGCGCCCCCCGCCTCCTCCTTGGGAAGCTTTGATGAGACACTTGAACTGCAGTTGCCACCGCTGCTGTGGGGCCGGCGGCCAGCGGCTCCGCGACGGGGATACGGGCTGGGCTCAGGGGCCAGGAGCGAGATAACGATGTGACTGCTCCGCCGGGGACCCGTGAGCTTTGTGTGGACTCCGAGGTAGGCGAGTAGCAGGCGTGGGGCTTGGCGCGGGAGCCGCCCGTCCGCGGGGGAAAGTTGGCTGGGGGGGGCCCGAAGTTGTGGGAAGAGGTTGGAACTCCTTTCCTCCCCTCCAGGAAAAGGGGGACTTGGAGTTGCTCCGGCGGAGCTTTCTCCTCGGCATCCCCCGGCCCAGAGGGCAGCCAGGACCCCCCGAGGGAGAGGGACCCCGGGCAGCCCTGAAGTGGGGGAGAGAAAGCCTAGAGGAGACGCGGAGCTGCGCAGCAGGAGCGGAGACGGCGCCCCGGGGATCCCCCGAAACCCTCCCCTAGCACAGCCGGGGTCGTGAGAGATTTAGGGCGCCAGCTGTCGGGGCCCTGACTGCGGTGACTGTGTCGGAGCTGGTATATGTATCTTTCCTATGGGCTGGCGGTCCCCGCGCAGATTTTGGGGGGTCCCTTGCTCCCTCAGCCCACACCACCGCCCCCGGGGCTCCAGCCAGGCTGCACACGGTCACCTGCGCCTCGGGATTTGAGACCAAAGCGGACTTACACAGGTCCAGTGCCAGTATATCTCGGAAAACTTGAGACACTCCTGCAGCTCGGACCTGAAAGGGGCTGCGGGACTCCGGGGCTGGCTGCGCCCACACTTCTCCCCATCTCGCGGCCCTCCCTTGGAGCACCTTCCAGGGAATTACAAGTTTTGACTTTCGGGAGCAGGATGGGGTGTTGACTCGGGTGGGTCTCTGGGGATGCAAAGCCGGGAAGAAGGAATGGGTGAGCTGCGCCTGGAAAGAAATTGCTGAGGGTTTGGGGGCTTTATGCCCGACGGACTGAGAAGGGAAATTGCAGACTGGGGGCACCCCCGGGAGAGAAAAGTCTTGGGGTCGCTGGAGTGAATTGGATTCGCGGTCGGAGGATGCTGTGTTTGTGTGTTGGGGGTGGAGCGGGGTGGAGCGGGGTGGAGGGACTGGGCTTGGGGGGCGAGGAGGAGGGGGCAGGGAGCTTGGTGCTAGGGAAGGTAGAGGGTGCCCTCTGCCGGCCAAGCTACCCAGAGCAGCTGCTGGGGGCCGGGAGGCTGGGGGTGGGGAAGTGGTAAGGGATGACTTTCCGGGATCCCTTCGGGAGCTGGTAGGAGGGACTTGTTGAATGATGCTGCTGACTCCCGACTCGGATGTATTTGACCCGTGCTCCTCTTTGGCTCCAAAGCAAAAAGTTTTCCTCGTGCTGGGGGAGTTATGACGGACTACAGTTGGTGGTGTTAGGGCTCCCTGGATCTTATTTCTGGGTTCTCCAGGTATCTTATAGTTACCCCTCACAATGTCAGTAGTAGCCAGTGAACATTTTTTGACAAGAATGCAGGAATGTTCTTGGCCAGAAGCGAAGAAAATCATATTTCTGAATGTTTATTAATTCTCCTAGTACAGTTATCTTTTTAAAGCAAACCAGTGTCTAATTGGGAACGTTGTTGTTGTTTTTAAACTGCATATAAAACGTGTTATGCTATTAAATAAGATCTTCAAACTGGCTCTACTTCTTGGAAAATACCCCTTCTCTATTCTTATCCAAAAGTTTATTTCTGTATGTGTTTATTATAAGGTCAAAAGCTATTTTGGTCTTAAAATTATACTTTTTTAAAATATTTTTATTTATTGAGGTATAATTACAGATTTATTTCGTCTAAGTGTGGGAACCCTCAATGTTTACCTCCTGCAAAACGTCATTTTTAACTTGAAGTTTCTGAGATTATGGCACGTACTGCTCCATGTTGTTGCATGTAATAGATCACATCACACATTGCACATAGAGGTTGCCAATTCTTGGCCCTGGGACCAGCACCCCTTTAAAACACTAACTCCTGTTCCCTGATTTTGCAAACACCTTGCTTAAGATTTTTCTTTTATGAGTTTACCTCTGGGCTAGCAGCAGAGGTAAGAGAAAGGAAAGAGACACTTGTTGAAATGTAACCATAACTTTTACTGGAATTTAAAACACGTTGGTCATCATTACTGGAATTCCAGGGCCATAAACTCGTTGTCTTTTTTTTTCTACATTATTTTGCAAAATGTGATAAATGTTGGTAAATACAGACTGGTAATAAGTATTTTGATAGAATTGTTATGTAGGGAGGGCTATTTTAAGTTATTACAGAACATATTCTATTTATAAATGATATAAGCAGAAAGAAATGATTTCCAGATAAACAAGACGTACGTACATGTTTTGAAGCATTAGAACATTGCATACACACTTAGACATCACATTTTTTTAAAAGCAAAATAGCAGAGTAATTTTTCACATACCTTTGGAGCCATTCATAGCCCATTCAGAACTGAATTAGTAACTGGAAATCATGTTTATTTTAAGGTGATATTTAAGGTCATTTAAGGTATAAAGTAGGTCAACATTTAAGTATCCACAGAATAAAGCATTAAGGAAATCTGTTTTAGGATGTCTTCTCAGTAAGTGTAACTTTTACTTTCGAACAAGAGGAACTGAGAAAAGGATCATTTGCCTAAAAAGCAAATGATTCATTTGTACTAAGTGAATTAATTGTCTAAAGCTCATAATGGCCAAAGTGGGGTGGGGAGGTGCTGGAATATTGCTGGCTCATTGTGATTTACCAGGAGGGGGAAATCCTGTAAATGCAAATTTCTAAAATCCTGGCTTAAAGTCCTTTGGTTTCCTGTTTAATAGGGGCACCATTAGAATATAAGCTATTCCCTTCTTCCTGGAATCTTAACTTTTCAGTAGTCAAAATGCAGATGATTGATAATCTCATTTTTTTCAAACATAAATAGCTCTGGTTTGTAGTTGAGCACACACAGCAAGCTGGGCACGTCCAACGTCCACCTGATAACAGCAAAGAGCTCTGTTACATGTTTTTACGTTTGTGTTTAAACCGTTCTGTAACTATCTCCCCCCACCCCCCCACTTCAGACGCACGGAGCACACAGAGCTCTATATTCTATATCCAGTTAGTGAACTTGTGGAATGTAACAGCCAGCAGCTTTGGGTCTCAATTATGGACTTACTCTTCTACTAAACTTCAAGAATATTGAAGATACACAATGGAAAGGTCATATGCACGCAGTTCATTAACATTTTAAGATCTAGGAAGTTAGTCCCAGAGTAGAGAGAATAATTCTCGATTTCGTGAATGAAAACAGAGAGCATGGAAATTGTATGATAGCTAAAGTCTGAAGATCTTTTAAAATGAAAGGCACTCCCATTTTGATGTCTATAATAGCGAATTTATTTTAATGGTTGAAACATAATTTTCAACTCCCTGTATGGAAGATTGCAATTTGTGTGAGGGGGCAAGCTCAGCCAAATGCGAGTGAATATGTCCCTTTAATTGGGTAATTGCTAACTTTTCTCAACTTGTTTTCAAACGATTGTTATGGAGCACTCAGTTTCCACTAATTGCAAAATTGCTGCTTAATTGAAGGACTCTCAGCCATCTAGAGCAGCCATTCATCCACTGGCAGGCTCTGTAATCTCAAACTGTGAATTGCATTTTAAAAAGGAATGGAGCAGAGAATTCAGGGGAATTCTAGGTTTAAATGCTGGATGTTCAGTGGAGGAAGAAATCATTTGAACAAGAATCACATTAAGTTGCGTTGTGATAAATTTTCTTTACTAGGATGAATAACATACCCAGATGGGCTTCAAAAGTGAATGAGCAAACTTATTGGTTACCCTCTGCATCCATTTACTCTGTTTAGCATGGAGTAATGTTAAGCAATAAATGATGTTGGCAAATGAAATCCGTATGTCATTTGTATATGGGATTTAACCCTAGACACAGAAAAAAGCTTTGGTATTTTTAAGCTCAGGCATGTGTGTCCTCAAAGTCCCCTTAAACTTCCACTGAAGGCATAGAATTGTTTAGTCCTAAATAATTTTATACTTAAACACATCTCTGGCTTTCCAGAACACTTAGACTAAAGCGTTAGAATAAGTCATAGACCCAGTTATTAAATATATGGAATCATTCTTGATGGCAGACATGAAACAATGAAGCTCACTAATATATTGATTTTGAAAAACTTTTGGGGGGTAAGGGAGTGGTAAATGGGTGTGTTCCCTAAGTGGAACAGAAAGGTATTCTGTTTCTGTAGAAAAACGAGAGAATGTGGTCAGATAAGAAGTATGGAAGCTTTCATTTAACTGCAGATACTCAAATTCAAGTTCAGACTCTGGGACACTTAGGTTCTTGGTGAAACAAATCTGACCAGATATGCTGGATGCTAAGAAGTGGTTCGTTGCCTTGATTCTCATTTGTACATGGTCTGAAGCTTGAGGATGGGTTCCTTTAAATGAATTGGGGGAGGGGCGGGGGCGGGACCAGGAGAGTGACAAGGGGGAAGCAGAGTAAATTTACAAGCTTCAGTGACAGCCATAATATAGCAAAAGTTTATTTCCGAAGATCCCAGAGAGTAAAGAACATTATGCAGTTTTCCCCAAAAGTTCACTTGAAAGAACTTTTCACTGGTTGTCATGGTAGTAATGTCCTGATTTTGAAAGCTCCCAGAACCTAGTAGCTCTTAAATGTGCTTTCATCTTGATTCCTTTGGTCTGACTGAAGCTTTATGACCACCTTCTGTGTTTTTGACATGCCTCTGCATACTTAGAGGGAGGTGGGTGGGCAAAGGAAGATGCCTTAATTCTAAGACAATATAATTAGGAAATGTAAAATTATATGGTAAGAAATCACTTAACTTCAAACTGGCTTATTAAAATAAAACTAGAAGACAGCCTGTCATTTAATTACAACCAGTGTGTGTAAAATTAAGATTTATACAATGGAAATTCAAAAAAAAAAAAAAAAGCGGCATTTTCAAGAAATGTAAGCAACTCATCAAAAGTTGAAGTAATAGTGCCACCTAGAGAACAAAATCACCAGCTTTACCAAGCCAAATGGTTCATTTGCCATATGAGCCCTTTCTTTTCAGGCTATACTTTTAAGGCTACAGTTACTAGGATTTGCTTGCTACCCTATTCAGATTTGGTGAGTGTGGGGGCGGGAGGGCGTAGAGGTTTGTTTATGCCTTTGGGATTGTAGATGAGATTTTAAAACTGGCAGATCCTCAACTCACTGCATACACTAAGTCATTTTAGCATTTTAATATAGTAGCCAAATGTAGATTAGCCTGCCAGGAATAAAGGCTGGCTTTCTTTCTTTTTTTGTTTTTTTTAACATTTATTATTTTCAGTAATATGTATTGAAGCATTGGGTACAAAGGGTCTGATTTTATTCACTCGCTACAGGCAATTCATTACACTTTCTGAGATACAATAACACCAAATAAATTGAGTAGAGAGACCTGAAGAATGTCTTTGATCTGAGATCCAATTTTAACTTTAATGATTTGAGGAGAATTAAGAATAAAATATAGGGTCATATATGTAGCAAGACTTTAAACACCAAAAAAAGTAAGGGGATAAATAGACAAGGAGAAGGAAATTATAAGAGCTGCCGCAGCCTTAGAATAGATAAAGAGAGACATCTGAGCCGGCACCAAAAGATAGTAGTGGAGCCAGGAACCAATAATTGCAAATTAGCTTAAAATTCTTTGATGACAAAAATCTGTGTTTAACTCATTTTTGCATGCTCCCACAATAGCATCCAAAACAGTGCTGGTAGCAGAGGAGGCACTTGGACAAATACTGTTGAATGGACAAGTAGATTGATTAATAGTTGCTTCAGAGTCTGACTAGCAATGTAGACAATGAAGAAATCTCATTATTGCAGAAAAATGCTTGTTTTGCTGGCAGAGGAGCAGAAGTTGGAAGAAAGTGTAGTGCTACCAGTTGTTGATGTCCTTTAGTTGGCTTAGTTCTGAAATTTCTTATGCACAATTCTTTTATAAAGTTAATCACGTTTGGAACATGGGAAGTTTAGAGTTGATGTACGCAGTAGCAACTGTAAACTTGCTGGTGGATTTTCGTTTAAAATGTTTTCAAAGTTGTGGATGTCAGTTATTGTGCTTCAGGGAATGGAAAACTGTGTGTGTGTATTTTTTAACAGTATATGTTAAGTTAGTGCCAGTTTTTTCCAGTAAGCAGATCACCAAAGAAAGTCATTATATTGTCTGTATTTTGTGTCATGCATGGGAACAATCAGGTGTGGAAAAGTTTCAGGAAAAAAATACTAAAAAACAAGAGACAGAGAAAAGGAGGAAAAAGGAAACTCATTGAGTACAATTTTTGCCACATGAGATTGAATCTAATCAGTCTTGGGTTTGGAGTGGCTAGCATCAGCTTTGACTGCATTTTCTGTTCTTTCTGCCTTCCTGTGTTTTTGAAAACTGAAACTATGCCCAAATTGAAAGAAGTTTCTCCGTCTTCTCACATGGTTGTTTATTTCTTGAATTATGGGGAGTGTTTTTAAACACAGATAAATTTCTTTTACATCATACAGAATCTGAAGGTCAAGCAGTTTGCTTCAGGCCGCTGGAAGGGATGCTGGGCCGAGTCCCAGGCCTCACTCCTAGACCAAACTGTCAAAGGTGCTGGCTTACTACGTGACACTGGGAAAGTACATCCAGCATTAACATGTTGGCTGATAATATATCTAAAGGCACAGATGATATGGTTATCATATTGAAACCTAAAGCCAGGAGACATTCTGTTGAATCATAGAATCTGGATCATTTACATTTACTTAGATGTAAAATAGTATGATTCAGTTAAAATCAATTGTATAAATGCAGGAGAGAGTAGGGAATTGGGAAAAGGTTTCGGGGGATGACTTACCAGACTATAGAAAGGAAACCTAGATGTTTTAAATCATCACAGGACCAGTGTGAGCCAGTGGTGTGACTACGGGCAGTGAACGTAGCTACTGTAATTTTGGTCTGCACTAGGAGAAGCGTAACACTCAAATGGGGAAGCTGATAATTCTCCTTCACTTTTTAGAGAGACTATATATAGGATATTATCTTCAAGGAACTGAAATTGCTCTCATCTATTGAGATCATGGTGACACAGATACACAGGGCATTTGAAATCATTGCATGTGAGGAATGGTTGAGGGAATTTGGAATGGGTGGCTGGGGACAGAAAAACTTAGGCCCGAATGGCAAATGGTTTTTTGTCTCTCTAGCAACTCCCATCACATGATTCTGTCTACGTGGAATGCTGGCTTAAGAAGAATTCTGAAGCTGTCCAGGCTCAAAAGAGAAAGAATGTTCTGACTACTAATGCCCACCATGGCTGAGGGGTTTGCGGCAGCATGTGTGATAATGTTTTTGACATCCTTATTTACAGGACAGTCTTCGCATGTGGAGGAGGGAGTAGGTTTGTTTTGTGTCACCCCAGAGAGCAGATCTAGGACCAGTGATATAAATGTAGGTAACTGTACATAGTGTCTAGAAGTATTTTAAGTTCCATTTAATTTTAGCAAATATTGAATGCTTACTGCATACAAAGCACTTCATGGGGGGGTGGATTTATAATCTAACAAAAAAAGAGGCCTTCTTAGGATATGGTCCATTCCTGTTATAGATGTTTAAGCAGAGGTTGCAAACCGTTTAGAAAGGATGCATGCTAATGTGGGAGGTTGGAGTTAGGTATATGGGATCTGAAGTACCTTTGTACTCCTAAGTTTTTCATATACATTGATCATATCATAAAGTGTACTCCCTATTTTTAGTTAACATACAATCCTAATAATGACAATTACATATCTTTGTTTTCTAATCCTCTACCTTTGCAGCTTTGTGAATTGAGTATCAGAAATGCTTCCCATTTTTTTTTGCAAAAAACTTTACTTTTTCCATGCTTTCATATGGATTCCCAAAAGTAGTTTTTTTTCCCTTTGGATCAGACTAAGCAGAATGTTTCTAAAAAGAGGCCTGATCACATTCAGATGCCCAAATTGCTTAAGAAATTAACTTTTGACATTAGATTTTCTAGAGAGTTCAGCGGCTGAACTAAAAAAACCTTCTCAACATTCACCTTCCCCTTCTGGGAACCATGAGATCTTCAGATATGACAGTTTGTTCCAGAGTTTCTCTTTTTAAATATAAAATGTCAAAGAAATGGACCCCTTCCCCAACCCATCAGGTTTCAACATAAATTTCTTTTTTATAACTTATTTTGCTCTTGGGTAGGATAGTTGGAAATTAACATGGATGTGTTATCAAAATGCAAGTCTAGACTATGGGGTGCACAACCCACTCCAGTACTCATGAATATTTATTCTTTACGATCCATCTCTCAGACTGCTTTCAAGTATTCATATTGTCAGTGTATCAAACAGTTTACTTTTTTTTTTTTAAGATTTTATTTATTTATTTGTCAGAGACAGCAAGAGAGGGAACACAAGCAGGGGGAGTGGGAGAGGGAGAAGCAGGTGTCCCGCTGAGCGGGAGCCCGATGCGGGGCTCAATCCCAGGACCCTGGGATCATTACCTGAAGCGAAGGCAGAGGCTTAACGACTGAGCCGACCTGAGGCGAAGGCAGACGCTCAACGACTGAGCCATCCAGGCGCCCCTCAAACAGTTTACTATTTACATCCCCTTTAGAACATCACATATTTTATGGTTTATGTTTTCTCCTGTTTCAAAGCTTTTCTTTTAAAAAAGTAAAAGCGTTATACACCGGGGATGATTATTTTACTCATTAATGCACAAAGCATTAATTGAGTGCCCAGGGGGTGCCAGGCACTGGGCTACATGGGGTTTCTTTTCCCTGTATCGATCCATCCATCTTTAGGTGCTACCTGTTAGGGAACTCCACTGATTTTTCCATATAAGGCTTCCATTACCTTTTCATATACTCACTTCAAAAGAGGCTTGGTCTTTAGAAAGAAAAAAATCTGTTGAGCAAATTCTCTGACTTCCTATCCATACTGTATTTTCAGCGATGGTCTATAACATTTTAAAATAACTTATTTCTCTTTTAAGAGTTGATCTTTCTTATCCCTTGATTTTCAGATGTCATTTTGTATTCAGATAAAGACAAAAATGCTTGTTAGAATTTTGTCTTAAACATTTTGCTGCTAGAAGATATTTCACGAGGAGCTCTTTGTACTGGATGCTGGTAGAAGCCATAGTAGAACTTCTGAACCAGAGATGCTGGTTCATATCCACTGACTTGATGATGGATTTTTTTTCCTTACATACGAGGACATGTTTGGGCCTCTTAGTATTCAGGAATGTGTCTTTCATTTGACAGTGTTTATAAATGCTGTATGTATATAAATTTAAATTGTGAGGATGCTTCCATTTCCTGGAAGCTGCTTTCATGATTATGCTGAGTAAGGAAAAGATGGAAAAATCAGTTTAGTGAATACTATCTTGCCTTTAAAGATTAGTAACATGTTTAAATTTAGTAATGTATGTCTTTAGAGTTTACTAAAAACCTCTTTTCAATCCATAGGATCTCCTTTTATGGTGAAGTCAGGAGGTGTTTTTGCTCAAACGTGTGGTAGAAGTAAGAATCCATATGTGATGTTCATGGGTCATGTAAATATGCCAATATAATAACTACGAGCAGTTTGGCACCATCAACTCAGAAAGGAATGTTTAACCTCTTGATATATAACAAGGAAGCAAATTTTCATGTAGTTCTGTGAATTTCAGAAAAATCAGGAAGTTGATCAAGAAGGGGTAATAGGTCCCACTTTCCTTCTCATACACCATACTTGCCGCCATGCTCCCAGCCTTCGTTTACACTCCTGAGCAGGGCAGCTAGAATAAGCAGCGAATAAATAGTGTCAGAGAACACTCCATGCTTTGCGTTTTGAGACAAACTCAGAGAGATAGACACGTGTCCACTAACCTCAAAACTAGTGGTATGAATATAAATAAATAAGTAAATTGTAGGGCTGTTTTTTTTTTCCCTCTAACAAAATCATATACGGAACCTGAGTATGTAAAACAAGAATAAGCAGTGCTGTTCTAGTCAAACTACAGGTGGGAACATCAGTGTCCTTCCTGCCCCTTTGGCCTTGATCAGTTTTGTCACTTGCAAGAGGCCCCTTGACACCCTGCTCTGCAAAACCCAGATGGAAAATTATTTTCTAGATAAAAGTCAACAAGTACAAATCCCAGAGTCCTAAATCTTCCTTCCTTTTTCATGAAAATGACTGTCCTCCTGCCCATTCCTTGGCCGTTCTCTTGCACTGAGAGTTGTGTTCATCTGCTTGTTCAGAGTATTCACAAATGGAACTTGATAAAGGAGATACTTCTACATGAAATTTTTCCCATTGCATAGTTTTTAGAAATAATCATGATGAAGTCCCAGTAGTTCATTTTTGCCCTTGCTTCCCTTGCCTTTGGCGATGTTTCTAGGAAGAAGTTGCTGTGGCTGAGGTTGAAGAGGTTGCTGCCTGTGTTCTCCTTTAGGATTTTGATGGACTCCTGTCTCACATTTAGGTCTTTCAACCATTTGGAGTCTATTTTTGTGTGTGGTGTAAGGAAATGGTCCAGTTTCATTCTTCTGCATGTGGCTGTCCAATTTTCCCAACACCATTTGTTGAAGAGACTGTCTTTTTTCCATTGGACATTCTTTCCTGCTTTGTCGAAGATTAGTTGACCATAGAGTTGAGGGTCCATTTCTGGGCTCTCTATTCTGTTCCATTGATCTATGTGTCTGTTTTTGTGCCAGTACCATACTGTCTTGATGATGACAGCTTTTAAATAGAGCTGGAAGTCCGGAGTTGTGATGCCGCCAGCTTTGCTTTTCTTTTTCAGCATTCCTCTGGCTATTCGGGGTCTTTTCTGATTCCATACAAATTTTAGGATTATTTGTTCCATTTCTTTCAAAAAAGTGAATGGTATTTTGATAGGATTGCACTGAATGTGTAGATTGCTCTAGGTAGCACTGACATCTTCACAATATTTGTTCTTCCAATCCATGAGCATGGAACGTTTTTCCATTTCTTTCTGTCTTCCTCAATTTCTTTCATGAGTATTTTATAGTTTTTTGAGTACAGATTCTTTGCCTCTTTGGTTAGATTTATTCCTAGGTATCTTACCATTTTGGGTGCAATTGTAAATGGGATTGACTCCTTAATTTCTCTTTCTTCTGTCTTGTTGTTGGTGTATAGAAATGCCACTGATTTCTGTGCATTGATTTTATATCCTGCCACTTTACTGGATTCCTGTATGAGTTCTAGCAGTTTTGGGGTGGAGTCTTTTGGGTTTTCCACATAAAGTATCATATCATCTGCAAAGAGTGAGAGTTTGACTTATTCTTTGCTGATTCGGATGCCTTTTATTTCTTTTTGTTGTCTGATTGCTGTGGCTAGGACTTCTAATACTATGTTGAATAGCAGTGGTGATAGTGGACATCCCTGCCGCGTTCCTGACCTTAGGGGGAAAGCTCTTAGTTTTTCCCCATTGAGAATGATACTCGCTGTGGGTTTTTCATAGATGGCTTTTATGATATTGAGGTATGTACCCTCTATCCCTATACTCTGAAGAGTTTTGATCAAGAAAGGATGCTGTACTTTGTCAAATGCTTTTTCTGCATCTATTGAGAGGATCATATGGTTCTTGTTCTTTCTTTTATTAATGTATTGTGTCACATTGATTGATTTGTGGATGTTGAACCAACCTTGCAGCCCAAGGATAAATCCCACTTGGTTGTGGTGAATAATCCTCTTCATGTACTGTTGGATCCTATTGGCTAGTATTTTGGTGAGAATTTTTGCATCCATGTTCATCAAGGTTATTGGTCTGTAATTCTCCTTTTTGATGGGGTCTTTGTCTGGTTTGGGGATCAAGTAATGGTGGCCTCATAAAACGAGTTTGGAAGTTTTCCTTCTATTTCTATTTTTTGGAACAGTTTCAAAAGAATAGTATTAATTCTTTAAATGTTTGGTAGAATTCCCCTGGGAAGCCATCTGGCCCTGGACTCTTGTTTGTTGGGAGATTTTTGATGACTGCTTCAATTTCCTTAGTGGTTATAGGTCTGTTCAGGTTTTCTATTTCTTCCTGGTTCAGTTTTGGTAGTTGATACATCTCTAGGAATGCATCCATTTCTTCCAGGTTATCTAATTTGCTGGCATATAGTTGCTCATAATATGTGCTTATAATTGTTTGTATTTCTTTGGTGTTGGTTGTGATTTCTCCTCTTTCATTCATGATTTTACTTATTTGGGTCCTTTCTCTTTTCTTTTTGATAAGTCTGGCCAGGGGTTTATCAATCTTGTTAATTCTTTCAAAGAACCAGCTCCTAGTTTTGTTGATCTGTTCTACTGTTCTTTTGGTCTCTATTTCATTGATTTCTGCTCTGATCTTTATTATTTCTCTTCTCCTGCTGGGTTTAGGCTTTATTTGCTGTTCTTTCTCCAGCTCCTTTAGGTATAGGGTTAAGTTGTGTATTTGAGACCATTCTTGTTTCTTGAGAAAGGCTTGTATTGCTATATACTTTCCTCTTAGGACTGCCTTTGCTGCATCCCAAAGATTTTGAACAGTTGTGTTTTCATTTTCATTGGTTTCCATGAATTTTTTAAATTCTTCTTTAATTTCCTGGTTGACCCATTCATTCTTTAGTAGGATGCTCTTTAGCCTCCATGTATTTGAGTTCTTTCTGACTTTCCTCTTGTGATTGAGTTCTAGTTTCAAAGCACTGTAGTCTGAAAATATGCAGGGAATGATCCAGTCAATGAAACCAAAAAACAACCGATAGAATGGGAGAAGATATTTGCAAATGACATATCAGATAAAGGGCTAGTATCCAAAATCTATAAAGAACTTATCAAACTCAACACCCAAAGAACTAATGATCCAATCAAGAAATGGGCAGAAGATATGAACAGACATTTTTCCAAAGAAGACATCCAAATGGCCAACAGACACATGAAAAAGTGTTCAACATCACTCGGCATCAGGGAAATCCAAATCAAAACCTCAATGAGATACTACCTCACACCAGTCAGAATGGCTAAAATTAACAAGTCAGGAAACAACAGATGTTGGTGAGGATGCGGAGAAAGGGGAACCCTCCTACACTGTTGGTGGGAATGCAAGCTGGTGCAGCTACCCTGGAAAACAGTATGGAGGTTCCTCAAAAAGTTGAAAATAGAGCTACCATACGATCCAGCAATTGCACTACTGGGTATTTACCCCAAAGATACAAATGTAGGGATCCGAAGGGGTACATGCACCCCGATGTTTATAGCAGCAATGTCCACAATAGCCAAACTATGGAAAGAGCCAAGATGTCCATCAACAGATGAATGGATAAAGAAGATGTGGTATATATCTACAATGGAATATTATGTAGCCATCAAAAGGAATGAAATCTTGCCATTTGCAATGATGTGGTTGGAACTGGAGGGTATTATGCTGAGCAAAATAAGTCAATCAGAGAAAGGCATGTATCATATGATCTCACTGATATGAGGAATTCTTAATCTCAGGAAACAAACTGAGGGTTGCTGGAGTGGTGGGGGGTGGGAGGGATGGGGTGGCTGGGTGATAGACATTGGGGAGGATATGTGCTATGGTGAGCGCTGTGAATTGTGTAAGACTGTTGAATCACAGACCTGTACCTCTGAAACAAATAATACATTATTTGGTAAAAAAAAAAAAAAGAAGAAGAAGGTAGCAGGAAGGGAAAAACGAAGGGGGGTGAATTGGAGGGGGAGATGAACCATGAGAGACTATGGACTCTGAGAAACAAACTGAGGGTTCTAGAGGGGAGGATGGTGGGGGGATGGGTTAGCCTGGTGGTGGGTATTATAGAGGGCACGTACTGAATGGAGCACTGGGTGTTATACACAAACAATGAATCATGGAACACTAATCAAAAACAAATGATGTATGGTGATTAACATCACATAATAAAATAAAAAAAAAGAAATAATTGTAGGTGTGTAACAGTTGAGAAGCAAGGAGGGATGACCTTAACGTAAAGATTTTATTAACCATTAAAATGTATCATCATTAACAAAATTTATTTTAAACTGCTTTTCCTAAAATATCAGTATATTCCTCTGGTTTTCACATTCCTGAGAATGACTTTCTTAAAAGTTGTAAGGCTTTATTATTCCAGAGCCTCTGATTGTCCTTCAGAGTCGGTCTCATGTAAAAATCTCGGGGAACTCTCACCATCGCTATTCTAAGCACTATTAAAGGATGTGAAAACTTGCCCTAATGCAGTAAGCATTGATACTGGAACCAAAATTCAGTTGGTTTGTCATCACTAACATTCCTACATGATTTTCTTGGCTAACATCATATGTAGACAAGGCTGCACATTTCAATAGTAATCTTGTCCAAAATCTTGTTTCATATTTTGAAAATGCATTCTCATGTCTCATTCCATTTGATCCTACAAATAACCCTTTGAAAAAGATGGAGTGGACATTATTCCCACATAACAGATGAGGAAACTGAAGCTCAGAGTAGCTAAATAACTTGATCTAAGACACATTGCTATAGAACCAGAGCAAGGATTACAACTCAGTGACTTCTAACCTAGCCCTCTTGCCATCGCTGACTGTCCACAACCATAACCTACAGTATTCAGGTAAGAAACCATATTTCACCATTGGAACATTAATGGGAATCTGGCATAGGTGTAGGCCAGTATTGTCACCCTGGCCTAGTGTCCACTCTCTAGAGCAGAGATTGGCAACCTCTCTGTGCCAAGGAGGAAAATGATGATGGGAAGATTTAAAAAATGTTTATTTTAAAGGGCTTTTAAATTTATCCCCCCCCCCCTTTTTTTTAAGGAAAAAAAACTCTTGAAGAGAGAGGAACAGAATATATGATTTTTTGATGTCTTGTTCCTTGAGCTTCTTTGTTAAAATTTTACTTAAAGCTGAGGATCCTGGTAAGTGAACCATTGGAGACCATAACAGAGCAGAGTTCCCCAACATGGTGATCATCAGAATTACCTTTGAAACTGTAAAAAAATGCAAATAGCAGGTGCTAGTCCTTGAGATTTGAGATTTGTATGTTTGGGACAGAGCCTGGACATATATTATGTTTAGAAACTTCCACAGGTGGTTCAGATATGCAGGAAAGTTTAAGAATTGCTGAATGAAAAGCCAAATAAATTGAATATCCTGTGATTTAGAGAGACTTGTCATTTACTTCATTGTTCAAATACGTGGATTAGTGCATGGTTAGAAGGGATTTGCGGCCTTATAAATAATCAGAAGTCCAGAGGCTTTGAGATAGTAGGCCTATTGAAGATATTTTCTGACTTCAAAGATACTTCCTCAGAAACTTCCTTGAGAGCAGAAGACCTGGGACAATATTCCCCAACCCAATGATCAAGTTGGATTCTAGGTCCACCACGTACTAGAAGTGTGACCTTGGGCATATCACTTAAACTCTCTGTGCCTCAGCCTCTTGACAGGGTAGTAGTAGGGATTAAATGTGTTAATACTAGCAAAGTGCTTAGAACAGTGCTTGGCATAGTAAGGGCTAAATGAATTTCAGTCACTCTTGTTGCTGTTGGCACTTTCCAGCCCTAAATAGCACCATTTGTGACTTATTACCAAGACAATTAAAAACTTTATTAACACGCTTCCTGCCTAAATTTGCTCCACTTTATACCAAAGTTGACAAGACGGAGGCTCTGTTTTGCTGTAATCTTTGGAGTCTAATTTGTTTATTAATTACTTTCTTCCCCCTTCATCCATCTAAATCCTAGTCATTCTTCAAGACCCAGCTGGAGTGATGGAGTTGGATTCCAGGTCCGCCACTTACTAGACTATGATGTTGGGCAAGTTGCCTAAATTCTCCATGGCTTGAGTAATGTTGAGGGAAATACTTTCCCCTCATCCTGTGATTCCATAAGGGCACCTGCTTCCTAAAATGCACAAGAGAAGGGTTAGGTCAGAGGAGCATTCTGGGTCTTCTCTCATCCCCATTACTTGCTCCTCTCTGTGAGAAGTGGTGATTAAGCTGATTGGTGGGACCTTACCAAACCTGTCCTCTCCTGGAGTGTATACACTATGTAAATCAAAGCAACGGACTGCTGGTGCTGAGATTGAGCCCACCGCTCTCTTGCTCTGTGGGACCACCACGTCCAAATGTGTAGGTTCTTGGCATTCTAGCCATGATGCAATAAGCAGTAAATGCAGGGCTGGCTTCTTCAGGCCAACACCTATGCCCACAATGTTTTCTAATCCAGCTTTGCTGACATGAGGCTGACTCTGTATTTTGATTTCTTCTTGGCAGTGTGTTCCTATTCTGTTCTCAATTCAGATCCCAAAGAGAGGAGGTATGGCTACCCCAAATATGTACTACTAAGTAGGAAGTAAAGAAATGGTAATTTTTTTCAAAGTTGAATGAGTTAGGGTCCTTGTCCCAAAACAGCTGTCTTACAAGTTAGCTTTTATCCCCCCCATGTATTTTAGTCTTTTTTAAGTTTTTATTTTAATTCCAATTAGTTAACATACAGTGTTATATACGGTTGTAGGTGTACAATACAGTAATTCAACAGCCATGTATTTTAGTCTTAATTCTGCAGTTAAAATTGTAAACCCTTTGAAAGCCTAGGTGTCGTACACTGCATAGTAGGTGGTGACAGGGCACTTGCTCAATAAGTCAACATTTCCCTCCCGCATGGGAAAGACTTCGGCATTGTCATGATCAGCTAGGAAAGCACTGTGAATGGCAAATCATTTCTAGGTACGTGGCCATAAATGAGTCTGGATTTCCAGCTTACATGCCCCAGAAGCTCACCAACATTGAACTCTTTATGGGCATTTTTCTTGCTTTATGGCTTGTAGGTGCTAAGAGGTTAAACAGATCAGATAACGTAATCTTTAGCTCTACAGAATATGATTTATACTGAACAAAAACCTAGGTCAACAGCCTTCTCTTCTCTGTCACCCCTCCTCCCTTTCATTCCCTCTTTTGGGACTGCTCCCGGGCACATGCAAATGACAGCATGTTTTACAGTGAGCGATAGTTGTTGATTTAATCTGTGTCAAACCTGTTCCCCATCCCCCCTCTCTAACGGTGAGGCTCCCAAAGGCAGGGATTCTGCCTCATTCATCTTGGTGTCCCTGGCATCTGTGCTCAGAGATTGTTAAAGAGCAAATGTTAGGAGAAGGCTAAGTCCTAGTCCTCCTAAGCTGTGGGTTTGATGTGTTGACCCCAATAAAAGGCTTTCACAGATAACCCAGACACAGAAGGATGGATGACCTTTGTGTCTCTGAAAGGAGAAAAGGCAGAAATGGAGCTTTAAAAATATTTGTGAGATTTTTTTCCTCATGGAATACTCATGGTCTACCACTGAGTTTCTTCACATGAGAGAAGGACAGAAACACAGCTGGTTACGACCTTCCACTTCAATGATACGACCAGAGCTCTGCTGATAAAACATGAGCTTGAATCCCTGACTCTGATGTATACCTTGGAGGTGTCCCCTCATTGTCCCTGTGTTCCCATGAACATTTTTTTAAGAACTGTTTTTGATTTGTGAACCTCTAATTGATTAACTGTGTAAAATTGACCATTTGGGGTAACGCTGAAACACTTCCTTGAAAGCTGCCGGCAGCTGGGAGTGCACCCACCTCTGTAGGTCTCAGATTTTCTTGTTATACTTAAAAGTCAGTGACAATTTCAGGAAACAACAGATGTTGGTGAGGATGTGGAGAAAGGGGGACCCTTTTACACTGTTGGTGGGAATGCAAGCTGGTGCAGCCACTCTGGAAAACAGATGGAGATTCCTCAAAAAGTTGAACATAGAGCTACCCTACGACCCAGCAATTGCACTACTGGGTATTTACCCCAAAGATACAAATGTAGGGATCCGAAGGGGTACGTGCACCCCAATGTTTATAGCAGCAATGTCCACAATAGCCAAACTGTGGAAAGAGCCAAGATGTCCATCAATAGATGAATGGATAAAGAAGATGTGGTATATATATACAATGGAATATTATGCAGCCATCAAAAAAATGAAATCTTGCCATTTGCAATGACATGGAAGGAACTAGAGGGTATTATGCTAAGTGAAATAAGTCAATTAGAGAAAGACAATTATATGATCTCACTGATATGTGGAATTTAAGAAACAAAACAGAGCATCATAGGGGAAGAGAGGAAAAAATAAAACAAGACAAAACTAGAGAGGGAGACAAACCATAACAGACTCTTTTTTTTTTTTCTTAAGATTTTATTTATTTATTTGACAGAGAAAGAGCACAAGTAGGCAGAGCGGCAAGCAGAGGGAGGGGGAGAAGCAGGGTCTCCGCCGAGCAGGGAGCCCAATGCGGGGCTCGATCCCAGGACCCCGGGATCATGACCTGAGCCGAAGGCAGCTGCTTAACTGACTGAGCCACCCAGGCGCCCCCATAAGACTCTTAATCATAGGAAACAAACTGAGGGTTGCTGGAGGGGAGTGAGGTGGGGGGCTGGGGTAACTGGATGATAGACATTAAGGAGGGCATGTAATGTAACGAACACTGTGTATTATATAAGACTGATGAATCACTGACCTCTATCTCTGAAACCAATAATACATTATATGTTAATTAATTGCATTTAAATTAAAAAATGGAAAAAATATCACTGCCTTTAAAAAAAAAAGTCAGTGACAATTTAAACTCAGGATTCAGTCACTTGAAGACTTCATTAAGAGTTACCCAGTCAAGGGGTACCTGGCTGGCTCAGTCAGTAGAGCATTTGACTCTTGATCTTGGGGATGTGAGTTCAAGCCCTACGTTGGGCATAGAGCTTACTTAAAAAAAAAAAAATAAGAGTTACCAAGTTGATTATTCCCACTTTACGTGAAGCAGCCTTGAAAATTATTTTCCTTAAACCAGTACATCTAAACTCTAAGTTTTGTTTTTTTTGTTTTTTTTTTAAGATTATTTATTTATTTATTTGACAGAGAGAGACACAGCGAGAGAGGGAACACAAGCAGGGGGAGTGGGAGAGGGAGAAGCAGGCTTCCTGCCAAGCAGGGAGCCCGATGCGGGGCTCGATCCCAGGTCCTTGGGATCATGAAGTGAGCTGAAGGCAGACGCTCAATGACTGAGCCACCCAGGTGCCCCTAAACTCTTAAGTTTTTCATAAATAAATGAATCATTAAAATGTATGTAATGCTTTCTTAATCAGCGATAGTTTACCACTCATAAGCAAGAAGAGACTCTGACTTGAAATACTATAGGTTAGAAAGCCCCCTAGAGAAATTTCTGTAAGGAAGCATGGTCTGCTGTGAGACCACGTTTCTGGAGGTGGAGGTGAGGACATTGTATTTGACCCAAAGAGGGATTGGAATTTCTCAGAATGGCCTAAAGTCAAGATTCATTTCATTAAGAGGTGATCCCAGAATTTGCTGCACCATTTGGACTACTTAAGACCCAGCTGGAACCCGGCACCTTGCACAGGGCCTTCTTTAATCAAAATAGAAAGGCATTCTTTGCTTTCTTTTTCTGAGTTCCATCCATACAGCCTTCTGGCTTCTTCCCAGGCGGCTAGGTAGCAGTACCAAGTAGAGCACCTCCAGTGAACTTCCTCCTGTAGTTATTTCCTGCCTCTGGGAATGTTGCACTTCAGGAGGGTGTGGAAAGCCACCCCTGGATTTTTCTGATTAGGTTAATATCGTGGTGCAGCCTTGACCATCCGTTTAATGGGAGCTCTGCTTTCCAGATGACAGTACATACGGAGTTGAGAAGGTTTTTTGGTTTTTTGTTTGTTTGTTTTTTGTCTTTTTTGCCTTTTTAAAGCATGGTTTTTCATTCAGTCTCTAAATTTGGGGTAAAAGGTCCCCTAGAGAGTATTTTCAGAAATGTTTGAAGTTTACATCTGATTTTGGAGGAAAGTTGGAGGCCTACCTGTGTGTGACAGGCACCTGTCTCCGACAGCTCTACTGATCACAAGCACCATCATTTTGGATTTGGATTTGGATTTTGGATTTGACATTGATCTTGCATTTGTTATTAAAGTCTGTATCCTTAAAGTTTGCTCCCATATATGTCATGTCTCCCTAATTTCCCTGTTAGGCTTTTGGGATTTCCAGTATATTCATTTGTAGATGACCACATATGGAGTCATTTAACCACATGTCTTCCTCTTCAAGTCTGTTTTTGTCAGCCCACTCTTGTTTTCTGTTGACATTTCAAGATTATTTTGGAGATTTCCTCTCCACTCCCCCACCATCTCAGTGTCTCAGAAACTTTTGGGAATGGGTCTTGTTTCCCTCCTATGTTTGGCTATGATCACCCCTCAGGCTGGTGGTGTGGTTAACAACATTTGTTTGTACAGTTGCCCTTTCCAGTTTATAAAGCCCCTTTCCATGTGTTGATGACCCTTGGCATGATGCTATGAGTCAGGCAAGGTGAGATTTTTTATCCTCCCATCACAGAGCTGAGGCAGCAGGGTCCTTCAGTTGGCTCATCCATGAAGATTCACCTATGAATTTGCCAAATTTGTTGGTTAAAAAATGGCTGATTATGAGCCATTTCATAGGGTCAACTTAAAAACCAGTGGGAAAGGCAGGCCCAGAACTCAGGTCTTCATTCCCCAGTCCCAGGGACTGCCCTCTATACCCAACTGCCCCCATCTTGTACTGGTTTCTTCCAGGAAATGTCCCAGAAATGGAGACTTCTTGATTTTAGTCACTACTGGGACATAACAAAGGAACTGGCATAAATTTCTTGAGTGTCTGTTGTACCAGAGCATTGGTGTCAAAAGTGTCAAAAGTGAAGTCACTGGGTTAAACTTTTTTTAAAAAATTGGTTAGTTTTAATTTAATTTTTTGATAGTTAATTTACTTACATGATTCAAAATCAAACAAGTATTAAAAAGTCTGCATTGAGGTGTGTTGCCCGCCTCAGTTTCCCCATCCAGCACATACCATCTGTAGGTGATCATTTGTACTAATCTCATGTGAATCCTTCATAGTGTGTTTTATGAAAACATAAGTAAATATGAATGTGTTATTATTTTCCCCCATTTTTAAAAATTTATTTTAAGGTTCCCTCCATTTGCTTAAGCCATTATTTTTAAGTAATCTCTACTTGCAATGCGGAGCTCAAACTCATGACCCTGAGATCAAGTGTCAGATGCCCTACTGACTAAGCCAGCCAAGCACCCTTATTTTGCCCCATCTTTTAAAAAAAAAATTGTCTTTATTTAAGTAATCTCTACACCCCACGTGGAACGCAAACTCACGACCCCGAGATCAAGTCGCATGCTCTTCTGACTAAGTCAGCCAGGCGCCACTATTTTCCCCCATTTTTTGAACAAAAGGTAATATACTGTTCTTCACCTTGCTTTTATTACTTGCCAATATATTTCAGAGAGCTTTGTATTTCAGTATGTCGGCAGCTAATTGTTCTTTACAGTTGCGTGGATTCTATTATATGTATGCAGTATAGTTTATGTTTTCCTGTAACTAGAAATTGGGCAATCTCTAGTATTTTTGCTATTATATGCCTGTTGCAGTTACTAACATTGGGTATACATCATTTTGTAAATGTGCACCTACCTATATAGGTACATTCTCAGAAGTGGAATTGCTGGGTCAACAGGAAAATTCATTTATAATTTTGATAGATATGCCCCAAGGGCCGTGCAAAGGGCTCGAACACTGGGGCGCCTGGGTGGCTCAGTCGGTTAAGCGTCTGCCTTCAGCTCAGGTCATGATCCTGGGACCCTGGGCTCCAGCCCTGCATTGGGCTCCCTGCTCAGTGGGGAGACTGCTTCTCTCTCTCCCTCTGCCTCTCCACTTGCTCATGCTCTCTCTCTCTCTCAACTGAATAAATAAAGTCTTTACAAAAAAAAAAAAGAAAACAAAGGGCTCGAACCCTTTGTGTTCCCACCGTCAGTGTATGAGAATGGCTGTTTCTTTATAGCCTCAACAACAGACTGTGTGTCCATCTGAAAGATGAGAAATGGAGAGTGAGCTTCTATGTGAGGTCTCTGTCTCTCACCTTGCCCCTAGTTTTCAGTGGGAATATTGCACAGTCCCAGACTTGGTGCAGACACCAATTCCAGTAGAAATACTGCTTCACCATGGCCATGGGCTTATGCCAGCTCTGGTGACACACACGGAATGGACCCAGTTGCCACTTGCAGAAGCTTGCACAATGGACGTTTGAGCATGCACTCACTATTCACCTAACTAGCAATAATAGATGTAAAGACCGCAACAGGGGCGCCTGGATGGCTCGGTCGTTAAAGCGTCTGCCTTCGGCTCTGGTCATGATCCCAGGATCCTGGGATCGAGCCCCGCATCGGGCTCGCTGCTCGGCGGGAAGCCTGCTTCTCCCTCTCCCACTCCCCCTGCTTATGTTCCCTCTCTCGCTGTGTCTCTCTCTGCCAAATAAATAAATAAATAAAATCTTAAAAAATAATATAATAAAGACCACAACAGTGTCTATTGGAACAGAAAAGGACATTGTTCCACCACAACGCGCTGTGCACCAGGCTTTCGATGCTCTTTTTGCAGCTGTTAACCTTATTTTTAGGTACTGCGTTCAGAAGATATATCCCAAATCACAGACCAGGTCTTGCTGAGCTTAGAACTTTCACACCCAAGGGGATGCACTTTTGAGGAACGATTTTGCACTTTCCTGAAGATGTGTAATTGAATAATTAGTACTTTCTAAGATAAATTAAAGCTGGTGGAGTACAGCGTAAACATTGAACGATGACACGGTATTGTTACACTATTCCTTTAGAGTTGCCAGGCAGTCTCCCGCATCGTACAAATAGGGGATCCTGTAAAAACACAAGGTTTATAGCCTAGCTAACATCTCCACATTTCAAAAAGCATATATTCCAGGTCATGTTCACATGGCTCTATCATTCTCATTGGAAAGATTGATTCTTAGTCTTATTTTTCTCTGCAGACAGTGTGCTGTATTTAGGGGCAAAAAAAATCCCTTTAGTTCTTCATAGAAAAGTGTGGTGAAAGGAGCCTGGCAGAATTGTTATTCCATTCAAACAGGCGTTCTTTTTCTTTTCTTTTTTAAAGATTTTATTTATTTATTTGACGGAGAGACACAGCGAGAGAGGGAACACAAGCAGGGGGAGGGGCAGAGGGAGAAGCAGGCTTCTGGTGGAGCAGGGAGCCCGACATGGGGCTCGATCCCAGGACCCTGGGATCATGACCTGAGCCGAAGGCAGACGCTTAACGACTGAGCCACCCAGGCGCCCCAGGCATTCTTTTTCATCGAATTTTTGAGGGGGCCCTTTAAAAGGGAAAGCCACTCCTCTTCCTCTCTGTGGCCTCATGGCACGTGGGGCGTTGCAGTGATGAGTGTATGTGGCTACACAAAAAATAATTCCTGGGCATAAGGGTGGACTGCCAGAAGCTAGCTGACACACCACTGACAAATACACGTTTTCTCTTGTTCGTACCTCTGAAGGCTTTCACAGCAGGCATTTCCAGTTCTGCTCTCAGGCTCTTTGCAGCTGCTTCTCTAGAAGTCTGCTATCGTCCGAGGGCTGACTGGCCAGAAGCAAGGTATTCTGTGTTTTGTGCCATCGTGCATCCAACCTGCCGCACACGTTCAGGATGTCGTCTTGGGTACATGTTCTGTATCCACTCAGTGTGGCTGTGGGGTCCACTTTGCCTTTGCGGTTCATGCCAAGGGCCTCCGGGCACCCATTTGGAGGCAGGGAACCCATGTGAGGTCTCCACCCCATGACCTTTTTTCCTTTGGCTGTTTCAACTTGGTTGCTCTTATGGGCACAATCTGAGAGTCTGCTGCTCCGTCCATGTTGGATCACCTGTTCTGCGGTCTTTGTGGTCCTAACTAGTTGTATGAACCACTCCCTGAGAATAAATTTGAGATTGTCCTGCCATACCTTTTTTTTTTGCCACTGCCATCTCAGGCCCTCAGCTCTGTTCTTGAGTAACAGGACCATGGCATGAGTCAAAATTGGGGTGGCCTAGGGAACCAGGCCTTTAGATTTTGATGGGATTAGGTTGGGGTACTAAAAAGAAAGATTTTATGTCACAAGTTGTTTTTTCTTCTTTTTCTTTTTCTTTTTTCCTTAAGGCACATTGGTATTTGGGTCCTGATTGAAATCATTCTTACTCAAGTGGAGTTGACACAGGAGTATTTGGCAGTTGTGGTTAGTGATCTAAAAAGCATGTGGTTCTGTTCGAGGCCCAGTGAGATCTTCTCAGGAGAAAATGTTATGACATTTCAAACAAATTACCTCCGTGCATCGTGTTGACACTATGCCCTGTTAAGTATGCGTGTATGGTTGATACCTTCAGGGAATGCTTCAATCTGGGGAAGAGATAGTAAAGCAGAAACATTAGAGTGATTGTCAACCTTGTGAAATTAGTGTGTAAATAAACTGCTTATCAGGAATGATCATAGAGGGCTTTGCTTAAATAAATAAGAAATTGATACATAGGGTTTGCAGGCTGTCTCTGCCAAGTAGACCTCCCTCAAAATATAAGCCCACATCCACATCTGACCCCATGTGGAAAGAAGCATGCAAGCCATCTCTGGTTCAAATTCCACTTCTACCACATGCTGGGCATGTGGTTTTAGGCAATTTATTGAACCTCTCTGAGCCTCAGTTTTCTTAGCTGTAAGCTGCGGATAACTTAGTTATCTACCTTGCTGCTCATAAATGTTAGCTATTATTTTAAATCATTTTTTAATACAAAGAGAAGCTTGATACTACTTATTTATCCAGCTGCCCACGGCTTCTCCCAAAATCCACCCCCCCATACACACCACTACCTCCAGTACTGTGTTTACTTATAAATACCACGTAGATAGAAACACATCCCTCATCCCACTGCTTAGATTAAATATGTTGGTGTTTCAATTTGCATGTATTCTGTAGGAATCAATGTCTAGCGAAAAGGGTTGGAGACAAACAGATGTTCTCACAGTCCTGATGCTCATGAAACAGAATCGAATGTTTCCATATAGGTACATTCTATTGGCTTAAGTGCTGTGGATATTTTCTGACCAGCCATATGGATCTTTTGTCATCTGAGATGTTAATATTTTCCTTGTATTTTATAGTAGCTCTGCAACATGGCCAATTTCTGGAACAGGGTCCACATGGCTCATTATGCGCAGGGCCCAGAAACTGGCTTGCTTCTGCTACTCACATGAACAGGGACACTTACAAGAGTTGGGGACTGTGGTAGGGCAGTGAGCAGGGGCACGTACTCCATTATTTTTGCTCCTACATTAAGCTACAAATAATGAGCACTTCCCTGTGCTTTACAATAAGTAATTAAAAGAAATTATAGAGTCAGATGCAAAAATAACCCGAAGGACAACTGGATGTGTGGAACCACCAGTTTTCTCCATGTGTGCAGGAGGTTAATCCTTGTTAACACTTGGAACATTGAGTTTCTACAGAGAGGGCTGCATGTCCACGCATGTCTTGGCATCTGCCCACACGCTTCTGTATGGTATGACTGTGCATCCCAGAAGAAGGGCTGTGGCATGTGGAATTTTAACAAACTGATTCCTGAAAATAGTCTCATAAAGGTGAGCATCGGAGAGCTAATGGCGTTCTCTTGCTAATTTCATCTTTCCCTTAGGATTTCCTGATAGTGGTTTTAAAACGAATGCTGTTCTTTTGTTCTAGGGGCACCTTATCTGTCCAGTTTCTTACCCCACCTGTTTTTCACTTCTTGCTTTGTAAAAATTAATGTTTTCTGTCGTAGTTCAGAGGATAGGGTCTAATCTAGACAGCGGTCTCTTCATCAGGTGAGAATCATCTGTCCCATTCTCATTTTACCCCTTCTGAAGTAATGACATTGAAGGCTTCCAGTTTGGACCTAAGATGGCTCTAATTTTGAACAGATATTCTGTGATGGAATTCACTCAGATAACTAATTAACCACAGGAATACATTGGCTGTGGAAAATTTCAGAAGCACCATCTGTGGAAAAACTGGGAAGGGCATGCCGTTACCACAGCTCTGGGGTCCATTAAGAGTGTGTTTGTGTGGGGATGGTGTCTCGTGGGCGTCGGCTCACAGCTGCCAAAATTCCCATAGCATCTCATCCCAGGAACTCCAGAGTGTCCAGCAACACCTTACAAGCAACCTGTTGATTTGAAGTTTCCAATTCTGAGCAAAGAGACTGAAATATAGTCTCTTGTTTGTTTTTGGTTTTGGTTTTTAACTGTAATGGTTCTGGCTTGTTTTCAATTTCCACATTATTGCAAACTTTTCTTAAAGGGGGATTCCTTTTGTCCTCTGGCTTGAGAGAGTTACTGCATGTTTTCTCCCCTTGGGGACAAAGGGCGCAGTTACATAACCCTTGCACTTTTTTAAAGTACAGAGCATGCTTATTCCTGGATCCCGGAACTTGAAAGACAGTGCTCTGCTGCACTTTCACAACATCCCCTGGTAGTAAGTCCTCCGTGTTTGTAATTTGGAGGAGGCAGCTCCTTAGTTGTGTTCACATCTGTACTGTGTGGGGCTTAAGATGGAACCCAGTAATACTTAGGATTCTGCCTGGGAAAAGAGGGTTCTGTGTCATCTCAGCCCCACCCATTTGCAGGTGATCTAACACAACACTATCAGGCTTCCCAGTGTGAGTCATTTGTGTACGTACTGATGACTTGGTGACTTGGTGTTTGGGAACTAGCTGTCTTTCAATCCTTTGTAAAAAAACCTAAACAGTGAAGCAATCTCCAGTTCTGTTGATGAAACTACCCCATCAACTCCCTGATGATGTCCCTATAACTCAAAAATGTTTAGACTTTTCTTTAGAAAGCTAATTTTTTTTTTTTTTAAACCACGTTGCCTCCTTCAGTCTTGAAGCAAATGATCCCAGTTGTTGGAACCCAACTGAGAAATTGGGTTGCCTGCTGGGTACCTTACTGAGTGAGATAAAGATGATTTTGGGTTGGCTAGGGATTTGGATGCTTGATACACTGATACGTTTTAGGGTTTTGTTGTTGCTGCCACTGCTGTTGTTTTATGGGTTTTATTTAGGAGTTAGGTGGTAGATGTTAGCTAGATCTGTTAGTTTTAGGGCAGGCTTAGAAATAAATCTTTATTGAGTGAGTCCGTTTTCCCTGCCTCTGTCTCTGTTTCACCATCAGAGATATCTGGCTGAAAGGAATATTCATGTGTGTGGAAATCTATCACCTGCTAATGCTATTGGTGTCATTTCCATTGAGGGAATGATGTTAGGCTTTGTAAGTGATCAGGGAGACCAATTATGCTTGCACATGTTTTGTAGCATTGAGATAAAAATTAGTGGAGTGGAAGTGAGTGGAAGTCCAGATTTAGGTCCGTAGTACAATATAAATTCTCATTCAATCAATCACGTTTATAGGTATCCTGTACTTTATAAACACAATAGTGGAAAAGCCAGGTGACAATAAAGGGAGCCCAGATTTATTTAATACCATTACAAAAGCAAAAATATTTTCCTACATAATAAATGTCCCAATAAAACAAGTTGAACCAATGAGGAAAGATGGCAGGTAAGCCCATGATATGCTCAGAATGTACCACAATACTTAAGTTGACCTTAACCCTTTCATTTCCTCATTTGAAGTAGCTTCCTTTCTCTTTATCATTTACAGTCCAATGTTTCTCAACTTTAATAAGTATATGAATCACCTTGAAGTATAAGAATCTTGTCGAAGAGCAGATTCTGTTTTAGTGGATAGGGTGGATGGGATGGAGGAAGGGAAGCTGAGATTCTTTTTCTTTTTTTTTTAAGATTTTATTTATTTGAAAGAGAGAGAGAGAGAGAAGGAAAACACAGAGGGAGAGAGAGGGAGAAGCAGACTCCCCGGTGAGCAGGGAGCCTGACATGGGGCTCGATCCCGGGACCCCGAAATCATGACCTGAGCCGAAGGCAGACGCTTAACCAACTGAGCCACCCAGCTGCCCCAAGAGTCTTCATTTCTTATAAGCTCCTAGGTGATGCTAATGCTGCTGGCCCATGGATCTCACTTTGAGAAGCAAGGTTTCATTTAATTTTTTCAGGTCCTTACAAAGTAGGTCATTGAAACTTAATGGAACCTGGTAGATCAGATCATAGTTAACATTACTGTCTGCCACCTATGGGAATTTAATAATGCATTGTTTTTTTGCAATTTAATAGAACGTTGTCCAGAGAATGACAAATACCGTATGATTTCATTCATGTGGAATTTAAGAAACAAAACAAATGAGCAAAGGGGAAAAAAGAGAGAGATAAATCAAGAAACAGACTCTTAATTACAGAGAACAAACTGATGGTTACCAAAGGGGCAGTGAGTGGGGGAATGGGTTAAATAGGTGATGGGGATTTAGGAGTGCGCTTGTGATGAGCATAGAGTGATGTATGGAATTGTTGGATCACTGTGTTGCACACTTGAAACTAACATAACACTGGGTGTTAATTAACTGTACTTAAAATAAGAAACTTAAAAAGTCAAGAACAATAGTAATAGTTAGAATACTGTTAAATCTGAACTTTAGTTTATATAAACAAATCTCACCTGAAATTCTAAAGAAAACAGAATCCTAATTAAAGAGGTTAAGCTTTTTAATTGAATGTTAACTGCCATTTTGTTCCTATGATCTAAAAAATAGCAGTTTAAGGGGGCACCTGGGTGGCTCAGTCGGTTAAGCGTCTAGCTCCGGTCATGATCTCAGGGTGGTGAGATCCAGCCTGGCATTGGGCTCCACACTCAGCACGAGTCTGCTTGGGATCCTCTCCCTTCTCCCTTCCCCCTTCCCCTCTGCCCCTTCCCCTGTGTACGTGAGCGCTCGCTTGCTCTCTCTCAAAATAAATAAATACATAAATAAAATCTTTTATAAAAATAGCGTGTAAAAATGTATTTTAAAAAGCAAAATTTTTAAGCTGTCTATTCATTTGATAGGCAATTGGCTTGGGTATACTTGACTTTATTACAGATCTGTGCACTGTTTGGGCAGTATTACTCTGTGAAGAGGAGCTGGAGGAAGTGGGCAGGGCATGGATAGGACTTCCAGCTGTGGGTGGCTCTGGCTTTCAGGCATTCTTCCTTGGTTACTGTAGAACAGTAGGTTTCTTGGGGCAGTACTTTTGGAGGCACTTAAAGACCTTTGGATGGTGGCAGCTGTGCGTGGGATGGAAATGGCAGGTGGGATGTTCTCTGCCCAGACCTGGTCCTTGTGCCAGGCATGTTCTAGCCCTTATTCCAAAATTCATTCCATCTCATTTTAAGACTTCCTGTTCTTACTTTAATTTCACCTCCCTAAATACTATACAAATATTACCAGCGCAGAGGGAAGAGAGTCATTTAGCATGTGTGGGAACCTACTTTGTACAAAGTACTGCAGAAATTGTAATTCTCCATCCTAATGGAGAATATGGTCTAGTGTTACTCCTGGGTAAGTTGGGTGTCTGACCAGTAGAAAAATGTTTGCTTTTTTCAAGGATGGAGTATGGAATAGAAGGTGTTAATAAAGGACCAGAGCTGTTGTGCTTTCTATCAAAGATGTATGTAAATTTATCTATCAAATTAATAATTCAGGGCAATATACTTTTTTTTTTTTTTTTTTAAGATTTTATTTATTTGACAGAGAGAGACACAGCGAGAGAGGGAACACAAGCAGGGGGAGTGGGAGAGGGAGAAGCAGGCTTCCCGCTGAGCGGGGAGCCTGATGCGGGGCTCGATCCCAGGACCCTGAGATCATGACCTGAGCGGAAGGCAGACGCTTAACGACTGAGCCACCCAGGCGCCCCAGGGCAATATACTTTTTTACATGCTAATTACATGTATGTATTATTCTGGGTCTGTAAGAACCAGCAATTTCTCTGGCACTCTCAGTGAGGCTAAGTAATGTCTGCAAGTGTCACAATACCATGCGTCTACTAGGGGATCAGAGAGTACTCTGGTATGAAGGAGTGTGTTGTGTAGAAAGCATAATTGGATACCCATGAACATAAAATACATTATGGTTGAAAACTACATTTTTAAAGGTACTTCCTTCAAAGCTTTGGAACATCTGCCTTATTAGATTTCATTTACTAAAATATTTATTAGTTTCAATTGATTGGTCATTCAAGCAAATAGGTGAGCATCTGTCATGATCATTAGGCCTCCACCGCCATTTTACTTATGGATTCCAACTGCCAATTATTTTCTTTGAGGAATGTGAAGTTATTTGTTTTCAGGTTTTTTTGTTTGTTTTGTTTGTTTGTTTGTTTTATTCTCGCCTAAGCAGTATATACCTAATGGGAAAATAATGCAGAAGGATGAAAGGAACTGGTCTCTGTAGTTGAAAGGCCTAGTTTTCCTTTGGAATCTGAGCTTCTGACCTTGTTCTATCAGGGGAACCACAGCGAGTGGCTGAGTTGATTAAAAACTCGGGTCCTCCTTTCTCCTGTACGAAAGGGGGATAATTATAGTTACCTGCACCTCTAGGGTCCTATGAGTCTTAATTAGTTAATATTTGCAAAGTGTTTGGAGATCTTTGAATTAAAAGTGCTGAGCAGTGGAATCCAAGTTCAGTGTAATTATAATTGGAATGAGAGCTTCCATTCCCGCCTTCCCTCCATCTCCCTCCACAGTGTTCTTTCAGCCAACCCAGACATGACCCGTGGTTAACATTCATCTCTGCACACTTCTCTCTAACCCCTTCTCCTTTTGCAACTCACTTCAGCCTAAAAATAAATAAATAGAAAATAGAAATAAATTAATTAAGTCAAAAGATATACCCAAGTCCTTAACTCCAATCTCACACTTAAGTAACTACTATTTATTTATTTATTTATTTATTTATTTATTTATTTATTTAGAGTTGAGGGCATGCACGTGCACACACAGGGCTAGGGAAAGAGGAGGGGCAGAGGGAGAGAGCAAGAATCTTAAGCAGGCTCCATGCCTAGTGTGGAGCCGGTCGCGGGGCTTGATCTCACAACCCCTGAGATCATGACCTGAGCCGAAATCAAGAGTCGGCTGCTTAACCAACTGAGCCACCCAGGCGCCCCTCACTATTTATTTTTAAAGCTCAACAGCCACTAAGAAGAAAATCAATGAATTAACTGGTCTTTCCCAGTCTATCATTCTTTCAGGCCCTCCTATACCTGGTGATAAACTGGGCTTCTGGAAGAATTTCCCTGCTAAGAAACTCTTCACTGGCTCTTCCATGCCGGGACGTCAGGGTCCAAACTCATTAACATCCCCCTGAGAGCCTTCCAGAATCTGACAGTCATTCTCTGTTATTTCTCACTATTCCATTTCAGAGCTCTTCTCTCCAGAAATGTATTCTATGACTTCAACCAAGCCTCCATCCATCCATTGGTGTCTTTTCTGGACACATCTAAATCCTCCCTATCCTTTGCCTTCCTCTTCACAAAGCATTCATTCTCTAACTGGAAGTAACCTCTTTCTCTTTATAGAATTTTTTTCTTTACTTTTCCTGGGTCGTTTCTACCTTTCTGTTTTTATTACTTAAATATATGTCCTACTTCCCTCCTAGACTGTAAGATTTGAAGGTAGATTCTTTGTATGATGAATGAACAAACAAAATATATGCATGTAGTGAAACTGGACACAAATTAAAGATTATTTGCATTGATTTGCAAGATTGCATTAAGGTGGTCTGTTAATAGGCTTGCATCATATATGTTAGGAATTAAATATTAATTGATAATTTCTTCAACGTTACCATTATCCTTGTTGCTTATAGGACTAAGATGAGCAGCCCTATCTTTAAACTGTTTTCTTTGATTACATGCTCATAGACAAAACCCTAAGGGATTGGCAACAAGGAACGCTTTGTGTTTTCTCTCTCGTTTGCCTGAGTTACCCATATTACTGTTTGCTTTCCCTTCTTAGCTTTGGCCATGGAAATGTTGTTCTAGCATGCCTAAATTTTTGCAAAGCTTTCCTTTAGAGGAAGACCAGGTTGTCTGAAATTCCATCCACTGGAATGGCATTAAAGTCAAAGGGTCTTCTAGGTCACAGTTAATCCAATACTACAAAGTAGCATCTCAGGGGTGCTGCCTTTAGAAAGTTGGGCTCCAGGATACACACACCTGCAGAGCACTGTGGCCACATTTTAGAAGCTCCTTCTCTGACCACCCTCTTTGGCAGAGCCTCTCTTCTCCTGGCAGTTAAATATTCTAAACCCAGCAGCATGTCCTGATGGTGAAAACCTGGACGAAGAGGTAACCTGTGAACCTCTCTGAACCATAATTGTCTCATCTGTATAATATGGATAATAATACCTGTCTTATCTCCTTGTAACAGTCAAATTAGATCATACTTGTGAATGTTCTGTAGTCTTTTAGACAAATGTAAGTTATTACTACAGCATGCTGTCATGGATATTCATCTGGTTGAATGTTTAAGACTTGTGAGTCATGCTTAAAACTAAACTTTATTTCTATTTTGTCGATTTTCTTTTTAGCCCAGTGTACTATATTTAATTTTTTGAGAATGGGGCTAAAAAAGAAATCCTTTCTAGCATTTTATAGATGCGGTTGAGTTGATTGTTGTAAGCCTTGGAGCAGAATTAGACAGCACCAGTGAATTTATTACATATAAACAGATATATAGACTAACCGTCTACTTAGCAGTATTACACCGCCTCTCATCTTTGGCGTAATAGACTCATCTGAAGGGCTAAAATGTTAGGAATTGTCATGGAGGCTTTTACTTTTAGGATTTCCTGATACAGTGTATAAAATCACTCACTGAGGAGGTTAACAGCAAAAAAGGCAGTTACAAGACTAAAAAGTCCAAGTTTTGCTATGATTATTATTATCACTGGCTGCTTTTCCAAAGTCTTCTATTAGAAACAGAGCTACACAAATGACAGGGGCTGTTCATACGATGTCATGTTATTTGCTTTTTAGAAATCATTCAAGTAAAGCTTTGCCCTGTTAGAGAAGCTGAAGAGATTCTTCATGACTGATCATTGACATCTATCAGATCCCTTCGAGCTTATAATTTGGGTTTAGCATGGCCTGTACTTGACCAAATAATTCCAGTGAGTTCACTGGTGCTTTCCAAATGGGAAGGCTTCCCATGAAGATTAGGTCAAAACTGTCTTTTCTCATGGTTTAAAAAACTCATCAGTAAGTTTTTACTGAGAACTATTATATTACTCTGTGTTAAGCATTAATTGGGTCAGACATGATTCATTCCCTCAGAGAGCTTATCATCTAACTGAAGACTGGCCATGGTTAGCAAACACCGTCAACAATTAATGAGTGAGTAGGGAATGAAGTACTAAATGAAATGTAACATGCAAATTTTAGAAGAGAAGGAGGACAGTGTGTGCTGAAGTAATTAGAGAAGGTGCCATGTGTGATTTGATGCTTGAACTGGGCCATGAAGGATAAACAAGACTTAGAGAGAGAGAAAAGAGTTTGCCAGGAATGGAACAAGTCACTTTCAGGCAATAATGTTTCTGGGGTTCCAGGGACTCTGGCCTGATAGAGTAGAGGTGAGTAAGGTGAGACCAGATTTTGAAGGGTATGAATACCAGATAAAAGAGGTTAGATGGGATCTAGTGGAACAAAAAAATGCCATTGCAAGTTTTTGTAAGAGAATGATGAGCTCAGAGTGGTTAGTCAGGCAGTGGTCATCATAGTTGAATGGAGCAGAAAGGATGTGAAGTACGTCTGGGGGACATTGTAGTCCCAAAACGAAATGGTGACAGCTGAGCCAAGATGGTGGCAGTGGGATGGAGGAAAAAGGGGATGGACAAGAAAAAAATGTCTTAAAGGAAAAATGAGCAGGACTTCTTTGCTGATTGGATTTGAAGACCATACCTAAAATGTATGGTCAAACTTGACTCCAAGATTTCTTGCCTTCACCCTGGACGGTCCAGAGGAATAAGAAATCACTGTCAGAAACAGAAAAGTTAGGAAGGAACATTGTCCCCACAAAAAGTAGGTGTTGGATGCATTCCCAGGCCTTGTGAGTGAGTAGGCAGTGAGCATCCCGGAAGTGTCCCTCTGGGCAGGGCTGGAGATGGGGGCTGGACTTCAGCACCAGGAAGTTCATTACTGACTCTGCAGATGTTCAGCTTTCAGGGATGCCCCGGGTTTGGGCTTCAGGATGGAAGCCAAGTTATATTGACTCAGATACCATTTGTATCTTATGGAACTGCTAAGAAGGATATGTAAAGGACTGACTACTTCTGTAACCGAGAAGTTATTAATAAAAAGATGAGACCAGTAAAAGGCAGGGTGAACTTCTTTAAGCCAAGTGTAGGAAAAGGTTATCATTAAAAGACTTACTACTGTGGTAGTGGTTATAAAACAGTTGCCCAACTCTGTATTTGAAGGTGCCTGAGTGCCTTAGGCCATTTTAAGCAGTTTGTGTGGGCACTTAGTAAATATTTACGAGACTTACTCTATTTGATTAATTCTAAAATGAGCATTTTCCGATTCATGTTTTTAACATCTCTGAAATAGGTTGTGTCCTACAGTTGATGTCACTTTATTGTTATTGTTGGCCAGGTAGGAAGGAGCCACGGCACAGTTGTCACCACCTTAGCCAATTTATTTTGCTTAGTTTTCTTTGGTTATGTATGCGGAAAAATTATATATGATAAAATGTGTCCAAATAAGCCTAAGAGAGCTCTTCAGCAAGTGTACAGTAACAGTTCCGAGTGATAAAGAAAGCAATAGTTTAATTGGCTGCATTTTTAATTTCTTAGTGGTACATAAAATGGTGTGTTTTATAATGCAGGTATCTTAGATTTAATGAAATAATAGTATTAAAAGATAACTGATCACAGCAAATCTCTAGTGCTATAGATGGATGTAGTAATATACAGATGATATAGATGGCTGGAGTGAAATATTCTAAATTTGCATTCTTTCCTCAGCCTCCATCGGAGGTGCCCCTTGGGTTGTTTTAATTTGAACTGGGAACATTAGGAGAAAGGATTTTCATTCAGTGGTACAGCCAGGTACAGAAAGCTCCTCGGAGGATACATTTCTTTGGTGGTGCAGAATCCAGAACATTCACAAAAAGTTCAGGTGTAAGCAGAATGGATATCTGTGGTTCATTCAAACCAGTGTGCCCTTCCTACCCTCAGACCCTTGTGTACTCCAGACAGTCCTGAGCATGCTTGCTAGTTGTACAAAGTGAGAGTGAATCCACAAGGAAATTTGTGGGTGTTTGGGGACAGTAATAGTCTCTCCGTGATCTCTTATAAAAGCGGAGAACAGAAACATTTGTTTCTCCGTACCAGCATTTTCAGCCATTTCTGCAGAATGACCTATTGACTGGAGGTAGGTTGTTGCCTTCCTGTTCAGTGACACTTCATGGACAGAAAAACAGTCCTTCTTCCTACTGGTTAGCACAGCATAACAACTAGGCCACGTGTGTGTCTCTTTGTAAGTCCTTGCTCCAGGACTGAGAAGTAGGAATAGTTAGAGTGTCGGAGCTGAGGGATGCTTCTCTCTCTTGCTAAGGGACCCAGTGCTTCAGGTAAGTGATTCTGAAGTCCTTCACCATCAGACGGTAACCTTGGGTCGGTCTGTAGGTATGTTTTCATGTTGTTTGTTCACCTATTCTAATTGGCTTCCCAGAGTCTGCTTGTAGACGTAGAGCCAAATTTAGAGAATAGCAACCCTCTGGCAAACAGGAAAAGATTAATTTTGTGGTGTGCTGTTCAGGGACTTCCCAGAAAACTTCAAAAGCACAGAAAGAAGCCTATTCCAAAATGTGCAAAATGCCACGCAGCTTTTTAAAGGTGTGATAAACTCCGAGCTCTCTCATACACATACACACCGGACCACACCTCCAATAAAAGGAGAAACTGAGCTTTCTTAGATGGGGCCGCCTGTGAGCCAGGAAAGCCAAGGGGTGAGGGGCTCGGAGAGTTGGTGGAGATAACTGTGGATCCGCATCTGGGAGGCATTTGAAATTGACTTCAGTGCCTTTTTAATGCTGACTTTTCCAGTTCTCTCTTAAGTAGACACATTGTTTTCATGGTATCAGCCCCAGGCATAGACACGCCATTAAAATCAACGCGTAGAAAATGATTTGTGTTTGGAAATAAGCAAAACATTTTCAGTTATGACCACCCAGGTGTAATAGGGAAACACTGGAGCTGAAGTTGGGAGCCCCAAGTTCTAATATAAACTTTCTTCGGGACAGGAAGCAATTCCTTCAGTGGCCTTTGGTTTCCTTATCTGTAAAGCAGGATGGCTTGATGGGATTATCTTTCTGCTTTGTTGTAATAGATTATCTCTACGGGAGGAAAAAAAAAAAGTCAATGTAAAGGCTCTTTACTCCTCCCTGACTTCTTTTTCATGCCTAGATATCACACAGCTAGAAAGGCCCCCACAGACCCCTCAGGCCACTACTGTTCCTGTCACATGTTCCCGCAATAGGACCATGTTGCTAACTTGAAAAAAAAAAATTACTATTACACTTGCAGTTGTTGCTTAGTAACATTTCTGATTTTGTGTTTCTGTGACAGCCTGAGAAGAGATCATTAAAAATTAAACTTACAAAGCTGCCAAAGTGGGAGGAAGGAGGAGAACTTGAAGCCACCGTTTTTTTCACTTGCTTAGAAGCCATCTAACCTTGGGTTTCAATGCCAAGTCTTGGGGCAAACACAGCACAGTCTCTGGTTTATATTAAACCACATAGAGCACACTCCTGACATTAGCTTGTGTTGCAGCTGGAGTTTATCACCAGTACATAAAATCCTTGACCCTGCAGAATGGCCTGGAATTAACAATCACATGGCCGCACTGCATCTCTGCAGAAGAAAGCCCTAACGAGTTCTGTGTCCTCTTTCTGCTTTCTCCCTACAGTTCCACCAGGTGAGAAGAGTGATGACCATCCTTTTCCTTACTATGGTTATTTCATACTTCGGTTGCATGAAGGCTGCCCCCATGAAGGAAGCAAACGTCCGAGGACAAGGCAGCTTGGCCTACCCAGGTGTGCGGACCCATGGGACTCTGGAGAGCGTGAATGGGCCCAAGGCAGGCTCGAGAGGCCTGAATTCCTTGGCTGACACTTTTGAACACGTGATAGAAGAGCTGTTGGATGAGGACCAGAAAGTTCGGCCCAATGAAGAGAACAATAAGGACGCGGACTTGTATACTTCCAGGGTGATGCTCAGTAGTCAAGTGCCTTTGGAGCCTCCTCTTCTCTTTCTGCTTGAGGAATACAAAAATTACCTGGATGCTGCAAACATGTCTATGAGGGTCCGGCGCCACTCTGACCCCGCCCGCCGTGGGGAGCTGAGCGTGTGTGACAGTATTAGCGAGTGGGTGACAGCGGCGGATAAAAAGACTGCAGTGGACATGTCGGGCGGGACGGTCACGGTCCTTGAAAAAGTCCCCGTATCGAAAGGCCAACTGAAACAGTACTTCTATGAGACCAAGTGCAATCCCATGGGTTACACAAAGGAGGGCTGCAGGGGCATAGACAAAAGGCATTGGAACTCCCAGTGCCGAACTACCCAGTCGTACGTGCGGGCCCTGACCATGGATAGCAAAAAGAGAATTGGCTGGCGGTTCATAAGGATAGACACTTCCTGTGTATGTACATTGACCATTAAAAGGGGAAGATAGTGGATTTATGTTGTATAGATTATATTGAGACAAAAATTATCTATTTGTATATATACATAACAGGGTAAATTATTCAGTTAAGAAAAATAATTTTATGAACTGCATGTATAAATGAAGTTTATACAGTACAGTGGTTCTACAATCTATTTATTGGACCTATCCATGACCAGAAGGGAAACAGTCATTTTGCGCACAACTTTAAAAAGTCTGCATTACATTCCTCGATAATGTTGTGGTTTGTTGCCGTTGCCAAGAATTGAAAACGTAAAAAGTTTAAAAAAAATAATAATAAATTGCATGCTGCTTTAATTGTGAATTGATAATAAACTGTCCTCTTTCAGAAAACAGACAAAAAAAAAAAAACAACAAAAATTTGAACCAAAACATTCCGTTTACATTTTAGACAGTAAGTATCTTCGTTCTTGTTAGTACTATTATCTGTTTTACTGCTTTTAACTTCTGATAGCGTTGGAATTAAAACAATGTCAAGGTGCTGTTGTCATCGCTTTACTGGCTTAGGGAATGGGGGCTGGGAGGGGTATATTTTTGTTTGTTTTGTGTTTTTTTTGTTTGTTTTGTTGTTTTGTTTTTTTTTTTTGTTTTTTTTTTTTTTTTAGTTCCCATAGGGAGTAGGGATGGGGAAAGAATTCCTTCAATATATATTCTGGTTGATAAGAGATTTATTTGTATGTTGTAAAGATGTTTGCAATATCAATCAGATGACTGGACAATGAATAAAAATTAAGGCAACTGAACAAAGTGCTCACTCCACTTCCCATGATGCACCTCCTAGGCTCCCACTTGCCCTTTGGGCCTTGGTCAGGGGAGTCTCCTTTTGTCTGAAAGACCTACATTTTCTTAGAGCACATTCTTTCCCTCCCTTCCCCTTTGGTCCCCTCTTTGTTTTGTTTTCTCTCAAAGGAAGAAAAATCAGTTGCGCGCTCTGAAATAATTTACCACTGCTGTGAACGAGTGAACAAATTTTGTCATTGTGGCACTCATATAAGCATGGAGAACAGGGATTTCTTTCTTTTCTTTTTCTTTTTCTTTCTTTTTTTTTTTTAAGAAGAGAAAAAGACAACAAAACACAAAAATGAAGATTCTTTTTTACGAGGGGTAAACGTTGGGTAAATCATTGTAAGGCTTCACAGAATCGTGGTAAGGCTTAAAAATTGTCTTGCAAGCAAAAGGTGGAGTTCTGTACGGACCCAGAAATGCCTAGATCAGAGTAGGAGTCCACACGCCAGTGAAATGAGACTGCAGAGCAGCCATATGGAGGCTGTGTGGAGCTGACGTGTCATTTCCGGGTGGTGCAGGAGAAATTCCTGAGCGGCCATCCTGAGGTCTAGGTGGGGGTGGGGAATGGTACTTGAGACATTCCAGAAGGGAGGCCTCTGAAGGACCTTTCAGAGGTGGCTCTGGAATGACTATGTCAAGTTGCTTGGACCTCGCGCTTTAAGTGCCTACATTATCTAACTGTGCTAAGAGGTTCTCGCTGGAGGACCCACTCAAGCTGACTTATGCTCTCCACCCCTGGGTAATTTGTCCTAAAGCTGGATAAGCCTGGAGCAGGTTCAGAACCAAATATGGCATTGTGATCTTGAGACTGATACAATGAGAGAGAAGATGCTTGCAACATGAACACTTACTGCTTTGAAATTAGACTTGAGGAAACCAGGGTTTTGTCTTCTGAGAACTTTTGGTAAGGGGGAAGGGACAGGAAAAGGCCCCAAAACTCAGGTTGGATGACCAAGGCTACTGACAGAAAATCTTGTCCAGAGACAAGACTTCGAGAAGGTGTCTGCACATCCAGGACACCAAAGGCTTGAAAAGGTGCCTTGCTCAATGGAAGAGGCCGGGACAGAGCTGACAAAGTGTTGCTCCCAGTGAAGGCCTCAGCAACCTCCTGCCCATCCTGTCTGTTCATGGAGAGGGTCCCTGCCTCACCTCTGCCATCTTGGGTTTGGAGAAGTAAAATTGGGAGTCTGGAAGAGTGGTCCTGGGAGAAATAGTGCTAAACCCACTCCCCCATTCAGCCCCCTATCCAGATCTGAGAATGTCCTAGACCAGGGTCCTTGAACAGCAGAAAGCCTCCAGAAGTTGCTGCATCTTAGGAGGTTGGGTGAGGGGTCAGCAAAAGAGGACGTCCACCATGACCCAGGGAATGAAGATACCATCAGCAAATAATTTCTATTTGTTCAGTCTTTCATTTAGAACGAGCCAAGCCTATCCTTTACGATACCATCTGAACACCTATCTTTAAAAGAGGGAAGATTTTAGTAGAGGTTTGTTTTGTGCTGTTTGAAAATATTGTCTTTGTAATTATTTTTGACATGTAACGAATATCTGCTGTATGTTAACTTTTTGCAGCTTGCTTCTGAGGGACAAAATTATAAAACAGGAAGTCCCGTCACAATCTCAAAAGTCCTGCAAAGGCCAGATCCGTTACGTGGTTGAATAGGAGACCCTGAGCAATTGTGTGGTCACTGGCTCTCTCTTACCCCATAGGTTACATCACAGTCACACGCTTGGTGGCTTATGTTGACCTAAGATTTATTTTGTTAAAATCTTTCTCTGTTGCTGTTCATTTTTGTTCTGTTCAGTTCCGTTTTGTTTCTTTTTAAAGTCTTGCTGTGGTCTCTGTGGCAGAAGTGTTTCATGCATGCCGGCAGGCCTGTTGCTTTTTTATGGTGATTCCCATTGAAAATGTAAGTAAATGTCTGTGGCCTTGTTTTCTCTATGGTAAAGATATTATTCACCATGTAAAACAGACAAAAAAAATATTTATTGTATTTTAGTATATTTATATAATTATGTTATTGAAAAAAAATTGGCATTAAAACTTAACCGCATCAGAAGCCTATTGTAAATACAAGTTCTATTTAAGTGTACTAATTAACATATAATATATGTTTTAAATATAGAATTTTTAATGTTTTTAAATATATTTTCAAAGTACATAAAATCTGGGGGTTCTGGGTTTTTTCTCTTCACTGTAAAACCAAACATGAAAACGCGTTTTATTATAAATACGTGTGTTCCTTGCTTTAAGACCAACCTGACTAGTGTTAGCAATTGCACAGCCCCAACAGAGAGGAGGCTTATTTCAAAGCAGGGGAGGCCAATCCTGCAGTCTGTGAGCTTCTGAGAAGCTCTAAGATTGGGCCCGCCTTCTGCAGTGGAAGACGAGAGTGTCAGATTCTAGGACACTTGAAAGTTTTCTCCTTTGAAGTGATAGACTTTCATCAAGTACCAAACCATGTATCCTAGCAACATCAGGATCCATGAATCAGGGCTGGCTGGCTCTATTTGATTATAAAATAACTGTTCAAAAAAAAAATCAAAGTAGGTTTACTTAGGAATAATGAGAATAAATTGGCCCAAATTTAGAAAGTCAATGACTGAAAGAAAACATAGAAATTCAATATTTAGAAGCAGGTCATGTACCCTCCGTTTGGAAATGGTGCCATTTGCATTATGTATTTGTATCCATTGCACTGATTTAATTTTTGTATGTGAAGCATGCAGATTTTATATCATAGTACCCATGATCTAACAGATTGCTAGGATTTCTAAAAAGATTTGCCACTGTGATGGCTGCCAAGCCGCTGGGTAATTTAGTTAAAGTGTTTAAAGTTATCACTAAATCTTAGGGAAATAAATGGAAGGATTTTAAATTAGGGAAAGAGCCATTAAGGAAAAAAAGCATCTGTTCCTACTCTTCAGACTCCCCATTTGAACACTGACAACCCATCCCAGAACGTGGTGAACCATATCTGTGCAATGTATCATTTCTATTTCAAACATACACACATGGTTTCCTCTTGTATTGTCTTATAAATAAGGATCAAGAAAGTCATAACAAACATTGACTTGTGTTGTGTATATGGAAGAACAGAACCAATGAGATGAATTACTCAATCCTAATCTGTCCAGGGAGCTTGCAAAGTACTCCAAACTCTAAGAGAAGACCCTGCCTGGCAGTCCCGGCATGAGCCCAGCCGTGGAATTAGATCTTTGGTAAACGTCAGGCTTAACCAATTTTCATAGTCCAGGAAGACTAAGATATTTTTGAAAGGATTGTGTAAAAAGAGAATTAAGTATGGCATTCAAATTACTTAAAAGGGTGTGGTAAACAGTCCTGGGAGTTTTCATCGGAAGATGAGGTCAGAGAAACAAACAAAAATGGAGGCTCTACCAAATTAACCAACTTGGAGTTCACAGGAGTAGTCAATTTGTACTCTGCTCATTGGGTACAAGCCATTAAACCTGTTCAGTCATTGGGATGCCTAGACATAACCCAGATCATTGCTTTTTTGGACCAATTGTTTTTCACAGTATTAAGAGGCCTCTCTGATTATTGGTGGTGTCTATGGTATTGTTAGCGGTACTAATTCCATGAATACTCCCTCAGTTGTGAGATTCTGAACGAAGTACTAGAGTGGATCCATGCTAAATCTTCTCTTATTCATTTAAGTGATTACTAGACTCTGGATAAGATGTCAAACACCTTATTAATTGCAACCAAGGGTTTCCAGCCTGGCTCAGTTCAGCCAGCACTGAGGCAGCGTTAGGGCATAAGCCTGATGCAAAACATACATACCTTCTCTGCATTCTCTCATCAAGCCTGTTCTAGAAGTCAGTCAAAGTTGAAACGGCTGCATATTTTGATAAGCTACTCTTAAGTAAGAAATGATATATGTACATACATGTAGGTAGATAAAGTATTTAGCCTGGAGAAAATTCATCCATGGATTTGACCCATCCTCAAAATGTTGGAGAGCAAAATTAGTGATGGAATTGGGCCCTTTTAAAAATTTTTTGGTTTTCAGTTTTTGGTTTTTTGGTTTTTGTTTTTGTTTTTTTAGCTGTGGGTTGTTTTAACTCTTGTTTTAAAGGTTAGTTGGTTGGTGATTTGGCGGGGGGAACGAGGGTTGGGAATCTGACTCTCATTGGTTACATTAAGCTAACTGGCGATTGGTTCTGTGAATCCTCACCTAAGAGCCAAACTGAGTGACTAGAGTAGGTGCAACCACTCCAAACCAGCCAGCATTTACGTATGTTGCAGCTAAGTGTCCCCCTCCCCCTGCACCTCTGTCCCCAGGCTTGAGTGTCTTCATCCACTCCCCAATTCCAGCCACCATTTTAATTCTGTATAGAAAAGCAAAAAGACCCCCTCCTCATCTTTTGATAAGTGATTAAATGCAGTAAATTGCCTGAAGAATGTTTAAATATTAACAGAAAAAACATTGTGATCTTACACATCATTATATTCCTCATTAAGAAAGAGCTCTGTCTATAGGCTTTCCATAGGCCCTCACCTCAACCCCTCTAATTATTTGCTCGGCACAAACACTGGATCAGGGGCCCCCCAACCTGGCATTTGCTTGTCTGATTAAGGATAGTGTACCCTCAGTATTCTCGGTATCATGGAATTGTAAATGTCGGTCTCCTAATTAATTCTCACTACATGCACACACACACACACACACACACACACAGGACCTTTGCATTCATTATATATTTGTGTGAGCCGCTAATTTCTTCTACCTGGCAAAACAAACGTATTTTCCCTTTGGAGAGATAAGCCCTTCCTTCTGTGCTAAAATATCCCACACAAAACACTGCAGTTTAATGACGGGACATGTCTTAGGCCTGTAAATAACCAAAAAATGTTGATGGGAAGACTGTGCTTGAAGTGCATGTTCTACATTTAGAAATCATCATAAGGATGCTTCTGCAGCACGGCAGTTTGGGATTGTATTCTGTTCAGATGGTTCCTTAGAAACCAGGAGCTGGTCTGCATAGAATGGCTGAACCCAGGGGAAATATTTTTGTCTAGCTTAAGTGCTCACATTTTGGAAAAATCCGTATCAAGTATTGCAGTACATACTCAAATTAATTTAGTCGAGCTACATTCTCCACTGAGCCCTAACATTAAAAAAATTTTTTTCTAACTGGAATTTGGCGCATATCAAGTGGGGAAAGAGGAAAAGACACAAAACAAAGTCGAAACTCTCTAAGCGGGAGACCTCAAACAGGTACCGCACAGCGTTTACTTGGAGGTAGTGGTCCCCATGCTTGGGTCTAATTGGACTACGGTTCTCAGGGTAGGCTCTGCAATCAGCAAGCGGCAGCCTCTTCGGGAACTTACTAGAAATGCATATCTCAGGCCCTACCCTAGACTTGCTGGAATCAAAAGCCCTGGGGGTGGAGACAGCAAATCTGTGTTTTTAACAGGCCCTCCGGGTGCTTCTGAGGCCCACACACATTTAGGAATCACTGGACTAAGGGACATAAGCAATCAGCCCCACCCCTGTATTCTAAATCATAGGAAGATAGCACAGCCCGAGACATTGGAGCTGTGAGTTCGAATCCCAGGCATGCCACTACCTCTTATCAGGGCCCCCAAAACATCATTCAAACCATCGAGCTTTTCATTTCCTAAAAGCCACAAGAACAGTGGATGCTCCCAGGCGGAGCACTTCTCAGCGCTGGAAGAAGGCACTAATGATTGAGAAGCAAGCACATAAATGTGTGCGAGGAAAGCTCACCACAGTTTACAGTCAACATTTTTTTTTCTTTCCTTTCAAAGCTACAGCAGTCGTGGATTCAGGACCCAGAGCATGTAGTCATTTGTAACACATTTGGAACGACTGCAAGAAATGAGAAGCAACACGCAGCAAATTAATAAGGAAAAGATTATTCCATCTGGGGAGCTGGGCCCTGCACCTGCCAACACGGCCCTCTCTCTGTGAAACAGAGCTATATTGGTCACAAATTAAATAAGCTTCCTGAATTAATCAGCTATTAACATCCAGCTGAGGAGTCCGAGGTTCACCCCTCCAGAATGACCAGATTGTAAACACAAAGGGCTTCTCCAGTCTTTGTGGCCAGCCTTTTCCTGATTGTAAGGAACTGTTTTTCTGGAAACGAGGACTGGAGAATAATCTATTCCCACCCCCACCACATCTCTGTGTGTATGTGTATGTCTGTGTGTGTGCACATTCCTGCACATTTTTAGACACCGCAAACAGCATTCGAAGGTTTTCTGTTTGTGGGCTGGGCTGGAGGTGTCCAAATATGTTACCCATTTACTGGGCAATGTGGAAACCTGAATCCTGACAAGTCTGCCTTAGGAGCCAGGAGTCCCAGTAGCTCAGTTAACCAAGTCAGCCAAGCCATGCCTGGGCTCCGAACCTTCAAGTCCTCCCTCGTCTGTCCTAGGAAGAGACTCGGCTGTCTTGGAGGTAAATTCCAGCTCCAAGAGTCTGTCATCCTGTTCTTCCTACTTCATTACTTGTGGTAAAAAGAGATTAAAGAGGTATCAGAAGCACTTAAAGGCTGGGGAACAATCTGAGAATTCACCGCCCATCTCCTGTGTCTGTCCCTGATGCCCTCACTGCTGGCCACTTGCCACAAAATGGAAATCAAGAGGCGCTTGGGTCTGCACGGGAGTTGAGGAAGCAGTGACATGCCCCGAGGAAGGTTTTCACCGCTTATGTGACTATGAAAATGTTACCAACAGTCAGACAATCAGGCAGAAAATGCCTTGGGGAAGGTGCCCAAATATTATTCAAGGGACAAACTTTTCCTAAACTTCATTTCCAAGCCAGACAGTGATAGTTGCCCGTTTTATGCCAAGAGAGATGGCGGCAGGAACTCTGGGGCCAGCTGCAGGATCGGCATCCTGTAGAAGAGCTGTTTATGGAACTCTGAAACAAACAGGGCTTGCATCTCAGTTCCTTTGGGCTTGTAACTTCACCAACGACATGCAGTTACCAACTTGCAGTTATCAACCTGCCTCACGGCTGCCCCGGACACTCTGGATATATCCTCTTTCTCGAGACAATAGACTTGAAGACAAGGGTGTCACATGATAAATCAGGGCAACACTACACCCAATAGCACACTTCTTCAGAGCCGACCTTTAGGGAAGGTCGTTCCAAGTGGAGTCTAGAAGACAAACCTCCCTGGCACAACAGAGTCTGGAAGTCCTCATGCCAACCACCTAACTTTGGCTTATTCCTGGCCCAGAGTCCTTTAGACCTGAATCTCTGAGAAACCTATATTTTCTTTATAGTTCAATCTGCCTCTGCTCCCAGTGTATGCCCCTCCTCCCTTCCTGGTGACCCGAGGAGTCATTTCTTCTGGAATCCAACTTCTTACCTCTCAGAGCATAGTATGGTAGTTGAGAGTACAGCTTCTGGAGCCTGACTGCTGGGGTCTGAATCCCAGCTCTGTTACTAGGGCTGTGTGTCTATGGGCAAGTTACTTAACTTCTCTGTGCCCCAATTTCCTTCTAAAGGACAGGTAAAAAATACGACCTACCTCACAGGACTTTCGTGAACATCAAATAAGTTAATGCACATAAAGCACTTAGAAAAATGATGGACCCGTGCACAAGTCTCAAGAAATTTTTACAAACTCTTATTCTATTGATTGGTGATGAACTGGGCTCACCTAGCCCAGATATCAGAGATTCTTCTCTAATATTCCCCGACTCTTAGAGGGGATCCCATTTCATCTGTGTTTCATTAGCCGCCAGGGCACTTTGTCTTCTCTGGAAGACTCAGAGAGGCAGCTCTTGTGTATCCACTAACAGTACTCCTTGGCCGTTAAGCTGTGGCCAATACACACACTTAGGCAAATGGAGGAGATATGCTACAATAAAAGGCATTTTTCTAGACTATACAATCCCAACGAAGCCCATTATCCTTAAGTGTCCATTCCAGCTGAATGGGACGGACTGAAGCCAGGGCAAAGTGGATGAACTCACCGAGCCGGAAAGAGAAACGAGCCACAGTTCTAAAAATAGCCATGGCCCGTCAGGAGGATCTATCAGCCGCTGGTCATCCAGACCATGACACAGTGGTAAGGACTCGTGCTCTCCCTAAGCAAGCGCTGTCCCAGGCACCGTAGGCAGATCTAGGTGGCAGTATTCGTACTCACATTTTAGAGGTGAGGAAGGGAAGGCGCAGGGAGTTCGAGGGAGCTGCCGAAAGTCGCAGCGCTGGTGCGCAGCGGAGCAGGGCCCGGAATCCAGGCAGTCTGGGTCTGGAGCCACTCCCCTAACTGCTGCAACGTTGAAAGAGTGTAAAGAACATTGGGGGAAAATAGAAACAAAAGCAATGGAAAGTAGCTCTGTGTCTAAGAAGATCTGGGCTTCCATGGAAAGGGAAGAGCCCTAGTGGCGCTTTTAGTTTCTAGCTTTCAAGAGATCACTGGCTGGCTCTTTGAAGGGTTAACGTGCACAGAGGCTCATGTTGCACGGAGGCCCTTCCAAGAGTAGATAGGACACTGCTCTGTGCTAAACAATCTGAGGGCAGGGTTTCTAGAGCTTTGTGCCAGCTATTTCCAATGCCTAGAAATGGGGCAGCTGTCGCCCCCTTCAACCTCATAGCACATCGGAAGGGTTTCCTGTGAGTTGCCTGGAGTGGGTAGACAGAGTGTTCTGGATCCGCTTGCTAAACTCAGGATTGCCCAGTCCTCCCTGGGTGAAACATTTATGAAATTATTCTGTGTTTGAGATGGGTGGAGGAGAGAAAGGGCAGGGACCCAGACCCTGCTGAGTCTGCAATGGTCTTGGACAACGCGCTGTAGGGGTAACACAGACGCCCCCTCCCCTTCACCCCGCCCCTTCCAACTATGGCAGACGCCACTAATAAGTCCTTGCTGAGCTTCGTTTCAGCCTCAGAATACTCAAAATGGGGCTTTGTGTGGTCACGGCCAACTGAATGTAACTGACTCAAAAGATGAACTCAGTTTGCTGTCCTGGTTTCCCCAGTTTCTCAAGAACAGATCCCATAGGTTGTGGGATAGATCAGGCAACAAAGTCAAGTGCTGAGGCCTTGATGTGCCCAGCAGGCTGGAGCAGAATTGGGGTGTGAAAGGGTCAAGAATGTTCTCCAGACAAGTATGTAGAGAGTGGTACCCGTGGGCTTTGGACAGATGATCCAGATGTGAGAAGCCCAGGAAAGGGGTGATGACATGAGGAAGTGGTTGAACACTAGGAAAAAAGTTTGGCAATAGGCAATAATATTATAACCCTGAAGTATTTTGTACAAGATGCCATGGTAGATGCTTCGCATGCTATCTAAAATGCATGTTAACCATGACATAAGAGTGATTAAAGAGATAAGGAAACTAACAACACACAAGCCTAAATAACTTGCCCCAAGGTCACACAGTAATAAATGTTAAATTCAGATTTGAAGCCACATCTATATGATTCCAAGGTCCCCAGTTTTTAAAAAATCAGCATTGTTTTATTTTCTTTCATTGTCCATATGCTACCTAAAAATCTTAGTAAATTTACTGCTGCCTCTATATTAATAATCTGTTGGCATTCTCAGTGTAACCCTGTATTTTCTGGTATTTTTCTCCCCCCCCCAGCTTTACTGAGATATGATTGACCTATAACATTGTGAAAGTTTAAGATGTACAATGCGATGATTTGATACCCATATATTGCAAAATGATTTCCACCATAGTGATTGCAAACACTTGCATCCCCTTTCATAATTAACTGTCTCGTCTTCGTGGTAAGAACATTAAAGGTCTCTTCTCTTAGCAACTTTGAGGTATACAATACAGGGTTGTTAACGGCAGTCGCCATGCTGTATGTTGGATTTCCCAGAACTTATTCATCTTACAGCTGGAAGTTCGTGCCCTTTAACCAACATTTCTTCTCTCCCCCTCACCCCCCAGGCCCCTTGTAGCCACCATTCTAGTCTCTAGTTCTAGGAGTTCAGATTTTTTTAGATTCCACATATAAGTGAGAGTGTACAGTATATGTGTTTCTCTATCTGACTTATTTCACTTAGCATGATACCCTCAAGGTCATGGCACAAATGCCAAGGCCCCAATCTTAACCACCAGACCAATGGTTCTAGATCTTGAGCTATACATATTTGAATCACTTAGGGAATTTAAAAATACCTATGCCCCGGCCCCACCCCTGGTAAGTTAAATCAGAGTCTCGGGGAGTGGGGCCCAGGCATAGGTATTTCTTAAAGCTTCCTAGTAGTTCTGTTGACTAACCAGAGCAGAACCACAGAACCCCTGCCAAAACAGGGGACGCGCTAACCGCTGCAGGAGGGTGAAGCCCACAGATGAGGGTCAAGTGGCCCAGTGGCGTAGTGGACAGAGCTCCACAGGCCAGAAGGCAGGCAGGTCATTACCTGTCCCCCTCCAGGTAGCCTGCTCTGAGCCATTGACAAGCTCCCACAAGCCATTTCACCAAAGCTTGGCTTGTTCGGCTAGACTCCAAAGAACTTTATAAGGTGCAAGCAAAGAGAAGAAAAACATGTTTTCTCTGTTTCCAGAAGTGACCATTAGCTTAACATGTGGCTTTGTCTTCTGCTCCTTCTAATATTTTTTTTACCTCTCCCCTGTCCCCACCTCAAGCTGCTAAGCAGTCAGTTCTGATTGAGACTTAGTATAAGGAAGAAGCATCTCTACGTCTCATGGCCCCTTCCTCGAGGGCTTCTTTTAGCAACAGAGCAGGACATGCCCGGCTTAGCCAGGCCACGGGGCTCATCGAATCTGGCAAATGCTCTGTGTCAGCAGGCACCAGGGTGCTAACACCCCGGGTCAGCTGGTTAGAGGGTGAGTGGGCAAGTGCCTGGCTTTTTCCCCATGTTTTCAGAACAGGGATCAGAGTCCCAGTAATCACCAGGCTGTGGGACCAGAGGCTATTTTGGGCATTCCTTTATCCAATGGAAAGTTAGGGCTGGTGTCATCTGAAACTTCCAGGCAGCATCCGGTTTCACCCTTATCCGGGACATGTACCTAGAGGAAATGGAAGCAATGTCAAGGAGACCAAAATGCGGGTGTCACAACTTTCCTGTGTTTTTATTTCTGTGTCATTTCTTTTCATCTGTTCCTTTCATTTTCGGCTCACCTTCCCACCACTCGGTTCAGGTCTTCATTAGATCTCGGCTGGATCCTCACAGCACCCTCTGGGGGGCTCCCTACCTCCAACTGTGCCCCCCACCGCAATCTACCCTCCCATGATAGCAAGGTTCAATGGGAATGATGAATGTGAAAATGCTTTGCAACACATGATACAAATAGCAACACCCACCTACATACAAATTTGCTGACTGGGCAGGAGACAGGGATGCAGTCCTTCCTCAGTGGTGAAGACACAGGGATAAAGTGCAGGGCTTTTGCAAAAGGATGAAATAGACAGACTGAGAGGAATGTTTTAGGGTAACAAGGCGACGAATTTGTGCACATGGTATTGGAACCTTCAAACAAGTCCTCCAGAGGCATTCAAGGTGCCCTTGTGTGCTCTGCAATTGTATGTCATTATGATAATCCTGATGAGAAGTGTAGGGTGGAGACCTAATCATGCCCACTTCTCAAAGAACTGAGGACGAGAGTGGCTAGCTGACTTGCCAAACATCACTCCGTAAGTGCGTAGCAGACCCAAAACCCATATTCAGAGGACACATGCTTTCCAGTGCACCATTCTGATACAGATACATTGATGGATGGATGCATGGATGGGCAGGTGGATGAATGGATGGAGCATGTTTCCCTCCCTTTAACATGTTGAAGGGCTCTCCATTGCTGACAGAGTGTAAATCAGTCAGAGTGGCCCTCATGGCCTTTAGGATGTAGTTTTACATTATTTTCTTATTTTAGTGTCCAGACAACTCCCAACACTCCCTACACTGCATTCCCACCCATCTCTCCCTATTCTTCAAATACACCTTGTACTCTTGATCCTCTGTGCCTTTGTGCCCTTCCTGTTTTCCTCTCTGATTGTAGAAAGCCCACCTAATTGTAACTCATAGTAGGATTGCCAGATAGAGTACAGGATGCCCAGTTAAATTTGAATTTCAGGTAAATAATGAGTAATTGTTTAATATAGGTATGTTCAGATACTGCATGAGACATACTTAAATTAAGAAATTATTTGTGTTTATTTCAATTCAAATTTAACTCTGCATCTCATCATTTTATTTGACAAATCTGGCAACCCTACTCATAAGATGTTGCCATATATGTATCCTTTGGTTTTCCTCTGCCCATCTCAAAGTGGGGTTCAGTGCTCCTTTGTATTTTCCATACAGAATTCACTCTTACCAAATCATTGGTAAACAATGTGTATTTTACTGAGGGTTTCTCAGTAAACATGGAAGATGGGGTTTACATTCCATAATACCTCACATTTTGTCTAAAAAAATTCTTACCAAAAATGGCCTCAAGAACCTCTGTTCTTGGTCAAAAAGTCACCAAGTATTCTTTTGATCTCTTTCTTATGTAGCATTCAGCTCTGCTCCCATTCTTTATTATGCAGAGAACCTTCCATTTTCCAAACCTAAGCAGTGGTCCAAGGCTCTTTTGCACACGATGGTTGACTTACCTAAGCAACTTTTCAATTAAGCATGCCCCTCCATACAAAGGAATCATCTATTAAGAAGATAAAAATCGTTCACATGTTTATAGAATCTTCAAATTCTACGTGGCCTTCAGGGTTTCCCAGGAAAAAGGAATTGCTCCTTTCCCAGATGGTAGTTACTTGTATAGTGACTAAGCCTATACCCCATGCTTTAGTAGGGCCATGGATATTTCGTTCACGTATACACCCACCACAGTGTGCCTAGCTATATTCCGGAAAGTACTCAATAAGCATCAATTAAATTGAATGACACAGTGTGACACCACATTTTAAATGCATTTAGTGCTATGTAGCTACAAAAGAGTTAGCAGGAGCATAAGGAACCAATCCCAGCAGCCAGGTAAAGCTACTGGACCTTCTAATTGAGTGATTCTTTTTCCCATTTGCATGTTAGACACCTGGGGAGTTTCTTTTAAAAATCATCATGTCTAGACACCATCCCAGGTCAAGTGAATTAGAATCTTCGGGATTCAGGCATCCATATTGTTTTCAAAGCTCCCAGGTGATTTTATTGGGCAGCAAGGTTGAAAATTATGGGTGGTTGCTAGAGAATTGGACTGATACACATCTCTGGGTCTAATGCATGACACAGAAGAGACCATAGGATAATATGAGGGAGAGTTATGGCTTTCTTTTTATTTTTTTTCCTTGTACGTGTTTTATAGTTTACACAGAGCTTCACACATGCATGGACACATGCCACACCCACAGCACAATCTGGCCATTGAGCCTTTGCTAGGTGTTCACTCTGTGAGTATGAGGAACAAGGTGACTACAGAAGTGCTATGCTATGCAGACATGCAGTCTTGGTTTTGGTTGGGTTGGGCATTGCTTCCTGGTTCGCAACTTTTTTGGGTTCTGGTTGCACCAAGAAGTCAATAACGGTGATACATTTTGGGTTCAAATGGATAAAAACTTCGCTAAAGCAGAATTGGCCAGCTTTCCACAGCTCCATCTCCACCACACACCGACCCGAACTAACCAGAGAAAAACCAAGGAAATGGCTTCCTTCTGGTTTGGCGACATTCCACTTGAAGCTCTTCCAGGCATTGTGAAGCAGAATTCCTTTCAGTGTATGTGACTGTAAAGAGATGGATTCTTGAAATGGACACTTGGAAAAGTAAGGGTGAACATGAATAGAGAGAAAACGTGGGTCTGGGAGTCAGCAGATTGGAATCCCTGACCTTGCTCTGCCCTTCCTGCTGTGTGATCTGGGTTCCCCCCTTACTTCTTTCAGCCTTGGTCATGTCCTCTACAAAAGGAGGACACTGAATTCGATGATCTTAAGATTCCTTCCAGCTCTAAATGCTCCATGGATTCTAAGTCTTGACGCGGTACACGAGAGGTCTGTTGAGACTCTGTGAACCACTCTTAAGAAACAAAATTCTTCCCCCAAGTCCTGCCTACACATGTGCTCAGACAGTGCACCCAAATGAGCACTGGATGGGACACAGTTCCACCTTGAACTGGCTCCATGTTCTAGAGAAAGTTGTACTCCCTCTCTGGGTCCTATTCTTCTTAGCTGTAATTTGATGTTCGAGTACATTCTCTCTACCATCCCTTTCAGCTTGGCCACTTTAGGAACATCGGGCGCCCTAGTGGCTGAGAGTTTATGTCACAATGAATGTAATATTTGATTATAGGACAACATCCATAATATGAAGGCGAGATCAGAATTAAAGATCAAGAAGACACCAGTTGTCCAGGAACCAAGTTGTGAACCAAGCTCAAATGCAAGCAGAAGGAAGGAAGGGAGAGGACGGAGCCAAAGAATTCACAAATAAAATTTAAAGCCTAGATATATTTTATTCCATCGGGGGGAAATACCTATAGTTGCGTTTTAACTTAGGGAAATTATATCACATTTCAGAAAGAAAGCTCTTCAAATGAACAAATATGTTGTTTGCAAAATCAGCTCCCTTTGTGGTTAAAAGAAAAAAGCTTTCTATTCTGGTTAACTAATGTAACTTCTTCAGAAAAGAACTAACTAGATAAATAAGCCCATGTTTTGCCAATTCTTACTAATAAATAATCACCATGTCTCAAAGGCTTAGGTCTTATTTTAACTTTTTGTTCTTTTTCCATTTGGTCTTTTTAAGAGCCATTTTAGGCCTTCAACTTTAGACGTATACACTTTAGCTTCTTCCTTGAGGTCCCTGGTGATCTGGCTTCACTGAGGGCTTCAGGCCACGTCCCTCCCTGCTCTCTTGCACATATCCCAGGATCTACTTTTACTGAAACACCCACTGCCTGTTTCCCATCTCTACCTTGCCCTTCCCACCCCTGACCCTTTGCTTGTCCTTTCCCACTCCTGCGTCTGCATAAATAAATCTTTTAAGACTCAACTCCAATGCCACTTCCTCCTTGAAGCTTCTCCTATTTCCTAGGCTAGAAACAGTCTCCATCCCACTTTGGTTCGACCTCCCTCAAGGCACTTAGTGTTTCCAGTCCTACAATAGTGCCCCTAGAACATAATCGTGCTTTCCCGAGAGCAAGACTTGCTTCTGAGGGTAGCACACGGCACAGGGGTATGAAGTCCAGCTGTTAGATAGACCTGGGTTTGAATCCTGGCTCTGCCACTGGTTTCTGGGTGACATTGGAGGGGCTACTTGACCCCTCAGCTTCAGTTTGCTCCTTTGTAAAAGGTGGATGGTACCTACTTCATAAGGTTGCTGGGATACTCAGGAAGTATATGTGAAATCAAACTTAATATGCACTTACTGTATGCCAGATATGGTAAGCACCTGATATTTTTTAAACTCAGGAACCTTACAGCAACTATTATTAAGCCCCACTTTATACAAAGAACCTAAGATCTCTTGCTCAAAGTCAAGTTAAGTAGCTAGTCTGGCTCCATGATCCATGCACTTGGCCACTGTACTTAATGGCCTCTGTTCTGTAAATGTTACCTCTTTTTGTGAATAAAATTTATTTCTTGGGGTGCCTGGGTGGTGCACTTGGTTAAGCATCCAACTCTGGGGTGCCTGAGTGGTATAGTTGATTAAGTATCCAACTCTTGGTTTCAGCTCAGATCATGATCTCAGGGTTGTGAGATTGAGCCCCGTGTCGGACTCTGTGCTCCATGTGGAGCCTGCTGAAGACTCTCTTCCTCTCCCCTCTGTCCTCCCCCTGTCCTTTTCTCTCTCTCTCTCTCTGTAAAATAAATAAACACATCTTTTTTAAAAAAAAACTTTATTTCTTTACAGAGCCTAGCATACTGTTGGCATGAAGTAGATGCTCAAGAAATAATTATTTGAAGACAGTGGCTCAATATTTAATTTGAAAAAACTGACCTGATTAGGTGCATTTTGGGGATTAGCTACTTGAACGGCACATCTGTAGTGAGCTGATGCACACGCACACGTGGTGAGCCCACACTCCTTTTCTGGTTTCCCTCCACTGCTTCATTTCTACCATCTCCATCAGGAAGCCTAGGATATACGGCACTCTCTTTCCAAGGAAATGTCAGTAATACTGAAGACATCAAAATGTTTCCAAGGAAGAATAATGACATAAAAGAATTACTATTTCACTGTGTGACCTTAGGCAAGTCATTTCTTGTCTCTTAGATGTAGTAAAGTGACAGGGCTGAACATAGTGACCTTTAAGCTCTAACATTTCATGACTCCATGTTGTTATACATTCCTTTCTTCTTCTGATATCTCAATATGTGCCTTAAGGCAGCCAGGATGCAGAAATGTAGAAATTTGACCTATATAGGATATATTTGCCAAATGCAAAAAATAAAACAGAAATAAACGCATTTTTTCTCATAGAGTTATTTGCATGGTGTTAGTAGTAACAGCACCTTCTTTAAATTTAATGCCTTTGCATTTACACAGGGCTTTTTGAGATTTTCAAAGGCTTTCACCCTCATTGTTAAGAGGTCTCCTAACTATTAAAAAGCATTGCAACAAAAATATGAAAGACAGATGCATAGAAAGCCTGAATCCTATCTGTATATCTAACAAGTATTAAGCATCCATCATTTCTAAGTTCTGTAAAGAAACATAAAAGACACACCCTAGACTCAGGACTTGTGCCCCCTGAAAGGGAAGATACACAAACGTATATGCATGCAGCTACACATTAAGAGCGAAAAAGTCCTGTGCAAAGAATAGCCTGCCTAAAACATCCTGGGAACCAGGCAATAGGCCAGAAGTTCATTCTAGGATTTTTCTGCCTTAATAATAATAATCCTTTCCAAGTGTGTGGTGCCTTAGCGTTTCCAGAATCTTTCACATGCATTTCTTAATTTAATCCTTGGGACGGACACACACACCACCACCACCACCACCTCCCCCTGTCTGCAGTACTCTATTAGTCTGAGTTTACAGATGGGGAAACTGTAGTTCAGAACTACAAAAAGATTTGCCCTAGGTCAAGAAATTAGTACAATGCTGACACAAGAGTCAAATCTTCTGACTCCAAATCCTGCTTTCTTGTCACTTTCCAAACTGTTTATCTGAGGTTTCATGGAGATCAGGGGGTGGCTGGAGAATTCTGGAGGCTTTGGTTACAGTCAGGGAGAGTAAGAACAGATGTGAGTGCTTGGATGAGGCAGAAAAGCCCAGGTACGGGGAAGAAAAGAAAGACGGTCTTTAGTTGCCCGGCTTAAACATTTTGAATTGGAAAGGGATTCTTATCTCCATTTATAGGTGAGAAAACTCAAACTCAGAAGGATTAGTCCAAAATCACATAGCTGGTGGCAACCTCAAGATCTGAAACCAGGTGTGCCTGACTCTGAATATAATGACGAGAAACATGAGTTTTGGTTTGAGCTCTGCTCTCCACAGAGATCTGGAGCCAGCCAGCTCCCTAAGCCTGGTGTTCTCATTGTGAAATGAGCCTAATAATAACCACTGATAAGATCTCCTTGTATGTATTAGGTGAGATGATTCTCGTGACACACTCAATACGTATCTGGCACCGAGGACGTGTTCAGGAACTATTTGCTATGAGATTATTTGCCAGACCTCGCTGTGTCTCTTGAGTGCCATCCCTTACCTCCTCAGTGCCTTTCCAGAAAGATACAAGTGGATGTAAGAAGATGGGGGAAAAAATACGATCAGCTAGAAGGGACATGATTATAGCTGTCCAGCTCTCTATTGACCTTCTCTGTGGACTACCTTTGATCTATAGGTCTGCTGAGGGGCAGAACTGATTGGGTCAGAAGTCAACACCACTCTAGGTGGAAACAACCAGGTTCTCCCTCCGGGAATTTGAAACTCGGATTGGGGAAAGACATGGTAAGTTGTGCATTATTTCTGGGACTATCGCATAGAAACCTGAGAGGGATGGGGTGGCCCTATGAACTGGGGAGGCAAAGATGTACAGTCTGCAGAGAGAGACAGGACGAAGCCAGTCTGCAGAGGACGGCAGTCGTAAGAAAGAGTTTACTGCCATAGTTCCTCCCTAAGACCCTCTGAGCCTGTCCTCGGGTTCCACTTCCATCAAGCAGGCTCAAGGAGTCCCACATACTGCAGTAGCCACTGGGGCCCTGTAGCTCTGTTACTCAGCCCACACCGTGCAAGAGTCCAAACCCCCAAATCTCCTTAGATCATGAGGCTTGCTTCTTTAGGAAAGAGGACATGGAAGCTGCATACCCAGGCACTCAGAGGAACACTGAAGCCAAACTGTGTCTGGATTGAGGCTGTGTGACAAGCCTATTTCAAATGATTTAGGCCTTAAGAACACAAGATAATATAAAATCCTGACACCCAAGATTTCAGGAGTCCCAACTGGACTCGGAGCCACCTGCATCCCTGAGATCCAGTCATGCCTAGTGTGGGCAAGATAGTAGGGGTTTTCACAGAAAACTCAGTCTCGAGGAAGAAGGCAATAGGCAGACATCCTGGGTGCAAAAGCAAAGCCTTAGTCGGAGAGGGATCAGGGCAAACCTTAGCTCAGTGTTGTGCCGCTAGCTCAGTTCCCTGCGGCATCTCCTCTGGATCCTATGGGGCAGAGTAAGGGCAGTGCTGGGATAAAAACCAGGCTAAGACTCTCTCAAACAGCAGTTTGGTAGCCATGCCAAACACAAAACATGAGAGAGAAGCATTTATTCTACCCGCTGCTGTACGGGAGCCTGTAAGACCTTGACATCTGGTGTCAAGGTAGAGATCGTGGTGCCCAGCAAACGTGGCTCACAGGGAGCTTTGACGGAACAAGGCAGACGCCATGCAGAAACCCAGAAGACAAATGTCTGATCCTCATGCAGCCCCTGCGGGCTCTCAGGAATCACTGAGAGAGGGAAGTCTTCTAAAATAACGCTGGAAGTACTGCAAGAGAACTAAGGGCAGTGGGGAGCTGGGAGCAGTAAAGCACAGGTTAGAAATGGCAATAACTCCTGGGACATAAATATGCACTCAGGCGACTGCAAAGATGGGGACCAGATGCCCTGAAAGAGTTTAATGAGGCTGAAAATTCAGGCCAGTGATGTGAAATGCAGATGGCTGCTGAGTTGTGGGACCGAGAATCATCCAACCTCTTCACCTTCATGCAAATGGTAACCTCAGTGATCTACAGAGCAGTTGCTCCTCGCCTATTTGAATATCACTGCATACATTCTCATTAGGGCTTCAGAGAGCAAAGAGGATGCCAGCTAGGGTAGGAGGAAAGCAAGACTCTACTTGGGTTTTCCTGGTATCCAGCATGCTGACTGGACTAATATTAACTCTGAGGGCTCTGGCAATATTAATCCTCAGGTGCCCTGGGGTTTCAAGAATTCACGGACATCCTACTCATACGGGGAAAGCAGATTCCGGATGAGGCCACCATGAGGGAAAGGCAGAGTGGGATTTTGTGGTCACACAACTTGGAGCCAGAGAGCCCCAACCTTAAATTATGGTTCTACCACTTACCAAACATGTGACGTAGAACATGTTAATTCACTTCTCTGGTCTCCAGTTTCTCTTTCTGCAAAACTGGGAGAACGATATATAAAGCCAATAGTTATAAAATGCTTTTTATTTTTCCTGTTATAAACTAAGACTCTCTCTTTTTTTTTTTTTTTTAAGATTTTATTTATTTGACAGAGAGAGACACAGCGAGAGAGGGAACACAAGCAGGGGGAGTGGGAGAGGGAGAAGCAGGCTTCCCGCCGAGCAGGGACCCCGATGGGGGCCTCGATTCCAGGACCCTGGGATCATGACCTGAGCCGAAGGCAGACGCTTAATGACTGAGCCACCCAGGCGCCCCCTAAGACTCTCTTTTAACCCATTGTTATTTTCCTTCCGACTTCCTCTTTGAAAACTCTAATGCAGGGGCGCCTGGGTAGCTCAGCTGGTTAAGTGTCTGCCTTTGGCTCAGGTCATGATCCCAGGGTCCTGGGATCGAGCCCCACATCGTTGGGCTCCCTGCTCAGAGGGGAGCCTGCTTCTTCCTCTCCTTCCCGCTTGTGCTCTCTGTCACTATCTCTGTCTCTCTCAAATAAATAAATAAAATCTTAAAAAAAAAAAAAAAGAAAAGAAAAGAAAGAAAGGTCTAATGCCCAGGGGACTGGGCAGATAACCTAGGTGAGTGAGGGACCAGGACATATAGTAGAGGGCCTCCCCCATCCCAAGAGGCTTCTTTAGATCCGGCCTACTCTTGTTGTGGAAATGCCAGCCCAGGATTATCAGACATGATTTTTTAAGAGAAGTCAAAAATGAAGAGTTTTTATGTGTAGTCTCTCATTTTAAATGTCTCAAATAATTCAGTTTTTTTAAACAACCACATAAAGCAAATCCACAACAGGCTGCATTCAGCCCATGGCTGCTGGCCCATCCTGAGAGAAGAGGTAATGATGAGATTCCACCCTTAACCTCTCTTCAGAAACCAGTTCAAACCACCCAAGGCATCTTTGGTTTCCCCCAAACAGCAGGCCATGCTGAGTGAGAAGGGAAGATAAGACTCAGGGGCTGTTCCTGTGGCTCTCTAGAGGGGTTCTTGGTTATCCACATTGCATCTAGAGCTCCCGTGTCCCACCTGTAGCCCCCAGGAGTCCCAGGGAATGACTCTTTCTCAGCTCCCATCTTCCTATATTTGGACTCAGGTGCTATGAGACCGCAGTCCCCGTATGATGACATTCCACATTCTAAGAAATGTTCTCCTGTCCTGGTTCTCTTCTGGGTGGCCTCAGCGCTCCTGAGAAAATCGGGCCGTAGAGATCATCCTTTATGCAAAGCTGAGGGATGTATTTATAAAGCTTGTCGGGGGATTGATTGATTTTGACATTATCTCTTAGGCTGCCCAAGCTCAAATGAGAAACAAATCGTCTTGGGAATCAGGTAGAGGAAGAAATGTCACTGAGAGAGACAGCCACAAGCAAATGCAGATGGAGGTCTCTTGGGAGACACTGGCGTCAGAGGAAGTCAACACATTACAATAAGGTCGTGGCCTCGGTGGATTAAGAAGCTATCAAATTCAGGAGAACATGATAGTTAAACCAATCCCAGCCCAGCATAGAGGGAACACTTCCAAGGACTTTATCTTCAATCATCAGATAATTTTAAACTCCTCTATGGCGGGCACTGCAGGCAGAATGAAAGGAGAGAATCCACATGTGTTAAACACCCACTGTGTTTCATGCATGATGGTTATATATATTCTCTAGCTATGGGACGTGGAGCAAGGTATTTAACCACACGGACACTCATTTTGCATCTGTAATATAAGAATGATAATGTGCATGGCTTGTAGGATTATTATAGAAAATAAAGCAAAGTATATGAAAGCCCCTGGTACATATTACGTATTCAATAAATCGTCACTATCCTTATCTTATTGTCTTCCTGCTTCCTCACCCTCAGCCCAGGGATATTATCTACACTTCCTGATGAGAACTGAAGTGCACAGAGGTTACTAGGCCACATTGCTTGCCCAAATTCTTCCAGGTAATAAGTCAAAGACCCAAATTCCAATATAGGTTTGCTTTTTGCTTTTTTTTTTTTTTCTACAAAGTTCTTTTTCTGGTTTAGTGACATTACCAAGTCAATTTCCTAAATTTTTCTAACCAGAGTTATTTTTTTTTCTCTTGAACCAAAATTGGAAGGGGCAACATTTAACACCCGACTAAACCCTCCCCAGGCCCTTGGTTCATTGCCGATGTTTTTTTCTATCACCCCAAACAGTTTCACGATCTGACACCCGGGGCCAAGCCGTCTCCTGTCGGTGCCCCCTCTGCCCTGGATCTTGGTTTTGGGGTGTCTGTCCCAGGTCAAGCCACTCACATACCACAGAGCTGCCACCTAACACATAGCTGGGTCTGCACCTCCACACTGGATTCCTCCCCCTTTCTTGCTATTCTCACTCCTTTCCTGAACTTTGTCCCCTGTTTGCTCATTGTGTTTCTGACATCTGACATCCTGATATCTGCTGATGTTCTGACATCTTATTTGGCTTCTCCATCTTGACCCTCAGACCTCTGGTCAATGTGGCTTTAATATAGCTCTTGGGTCCCTCTCTTTAAACCAGCTTGTGGAAACCAACTCACCAGAGCTGGCCAGGGCCCAGGCCGCAGGAAGCAGAGAATTATGCTGCCCTTTGCAAATAAACCTGAGTGTCTGATATCCACTAATCACTTGGTCAACCCAGTCACTTCACTTCTAGGAAGCAATGATAAAAAATAACACAAATGCATGCATATATGTAAACAGTACAGCATTACTTGTAATAACAAAACAATAGAGTTTGAGTATCCATCAGTGGCACAATACCCAATGTCATCAAATAAAATAAAGTTAATCTAGAAAGATATTCGAGCTATACTAAGTGCAAAAAGTAAGTTGCAACTGCATATGTAAAGTCTAATCCCCCTTCGGTTTAAAACACAGCTTATAGGTACCTAGATATTTGACTTTGTAAGCAAAAGAAAATTCTCAAAAGATACTCTCCAAGCAGGAACAGTGTGTGGTGGCTCAATTTTTGGCATATTAACTCACATTTATCCTCCCTGTGTTTCTTCCTTTCCTCCATTGTAAACAGATGGCCAGGGCTTTTTGTGGCCTCTTGCCACAAAGGAAATTTTTGTCACAGGGCCAGAAGCCAAAGTTGTCTTTAAGACACTTCTGATCCCAGTCTGGAATTTTATAAAACCTAAATCCATTGAGGAGATTCTATTTGGTATCTTGGAGGAGCAGGAGAGAGAGAAGGGAAGACCTTTGAAATGGAAATGGATAGAAGTCTGTGATCCTGGAGTACTCCCAGGAAGAGGAAGACCTCAGATGAACTGGCTTAGGAAGCTGGGAATTCTAAAGTCTCACCAAAGATATTCCTGGCTTACAAAAAGGCAGAAGGGGAGCCAGAACAGGAAGAGATCATGTGGTCTGAGACCATGAACGTCTCAGCAGTAAATATAGACTACATCCAATGGCTGAAGAGTCCCGAGGACTTGGTGCTACATAAAACCCTGGGACCTTTGCCCAACACTGAGGATGGCAATAATGACTGAGATTGAATTTCTAATAACCTGATAGGATGAGAAGAGTGGCTGTGGACTCAGAATTGGATTTAAATTATGTAAAATAAATAAAGTGCTATTTCTTGCACACCTGAATTTATAAAATAAAATTCATGTTCACTACACGTAATTAGACAGAAGAGTTAGAGGGGAGGACTTCACTTATGAAATTTTCAAGTGGGAGGATTATGGATAGCTTTTATTTTTCTTTTTCTGCTGCCCCTCCCCACCCTCCATGTTTTTCTAATACACCTGTTTCTAATGTTTATTAAGTTATCCCACCCCCTCTCAGTGAGGTGGTAACCTCTCCAGAAGGACAGTCAACTGCATAACCATCATTTCTGACCCTAAGACATGGGTCCTCTTTATTCATTTAAACATCACTTGAGGGGCGCCTGGATAGCTTACCAGTTAAGCATCAGACTCTTGATTTTGGCTCAGGTCATGGTCTCAGGGTCCTGGGATTGAGCCCCTTGTCGGGCTCCACGATCAGTGGGGATTTTGCTTGAGGATTCTCTCTCCCTGCCCCCCTCTCTGCCTCTCCTCCCTCTTTCTGCCCCTCCCCTTCTCCCTAAAAGAAATAAATAAATATATTTTTTTAAAAATATCACTTGAAATATCCACCTGCTCAAATGGTCTGTGATACTTGCACAAATTGGAATGCTCACTCTCCTGGGTCCTGAATTTCGGCTTCCCTTAGACTTTGAATTCCTCTGCTCTCTCAGAAATGAATCCTCATTCTACCACCTCTTCATCCATCTCCTGACTCAAGTTTTCCCCAAAATGTTTGTCAGATTGTGAACTTACTTTCACACTCATTTATTCTCCAGATTTCCTTGATGAGATTGTTTTAAAATTTCTTTGGAGGGCTTCCCTCTTAGGAAGAGAAAATGCCTCTAGGGGTGAGTAGGTAGGAGAGAAGATGATGGCTGGAGACATCTGTGCCCAGTCTGAAGGGGACTCTGCTGTCAGAGTGCTACTGAAAAGATAATTGCCCCTTGAAAAATGCAATAATGCCATCTAAGCCCCCTGCATGGAAGAAAAAAGGAGAGGCTGTTTTCTACTCATCAGTCCTCGGGTCCCATCAATCCCTCCAGTCGTAGAACCCACTGCTCTCCAACATATAATCACTCGACTTTCAGGCCAGGACTCTACACTGATCCCCAGAAGGGCACAGTGACAATCTCCACATCTTTGTATAAACTGGTTGCCCTTCATGACAAACCACCTCCATCAGACTTCTACCAGCTGAATCCTGTCTATCCCACTATGAAGCTCCCTCTACTTCCTCCTGGCAATAGTCACCTTCTCTGAACCCAGATGTTTCATAAACACACCTTTATTAGTCAGGGTCCTCCAGAGGAACACAACCATATATATAAGTTTATATGTGTATGTATATTGTAGGGCAAGCCTGCATGTTGTAAATTCAGATACGACTTGAGGTTGCAGTCTTTAGTCCCAAATCCATATCTAAAAACATATCTTCCCAGCAAAATCTAGACTGTTATTTGATCGAACAACTGGGCACAATAGCCTGGTCAAATTGACCCTTTACCATTATTTTATGTATTTGAATTGTCTCTCCTCTGTAGGATTTTAAGCTATTGGAGAGCAGGGAACAGAACGACATCATGGGTTCAGGAAGAGATGTGTCTACTGAAAGCCCCATATAGTAACCAGAATTGGAAATACCGAATCTCAGAGTCTTAATTCTGAATGTCAGAATCTCAAATACATTTCCTGTGACTGTGAACTCAACCATTCAGGGATAGAAAATGTGAGTTCTCATTCTTTCTGCTACAGAATTCTGGATGCTTGCTGTGGAAATGGGGTTTCCTCTGGAGTTTAGCTCTACATGAAGAAAGGAAACAACTGTCAGCTAAACCCGGAGTTAGCAACTGTCATAAAGGGTCAGTGGGGGTAGATTGTTGAATGTTGTGATTGAATTGACATTCAGTTATCAATTGAAATTCATAGTTATCTTTGGATTGCTTTAAGCTGTGCTAGCCATGACGGAGATAACTGGTGAACTGGTCAACAGTAGGTCAAACATTAATTGGGTCATTCTCCCTTCCCCGTCTTTCACCTCTCAATACACACACACAAACACACACTCTCTCTCTCTCTCTCTCTGTCTCCTCTGACTGAATTTTTGCCTGAATTAACTGAAGGTTGACCAGTTAATTACAAGATAAGTCTGAGAATCAATCTTTATGGAGACTACTGGGAACTGAGTCAGAGAAAAGGATACCAAAAGGGGAAGCAGAGGGACAAATTGTTCTTCCTCATAGCCTTGTTTCTGCTACCTTCCAGAGTTAACCACAAGTAATAGTAGCATTTCAAAAAGGGTCAACTGCAGTTGACAGTGATCATACACACAACCCCATTTATAGAATATCTAGAATAGAATAAGATTTAAATGTCTCCTGGCTGTTCTTATCCTTTCCCTGAAACCTGTCATATCTTAGAGGGATGGTATATATATAATATTATATTTTAATATTTAATATAAAACACATACTTAGAGGGATGGTATATATATAATATTATATTTTAATATTTAATATAAAACACATACAAGTAGTACTTCTTCTGCCTGTATCATGTTCCTAGAAGTATATTTAGAATTTTAAGCTGTTCCAACTATTACACATTTTGCCAAATTTTAGTCATTGAGGGAGTTGTGTTTAAACATCTGTTGACTGCAGATGTTAAGCAGTGTGAAATAGTCTTTTAAGATGCCAAAATGCAATTAAAATCATAATATTTTTCTTAGTAACATATCATGCTACATCAATGGAAATTCAGAAAGATAACACTCAATGAACAATGAGTGGTAATAATTCTCTAAACAAATCAGCTGTGGCTCACAGCAGGGGAGAATTAACTTTTAACTAAATTATGTAACATTAAGATGCCAGTTTGCCAGGTTCTTGAAGAGAGGTTTATATATATATATATATATATATATATTTTTTTTTTTTTTTTTTTTCCCCCCAAACCAGGCAGTGGTCAGTAAAATGCAAGGAAGGACATCTTTTTTGGCTTGAAGGATAAAGATAATTGGATAACAAACTTTTCCCTTATTTTTAGCTGGACCACTGAACCAGAAGATATCAGTGTTTAAAACACAGAAATGCCAACTCTTCTCTTGAATGCTAATGTGGGGGTGTCTGATTTATATCTGGGCTCAGGATTCAGAGGAAGGTATGTGGAACATGGAAACTGGACATGCCTCAACCTGGGTGTTAAGCGCCACCTCCAATTGTGGAAGAAACACATCTACAACATAAGCAGAGAGGATTCTTCTTCTGTGCTTCCCACCACCTGAAGCTGCCTTGTTTTGGTTGCTAGGTGGGAAGTAGGAGCATTTCTGGAGCTTCTAGAAGGGAGGAGAGAGCTATCTCTTTAGTATGAATTAAGCAGTATCAAGAGTCCTCACAGTTCAAAATAGCTCTCCCCCCTGCCTGGAATTCTACTGCTAGTTTTTCTTTAGGTTTAAAACCTTGGAAGCTCTATAATGTTCCTGCATAGAACAACAAAGCTATTAGCAGTCAATGTCTTTCTTTAATTTCTTTTTTTTTCCTCCCATTTCAGTTTCAGGTCTAATTCTTTCTGCATCCTAAAAATATGTTTTGTATTTTCATGAAGACTAGACTTTCATATGTAATTGATTCAAACATCTTAATTTGTTGACTAAATCAGCTGGAAATTCTTTTCTGGACAAAAGTGAATTCATCAAATTCGGTGACCCGCTGTTCCTTAAATTCATCATTGATTGGTTGAGCGTCTGTTCTATGCCGAGCCCTACAGTAGCTGCTGGGGCAACAAGGGTTAAGATTCATAATCCCTCTTTCTGGCACCCTGTCCTTCTGATGGGGACACAAGCACATAACCAGACAATTATTATGTGGTAAGTGGTAGAGGAGTAGACATAGGGTGCTTTTGAGCACAGAGCCATAGCCAGCCTCATCCTGGAAGTGTATTGATGATAACATCCTTGGGTTTCCAAATATAGTGCATTGAAAAAGTATAATGAGGAGGTGCTAAATTAGTATAGAGTATTCATGTAAAGTTCTACTATGTTCCTACTCCTGTGCGAAGTGTTTGGTTTGGGAATGGGTAGAAGTTGGGAAGGAAGAAAACGTCACCTTAGCCATCAAAGAGTTCACAATTTAATTGTGGGAAATAAGATGGCAATATTAGGAATTGTTAAAAATCAAGGCAATCTACAAATTCGTAAAGTGAGAGCATCGAGTTGTGTGGCAAACAGTAAGTGACACAGGTAATGAGAAAAGGAAAGAAATGACATAGGGTGGTATGGTCTCAGAAAGGTCCTTCCAGAGGAGAGGGGCATAAGATAGACAAGGAGGGGCTGGTCCAATTGACACTGTTAAGGTGAGGGGCCCGAGCTACCTATACAGTGGGGGTGGCAGGGGCAAATGTCCAGAGCTGGCAATGAGTGGGGGACGTTTTGTTGTTATATGGGTGTTACAAAGGTAGAAGCAGGGTATTATGAAATAAGGGACCAGAATAAGGATCTGAAGTTGAGTTTTGTGCAGGGTCTTTTACTCACTCATTATTGAGGGTCATGCACTGAGCTATATGCCGTAGACATAGGAATTAATAAATTCCTGCCATCTTGAATCTTAAAATCTAGTCCTAAAAAGATGCTTAGATTTCTCAGAGCCTCACTGTATTGGTGTCTATGCCCCTTTCATTTCATCCTTCAAATGCTATCCAGTGAAATCTCCCCAATCTGTTCAGCTGAAATAATTTGTAATGACCACAATACTAGCTAACATTATTAAGTACCTCCTGGACCACTATACTGTACTAAACACATCACATGCTTGTCCACAATAATAGTCATCATCTAAGTGTTTCAAGTTACCATGAACCATGTTATAGTTCTTGCAAAAATTACATAATTTAATCCTTACAACAAACTTTAAAAGTATGTGGTATGATTATCCCCATCTTCTATACTGGAAAAGTAAAGCTCTGCAGGGTTAAATGATTTACGCAAGGTCACCCTTAACTTTTCAATGCTCAGAGAATGAAATGACCAACACTGTGCGCCTCCTGATGTAGCACATGGCACCACTTATGAAGTATGTTTGCCAAAAAAAAGTTGAATGTAATCCAGTTAGCTTTTTAGATCTAACTTTCAGTTTATTGAAAACAGAAGGATAAAGAATCAAGATGAATGACACCATAAGGAAGTAAACAGAAAAATTTAGAATCTGAGAGTGTAACGACTGTTGGTCAACTGCCCTGCAGATAGAGAGAGAGAGAGATAATAGAACTTGGTTTGGATTGAGTTAATTTAATGTTTAAGCCTTGTTCGATTCCTGATTTGAGCAAACCAATTTTAAAAAAGACATTTTTGAATAAGTGGGGATATTTGAATGTGGACTGGTTATTGGAGGATACCAAGCAAATATTCTTTTTTTTTTTAAGATTTATTTATTTATTTATTTATTTATTTAAATAGAGAGAGAGAGAGTGCAAGCGAGGGGAGGGACAGAGGGAGGGGGAGAGAAGCAGACTTAAGCGTGGGTCTCCTCACCATTTCTGGCTCAAAGCAGGGATCCAAGTGGGGCTCCACCTGGGCTCAACCAGGGCTGACCTCAAGACCCTGAGATCACAACCTAAGCAGAGATCAAGAGTCAGACACTCAACGGACTGAGCCACCCAGGTGCCCTGTAGGATACCAAGCAAATATTCTTAATTTTCTTGGGTGTGATCATCACACTGAGGTTATGGAAGAAAACCCTAATTTTTTTGAGATGTGTATAAGTGAATTTGGAAATGATATGAGATCTGGGTTTTGCTTAAAAATATTTAGCAACAGTAACTGCAACAGAAAAAGATAAATGATGTGAGCATGGCTAACATTTGCTAATTTTTGTAGCTGGTTGATTGATACATAGGGGATCGTTATATTAGTCTCAATTTTTCTGTGTGTTTGAAATTTTTTAATATAAAAATTCATTTAAAAAAATGGCATGGCTTAGGCACACCTGGCTGGCTCAGTCGGTAGAGGGGGCGACTCTTGATATCAGGGTTGTGAGTTCAAGCTCCACGTTGGGTGTAGAGATTACATAAAGTAAAAAAATTAAATCTTAAAAAAAAAAATGTGTGGCTTAAATCATCAGTCAGGCTGAAAATGGATCCTCCTGTACCAGTGGGTCCAACTTTTTGCCGATAGTGGGTGCTCAAGAAGTACATGGAAAGTTATTGGAATTGGAGCATGGAAAACAACTACAGTATGAATGGAAAATGCCTTTCTACTCTTTTTTTTATCATTATTATGTTATGTTAATCACCATACAGTACATCGTTAGTTTTTGCTGTAGTGTTCCATGACTCATTGTTTGCATATAACACCCAGTGCTCCATTCAATACGTGCCCTCTTTAATACCCATCACCAAGCTAACCCATCCCCCCACCCGCCCCCCCTAGAATATTCTTAAATATACAACCACAGCAGTATGTGCTCCAAACCAGAAACCTCTCTTCTCTTTCTTCTCTTCCAGAAATGAAATGTCCTCCTTGGGTCTTTCCCTTCAGGGCTGACCTTCATGTTAATTTGAATCAAAATTCACACAGATAAAATTTTAAATGTGGGCCTCTGCTGTGTGTGTTCACCTTGGGAGTCCTGCTTGCTTGATTACAAAAAGCTTTGGATGCAGGGCTGGGACTCCGACCTCTTCTCTGAAATAGCAAACAGCAGACACAACTGGGAAGTGGACGTGATGAAATCATTGTTTAAGGAAATCAGTTTCCAGCTTCTCTTCTCAGTGCGCCTCCCGATCTGTCTTCCACCGTGTTGTTTCTCGTGTGGTATGGCAAAAACACCTCTTAATTGTGACTCTGGAGGAGTAGGGGCTTCAGCAGGCAGAAGGACACTGCTCAGGCTAATCTCCCATTTTGAATAGGACCTAGACCATTTTCCCATATCAAGTCTGCAGGGAATAACAAAAATGACATCAAAATTTTTTTTTCCGGAAACTGATTTCTTAGACCAAATATGAAATTACTGATACTTTTCCGAGAGGGAAACAAGACAGAAAGCTCAGCATATAGCCTGGTTATAATAAGATATTTGTTTCTCAATTCCAGAAGCTGGCGACTGAACTCCCAGAAATGAACTGGCACCAATTCCCATGAATGAAATGACTATGAATCATTTCATTCTTGAAAATTAAACAAAGATGTGACTTAACAGGTGATGAGTTGGGTGGATGTGCAATATTTCCACAAACGCTCAGCTGCAATAGGTGTTCATACGATCGGAATGAATCGGAACTCTTTAAACATTCCTGCATCTGAGCTTTATGAGAGAAAAAAAAAACCTGAGTGTATCTGTTTGAACATGCTCAACAAATTATTTTTGTGGAAGTCCGTCCTTCAGTGTTTCAGATGAGGTGATGCGTAATTTTTGTAGTATGGCACGTGCCGCGTAGCCTGGGCATCCTATCAGAAACAAGTTTCTGCTTTTGAATAGTTCCCTCACCTAAATGAGAAATAAAGGGAGAGAGGACCAGAATTAACAGTCACTTCTTCACTCTGTTTTTACAAATCCAGAATTCTGCCCATCCATCACGTTGAGCAAGTGCACCCGTGCTGTGAAATACTATAGCCCTTAGCCACATGTGACTATTTAAATTTAAATTAATTAAAATTAAAAATTCAGTTTCTTGGTCGTACCAGCCACATTTCAAGTACTCAACAGCCACCCAAGTCTAGTGCTACCATACTGAACAGCCAAGATTTAGAACATTTCTATTGTTGCAAATAGAGTGGGGGGGGGGGGCATTGACATGATACCCATTTCCATTTTTTCAAGTTAGAAGAGCAGCATTTGGGGCGCCTGGGTGGCTCAGTCGTTAAGCGTCTGCCTTCGGCTCAGGTCATGATTCCAGGATCCTGGGATCGAGCCCCGCATCGGGCTCGCTGCTCGGCGGGAAGCCTGCTTCTCCCTCTCCTACTCCCCCTGCTTGTGTTCCCTCTCTCGCTGTGTCTCTCTCTGTCAAATAAATAAATAAAATCTTTAAAAAAAAAAAAAAAAAAGAGCAGCATTTATCTCTGTAGCCCTCATAGAAGGATACCATAGGATCAGTGAGAAAAATACTTGGCAATTAGTTTCTCCAAAATTCATTCTAAAACTCTGTAGACTCAGTTGAAATAGTATAAGATTTTGACTAAATAGGTCCTGAAATATTCAAAAAGAATGACCAAACTGAAAAATTTTGGAGTCTACTAGAATAGTTACTTGGGTTTTTGATATTTCATTAAAAAAAAAACCCAGCATTTTGTCAGATCTCATTTGATCCTAAGGGAATGGCCCAGTCTATCTATATGCCTATCCCTATACCCATGCGGGACTTGGTGTGTGCTTGCTCAGCTGAGTTTGTGGACAACACAGCCCTGGCAGACCTCAGCCACGTGGAAGAGGCAGCTGGTGGTCCCCAGCTGGCCTGGCCTTGCTGCTGGCCTCAGGCCAGATTGCACTGCTTGAAATGGATGCCAGGCTACATGAGGACCACCTGGAGCAGGTGCTATATCTATCTATATCTATATCTATATCTATATCTATATGTATCTCTATCTGCTACTGATTGGAAAAACCCTGACATAAGGGAGATGGGCTTACGTAATACAATCTTTTATCTTATGTGTTGTCCTTGAGAACAAAAAGACATAGAACAGGACACCAATAGCAAATGAGAGTTTCTTCTTATATGTGATGTGACAGAATGACTTATTTGTTAGTAAGATGACCAAGGACAAGGAAAGGGACCCAGAAGATCTGAAAATAAAGTTACTTTCAGAGCTCTAGAGTTGGTAGTATATGTCTATTTCCTGGAAGGCTTCTAAATCTAATGAAATGATTTGGATGCACTGCTTGATCCAAAGCTTAAAACTGTGGGCATCTGGGTGGCTCAGCCGGGTAAGTGTCTGCTTTTGCCTCAGGTCATGATCCCGGAGTCCCAGGATTGAGACCTGCATCAGGCTCCCCACTCAGCAGGGAGTGTGCTTCTCCCTCTGACCCCCCTGTCTCGTGCTCGCTCTCTCTCACTCTTTCAAATAAATAAATAAAATCTTTTTAAAAAATTAAAAAGAAAACAGAGCTAAAACCAGTATTAGATCAAGCAGTGTCTGCTAGCCAATGAAGACTAGTGAAAAAACGCATCACTGTTGGGGAAAAGTATTCATTCAACAAGGCATGGAGCATCCACTAGTACCAGTCACTGTCTAGGTGCTTAGAGTATTTTAGGAGAAACAGCACTAAAGAGATAACCAAGTTAATAATTAATTATAACTGAAATAGGTATCATAAAGGAAGAGTAAAGGGTCCTATAAAAGCACATAACGGGAGGACCAAATCTACTTTTGGGAGTCAGAGAAGATTTTCCTAAAAACATGATATTCACCTCAGCTTCAGGAAATGGCCAGCTCCTGATTTGAGTAATTGGCTCAGGTCACACAGGTGACCCTATTTGGGCCAATAAGAGACAAGGAGATATTTGCTGGGGCTGCTCTGGGAAAGAAGCTTCTTCATAGTTCTCTAAGAGCTATCAGAGGTGATGGTCTTCCTGAAGGATGAGTAGGATTTATCGAGTTCAAGAGGTAGGGAAAGAATGTTTTGGGAGGAGAATATGTGCGTTAAAACTGGAAACAGCATTGAGCATCTGTTGTGTGGCAGGGTGCGTGCAGCAAGCAAGAAATAGGGCGGTGTAACTCCAGGCTGGGTCTTATAAGGCTCATGCAGGACCTTATACACCATGATCAGTAAATAAACTAATCAATGAAATGTGCATTTATATAAATACTGCTATTGTTTGTACTTTAATGAACAGTTATAATACATAGCAAAAGGCATAATTATGCAGAAGCACATCGTTTGGAATGTTACTTAGTTACCCAGACCTATGAAAAGGATTTCCAGATGGAAGGAAACAGTGTTTTCAAATTTGTGGAGGTATGAAAGAGTACAGTGTTTTCTGGAAATAATTAAGGGGAAGGGCAAAAGAAAAAATTAAATTGTAGATGAGGCCAGATTGTTGAAATTTTTAAATGGCAGGATAAGGTGAATGAACTTTATCTGTTATGCAGCAGAGAACTATTGAAGATTTTCATTAGGGAAGGAATGAAACGAGAACTTTTTTTAGGATGATCGATCAAGTGGTAGTGAATGGTTGGGGAGAGAAAAATTTAGATGGATATTAGAGTTTGAATTAGATGTGGCCACAAGCAAGTTATGTTAGAGTCTTGATGTGAGGATAAAAACTTAAGTGAGAAAAATTATTTAGGAAGTGGAATAAAGCCGTTGGAGCAATGAAGTTAGGAAGGCTTAAGAGTGTGTGTGTTGGGGGAGGGGGTGGTTGAGGGGATGTGGCTATGAAGAGCCAAAATCTGAAAGCCAATGAGAATGGGAGGATGAGCTCTTGGTGGGTTTTCCAGCCCCCATTTCCCTCTTCTCTCTTCAACAGCATCTAAATTTTCCTCTGGAGAACTGCCTCCACCTCAGCTTCAGGAAATGGCCAGCTCCTGATTTGAGTAATTGGCTCAGGTCACACAGGTGACCCTATTTGGGCCAATAAGAGACAAGGAGATATTTGCTGGGGCTGCTCTGGGAAAGAAGCTTCTTCATAGTTCTCTAAGAGCTATCAGAGGTGATGGTCTTCCTCTCCCTGAATAGAGTAAGGAAAGGATATGGAGCCTCTTTATACAAAGATAGGGAACCAGGATGAGAATTAGCCCATCACAGGCGGGAGAGCAGAGGTAAATGAATCCCAGAGAAGTGGGTCAGTACCTGATGACACTGAGAACCTCCACAGTCCAGTTATAGGAGCCAATAATCACCCCCCCCTTTTTTTGTATGCGCCAGTTTGTGCAGGGATTTCTGTAACTCGACACCACCACAATGAGGCTAAATGATAAGGGAAACAAAAATGAGTTCATTTTTAGAAATAGAAAACTGATGAGAAATTATCACCAGGAGGGATTAATTTTATCTCAGCTATCTGATGAGAATTGGCTTTATAATCAAAAGGATAGATTAGAATCTATAAATGATACAGTAGCACGCGGCATAAAAACCAAAGATCCCACTTAGAGCCATGTACTGCTGCTTATTTTTTTTCCAGAATTGTTGGTTGCAACAAAGAACCATGACTAATAAGTGAAATTCAAAAATTTAAAGAAGAATTTTTAAAAATCACTGCTATTAACATTTCCAGTCATTTTGCACATACACAAATTTATCTTCACAAAAATGGGATCCTATTGCATGCACTGTATTATAACCTGAGTGTTGCACATGACAATATGTAACAGACATGTTTCCATGTCAGAGAATGAAGATTTACGTCATCATCTTACTAGCAGTTTCACATACGTGTTTTGTTTTGTTTTTTTTTAAGATTTTATTTATTTGACAGAGACACAGCGAGGGAGGGAACACAAGCAGGGGGAGTGGGAGAGGGAGAAGCAGGCTTCCCGCGGAGCAGGGAGCCCGATGCGGGGCTCGATCCCAGGACCCTGGGATCATGACCTGAGCCGAAGGCAGACGCCCAACGACTGAGCCACCCAGGCGCCCCCACATACGTGTTTTTACAAAACATATCCTCTGATGGTAAAGACAAAATATTTAATGCTAAAGTGCATGCTCAGATCCTGCCTCTGCCCCTTGCCTCTCCAACACTCTCTGGTACCTCATTTCTGTTTTGCAGTTGTTGTTTTTTTTTTAAGATTTTATTTATTTGACAGAGAGAGACGGCGAGAGAGGGAACACAAGCAGGGGGAGGGGGAGAGGGAGAAGCAGTCTCCCCGCAGAGCAGGGAGCCCGATGCGGGGCTCGATCCCAGAACCCTGGGATCATGACCCGAGCTGAAGGCAGACGCTTACGACTGAGCCACCCAGGCGCCCTGTGTTTTGCAGTTTGAATGGAATGCTGCCTCCACAGTCCTTAGTACAATGCCTGGCACAAGGTAACACTTGGTAATAAGAGTTACTATCATCATTTTTAATATACTGTGTGCTGCAGGGGCCAAGGTGAGGAGATACATATTAGATGTAAATACAAAATAGAACTTAGGCCGTATCTGTACATGATAGAAATGAATCAATAAGAGAAGTAATAAGAAATAACCGAAATTATCATATTCCTTCATTACTGATTTGAAGGTCAAATAATATTTACAGCGTACTCGATATAAAATTTGAACAATGAGAGTGTTGAAACAACTGAACCCTTAAACCTTTTATTTGATTTCTTCCCACCTTCTACAAATTAGGATGAACAGAAACGAAAGAGTGGAGTTTATGGTCTTTATGAAAAAGTGCTTTTCTCTGTGTCCTTAGGCAAAACGCCTTCAATTGACACAAGCTCCATCTGCACTCCACGCAAAACTGCACGTTCTTCTTTTTTTAAATGCGCGTCTTTTAAAATACCATTTGGCACCCACCCTACAAAGCTTAAAAATTAGCTTTTGAGAAAAAAAAAAAATCACCCAAAATGTTGCCTCGCGTGTGGAAGCAAGCAAATCGAATTCATGTAAATGATCCTTAAGAAATGTCTTTAAGTCTGTATTCCAACAACTGCATTTTTAAAAATACACACTGATTTGCTTTTAAAATTCTCATCTCCTTATATCTTTCTCCCTGTTTTAGAAAAGAACCTGAATTATGCAAATACAGCTTGCATTAAAAACCCGAGTAAGTGAAAACTCGTATTTGCATGGAAAAATTGGGGAGTCATTGTTTACTCTTCAGAATGATTTCCGACAATAATTCAAAGTAAAATCCCTTTAAATAGGAAACTTACCAGGGAAATTTAAAGCATGGTTTAAACATAATACAACTTTTCTGGAACTCACCTACTAGGTACAGTAACACAACAGTGCACATGAAAAAAATTAATATATCCTCCATTATACTCTTAGCGGTGTATGTCTGTCTGTAAATATTTGGAACTAAAATGGGATGGCAGTATCTCCAGCAAAAATGACCCTAATGATACAAGAAATTGCTCTTACCCATGGGAGACTGGCAAATGGTAATAGTAGGAGTTATTTTTCATTTGGCTGTAAGATCTTTCAAAGCAGAGACTACGTCTTATTCATATTTGTATCAGTGTTCTTTTCCCTATAACATGTTGAGTATTTGCATTCTAAAACTGCCATCTTGTGACTTACTCAGTAAATAATTGGATTAACTGGATGACTTCAGAAAAAATGAAGTAGGATCCCTACCACACTCTTTAATATTTAAAAATTAATTCCACATGGATCAAAGATTTAAACACAAAAAAGCCATAGACTTCTATTTCAGCACCATGAGAGACTAGTCCTTGGAGACTTTTTCACGGTACAGAACACCTAAAAGTTTGAATTAAATTGTTAAAATATATTTTAATGCATGGATGAGCTGTCAGGAAGTTAAAGGGAATTTTCAAAATCCTTGAGGCCAGAATCAACAGTAAAAAGAAATAACCTAGTATAAAAATTGCTTATCCCTGGAAGCCCAAAGCCTTGGTTTTATTGGGCCAGACATGAGATATAAAGTTGGAAGTGGCCAAAGTAGAATGAGAAAGTAAAGCAAAAATTCTAAAGAAGGAACCCCACATTCAAAGGTTGATGTCCTCATTAGATGATAAATAAACTTGCAACAAGAAGAAAGTGTTGGCCTATCTCAGACTTGACTCTAAATGGAGTTGGGAAAGCGAGAGTGTGGGAGGGAAGGACACCTCACCCCAAATTCCTAACCACAGGCTCCCACTCACACTATTTGTGGGGATGAATTAACATTATGTGTGGACACCCCTGAAAAAAAATAACTTTAGTCAAAAAATGTAGTTCAAAATGATAAAAATGTAGTTATTGGACTACTTAATAACATTTTGTCTAAGTAATGATGGGGAGAATACTAATGAGATTGTACACCTACTACACACCATACACAAAATATCAGTTCCCAATGGATTGATGACATTGAGAAGGACAAAATTTTAAAACCTTTAGTAAAAAATATGGAATATATTTTTCAACTTGAAAAAAGGGAGGAGTTCTTAAACAAGATATAAAATATGCAGGGACACCTGGGTGGCTCAGTTGTTAAGCGTCTGCCTTCGGCTCAGGTCATGATCCCAGGGTCCTGGGATCGAGCCCGCATCGGACTCCCTGCTCAGCAGGAAGCCTGCTTCTCCCTCTCCCACTCCCCCTGCTTGTGTTCCCTCTCTCGCTGTGTCTCTCTCTGTCAAATAAATAAGCAAAATCTATTTTAAAAATAAAGATATAAAATGTGCAAACCAAAAAAGGAAAGATTGATAAATTTGGTCATTAAAATTAAGAACTGTTTATCAAAAAATACCACAAAGAAAGGAAAACGACAACTCCTAAACAAAAATTATGATGAGCTTGGAAGGGAGACTTCCCATAACTACCTAAAAGCCCTTTCTTCGGGTCAATATGGATCTATCCACCTGTATTCTTCACATAGGGATATTCATTTGGTGATAATGCCGCTATATTCATACCATCTTATTTAAAATATTGTCATTGGAGTTGCTGTAAGTGAAGCATATCTGGATTTCAAGAAGCTTTGTTCTGTTCTAGTTTGCCAGTATTCTTTAGGGAATTCTTCCATGTGTTCATTCAACTGCTTATTCATTCATTTATTCATTCATTTTAATTAGTAAACATTCATTGAGCTTCTACTTTATGCTTAGCACAGCACTAAGTCCTGAACATCCTCAAGAGAACTAGACTGGATTTTAAAAATTAATTTATTCATTCACTCAGCTGCTATCTATTGAGCAAATATAACATACCAGCCACTGTTCTAAGCATCGAGATGTATCAGGGGAGAAAATGAAAGAATTTCCTGTCCTTATGGAGTTTACTGTCTGGTGTTATCTATTAGCATCACATTAACATTAATATCTAAAGCTCTCTACATTCCACCCTTACCTGTTCACCCCGAAAATTCCAATCCCTTGCATAAGTCTCCCTACCATCAATGTATTTCTGATGGCTGCCAAGGAGGTATCATTCACCCCACAATTCAGGACAGGCTGCCACTTACCACTGGCCTTTGTGCCACCATTCTGAGCCAACCACCAAGATGGATGGACTTAACTGGCCCAAGCTCTGTTAATTTTATTATTAGAAACACAAATTTATATAACATTAATAGCTACCATTTAGCACGTGGTAGACACTAAGTCCCTAACATGCATCATTTAATTCTATGAGATATTCTGTGTCATCTTTAACTTTGAAACATATCAGCACAGACAGTAATGTGTGTGCATGTTTCAATCTACACCTTAGGGTAGTTAATTATCCTAGGTAATTGCCCTGTTTAAAACCACTTTAGGAAGACTAATTAATATTCAAAGGACTCTAATCAGAAAAACACACTCTAAGGATGTCTAGTTAGCCTTTGAAAGACCTTATTAGAATCCCACATTCCAGATGTGGTTACTACAAAACTACTTTAGTCCTTTAACCATCATGATCTCTGGTCAACACCAAAAGTTTATTATTTAGAATTAGCATAATGGATATTAGAGATCATTTTTGTTAGTGACATGAGGAGTGTTTCAGATGCTGGATTGGCTAGTAGTATTATACAGGCACTCTCTCTCTCTCCGTTGCTAAAACAGAATATAAAAATCTAGTCACTCGGGGCATGTGGGTGGCTGTCGGTTAAGCGTCCAACTCTTGATCTCAGCTCAGGTCTTGATCTCACGGTCATGAGTTCAAGCCCGTGTTAGGCTCCACACTGGGCATGGAGGCTACTTAAGAAAAAAAAAAAAAAAATCTAGTCACTCAACAGCCCAGTTGCTTCAAAAATGCATCCCTAGGTTTAGGGTTCTAAAAGAGAAGATGGTGTTACCTGGCTCCTATCAGAAATTTAGGCAGAATTCTACCCTTAAAAATTGTCAGAGTCACCTGAACAGAATCGCAGAGAGTTGAGATTCTGTCACACTTACAAAATGGTTTGTATGACTGGTGCTTCCTTATCTGTGGCAGAATTTGAGAATTTGGCCTGAGATTTGCTTTCACTGCAAAGTAGCACCTGATAGATTCTGGAGAAGGAAACCTACAGCCCTCATCTACCTACCTACCCACCAGGTAACTATTACAAGCTACTTACTCTCTACCAAAAAGGGCCTAATAATAATAAACCCTGGAGGATCTGATATTTCTGAGTAAGCAATAGGCTTAGGTCCATTTGCCACAAGTAGGTATTACCAACCCATTTTAAAGAGGAGGAAACTAATAAGGTGTGAGATGTTAAATCACTTGATCAATTTCTTGAAATTAGTAAGTGAAGGAAGTGGGATTTGAAAGGCAGGTCTGTGTGATTCCACAAGCTTTATACCAACCCCTTAACAATTATATAATGATGAAACTCTGCCTTACATTGTGGGAATTACAGCCATCTGTTACACTGTAGCCTTTGGAGGCCAAGCTTGGTTCTCAATCCATGGGTGTGTCACATGCACAACCATTGCGAGATTGACCATTCAAAAATACAGACTCATCCTATTGAACTTCCTGTCCACATTACCACTCCTTTGATTTTGGGTTTTTCCTGGCACATTTTTGGGTGCATAGGTGGTTCTGGGCCCCAGACATGGAAGTCTTTTTTAACTATGTCTGCCTCAGGAAGGAAGATTCAGGGCATCCTGAAATCCCACTAGTTCTCTAAGACACTTTTCTCTGAAGGATTCTGCATGGAATCATGCAGAGAGAAAAACTGTAGGAAGGGGACAGGTTGCCAATCTTATTAAAATAGTCCAATTGTTTGAACTCAGATGCTTGACAGTATATGAATATGCACTGATCAGTTTACAGCCATGTAATCCAGTCCACATAATGTTCTGCCTAAAACAGAGACTGCTCAGACCCACTCTGATGGCAGCCCAGGCTGAGAGGTTTCCAGTAAAAGCAGTGAGATGCCCAGGCCAGTGGGACTCTAGGGCTTCATCCCTGTTGGGGAGCGTGGCTACCTTCTCTATACATGTTTATAGCCATGCCAGGATGACATCACCTTTCTGTTAACTATGGTTCTGCACAGCTGACTTGTGTTCTATTCTCCTCCCTTAAGCCTTTGAAGTCACCTGTACAAATGGCCCAAAGGCTCCCTGGACGGTGCCTGGTATTGAGGAGAAGGACTCAGTTACTTTGGTAATATAATAATAATAATAATAATAATAATAATAATAATAATGCAATCCCTTTTAGTGTTTATTATATGCCAAGTACTAAGGTAAATGCTTTACATTTTATTATACACTATTATACATTTATTATACACTATTCTAGAAGAGCTCACAACAACCCTCTGACCTGGGTATTATTATTATTATTGTCTCTATTTTACAAATGAGGAGACGGAGGCTCAGAAAGTTTAAATGACTTGGAGCCAGAAATTAATGTGAGTCTGCTTGACATGCACCTTTTCTCTTAACCGCTTTTCTTGCAGGCAATCAGCCCATGGCATATGAGACTCTTTTTGACTACAGTCACTCGGATTTAACGCATTTGACGTCTCTCTTGAAGAAATAAGTAGTGATTTACCTCAATATGGTAAAGAGAGCATAGTATTTGGAATCAGGGGACCTGGAATCAATCCTGGGTCTATTATTGGCAAGCCATCTGATCTTGAACAGATTAATTTCCCATAATCTGCTTTTCTTATCTGTAAGATGGAAATGATACAAACATCACCAGGTTATTGCGTGAAGCAGATAAAATAACAGCTCCGTAACTATCAGTTCTCTTCCTTCCCCACATCACTCAGCTTATTACTGGCTGTGCTAGAATCTAGATCTTGTAACTCCCACTTCTCTTTGCTTTTTAGTTGACCAGGCAATCTTTTGACTCTCCACTTATTGTAATATGCTGGGCCAATGTCTTCGGCTTTTGTCCCATTTGATACGTTGGAGAAGTCTTAAGTACAATGACAGCTGAAAGCCTACTAGTAAGTGAAGAAATGGGAGGAAGACTGTAAAATACAGACCCAAGATACAATACACAGAGGTTATTTAGCACTGGGGCAAATACCCCAAGAGCTTCTAAAAGTGTCCCTACTTTAGCACACAGAACTAATTATGTTTGTTCAAAAGTGCAGATAACAGTGTAGTACATTTTAGAAAGCTATCCATTAACCATGTTCAAATTTTAAAATAAAAAGATTTACTCTTTAGTAAGATAGGCCTGCTATCTGGCAATTCAACCATCTAGAAAAGTCTTCTAAAGTCTCTCTATCCATTTATTCAATAATTATCAAGACACTTACCAGCTGGCAGACACTGGTCTTGGTGCTAGGAATACAGTAGTGAACAAAATATGCAAAAATTTCTGCTTTTATGAAGCTCACACTCTTGTGGAGCCTCAGGCAATGAATAAGCTAAATATGTATATATATGTGTGTGTGTGTATATACATATATATGGCATAGTAGAGAGTGCTGAGGAGAAAAATGAAACAGGGAAAGAAGCTAGGAAATATTGGGGTTGAAGGCTAAAACTTTAGATAGGGTGACCAGGAAAAGCCTTACTAGAGAGTGACTTTTGAGTAAAGACATAAAAGAAGTGAGGGAGCACCATCTTAGGATGAAGGAAGAGGAAACGTCCCCAAATGGGAACATAGCTGACTTATTGCAGACCAGTGAGACCAGTGGAGCAGAGGGAGAGAGGGGGGCACAGAGTGGTACTGCGGCAGTGGGGAGAGACAGAGCAGTTAGAGTAGTTATGCGGGGGTGAGGGAGGAGATAATTCATGCAGGTTGGGTCTACAGGTCATACTAAGAACTTTGGCTTTTACTCTGCATTAGATCATTGGAATTGATACATTTATAAGATCGCTCTGGCTGCTTCCTGAGAATGGACTACCAAGGGGGGCAGGGCCAAAAGCAGAGAGACCAATCAGGAAGCTATTTCAATAACCCAGGCAAGGGACGATGAGACTTGGACCAGAGTAGGGGCGATGGGAATGGTGAGAAGGGGTTGGAAAACAAGCAAACAAATAAATTGTCTTATTTTGGAACTGACAGGGTTTGATGACAGACTGGATGTGTGGTCTGAGCAAAAGAGATGAGTCAAGGATGACACAAAAGTGTTTTGCCAAAGCAATGAAAGAATGAGGGAATGATATCAAGACAAATCCCAAACTCTGTAGTATGGGAGACAGCACACTTCACAATCTCCTACTCTTCTCCCACCATTTTCCCTCTGTGTTCTGACCCATTTTCAGTTCTCTTAGCTCATCAATGCTCTCTCTTGACCATAGGCCTCCACACAAGGCATTTCCTCTTCCCTTAATTCCATGAGAGAGGGGACATATCTTCAGCATAGGGTTGGTAGTGCTAAAAATATAATTGATTGAATGAATATCTAAATACTGTAGGTAACTGGGGCACCTGGCTGGCTCAGTCTGTAGAGCATGCCACTCTTGATCTCGGGGTCATGAGTTCAAGCCCAACAATGGACATACAGCTTACTTTAAAAAAAAAAATGGGCCCAATATTCCAGGTAACTGAGGTTTGTCTCTAGGATCCCATGGTGCTGAAAAGAAGTTGGGTCAAGGCTGAAAGGGAAGGCAGGAGTTGAGTAACAAGGAGCTCCAGGGATGTGGATGCCACAGTCACTGAAGAATCGGGATGGGCGGGGGTGGAATAGAGACTGGAGTGTTTCATTCAGATCCCCTTCTCAGGGTTGACATGCTCATTCCTCAGCTATTGGAATTATTGGCTGAGTTTATCACTGGAAATTGTCTCAGCCACAGGGAACCATGTCATCCAAGGGATGCTTGTGTTCAGGGAGCAGCCTGTGTCCCATGACAGCTTATGTGAGGACAATGTCTGGCTTCCTTGACTCAATTTGGGACGACTCTCTTGGGACGTCCCAACAACAGAATATCTGATAGGATGACTGAGGTCTGAGCTGGACCATCTTATAGGTCAGCTGCCCCGCTCTGCCCCATCCTGCCTTCCTCATTTCCTCACAAGAGTATGTCTTAATAAACCTTCTCCGTGCAAGTCCCTGTCTCAAAGTCTGTTTCCATAGACCTCCGTCTAGGACAGGACACATCTTTCCAAAAGACAGCTCCACAGTGGACTTGAGCAAGTAGGATCCCTTGTGTATTTCAGGGGCTCAGGGAGCCACAGCGGCTTCAGAAGGTGAGACAGCTGTGAGGCTGAGGCTCTGACAATTGGAAAGGTTCATTAGTGAAACTATGCAGTATAATTTCATAGAAGATTATTCTGTCTGGAAGCTAACAGATGGCCCTGAAGCCAAATTCGGGACTCTAATTCAACAGAGAGATTCTGCTGATGTCACCAGCACTTTAGCTGTGTGTTCCAGTGTGGGCTTTTTAAGGGTTTTGGTTGTCTTTTTTTTTTTTTTTTTTTCTCTTCCACAAACAGCCATAGAGCCTCGAGAGTTAATTCAGCCTTGTAGTCACTCCAAGGCCATCTGTTGTTCAAATTAAAATACATATTTTTAACTTTAACCTTTCAATCTCTAAAGTTTTAAACCTTTGCAATAGAAACAGTCACTTTGCAACAGCTTTTCAGCTTCCTGATTCAGTGACATCAATGAAAGGGTAATGTCAGTTTCAGGGACGTCAGTAAGGAACGTTGGCAGGGCTGACATCGATAAAGGGACATGGAGAATTTACCAGGCTATTTTCTGTTCTTGCATGACATGGTAACGTGCTATGCTCTCATTAGCTGGAGTTAATCAAAACTCTGAATAGATTTCATGAGGGATAATTTAGGAATTCACATTTATTCTGAGACATAAATAAATAAAGAAGGATCTAGAAAAAAACACAGCAGATTTTAGTTTCCTTTGTTAGTTCTATTAATCTGTTGGCATATTCTAGTGTGGAAGCTAGAATAAAATGTAACCAAAATATTAATGTCTTTGTGAATGATTTGTTTCTTTTTTAAAAAGTCATGCATGCTTATTGTAGAAAATATAGAAAATGCAGGAAACTCCAAAGATACTCATAATCCTGCTGTCCAGACATAAATGCTTTTAACATCCTGGTGTATTACATTCGTATTTTTCAAAGTTTAATCTAAGGGCCTCTTAAATGCAGAGATGAAGGCATGTCATTATAACCTGTGATATGTTGTCCTTGATATTTGAAGAAGCTATTGCTAATAGCTCACTAAAAGGGGTATATGTCTTGAATCTATTTCATGTTGTTTCTTCCCACCAAAGCTTATGGTTTTGGGGGGCCCTTCCATCCACCTTATCTGTAACAAATAAATAAATTTGCCAAAACTATTTGAAACAACACAAATCAAAATGGTGTATTACCATTCTCAGTTTGATTTAATTCAACAATGCTTTTTATTTATAACAGGTGCTACATATTCTGCACTGTCCTGGGGGAAGTATAGGGATGGGTGGGATAAGGACATACAAATGAGTCCGCTTCCTGACTCTACAAGCTCATATGTGTTCATCTAGGCAACAAATATTTACTGAACACCTACTATATGCCAGGCATTGTCCTAAGTATTGGTGACTTAGTAAAGGACAATAAGGACAAGTTCCCTACCTTTCTGGGGCTTACCTTCTATTGGAGTAGACAAAAGAAATACATAAATAAAGTGAGATTATTTCAGGTAGTGTGCATTAATCATGTTTTTTATTTTCTGTATCTTATGATTTTTTTAGATTAATTAATTTTTTATTGAGGCATAATTGACACATATTATCATATTTGTTTCAGGTGTAAATGTAATGATTTGATATTTTATATATTGCAAAATAATCACCATAATAAATCTAGTTAACATCTGCTGCCATACATACTTACAAAATTTTTTTTCTTGCAATGAGTACTTTTAAGCTCTACTCTCTTAGCAACTTTCAAATATGCAATACAATGTTATTAACTAGCCGCCATGCTGTACATCCCCATGACATTTATTTTATAACTGGAAGTTTGTACCTTATCATATGATGTTTTAACGTATTAGAAGTTTTGCTGGCGGGGGAGAGCTGACCTACCCAGGGCTAACCAGTTCTTAGAGATGACAAAGAGCTCAACCTGGACCATACCTTTCCTGTGCAAACCAACAGATTCTGAGTCTCCTCCCTCCAACTACCCCTTACCTAATTCTCACACACCAAGTCCATACTTCCTCTGCCCGATGTCATCCAGGGCCGAGTACCAGGCAAGTAGAGACCACCCCTATAATCCAAAGCCCGCCTGAACTATTCAAAGTAGCGGATCGTAATCGGTTTTCTCTGCCCTGCCTTGCCTTTCCTGACAAAGACCCTGGCCTGGGCTCTACCCTGACTCCTGCTTCTGCCTCCCAACCCGAACCAGATCTTTGCCCTGTGGCCATACATGGTGCTGAATGCCCCCTTCTTTCCGGAAATGAAAGTGGCACATTCTTCTTTCAACATTGACCTCTCCCTGTCGTCACTCAGTCATCTCCATGAGTTAGAGTCATTGAGACACAGTGGTAAGCCCTATGGAGGCATTGAAACAGGAGTGGTATGGAGAAAAGCCACCACTGAGAGTGGCAGTAAGGAAATGCCTCTCTAAGAAGGTGGCATTTTGGCTGAGACCTGATGGAAGGAGCCAGCCATGCAAAGAATGTCCTAAGCAGAAGTAATCACAAATGCAAATATCCTGAGGTTAGATGAGCTTTGTTTGTCCAAAATACAGAACGGCCTGGATGGCTGGAGCAGAATGAGCTGTGGCAGGAAGAGGTGGGAGAGGTAAGCGGGCAAAGTTCATGGAGGGCCCTGGAAAAGGGTGGGTCAAACACCACATGCAAATAGGCATTACAATATACTGCAAACAGTGCATAATAGATGCATTTCTCTCAAAGTTTTTGGAGATACAGTACTAGTGAACCCAAAGTTTCGGATCTCTGGTGCAATTCTAGGAACTGTGGCACAGCAATGAGAATGATGCATCTGGGTGGATGTGTTTGGTAGTGGCCCCTTAAATCACACCCTGGCCTTGCTCTAACATCTCCTGTAAAGTGAGTCTGTAAATTGAAGGAGGACTACTTTCATCCAGCAGTGTTGGGTGAAATGATATATATCACAATGTGCATAAAAAGGGCCAGAGCTAAGTGCAAGGTACACATCCTTATGTGGGTAGAGGTTGGGGGAGGGGGTGGTTCTCCTTAATAAGTTCTTGTTGAAGCTCAGCTTACCAACTGTTGGGTTCAGAGCCCGCACATGAATCATGATTCACAGGCTGCAGCAGAATCCTGATTAGAATGACAACTAGGTGGCTTAGTCTTCACTGCTTTATAAAATCAGACACAAGAAGACATATACTCCTTTTTGGTTTGATGCAACATAATTGTGTTTCCATTTGCCTGCTAAGCCCATAAAAATATTTAATCTCTAGGTTCAAAAAACAGACTCTCAATATTACAGGGAAAAATTTGTTTTAATTTAATGATATCCTTGTATAATATAATCCATATGTAATTTTCCTAATATATTTTCCCCAAGACAATCCATTAAATATTTATTTTACATATGTTTACATTTATTCCTCATCATATTTCAAAAAACGTATGAGGTATCTTGAAAAGTATATATAATTTAACATTATACAAAAGATTATAAATAAGTGTTTACATAACACAAAGAAAACTGAAGGCAAGAAGTGAAACAGAAGCAGAGACAGGTTATGTTACCCAATATATGTGCTTTAAGGAGCTTTGATCTTACAAGACTTCCTGTGCATCATCCCATTTGATCTTTAACATAATCCTACAAAATAGAAAGGCCTAGTTATTATTAACCCAATTCTGCAGACGACAGAACTGAGGTACAAAGAGCTGAATTGATCTTCCCAAGATAACAGAACCAGTAAAGATAGGCTGGGACCAGATTCATGTTTCCTCACTTCTAGCCCAGGGCCCAGTGTCTTGTGGTGCCCAAGGCTCCAGGGTGGGAGAGATCCAGGGAAAGCAGGATGGCCAACTGGACTCTTTTTGCCCAGTCTTCAGGTATCATTCAAGTCCCTCCCACTGTTGACCTGCCACCCAGTGCCCCCTGCCAGAGCCACTGCCATCCCCAGCTCCTCCACCTTACCTCCCCAGAGTGTCATTTAGACATGCGTCCTTGAACAGCATCAACCCCTCTTGTGTTATGAAAATCACCTACTGCAGTTTTGAGCTCCCTCAGGGTCTATTGCCCAAGTGAGGACCAGCTGAGTGTATATATTGAGGATTAGACATGTGTATATTGGCCAAGTGAGTGTATATATTGAGGATGAGACATATGTATGTTAAGGCAAATCATGAACCAAGGTGATAATTCTAGAGAATGATGTTTTGGTCTCAGTAAAATGAAAATCCTTCTCACAAGGCTGTCTAAACACAGAGGGGGCTGTGCGGGTGAGGTAGGTATGGATGGGTGGCAAGCTCCCATCCCTGCACGGCTCCTACATGGGCTCGATGCCCACTTGTCAGGGATGGGCCTCTCCTAGTTGGATTAGATGCTTCTGTCTCTACTTCCAATCCTCCAGATTCTAAGGTATTCTAAGGGGATCTACACTGATGGGCCACTCTTGCCTAGCCTCTCTCCTCTCAGGCAACCTTTTTACACAAGCCTTCTGGGAGCCACGGACCCCATATAACTTTGTTTCTTGAGACGACCGAGCTCTCTATGAGGTTCCTTGCAAAGCTTCTCTTTTTAGGTTGGTCTTTAAAGGTTTTTCCCTAAAATCACTGAATTGTATCTCTATTTTTAAAAGTTTAGAAGTGTTTCTCAATGAATTTGAATATCAGGAAACATCTGAGCATTAAAGCAGCCTTACACCTTAGTTAAGGCTGATCTCACAGTGATTGTCCCCACCAAGCAGTGAGGCTGGGATAGGAAGTCAGGGAGAGGAGCCCATGCACCTCCCCCAGAAGCATCCAGTCCAGTGTTTTGAGGGTAACGTATGTTGACAATGCAATTACTAAGACCATCACGAAAAGCTGACGAAGGAAGCAGAGTGAATGCTGGACCGTGAAACACATAGCCGTGATCACCAAAGGCTGACCCTGGTTTTGTGTCCTGCATCACCCCAGCCAAGGAGCAGGCACACCCCTGCCTGCCCCCTCCATAGTTGCCTCCCCTCCAGTGTGACCCATGCCCACACTACATGTGTCACGCACCTCCTTTGTGCCAAGCTTGTGCTGGGCACTGCCTTGAAGGCCACTGAACCGTATACTTAAAAATGGTTAAAATGGTAAATTTTAAGTCATATATACTTTACCACAATAAAAGTAAAAGACACTGGATTCCAAAGGCTTAGTACAAAAAAATAAAAATAAATAGACAAACAAACAAAAAAAAAACCTCATTATGGGGCACCTGGGTGGCTCAGTTGGTTAAGTATCTGACTCTGGTTTCAGCTCAGGTTGTGATCTCAGGGTTGTGAGACTGAGCCCTGCATCGGGCTCCACACTCAGCGGGGAGTCTGCTTGAGATTCTCTCCCTCTCCCACTGCCCCTCCTCCCCCTCAAATAAATAAATAAATCTTTAAAAAAACACTGGGACAAGTCCCACAGGAATTTTCTGACCCCATTCTTCAATGAGGCCCATGTATTTCACAGAACAGTGTCACAAAAACTGTTCCACCAGTGGCCAGAAATCCAAGGAAAGGCAAAGTAGCACTGAGTGAATGGTAGAGCCCATGAGTGCTATTGGCATTCAGAGGAGGGTGAACTTGCTGAGGGATCATCAGTAACAAAGGGCTTTCTAAAGGTGTGGGGCAGCCGCTGGAGCTTCAGAAAAAGTAGGATTTAGACTCATGCCTGGCACATACTGGATACTCAAGAAATGTTTGTTGCATAAATGAGTGGGTAAAGAAGAAAAAGTATAGGCATTTATTTCCAGCCAAAGGAATAAAGAAGGCATTCCAGGGAGCAATCTGGCTGGAGGATATTAGCCTGGACATTTTTAGCAGCAAATGATAAAAATCTAACTTGACCTTGATTTGGCAAAAATAGAAATGTGTGGAAAGCAGATTGAAGTGTCTCATAATTAAAAGAAAGTGTTGAACATTAAACAGTGGAGGCAGACTGAAGGTGGGCCTCTGTGATGGATGTGAGAAGTGCTGTCCACATCCCTTTCAAAGAAGGATGTGTTGCCCCAGATACTGACCATGTGGTCAGTGGACAGCCATCAGCTCTCAGCTACTTCAGGGTTTGCCTCGGCTGTAGAGAGTTGCCTCACCCATGGATACTTCTTCCATATCCAGTGACTGGTCACTGTGGGAGGATAAAGGCCAGGTAATCTCAGGTCATGCAGGACAATTCCAATGGGCCCTGTACACTACAGAACTCTCTGTGGGGTCATCCAAGTCTTCATGAGACCTGTGTTGCAGTTCAGTTTCCCCTTCTACCCAACCTGTTTCCTCCCTTCCTTTCCATGACTGTTGTTTCCTAATAAATATCCTATACCCTGAACTCCATCCCAGGATCTGATTTCATAGAGCCCAACCTTTAACAGCTTAAGAAACATGTAGAGCAAAGGGCTCAAATGCCACCAGGATGCTCTCTCTGTCTCTCATTTCTCCCTCTGTCTGCATCTTTGCTTCTGTCTCCTCCACTCCAGATTGGCTTTCTCCAAATATTGGGAGACCTGCAGAAGACATACAGATGACCAGTAGTAACACAAAAAGATGCTCAGCATCACTCATCATCAGCGAAATGCAAATCAAAACCACCATGAGGTAGCACCTCACACCTGTCAGAATGGCTAAAATAAAAAACACAAGAAACAAGTGTTGGTGAGGAGATAGAGGAAAAGGAACCCTCATGCACTGTTGGTGGAAATGCAAACTGGTGCAGCCACTGTGGAAACAGTATAGAGGTTCCTCAAAAGTTAAAAATAAAAATACCCTATGATCTAGTAGTCGCACTACTGGGTATTCACCCAAAGAATAAAAGAACTCTAATTTGAAAAGATTATATACACCCCTATGTTTATTGCAGCACTATTTATAATAGTCAAATTATGGAAGCAGCCCAAGTGTCCATCAATAGATGAATGGATAAAGAAGATGTGGAATATACATAAATGGAATATTATTCAGCCATAAAAAAGAATGAAATCTTACCATTTGCAACAACATGGATGGAGCTAGAGTATAATGTTAAGTGAAATAAATCAGTCAGAGAATGACAAATACCATATGATTTCACACATATGTGCAAATTAAGAAACAAAACAGGGGCGCCTGGGTGGCTCAGTCATTAAGCGTCTGCCTTCGGCTCAGGTCATGGTCCCAGGGTCCTGAGATCCAGCCCTGCATCAGGCTCCCTGCTCGGCGGGAAGCCTGCTTCTCCTTCTCCCACTCCCCCTGCTTGTGTTCCCTCTCTCACTGTGTCTCTCTCTGTGAAATAAATAAATAAAACCTTTAAAAAAAAAAACAAAACAAAACAAATAAGGAAAGAAAAAAAAAGAGAGAAAAACCAAGAAACAGACTCTTAACTACAGAAAACAAACTGATGGTTATCAGAGTGGAGGTAGGTAGGGGGGTGGGTGATATAGGTGATGGGGATTAAAGAGTACACTCATCATGATGAGCACTGAGTAATGTATAAATTGCTGAATCACTATATTGTATACCTGGAACTAATAGAACACTGTATGTTAACTACACTGGAACTAAAAAACAAGAAAAATGAAAAAGAAAATTCCCAAAAAAGATGTTGCTTTTATTTTTTTTAAAGATTTTCTTTATTTATTTGACAGAGAGAGAGAGAGAGCACAAACAGGGGCAGAGGAAGAGGGAGAAGCAGGCTCCCCGCTGAGCAGAGAGCCTGACATGGGGTTCAATTCCAGACCCTGGGATCATGACCTGAGCCAAAGGCAGACACTTAACCGACTGAGCCACCCACATGCCCCAAGATGTTGCTTTTAAATTAAAAAAAAAAAAAAAAATTAGGAGACCTGAACATGAAGAGTTTCTCATTGTTTTTGCCACAGAAATGGATGGATTGCTATTATTCAGTTTCTAAAAATAAACATTTTAAATCCCAGAGCCCAGCTAGGGGTCAGGTGCCCAGCCCCAAGCAAATCACCTCTGGCCTGGATGTCAAGATATTATAATTGGCTATGCTTGGGTCAAAGCCTGTTTCTCAGGGATAGGATCATATAAGAACAAACATGGCAGCCCCCATAGGGCCATGAGGTTTGGGGGAAGGTTGCTGAGCAAAACCCTTGATGATATTTTCTACATTTCAGGGAGTAGGAGCAATTGCCTTTGGAAGATTAATTTGTGATTTTGAATGTCAGGTGCAAGAAAAGATAAGACATCTTTATCTCTTTGTTGATTTTTAAACAAGCACTTAAAGCAACAGGACTCTTAAATAAAATTTAACTTGGGAACACCAACATAATAAGTAGATAACAGTGGGACTGCTGATTTGAGAGGAAGTAGAATCTAGTTTTCTGATCTTCTCAAATTCCACCTTCCAGCAACCAATGAGTCACCTAATTCATTCATTCATTTTATAAATTTTTACTGGATATTTATTCTGCCCCAGGCATTATGCTAGACACTGGAAAGACAATGGCTGAGTAAAAATAAACAGCACAGGGGCACCTGGGTGGCTCAGTCATTAAGCGTCTGCCTTCAGCTCAGGTCGTGATCCCAGGGTCCTGGGATCGAGCCCCGCATCTGGCTCCCTGCTCAGCGGGGAGCCTGCTTCTCCCTGTCCCATTCCCTCTGCTTGTGTTCCCTCTCGTGCTCTCTCTCTCTCTCTCTGTCAAATAAATAAAATCTTTAAAAAAAAAAAAACCAGCACATTTGTGAGCATACTATGTCTGGTCTTTAGAACACAGTTTGAAACCCACTATTCTGGGCAATTTTGTGGGAGTAGGAGAATGAGGGGCTGAGAGAATTAAAAGGATGCTTTAGGAATACTGACCTGGTGGTTGTTAGATATGGTCAGCTGGATTTGGTGAAGACTGGCATATTGATTAATTGGGAGACCATTGCAATATCCAAGACATGAAATGCTGGTTCTAAACTGGAGAAAAAGCAGAGGAAATGAAAAGAAGCATGGATACAAGAAATATAATGTAAGAAAAATTGATGAGTTTTGGTGACAACCTCTTAATGGATTTGGCTACTATCTATTAATGCACAATATTAAAACAATCCTACATACACTTATAGGTACTAGATACCCCCTACTTTTCCCACTCAATCAAATGTGCAATATAGTCCAAACCATGTCACTGCATGTACATATTAATCATTCCTACATTCTTGACAACCCATTTCACTCCTATTCTTTCAGCACCCTGACCACACATATATATTTCTCATGGCTCCAAGTACAACATTCTCTCCTGACTGATAGCAATCCATGCCATTGCTATGTCTTCTTTGTATTCAACTGTAATCAATGATAAATTCCTGAACATTTGCAGATCAATTAATGTCAAATTCTCCTTTAGACAATACATTGTTCTCTGGTTTCTCAGGGATTTATTTTGTGTGGTATGAAAAAAATTTAATATTCCTTTTACAGTTCATGTATAGTTCAATCTGATAATGAGAGCAGGTCCATTTTTCTGGCTTCATTTAACTCAGTATTTTCTAGCCTCTTTGGGTTGAAGATACTTGTAAAACTATCCCCTTGTATATTCACTCTGCAATTTAGATTTTCTAAAAGTTTTACAAAGATTACCTTTAGGAAGATCCTTTTCAACCATCACTCCAGTGCCTGACCTCACTTGCATTTCACAGATGAGGAAAGTGAATTCTAGAGAGCTAAGAGACTATGCCCTGGGCTTCTTAATTTCAGTCCTGTGTTCGTTTGCTACTAGAAGATGATATGGGAAAATATAGGCAAGTATATATTTTATTGCAATCACCATAAAGGATCAGAGTAATTTTATTGGTCACTGAGCTCTGGTCACAAATCTGGGGGCAAAAGTTTGAATTTAATTCCTGCTGTAGAATCTTTTTTTCTGTATTAGAGTTTTGCATGCTTGATCCTAAGTGTCTGCCTAGGCTGCAGGTTAACTGAAGAGAAAGACCATGTATTATATGTCCTTATGTCTCACACACTACTTTACTGGGAACAAAGATTCTAGGTCACATTTTATTCATGTATTTATTCATTGAACAAATATTTATTGAGTAACTCCTATGTACCAGGCGCTATTCTAGGTGTTTGGGATAAAGCAATAGGTAAAGAACACAGTCTTTACCCCCATGGGACATATTGTATAACAGGAAAATAAGACATTGAACAAGTAGAATCTAGTAAAAAAGAGAACCTTCAACAAATAATAGGAAGTCTGATGAGGTTTACAAAAAAGAAGTACAGTCTATGGGAATTGCTACAATAGACCACCACCCATTCCTCTTCTTTCTTCCCCATCTTATACAATGAAAGTACCATAAAGTCAAGAGGCAACTGGCAAACTGGAAAAAAAAAAGATTCATAACATACACCATAGATAAAAGGATAGTTTATCTAATACACAAAGAATTTTTTAAAGATTTTATTCATTTATTTGAGAGAGAGAGAGAATGAGCAGGTGGAGGGGCAGAGGGAGAAGCAGCCGAACAGGGAGCCCGACACGGGGCTCAATCCCAGGACCCTGCAATCATGACCTGAGCCACCCAGGAGCCCTGTGAGAGCTGAGTTTTTTAGCATTGGGAAAAGAAGTTATAAATAAGGAAAGGGGGGATTCTAGAATGAACCCCGTGATTTTGGAGTGGAAGCAGAGGTATCAGTATATAGATATGCGTGTATATATAGGTTCATATGTAAAAATATGTATACATACATATATAGTTTTTCCAGCTCTGTCTGCTGGTAGCAATAATAGTTCAGCAATAATGAATACACTTGGTCCCCAGATCTTGGTCTTTAAACACCATCCTCCAATGAAGAGAAATCCTAGAAGTGGTTGATTTCAAAGCAGAGGCAGGGTAGACACAAGGTGATCCTGGAACCTACTGTGATGGCAGAGAGAACATGCTGAAGTAAGATGGCAGCAGCTCAAAGAAAAGAGGGGGCAACCTGAAGGAGATCCTAAAGGCCAAAGCTGGAACAAGAAAATCAATATTGGTGTCATTAGATTTTAATCCAGAAAATAAAATAAATATCCATGTGTCCATGTGGTTATAATAAATCATCATATAAATAAACGGGGTTGGGGGGGGATTCAAGAGCTCTTTCTCACAACAGATCCCAATTGATAATCTACAAGAAAAGAGAAGAATAGAGAATCATCATTAGACAAACCTAACAGTAACTGTTGCAGACAAGATGCACTGATGGATGCTCAGCTTACTGCACACAAGTTTGAGGAGGACTTGGATTTGCATAATCTGAAAGTATCTCTCCCAAGATATTTAGCAATTACAAATGCAAAAGTGATAACTTTACGATGAAGAAATTGTCAGACGCCAACTCAACCAAGTGATCAAGGTAATAATATCACCAGCAGTTAGACACGTCAACCTCATGAACCCCTTGCTATGATGCACTGAGAGAGATACAAGAGCATTTTTGTAGTATTCTATCCGAAAATGCATAGCCTCAATCTAATCATGAAAAAATATCAGATAAACCCAAACTGAGTGAAAATCTACAAAGTATTTGAGCAGTATTTATCAAAAGCGTCAAGAAAGGACAAGGGAAGACTGAGAAACTTATAACTAGAAGAGGGTAACTAGAAACAACAGCTAAATATAATGTGGGGTCATCCTTAGGATCCTAGTACCAAAATTAGTGGGGAAAATGGTGAAATTCAAATAAGCTCTGTAGTTCAGTTGCCTATTTTGTGCCAGTGATAATATCCTGTTCTTCAGCCTTATACTATGGTTAGATAAGATGGTTTTCTTAAGGGGCATGGGGGTGGCTCAGTCGGTTAAGCATATGCCTTTGGTTCAGGTCTGATCTCAGGGTCCTGGGATCAAAACGCACATGGGGCTCCCTGCTCATCGGGGAGTCTGCCTTTCCCTCTGCTTCTCCCCTAACCCCTCTCCCTGCCCCTCCCCCTTGCTCTTGCAGGCTCTCTCTCTCAAATAAATAAATAAAATCTTAAAAAAAAAAAGATGGTTGGGACACCTGGGTGCCTCAGTCGGTTAAGCATCTGCCTTTGGCCCAGGTCATGATTCCAAGGTCCTGGGATCAAGCCCCACATTGGGATCCTGGCTCAGCGGGGAGCCTGCTTCTCACTCTCCCGCTTCCCCTGCTTGTGCTCTCTCTCTCTGTCAAATAAATAAATAAAATGTTTTAAAAAATAAAGTAAAATAAAATAAAATGATGGTTTTCTTAAGAGATGTGGAGTGAGGAGATATAAGGAAAAGGTACTGAAAGGTACTGTTTTTTGAACAATTTTGTAAGTTTAAAATTTGTTTAAAATAAGCAGTCTTGGGCACCTGGGTGGCTCAGTCATTAAGTGTCTGCCTTTGGGTTGGGTCATGATCCCAGGATCCTGGGATTGAGCCCCGCATCGGGCTCCCTGCTCAGCAGGAAGCCTACTTCTCCCTCTCCCACTCGCCCTGCTTATATTCCTTCTCTCGCTGTGTCTCTCTCTGTCAAATAAATAAACAAAATCTTCAAAATAAAATAAAATGAAATAAAACAGTCTTTTTAAAAAGACCTTCATGTGAATTAGAAGGGCCCTTTAGGTTTTAAGGTGTTTGGAATCCCCAGTGCGGCAGGGGATTGAAAGTCTGAAAGTCTTGAAAGTCTGTGGCCCTGTGTGCCTGTGCTTACACAGAGCTTCCGCTTGAGCCTGCCACAGCATTGAAAATAATTACTGAGCTCCCGGGCTCCCATTTACCATTCTGCCTCTGCCCTGACCTTGAATAATAAGAAGAACCTCATAGTCTACTACTAATTCCTAATGAATGACCATCTGACCTGAGCTGAAATTTCATGGTAGAAAGCTTTTGCTAAGGAAATGTGAAAAATAGGGCATGCTTAGCCCATTCTCTTTTAAGTTAAAAAAAGTACATTGTAACATTATTTATAATGGCCAATGTGTAGGAAAAAAATAGTGTCCCAAACTAGGGGATTGGTTAATAACTTATGTTATATTCATACATGGGAATGCTAAAGAGCATTAATAGTAATGTGGACTATGATATTCCATATCATGTTTGCAAAAAGTTCAACAAATAGGGTTAAAAAATAACATGCAGGCTAAAAATTATTTATGTATCAATTTACTTATAGAGAAATTGAAAGAGAGAACATTTGGAAAAATATTCTCTAAAATGTTAACAGGAGGGACACCTGGGTGGCTCAGATGGTTAAGCGTCTGCCTTCAGCTCAGGTCATGATCTCAGGGTCCTGGGATCGAGTCCCGCATCGGGCTCCCTGCTCCTTGGGAGCCTGCTTCTCCCTCTGCCTCTCTCTCTCTCTCTCTCTCTGTCTCTCATGAATAAATAAATAAAATCTTTAAAAAATAAATAAATAAAATAAAATGTTAACAGGACTCACCACTGATTGGTGAATTTATCAGCAATTTTTCCCTTCATTTGTTTCACTTTTCTGCATTTTCTAACATGTCCACAGTGAACATACATCCCTTTCCAATTTATGAAAATATTGTTTTAAAAATAAAGCAAGGGTACTTCTGGTTTTAACATGGTGGAGTAAGAACACCTGTGCCCTTTCTCTTCTCCAAAGTCACCCTGGAACAACAAACAGAAGGAAAACAGAAATGAACGCTCCATCTTTGACAAAACTAGGAAACAAGGAGATATCTGAACCACAGTATGTGAGGAACGAGCTACTCAATGCAGAGACCACCAGGGACGTCTATGGGAAGACAACGCTGGAACCCACCTGCAAACGCAGAGCTCAGGCCAAACGTGCAGAGCACCAGTGCTCCTAAGAAATGGGAGACCCTGAGAAGAGAAGTCACCAGTTCCTTGTTGGAACAACAGTAATGGAACATGCAGTCTTGTAACGGAAGCTTCTTTGGTCTTCATCTGTCACCCCAGACAAGCGGGGAAGCTGGGGTTGAAAGCAGAACCACACAAACATGACCTCTTAACAGGAAGCAATCTGTCGGTGAGATGAGGCAAGGTGGAAAAGACCTTGAATTGTCAGCAGCCATCTTCCGTTAGCCCTGAAAATACGAAGTCGAAAGCAATTCTCTCACACACCCATGTACCCACACTCACTCATTCAACCCTCCGTTATAAGAAGTTTTATTACTGGGGTGTCTGGGTGTCTCAGTTGGTTAAGTGTCTGACTCCTGATTTCCACTCAAGTCATGATCTCAGGGTTGTGTGATCAAGCCCTGAGTTGGGCTCTGTGCTCAACGTGAGGTCTACCTGTCCCTCTCCCTCTGCCCCTTCCCCCCCGCCACAATCGCATGCTCACTCTCTCTTGAATAAATAAATAAAATCTTTTTAAAAATTATTTTTAAAAAGGTTTTATTACTGTGTCAGTTAAGATTAAGCTCAGCTATATAACCGAAAAACCCCAAAGGTTTAACATCATAATAGATGTTTATTTCTCTCATTTAAAAGAATTTTTAAAATAAGATTTGTACGGTAGTTTCATGGTGTCATCAGAGAACCCAGCTCCTAACTTTCTGCTCTGCTTCCATCTATCTGTACATGGCTTCCACCTTCAAGGTTACTTCATAGTTTAAGATGGCTTCTGGAGCTCCAGTAATTCCATATTCCAGGCTGAAGGGACAAGAGGGCCTCATTCCCCTCCCACATTTAAGGAGCTTACCCAGAAGCCACACTCGACACTTTGCTTCACATATTGGGTTACATATAGAGTTAGTCACACAGCCATAACCGGCTATAAAGAAAGCTGGGAATTTTAACATTTTAGCTGAGCACAATGACAATGAATAGAATCTGGTTTCTGTTGTTACAGAAGAAGAAAGAAATGAATGTTGGAGAATGAATTATGAAGTGGAAAGAATTCCTTATAACTCAGAAATACAAGGGTGCCTAAGTGGCTCAGATCATTAAGGATCCAACTCTTGGTTTTGGCTCAGGTCATGATCTCATGGGTCTTGAGATCAAGCCCTGCATCAGGCTTTTGCGCTCAGCAGGGAATCTGCTTGAAGATTCTATCCTTTTGTACCTCCCCCCACTCGTGTGCATGTGTTCTCTCTCTCTCAATAAATAAATAAATAAATAAATCTTTAAAGGGATAAAAGAAATATAATCTTGTTCTGTCTCTATAAATCTCCTGCAAATAGCTAGTTCAGAAAGAACTTATCTCATTCAAAGATAAGTAGCAGGTAAGTTCCTTAAGCAAGTAAGTTCCTTAAAAAGGAACTAGTATGTAAAGATATTATAAGAGAAAGGAGAAAAGAAACAGAAAAAAACAAATGGCAGTGAAGAACATTCGCCACCTCCCCAAAAAATGTTGCCATCAGACAGTTAAAATTATGACCAAACATATTGCCATATACCCTAAGAATTTAATAAAAACTTTTAACAGTCTCAAAGCAGAATACAAGAGTCAAGGAAGAAAGGAATAGATATTCCTGAGAATACTATAAGGTATACAAAAGACAAGGCTTAAAAAATGAGCAAAATAAATAAATATGAAAAAAGCACTACAGAAGCCAATCAAAGTCAAATGAAAATGTACATAACTGGTATCCTTGGATTACAGGTGTTCAGTTATGTATATAATCAAGATAGATAAACAAACAAAAAGAATCAAATGTACAGTGTTCCAAGAAAATTAATGTAAAACAATTGATGCCAAGATACAGCCTACTAGATTTCAAAGATAAAGAAAGAATCCTTTCAGCATTCAGGCAAAAAGGGCAAGTCATTAATGTGGGTAAAGGAAGGGTGGGCAGGAACCGAGTTGACCTCTGACATCCTCTGATATTTAACATTAAAAGATAGACGAGCAATGCCTAAAAATGTCTTGCAGTCCAAGCATTTTAGAGCTAGATAAACCAGGGGTCAGAAAGCTTTTTCAGTGAAGAACCAGGTAGTAAATATCTTCACTGTGTGGGTCATATACTCTGTCATATACTCTGTTGCAATTCTGCTATTGTGTTTGAAAGCAGACATAGATAATACACCAATGAATGGGCATGACAGTGTCCCAATAAAACTTTATTTACAAAAACAGGCAGCTGGCTGAATTTGGCCCATGGGCCATAGCTTGCTGACCCCTGAGCTCAACTATCACTCAGGTATAAAAGCAAAAGAAAAATATTTTTGAAATTGTGAAATCTTCAGGGATACATCCACATAATCTAGTGTTAGAAGACAAACTTCAGTGGACAAAAAAGATAAATGAAGGAATTGAAGCAAAAGGACTGGCAAGAAATAAAAAAAGCTAAAATATGCTCTACTACCTGGAGAACCAAAAAAAAAAAGAAACAACAGCATACCTTCCGGCTCCTTTGGCAGCAAGTCCTTTAGAAACCCCATGACGTGAAAGGATAATTCAAGAAACCAAGACATCTGTTGGAAATCATAAAAATTATGATCAGTTCTAAATAAAGAAAGTAATGTCACATTCACAGAACCCTTTTAAAAACATCTCACAATTCACAGGGATATTTGGATTGTTAACCCACGGTGACGGCTGAAGTAAAAAGGCCTCAATTTCTCAGAAGTAAGATGAAGTTGTTGAATTCAATCAGAGTTTCTCAGTCCTGACTGCTCATTAAAATCACCTGAGGCATGTTTTTTTTCCCCAAATGCCTGTGCCTGGGTCCCATCCCAGACCCAAATCAGAATTTCTAGAAATAGGAAAGGCAAAAGTATTTTTTTAAGCTCCACAGATATTCAGATATGTATCTTGTGGTGGAGAACCTGTGGATTTGATGTTTTTGAGGTACAGATCAATTCAGATATTCTATAATTATATATGTCTATATAAAGAATTATTCCAAACTTGGAAATTTAGAAATTGCTACATAAAAGAGGTTAAAATACTTAGTCAATTTTGGATGTGTGTTTCTGTAACAGAACCTTATTGTCCACACTGGTCCAAGTAACAGAGGCTTCTCAAGAGAATCTAAAGAACAAATACCATTCCAACGTAAAGAAGCTGGTAATTACTCATGAGTGAATGAAGTATATAACTCCAACTGACAATGTAATCAATTCTTTACTTAAAAAAAAAAAAAGTGTCCCTGTAGCTGTCAAGGAACTTGTAAAAGTCAAATGTTTCTTATTTTTGACAGTCTAAGGCCCTTGAGATGATGCTTGTTTGCTTTTTAAAAAATTTTATTGTTTTTAATTTTAATTCCAGTATAGTTAACATACAGTGTTCTACTAGTTTCAGGTCTAAAATATAGTGATCCAACAATTCTATATGTTACTCAGCTCATCATGATAAGTGTACTCTTAATCCCCTTCACTTATTTCACCCAACCCCCCCACCTACCTCCCCTCCTCCCCTAACCATCAGTTTTTTCTCTACAGTTAAGAGTCTATTTCTTGGTTTGTCTCTCTCTCTCTTCTTTTCCCCTTTGTTCGTTTGTTTTGTTTCTTAAATTCCACATAAGTGAAATCATATGGTATTTGTCTTTCTCTGACTGACTTATTTCACTTAGCGTTATACTCTCTAGCTCCATCCATTGTTGTTGCAAATGACAAGATATTAATCTTTTTTATGGCTGAGTAATACTCCATTGTGTGTGTGTGTGTGTGTGTGTGTGTGTGTGTGTGTGTGTGTGTATCCCACATCTTTATCCATTCATCCATTGATAGACAGTGTTTGCTTTTAAAGAGCATTTCAGTAAGTCTGGTCCTTAATCTATTTCTCAAATAACTCACTCCAAAAATTAGCAAAGTCAAAGAGAGATTTAAACGCATCAAGAAAAATAAATGAATCTCAATAAAAAAAAATAGTTTCCTAGGTAAACCAGATAATCACTAATAATTAGGGTGACAATAGTTCCAGTCTGCCCAGGGCGATCTTGATGTGTACCGGTTCTTCCAGAGTAATTATTAGCAGTACTTCCTTTCACGCTCAAACATTTCCTGGTATAGGCAATACACTGTATGCTCACACTACTGCTGATGTTCACGATAATAAATGAGCCATATCTCTTCATTAGAGCAGATGCAAAGACCCATGCTTAAAAATATGTTAATGATTCAAATTGTACCCTCAAAAGAGGGGACAGGATCTGCAGTAGGAGTGTGGAATTGGGACTCAGTCTTAGGCTGTGGTGTGGAAGGTGGAGCTAAATATGCAGTTGATCCACAATTAGTATTTTCACAAGAGGATGTCACAAGATATTTAAAGATACATTCTGGAAAGCCAAATTGGAGTTGTTGAGGATGGGATTGGAGGGGTTTGTTTGGGAATCAGACAGCACTTGCTAAAATGCTAAAAGAAAACCAGGCAGAGAGCAATGAGCAAACTGTTCAAAAATGCTCAGCTTTACTTCTTATCCTAGAGTTTAATGAGCCATCCCTGGTTTTTTTTTTTTTAATAAATTCCCCTTTTTGCCTAAGCTAATTTAAGCTGATTTCTGTTAGTTGCAAATAAAGAACACCGACTAAAATGGATAACAATGACAAATCTGATACTTTAATACAAGAAAGCAAGTATAACTCATAGGCATTCCTGACATTTAATAGAACTCATATCAAGAATAGAGCAACCAAAGGGAATATCTTCCTGGAAAGAAATGGATCAAATATGAAAGGAAGGGAAGAAGCCCAGAGATAAATAAGAAAGAATAAGATTAGTGGGAAGTCTCAAACTTGACACTGGAAGCATAGTAAAGGCAATCTGGGTGAGGATAAAATGAGAATGAAACAGAACTGATAGTTACGGAAGCATGCTACTGCTTATTTAATCAATAGAAGTTATAGACAGTGCCTTCCTAAAACATACTAGCAGCCTGAGTTTTTGTAATTACATACTGGAACTCTTAAACTTACTTTTATGTGTTGCGTTTGGACATTCATCCATGAACTTTCGAACAAACACTTCCAGCTATCCCTGGGTGGGATCGCCTGCTGCTTAACCAAGACAGCTTAGTTTTAGCAATGTAGCCACCTGTGCCCTTACTACAGTGTTTGTGCAAATATTTGAGTATTCTCTTACATAAACTTCCGTGATTATTTTCTAAAATGTGAGTGGGGAATAGAAAAATTAGTATTAATGCTACCACTAAGTAATATATTTCTCATTAGCTTATTATAGTTAAAACCAAGATTGAAGTCATTAGTTGTATCAAAAATAGTTGATTCTTTGCCATCAGTTGAGCTCACCTGAATTAAGCTGTCTCTTGATGCTTAGGTTAAAGGAAGATAATAATATTAAGGAAGATGTATTAAAAAGCAGAACTTTTTTCTCTCAAAGTTGTGGTATAATTAAGGATTTTGTTTTGTTATTCTGGAAAGAATCCTCCATTATCATACCCAGTCTACCATTTAATACCTGTACATCTGACTTCTGCACAGGTGTAGGGAACTAGCATATACTAAAATAAGGGAGCGCTTCTGTGACAAATTGGCACACAGAGACAAGCTACATGTTGACAGGAAATCTCAATTCTCTTGACATCTACCAGAAGTCTTTTACAGCTCAGAGTAAAGTGGTTAAAATTGTTTTACTTACCTTACTGAATATCATCTCTGAAATAATAGAAGCTGCAGCAAGAAGACTGCTATTTTGGACCAACTTCTCTCCGACAAGGAAGCTGAGTGGTTACCGTGTCATCTTGGAATTTGTAATAAGGACAGGAAATATACAGCAGAGGCTGATAGGTGTTGAAGGTTTTCAGAAAGCAGATGTCAAAAGCTTCAAAAGAGAGGAAGGAGTTATAGCACCGAGGGGTGGGCGAAGGGGTGGTAAGAGCGCAGACTACAGACTCAAGAAAAATGTAGGTTTGAATCCTAGGTGTGCCACTTATGAGTAGTGTGACATTAAGCAAGATATTCAACCTTTCTAAATCTCAGCTCTTGCAGAGTAAGGATAGTAAGGAAGAGCTACAGACTGCCTGGTAAAATTACTTAACCTCTCGAAGCTTGTTAAAAAAAACACACACATACAAGGGTAGTAATTATATATGCCACATAGGTTTGTGGGAAGAGTTAACTATGAAAAGTCATATAAAATACGTAGCACTGTGTTTGGTAAATAGTAAGCATTTTTTAAAAATGCATGCACATACATATTTTATGGTCTCTAAAATTCTAAGAGAGAAGTAAGTGATGGATTCATGAAAGGAACTATTCTAGCTAGATCAAATTTAAAATGAATAGAAGATAGAGTATATGAGGATCCAGCTAAGAATTAACACCAAAAACAAGCACAGGCCTCTAAGAAATGAGTTTTAAAAGGATAATGGTGAAAAAGAAATGAAGTCATATTTCTAAAGACAAGGCTTTTTCAGCCACATTTTGTGGGAAGATGAGAAACAGAATGCCTGTACTCTTTGGGGACTATTATACAAAGTTACCAGGTTAAAAAGAGAAGCGGCGGAGCGGGGGGGTGCGGGGAGCTACATCATTTCTATTTGAGGTCTACATTTCCCAGCAAGAAGAATGGTCCTCAGCTGGAGAAAAAAAAAAAAAAAAAAGAGGAAGCCAGGCAAAGAGAGTATGTACCAAAAGATGGATTAGAAGAAAGAAAGGGAAGACAGAGTTACATGGATTCAAATCTCCAGATCCATAGACTAGGTGTGTTGTCTCAGATTTTTTCCAGGATCGTAAATGCAATTGCTTGACATAAAAGGATTTGTTATAGCACTGAAGATCTGAAATTATTCTGACAAAGAAACATTGATATGGAGATAAAGATATACTCATTTAAATAAATTGGCCATCCAAATCTTTATAGATTTTATTGGGCTTTATAAATCATACATAGATTTTACTTGGATGCATTTTTGTGTAGAATATTTAATTATTAAAGCCAAATAAGATGCTGCTAAAGCCGGTCAACCATTAGTAGACATCATCCATTACAAAAATCTGCTTCATCCTTCTAAAGTCTGACAAATAGCTCAATGAAACTAATATTTTTTTTTAAAGATTTTATTTATTTATTTGACAGAGAGATAGAAGAGCACAAGCAGAGGGAATGGCAGAGGGAGAAGGAGAAGCAGGCTCTGCACTGAGCAGGGAGCCCGATGCGGGGCTCGATCCCAGGACCCTGGGATCATGACCTGAGCCGAAGGCAGACGCTTAACGACTGAGCCACCCAGGCGCCCAAAACTAATATTTTTTAAGAGAGAGAGAGAGTGCACGTGAGCGGGGAGGGGCAAAGGTAGAAGGAGAGAGAAAGAATCCTAAGCAGGCTCCACACTCAACACAGAGCCTGACTTGGGACTTGATCTCAAGACTCTGAGATCATGACCTGAGCCAATATCAATAGTCGGAGGCTTAACTGACTGAGCCACCAAGGTGCCTCTCAATGAAACTAATTCTTAATCATCCAACAAGGATTCAAGCATTTATTATGTGCGAGAGAACTAAAGATGTTCTCTTCTTTCTATGTAGTGAGGGAGATAATCATGTGAACAGGTTGAAGTTCAAAATATTGTTTGACATACCCAATGCAGTTACAAGCAAATTGCTACAGGAACACAAAGAAAAAATAATAATTCTGAGTTGAGAGATCAAAGAAAGGAAAGATTGGGGCGCCTGGGTGGCTCAGTTGGTTAAGCGACTGCCTTCGGCTCAGGTCATGATCCTGGAGTCCCGGGATCGAGTCCCGCATTGGGCTCCCTGCTCAGCAGGGAGTCTGCTTCTCCCTCTGACCCTCCTCCCTCTCATGCTCTCTCTGTCTCTCATTCTCTCTCAAATAAATAAATTAAAAAAAAAAAAAGAAAGGAAAGATTGTAGGCAAGATTGCTACTAAAAAGACATAACAACTTATATGAGATCACCAATCAGAATGGACCTCTGACAAATCAGAATAGGCTCAGGCAGTAAGTATCCAGTATAGCAATACTGGGGTTGGGGGTGCCAGTTGAAAGCTAGCTGTGGTTAGAGGGGAGGTCTCATAAAGGCTAATCCTCAAAAGATATGTAGAATTCTGATAGGTTTAGAATGGTAAAAAACAAACAAAAAAACCCTCTAATCTAAAGGAGGAAGATAAACAATGGACAAAAACATGGATTGCATAGTATGTAACTAAGAACTTCAAATTCATTGGTATACTGGTATGGCTGATCAGCATGATTTGCAGAGAGAAATAGAAGGAGATGTAGCTGGAAACTTTTTTTTTTTTAGGGTTAACTGTAGCTTAAATACCAGAATAAGTGGTTTGAATTTAATTCTGTAATAACCATAATAATTGCTACAATTTATTGAGCACACACTATGTAACAAAAACTTTATGTGCATTATTTCATTTAATTCTTATAATAACCCTATGAGATAGATCCAATTATGACTTCCACTTTACAAACTAAGCCTTAAGAGGTTTACTGACATGCCCAAGTTCACACAGCTAGTTAAAGGTTAGAATTTAGATCCAAATCCATAGCCACAAAATGACTAAGCTGTACATCTTTGATTGTGGAGAAAATGGGAATGATGAACATTTTTTGAGAGGGGGACATAATTAAAACTGATTTTCTGGAAGATAAAATATAGTGGCAATGGATTTTCAAGAGAAGTGAGAAACTGAAGGTGGGAAGTTTAGTTAAAAAGTTATTAGTTCAGATGAGAGACATGAGGGGCCTGAATAAGACATGAGAGCAATAAAGAAAAAAGGATAGATAAAAACACTGGAAGGGAAGAATTAAGAGAACTTAATGTATTTTTCTATGCTAGTTTTCTATGCTACATAATAAATTAACACATACTTAGTCACTTAAAGCAACATGTGTTTATTATCTCACAATAAATATATGTTTATTATCTCCAGAGTGTGGACAAAGTTTAGTTAGATCTCTGCTCAAGGCTGCTGTCAAAGTGTTGGTTGGGCTGTGATCTTATCTGAAGGCTTGACTAGGGAAGAATCTAATTCCAAGCCCATGTTGGCAGAAATCATTTCTTTGTGGTTATATGACTCAGATCCCCCACTTTCTTGGTAGCTGTCATTGGGGAACACCTCTCAGTTTAGGTCACTCTGAGATTCTTGCCCCATGCTCCCTCCTCTCAAACACTGCAGATTACTACTTCAAGGCCAGCAAGGGAATCTCTGCTGCTTCAAGTCTCTGGGCTCAAGGAAGGCTAAATGTGTTTTTTAAAGGACTTATCTGATTAGGCCAGGCCCACCTAAGTAATCCCCTTTTGATTAACTCAAAATCAGCTGATTAGGAAACCTTAATCACATCTGCAAAATCCTTTACCTTTGCTATATAATGTAACCTAATTACTGGAGTGACATCCTTCAGGTTCTACACACACTCAAGGGGAAGAGATAATACACGATGTGTTATATCAGGGGTGGGAGTCTGGAGGCTCTCTTGAAGTTCTGCCTAACACATTTAACAGTTGATTTGATACAAGGAGACAAAGATCACTTAGAGATTTTAGCTGAGTATTTAAGATGATATCCATTAATTGAGATATGACATAAAAGAGAAGAGGTTTAATGAGAAAGATCAAGAATCTTGCTTGGGATTGCTCATCTGGAGGTATCAGTGTTAGGTACATCCATTTGTTTCAAGCAAATTGCATCAGTTGATTTCAGTGGTACTTAATGTTTTATTAAATGATGTGGAGAAGACGGGCTTCTTACATCTGGAAGTGATTCTATCATAAAGTACACAATTTTTAAAAATGTTACAAATAGCCATGTACTTGAGAAACGTTTAGCAAGTTGATTATGTTTTAGATTCATGTCTTCCTTTTATCCCAGCAACCAGTCACAGTGATTTTTTTTTTTAAATTGGGTTGTTTTGATAAATGTTCCTTTCAGGCTCTGTTATTCCTGAGAAATAGCCAAACATCTTTTTTCCTCCATGAATGTTTATCTTAAAATATATCCAGTAATAGCTGAATGAGTTGTTAAGCAAGTAGATAAATGAAATACCCAAAATAACCAAGAGAATATCAGGGTTTTAGTGCTAGTATAAATTAGAACGAATAATCTAAATTCTCATTTTAAACTATCTGAATTATCCCATGGCTTTGAGGTTAATACAGGTTACATGTTCCCTGGCACCCAGTGAAACACAGAATATTACTGATTGGCACACTGGAGAAAAGAAATAGTTCCCGGATGTCTTCTTAATGCCAAGCCCTATACTAGAACTTTTACATATGCTATCTCATTTTATTCTAACAACTCCAAAATAGGGACATATTAGCCTTATTTTTTTAAACAGATAAGGCAGTTGAGACTGAGAAGTTAAATGTTGCACCCAAGCTAGGAAGTGGGAATAGCCTGATTTCAGGCCCAAATTTATCTTATTCTTCAAGAATACTTACTCTTTCCACTATTAATCTTTATTCAGTTCTTAGATTAGCCGTACCTTCCTCTGAGAAGCCTTCCCTGGCCACTCTGGGATCTTCCAAGACTATACTGGTTGCACATTCTCACCACCATGTTTTCCCATACAACCAATTAGGATTAAAGTGCTTGATTGGAATGCACAGATAGGATTCAGATTCCACCTTTACATTTGCTAAGTGCATAAACTTGCAAAATTGACTAAGCCTCAGGCTTTTCACCAGTAAAATAGGAATAATATATAGTACCTGGCTCAAGGGATAGTTGAGAGAATGACCTAATAAACATAAATCCCTATCATCATCAGCAGCAGCAGCAGCATCATGTTATTCCACTTATTACACTAGGTTGCAATAGCCTCTTTACTTTTCTGTATTCCACACTAGATTGTGAAATCATCCCTGGGACAGTGGTTATGTCTTATTAGCATGATTTTCCCAGATCCTAGCACAGTGCCTATGTGGCACATGGCTGGCATTCAAATACTTCTGCTGCAGGAGAGAGGGAGGGAAGAATGGGGGGGAAAGAAGGAAGGGAGGGAGGGAAGGTGGAAGAAAGGAGGAAAGGGTAGAGGAAGAAAGATAGGAGACTGCCAATTATAGAGGTGTTCTTGCTTTTCATTGGCACAGCCTTAATAAAGGTACGAAATCTCACGTTTCTTGTGGTTTTATTCACAACAGTCAAGATATGGAATCAAACTAAGTGTCCATCAACAAATGAATAGACAATGGAGATGTAATGCCTATATATATATATATATATATATATATATATATAGGCATTACATCTCCATTACATCTCCAATATATATATATCACTCAGCCATGAAAAAGAAGGAAATAATCCTGCCATTTGTGACAACAGGGATGAAACTTGAGGGCATTATGCTAAGTGAAAGGTCTGACAGAGAAAGACAAGTAACTACTGAATACCATATGATATCACTTATATGTGGAATCTAAAAAAGCTGAAATCATAGAAACAGAGTACAGTAGTGGTTTACCAGGGCAGGAGGGCTAGGAATGGGGAATATTGGTCAAAAAGTGCAAACTCCCAGTTATAAGATAAAGAAGTTCTGGGGATCTAATGTACAGCATGGTGATTATAGTTAAAAATACTGTATTATATACTTGAAAGTTGCTAAGAGAGATCTTAAATATTCTCACCACAAAAAAGAAATTGTAATCATGTGACAAGATGGAGGCGTTAGCTAAAGCTGCAGTGGTAACCATTTTGCCATATACAAGTGTATCAAATGGACAGGTTTTACCCTTAAACTTATACAATGTTATATGTCAACTATATCTAAATAAAATTGGAAAAAAATTAGACATGAGAATGCATGCTGATGAAAATAAGTCACTACTTCCCTTGAAGTATACTTAAGGACCAGAAGCCTTAGAAAGTAGAGTTTGTTATGACATCGTTAATGCCAAGTATGATCTGAAAATCCTAATCTTTACATTGTGCCTGGGAAAGGTCAAGGCAGTCTCTTAACAAGTTAGCATTCTCCCTCCTTAGCCTCAGCTAACACTTCTATCACATAAGATAAATTATCACTTGTTTTTTGCCGTGACAACATTTAAGGTCTAGTCTTTGAGCAACCTTGAGGTATATAACAGTATTGCTGACTATGATCACTGTGCTGTGCCTCAGCTCTCTAGAACTCATCATCTTCTCACTGCAGATGTGTACCCTTTCACCCCCCACCCAGGCCCTGGTGACCAGCATTCTACTCTGTTTCCATGTGGTTGGCTTCCCACTTTTTATTTGATCTATCTCAGCTGTACCTATTTGCATTTTGTCACCTTTGGCTCCTAGCAGGCCAGTGCCTGTTTTTATTCTTCTGATGGAAAGAGCTTATTTGGATTTGTATAAGCATATGGGTGTGTGTACATGTGTATGTGTATATGTACATGTATATGACTTGTACTTGTTTGAAGTCCTGCGTGCAAGTGAGAACAAAATATCCAAACAAGTATATTTAACTAATACAAGGTCAACCAGTTTGGGCTCTTGTGGGCCAAGGTAATTACAGAGCATTCTTCGAATTGTTTACATTTCTTATACTAAAGTCAAAGTCACAGGTAAAAATGCAAATTAGGCAAAAGTAACCCCAGGAAAGAGAGATGAATACAAAGATGAATGGCCCTATTCATTTGTGATGCAAAAATCCATTATTAGGAGCAAATCTCCTCAGACGGTCTTGTGCATGCTGCATAATTCACCGAGCCCAACTGTACTTAGGAAGTGATGGTTAAATATTGAAAATCTGATTGGAAGACAGCGGTAGCTTTCTGCTCTTTCCTGTAATTGCCTTGTCTGATTTTTCTCATGAACAATGTATCACTGGAATTTTTGACTATGAGAGAATGCACCCTGCTGAGAGCTCTACCCTGAAGCCTAGGGCTTCAGCTCCACGGGAGTTATCTGATGGAGGACTTCATATACATCCTCTGCACCTGTCATCCCCCTTCCCTTGTCCAGCCCCAGGGTGGTGTGGGGAACTTAGGAGCCTCCGCAAAGCCTGCCCCCCTCCACCCTAACTGCCTCTCACACATTACAGCAGCCTAATGAGTTGAAGAGACAGAGCCAGTCCAAGCTTCTTATTACAATCACATTCCATTTTCTTCAAATAAATCCTACTCAGAACAAAAGCAGGGCCTTCTGGACACAGCCTTTGTTGTGGATGTTTAATCATAACATTTTGGTGGGACTCCGAATATTATGATGATTGCTTTCAAGCAATTTGTGATATCCATGCTTGGCTGATGATGTCCCTGCACACCGCTGCTGTGCTTTCTGCTCCGTGACCTCCTGTGGCATAGTTTACTGTGACAGCATGCTCTACAAATGCAAACAGATGTGTTTCCCATGACCCTAACCCTGACAAGTAAAGAGTTGTTTTATGTATTTCCCAGTTAACATTTTTTGAGAGCTTCAAAATGCAGCCTCCTAAGGTCTCTCCATACTTGAGCATTTTATACTTTTAACTATTTTAGGTATTTTAGGAATGTGATAACACTCATGAGACATTAGGGCAAGAAAATTAATAAGCCTACAAGCTCCAACTTTTAAAAAAGTTTATTTTAAACTCATTGGTTTCCCTTACGCTTAGCTCTCCATTAACTGACTAAAATGATAATAAAGAGCTTTTTGGAGCATTAAATTTTAACACAAAAATATTCAAGGGAAAAACATCTAGGGTAAGGTGATATCGGAGTATAGATATGAATACCTAGCAAGAAGAATTCATAGTATGTTATGAGATCACTCTATCACAAGCAAGTGGGATTTGTCCTAAGAATGTTGATCTATAAAATCTACTGAAACCATCCTGCCTCAGATGCAATAATTATCTCAGGAAACCATTTCCTCTTTTGTGTTTTGTTCTCCTAGGGCCTAAGGAAACAAAAAGAATTTGAGTAGCAGGGAGTGCCCTTTATTTGTGCCTACTTATTAATGTCTATAGCCATTTTCCCAACAGATCCTTACCAGTGTTGGATAGTACGTAAGGGCACTGGCTTTGAAGTCAGACAGACTTGAAACTAGAACATTTCCAAAATTTTGTTACAACTGATCTTTTAAAATTATAGTTTCTTATTTTGAAATAGTTTTTGGCTCACAGAAAAATTCTAGAAATAATACAGAGGAATGTCGTGCATTTCACCCAGTTTCCCCTAATGATAATTATCTTTCATAATCATAGCGCATTGTCAAAACCAAGAAATGGACCTGGTTACAATACTATTCTCAAGTACAGACCTTATTTAGATTTCACAAGTTCTGGCATGGACTCTTTTTGGGGTGTGCTTGTGTGTGTGTGTGTGTGTGTGTGTGTGTGTAGTTCTGTAACTTGTGTAACCATCACCATAGCCAGGTTACAGAACTATTCTATCACTACAAAGAAATTCCTTTAGGTTACACCTTAACAATTATATCCTAGCCCCAAACCTAACTCCTGGCCACCACTGGTCTGTTCACTGTTATGATTTTGTCTCTTCAAGAATATTATAGGGGCTCCTGGGTGGCTCAGTTGGTTAAGTGGCCACCTTCATCTTAGGTCGTGATCTCTGGGTCCTGGGATGGAGCCCCTTGTCAGACTCCCTGCTCAGTGGGGAGTCTGCTTCTCCCTCTGCCCCTCCCCCCCCCAGCTCGTGCTCTCTCTCTCTGTCTCACACAAAAATAAATAAATAAAATCTTTAAAAAAAAGAATATTATATAAATGGAATCAGACCATATGTAACCCTTTGAGATTGGCTTCTTTCACTCAGCATAATTCTTTGAAATGCATCTAAATTGTTAACATGTGTTAATAGTTACTTTTATTGCTGAGTAGTTACTCCACAGTGTAAACTTACTGCAGTTTTCTTATCTATTCACTTGTTGTAGGACATTTGGGTTGCTTCCAGTTTTTGACCATTACAAAGAAAGCTGCAATGAACATTTGTGTACAGGTTTTTGTATGAAGTAACTTTGTTTCTCTAAGGTAAATACCCATGACAGGGATTACGGGGTCATATGATATATGTATATTTAACTTTATAAGAAACCGATACACTATTTTCTGAAGTGGCTAAACCATTTTACATTCCTCATCAACACTTAACACTATTGATATTTTTAATTTTTGTTGTTTTATATGTGTGTAATATGTAACACATGCAGCTTTAATTTGTATCTCCCTAGAGGCTTACATGTTTATGTATCATCACTATGCCGTCTTTAGACAAGTATCTATGCAAGTGTTTTGCCCATATTCTAATTGGATTGTTTGTTTTCTTACTATTGAGTTTAGTGAGTTCTTTATTATTCTAAATACAAGTTCACTATAAGATAGTAATTGGAAAATATTTTCACCCAATCTGTGACTTATTTTTTTTTTCATCCTTTTAACAGGTATTTTACAAAAAGCAAGATTTTCATTTTGATGAAGTCTGATTTATCCATTTTGTTTCCTCATTAATGCAGGACAGGGATGCAGGCAGGGACGGAGGTCATGCACAGGCTCTGACAGAGAGATACACCTCTTCATTACTGCAGGACAGGATTTGTCATGAACTGAATTGTGCCCCCCCCCCATCAAAAAAATCCATATGTTGTAGCCCTAACCCCCCAGTGTGATTGTATCTAGAGATAGGGCCTAGAAAGAGATAATTAAGGGTAAATGAGGTCTTAAAGGTAGGACCCTAAACTGATAGAACTAGTGTCCATATAAGCAAAGGAAGAGATATCTTTGTCTCCGGCAAGCGTGTGAAGGGAGGGTCACGTGAGGACACAGTGAGAAGGCAGCCATCTGCAAGCTAGGAATCTAGATCTCACCAGAAACCAATCCAAAGACACCCTGAACTCAGAGAACCATGAGAAAATAATTTTCTGTTGTTTGAGCCACCCAGTCTGAGGTTTCCTGCTATGGCAGCCCAAACTGACTGATAGAGGGCTGGAAGTCAGAATTCCATCACAGTTCTGCAGGGGAGGGCCCCCACCTCCTTACTGCAGAGAGGCTGGGCAACAGGGCTCTGCCCCATGGACTCTATCCCTGCACCTGTTAGGGTGGAGGAGGGACATGACTTGCCCATGGTATGAGCCCTTTGAGCAAGCAGGTATGGATAAAGGTTTCTGACCCACTGGGCTGTACTTTTCACAAAGAACTTTTCACATACTTTGTCTAGAGAACCCAGGCTCCTCTTGTGGCTATTTTTTGGTCTTCACCTGTTTCCAGTTGTAGGCTTCTCTAGTGCCAAGACCAAGACAAATAGGAGGCAAGAAAAAAACCAGGGAATTCACTTCCAGGTAATTACTCGAGTCCTGAGGCTCCTAGCCAACACAACTTCTCTTCTCTATTTTTCAGACTTAACGTATTTTGTCCAGGGGGTTTTGTTGTGATTAGTGGGAGGAGCAAAATGGAATGCCAGAACTGGAAACTACAACTGATTTAAAAAAAAACCTTAAAAATAACTGCAGCATTCTCAAGGGTTAGAAGTTTTCTTGACTGAGGGACATATCTAGAATTTATTGACTCCGTCCAATATAGAAAACACTGTGCAAGGTAGGCTCAGTTCTTGTCTCAGTTTTTGTGTGACCTTGGGCAAATTGCCTCACCTGTCCATTTCTAAAACTCTTCATCTCTCAAAGACATACTTGGACTTGATCTGGATTAGTAAATAAGGTTCATCTCTTGAGCCATCAAAATGAAATAGGAAAGCTTTTTGAGACATACTTTAAGACCATGATTAGGCTTAGTGAGAAAGAACACTGTATTTTATTAGGAATGTCTGCCTTATATACAAGATAAGATTATAGCAGCATACCTTCTTTGTTTTTTATTCTTTGGACTAGAAGACCTCTCAGAACCTTTCTAGTTCTAAAATTCTATAATTCTAATACAAAAAAGAAATTAACTTCAATATATAGATATTTTAAATGAAGGTAAAAGAGGTAAAAATTATCTTATGAGAAGGAAAGATAAACCACATTAGGAACACAGGATGAAATAATTAAGAAAAAAATTTGTCTCCGTTTCCTGACAGCCACAGCAAAAAGGGAAAGTCATTGATTATCTAGATCTCACTCTTTCTCGTTGCTTCTTTTTACCTCCTTTCCTACCTTAAGATGAACTTATAAATTTTTTATATTCTCTTTTCTCTCTATGAATTTGGAAGCTGTAAAGAGTATTTCTATCTTTTAATGGTTATGCTTAGATTTAAAAAATACATTCTTTACAAGGGTTTCAAGAAGAGTGTAAAGTTATTCAGCCTTAATACCTCTATCCTCCTCACAAACAGAACAGAGATGTTAACCTACTAAGTATCCAGGGAAGACTCCATCTTATTTTCTATTATTCTTGTTCAAAGATTTAGTTTCATGTTTTGGATACTTTGCCACTTACTTTTTTCAGTTTCTCTGCTTAGTTTTGTATCTTGTATTACAGTCTTCCTCTGAGTTAAAATTTCTTCTTGCTAATGTATATCCTTTATAATTCTTTTAATGATGGTTTGTGAGTAAAAAATTCTCATGGTCTTATATGTGGGAAAATGTTTTTATTTCCCTACAATAAGAATACGACGCCACTAGCAGTGATCACAAGTTAGAATTGGCAATCAAACTCACATATCACAATATGGTTGAATCTATCATTATATTGATTTAGATTTATAGAAGGATAGAAGTCAGGAAAAAAAGTATTTCTCCCATTGGGAAGCCCTAAAACTATATATGTAGACAGCTTCTTGTCACTCCCCTTACCTACCCAGGATGTGTGCAACAGATAGGGATAACTTCAATATGTATGTGTTTTTGGTTTTGTTTTTTAAGATTTTATTTATTTGAGAGAGAGTGTGTGTGAGAGAGAGAAAGAGAGAGCACGAGCAGGGGGGAGGGGTAGAGGGAGAAGCAGACTCCCCACTGAGCAGGAAGCCCGATGCAGGACTCGATCCCAGGACCCTGGGATCATGACCTGAGCTGAAGGTAAACGCTTAACCCACTGAGCCACCCAGGTGCCCTGGGAGGACTTCAGTGTGTATGTGGTTTAACTTAGCACAGAGAAGCCACAGCTTTAACCCATCAATCTTTTATATTGTTCCTGTCCCATAAGTCCAAGTCTTGTATGCCTACCGATAGCAATCTCAGTCCAGAAGTACTCCCACCAAACCAAAATTTCACAGTAAATAAGACAAATTGTTGTTTCTTATATGTAACACTCCACATTTGTCTTATCTCAACATGTGTCCAAAGAAATGATGCTGTGAGAAGGAAAACAGAGATTTTCTTCCCAGGAAAGCCTTTTTATGTTTAGGTTCTGGGCCTAATCTCACAGGTGGTTTAGCCAGGCATAGAATTCTAGACTGAGAGTGATTGAGCGTGAAGGTATTGCTCCATTGTCAACTAGTATCTATAGTTGCTGGTGTGAAGTCCACTGTCTGCCTAACGGTCATTTCTTTAACAATCTAATTTTGATTTTTCTTTTTCTTTTACTTTCTTTCTTTCTTTTTTCTTTTTTTTTTTAAGTAGGCTCCATGCCCAGCATGGAGCCCAAAGTGGGATTGAACAACCCTGAGATCAAGACCTGAGCTGAGATCAAAAGTTGGACACATAACTGACTGATCCACCCAGGTGCCCCAAGAATCTGATTTTTCTAATAGATTTTAATATTTTCTCCTTATTTTTAATTTCATTATAATGCATCTAAGTATTCATTTATTTTTATTTATCTTTCTTAGAACCTGGATTACTTTTTTAATCTGAGGATTTGTGTCTTCAATACTTAAGCTAATGTCTCTTCAACTATTGCTTCTCTACTCTTTCCTTTATCTTAATTTTTTGAAGCTTCTATTAACCTAAATTTTACCGATCTATCCTCCAACTCTCCAAACTTCTCTTTCGTAAGTTCTTCAGTTCTACTTTGTTTTACTAATTCTCTCTTTGTGTCTTTTATAAAGTTTATACAATCTTATTTCCAGAAACTCTAATCGCCCATTTCTAGATCTGCCTGTTATTGTTTTGTTTCTGCATGTTTTTCTTATTCTTTATTATGAATTGTTTCCTTATTTAACTTGTTGGTGAAAGTCTAAATATCTTACCATAAAACCTTTTTCAGATTGTTAAATTATTTTCCCTTCTTGGATATTCAAGTAGTACTAGACAGAAGTTTGTTTGTTTGTTTGTTTATTTTAAGTTTTCTTTCATGGCATGGTACCCCATCTCATACCCTAATTTCAAACAATTATCCCAGGTCTGATCCCCACTTGCTTGGCACCTTGAGACCCTGTCACTCCATGGGAACTAATCTCTAGTTATCTCTGCCTCTTTACTGTGCCAGGGCCTAGCAGACCCTCAGCTACAACCCCATTTATTGTTTTGCATTTCCATTCACTTTATGATTCAAAGAAACATATATGTGTTCTTTAGAGTATTGTTATTCTTTAAATTTTTCTCTTTTATTGTTTTTTCTATAGTAACTGTTACCAAAGAAGGGGGTAGCTCAAATGTTGAAACTTTGTCTTGAAGAGAATTATAATAGATCTCATTACCCAATATAAAAAGTATTCCACTTCTTTAGAAACATCCTTTTTTTTTTTTAAGATTTTTATTTATTTTTTGACAGAGAGAGAGAGACAGCGAGAGAGGGAACACAAGCAGGGGGAGTGGGAGAGGGAGAAGCAGGCTTCCCTGCTGAGCAAGGAGCCCGATGTGGGGCTCGATCCCAGGACCCTGGGATCATGACCTGAGCTGAAGGCAGACGCTAAACGGCTGAGCCACCCAGGCGCCCCTTTAGAAACATTCTTTTGAAGATACATTTAGTAAGATAATGGAAAAAGACTTTGGAGGTGGTTCTTCTGAAGTAGACATTTCTTTACCATTCCTGCATAAAACCAGATAGCATATTACTTAAATGTCATTCAATGATGACATTTCTAATGGAATTAGAGCTGTAGTCTAAATAAATTTTTAAACTTGGTTTAAGGTTAAAATGTAGAGACTGAATGGTTAGCTTCAAATATCCCTCAAATATCACTCTTCTCAGCTAAGCTTTTTGACAGGGCTGAATTTCAGTCAGTCCAAGATTGAGCTCTTTAGAGGAAGTGAAGACATTGTGTTGATTGAAAAGAGATCCATATGCTTTAGGCATATGTTTTAGACTGTCAGGTGGCAAGGCTGACATTCTGTTATAAAAATTCAGGAGCCTGACTTGTATTCTCACCCCAGCAGAAGGCCTTCTCACCCCCCAAAGTGAGCCATAGCAATGCCTATGAAAAAGATAAACTTTTTATTTAAAAAGTGCTTCAAATCCTCTCAAAGTCTTGGGAGAAACCTCCCTTGAGGTTTTCCATAGCGCAGGAGGAATTTCCTAGGACCCAGAAGGAAAATATTGATAAAAGAAGACCTTAGTTCAGAGGGACTTTTAAAAGGAAGGAACACACATGTCCTTTTTATTCAAAGTTGAATTCAACAAGGAACCTCATACTCATCTCATACTCAGTTCTGAGGATAAGAGAGATGACGGTCAGTTGGTTCCTATCCTTGAAGGATCAGAACAAGACTAGAGACAGAGAGAGGAACCAGAAAATGACTAGTCCTCATGAGACAGAAAAAGACCAAACTAAGGCAATAAGAATGTAGAAGAGATAAGGAAGGTTTAAAATGTATTTAGGAATTTTATAATTCCAGAATGATTCTTACATCTTTTGCTTATTTGACAGAGATGATTGATAGGGCCATTAATCAACACAAAAAATATGGGAAGAAGAGAAGGAAAAGGAGCAATACAGCAAAGAGTTCAGCTGTTAGATTGGACTTTAAGTGTTTGGGAGACCTCCAGATGGAAGAATCTAGTGAGCAGTGTATATACAGTAGATTTTAGTATAGAAACTATAAATTTGGGAGTCATCAACTTATGGGAATATAGAATGAACAGAGAACTCCTGGGAGAGCAGGAGAAAGTTACCACTTTTGAATCCATCAAAAATTTCTCAATCAGTTGAGATAAATGAGTAAAGATCACAGATGTGGCATTTTTTTAATATCATGAAGCCACAGAACACCCACCTATCCTTCTTTACCTTTGTTGTATCTTGAAATTGGCTCAGCACATCTCCAACTGCTGACAAAATAACCAAGTAACCTGAAAAGTTGGATTTGGAACTAGATTCATTTTCTGAAATACATAAACTGCTAGCAAAAAGCTCAGTCTGAGAGAGAGAGAGAGATCATGGAATCCCACAGAGGTTCCAGTACATGATATCAAAGGAGAATGCAAATCTGAGTAAGCAGTATCTCTCATAGGTGGACCAAAAAAAAAAAAAAAAAAAGAGAGAGAGAGAGAGAGAGACATGAGGTGGGAGAGGTTCTCCAAATGCTTCATAGAGGGTCATTGGGAGGTATCAGGGCCCCAGGGATCAGGCAAAATTAAGAGAGCAGGTTAAGAGAAGACAGAAGCTTCCAGAATCTGGAGAGATTCCAGAAACAAGGCAGATGATGTATTATCAGAACTGTAGTACTTAGAGCTTGGGGGCTAGATCTCAGAGAAGAGGTATTAAAACGCCTGATAGGGGCACCTGGGTGACTCAGTCAGTTACGCATCTGCCTTGGGCTCAGGTCATGATCCTAGGGTCCTGGGATGGAGCCCCACTTCAGGTTTCCTGCTCAGCAGGGAGTCTTCTTCTCCCTCTCCCCCTCCCCCCAGCTCGTGCGCGCTCTCTCTCTCTCTCTCTCTCTTTCAAATAAATAAGTAAATAAAATCTTAAAAAAAAAAACCCAACACCTGATAAATTACTTCCTCAATAGTACTCAGATCCACGACCTTTTTTCATCTTCGCTGCCACTTTGGTTTAGACCACCATTACTCCCTTGCCTTTATTGAAACAGCCTTTTACTGGATCATTCTGCCTCCAGTTTTGCTCTCTCCTCTTTAGTCCACTCTTGTCACTGCAACTGGAGTGACCCTTTAAAAGTATAAACCTAGCCCCGGCTCCGGAGCATAAACAAGAGCGTGCACGGGATGAGGCGGCGGTTGATCCCCCGGGAAGCCAGCTGTGGCCAGCGAGGCAGCGAGCGGGCCGGCGCCGACCCTGAGCGCACCCGACACGCCCCCCCACCCCCCCGCCCGCCGGCCGGGCCGCCCGCCGCGCGCCCACCATGAACCTGGCGAGTCAGAGCTGCAAGGCCGGCGCCGGCCAGCTGCTCTTCACCAACTTCAACCAGGACAATACGTCCCTAGCTGTTGGTAGTAAGTCCGGTTATAAATTTTTCTCCCTTTCTTCTGTGGATAAGCTGGAACAGAGCTATGAATGCACTGATAATGAAGATGTGTGCATTGTAGAAAGATTGTTTTCAAGCAGCTTAGTGGCCATCGTTAACCTCAAAGCTCCTAGGAAGCTCAAAGTTTGCCACTTTAAGAAAGGAACCGAGATCTGCAACTACAGCTACTCAAATACCATCCTGGCTGTGAAGCTGAACAGGCAGAGGCTAATAGTATGCCGGGAGGAGTCTCAATATACACAACATTTGGGACATGAAAGTCCTGCACACGATCAGGGAGACCCCTCCCAACCCTGCAGGCTTGTGTGCACTGTCCACACACAATGACAATGGTCACTTGGCGTACCCAGGCAGTGCCACCATCGGAGAGGTGCAGGTCCTTGACACCATGAACTTGAGAGCTGCGAACATGATCCCGGCTCACGACAGTCCCTTGGCAGCGCTGGTGTTTGACTCCAGCGGAACCAAGCTCTCCAGTGCCTCGGAGAAGGGGACAGTGAGTAGGGTATTCTCCATTCCAGAGGGACAAAAACTCTTTGAGTTCCGGAGAGGAGTTAAGAGGTGTGTGAGCATCTGCTCCTTGGCCTGCAGCATGGACAGCATGTTCCTCTCCGCATCCAGCAACACTGAGACTGTGCACATCTTCAAACTCGAGACTGTGAAAGAAAAACCTCAGGAGGAGCCCACCACCTGGACCGGGTACTTCGGGAAGGTACTCATGGCTTCCACCAGCTACTTGCCCTCCCAAGTAACAGAAATGTTCAACCAGGGCAGAGCCTTTGCCACAGTCCGCCTGCCTTTCTGCGGCCACAAGAACATCTGCTCGCTGGCCACAATCCAGAAGATTCCCCGGCTCCTGGTGGGAGCTTCCGACGGGTACTTGTACATGTACAACCTGGACCCCCAGGAGGGAGGCGAGTGCACCCTGATGAAACAGCACAGGTTGGATGGCAGCATGCAGACGACCAATGAAATCTTAGACTCAGCCTCTCACGACTGCCCGTTAGTGACCCAGGCCTACAGCACAGCTGTCGCCACAGGTACTCACGGGCCTTCATCCCTGACCAGACTTGCTACACAGACGAGCTGGGAGCCGTGGGCGGCACGTGTCTGGAAGAGGAGGCCAGCGCTCTGCGGCTGGAGGAGGACAGTGAGCATCCTCCTATGATTCTTCGGACTGACTGAACTTGACTTGTGAATTCTGACCCCCAAAGCAGAGAACACTGGCTTGACGGAGGACTTTGTGTTATGCTGCTATGAACTTTGACCCGAGCTGGAGAGAGGATGGCAGAGACTTTAAAAAAAAAAAAAAAAAGATTGTAGCTGTGATCTCATTCCATACTGTTGAGAAATACATCGTTTTCACTTCAGTGGCTTTTAATCCTGCTTAGGAATCTTAACTTTTTGTTTGTTTTCTCTTTTTGCCAAAATTAACTGTTTGGTGAAGCCCTTGAAACCTTGCTTTGCATGCATTAACGTGCCAAGCCAGAGTAGGAGAACTAGAAGCCACTTTATGACAACGGCAGTTGTTGGGTTTTTAAAATCTGTATAGAATGAGGAGTGTACACGAGGAGGTGACATCGTGCAGAGTGGTTCCGGGTGTCAAGGCGGGTTCTGCTCGGGCGGGTCCAAGAGCCCTCTCTCGGCTTGCCAGGCTTGGGGGCATCAGCCGTGGGGAGGAGAACTCTCTCCCCAGAGCCCCCCATGGGCCCTTTTCCCCCATTTTATTTTGTTAATTAAATTCTTTCCAAATTGGAAAAATAAAATAAAATAAAATAAAAGTATAAACCTGATCATATCACACCCACCTTCCATTTTAAAATCATTCCCTGTAACCCTCTTTCTCAAAAGATAAAATCTGAATCCTTCATGTGACTTTAAGTTTTCTTATGAACTGGTCCCCACTCACTTCTGTAATTCTGTTTCTCACCACATGCTGCCTAATATTCCATGGTCTAGACATACTAAAGAATGAGCAGTTCTCTAAACTTTCTCTCTCTCTTCCGGGTCTTTGCAAACTGCTGTTTTTCCTGCCTAGGATACTTTTCAGTTTCTTCATTTGGGGATGCCTGCTCTCCTTGCATCTCAGCCAAGATATCACTTCCATATAAACCAGAGTAAGTTGAGTATGCAACATGCTCCCAGAGCATCACATATTTTCTGTCATTCATTGTCCTGCCCTGTTCTAATACTCTCTGTCTAGCTCCTCCTCTACAACTTCCAGGACAGTATGGGCTATTCAGGTTACCATTTCATCCTCAGCACTTACCCTGGTTTCTTGAAAATGGCCAGTAGCTATTTGTTGACTGAATACTTCATTTTCCCACTGAACTACAGAGTCATGGGCTGTGGCTGGGAAGGTATCCTCTCCGTTACAGCTGATTTAGTACAGTGACTGAGGTGGACCTAGGATGGTAACAGTTAGGAGCCCCAGCTGAAGAGAAAGGAGGACTGCCAAAACCCTGATATCTCTGTATCCTGTTCTTTACTGTATAAGCATCAGAAAAAATAAGTTTGTGTCTGCTTATACTGGACCTATGTTATCTTGTATGTGGGACCTCTCTTTTCTAACTTCTGTTGTGTGGGATTGGCATCACATTCAAACTCTAAGGTTGGCCCTTGACCCCAACATGGTCAATTAGAATATGCTATTCCCTATGCTCCATTAATGCTCACATGACCTTAGATGAGCCAATGGGAGCCTTCCACGGACTTTTGCTGAAGCAAAGAAGAAGTCTTCCTGGAGAGAGTGTAAATTAAGCACAAAGAAGGTTGCAACTCTGATCTACCTAAAGTGTCGAGTAATAGAAGACTTGTGAAAGAACAAAAAAAAAAACATAAGGAAACCATTTAAAATAATGATATCTCCGATGGATTGTTCAGTGAATAAAATTACATATTTTACGCACATAACTGTAGTACACAGGTGTATATGTGTATTTATAATTCACGTTATGTTTATGTAGATAGATAGAGTTAGGTAATAGAAAACTATTAACAGGATTGTAGTTATATTTTTTCTGACTTATACATACAGTACCTATAACAAAGTTACCGGAGATAAGACTGAATAGCATGATTTTTAGAAAAATGATCCCTGTATTTTTAGGGCACGACTGTTAGGTGGGAGTTCATAAGGAGGACCATTACTTAGCAGTGAGAAATATCATTTCTCCCCTGAGGGGAAGGATGTTTCCACTAGGCAGAAGTTAATCTCTAGGCAGGAAATATGGCAGGCCTACGAACTGGATAAAGGGTGGACAAACTTTTTCTGTAACGATCCAGATAGTAAATATTTTTGGCTCCGCGGGCCATACTGCCTCTGTCACAGCCTCTCAGTTCTGCCACTGTAGTGCGAAAGCAGTCACAGACAATATGTAAATACATGAGCGTGGCTGTGGTCCAGTAAAATTTTATTTACAAAAACAGACGGACAATGGATTTGACCCCTGAGTCATAGTTTGCTGACGCCTGGACTATGGGAATAAAAGCCTTTCTCTCTGCGAGACCAGTTGGACGGCAATCCTACGTGTGGAGACACTCGGAGGCGTCCCACCGCTCAGAGTAGGCTGTCCTCGTACAGGGAGCAGGCCGGACTCTGGGGCTGCACAGGCGCAGAAGATGCCGGCCAGAGGGGAAGTGATAGGGCCGCCCTCCAGCTGCAGGAGGTTATGCTAGTCTTCTACGAGCAGAAAGCAAACTATTTGCAACCAAGAGTAGCAGTGCTGACAGAACCAGCGGGAGACATGAGCGGTGGGAATGCATCAGGATAGTGGTGGGGTCGCAGAAGGTGGCGATGAACAAAGATGGGCTCAGAAGAGCAGGAAACCACGAGAGAAGAAGGGCAGGAGCAACAGTACAACGATTAAGATGAAAAGCTCAAGTAGGAAGAACCCCAGAGACCTGTCCTGTGCCCATGGAAACGGTCAGAAATAGCTGGATGACACTTTGAGTGGGCCAACTTTCAAGCCGTAACCATTTGTAGAGCAAAAGGAGTTGCAATTGTATTTGATGTCACCAGCTAATGAGGCCAGAGACGTAGGGGTTATTTACATAATAGCCAAAAGCTTCTAGGAATTCAGGAGTACTTGAAATTGAATTTGAGTTTTAGTCATCACAACATCTATATTCATTTGGAAAATAGTAGTATATAAAAATGCAAAACATGTTTTTATTCGGACTGAGATTGGCATGCAAACAGATTTATGTATTTACAATAATCCCATCCTCCCCATCCCCACCCCCCCGCCAGTGGTTCAAAGGTTGGTGCCATTTGATGTAACAAAAGTCCAAAGAGAGTGTGCTCAGGCTATTTAGGAAGGAACCTGCCAATCTAGCTGAAGAAGCAGAAGACGAGCCCTCAGTGCCCTTCGTGATCTGCTCCTGCTACACATTTTGCCTCATCTGATAGCAATGTCCATGTAGCTTTCCTTGGTCCAGCCTTACTGGCCTGCTTTTGGTTCTCAGGGAGCACCTTTTCCTCTCCTTCCTCAGGGCCTTGCAAGTGCTATTCTTTCTGCTTGGAACACTATTCCTTATCCCCACTTTCACCTTTGCTTAATATCTTCCTAGACATCCTCCAGACCAGGAAATTCCATGTTCTGTTCCAGTGGCATTATGGTGTAGGGACACAGCCTTGGTCTGTACGTTGGGGGAACTGGTTTCTAGTCCTCGATCAACTTCTATCTAGCTGTGTATTTTGGGTTACTTTACCCTCTCTTAAAATTAATTTACTTTTAAGAAAATGGCTAAAAATATCACCTGTACCTAACCCAAAGAGCAGGCTGGAAATTCTAGGAGAAAACAGTGAAGAGTGCTTTGAAGAGCAGAAAGCACTATATTTGGAAACCTCCACAAGGACCTTTCTAGGATTCAGCCCAAAGCTCCCTCTCAGACTGCTCCTCACATGCTCTTTTCCTCTTTACAGTAGGTGTCAGAGATTTCAACTTGCTTTCCTCTCTTGTGATAACTGCCACTGATGAGGGATAGAAACAGAAAAACGTTCAGCTTTAGCCCAGAAGGCTGACCTATAGCTTGTGTAATTCCAATAAGGACCAAATATGTGCTGGTTGCTTCATTCTTAAAGGGTCTCATGACTGCTTGTATATCCCACTAATAGTTAATATCGAGCTGAATGATAAGCACCAGAGAAATCCTGTGAAAAGTAGCTTCACCAGTAGAAATTCAAAGAAGACATTTATAATCTAATACTGTCCTCTGCCCCTTGAGCACTAAGCATATATACAGCAAAAGTGCAGTTCTTTCTGCCCATGGGTCTTGTCTCCATGCTATTTAAATACACTTACTCAGTTGCACCATACAATGTCTCAACAATTCTTTTTTTTTTTTTTTAATTAACACATAACGTATTTTTTTGTTTCAGGGGTACAGTTCTGTGATTCATCAGTCTTACACAATTCACAGCGCTCACCATAGCACACACCCTCCCCAATGTCCATCACCCAGCCACCCCATCCTCCACACCAACCTCCCCTCCAGCAACGCTGTTTGTTTCCTGAGATTAAGAATCTCTTATGGTTTGTCTCCCTCTCTGGTTTCATCTTGTTTCATTTTTCCCTCCCTTCCCCTATGATCCTCTGTCTTGTTTCTCAAATTCCTCATATCAGTGAGAGCATATGATACATGTCTTTCTCTGACTGACTTATTTCACTTAGCATAATACCATCTAGTTCCATCCACGTCATTGCAAATGGCAAGATTTCATTTTTTGATGGCTGCATAATATTTCATTGTGTGTGTGTGTGTATATATATATATATATATATACATATATATAAAAATACCACACCTTCTTTATCCATTCATCTGTTGATGGACATCTTGGCTCTTTCCATAGTTTGGCTATTGTGGACATTGCTGCTGTAAACATCGGGGTGCACTTGCCCCTTCGGATCGCTACATTTGTATGTTTGGGGTAAATACCCAGTAGTTCAATTGCTGGATTATAGGGTAGCTCTATTTTCAACTTTTTGAGGAACCTCCATACTGTTTTCCAGAGTGGCTGCACCAGCTTGCATTCCCACCAACAGTGTAGGAGGGTTCCCCTTTCTCCTCATCCCCGCCAACATCTGTCTTTTCCTGACTTGTTAATTTTAGCCATTCTGACTGGTGTGAGGTGGTATCTCATTGTGGTTTTGATTTGGATTTCCCTGACGCTGAGCGATGTTGAGCACTTTTTCATGTGTCTGTTGGCCATTTGGATGTCTTCTTTGCAGAAATGTCTGTTCATGTCTTCTGCCCATTTCTTGATTGGATTATTTGTTCTTTGGCTGCTGAGTTTTATAAGTTCTTTATAGATTTTGGATACTAGCCTTTTATCTGGTATGTCATTTGCAAATATCTTCTCCCATTCTATCGGTTGTCTTTTGGTTTTGTTGACTGTTTCCTTTGCTGTGCAAAAGCTTTTTATCTTGACGAAGTCCCAATAGTTCATTTTTGCCTTTGCTACCCTTGCCTTTGGCGATGTTTCTAGGAAGAAGTTGCTGCAGCTGAGGTTGAAGAGGTTGCTGCCTGTGTTCTCCTCAAGGATTTTGATAGATTCCTGTCTCACTCATCCATTTTGAGTCTATTTTTGTGTGTAGTGTAAGGAAATGGTCCAGTTTCATTCTTCTGCATGTGGCTGTCCAATTTACCCAACACCATTTGTTGAAGAAACTGTCTTTTTTCCATTCAACAATTCTTTCTTGACCATTGTGCTCAACAACCCCACAACCCCACCACCCATGTTGTTCCAAGGCCGGTTGCTCTCCTTACCCATGATCATATTTAATGACCCAAAACACACAAGTTGTTTGACTGCTAATTACCACCATGAAGCAGAAATAGCAAACTTGGTGTTGTTAGTCACAGAGCTGTGGAAATATTTTATACTTTACCCATCCACATTTCATTTCAGAGTCACTGAAACATCCTTGCACCTCTGTCTTCTAGTTTTCTTCTCAAAGATGAAGCTCAACAAAACTTCCTTCTCCTTTTTTTTAAGATTTTGTTTTTAACTAATCTCTACACCCAACGTGGGGTTCAAACTTACAACCCTGAGATCAAGAGTTGCAGCCTCTACCAACTGAGCCAAACTTCCTTCTCCTTTTGACCCTGATGTTAGCAAAATCCCCAAGAACTCTTCCTTGAGGATGCTCTTCTTCCTCAATTGAAAGTGTCAGCCAAGAGAAAAGGTTATCCCCTTGTCTTAGGTACAGTTGGCAATCTGGACACCCCTAGGCTGGGTGATTCCATTGAGCCTTGACCCAGGTGGGAATGACCTGAAAAAAGAGAGAAAATAAATAGCTCATGTGCTGGCACTCCCTATGCCAATATCCACATGCATGTTGCTAAGTGAGCACAGTGCTCTTTCCAGCTGATCCCAGCCCGAACTCAGAGTCTACTCAGGCCAATGCTCAAGACAGCCGTCATAAATCAAGAGCTGGCAAGTGAGATAAAACCGATTAGTCGTAAATACCACTGAGGCAGAACCTTTCTCCCAAAGTTCAGTCTTAAAGTACTCAGAGCAACCTTTTATATACAGCCTTCTGTTGTGCCAGAATTGGAAAGTGGCCTTCGCTCTGTAATTTGTATGTACTCTGGCTCCCTGCGATGGTGTTTGGTTCAGATTAGTAGACTGCTCTCAGAAAACATTATTAAATGGAGCAATTCTGCTTTGGGTAAAAATTCTTAGGCTGAAATTGTCCTTATGAGGTGATTTGGTCCTTTCTTTAAAGCAATTCTGCACTTTATTTTCTGCGTTTGCTGTTTAGGCACTAAGAACCAAGGTTTTTGCAGCCACCTTTGGGGGCGCACACAAATCCTTTCCCATCTTCTTCCTTGCTGGCAGAATCAGATTTCACTCGGTATTCCTAGGGCTTTATTCGCCCTGTTGGGCAGTGTGTCCATTCTGACTGCTTGGTGCCATGCTTTATCTGATGTTGAATATTTTGAATATCACACTCTAGTTTTCCGCCCTCTGTGTGGTCCTGTGCTCAGGGCTCCTCCTCACTGCCAGGAGTGAATTGCAGTTTTTCTAAGCCAAAGTGACCTCATCCCCTGCTAGTAATTGGTTTAGGCATTGGCATGTAGCTCCATGTAGTATGTCTAGTGGGAGATTCTGGGAAAATGTCTTTAGTATTAAAAAGAGAAGTCCAAAGGGCTTCACAATAAAGTTGACAGATTAAATACATGTATTCCCCACTGGTCCTTTCCAAAACCCCACTAAAAAGATGGTAAATAAAAATCCCTCCAAGGCATAGATCTGTAAAAACAAAGAAACTAAGAGAGGAAAGAAGACCAACAAAAATTTTAAAGCTAAGTTTTTAAATGTAGGAACTGACAGCAGACCCAAAAAAGCTGAATACTAACCCATCAGTGCAGAAGGCTAAGAAAAAAACCTAATTTCACAAGAGTGCCCCAAAATATCAGAAAGTGGAAATTCTGGGCACGGGAGTAAAGACCAGGCTGAAAACAAAAGGATTTTTTTTTTTTTAAATCTGTTAAAGAAAAAAAAAAGACATCTGCAAATCCCCTCGGTGCATCTGGTAATTTCTTCTCCCCACACTGAGAGGTGACAATGCAAAAGGCAAGAGAGGATGTCTTTCTTAAGGACCACCAAGCAAAGCCGAGCACAGAGTGGCTGGATTGAAAACAAGGAGACTGAGTGAAATTCCACACACTCAGACCTCTTCCATAAGTTGGGTCCCCAAAATGCTGACACTCAGGATTATACCCTTTCAGGCAGGAGACTGGAGGATTCTTCTTTGGGTAATCTGTCCAACAGTTGACAAGGCCCAAGCATGTGCAAAGTGTTTGCAGTTAGCTTTTTAGTGGTCCACTCTCCAGTAAGATTAGACTGCAAAGGATCATCAGATATTTGAGGAAGGCTCTGACATAAAGGGCAGAGTCCAGGCAAATATAGAAAAACAATCTGGAAGATACAGCTATGATATAGGGAGAAAAAATTTCACTGATGTCCTCAGAGAGATAAGAGTACATTTTGCATCTATAAAACAAGAACAAGATGGGGTTTGGGGGGGTTTAGTTTTTTGGTTTTTTTCATTTTTACAAAAGAGGTAAGGGAGAGAATCAAAGAACAGGAAAGATCTTCTGAAAATTAAAAATAAGAGAAATGACAAATTTCAATAAAAGGGTTAGATGATAAAGCTGAGGAAATCTTCCTAAAAATAGAGCAAGAAGTAAAAAAAGAAAAAAAAATAGATGGAGGAGGGGCAACAATTAGAGCAAAAAAGGTCCAACATCCAAGTAATAAAACTTCTAGAAAAGAGAAAGAAAACTTATGGGGGTAGATATAATGAAAGAATGTAAAAAAAAAAAAAAATCCCAGTACTAAGGTCTTAAATTTCCAGACTGAAGGGTTTTACTGAGTGCCAAACAGTAAAAAAAAAGAGGTTCACGCTAACACACCAAGCACATCATTATGAAATTTCAAAACACCGGGGACAAAGAGAGTCTATTATAGAGGCAAAGGAAAAAATCGATTACATACTCAGGATCAAGAATCAGAATGACATTGGACTTCTCTACAGTAACACAGCAAGCTGGGTCATAATAGAGCAATACCTTCAAACCTCTGAGTGAAAATTATTTCCAAACCATAATCTATACTTGGCCAAACTATCAATCAACTATTAGGATAAAATTAAGATGCTTCAACTATTCAATGTCTCAAAAAATTTATTTCCCATGTACCCCTTGAAAGCTACTAGAGAATGTACTCCACCAAAGCAAGGGAATAAACCAAGAAAAGTGAAGATGAGAAATCTGGGAAGCAGGGGATTCAACACAACAAACAGACCCAGAAAATTCCAGAATGATGGTGGAGAGAGACCTCAGGGTGCCCACTGGGCAGCAAGCCAAGGGAAATTGAGCCACACTGGCACAGGGTAGGAGGTTGCAGGAGGTACATCTTTGAGAAAATAAGGTTGATACATGGAGCTTCTAAAGGTATCTGGCATCCATGAGGGAACTAGGCTTATTCAAAAGTCGAAACATTGAGTATAGACCATCTTGGTCTCCAGACTTTGTGTTATGTGAGATAATAAATGCCCCCCCAGTTTAAATTGCTTTCACTTGAGTTTTCTGTTCCTTGTGGCCAAAATCATCCAGTTGATACAGAGAAAAGAAAGGATAGGGTGCTTGACACCAGTCTGGAAACCCATCACCAATTTAGGCAGCTCCCTCATGAGGTCACATGAACATTTGACTCGCTTTCTCTCTCTTGCATCTATTCAATCTTCTCTCTTCAGCCACTGTTTCCTCCGCTTATGCACTCTTCTGCTGCTTTTTAAGCTAATGGCCAGTCACAACCCTCCTCTATGCCCTGGCTGCTTTTCAACTTCCGCTCCCATTGTTGAAATACATATTCTCTAGTGATTCCTTGAGAAAGTAAATAGGATAGGTCCAGCCATATTTTAATGCCAGGCCACATGGTGTCTCTGATGTTTCTTAGTGGTTTCCATGATTAGTACAATTCCCATTCCTGGTCCTCCCAGCTGGTGTTGTGGGGAGAAGCAAAGAGGCACTGGGATCATGATGATACAAGACTGGCTCCTTCTGATGAGATCCACCCACCACCTCATCAGAAGTTTCCTGAGAGTAGGAAGGGGACATGTCTTAGAATGGGCTATATGGAATAGACTGACTTAACCAATTTCAGATAACTGGTTACCTTTTTGAAACAGCAAAAAAAAAAAGAAGAGAGAAAATACATAAACTCCTTTAATGGCCCATTCCTTCTATACTACCTCATGAGAAAGGCATTTTGAAGCCTAAACCACAGCTTCCTGCCGCGATCGTGTTCTCCTGTGGCCTCATTGGAAATGAGATACAGCAGCTTCTCACCACATCTACACTATCCTTTCTGGAAATATTATACCCCTGGGGTATTCTCATCTCCAGGGAAAAGAGATCCCATTTCTTTACATTGTCATTTTAAGGACTAAAGAAAAAATATCTCATTCATCCCATTTATAAAACTTTTCTCCACAAAATGAATGTGTTGATCAGTTTTTGTTCAATAGTAATGAAGACATTGTGCAAATACCAAAGGCTATATTTTAAGTTATGGCCTTTTTATTCATAGAGTATGTACTGAATACAATCTAAATATGCAAATCTTTTGTCCTTCCATTGATCACAAACTACATAGTCATTTTCTATGGGGAGCCAGAAATTCATGATGAGTGATAGAATAATATGTAGGTATGCATATAGACTCATAGTCCTTTATAGAAATATATATGTAGACAAAACTAATATGCCTTTAAGTTCATATAAACTTTGTGATAGTTTGATGCACGTATATCTATTTCTAAGTAATATTATTCTACCTTATGTACATATATATAGGGAAGCTTGCATATATATGTGTAAATAAATATGTTGAGAGAGGGAGAGAAAGAAAGTGATATCTTTAAAGACAGGTATTAATCTGTCCCAAAGACACATTAACATTATAATGTATCTTTAATATATATGTTAATAAACCTTTAATGTTAACCCTGTGTCAGCCCAACAAAAATAAAATATTGGCCTGGCTGGGGTCATGGCAGATTCATCAAGGCTTATTCGAATATAAGGCCTTTCTCTTTAGTAGCCTATGTATGTCCAGTCATGATTAGTATAAGCTCCTGTTTACTGAGTACTTACCAAATGCTAGGAATAGTGCTAAGGGCTTTTCCTCTCATCTAATTGGAGGAAGAATAGAGGAAGCGAGTCTATACTAAATATATCAAATCTACATGGGATCTTCCTTTGTGTTCTTCTCATATTTGGCCCTTCCTCCCCATTTCAGTTGCCATCACTCCAGGCAGACCCAGTCACCCCATATCTGAGCTTGGCAATGGCTTTGTTTGTCAGTTGGTTACCCTCTAGACCTCCCCCCCCCACTCCCTACTTTCCTATGGTGAATATTTCATGGGATCTCCTCCTATTAGCCTGTGAGTGTTTAAGGGCAGACACTGTCTTCCTCCCCATTCTTCTCCCCAGTTTCATCACAAGAAAGAGCATCATCTGGGAGGGCCAGAGAGAAAATGGCGGGAGACCACTGGCTTAGCAAAGTTCAAATCCACCTTGCCCATTTTGGGTATTCTTGGATAAACTGGTGTGACCTTTATCATCTGGGAAATTATCCAAGTAAGTAGATGATCTCCAAGACTCATCTGCAACAGTCATATTCTGCACACTCCAAAGCTCACCCAGGTTCTGCTCACAGGCGTGACAGCAGCTGTAGGGAGGTTAGGCCCTGGAAGTTATCAGTGACTCCTCAAGGTAACACCAGTGGCTCACCCCTTCTGAATGCACCTTTCCTTCAGAGAGAGGAGCCCTGGGAGCTTTCTGGTTTCATCGGTTGGGGACAACCTACACAAAAACAACTAAGAAACATATACAAGGGAGTGAGAATATTTTCTTCCTTTTTGTTTAGCCCACAACGTGACTAAGATCAACCACACTCATGTCCTCTTCTCACACAGGAGAACGATACATCCTCTAACAGCAGTCGTGAATTCATCCTTAGATTCTAAGCTGATCTGAGCTCCAGTTTGGTAGAAGGGAATCTGCTCGCTTTATGATTGTTTACATGGATTGCCCAATCAGCTAAGATTATTGTGTTCTCCCAATCTAATGTTGAAAAACACTGGGAAGTGTTCATACCATACCACCATTATCACAACAGTCCGGTTCTTCCACAGGACACTTAGATTACATGTTTTAAAGCAGATGAAATGTACAAATTTCCCAATCCACTGCCTTGTCTACTCCACCACTTCCTTGCCTTAGAGATAGATTTAACTTTCAGGGGTGGAGGATTGAGAGGAAGAAGAAACCTCGTGCAAAGCTCAGAACGGCTGTTCCTAATTAGAAAACATTGAGGAAGAAAGCAACCTGTTAGTTCAGAACAACTGCAAAAACCAGTCAGAGAGCCCAAAACCCCATCTCCCTCTGTCTTTGCCAAATTAAGCCAGTTGTTCCGGACTTTTCTTCCTAAATCATAGTCATACATTGTATAAGGACTTGACCATGGTTATTTTTACAGAAAAATCAAAGGTGTTCCTGTAAGGCTCTTTTACCTGTTTACACATATGTAAAATGATGGTGGCAATTACTTTTTTTTTTTTTTGGTGGCAATTACTTTCAATATATCAAATGAGTAACTCCATAGAGTAATGTTTCAGATGTTTAGATTTCTATAACTGCTTTTAATCTAATAACATTTTTTTCATTATAAAAATAATTTATGCTTAGTATAAAAAATCCAGAAAATAATATTAGGCCTAAGAAAGAATATAAAAATCATAATATTTCCCATCTTAAATATTTACTGTTTTGGAATATATTCCTCCAGTCTTTTTTCTTTTTCTTTTTTTTTTAATTTAAAGATTTTATTTATTTCACAGAGAGAGAGACAGCAAGAGAGGGAACACAAGCAGGGAGAGTGGGAGAGGGAGAAGCAGGCTCTCCCGAGCAGGGAGCCCGATGCAGGGCTCGATCCCAGGACCCTGGGATCATGACCTGAGCCGAAGGCAGACGCTTAACGACTGAGCCACCCAGGTGCCCCTATTCTGCCAGTCTTTTTTCTATTCATACAGTTTTGTGTTTTTTTTTACAAAGAAGTATATCTCACATACATATTATTGTATAACATCCTTCTTTCTCTTAATAAATTGCATGCATGTTAAATGCATTAGGTAATTCTCTCACAACATTATTTTTAATGGCTACAAAGTAGTCCATTAAATGGTTGTACCCCAATTTTTTTAACCTTAATTATACTCAATTAGAAAATGCACATTTAGATTATTTCTCATTTTTACTATTAAAAAAATTGTTGCAATGTGTCATGGTTGATAAATTTTGGAATGCATCTACGACCATTTCCTCCTGCTCTGTTCCTCAGGATAGATGTGCTGGGTCAGAGTTTGCAAAATGCTAATACCCTAAAAGTTATTCACTGAAGGTTCATTAAGCCAAAAATTTCATTATAAGAGGGAGAAATGTTGTGCCAATTCTATTTTTTAAAATCTTAGATTCTTTTAGAGTAAATGAAAGGAAATTACTTCTGGAGAGTCTAATTTAAATGTTCTGGAGTGGAGCCCAGGCCAGGCTCATACATTTTTTTTTTAAGTTCTGCAGCTGATTTTACAGTCCAGCTAGGGTTGGGACCACTGGGACTCGTTAGTGAGCTTCCTGGTCTACCCAGGAATTTTACTTCCAGGGAAGAGGTAACTGAATTACAATCCCATAAACAAATTTTTTTTTTTAAAAAAACATAATGACTGGAACAGAAACTTGTTTGAGAGATGCAACTATGAGTCCTCACAAATGAATTTTATAGAGTATCTTTTGTTTGCGTGCATCTGTAAAGTGTGCATGGACTAAATATCTAAGTTACAGCAATGATTGATAAAAGGAATATAACTTGTACTCCCTGCCCCATCATGTCCTTACTCTGGAGTCCACAAGTAAATCTGCAAACACAAAATGAGGCAGGCATTTTTCACCTCTATTTTGTCATCTTTATTTAATATATTTTTTAAAAAGGAATGGATGAATAAAAAGCACCGGAAACACGGTCTCCAACATCATAAATTCTCAGGGGCAGGAAGATGAGAGATCCTACTACTTCCTCTTTCTAAGCTTAAGTAATCTCTTAGAACATTATAATCCCCTCATCATCCTAGATAAATTCAATCAGCAGCTTACTCATGCTGCTCTCTGTTTCTAGGACCCTTTTGCTTCAATAACTGCCTTCCCCCGTCCTTCCTGCCTTCCAGCCCCCCTCCTCCCACTGGCCCAGTCTGCTGTGGACACTGATGCCACTTGACAAATAATGCCTCTCCTCCACCCTCCAGCCTCCTAGTATAATGTGCCTTTCCATTTATATCTTTAGTATTGTCTCAGTTGAGCTCAGGCCTCTGCATTCAACTGTAAATATCTCTACAATTCCCATGGAGGGGACTAGTCATACCAGCTTAAACCACATAAAGATCAATTTACAAATGACAGGAACTATTTCTGTCCAAAAATGTTGGCTTGTATTGTCTTTGGCCATTTCCTACAGAACGGAGCTACATACCTAATTAATAATAAAAGTAAAGCACAGCATTTATTAAACATTTCATTTACTAAGTCTGGCACCTACAGTAAGTGCATTATATGTATTCTCTTCAGCACTAACACATTCCCTATTTTTCAGGGGAGGAAATTGAGACTTACAGAGGTCGAGGCACAAGTTATACCACTGGTAGGTAATGCAATGAATTCAAGCAGAGATCCCCATCTAACTTAAATACTCACATGCTTATTTATTATGTTCCTAAATTTAGTCTCGAATTGAAGACCATCCATTCTCCCCTCTAATTTATCTTCTAGCCGAACTCCAGCCAAATGGTCCTACTCCCTGTTCCCCCAGAACACCATCTGGGAATATGGCAAGGGAACAATCTCTTTCACTAGAGTAAACTACAGAAACTTTCAGAGTTTTACTAGAGAATTCTAGAAGGATAGTTTCCAGGTAGGAAGAGAATAAAATATCTGTTCATATGTATCTACCCTGGCAATATTTTTCTGCCAGAGGTCTTGTTTTGTTTTCGAAATACAGTCTGTTTCCTTGTACCTCTTCTTTCTGTTTATACCAAGTCTACACATCTCTCAAGACCACACTCATACCCTCTTGCAGCCCATTTACCGCCAGGGAAGGTAACTCCCCTTCTCCCATAATTTCTGGTTCACCTGACTACACAAATGCATTTAGAAAGGGACCAAACATGCGGTTATGTGTACTGCTCTGTGTGTGCAATAATTGTGGTGGAGAGTAACTTCATGTTAACAGGAAGATTTGAGAACTAGCAAAATATGGCCGTGGGGGGGCAGATTAAGCATTATTTTGGTCAAGTGACTTCATTTCTGAGCCCTCAGTTTCATCATCTTTCAAATGAAGAGGTTAGGTTAAATAAATTCAGTTCTTATTCCTTGCACAGTTTTTTTTTTTTGTTTTTTTTTTTAAGATTTTATTTATTGGGTGCCTGGGTGGCTTAGTTGGTTAAGCGACTGACTTCGGCTCAGGTCATGATCCTGGAGTCCCTGGATTGAGTCCCACATCGGGCTCCCTGCTTGGCAGGGAGTCTGCTTCTACCTCTGACCTTCCCCCTTCTCATGTGCTCTCTCTCATTCTCTCTCTCTCAAATAAATAAATAAAATCTTAAAAAAAAAAAGTTTTATTTATTTATTTGATAGAGACACAGCGAGAGAGGGAACACAAGCAGGGGGAGTGGGAGAGGGAGAAGCAGGCTTCCCACAGAGCAGGGAGCCCAATGCGGGGCTCGATCTCAGGATCCCGGGACCATGACCTGAGCCGAAGGCAGACACCCAATGACTGAGCCACCCAAGCACCCCTCAATCTCTGCATTCTTGAGCAATCTCATCTAAACCCCAAGTTTCCTAAACAGAATATCTCACCTCAGCTCTCTTCTGCATTTCAGATGTGTATATAACAAATATCTACACCAGAAATATCCCACAAATACCTTAAGGGCAACATATTCAGAGCTCAATCATTAGATTTCATCCAAAAGATACATTCCAACTTCATGAATATGGACATGTATGTAAACTAATCATCTCCCCCATCACCACGCTTCCTCTTTCTCTTTTTCTCTGTAGGTGATAGATGAATATAGCTTATTTAGGAAATAAATGCAACCAAATTTGTAAAACGTTATTTCAAGTTCCAACTCTTTTAGTCCTTCAGCAACAAAAACTCCCCAAGTAACCATTTTACTTTATCTTTATTTTTTTGTTATACACAACTAATGAATCGTTGTACACTACATCGAAAACTCTATGCTGGCTAACTGAAAATAATAAAAAAATAAAATAAATAAAATATGCCCTGAAAATAAATAAATATTTATTTAATTTAGAGAGAGTACGTGCACAAGTGGGGGGAGCATCAGAGGGAGAGGGACAGAGAGGATCTCAAGCACACTACCCGCTGAGCACAGAGCCCAACCCAGAGCTCGATCTCATGACCTTGAGATCATGACCTGAGCCAAAATCAAGAGTCAGTCGCTTAACTGACTGAGCCACCCAGGCACCCCACTTTATTTTTAAATTAACATATAATGTACTTGCTTTTTGTATACAGTTCTATGAATTTTAACACATGTATGGATTTCTGTAACTACCTCCACAATAAAAGTACAGAATAGTTCCATATTTTGCACCAAAAAAATTTCCCTTGCGTTATCCCTTGGTAGTGAGACCCTCTCCTTACACCTTAGCCCTGGAAATAACTAATCTTTTCCTTGTCACTACAGTTCTGTCTTTTAGGGAATGGCATATGAATAGAATTATATAGTATGTAAACTCTTAAAAAGCAGCTTCTTTAAATAGATATAATGCCTTTTAGATCAATCCGAATTGTTTTGTGTACAAATAATTTGTTCCTTTTATTGCTGAATTTTATTAGTATTTTGTTGTACAGATGCAGCACGGTTTGTTTATACATTCACCCATTGAAGGACATTTCGGTGTTTCCAATTCTTGGTGATTATGAATAGAGCTTCTATAAATATTCATGGACAGAGATTTATGTGAACATAAGTTTTCATTTTTCTAGGGCAAATACCTAGGAATGGGATTGCTGGGTCATACGGTAAATACATGCTTAATTTTATTTATTTTATTTTTTTAAAGATTCATTTATTTATTTGAGAAAGAGAAAGAGTGTGAGCAAGGAGAGAGGCAGAGAGAGTGGGACAATCTCCAGCAGACTGCCCGCTGAGCACAGAGCTGCTCAATCCCATGACCCTGAGATCATGACCTGAGCTGAAATCAAGAGTCAGACACCTAACCAACTGAGCCACCCAGGCATCCCTATATGCTTAATTTTATAAGAAACTGCCAAACTGCTATCCAGAGTGGCTATTTCATTTTGCTACCAACAATATATTGAGTTCCAGTTACTCTACATCCTCAGCAGCACTGATAATATATTTTTTTTAATTTTAGCTATTCTAATAGATGTGCAAGAGTATCTCACTGTGGCTTTAATCCACATTTCCCAAATGGCTAATGAACATTTTATATGCTTATTTGCCATCCTTTTGCTGAAATCATTTGGGATATTTTAGTTCCTTTGTGTTCTCATATAAATTTTAGAATGAACTTTTATATACCTTCAAAAAATCTGTTGGAATTTTTATTGGAATTGAGTTAAATTTATAGATAAATTTGAGAATTAAATTTTAGCTATGTTGTGTCTTCCAATTCATGAACACAGTGTTTTTTAAAAACTGGGTAGTTTTCTTACAGTTGAGTTATGAGAGTTCTTTTTATATTCTAGATACAAGCCCTTTGTTGGGTATGTGATTTGCAAATATTTTATCTCCGTCTGTAGCTTGTCTTTCCTTTCTCAAAATAGTGCCTTAAATGGAGCAAAAGTTTTTCATTTTGCTCAAGTAGAATTCACTATTGTTTTATGGATTGTGCTTTTGGTATCACATCTAAGAACTCTTTATCTAACTCCAAGTCACAAAGATTTTTCTGCCTGTTTTTTTTCTTTAAAATGTCATAATTCTATGTTTTACATGTAGATTTATGATCTATTTTTGAGTTAATTTTCATATAAAGTTTGAGGTTAAGATCCAGGTTTTTTGTTTGTTTGTTTGTGTATGGCTATCCAGTTGTTTCAACATCATTTATTGAAAGGCTTCCTCTATTGAATCGCTTTCACAACTTTGTAAAAAATCACTTGGACATATTTATGTGGGTTATTTCTGGGTTCTCTATTCTGTTCCATTGATCTGTGTCTATCATTTTGCTAGTATCACACTGAATTGATTGCTGTAGCTTTATAACAAATCTTAAAATCTGATAGTGTGATTTCTCCAACATTATTACTGTCTTCCAAAATTGTTTTGGTTACTATAGTTCCTTTGCTTTTCCATTTAAATTTTAAAATCAGCTTATCTGTGTCTATAAAAATAATGCTGGGATTTGATCTACCAATCAGTTTGGGGAGAGTTACATCTTTGCTATGATGATTCTTTCAAACCATAAAATAGTAATCTCTTGATTTATTTAGGTCTTTTTTATTTATTTTATCATTTATTTATCATATATTCTTGTAGTTTTAAGCATACAGACTATTTTCATGTTTTTTAGATTTGTACCTAAGTATTTAATTCTTTGGAGCTAATGTAATTTTTAGAAATTTTATTCATTGCCAGTATAAAGAAATACATTTTGTTCTTGTATGTTGACCTTGTATCCTGCAACCTCATTAAATTCACTAGTTTGAAAGTTCTGTCATGGATTCCTTGAGATTTTCTGCATAGATAATCATGTCATCTGAAAATATGCTTACCTTTTATTTCTTTTTCTTACCTTATTATACAGGCTAGAACATCCAATACAATGTTGAGTGGTGAAAGTGGACATCCTTGCTTTGTTCCCAAATGTAAAGAAAAGGCATTCAGTCTTTCACCATTAAATATGTTAGCTATGTATTTTATAGACACTCTTTATTGGGTTAAGAAATTTTTCTTCTATTCCTAGTTTGTTGAGAGTCTTTCTCATGACTCAATGTTGAATTTTGTCAAATCCTCTTCCTGAATCGATTGATATGATCATGTGATTTTTTTTTCCTTCTTTAGATTGTTAATATGGTGGATTACATTTACTGAGTTTCCAACACTGTACCAATCTCACATTCCCACTAGAATCTTGACTTGGTCATGATGTTTTATTGTTTTTATATATTGAAATATTCAATTCCTTAATGTTTTATTGAGCTTTATTACATTTATGGTCATGAGGCATATTTAGCTTGTAGTGGTTTTCTGTTTTGATTTTTTTCTACTGCTATCTTTGTCTAGGTTTGGTGTTTGGGTAATGCTGTCTTCATAAATTGGGAATGTCCTTTCCTCTTCTTATTTCTGGAAGAGATTGTGTAGAATAGGTGTTAATTCTTCTTTAAATATTTCTTAGAATTTGCCAAGACAACCATTTGTGCTTAGAGATTGCTTTTTTGGAAACTTTTAACTGCAAATACAATTTCTTTGTTACTGAATTATTTAACTATTACATCTTGGGTGAATTTTGGTAGTCTGTTATTTTCAAAGAATTATTCTATTTCATCTGTTTGCAGATTTGTGTCAATAAAGTTGTTCTTAGTTTTCCCTTAATATCTTTTTAACGTCTATGGGATTTATAATGATAGCCCCTCTTTCATTCCTGATATTGGTAATTTATGGCTTATCTCTTTTTTCTTTGTCAGTCTTGCTAAAGGCTTATCAATATTGAGATTTTTAAAATATTTTATTTATTTATTTGACACAGAGAGAGAGAGAGAGTACAAGCAGGTGGAGCGGCAGAGGCAGAGGGAGAGGGAAAAGCAGGCTCCCAGCTGAGCAGAGAGCTGGATGTGGGACTCGGTCCCAGGACGCCGGGATCATGACCTGAACCAAAGGCAGACACTTAATCAACTGAGCCACCCAGGTGCCCCAAGGCTTATCAATATCGTTAATGTCAAAGAATCAGTTTTTGTTTTTATTGATTTTCTCCAACGTTTTGTCTTTTCAATTCCATTGATCTCTACTGTTATCTTTATTATTTCCTTCTTTTTGCTTGCTTTGGGTTTATTTTACTCCTATTTTTCCAGTTTTTCTTTCTTTTTTTTTTTTAAACACTTCTAAGAGGCTTTATATTAAAGATTATGTAGAACAGAACCGTCTCTCAGAAACCTAGGCATGAGGAAGGAACATTGATGGGTTCTTTCTGGGGCTTTTCTCGTGGGGACAAAGAGATGACAAGAGGAAATGTTAGAACATGAGAGCATATGACAGATGAAGGGAGGCAGAGGTGGGAAGAGGGTTTTCTAGCCACAAGGCCACCACATTCATGTTCAAAGAGAAGTCAGAGCGATTGGAGGGGGAACGCCAAACACAACAAAATAAAACCCAAGTCAGAGGAAAAAAGGGTTTCATACAACACAGTATCAAAAAAGTAAAAGGAACACACTAAATGCACAAACTGGTGGCAAGTTAAGCCCATAGCCTATTGTGATAGGTCCTTCCAGCATCAGTCAGGTTTCTTCTCCATCTGTTATCTCAAGGTTATTTACAGATGTGGTGACTTTTGAACAAGAGTCTCTCACAGGAGGGTGGGCAGGTTTCAATCACTAGTTTCTGGATCTGTTTGTGCCATGTAGGCATCCAACTCGGCATCCAGGTGTCCTTTTGTTTTCGACATGTATGCATCCAACTGGTTGTCCAGCTGCTCCTTGGTCAGTACAGGGCGAGTGAGGGCACCTCTCCCTCATCCACGTCCTCGGCCTTGACCTCCAAAGCCCCCTCTTCGCCGACCTATCATACCCCGACCTCTATCACCGATTCCGCCACAGCGCATAGCTCCACGCCCTAGGCCCCCTCTCTCAGGACCTCTACGACCTGGAACACCACCTTTTCTTAAGCCCATTCGGGGAGCTACGGCTCATCCACCTTGGAGCGACATCCCACCCCTAAGCAGGGTTCTGGTGGCACGTCTCCCACGTAGTCCTCCTCGGGGTAAGCCTCTCTGGATTATGCGCAGCCCTCGTCCTCCGATTGCTCCCCTGGCCAGGGTGCCTATGGGTCAGCCTAACGGTGCCTGGATGTTACTCTTACCCAGGCGCTGCTTTAAGCTCTTCTGCTTAAGTTTTAATGCTGCCTGGACAGAGGGTCTATTCTCCATCTGCTGGGCCAGTCTTCTGTTTCTGGCACTGGCTAGCTGCTGTTGTTGCTGCACGGAAGCCCGAATATTCACTGGCATCAGCTGTGTGTTCTTCAGCATATTAGTAAAGTGCTCATTTAGAGCACTTGGTGGTGCTTTTTAGCACAACTTTCGCTGCTGACTGTGCAGCCATCTTCAAATCTGAGTAAGCAGTATCTCTCATAGGTGAACCAAAAAAAAAAAAAAGAGAGAGAGAAAGAGACATGAGGTGGGAGAGGTTCTCCAAATGCTTCATAGAGGGCCATCAGGAGGTAGCAGGGCCCCAGGGATCAGGCAAAAGTAAGAGAGCAGGTTAAGAGAAGACAGTTAGAAGCTCCCAGAATCTGGAGAGATTCCAGAAACAAGGCAGATGATGTATTATCAGAACTGTAGTACTTAGAGCTTGGGGGCTAGATCTCAGAGAAGAGGTATTAAAACACCTGATAGGGGCACCTGGGTGACTCAGTCAGTTACGCATCTGCATTTGGCTCAGGTCATGATCCTAGGGTCCTAGGATGGAGCCCCACTTCAGGTTCCCTGCTCAGCAGGGAGTCTTCTTCTCCCCTTCCCCTTCCCCCAGCTCGTGCACTCTCTCTCTCTCTCTCTTTCAAATAAATAAGTAAATAAAATCTTAAAAAAAAAAAACAACCCAACACTTGATAAATTACTTCCTCAATAGTACTCAGATCCACAACCTCTTTTCGTCTTCGCTGCCACTTTGGTTTAGACCACCATTACTCCCTTGCCTTTATTGAAACAGCCTTTTACTGGATCATTCTGCCTCCAGTTTTGCTCTCCTCTTGAGTCCACTCTTGTCACTGCAACTGGACACAGAACGCCAGTGCGCCTCCCGGGGCTGCCCCCGCAGCTGCAGCGCGCGGGCCCGGGTGAGGCCCGCGGAACCTGAGCTGACTTGGTGGGCGGTTGGTTAGAGGTGTAAGCGGCAGGCTGCTGGGTGAGCTCGTTGTTGCCAGCCGGCTGTGTGGTCGGGGGGCCGCCTGCTCGCCCGGCCTGCCCTTTCCTGCCTTGCGTGGGTTCCACCGCCGCCGCCTCCCGCTCGGTGTCCAGTTTTTCTTGTTTCAATGGAAGTTTAGGTTATTGATTTGAGACCTGCCTTCTTTTCTTAGATAAGCATCTAAAAAAAAATTGTTTTTAAGATTTTATTTATTTGACAGAGCGAGAGCGCGAGCACAAGCAGGGGGCGTGGGAGAGGGAGAAGCAGGCTTCCCGCTGAGCAAGGAGCCAGAAGTCATCTAAAATTCTTAAAAATCTTTATGGAAAATTCTGTGTGGTATAAAAATACTCAGACCTAGCATTAGGAGCATTAGGGTGCCTCAGATTTCATTTTAATGCAAGGCAAGAATTATGAATCCATCAGCGCATTTGAGACAAGGGAACAAATGATTCCAATATAAACTATCGGAGGGGGAGACGAACCATGAGAGACTATGGACTCTGAGAAACAAACTGAGGGTTCTAGAGGGGAGGGGGATGGGAGGATGGGTTAGCCTGGTGATGGGTATTGAGGAGGGCACGTATTGAATGGAGCACTGGGTGTTATATGCTAACAATGAATCATGGAACACTATATCAAAAACTAATGATGTAATGAATGGTGATTAACATAACATAATAAAATTAAAAAAAAATAAACTGGATGGTCCAGCACAGAATTAATCACAGAGTAATAATAGGGCAAGAACTGTCAGGGAGCAAAGAATGGACAAAGCATTCTCTGCAACAGTGTAGGAACCGCTCCTGCAAGGTTCTTGGTCTTTTCTACTAAAAGGCATTAGGATAGCTTTACGGATTTTCTTCAGTCACACATGTTCTTACCTTTATGCCTCTTCTGCTTGGGAACACCAATATGCAGTGGAAGTGTCCATGGAATATTGTTTATAATATACTCAATTGCACCCTATGTGATTCACACGATAAATATTAATAAACATTTCTGGTGTGTCTGAGGTTACAAAAGAATTACTTTAAGCCCTATATTTTAATGAACTTAGGGGAGAATATAGTATACACAAATGAGATCTACATCAATCAGTAACAGCTATTATTTGTTTAAAACATACTGTGTGCCAGAGACATTGAATATGCAGTATACTTTACATGCACTTAATCTCTATCACCATCTGATGGGTTCATGGGAAGAATATAAGTTTGGGAAACAGAAACCAAGTTTGAATCTCTGCTCTCTCTCTTAACATGGCTTAAGCCAGTTATTTAAACTCCCTGAAGTTCAGGGTTTGGTTTTTTGTTTTGTTTTGTTTTGTTTTTTCCTTTAATTAAGAAATGGGGATAAAGTTGTTGTGAGGATTAAATGTGATAATATATGAAAAGGGCTTAGTTGGGTAGAGAAAGCGGGGTTTTGAAGTCTAAAACGTTGGCTTCAAACCCACTGTCAGTACATATTAGCTATGAGAACTTCAGCAAATTACTTAGCCTCTCTGGACTTTGATTCATATATAAAGTAGGGCACAGGTAGATGATAGATAAAGACAGACAGATCATATTCCCCTTCACCACCACAAAAACCTCTCCTGTAGGTGTCCCCTTTCTATCTGTCCTCTCAGTTGCTCAGCTCAAACAACTTGGGATGATTTTTTACTCTCCCTATAACTCATACTCACTCTAAAAGCAAATCCCATTAGTGCTACCTTCAAATCTATTTAAATTTCTTCCGCCTCTCCTACCTCCTCCTCCATTGTCATGGTCTGAGCCAGCTGCTCTACTGTCATAATTTTCTAACTGCTTTTCTCACTTCCTCCCTTATCCAACACTATTCTCATCACAGCAGCCAGAATGACCCTTTAAAACACAAGTCAGATCAAGTTCTCTAACAGCCTCCCATCTCAATCAGAGTGAAAGTTGTCTTGACAATGGCTTACAAGATCCCTCCAAAACTCGCCCATCCCTGCCACCCATCCTACCCCCCTGAGCCACCCCTACAATCTCTTCTCCTCTGTGCTTTCTGCACCTGCTCTACTCCAGGTCCACCAGCCTCCATGCCATTCTAGGGACTCTTTAGGTTCTCTTCCACCTGAGTGACCTTATACTTTCCATTCTTTCCACCTGGAATGTTCTTCAGCCAAATAGCCTCAAGCCTCCCTACTTCACCTCTTTTAAGTCCTTGCCCAAATTTCATCTTCTTAGTAAAGCCTTCCCTACCCATTCCATTTAAAATTTGGCACCTGGGGGGCTCAGTCAGTTAAGCATCTGACTTTTGATTTCGGCTTAGGTCATGATCTCAGGATTGTGAGATCGAGTCCTGCATCGGGCTCCGCCCTGGGAGTAGAGCCTGCTTGGGATTCTCTCTCTCCCTCTCCCCTGCTCACTCTTTCTCTCAAAAGGGAAAAAACAAAAAACAAAAAACAAACTCCACAGCCCTCCAACACTCCATGCAGTATTCTATCCTCTTACCCTACTTACTTACTTTTCTTTTTTTTTTTATTTAAAAAAAATTTTTTTTTTTTTAAGATTTTTTATTTATTTGCGAGAGAGACAATGAGAGACAGAGAGCATGAGAGGGAGGAGGGTCAGAGGGAGAAGCAGACCCCCTGCTGAGCAGGGAGCCTGATGTGGGACTCGATCCCGGGACTCCAGGATCATGACCTGAGCCGAAGGCAGTCGCTTAACCAACTGAGCCACCCAGGCGCCCTACTTACTTTTCTTTATAACATTTATCTCCATCTAGCAGTGCTATATTGTACTTACTTACTTTTTGGTGGTGTTGTCTATTCCTCCAACACACACACACAGGAATTCCATGACAGCAGGTATTTTGGGCTGTTTTGTTCATTGTTGTATCCCTAGTTTTAGAATGGTATCCAGCACATGGTATTCTCTCTCACCTTCTCTCTTGCTCTTCGGCCCTAACTTCTCCCCTCCCCTACCATCTCCTCTCTTTTCTCCCCTCCTCTTTCCTCCCTTTTCCTCTTCTCTTTCCTCCATAAAATATCTATGTACTATACATATCCTGATAGAATTTCTGGAACCCTAGAACAACAGTATAAAGCCAATCTTAGTTTCCTTAGCTTGTTAGAAATAGCACCCCTTCACTGGAAAAGAATGTAGGATTATGGTTTATGTAACATGTGTCTACAAGCACCTATCATGTATCAGGTACTACTTTAAGATAAATAAGAAATAATCTGAGTCCTCAACTCACTAACTGTCTAGTGTGAAAAAGGATCAAGTAAACATGTAAGAAATAAGAGAAAGGTGCTCGCAAAAAAGTATTTCACTTGGTGAGGGGGGGATTGTGAGAGGTTTAAAAATAGGTCTGATGGGGTCAAGACAAACCAGCAATAACAATCAATTAGAAGAGTAATGGCACAGCGTGTTTGGTGCAGAAGTTTTGATCAGTCTGGGGGGTTGATCAAGATGATTCAAGTGTTCCTTTGACAATGAGTCATCCATAATCTCATGACTGCTGTTGCCTGTGTTCGTGGTTATGAAATGATCCTCACACTACAATTCCTAATATTAGAAGCTTCCCTTCCACCGGTACAGATTGTTAGGCCAGGGAGTAGGTGTTTAGAGTATGGCTTGTTTGTTCTCCACTGGGCTGGGGTTACAGTGCACTCAGCATTTACTGAGTAAGAAACACATACTAGACCCTTCCCTAATATGCTGAATGGGAGTAAACAAGAGGTGCTTGGGCGCACATTCAGGGGAACTCAAAGAGCTAGATGAAGGAATGGGGAAGGTGAATAGGAATAGCTGAAGTGTTCCTGTATTATTAAAACAAAATTGCCCTTCTGAGTAAACATTTAGCAAACTGGCAGATTCTTAACTCCAGGGTGCAGAGGGCTGAACGCACCAATAACAATGGGGAAAAGAAGCCTTGAGGACGTACCTCAAATTTCCAAGCCTTATTTTCATTAGTGGAAACTTCTGGGGTGTTCTGTCATGCCCTAGAAGTCTAACTCTGTGCAGGGTTGAGGGTAGAAACTTAGACACAAAGCAACACCTGAGGAGAACCACACGTTCTTTAAAGGTGCTCTTTGGAAATTTGATGATAACAGGATGGTATTTGGTGATGTCACGTGTGTTATCTCATCTAATCCTCACAACATCCCTGAGAGGTAAGTACTATCATTTCCTTTATTTGATAAAAATAGAAAACTGAGACGCAGTGAGATGAAGTGACTTTCCCAAGAGTCAGAATCAGGACTTGAATTTTGGTCTTTTCACTTCCAATTCTATACTTATCTTCCCCCACTTGCCGTGATGAAGTTCTGGAAAACTGTTTGGAAAGTTCTGGTCTAGAGCAGTGTTTCTCAAATCTGGTTGCATAGCGAAAGCATTTGGGCATATCTACAAACCCTGATGTCTGGTTGTCAACACTAGAGATTCTGGGGTACAATCTGGGTAATGGGGTTTTTGTTTATTTATTGTTTGTTTTTTTAAAGCAATCTTTACACCTGAGGTGGGGCTCGAACTCGCAACCCCAAGATCAAGAGTCACATGCTCTACTGACTGAGCCAGCCAGGCATCCTTGGACAATGTTTTTTTTTTTTTAAGGCCCCTGGTGATTCTAAAGTTTAGTCCGAAATGAGAACAACTATGGGGAAATTATTTTAAATAACAGATTCCCTGAGCTCCAACCTAGGCTTATTGAATTAGAGTCCACAGATGACTTGGGGTAATTGTGTGATTTTACAATCTTCCCAGGTTATTCTAGTAAGTAGCCAGATCTGGAGACTCCTGGGGTGAATAATACCTGAAGATCCAGGTACTAGTCCTACCTCTGTCCTTGTTCATGTTCTTATAGGGACCTGATTTATCTTCACAGCATCTCTGTTGTTTCTTCATCAGAAAATGAGGCTGTTGCTATTTGTTCCATCAGTCTCTTTGGAACGTTCAAAGGAAAAGTGATGGATGTTTTAAAAGTTGTAACACATCTTACACTTGCAAAGTATTAGTATTATTGCTCCCCACTGGTGTGCCTGGCTTTTATCTCCAAAACTGCCTGCCTTCTGAACAGGCCATTTCCATAGGAGAAGGATTCTGGTCTTCCCTTCCTACTCTCTCTTTCACCCTTTTTATAACTTGCAAGGAGGCAGCGAATGGCTGAGAAAAAGGGTCACTACAGATTCTCATTCCCATCAGAGGAAATAATACAGGGAGGAAGCATGCCCCAGTGAGGGGAAATGGAGAGAAAAGGGAATGTATCGCCCCAACTGCAGGCACTTGTCAAAGATACAAGTGTAATTAAAAGACTGAAACATTAGCCGATACGCTTTCCCAGCACTCCAATTCAGAAATGAGACTGCCTGTTGCCAATATCATCCCATCCAATCCGGAGTGTGCAGCTTCTCCATCCGGGCTATGCAGGGCTTTCTGCGTCTAGCTCTACAACAGGCACATTAGGAGTGACGGGGAGGGGGAGGAGATACATAAAGGAAGAGAGCACATTATCCAGATGCTTTCCCACTTCAGATCCAACTTCTAGTTCCAACAGCTCACTACTCTGCAAATTTCCAGGAGGGTGACATAAGGGGACTGATGACCTTCTTAGAGGTTTTAACCCTTTCAACGCTAGGGAATACTCTGCAAATTACTGATGCCTGGGGTCCACGTCTGCAGATTGTGACTTAAATGTTTTCAGGTGGCATCATGTAGTAATCTCCAGGGAGATTGCAATGGGCAGTCAGTGTTGAGACTCCACGGAGAAAGGGATGACAGAATAAGAGGGGCCCATCTGTATCTGCTGGCATTTACTCTCCCCTAGGAGTTCTGTGGTCTTACTGCCAACCCACTGCCATCCTGACCTTAAGGGAGTAGCCATCCTCACTTAAAGCTCTGAGCCAAGTGTCTCAAGTTATGGGAGTGATTCAGCCATTATTTTTTTAATATTTTATTTAAATTCAATTTAGTTAACATATAGTGTGTTATTAGTTTCAGGGGTAGAATTTAGTGATTAATCAGTCGCATATAACACCCAGTGCTCATTACATCAAGTGCCCTCCTTAATGCCCATCACCCAGTTACCCCATCCTCCTCCCCACCTCCCCTCCAGCAACCCCGTTTTTTCCGTACAGTTAAGAGTCTTATGGTTTGCCTCCCTCTTTGTTTTTATCTTATTGTATTTTTCCTTCCTTTCCCCTAGGTTCATCTGTTTTGTTTCTTAAATTCCACATATGAGTAAAATCATATGGTATTTGTCTTTCTCTGACTGACTTATTTTGCTTAGCATAACACTCTCTAGTTCCATCCACATCGTTGCAAATGGTAAGATTTCATTCTTTTTGATGGCTGAGTAGTATTCCATTGTATATGTATATATATTATATATATAATATATATACACCACATCTTCTTTATACATTCATCTGTTGATGGGCATCTGGGCCCTTTCCATAGTTTGGCTATTGTGGACATTGCTGCTATAAACATTGGGGGGCATGTGCCCCTTCGAATCACTGTGTTTGTATCCTTTGTATAAAATACCTAGTAGTGCAGGGGCGCCTGGGTGACTCAGTCGGTTAAGCATCCACCTTTGGCTGAGGTCATGATCCCGGGGTCCTGGGATTGAGCCCCACGTCGGGCTCTCTGCTCAGCGGGGAGCCTGCTTCTCCCTCTCCCCCCACTCCCAGTCATGCTTTCTTTCCCTATCTCTCTCTCTCTCAAATAAAAAAAATCTTTAAAAAAAATTACCTAATAGTGCAATTGCTGGGTCATAGGTTAGTTTTATTTTTAACTTTTCGAGGAAACTCCATACTGTTTTCCAGAGTGGCTGCACCAGTTTGCATTCCCACCAACAGTGTAAGAGGGTTCTCCCTTCTCTGCATCCTCACCAACATCTGTTTTTTTCTGGGTTGTTAATTTTGGCCATTCTGACCAGAGTGAGGTGGTATCTCATTGTGGTTTGGATTTGTATTTCCCTGATGCCTAATGATGTTTGGCATTTTTTCATGTGTTTGTTGTTGGCCATGATTTTTTTTAAAGACTTGACTAAATTTTGAGGGAGAACCAAAATAAAATGAACAAGAAAACACAAGAGATATATAGTGTTATAAGTAAAAATTTTTGACCATAGTCTCTATCAACTACAGCACTTACTAACAGCCTGATCCCACCCAAAATCCTCATGACCACAGCTACCCACTTGTCCGTCATTGCCAAGAGAGTGTTTCTCAGAATGTAAATAGGTCTTTCAGCATGTGTGTTTGGGCGCGCACACACACACACACAGATTAAATCTATCTCTCAGAAAAGAAAGAATTTTTATATATTCCAGTTCTTACACAGTCTTTTATATTACTGGGCTCTCTTATAATTGTTTTATTTTTAACAACAATGTACTATTTAGGATAGGCCCGTTAACTTGAGGTGTCTAATTTGTAGAGGTTACCTGACAAAATCATTGAATAGAAGGCAAGTAAATTTAACAAAAATTAGTAATTATTCCTGGGATTATAATGTCACAATTTTAATTGTTTTAAGAAAACATCTTTTAAAGATAATGTAACATAACAATCACAAATACATACTTGCAGGGTGAATATTTTTTAAAAAGCAACATCCTGGTGTTATACAAATGGGTACTTGAAACTGGGAATAAAATTTACTGTGGCAAATGATACCCATTTAAAAGATGCTGTGCCTCAAACTAGTGAGAAGGTAAGTGCTCTAGAAAACTATTAGATGACCATAAAGCAATCCTAGGAATGACAAAAACATTGATGCCTTTCTCATAAAGTGTGAGTGGGGAAAAAAAAACTTATGAAATTTGAGTTAAGAAAGAAGTACTTCTAAATATATATTTTTATACAATATTTTCATGAATACCTGTGTTCATCAAAATTTATAAATTAAATATTATAAGTAAACATTTTACTATTTCACTCATTTCCAAAGTTGACATATGTATACACTCCCAAGTCTTTTTTTAAAAAACTTTTTTTTTCATGGGGAAAATTAAGGAATCGCCCATGATTAAGCATGAATAGGGGAAGGGTTTATTCTCACAGTATTTTTAGAGCCTTAAATATCTCATAGGCATTGTGACTTCCTAAAGTGGGAAACAAATATAACATGGTGTATTCCCCATTCTTATTTGACCCTGGAGACTTTATCCACATGAGACAAGAATTCCATAGAATGCATTTCAGGAAACACTGCTCTTGCCCAAAAGGATCCAACCCACCTCAAAACACCTTTAACAGCTCCTTTTTCTTTGATCTTCAAGCAGAATGCCTCCATGTGTGAGTGCCGTCTTACCACCCACCACACTGAAGCTATCTCCTGGTAAGTTAGTACATTTAGTCTAAGAGAAAACTTTTCACTTTGTTCTTCTCTGGGTCCTGCCACTCATTGGGGTTCCAACTTTATTGAGTCATTGACATGACAAATGAGCCCACTGTTCAGGTGTGATCCTCGCCCCTTAAACAGAGAATACTCTGGTCATTTTCAAATTCAACAGTATGATAGAGCCTTACCATGCAACATCTAAACCATCCACCCCAAATCATACACCACGTAATGGGGAGTCAAGTAGCACTTTCCATTTGCTAGGTAATGTGTGAATATACAATAACGGGTAGCAACATAAATTGTAACTACGATGAAGTGAGCGTACCTTGACCTGTGATACTGATGACAAAATGAATATAATGATTACCCGTGATATTAATGACCATATATGGAGTATATACTATGTGGTAGCTCTGTACTAAACTCTTAACATTTAATTCTCACCACAATGATGCCCACAAGATTGGTACTGTTATCTCCTTTTACAACTAACAAAACTAGGGGCCAAAGTCAAAATAATTTGCCCCAAATCACATAACTAGTAAGTGACCCAGTCCAATTACCTAGCCCTCTAGCACACTGAATTTCTCAATCTTTAATTCTTCAGTGTATCCTAAGCTGTTTGAGGTGGAAGGCAGTCCAGCTCCGTATCCCGGAGTTACACCTTGAACTCTAAGTGAATGGCTTGCATACAGTAGCTCCAGCTGCTGGCAGACCAAAGGAAATCAAATGGGTTTGTAAAAGGCCCATCTAATATTGACGCAGAACTTCAAAAAGTCCAACAATGGACTAGAAATGGTTTCTATAAACATTTTTTTTTATCTTTACATCCTTTTTAAAACTAATTGTTCTATTATATTTGATAACTTTTCTATGAAAAAAATCCTGGGAATTGTTTCCCCAAAGAGGAGCTATTGATACGGTAGGAAAAGAACAAGCTGACCTAGGTTTGAATCTCAGCCTCCCCATGATTTTGGGTCAGATACTTAAGCACTTCTTGTCTAAAAAAAATGCAGATAATTATATCTTCCTTTTAGAGCTGTTATGAGATATAAATCATATAATGTCATTTGTAAAGACAGGTACATAGTATTTGTCCAGGAAATTGTAGTTCTCTTTCCCCCTGAAAAAAAAAAAAAAAAATTGGAAAGAGTCCATCTGTTCTATCCTTTAGCTTTTTGGTGTGGGTACCATTGGCAAGTTTCCACTAGGGGGTGATCACACTGTGCTCAAAGTGGTATTTTATTTTCAAGTGGCTCAGATTTGGCTCAAAAAGGTAGCACTAACTATAAGGGAGTTCTAAATCCTGTCTAGGCCTTACCTTGTGCAACAATGCTACAACTTCCCCACATGTGAAAAAGCAGATATATGCACTGATGGAACCTCAGTGATGAAAACCGTAGACCATGGGAGAGTCTAAATCTACTCAATGCACTTTAGTCAGTGTGGAAGCTGGTAGCTCCCCGCCACCCCCGCAGGAAAACTTTCTACCCAGAGAATCCTGGGTAGAATTCAAAGAACAGTTATGGGTACTATTTTCATACTCTATTAAAATCATATAATGCAGTTTGGGGTATTTAATTTAAGCCATAATAAAAGCTGCTAAATCTTCATACAATGACATATGTAGGAACACTAATATTTTATTTTCTCTTCGTATTTGGATTATAAATTATTAATAAAGTATTTGTATTAGCAGTTTTTAAAATTTATATATATTTTTAAAATATACCTAAGTCTTTCCTACTTTGCAGATGGGATATTTTTAAAAAAAGAAATCAAATACAGGGGCACCTGGGTGGCTCAGTCATTAAGTGTCTGCCTTCCGCTCAGGTCATGATCCCAGGGTCCTGGGATCAAGCCCTGCCTCAGGCTTCCTGCCTCTCCTTCTCCCACTCCCCCTGCTTGTGTTTCCTCTCTCGCTGTGTCTCTCTCTGTCAAATAAATAAATAAAACCTTTTTAAGAAATAAATAAAATACAGTGGAGTTTGTCAATGTGGGAGACATGACTATAATTTTGGAAAGATTAAATGTTTCAAAATGTAAATGCTGTAAACTGAAGCAGATAACACAGGTATGTTTACATCCTGATGATGCAACTCACTAGCCTCAATTACTTGTCAGTAAAATGAGGATAATTTTATATAATTTGTGGAGTTGATACAAAGATTAAAATGACCTTGTGTAAAGAGCCTACCATGAGACCCAGCATGGCATAGACACTCAATGAATATTAGTTCTTTTTGCTTTTTCCTGCTTGAAAATGGGCTTCACTGGCAGATTCTGGTTCCACAGAAGTGGTTTACATATTCTTTGGGGATAGAGAAAGCAGCTTCTAGCAGGCAGCTTTAAACCCTCAGAAACCTCGAGTGAACACTAACCAAAAATAAAATAAATTAAAAGTCAGTGTGAAAATTATAAACATAGACATATTCAGTTATTTTTTGTAAAGCTTGTAGAAAACATTTAAAATATGTAAATGAAAAAGAAGGAGGTGAGGAGCTGTCACAACTCAGACAACAATTCTGTGGCTTTGAAGAGTTTATGCTCATCATTATGCCTCGGTTTATCCACCTTCCTCACAGGGATAAAATAGAGAAAACAAAGAATATACTAAAAGGCTCAAAGCTCTTCCCCTCAAAACTCATTTTTATGACATAAAAGCAGCTCTTTGTAAGGCAATGCTTAGAATTCTTATTGCTATATAGTTAGAATGAATTACATCCTCCTGTCCTCCATTTATTGAAAATCAGGGGAAATCAAATTTTGCATGGTGGCCATTTGGGTGGAAATGCCTGATCACCAAAAGACTTAGAATGTTGCTTTTTATTTCAACCAAATTCAACCTATATCCCAATGAAAAGAATATAAATAACATACGTAATCACTGAATGAACTACCCAAAAGAAATTTTCTTTATATTGATTCATTTCCAGTCATTTTCTTGGGGCTTGGAACTGGATCTTCAACTCACTGGGACCAACAGTCTTCCTATATTTGAAATATAAAGTAGGCTATGCTTTTCAATAAGGAAATGATAATAACCATAGCTTACATTTGTAGAAATAAAGCATTTTCATAGCCATGATCTCATTTGATCATCAGTAATTTTGTGGCATGTGGCAAGCCAGGTCTTTCTTACTATCCCCATTTTATTTACAAGGAAAGGACATCAGCTCTCTAGGGGGATGGGGCAGCATATAATAAATGCGAGTTTTTAGCAAAGTGAGATGTGGCTAATATATGACAGAACTGACATCCACCTGCATTCCATCTCCCATAGGTTCCTGGGCTCAACTCTGGGATGTTTTGCAGTTAGTTACTAGAATGCAAGCTATGTGATTCATTTTGGCACCATTGAAACTTTAAGTTCAACTCAGATGCAAGGACAAAGGAGAATGTGCCACCAGCTTGGTTTATTTGGGTAAATATAAAAGCAGATTACCCAAAGCTTAAAAAAAAAAAAAAAAAAACTGAAACTGGCTGTCTTCCTTACCCCACCCTTAGGGAGTGTTGGCTCACAAACTTACCTATTGTGTTAGGTAAGTAACATGAAAGGGGAAAAACAGAGGAGGGCAACCCAAAGTCAAAATCAACAACCTTTGTGAATCAGAGCCATGGACTCTTTGCCTAAAGGGGATAAGGGAGGAACCAAGTTTCCACCCTCTTAATGCAGAAATGACAACAATTGTTGATAGAAAAAGGAAAATCTTTTCCTCTTCTCCCTCCCCAGGAAAAGCATCATTAAATAACAACACAACAATGCCACTCCAAACCCCCATGTCCTAATTAGAAAACAAAAACGACATGCTTTAAAAAAAAAATTATACGTTTCAGATCAAAAATAACAACAAAGTACAGTGTCTCCAGCCTTGGGTGTAATGTGATTACACACCGTAATTAACAACAAATTTGTAACCAGCCCTGTTGGCTCTGTTCAGAAGCCAAGAATGGGAGTCCAGTGGATCATCAGTTATGGGTGTAGATCACTAATCTAAAGGCACTGAAACTTCTGGGTGATGAGTGATGGATTTCAAATGGTTGCAGTGACTTGAAGGAAAAGAACAAGGCTTTTGAGACTGAAAACCAGCCAAATGTCTGGGTTGCTTTCTTGGTGCCAAATGTCATCCCTCTGGTCCACAGACCTCTTTGGGACAGAATCAAACTCAAGCCCAGCATATGCAGCACAGCCGAGACCCAGCCTAGCACTTAACTCTGCCAGCCTGAGATGAGCCCTGAGGACATCTGTCCCAGCCAGGAAAGGAGGAGTGCCAGAAAGTCTGAATTCAGCCTGCCATCCTTGTGTTTGCTGGGACTTGCAGCAGCAGGATCGACAGAGAGCATTCTGATGCTGGATGGCAAATTCCTGTAGACTTGGCTTTGTACAAGGCCAAACAGAAAGATCTCCTTAATGAAGGATTTGGATGATGGATTTTGGTCCCACGGTGATCAAACCATTTCAGCCATTCCCACACAGAGGGATCACATTACCATTGATGGAAGCAGCCCAGCCCTACGCCAAATTAAAAAGCAGGACAAATCTGTCCTTGGCGTGCTCAAAGCTGGGTGTCCCTACCCACCTCCCTTCTTTCAACATGCCCCACCTTCCCTGCCTTCTCCCTACTTTCTACCTGAGGAAGGCCCAAACCCTCCTTACTGCCTCTGGCTATCCAAGGATCCCTCTCAGTAAACCGGTTATCTGAAGCAAGGCCTTACTCCACCCCCAACACACGTTGTTTGAGTCTTAATTATGGGACAGACAAAATACAATATAAAGAAAGACAAATATATAAAAAATGCTCCTGAGCCTTGATGCGAAAAGCCGTATAGTTCACTCAACAGCATTGTAGTGAGTCTCCTACTGTGAGCAGGACATAGTGGTACATAGCTGAGCCTGCAGGAGGATATGGAGAGGAGGAATATGCATTTTCCTCCTCCAGAAATCCCTTGAACTCAAGAAAAGACTTAAGAAAAAAGAGGAGTAGAGCCATGTAATGGAAAGAACCAGAATGTCTTGCCCAGTCACTGTAAAAGCTTCTAACCGCTCTCCCTGCTTCTGCTTCTGTCCCCTGGAATAATAAAAACAATAATGATGATTATAATATAATATAATATAATATAATATAATATAATATAATATAAATCTATTCACCACTCAGGAGCCAGAGTTTTCTCTGTAAAACATACATCAGATCATGCCACTTCTATCTTGAAACCTCCCAAACACTTCCCAGTGCACATAAAATAGAATCCAAACTTCTTCACCATAACTGGCAAAGCACTATCTGGCTGGTCCTTGCCCACCTTTCCCTCTTACTCACGGCAGACACACTGGCCACTTCTCTGTTCTTGAGACATTCCTGCCTCAGCGCTTTTAGCTTTGTAATACCCCCTGACTGAAATGCTCTTCTAGATTTTGCATGGCTGGCCTCATTTCGTCATTCTGGCCTTAGTTTAAATGCCCCTTTTCAGAGATGCTTTTACTGACAAGTCTGACTCAGGAGCACTTCCCCAATCCCTCCACAGCTTTTTCTTTTCACTATGACACACATCACTAGCTGAAACTATCTTTTTTTTTTTTTTAAGATTTTATTTATTTATTTGACAGAAAGACACAGCAAGAGAGGGAACACAAGCAGGGGGAGTGGGAGAGGGAGAAGCAGGTCTTCCGCTGAGCAGGGAGCCCGATGCGGGGCTCGATCCCAGGACCCTGGGATCATGACCCTGGGACCCTGGGATCCCGACTAAGTCACCCAGGTGCCCTGAAACTATCTTTTTTTTTTTAATTTGTCTAACAGAAAACTCAAACTTAAGAAATCCCAAATTGATCTACTGATCTGTCATCTTTAAACCTGTTCAGTTGACCAACTCCCTTGTCTCTCATAAAAAGCAGCTCCACTCTTCCAGTTCTTCCACTGGCCCAGATCAAAACCCATGATCACCCTGGACTCCTTCTTTTCTTGACAATCCATCTGGAAGTCCCATTAATTCCATCTTCAAAATATAACCACTTGTTATATTTCTTATAATTCCTCCACTCTCTCACTCTCTTTCACCTGTAGTAGCCCTCCTACCTGGGCTCTCTGCTTCCTCCTCTCTCCCACTTCATCTATTTTCAACACAGCAGCCAGAGTAACCTTTTTAAAAATAAGTCAAGTCAAGGTATTTCCCACCTAAGAACTGCATGGTAACTCCTTATCTCACTCAGTAAAAGCCAGTGTCCACCATCTAGAGCCATGCTATAGAATGCAGTAGCCACTAACCACATGTGGCCACTGAGCATTTAAAATGTGGCTAGTCCAAAATGAGATGTGCTCTAAGAGTAAAATGCACACTAGGTTTCAAAAACTTGGTATGAAAAAAGAATGGAGAACATCAATAATTTTACATTGAGTATACATTGAAATGTTAAAATTTTGGATATATGGAGAAAAAGAAAATGTATTATTAAAATCTGTTTCTTTTTACTTTTTATAATGTGGCTACTAGAAAATTCAAAATTACATCTATGACTCATATTTGTGGTTCACATTATATTCCTCTTGGACAGTGTTGTTATTGATAGTACATCATTTTAACATTAGATGAGATCATCTAGGGAGTGGTATAGACAGAGGACAGAAGAGGTCTATAGATAGTATTCTGGGGGCCTTGCAGAATTGGAGGCCAGGCAGATAAAGAGGAGCCATTAAAGAAGACAGGGGTAGCTGGGTGGCTCAGCTGGTTGAGCGTCTGACTCTTGATTTCGGCTCAGGTCATGATCTCAGGGTCGTGGGTTTGAGCCCCTCATTGGGCTTGGTGCTCAGCAGAGTCTACTTCTCCTAAGAATCATAAAGATTTTAATTTGAGAGAGAGAGCAAGAGAGAGCACGAGATGGGGCGGGGGGCAGAAGGAGAGGGAGAAGCAGGCTCCCCACTGAGCAGGGAGCCAGACTTCGGGGCTTGATCCCAGGACCCTGAGATCATAACCTGAGCAGAAAGCAGATGCTTAACTGAGTCACCAAGGTGCCCCTAAATAAAATCTTTAAAAAAAAAAAAATAAAGAAGACAGAAAGTGTCCGCTGAGTTCAGAGAAGACTTGAGAGGTGATACACTAGAAGGCAAATGCAGGTGTTTCAATGAGGGAATAATCAATTGTTTCAAGTGAGATGAAGACTGAGAACAGACAATTAGCTTTGACAAAAGGGAAATCACTGGAGACATTGACAAGGGCTGCTTTGGTGGAATGGTGTAGATAAAAGTCTAATTATAGTGGCTCATGGGAGAGCATGGGAAGCAGACATGGAGACTACAAATATGAACAAGTTTTTAAGGGAGTTTTGCTATAGAGATGATAAGAAAAATGCAAAGGTAGTTAGAAGGAAGCTTGGCATCAAGGGGAGTATTTTACTATGAGAAATATAGCATGTTTATATGCTGACGGAAATAAACTGATAATGAGGAAGAGAGCCTCTCTAAAACTGCTAGAGTAAAATTGTTGGAGTGATCTCCTTGAGTAGATGTGAGGTCCTGGGACCTACTGCACAAGAGGAGAAGTGTGCCTTAGATAGGAACATGAACAGTTGCTTATGCAAGATGGAACATGGGTATAAATACCAGGGGATTGGTAGAAGTGACGGAAGCAATATGTGAAAGGTCTCTTCTAGTTGCTTCCATTTTCTCCATGAAAAGGAATTAAGGTCATCAGCTGAGAATGATGAAGGAAGAAAAGGGTTGAAAGTTGGAAGAGACATAAGATATGAAATAAGAGTTGATAGATTAGGGAAAGAGTTAAAATTACTGGGTCCACTTGAGTTTAGTGGTTCGTGAGTTTCAAGTAAGGCCATGCGGTAAAGCTGGGTATTTTCCTTCAGCCACGTTCAGCAATCAGAAAACAGGCACAGAATAGGAAAAGAGTTGCCAATTACCAGAACTGGAGTTTTGCCAGAGAAAGACCAAGAAGTGAGAGAAGCTCCAGGGAGTTAAGTGTGTGTTAAGTGAGTGACTGTTAGGATAGACTATAAAATCTAGGATGGATAAAGAGGTAAGTAAGGACATGTGGGGTATGAGAGACAGTGAAAAGATGAAATACATTGTCTGGTCAAAGAATTTTCAAGTCAGAGCACCAGAGATATTGCACTGGAAATATATGAGGTGTGGTCCTAGAATGGAATGCTTAAGATCATGGAAGGGTAGCTGTTACTGAGTGGCCCATTTGTGGGGATGAGTAGCTGAAGTTGAGAAAGAAGGAGATCATTAGAGAAGAAGAGGTCAAGGAAGTCAGAGGCCAGAATATTGAAATGATAATCAATATGGAGATTGAAATAGCCAAGAATTATGACAGGCACATTGTTGGAAAGAATGAGGCTGAGCTTGGAGCTTAAATTTTCAAGAAGTGTGGGGGAGTGACCCAATGTCAGCAAATGACTGCAATAATAAGGGGTTGCTAATAGTAAGGTCATAAGCTTCACGCCAAAGTGCTTTAAGAGAGAAGAGAATTTGATCTGATAGGCGCAATGGAAACCGAAGAGACATCCCCTCCACCCAGGTCTAGAATTCTATTCCAAATTCACATTCCAAATATAGGTTTTTTATGTCAAAAAACTTATACTCTGTCCCTAAAGAAGCTAGTATGACTAGAGGCTTCATGCTTTAGCTCAAAGGAAATACTTACTAATTGCTGAGACCAGAGGCATCACATACCACCAGTGTGGGAAAGATATTTTGGAAAAGGGTATTTAAACCATCCCCAGGGCACTGTCCCATATATGCAGCTGTTCCTGTATAGAACCTTCTTCACATCAACAGCAACAATAAAAATGCATAAAAATCAGATAAATGTTTACTAATGATTAAAAACATAAAATTTTATCTGATACTCTGAATGAGGGATGTTCAGGTCAAGCTAATTGAAAACTAGCATGATGAGTCAGTGGCTAAAATCTGTAGAAGTGCTCTTAATGATTTTTACAATTGTTTCCTTAATAATGGAATCTTAATAAGCAGGTCAATGTTAAATTAATAACATGCAGGCATTCTAAAAAGCATATTGAAACATGATTTTAGTCCATTCACTCAAGGCTTAAAGCCATACTCTGGTTTTTTGATTCCTGGTAGAATATCATTTATTGGAAAGAGTTTTTTAAGCTAGAAAATGAAGTGGTTTTTTTTTTTTAAGATTTTATTTATTTATTTGACAGAGAGAGACACAGCGAGAGAGGGAACACAAGCAGGGAGAGTGGGAGAAGGAGAAGCAGGCTTCCCTGGGATTGAGCCCCACATTGAGCAGGGAGCCCAATGTGGGGCTCAATCCCAGGACCTTGGGATCATGACCTTAGCCGAAGGCAGATGCTTAATGACTGAGCCACCCAGGCGTCCCTAGAAAATGAAGTTAAAACATAATATTGATAAGAAGGAAAAGTGTAGTTTTTACAATACCCACACAAAGGCAATGTAGGCCCAGAGCTACAACCTTTCTGCCATTCACTGACTTCACTTCACTTCATTCAGTGAGTGATTACTGAGCATAGGAAATAGACCAGATACTTTGCTACCCGTTGGAGAGTCAGCAAAGAATAATATACCATTCTCACCCTTCCACTGAACCTAGGGGTAAGAGGGTTCACCTAAGTGTTCACTATCTGATTGGTGGAAACACACACTTTCGTAAACACAATACAATATTGATATTTGAGTAAAGTGCAGCACAGAGAATGGAACATTTGAAGTGAACTTGAAGAGGAAGCAGAAATTTGCTCAACAGAAGAAAAGCATGCCAAGCAGAAAGAAGAGCAGGTAAGCGTGGGATATTTGGGGAGCCTGAGCAATTCTGTAGGGCAGGGTTATAAGAACTTGAAAGGAAGGAGTGGGAGGTGAAATGACTTATTACAGAAGCAACCAAATTCTTTGCCCCAATTCTAGCCAGCATTACCCCTTTCTCACCACCCTTCTCCCCTACCATCTAGTCAATCCAAATATAGTCCTCTTCCACAAGAAATCCAAATACGAGTATGTTGTGGTGTTTGAAAACATTACTGGAGGTTTAGAGGACACAAGGAAAGATCTCACAGTATAAAATTCAATGATGACCCCCTGTGTATCACCTCCCTGCCCCTCCTCACTTCCTCACTACCCACACCTAGTCCAATTATGTAGAATTTTTCCTTTCTTCTCTGAAGTTTTGGTGCTTTCCAATCAGAGCTTAACAATAGACAATACCCAAACAAAGATGACTCTTTCCTTCAAAGGAATTTTCTTACTATCTGCTATAATAATTGAAGCTTCTTCCTCAGATTGTATTTTTTTTTTTTTAAGATTTATTTATTTGGGACAGAGAGAGAGAGAGCTGGGGCAAGGGGGCAGGGGGAGAGGGAGAGAGAGAGAGAAATTTAAGCAGACTCCCACACTGAGCTTGATCCCATGACCCTGAGATCACAACCTGAGCCAAAACCAAGAGTCTGATGCTCAACCGACTGAGCCATCCAGGTGCCCCGTCCCTCGGATGGTATTTCTAAAATATTTCTAAAAGCTAGTTCTAATTCTAGCTCTTCAATTTTTAAAATCCTTCAGTGGCTCACTCTAGCCCAGAGAATAAATCCAAGCATCCAGGAACCTCCACAATCTGCCTCAACCTAAATGTTAAGCTCCTTTTTCTTCTATACTTTCCCCATCACCAGGTGTATACCCTTTATCTCACTGAAGCCCTCCTCACTTCCTAAACAGGGCATTCATTTTCTTCCTGCATGGCTTTGCTAACATAGCCCTCTCTGGCATTCCCATTCCCTACTTCCCCACTTGTTAAAATTCTAACCATTCCTTTAAAAATGTTCCCTTCTTGCTAAAGCCAGGTTTATCAACCTTGGCAATCTTGGCATTTTGTGCTGGATAATTCTTTGTTGGGGGTTGGGGAGCTGTCCTGGGCAAGGTGAGATGTTTGGCAGCATCACTAGCTTCTACCCTCTAGATGCCGGTAGCAACCCTCACCCCCCAACCCACCATCTGACAATTAAAAATGTTTCCAGACATTGCCAAATGCTCTCCAGGCTTCAAAATCACCCCTGGTTGAGAACCACTGCTTTTTAAAGCTTTCTGTGGTTACTACCAATGAGATCATTGCACTCCACTCTACTCCACAGCGCCTTGCCCTCTCTTAAAGTCCTTGCAACTGAAGCAACAAGAGCAGCAACAATAACAACAATTAGCACCATCTTTATTTTGTGTCTGTGACTGCTTATATGTCTGTTCCATTCTGTGGGTCTGTGAGCTCTTTGAGAGCAGAGTATCTTCCCGGTATCTCTAGGACCCAGCACAGTGCCTTACTACAGTCGGTAATCAGGACAAATTTGCTGAGTCAAAGTGGTAAGACTGCTGTCAGAGTCTGTCCTCTGACCAGCCATTTGATGGCCACATCACCTGCAAGATTGAGAAGCTAATGATTCTAATGCTGTTTTGCAAGGTTCTGTCCATACCTGGCAAGTTATAAGACACATTAAGAATAATGGATCCTGGAAAGTTTTTGTTTTTGTTTTTGTTTTTTTAATATTTACATTTTGGAATGGTTTGTCTTTGAGTAAATATTAATTTTCAGATTCAGTTTAGGTTAACAAAGTAATGTAGTTCATGTCAATAAATATTTTAGTTTAGTTAGATTTTAGAAGCTGTGGTAAAGTATAGCAAAGATTCCTAGAGGATTATCTCCGCATTTATTTCCCTCTTCCTCCCCAGGGACCGGGTTGAGATTTTGTGTAGCTGTGCCCTTTGTCAATCAAAATCAAAGACTTAATTTCCCATTTCCATCACAGCAAGCTGAAGCTATGTAACTGAGTTCTGACCAAAGAGATGTAGGTTAAAATATTATGTGAGACTTCTCGGAAAGCTGCTTAAAAGATGCTGACTTGGGCACCTGGGTAGCTCAGTTGGTTAAGCGTCCGACTTCAACTCAGGTCATGATCTCAGGGTTTTGGGATTGAGCCCCACTTCAGCCTCCCTGCTCAGCGGGAATCCGTTTGTCCCTCTGCCCACCCTCCGACTCGTGCTTGCTCTCTCTCTCTCTCTCTCTCTCTCAAAAAAAAAAAAAAATCCTTAAAAAAATGCTGACTTGACTAGGAAGGGTGATTATTACTTTTATGCAAAAACATATTCTATTTTTCTGGCCTGCAACTCACATGTAATAACCGGAACTCCTACAGCCATCTTAAATCATGAGTAAACTTAATGATCAAAGCCATGTCCTAGGACGGTGGTACAAAATGACAGAAACCAGGAATCCTGATGAAACTGAGGAGCTATCATACTTGCCCCAAATTACCTATCTCTGAATTTCTTTTACTTACTTTATTTATTTTTTTCTTTAAACAGATATATCTAATCTGGTACATCTTTCCACCCAGAAATAAAGAATTTCTTTGTCTTAATTCTCATACATCTTTTACTTACTTTAAATGCACTATTACTTTGGACTTTCATGTTTTTATGAAGCCGCACCTAATATTAACTGATACATAAATATTTCATTGTAATTCAGCAATATTTTTGAAGGACTAATACGTGCTAGGTAGGTAATTCTCAACAAAGAGAGCACATCACAAATACCTTCATAATTTTCAAAAAATGAAAATGTTCATTTCATCCTCAAGGCTTTCTGAATCAAAATTTACATGCTGGGCCTCTGGTATGAAGAAAATTAAATATATATATATACACACACTATTATATACATTAACAAATTATATAAATTAGATGTATGAATATATATAGTCATATATAATATATACATAGTTATATATAATATGCATAGTTACATTTAATATATATTATATATAATACATATGTAACATATTTTTTATTTCTGTAAGGTTGGTAGTAATTCCTGATTTTAATAATTTGAATTTTCATTATTTCCTAGTCAGTTTAGCTAAAGGTTTGTCAACTTTGTTGTTCTTTTCAAGAAACCCAGTTTTAGTCTCATTGATTTTCTTGTTTTTATTTCTATTCTTTTTTCTATTCTATACTGGTTTTTGTTCTTTTAACTCTATTTCTTGCTCCAAACTTTATTTTTTCCATACTTGCTTTGGGTTTAGTTTACTGTTCTTTTTTGAGTTTCTTAAAGTTTAGGTTATTGATTTGAGGTCTTTCTCCTCTTTTAATATAGGCATTTATAGCTATAAATTTCCCTCTAAACACTGCCTTAGCTGCATCATGAATGTATTTTTAAAGCCCTGTAGAGAAGAGAATTCTGGTGTATAGTTGGTGAGAATATGCTGTACTTCTTTGCCATTATAAGATTTTGGGGTTTTGTGTGTGTGTGTGTGTGTGTGTGTGTGCATGCACATGTGTGAGCACATGTCTGTTTTTTGTTTTTTCCACTTTCCAATGTGGTTGCTGAACTGTTGAGTAGACAAAGCTTTTCTTATAAAGCAAAACGCCTTGGCTCAGGTTTGGTTGGATTTGCAGAAAGACTCTTGCTGGTAGCTCAAAGAATTCTTTCACAGCCTAATGTAAAAAGCAAGGGCATGTTTGTTTTACTTGATTTTCTCTGTAAAGTGAAGATTTCCTAGGCTATATGGGCCCTCCTTAAAGGGCCCTTTCAGTTGGAAGTTTCCTTCTCTGCCTGTATTTCTACTAAGCATATTTTTGGCAGCCCTGACACAATGTTTATGTCCTGTAAGTAGAGGTCAGCTAGTAGTGAAAACTTCCTGTGCTACCATAAGTCTTTTCCCTTGGCCTGGGTACCTTGTTATTTGCCATGCTTTGTCCACAATTTGGCAGCACCGCTACCCACTCTACGTGACAAATGACATCATTGCTATAATGAGAATTCCAAGCAGCACCACTGGATCAAAGCCCATCTGTGTGCCTGCTCCCACACTTGACAAAACAAATTCCAAATTCATTCAGCATGCCGGTGCCATTTAGTCACTGTGACATATCCCAAATTTTGGACTCTGTGCAAAACCCAATCTGTGCCCACAAAATTAATCATGGAACACATTTTATGACGTTTGACAACAACTTAAAAGGTTCTCATCTCTGGCAGGTGGCTCTGCCAATCTGCAAGTATGTGCATGACAAATTCTGAACAATATATTATGTGGCTGAAAATATATCATGCAGGATGCACACCCTGGAGAGAACCAGAATGAGTCCAAACAATCCTGAGGTCTGTCTCAGGGATACATAAGCCAGACTGCTGTCTTGTGAAGGAAGGATGATGGCCCCAGGTACACACAGAAAGCCAAAGAAAAGGCAACAGCTCGTGTGCCAGTAAATGCTGAGAACATTGGCACAGTCGCCTGTGTTGGCAGGACCAAGAGTTTGAGATGGCTAATTTAAGCGACAAGATCCTGGCAAACAGATTTATTTAGGGCAAGGGTGCGTCAGAAAGATGCCAGAAAAATACATCAATCTGTGCCTTTACATGTACTGTAGAGTGATGATGAGACAGTTGACATTAAAAAAGTAAACCCTTACACTTTAATATAATCTGCAGCTCATCCTAACAACAAGTAGGGTTTTGCTTTCAATCCCTGGTACTCCAAGATGGGGTTTTATGTTCTCATCTGAGATCTTTGATCAAGAAAAATTTTCAACAGGTGTTCTTGAAGAGATTTCCCCATATGGTTGTGTTGAATTGATGAGACTAGTGTTTTTATATATTGTTTAGTTTATTTAAACATGTAGGCTATTTCACATTTGACAACATCATTCACTTCAAATAAAGGAAGATACTTATCTAAAATTTTACTTACTGAGGAGTATATTACAGGAACTCTGTTAGAAAAAGAAAGAAAATGGGGACTTTAGTTGTACTGATAGAACCCTTCACTTAAGAGCAGTATTTTACTCTGTACTAAGACATAACTGTTTTTACATATCTATCATGTACAGTAGTGCTTATTTGTGCATAGTTCAGCAATAAAACAATAAAATGTGAAAATAATAGCAAAACATTCCACTTGGTGTGTCTGGCTTCATCATGTGACTTTCCATGTTCCATTTTCCGTCTCTAGACAGCCTCCTACTCCCAATTTTCCCCACCTACTCCCTTCTTCTCTGACTTGATGCTGTCTCGGTACATTGTATTTGCAATGTCTTGGGTTAGGAAAGCTTTCATAACCTGGCAGCCTACTTAGGACTTTAATTCCTCATATGAAGACAAAATTTGCATAATTTAGCTTTCACTGGGATTTATCTTCACTCAGAGTTCCTATTCTAAGTCTGAGTCTTCCTTTCTATCTCTGAGGCAGAAATTAGTATGAGGAAGCAACAGGTAAAGAGGAGTTCTTCCACAGGAAGAGCAACTTCTTGATTCGGAAGTGAGTCCTAATAACCTGATGAGTCAATAACCTGATAGTGGCATGAAACTCAAAACAGTTCTGCCTCATTTGTGCTCACAATTGCCTCCTTTGGGACACAGGGCAGCAATCAGTCCTCTCTTCTGGAAAGTGAAGGAGCCGGACTCTAGGCTCTCTCAACTCCAGTAGTCAGGGAATTGTGAATTACAGAGTGGGATTTTAGGGGATCCCTCCTTATACTAAAACCGATTCTTTTATTTTGTGCATTGAATCAAATGGATTGTTAATTGACTCATATTTTCCCTGCTCGGTAGCTCCTAAAACTTTTTTCTTCGTTTCCTATGCTTAAATAATTAGTGATCTGTAACTGGCCTGATTCCCAATTCTTAGAATATGACTTTTCAAACTTTTTATTTTCTCTGAAAACTTTTAGGATTTTCTACTTATCCCTGGAATTCTGAAATTTTATGATGATTATGTATGTTAAGAAATTACTAAGAATGGGGTGCCTGGGTGGCTCAGCCGGTTGAGCGTCCAACTCTTGTTTCAGCTCAGGTCATGATCTCAGGGTCATGAAACTGAGCCCTGTGTCATCAGTCATCAGGCTCCCGACTCAGCAGGGAGTCTGCTCCCCTCCCCCTGCCCCTCCTCCCACTCTTGCACTCTCTCTCTCTCAAATAAATAAATAAATCTTAAAAAAAAAAAAAAGAAACTACCAAGGACAAGGAAAGGATCACTCAAAAGGAGCAAACAATCCCCAGTCCCAGTTACTGAGAAGTTTTCCTGTTCCTGCCAGTCAAAATAGAATCACATAATTCACGGGGCCTGGGATAAAGAACTTAGAAGGGTATTGACTCAGTAGTGGGACACCATTAGCCCTACACAAAAGGCTGAACTGGTTCCACCTAACAAAGCTTAAAATCAATCCTCAAAGGACAAAATTGTTTTCAAGTATCCTATCTGCACTTCAAAACAAATCTCAAATATTCATAGGGATACAAAAATATCCAGCACCCAAAAAGTAAATTCCACAATGCCTGGCATTATACATTCATATATATCTCACTGGTCATGCAAGAAACAGGAAATTATGAGTGTAATGAAGAGAAAAATCAGTCTATAGAAACAGTACCAGAAATAGCACAGATTACAAAATTAAAATAAAAACATTAAAATTGTCATTATAATTGCATTCTATATGTTCAAGAAGCTGTGGGAAAGATTGGGCATGGTAAGTAAGGACATGGGAAATGTAGAAACACACACACACCCTTAAATCTAAACTGCTACAGATAAAAACGATAACCGCTGAGACGAAAAATGAATGATTGGGATTAAGAGAATATTAAATGTCAAAAAAAGGAAACAGAAAAATTTAAAAAAACAAAATGAATAGAGTACTAGTGAGCTGTAAGACAGTGTCAGACAATGGAATGTACATGAAAGTGGGGTCATCAAAGGAGAGGAGCTGGAGGATGGAGGAAAAGAAAATATTTGAAGAAATAAGGGCAATGTCTGCATCTGTCTTGTTCCACGGGACATTCTCAGTGCCTAGCAAGACACCTGGTAGACACTAGACATTTAGCAAACATTTCTTGAAAATATTTGTGGCATAACAATGAGTAAAAGATAAGCACATGAGTGCTACTGCAGGGTATAAGGACTATCAGGGACCAAGGAAGAACACTTTGAAGAGAGGGAAGCTTAGTAGAAGTGGCGCTTCTTCAAGCAGACAGGGAGAATGGGTTCAGTTAGAAGGTGTATATGGTTTGGAGAACTGGAGGAGATGAACAAGGGCATTTTATATAAGAACAACATAAGTGAAGACTTGGAAGCAAGAATAAACAATAAACAAGAATAAACATTTTAAATATATCATCCCAACTGGAGGGGTGGTTGCACTTGAGGGATAATGAGAAATGAGATTAGATGGATAACTTAAGGGTCAGAGTATGCAAGTCTTTAGAAATAGGAAATGGCGGGGGGGTACCATTCAAAGTTTCTGAACAGAAACCCTTGATGATGAAATCAGGGTTCAAGGGGAAAAGAGTATAATGATGACATTCATGATGGATTAGAAGAAAATATTATACTTGAATGGAAAGAGTGGGCTGGAGACAACCAGGAAGTTGTTACAACAATCCTACCATGAAGTGTTGAAAACTTGTATATGAAAGCACCTGGGGTGCCTGGGTGGCTCAGTCGGTTGGGCGTGTCTGCCTTTGGCTCAGGTCATGATACCAGGGTCCTGGGATAATGTCGTGCATCGGGCTCCTTGCTATGCTTCTCCCTCTCCCTCTGGCTGCTCCCCCTGCTTGTACTCTTTCTCTCTCTGTGTGTGTCAAATAGATAAATAAAATCTTAAAAAAAAAAAAAGAAAGAAAGAACTAACCTAACACAGTTAACAGCAGAGACATGGCTTAAATGATTAAATGTCAGTGAGATCTAAATACTGGGCAAATTAATATTCCATTTAAATTAAGTACTAAATTTTTTCTTGGTTCATGAATTTTCAGAAGTGGCCCTAAGAATCTGTAATGCATTAAAAAATTTGCTTCATATTTCATTTACATAAGATTTTGGATCAGCTTTTTAAAATGGTTCCTTTGTGCACCAAAGTGCCTTGTTCTCTTGCTCACCCAGGTGTTTCATGCTTTTTTGTACTTTCCATCCTTACTCTCAAACAGATTTGCAGGGAAGACTCGTGCCTTGATTTTTAAAATTAAAGCCATGCTGCCACAAAAGGAAAATTTATCCCGTTACACAGTGTCACCGAATCCCAAAGTTTAAGGGTGGAAAAGAGCTTGGAGATAGCACCTTTCATCGCACAGACAGGGAAATTGAGGCCAAAGGAGATTAAGAAGTCCAGACTCATAAGCCATTAATGGTCAAGCCAGGACAAGAATCCAGACTTCCACTTGGAGCCAAAAGTTCCAAGCGGGCGGGACAAGGCTTGAGTCCGAGGTAGGGAGCAAGAGTCAGGAAAGGTGCTTCTTCATTTTCAGAGACCAGGGGATCCGCTAACCTCGGAACCGCTGAATGTTCTGCGCAAGACCAAGGCCAAGATCCCCGCACCCAGGTCTCCTCCACTACCCTCAGAGCCACCGCTCCTACTCTCGCGATGCTGTCAATCCGTCGCCCTTCCAGCTCCTACTAAGCCCCGCCCCTCCACCGCACCCTATGTCGTCATTTCCTGTGGGTCTGCAGGCAAAGGGAGAAGATGGCGGCGCTGGGAGAACCTGTGCGGCTGGAGAGGGGTGAGTGCGGCCGAGGCCGAGACCCAGACCGAGGTGGGCGGAGGGGGTGAAGGAGTGCCGTATTGCCGGAGGGGAGGAGGGGCGACCCAGGCTCCGAGACCGGATCCAGGCTGTCCCTCGCGCCGAAGTCGCTGCGCCTGGCCCCTCGGAGGGCGCCTGTGGTCCCTTGACTGACACTCAGACCCCTGCTCTGTTCACGTGGACTGTGCCCGGGCACAGCACAGTTAAACACCACCTGTCCGCGTTCGCAGACACACGCCGCATACGCGCTCCTTTGGTGCGCACAGCAGACGCGTCGTCCGGAGACGTGTCAAGCCCAGAAGCAAACATCACACGCCCAGTTCGGACCGACTGCACTCACTGCCCTTATTTATGCACGCACGAATCCCGTGTCCCCGCCTTCACTCACAGATCGCGGACATCCCGGACACACAGCGCATTTACCACAGAATCCTTATTTACGCACGAACTCCGTCATTATTTTCAGCACAACCTCACTTGTGTTTGTTTTGGGCTATTTCCTGGCCTTGGTGCCCCTCCCACGTACAGAGAAGGTGCTTTAAAAATTATCCTGCTGATTTGGTCTTGGGAAGAAGGTTACATAACTAGTTGGAATAGTGGTAGGTTGTAAAATATTGAACGTATAGTCTTATTCCCTCTTTACAAACCTTAAAACTTAACTGTGGCTGGTTGCTTGCCTTTTAGAGCAGACTGTCAAGGAGAGTCAAATCTGTTCTGCTGAGTAATTAGATACGGAAGAGCCAGTGAAAATACATGGCTGTGTTCCTGTCAGGGTCCTCAGCATTCCACACTTTCCTTCCCCAAACCTTTATTTCAAGCATGCTTTTGACACACCAGTATTAGAAGTTATTGGTGAGTCAAAAACAAACTGAACAGTTTGAGTACTAGTAGTAAACGAAATATAGAGTGGCTATTGTAAATATCTTCCAAATATTAACATTTGCCTGTCAGCCTGAATATTAACTTCTGCCCCAAGAAGAAATATATTTTTGGAATTATTGTATTTAGAGAAACCTCTTTCCTCATACCTTCACACAAATGCTCACTTAACATTATTTATTCCTTAGGGTGTTCACTATTTGTAAGTCTCTTTATAAATGATATTGTTTCCCTCCTGCCCACCAGACCATTAATTAAAGCATCATTTTTGACAGAGGAGTAGCTACTCTGGGAAGACTTACTAAGTTAGGCCTAAGACTGTGACATATTCCTCCTGAGCACAATGGCACTGTGCTTTGTGGATGGGAACAAATCTGTTCTTTGTTAACAGGAGTAGGTGTTTTTCTTTGAAAGCCAGTTGTAGGATTCTAACATGTTGGCGGTCTTTTGTATTTTTAAGTGCAGCACAAAGTGTGAAACTTTACCTCTGGCATTTAGTTTTGGTAGTCATGGCTTTGTTTTTTTTGCTTTTTCAGAGTTCTTTTCAGTTCTATAATAGAATGCTCAGCAGCTTAGTAGGATGAATTACTAGTGGTTGCCATTTAGCAGGATAAGAAAGATTACCTCAGCTGTTCCTTCTTTAGAATTTGGTTTAACAAACTCTATTAACAAACACTCCCAACAGTCCTACAATATAAAATTGTGCATATGATCAAGATCCTGAGTGTCTTCTAAATAATCAAAACATGATTCAGTGGAATACATTTGAGCACGTATTAGGTACAGTTTAGGTTCAGTAAAGAGTTGTTTCAATTTTTTGTTAAATTTGAAATATTTATGTAGTTTACATATCATAACTTTGTAAATTAAAATAATCCATGAACCAACAGTCCCCATTCACCAGTCATCCTAGTGACAGGTTATCAGAATGGGGAAAGTCTGATTCCATTGCATTTGATTAACATCAGTTTAAGCTTTTATTACCTGAAATTGAAAAATCTACTTCTTTTTTCACTACATTTATTCCTAGTTTTGCAGTTGCATACACAAAGAAGGCCATATTAATTCTATAAAGAAAAAGTTCCAGACTTGTGGGTATAAGACAAAGTTTAGAGCCTTTTCCTTTTAAAAGGAGGCAAAGAATAATACACTAATAGGTACTCTAGCCCCTTGGGGTACAAAAACAGTTAAGAAAAAAAAAAAATAGAGGCAGTTACTAACAGTGTTTTAAACATGACTCTGAATCTTTTTTTTTTTTAATATAAAGATTTTATTTATTTATTTGAGAGGGGGGGAGCACAGGGCAGGGGCAAGTGTTGGAGGGGGTGGGACAAAGAGAAAGGGAGAAGCAGACTCCCCACTGAGTGCGGAGCCTGACTCAAGGCTCATCCCAGGACCCAGAGAACATGACCTGAGCCTAAAAGGAGAATCAGACTCCCCACTGAGTGCGGAGCCTGACTCAAGGCTCATCCCAGGGCCCAGAGAACATGACCTGAGCCTAAAAGGAGAATCAGACTCCCCACTGAGTGCGGAGCCTGACTCAAGGCTCATCCCAGGACCCAGAGAACATGACCTGAGCCTAAGGGAGATGCTTAACCGACTGAGCCACCTAGGCTCCCCAACCTGACTCTGAATCTTATAAAATTTCTTAATTCATAAAACACTCTCACACTTCCCAATGAGAATTTCCTAACATGCTTAATATATTTGTGTAAATGTGTACAACCCTTTAATATTTCTTATGATTAATTAATGTTCAGGTAACATAACATTTATGCTCACTACATGCCAGACATGCATTTTTTGGTTTAGTTGTCAAGTAATTCTTATAAGGAAGGTACTGTTACTTCCATTTTACAGCAGAGACACTGGGGCACAGACGTTAAGTAACTTGCCCGAGATCACACAGCTAATATTGAGGCCAGATTGACAAAACTTTTTATTTTTCTATTTTGTAAACATATGTATTTGATTGAGGTTGTCTTAATTAAAAGACTGTGTTAATGATTGAGCTGAAAGCAGGCCACAGTTAATTTATTCCTTTATACCATTGTTTTAACTGTATCCCTGCCACTAACTGTATCTGATATTGAATGGTTCATATCCACATATAAATTGTGGTTTTCTTTGGGAAATGAACAGGAATTTCACTAGCACACAGTCTTTGCACTACTCTGTGCTTTGATTACTAATAATGATAGATAAATTTTTATTGACTAACTAGTTCCAGAAAGAACTGTCAGTGTTTTGAAGCAATAAAGTGTTCATGTGTCTCTCACATTTGAACCTGTCCTTTCCTGTGACATTTAGTATTTTATTTTCAGTTTTCCTCCATCTTTCAAAGATACTATTTTCCAGATCTTGTATGTGTGCAACATTAGGTTCTTAATTACATAAAAATTTAGCATTCTCAGATTTTGCATTCCCTCCCTCTTATGTGTATTCACATCCCCCCCCACCAAACACACAAGCTCACACTCTTACACTTTTTTTCTCCATATTTTACATTTTTCTGGTTAATCCTTGAGGATTGAATCCTGTTACAGGCATTTAAAGAATCTTCAGAGAAAATTATTTATCAGTGTATGTTTGTTTAACTCTAGATATTTGTAGAGCAATTGAGTTGTTGGAAAAACTGCAAAGGAGTGGAGAGGTACCACCACAGAAACTTCAGGCTTTACAAAGAGTCCTTCAAAGTGAATTCTGCAATGCTGTAAGAGAGGTAAGTAAATGGGATTAAATTTACCAAAAGCTTGAGTTAATTAGGTGTAAGATAATACTCTGAAATCTGGGTTCAGAAGTTTTTAAGAAAACAAACTTTAGTAAAATATTAGAACCTATCCATCTCATTTTTTGAAAAGAATTTTTTATTGAAGTGTAATTTACATACAATGTTATATGAATTTCAGGTTCTGTTCATTACTCAGTGTTCACCACAATAAGTGTAGTCCCCATCTGTCACCAGACATGTTATTACAGTACTAAGATTATATTCCCTATGCTATACTTTTCATGTCCATATTCATTTTATAACTGGAATTTTGTACCTCTTCATTTTTTGGAATTTTTAATAGAAAAACATTTTACTGAGATGGCATAACTGCCTAAAACTTGAACACACTCATTTACCTGACTTAGAACTCAAACATGGTATATTCTGAGATTTTAAATCATGATGATAACTTTGGGTTTTACAGGTATATGAACATGTCTACGAGACTGTGGACATCAGTAGCAGTCCTGAAGTGAGAGCTAATGCAACTGCAAAGGTAATTGTTTTGTTTTGTTTTTTTATTTAGTAAAAGTGAGAGAATTCATCATAAATGAGAGGTTTAAAATAGATAATTATTAGATATTTGATAGGCCTATTTTGAAAACTAACATAGAGTATCTTTCAAGCCACACTAAACTGTCTCAAATACAGAGACAAGACATTTTTTATTGGCTTTACAAGAAATACTTTATCATACCGTTTAGATAATGCATTAAAAATACACTTGAACAAAAATAGTAATACACATGTAATACATAGTTGTTATATATAATATACATATTACATCACTAATTACATAAATTTTCATCAAAACTCTGAGGTATATATTATTCTGATTTTATTGGTGAGGAAACATTAGATTAGGTTATTTTTCTTAAACCACACAAACAGCAAATGGTAGAACTGGGTATTCCCCCAGGTTGCTCTTTGCTTTTCTCCTTTACCTTAACTCTGCAAATACAGGTAAATGTTGTTAGTAGGTTACCTCTTCAGAGCTGCATATGGCAGGTTTTATGTGCTTTTCTGTGCCAGTGATTTCCTCCGATATTTCCAGCATTGACCTCAATGTCTATCATGTTTTGTTAAAATAAATTAATATCAGCATTAGGTGACTTATACTAGACTTAGCCATTAGCAGATAATTTTGTCTTGTTAGGTACTGGTCCATGAAAGGAAATATTGGATTCCTTTTATGGAATATTGGATGTTGAATATAAACATTTAAACATGTGGGTATAGTTTGGAAGTGTGTAAAAAAATGTCTCTGTATTTGAGACAGTTTAGTGTGGCTTGAAAGATACTCTGTTAGTTTTCAAAATAAACCTATCAAATATCTACCATTTGCTATAAAAGTATAGAAACTTGGCTTGAAATTCCTTAATTTTATGACCTTCATGGCTTACTGAATTTCTGGGCCTTAGTTCTATTATCTGTAAAACAGGGCTTCTTTCAGACCTTGGAACCTAGTGGTATTCAACAAATCTTGATTTCCTCCTTCTTCCCATTTTTGCTCATGGGACGCTGATCTATCATGAAAAATGGTACCAGATTATTTCATTACCTTTAAAAGCAGAACGAAATCAGGGTGCCTGAGTGGCTCAGTCGTTAGGTGTCTGCCTTCAGCTTAGGTCATGATCCCAGAGTCCTGGGATTGAGCCCTGCATTGGGCTCCCTGCTCCACGGGAGGCCTGCTTCTCCCTCTCCCACTCTCCCTGCTTGTGTTCCGTCTCTCGCTGTGTCTGTCAAATAAATAAATAAAATCTTTAAAAAAAATAAAAGCAGAATGAAACCAAAAATCTCAACTTTGCGTTAGAATTAGTGTAGATTAGTCTAAATTTGAAAGTTTTAAAGAAGATGTGACTCTGTTTCATCTTCTGTGGGATTTTAGTATTAACTGGGTTGTTAACTGAAGCAACAAAAAAATTTCATGGTCATATGTATCCGTCTTTTTCTCAATATTGAATTATTTCTTTAATTAGCTATTTAGTATATAGTACAGAGATAGTACAGCAGCCCAAACGACTGCGTAAGAACACTTATCTCCTTACAGGTTATTATGTAGGTAGGTTGTGTCTTGTACAAAAGCTCCTAAAGGAGCCAGGCTATTCAGCCCAAAGCTTAGGGCTGCTGGTATGCTGGGGGAGGAGTTTTCTCTTTAATGTGCACCAGTGCTCATCTGCCAGGCAAGCCTGCTTGCCTGTTGCTGCACAGAAGTTCTGGACACTGGGTGGGCTGAGTGACCTAACCAATCTTAATACCTCCTACATGGACCCAGGGTATGCTTTCCAGTCATCATCTCTAAAACCCCATGCACTCACTTTTACCTTCTCCTAACTGCCAGTGAATGTGTGAGCGTGCAGACATCAAAAGTAAAGTAGTTTTAAAAAAGAGACAAAAAGGGGCACCTGAGTGGCTCAGTCGATTGAGCGTCTGCCTTCCTGGGATGGCCCCGCATCGGGTTCCCTGCTCAGCAGGGAGCCTGCTTCTCCCTCTCCCACTCCCCCTGCTTATCTCCCTGTCAAATAAATAAATAAAATCTTTAAAAAATAAAAAAATTAAAAAGAGACAAAAGAACTGAAACAATAAAGATCACATTTTTAAATATGTAAAATTTTCTTTGAGGCTACTGTGGCTGCATTTGCTGCCAGCGAAGGACATTCTCATCCTCGAGTTGTTGAGCTACCAAAAACAGAAGAAGGCCTTGGATTCAATATTATGGGAGGCAAAGAACAAAATTCTCCAATCTATATATCTCGAATAATTCCAGGTGGAATTGCTGATAGACATGGGGGCCTCAAGCGAGGAGATCAACTCCTTTCTGTTAATGGAGTGGTATGGATGAATTTTATTTCTATTTGTAGTCATGCATTGTAACCACTTGGGGGTGTATTTGAGTTATAGAAACAAGATGGGTGGGGGGGGGGAGCGTACCAAAAAAGCTCTGTAGTTTAGAAATCCCTTGGGGAGGGTATGTGCTACGATGAGCGCTGTGAATTGTGTAAGACTGATGACCTGTACCCCTGAAACAAATAATACATTATGTGTTAATAAAAATAAATAATTAATTAAAAAAAATAAAGAAATCCCTTGGGGGAATCCTGGGCAGTACTCTTTAGGACAGTGATACTTTTTAAGGCATTTTAAGTGTGTTTTGCTTCTTTTCCATTGTAAATTAGCAATGCTTAGTGTGATTGTTATGAAGTAATTAAGCTCTCCAGTAGTTAAGGAAGTACCTTAAATTAGAAGTCTGCCCTCATTTTAGTCTTACAGAATAGCAGTTGCTTAATTTACTTCTGACTTAGTGAAATAATAGGGCAAATTGATTGGTATTCGGAGTAATTATTTGGAACTTAAAAATCAGTTCCTGGACTATAAACAGAATATGATTTAGCAGAGAATTTCACACTGATTAAAATGACAAAGCCAGATTATCTCATAGGTTTGTAGTGTTGTGATAATAAAACATTAAAACTTTTTTACTTATATGTATTTTAAACATTTTTGTATTTTGAGTTACCTAACAAAACCTGAATATTAATTGTGTGTGTGTTCATGTCTGTTTTTTTTCCTAGAGCGTTGAAGGAGAACATCATGAAAAAGCTGTAGAACTGCTGAAAGCAGCTCAGGGAAAGGTTAAATTAGTAGTACGATATACACCCAAGGTCCTAGAAGAAATGGAGTCACGCTTTGAAAAAATGAGATCAGCGAAACGCAGGCAACAGACCTAATGCAATTCAAAACTTTATATTCCATTTTGCTTTTAGCTAGGAAAGTTTTACTTGTGACCTACTGATGGCCGCAATGCCAATGATTGTAAAAAAGAAACAGAAACTTCCCGTGAAATCCTCCTTGCCATTTTATAAACACCTATTTTAACATTGTTTATGGTTCCAGAGATGCATACACTTTTTTCTGACAAGAAAAAGTGAAAGGTGATGAGGGCAATTCTGTCCTGCTGTTTTTACAGGCCTTTTTCAAATGCAGATTTTGTCATAAAGTTGTTATAGATTTTTAAAAATGCTTTTTTAATATTAAAATGTACTTTTACATTCTTAATCTTTTTTTAGAAAAAAAAGTTTTCTTCATTTGGCTGCTTATTTAAAAATAACAGTTCTCCAATTCTTTTTTTGCTTACTCTATTTTTTTTAACCTGTAAAATTTCTTTACGGTTTCCAAGAAATTAAACGTAACAGTCTCAGCTACAGCAGTTCATTACACTATCAGTGTTAACACCACTGCTGCATTTTGTACTTTGAACACATGCATAATATATATAATCAGTGGTAAATCATAACGCAGCAGAGTGGAAGTTTTTTACTTTTATTTAAACATAATGTATAATGAATATTCATTTATACTGATTTATAAAAGTTTTTAAACACTGAAACAATCAATGCTAAAATATATATTCTTTCATAATATTTGAGCAGTGAGGCAAGAGGATGTAATTTGGTTGTTGGCATTACTGATTATTTATGTTCAACAATATATCATAAATTACAAATGCAAAAACAGGTTCAGGTTTCATCTTTTGCAAATTTTTTTAATGCTGTTCATTTTTATTTAAATATATTTCGTATATTTTGGTTTTTCCATTCCTAGAGATGAGCCAGTTAGTTTGTGCTGGTAAATAGCAGAAGCAAAGACAAAAAAGTAATACTTTTAACCTCACTAGCCTCAAGAGTTACACACTCTTAACTAGCTCAACTTAAAATAATTGATTTTAAATAGGAAGAAGATAGAAGTATATACTTAAGATACATAGAAATTATGAGGTGATATATTCATAAGAATCTGCAGACTCTTAAGTCAAAATGAGTAGGAACTCATTCATACTGAGATGGTTGAATTTAGAGATTTGATCTTTGATTCAAATGATGGGAATTCTGAGAGATACTTTCATTTGTCCACTGGATGTCACTCTTACTGAAAGGCAGCTAGTAGTGTAGGACTATGACTGAGGTCTTTTTCAAGATGGAAATTGAGAGTTGAAGTTCATTTTCAGTCACAACTTATAGGAAAATTTGTACGGATTTTAAGAATTTTAAGTGACAGATGCTAAAAAGAAGATAATGGGTTGAAATGTATAAGGAATTTATCCTAATTACTGACCCTGTGTAAAAAGTGGGCATTTTGTAACATTCCTTCAGGAAGAATAGAAATGTATACCTTTTTCTGCATGTTTGTGAGCACTGTGAGTCTTACAAGATTATTCCAGTTTTCAATGATTTTCAGAATAAAAGTCAATCAGCATTGTTATTTATCATTTAGGTATTGAACACTGGATTGCATTGCATGGTTGAATGTGTCTTTAGTCCACTATAAAACGTGCTTGTATTGATAGGATCATGTTGTTAAACTGTGTATTTTCAAAATTAATTGATGTTTTTAAAATGTTGAGACCAAAGTAGTGTAGAAGAATTATGGACTTACTTTAATTTAATTGTAAAATTATTAGAGGTATTTGTTGTAGAGCTTTACATATTAAAGAGAGATATTGGTGCATATAAAAACAGTAATATTATTATGCTCGTATTGCATTACAGGGTAAGTAAATCCTGAAAAATCTTATTTTAGTATAGCTACAGCTGTAGTAGCTTTTAAGGGCGTGTCAGCGTTTCATTATAAATTATAGCTTCCTGGTTCAGTATCTCAGCTGTTTCAGAACTTTCAGCCAAGTTCAATCTTTTTTGGTGTTGAAACTTAGTAAGTTGAGTAAGCTATTTTTTTTTTCTTCTACAGTAATCCACAATCTGTTCGTTGTGTGGGTTGGCACTTATTTATAATTCTTAAAATAAAGATAGCTTAAAGGAGCCAAATACAGTAGTTTTGCTTGCTACTGTTGAGCATGAGTAGCAGTAGTTTGTTTTTGTTAATGGAGTTTTCACAGTGTATCCCAGAATTTTAAATCTTGACCACAGAAAAATACAGTCATTCAGTGGCAAAGATGTACAGTAGTGGTCTAGTATAGTGAGGGAATGAGGGAGTTGTCATCTTATAAATAAATGTATGATTCATGAATGTAAGCACATTATAAGTAAATAAGTTTTTTATTTGTAAATTATAAACTACCCAATTTCCATCTATTTTCTTGGTATTTCAAAATGGGTGGATTCAGTGATTCTCAGCCTTCGCTGCACATTAGAACACCCTGCAGAGCTTTAAGAAATAGTACTACAGGAGTCCCATTCCATACCAAGGAAGTTCAGAATCTCCGAGGGTGGGGCCAGATACTTATTTTTTTAAAGTTTCCAGGTGGTTCTAAAGGACATCTAGGGTAGAGAACCACTTGTTTTCCCCTTTATAAAATGTTCTAATTACACTGGACTCTGTTTGGAAGTACCAGAATAGAATAACTCAAATTACAGCTACTGTTAAGTAGCTGCAAATACAATAATTGATTATCTTCCTTAGTAATTTCTTTAGGAATAAAAGATATTTGGCATTCCTTATTTGGGAAGTAATTACAGTTTATCTTTTATCTTTTTTTTTTTTTAATCTGCCAGTAGTTTAAATGTAAAATTTTAATGTCTGTCATCTTTCTGCCCCTTTTGCCTTTAAAACTTAACAAAAATAAATGTTTATTTGTTGAGAAAGCATGTTTAAAAGCTGCAGATGAGAAATACTGTCATTGATAATTATGTGCTGTCTTCATATGGCCACTTTATCCAATAGTATACTAGATTATAATGGCCTGGTTTGGGGTTTGATAATTCAGATGTGTTTTAAAAAATCACTGTCTTCCTCTTCTAAATTTTTTAGTTATTTTGCTCAAGTACTTAAGTGTTTGGCTCAAGTACTTTGTTTACAATTTAAATGGATATTATAGCATTTAATAGAAGAAATGGCTATGGCTTCTCTGAAAAGAACATCAGCATGACTTGGTGTAGACTTAAAAGAATACATGTTGTGAATATTTTATAATGTGGAATGATCACTGAAATATCCAGGACTCTGGTAATTGTATTTCCTGAATAAATGTATGTTTATGAATTTTCTAACTTACATTTTGTTGTCTCTTCTAACAATCTGGTTTTATACTTTCTATTGTCCAGAATTCCAATAGTGTTTCTTCAACAGTTGTTGTAGTTCTGTAATGGTTAAATAGTGGAGAAAACCAAATTGCTTGCTCATTAATTTTCAAGAACTTCCAAACTAATTTGTATTTGGACATAGTTTTTAAAAATATCAACAAACAGTATGCTTCTACTTTAAATTCTTTAGTTGGAGGCAAAGAAATAAACCCCAAATGGATTTAACACTTTTTCAAGAGATGACTTAATTTACCAAGTTCTGATTCTAAGGTTTATTTAAAACAAATTTGTATTATGTTCTTGTTATTTGGATTTGAAAAAAAATTGGTATAACTACACAATAAATGTGTTTCTGAAAGCTCTGTATAACATAACTTTTAAATAAGGTGAAAAGCGTAATGTATGGTGGTTACTGGAGTGAACCTTTGAATTCCTATATTTTGTTTTGTCTTTCATAAAATATAACTACAGAAAAAATTCTCTTGTGTTATTTTGAGAGAGGCAGTATGGCATGTGATTGACGGCACAGCATCTGTGGGCTGACTACCCTGGTGTGAATCCTAGAACCACCATTACTGTGTAATCTTACATACGTTACTTCTCTGTGCCTTAGTTCCCTCATCTGTCATTTGTAATAAGAATGCCTGTAACTGGTCATTATCTGTAAAGCCCTTGGAAAGGTGCCTGGCATAGTGAGTGCTATTTGTGTTTGCTATTATTTGCATGTAAAAGCTTCAGGGACATGTGGCCACATAATTAAAATTAGCAAGTTCTTAATTTTGATGCCAAGGAAATAGCCTTTAAATTATGCTTGAAGTGCACCTGGGTGGCTCAGTCGGTTGGGCATCTGCCTTCCACTCAGGTCATGATCCCGGCATCCTGGGATCCAGTCCCACATCAGGCTCCTTGCTCAGCGGGGAGCCTGCTTCCCCCTCTGACCCTTCCCCCACTCTTGTGCTTTCTCTCTTAAAATCTTAAAAAAGATAATAAATAAAAATTATGCTTGAAAACTCCCTAAGGAATAAGATTCATAAGCAATTTTCAGATTTCTGTCCACTCAGATCAAAGAAGCTAATGGAATTCTAAAATTAGTGGGGTTTTGGGGGTGGAGGATTGAGGCCACATTCAGAATGAAAATCATACTAAGTTCAAGTAAGGGATTTGTTCAATCAGAAAAGCAATTTTTAGGAAGGATATGACCTAGCTCTAGAGAAAATGGGTTGCTGGGATGGGTGTCAGACAAATAAAAGGCATAATTCAGCATTGTGAATTTTTAAAATGCATGAAGATGTATCAAGCCACGAGGAGTACAACAAAAAGGATTTATTGTTAGCATTCAGTTTCTTCAAAATATTAGTAAGCCGGAATACCCATTCTCTAAATCTTTCAATTCTGGTTTTGTAATATTCACTGTTGTTAATTACTCTCATTTTAACTAATGAAGTGGTGACCCAGTTTTTTGTACACTTATTTATTTGGTGGCAGATAACCTCCACCTGATGGAATTTTTAAGATTTACTTTATATGGTAAGTAAAAGGTAAATTCGTACAGAACCCATTAGTAAATTTTATTCCTTCAATTCTAATTTTTAAAAAAAAAAGCATGCTTTATATAACAAGATACGGGTGAGAGCTTTCCTAAGTCTCATCAACTGCAGAAGTATATTTTGGACTGTCAAGATTTGGTCCTATAAAAAGGCTTTTTTTTTTTTTTTTTTATGTTTTCTTTAGGGGAGGAAGTATGGAAGAAATCTAATTTGTTACAATGTCCAGAATTGTTGTAACCAATGGGATAAAAAGAAAATTTAGCCATTAGTTGCTGATAAGTTCCCCTTATTCGGCCCTTATTTGGCAGTTATGGAAAGTAATTCTAATCAGGGGAAATGTGAACGCAGACACGGGGAACACCATGGGAGGATGAATGGGGTGATGCTTCTACAGGCCAAAGAACACCAAAAATTTGCCAGCCAACCACCAGAAGCCAGCAGAAAGGCATGAACAGATTTCTCCCTCACAGTCCTTAGAAGGAGAAAAACCTGCGGACACACCTTGATCTCGGACTTTAGTTTCCAGAACCATGAGAATAAATTTCTCTTACTTAAGCCACCCAGCTTGTCTTACTTCGTTACAGCAACCCTAGAAAACTCATCTACAAGAGATCCATGTTTTGATGGCCTCAATTACCAAAAATAGGTACAGAAGCAAAATTAAATAGGACTTCCCCCATGTGTGATAAAAAGGTGTCAGTAGAAGTGGTTTTGACTAGGAGAATGAGATTCCTCGCCTTCGGGTGCGGGGGAATGCTGGGTTCTTTGTCTTTGCTTGAAACGCTTCCTTAGACACCTCTGCAGCTCTGTTGAGCTTGTACCTCCAAAGGGCCATCTGAAGCACCCCTCCGAACTTTGTTTTTCCTTCCTTTAAGGCTGCCAGTTGTTGCCTGGCTGCATCTTTCTCAATTCAAGGACTTTGTAGGAGTTGGCAGCAGTAGAAGATTTAGCACTGAGGAGAAACTTCGTATAGTTGCCCTTGTCCCAATTGGAACGTGATGAGAGTTTGCCCTTGGCCAGGGGGATTTCACGGTTTGTGCGGGCTCCTTAGCGTCCACATGCCTGATTGGAAGGCATGAATGCAGCCTGAACCAGTTGTGTTGTTCCGTCCTGAAAACTCTTCAGGGTACTTAGGATAGAGTCTGAACAACTTGCCGGGATTGAAAAGGTTCTGCATGCTCCATTCCCTACTCCCTCTCAAGCCTCCTCTCCTCCCCCTGCTCCACTGGCTCTACCCAACACCAAATGCCGCTTGCTGGAAGGTTCTCCCTCTGGTTTTCCCACTGGTTGCCGCTCCTCATTCAGGTGTAAACTGGAGCTACCACCTCTGTTAAGGCTTCTGTTCGCTCCGCCTAAATACACATTCCTCATCCTCTGTTAATGTGGCAATGCCTTGTTTATATTATGCACTTAATTCTGTTTTTCCCATTAGAACTTTAGTTCCATGACAGCAAGAAGGATCACCACTCTGTCATTTACATTGGTACCCCTATCACCTAGCATATGGTGCCTGAAACAGTATTGTGATTTGTTCTACCTCGTTGAATCGGCTTACTTCCCATAATTCCAGGTAGATCAAGAACTTATATTGGAACCATATTAAAACAGCAACAGTTTGTCAGCTGATCTTGATGTCAAAACAAAAAGTCCAGAAAGGACCATGATACTATAGGGATAACATCTGCGTCAATCTTTTATTACCTCACTCCACTGACGTGCTTGCGTCCTGTTCGTGGAAGACAACAAAGAAAGTTACTTTAACTCCCTCTTTTGCCACTCTTCTCATGTCTCCAAACGTGACAAGCCTTTACACTTGCTGTTGTACACTCCTTCACCCTCTGCTGATCTGTATTTGTCTATTTTGTAAGCCCGCTCCCTCCCCAAGATCATAAATGTCGAGGGCAGGCAGGACTCTGTTTTGTTCGCTGCCATATATCCAGAGCTGAGAACAGTACCTGGCAGACAGCAGGCGGTATTTGTTGAGAACAATATGAAAGAATGCTATTTTAGCAAGTGAGGCCAGGGAAGGTCTCTCTGAGGAGATGGACATTAGAAGAGAAACCTGAATGGTGTGAACTGCAGAAGCTACCCATGTGAATATCTGGGAAGTTGAGTTTTTGACAGGGCCCAATAAACAGTATCGCTCTCCCCCCACTGTGGCTCTGAATATGGCAGGAAGTAAGACAAATGAGTTGGCAGATGGGTACCAAAATATCCCCTTTATTTTTTATTCATATTACAAATATTTGTTGAATATCTACCATGTGGCAATTATGTTCTAGGGGATAGGGATACAGTAGAGAACAAAATAAAGCCCTTGCCTCATAGAGCTTACTTTCTATTAAAGACTGGGCAAGTGCACATACCTCAGGCTTGAGAAGCAAATATGCTTCTTCAAATTAGCCAGACTGACCTACCTAGTCTGGACCATGACTCAGCTCTCATCTTTCCATCCTGCAGGGGCAGAGCTCACTCGCTCCCTAGATGGATATGGGCAGAGCCAAGACATAAATGCCTCTTTCTTCTTCCCAGATTACAACTTGGATCATCACGCCATCTCTCATAGAGTGAATGCTTCCATGGGTAGAAGCAGAAGTAGACACTGAGAATTTAACCCTAGAAAGTGTGATGTCCCCACAGCAAGGTAAAATCATGAACATATAAATAACTGTGTGAGAAGAACGGTTGGAAACAAAACACAAGATTTTAAACCATCATTTAAACCATTTTTAAAATTTGCAAATATTGGAAACGTTGGAATTTTATTATAAATATTTTCATTTTAAATCTTATTAAGGAGGGAAGGAGGCAATAGCACACACACACACACACACACCTTCTTTCCCACCTTTCTGTAAATGCACAGAACCTCAAAGATTTATTATACTGTATGTGGATAATCTTTTTCCTCCTACCTTTTCATATTTTACCACAAGATGGCACCAAAGTGCTATTGTTTCTATTTTAGAAATTTCTAGCAGTTCTTGCTGACTAAAGATCAGGCCAAAGATTTAAAAATGTATCCCATCTGGCTCTGGGGTCAGTGAACAGGTGGGGAAGTAGGAGGAGAGCGGCACCCCTGGAGAAGGAAGGCATGGAATCTCCACGCCCCCAAATGGTGCCCTCTGTGTGTCTTCTGCCTGGCTGTTCTGAGTTCTAGAATCTAACTGTGGCCCAAGCCCTCGGCTTGCTGAGGTCTTCTGCCTCTGGACCACCCTGATGTTTTTCCCTGTGACGCTGTGTGACATGTGACGTCTCCCTTTCTGGAACCTAACTGCTGCTGCTGCAGTCATGTGCTTGCCGGAGGATGAAGTCAATACTGAAGAGAGCACAGAGAAGAAATGGAAAGAACTTCAGGTTCTTGATGACATCACTGAGTGGCTAAATCAACCTGCCCTGAGGCCTGACCTCTCTGCAGACTTTCTCTTCTCTTGTTGGGGGGGACTCTGGGGGGAATGTACCCAATCTTTTCTTTTAAATGCAAAATTAATATTTAAATGTATTTTATAAAAGTCAAAACATCGTAAATGAGGAAACTCAAATACACCCTAAAAGAAAACAGAACAAACCTATACAAATAACCAACTTAGGTGAATATCTGCCTACCATTCAGTATATAAGTTGTCAGGGATTGCGCAGAAGGAGGATTCATAGAATATTACTGTAGGGCTTCTGATGAACAACTTTAGTTAACTGGAAATTATCTTTGGCTTTCTGCCTCTTCGTTATCTTCACCCGAGCCCAAACAGGATGTTTGATCAAGAGAAAAGTCCTTTCAGAGAGGACATGGCACGTTCCTTAAATAAACCAAAGACCATCTGAGGCATTGCGATTAACTTGCTTTGTATGACACTACATTTGTGAAAATTTTTCTCTTTTCCCTCTAAATTAAAAACACAAATTAAACCAATTATAGAGTGTAAAGAGCAATTGACCTAGATATTAGCTCCAGATCTGCCATTCACCAGGTATGTTGCTGGGGGTAATTTAGCTACCCTCTGTGGGTCTGATTTCTCACTGTTAAATGAGGGGATTTTACATATGATCTCCACATTTCTTTGTATTTCTGAGTATTTTAAAGTATCAAGGAGAAAGAGTTTGGCACCACAGAGGATGGAACTTCCTAACAGTCCAAACTGCTCAAAGATGGACTCTGCTACCAGTGGGGATGTGAATATGATGTATCCAAGAGTGACAGAGATACTGTTGCACATTCTTCAACCTCAGACAGGTGATTGAACACTTTCTTTAAGGTCCTTTCTTAATCCTAGGTTTTCTAAATTCCATAAATTAAGTTGGACTGGAAGCTGCTTGAAGGGAGGGACTCCTTGCCATACCTTCTTTGGTGAAGCTGCCATGGAAATGTACCTCTGACTATAGGGAGGCTAACTGGCTCACAGTCCTGCTGGGAAATCCTTCACTACATTTTTTATTCATATTACTGGGCTGGACCCAATCAGGGACCGAGCACAGCAGCAAAGACCCTAAGGCAGGCTTACTCAGGAGATAAGGGACTCTTCTGATGGTGATTTTCTCTTGGGGTCTCCCCACTGGTCTTGCCAAACCTTGATAGAACTGGACTTCTAAGACTCACCCAACCTCTTGTCCTTCCCTCTCTCCCAACCTGGAGTCAAACCTGTGTCTTGGTCTAATGGCTCTAAAAGGTCTCCCTCTGTCCAACCCCTCCCCATTTTTCCTCAGAAACATTTCCCCTAATGAATTTCTGGCATGAGCAATCCTATTATTGGTGTTTGCTTCTCAAAGGACCCAAACTTGCAAAATCTTCTAGCAGAAAGTCATAAATTTGGGTCGGAGACTACATCAGAGTCAGGAACTTTTAAATATTGAGAATCCAGGGCTCCATCCCAGGACTGTGACATCAGAATCAATGGAGGGGGAGTTTTTAAACATCTTTCCCAGGTGATTTACATATAGATTGGCCTACATTAATCTAAACTCTACTCCCTGGCAGAGTAGATTCTGAGGAGTAAATACATGGTAAAAATTCCTTGAAAAAAAATCCAGAAAATGTTGGAAATCTTTACAAGTTTGTGTTATTTTGAAATAAAAGGAGGAAGCTGGCAAAGTTATTATAATCTGTTTATCACCTCGGGGCGCCTGGCTGGCTCAGTAGGTAGAACATGTGACTCCTGATCACAGGGTCATGAGTTCGAGCCCCACGTTGGTGTAGAGCTCACTAAAAAAAAGATAAATATATATATATTTCTCTATCACCTCAAGGTTCTCCATTCACTTTTATATTGAAATTTTTTTTAACTTTCCTCATCGCATTATATGAACTGAATCCATACATTTTAACACTAACACGAGGCAAAGAAGAGTTTAATAAATAGTACTAAGAGTTTGCCAACCAGACTCCAAGAATAGCATTTTTGGCATCATTCTAATGTCCAACACCATTGATCTAGTCTCCATAGTTTTCTTTGCTCAGGTTGATAGTTTGCCTGTATTTCATAAAAGCATTGTCTCTGATTTTTTCATTTCAAAAAAAGATTTTAAAAACATTTTCAAAAGTCCTAGGATTATTAAAGTTTTCATTGTGATTGCCACTCCTTATTTTGAAGAGAGTCGTGGTAACTACTGTCACTAGACAAAAAGAAAGGTTTTGAAATTACCCATGAGGTATTCAATAGTGTCCTTCTTGACACGATATTAGGTGTCTAAGTCAGGAATAGAAAGAATCTACAGAATGTGATGTCTTCTCTCTCCATCTTCCCACAGCTTCTCTTTGAGTTTAAATTCTCTTACTGCCTTCTTTTCTAGATTCCTTTCCAAATATGTTCATGTAGACAAAGAAGAGCTTTCCGGGATATTTCAGCCTCCAGGTAAAAACTACCCCAAGCGCTGGTCTTCTGTATGCACTTGTTTTGTGGGATGCTGACATTTTGCATGTAGTTCTTTGAAATCTTGTCTTTATGCTGTGGTCTTCCTAAAACGTTCAAACTTTTATTTGGAATTCCAAGAGAGTAAAAAGGAACCCAATTCTGTGACTGAATTTTGTGTTAGTACTTTGGTCCTAACAAATTCTCAGCGTGACTAGGTGATAATCTTTCTAGATTTCTATTCTGATTTTATTTTTTTTACCTTTACTGTTCGATCTGTTACAATGCCTGGCTTCTATAATGCTTATTTACCTGTGCCTAGTTCTGTTCCTCTCTAGTAGTTTATGCACTCGGGCCTTGGTTTCCACATGTGGTTCTGTCATTCAGAGATTGTTCCCTTGAATGTCATTCTTCTCTTGGGTTAGATTTGAAAGGGAAAGATCAGGATAAGAAAATCGGATTTAGAAAGGATTAGGCATGAATAGGAAAATATTTCTGATATTTATCTAAATGTTTTGAAATTTGGGGTCAATATGGGTCTTCAGAACTACTGAAAAGGGTCTCTGACCCCAGGATGTCCAACCAGGTCAGGAAACTTAAGAACTCTTCAGTGATGTCTTGAAAAGAGCTGGTGTCAAGATTGGACTTCAGTGAGTCACACTAGAAGGTGCCAGTCCTCACTTCCCAAGATCTATCAGTTCTGCGCATGTGGTAGTAGAGGAAAATGGGCCCAGAAGCCCAAATCCAGGCACAGGACAACTTTTAATATGTCAACAATTTTACATTGTTATTTTGTGTGCTTCAAAGTGATTGTTTTCATTGTAAATTATCCCTAAACAATAGGTCCTGTGCACAACAGGACCACTCTAGGGACATTGAGACACAGAAGAAAAGGACAAGTGGGTGAAAGCACCTATTTAAGACCATGATAGCATGACTGCAAGCCTCTGAACCAGTGTGGGAGCTCTGCCAGCCCTAAATGCAACTGTGGAGGACTCATAGCTTAGAAACAATAGCATCTCTCTTGAGGATTCAACTATTAGATACATACCAGATACCTGATGGGTGTGATATTCTTTCTTTATTCCCTGACTCTCTCATGTTTTGAAATGTTTATGTATGTATATGTACATATAGATACCCATTTATACGTATGTGTGTTTATATATATAAGCATACTAATATAAATATAAACATATATTTTTAATATACATATTCAGCTTCTAACTTTGAGTGGCAGGTTTGGCACCCATGCTTTTATAAAGTCAATAGCCACTTTTCATAGGTCATGGGATTGTCTCAGGTCAAAAACATTGGGGTGATTTTTGGATGGAAAATAAGGTAAACCATGAGTGCCCAGGACTCTTTCTGGACCATTCATTCCCAGAAAGAGGGGCATTTTTTGGCTTGCAATTGGCTCTTCTTAGTTCATTCTGCAATATAATCTTCAGCATGAGCTCACCACAGAGACCAGAAATTTGAAAGTGCTCTATCTCAACTTGTAAAAAAAGATGATCACCTTTGAGGTATGTCCCTATGAATTTCACATAATCCTGCAAATGGTTTTCAAAAATAATCAGACTTCAGTAAGGGATTAACACCTATAAAACAGGGCTGGGAAACTATGGCCCATGGGCCAGAACTAGTCCAACATCTAGTTTTGCCCAAAAAGTTTTACTGGAACACAGCCTCATCTATTTGTTTATGTATTATTTATGGTTGCTTTGATGCTACAATGGCAGAGTTGAATAGTTGTGACAGAGACCATATGGCTGACAAAGCCCAAAGTATTTACTATCTGGCCCTAAACAATAAAAACAAATATGAACAACCCAATAGAAAACAAACAGGCAAAGGAAATGAATAGGCAATGCAAATGCACAGAGGAGCACCCTGGAATGTCCAATAAATAGAGAAGAGATGCTGCTGTAAATCAGGGAAATTCAAATTTAAACTACACTGAGATTGCATTTCATATGCATCAGATTTATGAATATTTAAGTCTTACAATATCAGGTGTTGGTAGAATATAGAGAAATGGGAATTTTTATTCTCTGCCGCGAGAAGCACAAGTAAGTGCAATCACTTTTGAAAGCAATTTTACAACATCCAATAATGGTGAGTGCAAATAAGCCACTCCTAGACACACACACACACACACACACATACATACACGTATATAAAGGAAACATGTTAGAGAAACTCTTGCATGCATGAACAAGGGGACTTGTACAAGAATATCCATGGTACCATTGTTAGAAAAAATAGAAATAAGTTTAATATTAACAATAAAATGGATAAATACTGGGTACGTTCTTTAAATAGAATACTATATAATAATAAAGATGAATTTACAATGACCACATATTTCATGAACACAAATTTCATAAAGCTCACAGGTTGAGTGAAAAAAGCAAGTTGCACAGGAGTACAGAATGATATTATTTATATTTGCAAAGCAAGGCTATATATTACTCAGGGATACACAGCATGAAAATACTGAAAATATGCATGGAAATTAATTATAAAATTTAGGTAAGGGCTGACTTCCCAAGTTGAAAAAGATTGGAGAGAGGTACAAAGGGAGCTTCAAATACATTTGTAACATTGTTTCTTTCTTTCTTTTTTTAAGATTGTATTTATTTATGTAAAAAAGGCAGACACTTAACTGACTGAGCCACCCAGGCACCTCTCTGGGATAGAATCTGAAAAATTAATTTGTTTTGCTCTCTTAGGACATCTTATCCTAGAGGTGAAGACTAATTGGCCAATTTATCTTTAATGTAAAGCACATATACTATAGGGACTATAAGAGATATTAACACTTTTACAGATATTACCTCTTTTCTTCCTTACCCAAGTCTGTTGCTCTTGAAATTGTGTCTTCTTGGACACGCTGCAAATTGGAATCCTCCTTTCTTACCTTCTTCACCTGATAGACAATAGGAATTTATCCTTCAATAAAATCTACATCTCTCCTTTCTCCAAAATCTGAATCTCTCCTTTCACCTAAGTTGCCAGCCCTAATATTTTATTCCTTGGAAGCAAAGGATAATGTGGTTTATGAACTCCCTATATCACTTTCATGTGATGTGTATCAAAATGCTGATTCCTGGGCTCCACCTGAGTCTATTAAATCACTTTCTGTTTTTAATCCAGCTTTGCATGCAATTCTTATGCTTACTGAAGTTTAAAAACCACTACTTTAGAAGAAAGGAAATGAGTTATTTGGGCAAAAAAAAATCAATCAGTATAATATATAATTCTCCTTTTAAAACAGCACAAGGGGCGCCTGAGTGGCTCAGTCGTTAGGCATCTGCCTTCGGCTCAGGTCATGATCCCAGGGTCCTGGGATCGAGCCCTGCATCAGGCTCCCTGCTCCACGGGAGGCCTGCTTCTCCCTCTCCCACTCCCCCTGCTTGTGTTCCCTCTCTTGCTGTGTCTCCCTCTGTCAAATAAATAAAATCTTCAAAAAATAAAAATAAAACAGCATAAGAAAGTGATACCTTGGCAGGAGAAATTCTGTCATCTTTCAGTGTTGTTATAAAAGAGTGGTCTTAAAAGAATCAGTTAAAGAAACCCAATTTACAGTTTTTCCTCACTTCACTTTCTCATGAGAGTTGCTAGAAAATAATGGAAATGATTTAGACAATGGGCACCAATTTAGGGAAGGCTCCAAGGGCACGAGACAAGGAGCCGGGAGACCAGGAGTTGCTCTGTGATGATCTTGGGCAGCACACAATACCGAGGGCTTCAGATTTCTCATCTATAAAACCAGAGGGTTGTCCATATAGCTTTGAGTTCTCTTTCAGATCCACAGTTAGAGGAAATAGGTCATTCTTAAAAACTTGAAGTCAAGGCATGTTTGTATTTATTGACTCTCTAGCATATAAATCAATTTACTGTATATTAGTCATGTGCCCAACTGGGCATTATTTTTAAAGATAAACTCTCAAATGCAAAGATGATGGCAATGTTTCATTTTAAACTTCTTAGGTCTGTATCAGTTTATTTCCATTTTCCTTAATTTTACTAAGGTGACATGAGTGGAAACTTTATGATAGTGATATTTTTAACACTGTCTGCCTTAAAGTATTCATGAAAACTGTCTAATAATGATAGTAAAACAACCCAAAGGCGTAGTGGAAAGTAACAAAAGTAAGAAAAGAGGTGCCCATAAAGCAGTATTTGGTGTAAATAATGATTCTATGGGGTCTATTAAGCCACAGAAGTCCACAAGAGGAAGGACTGCCAAAGTTGCTGTTTGACTTCTCAGTGGTAGTTACCTAGCACTCAAATGTTCTCTTGTCTGGAGAAATTTTCCAGTATTCAGAAACATCACCTCTCTTGCCCCTTACAAGATTCCTATGTTTCAGGATTTTAAAGAACGTGAGAAAGCAGTCTGAATTGAGATCACCAAAGCTTGGTATCATTGGTGGTTAACTGCTAAGACTTAGCTACCCAGTGCATATAAAAATAGGTGTAAAGATCTCAGATGCACTGAGAGGCTTGTGGGGGGTACGCTGCTTTAATTCAGTATATAGCCAAAACCTAAATATTTATGTCAGATGAAGGGAGGCTTTCCCCCTCCTCCTCAAAATCTTTTTTCCATTTGCACAGCTGGCAAAGTCCTCACCCTTTGGAACAGTGGAGAGTCATTTGAAACTTAACTGAATGCTGGAGGCAAGTTCTACTTTTCAGGTCATCCAATTTAGGAGATCCAGTTTCTGCAGAGGGAAGAAGACGGGTGGGGGAGGGGGAAAACAAAACAAAACAAAACCAGACTCTTCTTCTTCTGAGACGTCCACCTTCCATCCACAGTCTGCCACGCAAATCGAGCCAAGTCGGGGATTTTGCCTTGAACCACCACCACCACCAGCACCACCACCACCTTGTCACTCACGCCCGATAAACACGCCCCTCTGGTCCTACTCTTGGCCAGTGGCGGCTCCCCTTCTTGCATAGTAATGAGCTCGAGACCTCCGCGGGCCAATGGCGCTCCAGGAGAAGGGTTAGTTTTGCATGTACCTAAGTGATTTGCATAACCCAGCGGCTGGGGGCTTGGGAACCCGAGCGTGCAACCCTAGAAGGGAAAAGGACGGGAGGAGATTGAGCTGAGGCGGCGAGAGAGCGAGCAGGAGCCTGGGTGTTTGTACGAGAGCCGGGCGGGGGCTGGGGCGAGGGGCCGGCATGGCTGAAGGCTGCGCTCCGCAACCTTGAAGAGAGGCTGCGGCGGGAGGCCGGGGACGGGGAGGCGGGTGCGATGGCAGAGCGCGGCCCCGGTAGCTGCGCACGGCCGGGCCGGCTGGCCTGAGCCGCCGGAGGAGCGGGGCTGCCTCTGCGCTTCCATGGAGCAGCGGGAAGGGCGAAACTCCGGAGCGCCGCGTCCCTGCACTGCTGCCGTGGACTGTTGAAGGGGCCGAGCCCGCGCGACCGCCGAGAGAGGAGAGCCCCCGCCCCAGCCCGCAGGCCGGCCGCCCCGGGGCGGCGGGGGGCGTCGGAGGGCAGCGGAGGCGCGCCGAGCGAGCGACGCCGCGGGAGAGGCCGGCGCGGGAGGCGGCCGCAGCAATGCCGGGCCCGCTGGGTCTACTCTGCTTCCTCGCCCTGGGGCTGCGCGGCTCGGCCGAGCCCAGCGGCGCAGCGCCGCCTCTCTGCGCGGCGCCCTGCAGCTGCGACGGCGACCGTCGGGTGGACTGCTCCGGGAAGGGGCTGACTGCTGTGCCCGAGGGGCTCAGCGCCTTCACCCAAGCGCTGTGAGTACCGGGGTGAGGGCGCCGGCGGTGGGGGTGGGGGGACAAGGGGTGCTGGGCGGGTAGAGCCGGTGGTCAATCCCACGCCACCTACCAGTGTCCCGAGGAGCGGGCGCGGGTCACCTGTGCGTGGGGTGCTCGGCACCCACTCCCGCGCGGCGGGCTTTCCAGACTTTGCCAGTCCGGGTCCGAGCCGCGAGCAGCTTTTTTCCCCAGACTTTTGGGGCACAGTTAACCCTTCCACCCCTCGCAAGTGCATCTGGGGCCAAGCAGGAGGAAGGAATCTGGAAACGCTTGCCCCTGGCAGCCTTTTCAGGAGACCTTCCCTTCTCACGCGGGCCCCGGCTCAGCTGGCAAGAGCTTCATAATCCGTAGGCTGAGGGCGCCTAGAACTTGGCCTGGGTCTGCAGACCTAGGCACGTTTCGTGGGGAAACACCTGGAGCTTTCTGGGTTCCAGCGTGTGGGGAGAAGAAACACCTGTGCCTCAGTCAGAGTGAATCCCCTTCCAGTTTGGCCTCATCCAGGTAGAGCGACCTGGCTCTTCCGTCCAGTTGCACTCTGGACTCACCGAGAAACGCCCAGGGTTCTGGAGCGCGCGGGGGAGCCGGGCAAAAACAAGACGGAAGGAGGAGGGAAATTGCAGGTTTCTTTTGGTGAAAAGACTCTTCCTACCCAAGTAGGCCTTTTAAAGCAGGAATGCTGACCTGAAGTACAGGATGTTGGAAGAAAATCAAAGTCCCAGAGCATATTCTCTGCTCAACCTTCTAGAATGGAGGGCAGCAATTTTCTGCTGTACCTTAATCCACAGAACTTTTGAGCTGCCTGGGGCTGGGCAAGTCACTCAGATGGTTCTGACTTCTGAAATCTCCCTCCTCAAAGGGAGTCCTGAGGCTTTAGACATTCCCTTCAGAAAAGAAGAGGAATCTGACATAGGTGTTGTAGGTGGTATTGGTAAGTACGACCAATAAAGAAGAGGGTAATTGAATGCAGGGCTTGGTGTATGCGCTTGTTCTTGCGTTGTGTGGCCAGTCGAGTGATTAAATCAAGAACAGTGAAAGAACTGTTGGCGAGAGGAAGGGATTCTGAGAGGTCCTTGGGTGAAGGGAATTTCCTTTTACCTTATAGCCAAGGAAGGGGACCTCTTAGAAATAAATAATTTTAAAGGAGTAACTGACCCTGTGAAGAAATCCTTTCTATGCAGGCCAGAGCATTGCTGTGTTTCCAGGTGGGTAGTGGGAGGTGTTCAGCTTGCTCTCTGCCAATGGGGTTTTATTGAGTATTGCAGCGTGTTGCCTTGGAATCTGTCTCATTCTTTGGCCCCCAGCTCCCCCTCCTTATTTTTCCTGTCTCACGTGTTAGTTATGTATTTGAAATAATTTTCCTCCAGCACAGTGAAATTTAACTTTTTTACTGAAAAAAAAAATCATTTTGCAGTGAAGAGCAATTTGCCCGCAAAAAGGTACATTAAGTGGGCAGGTTTGAGTGGGAGTGAGGGAAAGAAGACTGGGTAGAGGAGATGGGGCTCTTTTTTTTCCTGTTCTTTTGAAATTTAGGGAATTCATGCAGGCGAGGTGCCTCTCCCTGACACTTCTCAAGCCTCTCTATTCATAGAAAAGCATGTTTTTGCTATTTTGACCAGTGGTAGAGACCTTGTTTAGTAGATTCCTCCAGTTTTGATGAGTAGACTTGTCCTATAAGGAAAAGGGCTATTTTACATTAGTACCTAAAACCACAAAGAAATATCACATTTTTATGTGAGCACGCTCCTGTCTGTAGAGCATTGTCCTTTAGAACTCACTGGAGGTAGTAAAATGCCATATTCTCAACTTGGAGCCGTACAGAACTCACTGTTCGAGGCTTGGGAAACAAAAATCATTGGCAACTGTCCAGATTAGGTTGCCTAAACTAGCACCGTCGTGGCACTTTTGAGCTGCTGAGGTGAACAAATGTGCTACATTTTCCTCTTCCACTTGTGACCTGTAGCTAGAGTGATCGGACCTCCTGATAACTCCTTATTTCATCCTGGTCTCTTCATTTCATCCTCAGAAGTATATATTTATGTGACTACCCCACTTAAAGGGCATTTCAAGGGCAGTGTGTTTGCATTTTGAGAAACCGGCTAGTTCAGTGAATCTCAAAAGCCATGTTGAGGATGGGCAGGTGCTGCGGGTTTGCACAGTCCAATTGATTTGGGATCACCTGGGATCTTTTTCCAAGTACTTCTGATCTGCTGTCCTGTTATAGCTTTAGTGAGCCACAGTTACATACCGAGGGATTAGATCCATGGTCCCAAACTTTTGCTCACCTCTTCCTAATTTCTGGAGCACGTGTACCCATGTATATTACACAGAAAATTACAAACACAGATACAAGTTAAAAAGATGAGGCCGATTAATCAAAGTTCTTTTATTCTCACGGCTCAATGGTATATGTGGTATCGTGTGCGTCCCACTTTGGAGACCCTGGGACGGACAAAGAGCAGAGATTTTATTTTACTCAACTTGGAGTACACAAATCTTGGTACACAGGAGGCACTTAAAAATGTTGCAGTGAAGAGAGAATAACTTAAGGCCAACACCGAAGGCAGACTCGGGGCTTGGAATTCAGACATCATTCCCACACAGGATTGCCAAATTCAGCATTCTCAGCATTTAGTCTTTTGTCCAGATTTGAGAAAGCCCCAGAGAGAGGATACTGCTGCCTCTCCTTCAGGCTCGTTTAAACTTGTTCCGTCCAACAGTGCCTATTTCCTGCTGAAAGCTGCTTTATCCGAGTCTGGGGGCAGAGTCAGACGTAATCCTCAGTATTGTTGATGGGATTCCTGTGTTCACACTGTTTGCTGCACCTGTACTGGTTATTTATATTTTGCAAGAGCAGTTCTCAATCCTGTGTCACAATACACTGGCTTGTCACAATTCACCCTGAGGTGTTTTAAAGGAAGTCATCTTACTGGTATTAAAATTCCAAAGTTTATTTTATCAAAGGGATTCAAGGTTATTCCTATAGTAATGGTAATAGGTCACTCTTAATCACCTACACTCCCAGAGGTTGAGAGAAAGAGATGAAGTCCCAGTGGTGCCGGGGAGAAGTTTGTGCACGTGTGTCCCCTGGTTTATGTGTTACTGCCTCAATGTTTGGGTGCCATAGACTCAGAGCACAGGTCTCCACATCCTAGATTATGTCTGGTGACCAGTTTTAAGATGATACAGGCCGTTTCTGTGGCTTCATGGAGACACTGATGGGTCTGAGCCCTTGGTGGTAGTCCTTACCTTGCTGCTAAGTAATTTTGTGGCCTTGGGCAAGTCATTCTCCTTTTTTTGAGGCGGGGTGGGGGGAGGGGGAAGGGTAACAATTTTCTCATCTGAAAAATGAAGTAGTTGGATTCACTAGATTATTTCTAAGGCTTGACTGTAGCTTCCAGAAGTTCTATGATTTTATAATTCTAACATAATTTTAGGATGGCAAGGTGACGATAATGTTACGATCCTCTCGTAAAAGATCCCAGGAGCAGCAGGATTTCGTTCTGGGTGAAGTTGCACAAGGCTCTTCGTTACCACTCACTTGGAGGAGGAGTTCTTTGTGTTTAGAAGTGTGTGTTAGGAAATTTGCCATGGAGACTTGTTGCAGAATGCATGACTAGCTAAGGCGCTTTGCTAGGGTAGAATAGCCCTGCTTGTTTCCTGTGGGTATGGCTTAACACTCGGAAAATAAAATCATTCTGTTTCAGTAATTTGGATACTGTACAAAAAGTTACTCAACGTCCTCACTTCCATATAATTAGTCATAATCTCTCCAACCTTCATGGTGTGCGTATCCTGTACATTGGGCAGGTTATAGCTTTCTATATAGAATTGATGGTTACCTGAGAGGCTTTGAAGTGTTTTTAAAAATAATCTATTGTTTTTTCTTCTTTTAGAAGCATCATCTCAGATTCTTCCTTAAGATGTATGTTTTATCACTACACCAAACACCTTTCTTCTTTTAATAGTATCATTTGAAAGTATTTTCTTCTGCTTTCTCCCATATCTCCTGTATTCTCTGGCGGGTAGTCATCAGTGGCTAAAGGTTTATACCTTTTTTGATGGTAGAGTTTCGTATCTCTTGATTTCTGCCTTAGGATCTATAAGTTTCAATGTTTAGTTTGTGTAGTGTGTCTTCCTAGAGATGCATTAATATCACATACAAGTGAACTTTGTGTTAAAAAAGGCCAGTATATGAATATCTTTGAGTTTAGATCTTTTCTTTTACAAACCAGCTAAACTACTGGGTTCTCTTTAAATACAAGAGAAGAAAGAGCATTCTGCTGGGAATATGGAGAGCTGGTTTCCAGACCTGTCAATAAATCACGCTAGTGACCTTGAGTGGGTGACATGCTTAACCCCTCAGGGCCTTGGTTTCTCCACCTATAATACAAGGAGGTAAACAACTCTTACTGCCAAGAGTTTTCTTTCTCTTGAAATTTTTTTCTTTTAAATACATTTCTTGTATCCTCTCCATTGGTTGAAGGAAGTATAGTTCTCTAAATCATGGAATCTCTCACCCACCCAGGAAACTTCTCCAGTTGTCCAGCTCTACTGGAATATTTCCATTGAATGGGGAGCTCACTGCTCACAAGGAAACAATGTGCTGGGTGTGGTCTGAACGATACTCAGGACTTGAACCCTCAGGACTTGAACCTGTAATTCTCTTATTCAGGGCTCCCTAAGGTTTTGCAGTAACCACTAATGTTTTATGATTTCCAGTCGAACTAAATGCTCGTGACAGTTATGGTATTGCAAGCATTTAATGTCCAGGCACTTGGCTCTTAACATTAGAATTGTAAGGTAACATTTGACAACTTAATCTCTTAGGGAAGATCAAAGTTTTGTACTGGGAGGTGGATCCAGGCAAGTTTAGGCATTTTCTTGGCCTCTCTCAGTCTATCTCTCAAATTCTTATTTTAGTCATCTTTATAATAGTGAAAGTACTGACAGCCTGCAAGTTTGGATTTTGGTTTCTGGTCTCCCTGTTTGTGCCTATCCCTTCATTCCCAATTTTTCTCATCAATAAATGATGGATATTGGAGTAGATGATGGCAAATGTCTCTCACTGCTTTGAATTTCTCTGAACCTGTGTAAACTGTTAAGCAAGTAAAGTTCTCAGAATCCTTTAGTGATTCATTGAAATTTTTCCTAAGACTGTCTCTCACCGTTTCTCTATAAAAAAGATAAAAATTTCCATAAAAGTACGATATTTGTTGGTGCACTTGGGTTAAAAATTAAGCCCTGCCAGATGTGCCTTTCACTCTGAAAAATGTAACTAATATACCTCAGAGTGTTCTAGATAAGACAGCTTTATTCTTTTAATTTTTAAAGCTAGATCTCAGGGATTTGGCTTTAGAAGGGTGTTATCCAGCTTGCCTTTAACTGTCTTAGGCAGCCTTCAAGTTTCTGGCAATGCCAACAGCTTTTCTTGTATATAAAAGAATATGGATAACTTTTTCCTTTTTTTCCCCCAACTTTGTTAAGTGAACTTTAGTGTTTTTTTTTTCAGATCTTCATTAAGATGATAAAATGCTCTATTTTAAAGTTCTGCCAGGGAAGAAAAAAATGCTAGGGCATTTAGCAAATCATTACCCTTACACAAATGGCTAATTTGTCTGCCTTCCCAGGCATTTCTTTTGTGTTTAACTACTTGATGGTCAAACTGCAGGCCAGGTAGCACCTCAATGGTCTAAAATTGGGTGAGTTCCAAACTGAGTTTAGAAATCAGTCTTAGCAAGAGACAGATCGTGACTTTATAGTTCATATACATTGAATAACCTCAATTTCTAAAGACTGCAGCAAGTTTGTACTCAAATACCTGTTTTAGATGGCAAGATGTAATTATGCAGTAGTATACTCTGGACTGCCCCCCCCCCCCCCCCGCCGAAAAGTATTTGTTCTTTTTTTTAAATATTTATTTATTTGGGTGAGAGAATGAGAGAACACACAGAGGGAGAGGGAGAAGGAGAAGCAGACTCCCTCTGAGCAGGGAGCCCTATGTGGGGCTTGATCCCAGGACCCTGGGATCATGACCTGAGCCAAAGGCAGACACTTAACCCACTGAGCCACCCAGGTGCCCCCAAGTATTTGTTTTAGTGTATATATATATATATATATATATATATATATATATATATATATATGGCTGGCACTGTTTTTAGCAAGGTTCTTAAAGTGTAGTGAAATATGTTGTGTCATGTACAAGCAGTTAAAACTGAATGTTTGGGATGGTTGTTTTCAGTCTCTAAAGCATTATATATTTTAATTGCCAAACAGTAGCCACGTTCTCCCCCTCTGCACTAAGTTGACAGCAAGATTTGGCATTGGGCATCTCTTTTTTTAGATGCAAGTGATTGAGGAACAGGAATGCCCTTCTAACAGTCCGGGTCCAAGAAGTGAACATCTTTAAAAAATATATTTTTCTGGTTTTCCTAGCTTTTCTGTACTGAAAGACCTTATGGGGAAGGCATTGAATCACCCCCCCTGTGGCAACATGTTGGCCCATAAGAATGTAAGAATAGCCTTGTAAGGAAATGTAAACCATAGATATTTTGGGAGGCAGCTGGGCCATTTCGATTCCAGGCTGGTCTGATGTCTCTGCTAGTGAGAAACTTGTGGGGGAAGCATATGTAATATATTTCAAGTTATTTAATGATGCTTTATCCTTTGTATTTAAGTATTTAAGTATTAAAAATCAAGAGAAAAGGTTATGTAAGCCCCTTTAGCTAGTTTTTTCTTTTCCTCTATTTTTACAATAGAATGTAGCCTTTTATTTTTTTAACGAAGTTTTAAATATAAAGTTGACCATCGAAAGAATGAAAATCTTAGCGCACCCTGACAACAAAATACTTTTGATGCTTGAATCAGATTTCAGAACCTCATTCAGAAAATTCATGAGGTAAATTCTCCCCAGGACTGTACATTTTTAAGGTTTTATTTGGGGAAATTGTCCCTCCTAAGAAGAGTGACATAAATTTGGCTGAGAGATAGTACCTTTACCTTGGCGCTGTATTAGGGCAGGGCTGAGGAATGAGCCCATGTTGCTTCTGGTCTCACTTCTCCATTCGCCCTCAGGCTGTGAAGTTCTCACAGGTAGCTCCTAGTACAAACTGTAGACAGTAACTTAGTACAAGTGGGTGACATCAAAACCTCCCTGAAGAACTTGATTAGAACTGTTTTCCTAGGAAGATAGGTAGATGTCCCAATTCTCACTCTTGTCATGGTTCTTGTTATTTTTTATTTTTTATTTTTTTAAGATTTTATTTATTTATTTATTTGAGAGAGAGAGAGAGAAACAGCATGAGAGGGGAAAGGGTCAGAGGGAGAAGCAGGCTCCCCGCTGAGCTGGGAGCCTGATGTGGGACTCGATCCCAGGACTCTGGGATCATGACCTGAGCCAAAGGCAGTCGCTTAACCCACTGAGCCACCCAGGCGCCTGGTTCTTGTTATTTTTAAAGATTTATTTTTTACTGGAGAGAGAGAGAACACTAGCAAGCATGGCGGGGGGAGGGCAGGGGGAGAGGGAGATAGAGAATCTCAAGCAGACACCCTGCTGAGCACAGAGCCCGATGGGGGGCTTGATCTCACAACCCTGCAATCATGACCTGAGCCAAAATCAAGAGTCTGTTGCTTAACCAACTGAGCCACTCAGGTGTCCCATGGTTCTTGTTCTAAAGGTGCAGGATAGGGGGTGTACTTCCAAGTTGGCAGGCTTTTCACTGAAACTCTAGGGATTGGGCTGTGTTGTTGATGAACTTCTGGGTTTTCCCCATTTTCCTAAGAGAAAATGCTAAGAGACCTTTGGAGAAACTACATGGATCATAGGAGAAGGGCTTGGCAGACCAGATTTTCCCAGGAGAGAGGAGACCCATGGTCGCCGCGCTGTTCTAGATTGTCACCTTTCTTGTGTGGAAACCATCTCAGAGGGCTGCAGGAGAATTCTCCAGAGAAGATCACAAGCCCTTGAATACTTTAGACCTTAGGAACTCTGTTCTGAAGTCTACCAACTCTTGGGGTGCCTTTCTGGCCTAGTTGGTAGAGCACGTAGCCCTTGATCTCAGGGTTGTGGGTTCAAGCCCCATGTTGGGCATAGAGTTTGCTTTAAAAAAAAAGAAGTCTACTGACTCTTTTTTGAGTTGGGGGGAGAGAAAAAGATGTCTACTAAACTTTAGGTTCCTTAATGTTCTTTTTTTTTTTTTTTTTTTTTTTTTTAAAGATTTATTTATTTATTTGAGAGAGCGAGAATGAGAGAGAGAGAGAGTACATGAGAGGGGGGAGGGTTAGAGGGAGAAGCAGGCTCCTCGCCGAGCAGGGAGCCCGATGCGGGACTCGATCCAGGGACTCCAGGATCATGACCTGAGCCGAAGGCAGTCGCTTAACCAACTGAGCCACCCAGGCGCCCCTCCTTAATGTTCTTGAAGACTGTTCATATGCTCTCATGTTTTGGTACTCGATTCATCCAGTCTTTGCATTTTCCAAAGTGGTAATTGCCCTTTGGTCCTCTTCAAACTCTCCTTATCTCACATAAATTGAAGCATAGACAGAATTCTTATACAATATGATCAGAACTAAGGGAATATTAAGTGAACTTAATACACTTCAAATATTTTAGTATCATGTTTTAAAAATTACACGAGTTTACTGACATTTAGCAGTTTCTCCTAATCTCACTTTTCAAACTTTCTGTGCAACTTCTGCTAGTTCATCTCATTTGATTAGTTTTTTAATCTTAATATTTTCCTTTCTTTGTAACAAAGGAAAATTTTCTTGTTGGCCTTCTGTTCTTTTCAAGGTCATTTTGAGTCCATGGTCATGTAATCCAGCTTTTTATGTCACTGTTCTTGAGTCTTCTTTTTATAGGCCTGTCTTTATGAGCAGGCCTTCAAAAATGGTTTTGTTTTTGAGAGTATGGCATGAAGAATCAAGACCCCTGAGTTCCCAAATCAGCGTGGGCATGTCACATAACCACTTTGAACATTGACTTTTCTATCTGCAAAAAGAGGTAACTTCACTTTGTCTCTGAGGGTCACACCTAGGAAACTTCAGTATGACCTGTTTGAGTGACAGCAAGGACCTGATTTGTTGTCATTTCTTCTGGGAGTGACTAAGCAGTTGCATGTGTGTATTTGAACCCTATTTCTCTGGTTCTTTGAATGTATACTAGGTCCAAAGCCTGTTGCAGACTTCACAGTGAGCCATTGTGCTAACAGGGAAAAGTCCACTTACCTGGCAGATTTTTTTCATTCAGAAAACCATAAAGATCCAGGTGGAGAAAGAGTATATATACACTTTTATCAAGATACCTTCTCATAGGTGGTACTACTCCCCTTTTAACAGGAAAGCCCAATTTGGGGGGAGAGGATTGTTTAGTTATAGTTTCCCTGGAGGAAAGAGCTCAGGGGACATCATGTTTGCTCCCCTGGGTCTCTGTGATTGGCGCTGCTTTCCTGAGATGGGTGGTCAGTAGAAAGGTGCTATCCTAACAGGGGACACAGTGTATCTCCCCATAGCAAAAAGGCATGTGACCTTAGGCAGTGTCAGTGTGATCTTTAAAAATTTTTTATTTTATTTGGTGGGGAGGGGGGGGGGGCAGAGGAAGAAGGAGAGAGAATCCCAAGCCGACTCTGAGCTGAGCCCTACAAGGGGCTCGATCTCACGACCCAGAGATCACCACCTGAGCCGAAATCAAGAGTCTGACGCTCAATGATCAGAGGCACCCAGGCGCCCTGTTGGTGTGATCTTTAGGTACGAATTTCCTACTTCCAGATTTCGGAACACTGGAGATTTTCATTAAGCCGTGCCTAACTCTTTTTTTTTTTTTTTTTTTTTTAAAGATTTTATTTATTTATTTGAGACAGAGAGAATGAGAGAGAGAGCACATGAGAGGGGGGAGGGTCAGAGGGAGAAGCAGGCTCCCTGCCGAGCAGGGAGCCCGATGCGGGACTCGATCCAGGGACTCCAGGATCATGACCTGAGCCGAAGGCAGTCGCTTAACCAACTGAGCCACCCAGGCGCCCCTGGCCGTGCCTAACTCTTTGGGAAGCCTCATGCCAATGACTGCCTACTGTAGTTTCTCAGATCATTTTCCATTTTGGGGATGGATAAGATTTACTCAGGATTGATAGTTTAGCTGCATTCTTGTTTCTTCCCATCGCTTTGTTTCTAGAAATAGTCAGATTATGAGAGAACTTTTTCTTTTAAGTACTTTAGAAGTGATATTTTATTGGATATTTGGATAACTCTGTCTTCTTTTTTTACGTTTGAGATTAATGCTCAAGTTTTGTGAATAAAGTCATTTTAGAACTAAAATCCATTCTTTAAGATCTTCTGTATTTCTAGAAAGTTACATGGCATTCTTGTTAAGCACAGTTGAATCGTTCTCAGAAACTTTAAACACTTTTCTGGGTTTTGATTCAGACCTGATTTGAAAATGAATGATAAAGCAGGAACAGCAGCGAACATACGCAGCATTGCTCACAACCGATTTAGATTGGCTGAGTGTTTCAAATACAGTTGTGCATTTTCTACCCTGGGTCTCTTTCTTTAAAAAAAAAAAAATAAATGTTTGAGATGTTTTTCCCATTACCATCTTGACATCTGCCTGGTTACACATGAATAGCTTGACCCAGTCCCTCAGCAGGGAGACTACCGTGGCCTTGCTTTCAATAGCCATGTCACTGACAAAGAAAACATATGGAATATTTCATTCCTGTCCTTTGCAAACAGTCTGGGGCTGTGAGGGCATGCAGCAGAGGGCTTCATACTTCATGGTAGGTTGGCAAGTTTGTGTGCTAACCGCAGGCCCTGCTACTCGCAATCAAACTGTATTTTCCAAAGCCCCGTTACATTCTTGAAAAAGGAATGTTGTGTTTTGGAGAAATCAATTTCTAATACCAGTTTGAATTAAATTTGTATGACCTGCTTCCATGGTGGGTTTCTGACTTAATCATATATTTCACCAGCGGGAACTTGTGTGCGCGTGCGCGTGCGTGTGTGTGCGTGTGTGTGTGTGTGTGTGTATGCAGGGCATTTGGGTGCTGTTCCCCCAGGTTTGATATGTGGTGTGTGTTTAATGGATACACAAGTTGGGAATGAGGATGCTTGATTCCCAATAGAACATGCCTCGAGGACTGTCTGCCTCCATGTTTATCTTCTTGTCAGTTGAAGGCTAATTGATCATTCTCTACTAGCCAAATACTGCTGCATTGACCCTTAAAGGTTTCTGTTGCATAGGACCAGCCTTCTACTTGGGGACTCTGTTTCAGTTCAGCTAGCGTTAACGGCTTTGCTTTGTGGCATCTGAACCCACAGTGTGGAGGCTGGTGAGCAGGTGTGGCAGGAGAGGCCAAGAACGTGAAAAAGAGGGGTAAGTCAATTGTTGTCTTTTTCAGGTCTTCGGTGTTAAAAGAATTTGCCCTTGGCGCAACTCTGGCTGAGGTGGCATTCCAGAAGGAGAAAAAACAAAAACAAAACCTATGACATCCCAAGATGAGAAGATTCATGACTTTGGTGGAGGAGAATATGACATATATTTCATCAGGGTCCTTTCCACCCAAGTTACCCCAGCCTGAAATTCTAGTTTCATTGTTTCCTGGACATGTGGGCTGGTTTTGACAGGAGTGGATTTACTGAAAAGGAAATGAGCTCCTACGTTATCCCCGATATAGCCAAATATTTAAATGTATATGTATATCTTATCTAGAAGGTATTTCTGATGGTTCTTGGTATCATTACCGAACATAAGCTGTAAAAACAATGTGCTAAGAGAAATTACTGCCTTTCACATTTTCTTATAAGTGTAATTCCTTTTTTAAATTTTTGATTATCATAGATTTCCTTTAATTTTTTTTTCTCTCGGGAGGTTACAATTTCAAAAGCTTAGGTTTTGTGGTTCTTCACAAATGAGTTCTATTTGAGGTCCTCCCCTTTCTTTTGTGCCTTCATATTTTTATCCTAAAATAACTAGTTTAGTCTTGGCTGTTCCATCTTTCTTCTTTGACTACTTAACTAACTTTCATAACTTTGAATTCATATCATAGGAAAATGCTCCCAGATCTCTCAATTCTAAAATGTACCTTTTTTTTAGTCTCCGGCTCTCCCAGTATTCGCGTGCCACAGTGTATTTGTCCATTCTCCAGTTGAGAAACGCTTTCCTTGTTTCCAGGTTTTGGCAATTATAAATAAAGCCAATATAAATATTCACGTACAGGTTTTGTGTGAACATAGGTTTTCATTTCACTTTTGTAAATACTCAGGAGTGAGATCCTGGTTCCAATGGTAGGTGTATGTTAATAAAACGTTGGCCTAGGTTTTAATGTCTTAGAGCTGTAGTAAGGTTTGATGTTACCAATTAGTTATAGCCTCCATATATTCTTAGCATGGTATGTATGTAGTAATAGCGAACGCTGTTAAAAACTGATTTTGTTTCAATGCATGTACTTTTTAAAGGAGTAGAATTATTAGTTTTTTAAGTAAGCTCTACATTCAACGTGGGGCTTAAACTCACAACTCCGAGATCAAGCGTGGCATGTTCTACAAACTTAGCCAGCCAGGCACCCCGAAAGAGAATACTTAGCTCCCTTTTTGGTATCTGACAGTTACTAGGATACCCCTTGTGGAGGACTTGTGGAGAAGAGACTTGTGGAGTAATGCCTCCAATGTGGAACATTTTGCATATAGTGACAAAAGTTTGAATTTTTAGTATGTCCATGTTTGGAAAGTCTGATTCAAAAAATGGAAATTTGGTGAGAAGTTGCTGGGCCTACTTGTGTATCAGGCGTGTTACATGTGTTAACTGTAATTTCCATGGTAATCATTCTAGGTCCCTGGCACGGTTCCCATTTTATAGCTGCGTAGACGGAGATTTGAAAGGGTTCAATAACTTGCTCAAACGTCCCACAGGTAGTGGGTGGTAGTTTGTGAAGCTCAGGTGTTTGCTATTTGTTTGTACCTCCTGTAGTTTGCTTGGATAGTTGACAGTTTATTAGAAAAGGGGAAGGTAACTGGGCGCCTGGGTGGCTCAGTTGGTTGGGCGACTGCCTTCGGCTCAGGTCATGATCCTGGAGTCCCTGGATCGAGTCCCGCATCGGGCTCCCTGCTCGTCAGGGAGTCTGCTTCTCCCTCTGACCCTCCCCCCTCTCATGTGCTCTCTCTCATTCTCTCTCTCTCAAATAAATAAATAAAATCTTTAAAAAAAAAAAAAAAAAGAAAAGGGGAAGGTAAAATGAAAAACGAAATGGTGAGAAGCTACAGGTTTTTACCGGGGAATAAAGATCAGAACGGAAAATAAAGCATCCCGCAAACGCATACAGACCTCTAGATATGTACGTGTAGTTGGAGAGACTGACTTGATTTAGGAGTAACTTACATGAAAAAATCAATTTACTATGTAAAATTAAGTGATCTTTTATTTACAGCCGAATTTTTTGGAAAAGTATGTCTCAGTCTCTTTGCTTTTTGTAATTCTTTGTTTGTAAGCTTTCACATTTTCTATTTTAATAGTGTTTTTCTGTGTCAACAAAATAAGTATCAGTTGTGTGCTTTTTGGCTTGCCTTTTCTTTCTTTTGTGGAATTCACTTAGATGGTATATGAGGATCCGTTAGCATGCTCACTTTTCTGCTTCTTAAAGCGCGCATTTCTGAATGTGCTCCTTTGAACCAAAACGCTGAAGTAGATGAACAAGCGAAGTGTGCACCATGATGGTTTCCATATAGCCGCTCCCTTTCACTCACTGGAATTTCCTGACTCTCCTGTTGAAGATGTTTTTATAGGGAAGTCAACATAAAAGTGAATCACCCATGAGCCTTTTTCCCCCCAAGGCATTTCATTTAGTCAACTTGGGATTAATTTAGTTGGTACTCTTTCGTTGACTTGAACACTGTGTTCGTTGATTGTGTGAGCTGATGTTTATTAAGCTGTTAATATTTTACAGACTGGATGGGCTCCTCTTTGGATCTGTGTGCCCTTTTCTTTAGCAGCAGGGCTGCTCATGATTGAATCTGGGGCCGCAGTGTTGACTTTGAATGGGGTGACAGCCAGCTCCATGCCGGACCGTTATTTGGTGACTCTAAAGGTTTTCTCCTGGAAGCATTTTCCTTTTTCATTTAATTCACATTGCAGTCTTGGTCTTCTTTATGGTCTGTCTTTCCATTCAGATAACCATCATCATCATCTTGTTATTAACTTAGACGCTAATAATAATAAATGTTATTGAGCACCAGTTATTATACGGGAAGAGCTTTACATGTTGTCTATTAATACTCTTTTTAAAAAAAAATTTATTTTTATTATTTATTTATTATTCTTAATAGCCCTCTAAAACACATGCTGTTGTTCACTGTGTTTTAGAGATGAAGAAACTACAGGGGAGAGGGCATACAGGTAATGAATGAGGTTTCGTAGATGGGGTATCGGATCTCGGTTTTTCAGACCAGGGTTATTCGGCTGAATGGGTGGTATGCCAGTCCTTTGGTGTTCCTTCTAGATGTAGGCATCCGTCTGTCTTGGTGTTGAGGATATCATGAACTGCTTATTTTATAGATGAGGAGTTAGTTCCAGAGATGTTAGATCCATTTTGTTCTCTGCTTGAAGAGTTCTCAGCCCCTTGGAATATAGACTGGGACACTTCTAAACCTTAAAGGTCATCTAGTACAGTGGTGCTAACACTCTTCTGTGTGTTACGGACCACTCCTCAAAGAGACTAGGTCTTTCTTTCCATTTGGGAAACAAAAAGTCCATTCCTCCCCCTCCCCCAGGACATACATCTGTATGTTTATGGGCCTGATATCTGTTAGTTGCTAAACCTTTCAATTACATAAATCGTAACACCAAATTTTTGCTTACATTTTTCAGAACTTCCCTCCCTCCTCAGTCCAGTTCTTTTAAGACTAGTTAAAAACAGGGCCCCAGGGTGGCTCAGTGGGTTAAGCATCCACCTTTGGCTCAGGTCATGATCCGAGGGTCCTGGAATCGAGCCCCTTGTCAGGCTCCCTGCTCAGCAGGGAGTCTGCTTATCTCTCTTCCTCTGCCTGCTGGTCCCCCCTGCTTGTGCTCTCTCTCTCTCTCAAATAAATAAATAAAATCTTTAAAAAGAAAAAAAGACTAGTCAAAAACAGTTGATCTGGTTTAAATTCTCCATTTAACAGGGCGGAAGTCCACTTACATTTAGTTGTGTGACTTGCCCAGAATCATTGGTAGCCCTCCAGAGTATGTTAAAAACAAAACAAAGGAGAATAAAGCACATTATCAGAAAAGATGGTCTTTTCTTTGATTATATAAACCTTTAACATTTAAAAAGACTTTTTTTTTTTTAAAGGAAACCTGTTTTTCTTTCTTTTTTTTTTTTTTAACATACAATGTATTATTTGTTTCAGGGGTACAGGTCTGTGATTCATCAGTCTTACACAATTTACAACGCTCACCATAGTACATACCCTCGCCAATGTCCATCACCCAGCCACCCCATCCCTCCCACCCCCCTCCACTCCAGCAACCCACAGTTTGTTTCCTGAGATTAAGAGTCTCTTATGGTTTGTCTCCCTCTCTGGTTTCATCTTGTTTCATTTTTCACTCCCTTCCCCGATGATCCTCTGTCTTGTTTCTCAGTGAGATCATATGATACTTGTCTTTCTCTGATTGACTTATTTCGCTTAGCTTAATACCCTCTAGTTCCATCCACGTCGTTGCAAATGGCAAGATTTCATTTTTTTGATGGCTGCATAATATTCCAGTGTGTGTGTGTGTGTGTGTGTGTGTGTGTGTGTGTGTATACGTGTATACATTTAGTTGTGTGACTTGCCCAGAATCATTGGTAGCCCTCCAGAGTATGTTAAAAACAAAACACACACACACCACATCTTCTTTATCCATTCATCTGTTGATGGACATCTTGGCTCTTTCCAGAGTTTGGCTATTGTGGACATTGCTGCTATGAACATCGGGGTGCACGTACCCCTTCGGATCCCTACATTTGTATCTTTGGGGTAAATACCCAGTAGTGCAATTGCTGGGTCGTAGGGCAGCTCTATTTTCAACTTTTTGAGGAACCTCCATACTGTTTTCCAGAGTGGGTGCACCAACTTGCATTCCCACCAGCAGTGTAGGAGGGTTCCCCTAAAAAGACTTTTGACTTGAGTTGCTTGTGCCTTAAGCTTGTCAGATGGTAAAATTTTCTGTGCTTTTTCCTTGTGTTTTGTACAGTCTTTCATGGGCCCAGTACTTTGTTGAAATTGTAGGCGATAGTTGTTTCGTGCAGGTGAGTGAAAAGGTTTTACACAAATAATTTTATCAGTTCAAAACCATTTTTTGAGAGCCACTAGTATTTGTATAATGGCTCATGGAATCAATGGTCTTTCAACTTCAAAATAATCATTATTGAGAGAATATGTCAATACTCAAAAAATTAATTCATTTAACATTTAGTGAGTGCTTTATGTGTTAGGAACTGTTCTTGGTGCTGGAGACAGTTATCAGACAGCATCCCTGCCTTCATGTAATTCACATGGCATGGGATGGGGTACCGGTGGTGGTAGACAGTTAAAAAATAAATACAATAAACATATGAAGTCAGGTAATATTAAGTACTGTGAAAAAAATAAAGCAGGGGGCGCCTGGGTGGCTCAGTCATTAAGCATCTGCCTTCGGCTCAGGTCATGATCCCGCGGGAAGCCTGCTTCTCCCTCTCCCACTCCCCCTGCTTGTGTTCCCTCTCTCGCTGTGTCTCTCTCTGTCAAATAAATAAATAAAATCTTTAAAAAAAATAATAAAGCAGGGGGAAGGGGGCTCACTATTTAAATAGGGCAGAGAAGGCTTGAATTGGGTGATTAAGATAATTACTGATTAAGATAGCATCTATCGAATATGAACCATCTTAAGCAATGGCAAAGCAAGACTTAAAAGTTCTTCCTCACCCCATAGTGATAATTAAAACATAAAAAGAATAAAATCAATGTGCCATCATAACCTGGTATATCAATGCAGGGGAATAGTACCCAGCAATAAAAGATCGAATTATTGATACATGCAACAAATTGGATGGATCCACAAGGGTATTATGCTGAGTGAAAAAACCAATCTTAGTAGGTTACATATGCTGTATGATTCCATTTAAAACACTAGAAATGGAGAACAGGTCAGTGATTGCTAGGGTTACAGGTGGGAAGACTGCAGTGTGACTTTAAAGGGGGAGCAGGAGGGAGTGATGGACTAGTGATGTCAAAGGGATGTCTTTGTTTTATTTTGCTTCGTTTTTAATATAGGTGGAGTAGATCTGGAGCCTAAAGCAAGGAATGGAGGTGAGAACAAAATTTCCTTGAGGGTATTTTTTTTTTTATTTCCCAGAAACACATCATGGGAAGTTCTTTTTCCTTTTCCAAGTGGAAATTTGTAGAATTGAAAGTGTCTCTTTTGGGGCACCTGGGTGGCTCAGTCGTTAAGCGTCTGCCTTCAGCTCAGGTCATGATCCCAGGGTCCTGGGATTGAGCCCCGCATCGGGCTCCCTGCTCGGCGGGAAGCCTGCTTCTCCCTCTCCCATTCCCCTTGCTTGTGTTCCTGCTGTCTCTCTCTCTCTCTCTGTCAAATAAATAAATAAAATCTTAAAAAAAAAAAAAAAGGAAATGCCAATTTTTTTTTCCAAGGAATTGAAAATATTCTGCCAGGAGGAATTGGATGCATTAATTCCACCTAGGGCTTCATTTCAGGTACAGTAATATGCCAGTTTTTTTTTTTTTTTTTTTTTTTTTGTGGTAACAGAGCAGTTCCTTATGATTGTAGTGGTGACTGCATGAATCCGTACATGTGATTAAAAAATGAGTGCATATAAAAAGTAGTGAAATCTGAGTAGGGTCTGTAGTTAATAGTGCACCACAGTGAATTTCCTGGTTTAGCTAATGTATTATGCTTATGTAAGATGCTGCCGTTTGGAAAAGCTGGGTGAAGGATGCATAGGAACTCTGTGCTATTTTTGCAAATTTTGATGAGTCTGAAGTTATTTAAAAACAACAAAAACAGATACACCAAATCAATTTAGGGTCTTGAGAAATCTTTGTTTTGGCCTCACCCCTTAAATAAGATGGAGAAACTGAGTCTCTGAGGTGAGATGATAAACTGAGATTGGAGAGCCAAAGTCTGAATCTAGACTTTTTATTTTTATTTACTTATTTTTTTAACTTAAATTTTGTTAGTGAACATACAGTACAGTATTGGTTTCCGGAGTAGAATTCAGTGATTCATCCCTTACATACAACACCCAGTGCTCATCACGAGTGCCCTCCTTAATACCGGTCACCCATCTAGCCCATCCCCCACCCACCTCCCTCCATCATCAGTTTGTTCTCTGTCGTGAAGAGTCTTATGGCTTCTTTCCCTCTCCTTTTTTTCTTTTCCCCTTCCCATATGTTCATCTGTTTTCTTTCTTAAATTCCACATATGAGTGAGATCATATGGTATTTGTCTTTCTCTGACTGACTTATTTCACTTAGCATAATACACTCTAGCTCCATCCACATCATTGCAGATGGTAAGTGAATCTAAACTTTTTAACTTTCAGGTCAACATTATTTTGCTCCCTTAGAACATAACCAGTTTTAATTGATATTGAGCAGTTGTTGGGAGATTAGGCATGTGTCCTCCATCTTTCTCCCCAGCTTCCTTCCTTAAGTCTCCTCCGTGTGTGTGTGTGGGTGTGTGTGTGTGTGTGTGTGTGAGAATTCTCTTCTGTGACCTGCAGCATAGAAAAGTGTAAGATATAAAGTATGCATTGAGTTTATCATTTAAATGGTTTTAGCCATATATTTGAATAAAACCCCTATGCCTTTTATTATGGAGGGATTTTGTTTCTAAGCACTTGGTACAGTCTAAGTAGCATGGGGATGATGTTGGATCTCTGCCTGTGAATTAGTAGCTGAGTGGTGTTTTACTTCTGATGATTCAGTATATTTGCCTTAATTGCTGGATTAACCAATTTCTTGCCTCCCACAAAAAGCACACACATTTGTGTAAAGAGAGGGTAAATGAATGAAGTTTTAGGGACTAATTTTTGTGGTATTTAAGCAACAATAGTCTAGATTACCCACAACCTTAATTTCCTTTCATGAGTCCTATAGATGGGCTTTGTCACCATTTACACTTGATTACTTCATTGTTAACCCCAGTGATGTGATTTAGCGTGCAAAGACTTAATTATTCCTTTCTGGCCTAGTGAGAAATTTCCTTCCAATAATTGCCTCCACTGTCCTTTAGCCTCTTAAGCATTTAGTTTGTTTGGAACAACATGGTTGCTCAGAAAGCATTTCCATGCCCAGCAGTGCCTGGAGCTGTCTTTGGGCCCATAATTTATACCTTTGACATCGTGACTTAGGCCTCAGTGCTTGAGCGGTGTGCCTGGTGGATGCTCTTCGTTAGAGCAGTGGGGTGATACGTGTGTGTGAAGTTGCAGGAAAAAAAGCTCATGACTGAACGGTACTAAAGAGTTCTCTTGTGGTCTCCCTCTCTCTCAATTTAACATTTCCTTATTTTAACTGAACAGTTATGCCAACTTCGCAAATAGCATTAGATTCTTAAAAAAAAAAAAAAAAGCGTTAGTGTTTGAAAGAAGTGTTTTTGTAAGGCAGCCCCATGCAGTCCTAGTGTAGAAGAGATCCCTGGAGAAGGGGTCACTGTCAACATGGGGCTCCGACTTGCTGGATGAAACGGAAGGGTTTAAGTAGGGTTGGCAAAGAGATGTCTTTGTTTTAGCTTGGTTAGTTTTTACTGTAGGCTTCGTTGCATCTAGAGCCCTAAAGCAGGGAATGGAGATGAGAGAAAAATTTTCCGTGAGAGTATTTTTTATTTCACAGCAACAACATTACGGGAAGTTCTGTTTCATTTTCCAAGTGGAGGTTTGTGGAATTGAAAGTGTCTATTTTCTGCAAGGAATTGAAAATATTCTGCCAGGAGGAGTTGAAAGTATTAATTCTGCCCAGGGCTTTGTTTCAAGTAGAGTAAAATTCCCATGTCTCTATAGGCAATTTATAAGGCTTATTTAAAATTATTGGGGTGGGGTGGGGGGCAGTGGTAAACGGGACAGCATAGTTTCAGCGCTTTACTCCTAAGGCCTCTGTCACCCAGCGTCAACATTCTATCCCTTTCCATTCCTTAAACAATATTAACCGCTCCATTTCTCTCAGAGAAGGTCTAGAATAACAATGGCATCATAGGGTAATTGGATATTCTACAATAAAAATACTTCCATGCCATTCTGTTGTTGGAGGTACAGCTAATTCATTAGAAAGTAAAATATCATCTTCATCACACTAATTAAGAATGTTTTTACAGGAGGTGTGTTATGTAGCCAGGTTCTGCTTTTCAATATCCGTGCTTTACAAGCCATTTTTGCCTTAAATGATCAGTTTTTAGGAGAACAACTCATTTTGTTAACAGAAGAAATAAATCAAAGGAATACTTACTGAAGAGATGTAGGTAGTAAAACAGTTGCAGTTGTTGAAAAATTAGTCAGGAAGCACAGCAGAAACAATTGAAGCCCTTCTGGAATATATTTCCTAAAGTATTTTTAGAGTTTAAAATACTCAACATAATCCAGAAATTTGCCATTTGATTTCTCTAAGTATTGTCTCAAGTAACAGAATTTCGCTCATAAATGATACTTTCAAAATTTCACACAATGAATGAAATAGATTTGCTAAGCTTTATTCTGATATAATAAATTCAATATTATCCTTTTTAAACTCTCAGAGATGGTTTAAAGATTCAGTATATTTAAGTAGGCATTGATTATTTTACAGCTAGTAAGTATCTGGACAGTGTTAAGAGGATGGATACCACTCTCTCTTGGATGAAGATAATCAGACTCTTGACATAGACTGATTTGTTGTTACAGTGTAGTTAACTTACGATCATTAGATATTGTCACCTAGGTGAGATTTCCCCCCTCTGTCTGTATACTTTCATGGGAAAATAAGAAAAGCAACCAAAATTTATCATGGGGCGTTTTCTTAGTTTTGTTTGAATTTGAAATATCCATGAGAGTGTGAGAAAAGATGTTTGTTGGTGGTCTAGTCTGGTAAGAGGAGGTAAGAGGCGGTGCCCCTGCTTGCCTTCAGGGGGCTTGTTCTGGCTGTTGGCTTGAGGAGCCCGTTTGTGTTGGTCTGTGGCTACTCTCCTCTAAAGAGAGTGGGATGCAGGAAATCTGCCTTGATGTTGTCAAATGCAAACAGGTATAGATCGCTTTAATGCATTATTCAGATTCTCATGAAATTAGTGTTTTATGACAAAAGGATTTGGGTCATAAACAAATGTCTAGCAAAATCATTTTGGTTCCATAACATTCTTGCCAACTAATGAACAACTGAAAACTCTGGATAATTTTATTTTAATTCAGTAAGGGTTTTAAATTCGTAATGATTTCATTAAAGTAGGTCCTACTAAAATTGCATCATTTAAACAAATGATTCTGTACTTAATGATAAAGTCTTTGAAAAGAGCATAATGGAAACAATGATTTTGCTACACATTTGTTCATGACCCAGATTTTAAAATTTCATGCCTAAGTAGTTTTGACTCTTACAGTGCTCCAGACAGCAATAACTGTTCTCATAGAACCAGAGGGCATGGACCTGGAACCAACGCATGCACTATAGTAACATGGAGCATTAGTAAGAATTACAGGGTTCATTGAAGTATGTAAAATATAACATCCTTAAACTCTTACTTCCCTTAGCTAAATGAGACACATTGGTTGTTCATAGTCTTTTAAATATTTGATGGTTTAATACACTGTTGAGAAAATGCACATTAGTCAAATGTATTGTGAACCACAATCAGCCATGAATGTACTCGGCATATATTTCTAGATGCCTCATGCTCAGAATTGCTTGTAAGCTCATTGAGGGTAGGGATCAGATCTCGCTCAATATGTTTTTAGCTATTCCCTTGCCTGTATTTGTGCTTTGCATGAAACATACATTTGTTTGTTTATTTATTTATTTATTTGAGAGGGAGGGGGTGGAAGGGAGCAGAGGGAGAGGGAATCTTTTTTTTTTTTTAAAGATTTTTCTGAATTTATTAGAGAGAGAGAGCACAAGCAGGGAGGAGGGGCAGAGGGAGAGGGAGAAGCAGACTCCCGCCCAGCGCAGGGCTCCGTCACAGGACCTTGAGATCATGACCTGAGCTGAAGGCAGATGCTTAACCAACTGAGCCACCCAGGTGCCCTGGAGAGAGAGAATCTTAAGCAGGTTCCACACCCAGCATGGAGACTGAATTGGGGTTTTATGTCACCACCCTGAGATCATGACCAGAGCCAAAATCGAGTCAGATGCTTAACTGACTGAGCCACCCAGGTGCCCCTTGCATGAAACATACTCTTAAGTGTTGAATAAATTGAAGGATGTGGAAAGATTACCTTTGGGAATTGTATTTTACTCGTGACTTTTTATTAATAAATAAACTTGCTTAGCAAAAGTTGTTTCCATGAACATGGAGTACCTACCTGTTATCCAGCTGTGCTACTGTATTCACTGGGGGAGAGAAGATATGGACTCTGCTTCCTTTTTTAACATTGGTCATACTGTTTTTTTTTTTAAAAGATTTATTTACTTATTTGAGAGAGAGCACGCATGAGTGTTTGTGCTTGCACAAGTGGGAGAAGGGGCAGAGGGCGAGAAACTCAAGCCGACTCTTTGCTGAGTGCGGAGCCAGAGGCCTGGCTTGATCTCAGGACTCTGCGAACAGGACCTGAGTGAAATCAAGAGTCAGATGCTCAACTGATCGAGCCACCCAGGCGCCCCAACATTAGTCATACTCTTGATGTGTACCAGGCATTGGGCAAAGAGCTTTACATTTACACTGTTGCTTTCTCTTTATTTTCATTTTAAGCTGACAGCACTGAGGCACAAAATGTAAGTAACAGGTCCAAGGTCGTATGTTTTATAATCTCTAACCAGGATTGGACCCTAGATTGTCTTACTCCAGAGCCTATGTTACCCTCCACTCCACCACGCTGGCTCACAAGCTTCCATGGGTGATCTGCTTTGGTGGAGAAGACGGAGATAAACACAAAATACAGTGTGGGAGTGCCATAAGGAAGGATGAACAAAGGCTGTGGGAGCAAAGAGGAAAGGAACTTACTCTGCTTCAGGGAGCTGGAAGCCTTCGCAGCAGAGGTGACATTTGAGCTGGGTCATTCAGTCTTCTGTGGGGCAGCTGCCGGAGAGTTCTGCCCTGTTTGAAATAAGCACATTTACAAGAGAATAGTAGAGCGCATTCCACTTGATGGATTGGATTGACAGTTTGGAAGTAACTCCCCAGAATGATGGCTTTGTTAGGTATTTATTCTCCAAGAACCCTACCTGCCACTCCCCTTTGGTGAATTGTGGCAAGAAAGCTGTCACATTAAGCTGTCACTCAGGATATTTGCGAGAGGGGGAGGGAAGAACAAATTATGGGCAGAACTAGATATTTTCAGAACAGTCTAAAACCCGGAAAGATTGTATTTCAGAACATTTGAACATGAACACAACAGCCTTTTTTAAGTTGTGCAAAAAGAAAATTGAATAATGAAAACTTAATTAGGCTATGGATATTTTTAAAGCTAGACATTCTGATTCTTATCCACTATAATTACGTGAAGCTTTGTGAAGTCCAAAATGGGGGGGAAAAACTTAGAGGCAGAAATCAATTATAGAACTGTACAAAGTTCTTATAGAGATTGTTTAATTGTAAAAATACTTGATCTTTTTCTACGCGATTTTTAAGGAATGCGTAAGAAGCAGATTCACTTATGACTAGCGTTACCCTTTATCTCTGTGGTCCAGTTGTTTGCTCGAATAATGTCTCACGTGTTTTGCTGTTTCTTTCAGTGTATGTTAAGCTATTGAAAGGTTTGAGAGCCCAGTCTAGATCTTTCTAAATTATGTCTGCTATCAGTTTTATTTCTGGGGAAATGGTTTTGCGATGCTTCTTCGAGTCGGCACTCTCCTCTCCTCCCGTGGCTCCGCTTTCCCCACCTCTCTTCTGAACGACCCCTTATTCACTGTCCACTCCCCAAGCCTGAAATGGAAAGAACTTGCTTTGTTACTGATGATAATATTTAAGCTCTAAAATTTTAACAGTATTTCAGTTGCAAATAAATGGAAATTGTGTATTCTGTTTAATGTGTTTCAGAAAATCCCTGCTATTTTTTTTCTTTAAATACAAGAAAACAGGCGTGTAATGCCTCATTGAAAAAAGCCTGTAGGGGTGCTTTGTGCAGGTCTTAATTAAGGGCTTTGAAAGACCAAACAAAAGGAAAAAGGAAAATGCTACAGGGTTATTGTTATTCCACCCCATTGGCTCAGCTAGCTGACCATCCATTGGAGCATTTTGTCCATTTTGAAACTGAATGACACTTTTGTTCGTGATTAACAGAGGTGAAAGAAGCCAATTATTGGGCCGTCTTTTTCCATAGAGCAGCTGCTGTTGGATTTAACTGCAGGCAAATATGGCCTTTTACTACCACAAGGATGTTGTGATGACAGTTTATTTTTATAGAACTATGTGGTGGAAAACAAAATCTGTCTGACTCCTGTTATGAATATGCCCTGGAATTTATCATGAAAGGGCGATTTTAATGTTTTAGCTGTACCACAGTTCTCTTTTTACTAATAACATCTATGTGTGTGTGTGTAAACGGGTAATACGTATATGTACACGTTTTAAACAGCTTTTACGTATGGGGTTCCAATGCTAAAGTTATATGTTTGTTAAGTACATTTGTAAGCTGCTTCAACTTTTCCCCAATTTTAAGCACACCCCACCCCCATGACTTGTTAAAGTTGCAGAGTAATTAGTGGAAGACAGAGTGGTGTTGCCTGAGTCTCTAGCTGTTTCGATATACAGACTAGTTAGGTGGGACAAATGGGTCTCAGAGACCACCTACCCATTAGTGCAGACTTCTGGCCTCTCCAGCATTCGGTGGTAGGAATGTAACTTGAGAGGACTCTCCCATGTGCCTTGGTATTAAATGAACGTGTAATAATGGGATGTAGCTGAGGGAGGGGCACAGGGGTCAGCTCTCAGATCCACCCTACTCTGATATGCTCTTAGATAGTGAGGCAGGAGGAGGGGTTTTGGGGTCCCAGGAGTCAGCCATGATTTCCTTCCGTAAGGCTCTACATTATCCTTTTTATCTTTCGCGGCATGCTGGTACATTGGACAAAGCACCCTGTCCAGTCTCCTTGGGCAGGTTTCTTTACCTTTCTTAGCTTATTCTCTTAGTTGGAGTTTAAAATACCTGTCTTTCAGAGTGGTTGTGAGGATTAAATGATTGAGTGTGTATGTGTCTAGCACAGTGCCTGGCACGCAGAAAATATTTGATCTGTGTGAATTCCCTTTCTCTTTTGCTGGGTGGCTCCTAATACCGAAATCTGAAGCCAAGGGGCAAGAATCTAGCAACTTGGTTTCTTATCCAATTAGTTTTTTTCTTACGAGATTTTCAAGTAGCAGAGGGTTGAGTTTCCGGGGATAATTTAATGAGAATAAATGGTTTCCCTCTGCAGCTTTCTCTTCTTCACTGGCCTAGGACAGAACCATCATGACCCCTCTCTGCATTGTAGAGCATCTGCCAACAGCCTGGAATACTGACTCGGTCTTTGAGAGCCATTGTTAAAATTCATTTAAGAGTCTTCCCAGGCCTGGCTCTGTCTTCCTCCATAATCCTGGGAAAGTTCAACTTCTGTGTTTATTGGCAACAAAGCAGTAATAACACTTAACTCATTACCTGCTCTCAGGTATGTTTTGGAGATGATTACATCACAGGCAGTTTTAAAGAACTTTATAGAAGCCACTACATTAAAATGGAAAGGTGAGGCCCCCCAAATTGTAAAACAAAATAAATTTTTGTAACAAGCAGGGCAACTTATTGTGTAGCTGCATGGGATTCAGTTTCAGTTGAACATGCTGTTCAATTTGTTAGCTACTGGAATCTTCGGAAGCATTTTTATCCCCATGAGAAAGTGAGTAGTTTTGCTATGATTGTAGGCTTCCCAGAAGACGTGGTGTTGGAGCTGGGTTTTGTACTTCTGACCCCTCAGTGTGATTTCCCATTCCTCCTCTCCATCCCAAATCCTTGCCCCACGTTCCCTGAGACTCTCCCCAGGTTTATACTCTGTCCTACCCCCACAGCCTCTTCACCGGTTCTTCCTTGAGGATGCTGCTTCCCTGCAACCTTTTGGTTATGTGTTGCTCATCTTCCCACACCATTAAGATCTTAGCGTTGAAGTTCTTGCCACTCCTCACTGCTGCCTGTAGGCCACTGAGTTTCCCTCTTCACTCATAACCTCTCTTCCTCCTGTGGGGCATGACCTTCGGTTCCGACACCTCACTGGTACTGCATCTACTGGCTTCTCTGTTGGTCCCCATTAGGAAAGCCTTAGCGGCTGCCTAGGTGGCTCAGTCGGTTGAGCATCTGATTCTTGATTTCGGTTCAGGTCATCATCTCCGGGTCCTGGGATTGAGCCCCATGTGAGGCTCCTCGCTCAGTGAGGAGTCTGCTTGGGAATTCTGTCTCTCCCTCTGCCCCCCCCCCACTCATGCACACTCTCTCTCTCTCAAAAATAAATAAATAAATCTTTAAAAAGAAAAAGAATTAGGTGCTGAGCTTGTGGTCCTCTCATTCCTGCTACGCTACGCTACCATAAGTTGTATTATTTACCCCACATGGATAATCCTCTCAATGCTCTTACCTCTCACTTCCCTTCTTTCCATCATACTGGGGAGGCCTGGTTCACTTCCACTTCAGCCATTTCTCATGGCCATATTCTAGACCTTGCTAGCACCCCAAACTGCTAAATACCCGTTATTGTTGTTGTTAGCTCAGTTTCTCCATGCCTTTCATTAGGCAAAGTTTTCAACCTCATTATATCCTCAGGTCCCTTGATTCTTTTACTTTCTCTCCATGTATTCATTTCTTTCTCTGGCCAAATTAAGGTCTGCTGTCCATTCCTTTAGTCTCTCGCCAGTATCCTTAACCTTCTTATCCTGTTGTCTTTTCAGAGATCTCTTTTTGTTTAATGATGAGAGCTACTTAGTCATCTTTGCTGCTTTTTTGGTGAAATACCTAGTAGGTCCCAAACTAAGTACCTACCACCCACGCCTCAGGGAAATAAAAAGCGACTCATCGACTCATCGTTTAAGGAGGTATTTACTGTTAGTTAGAGAAGTGGTTTGTTGGAGAATGAGCTTTCCATTATGATGCTGTGTGGTCTTATTCAGATCATGTAGCCTTCTGGGCTTCTGGCTGCCTCATCTCTATAATGAGACTGCTTGGCTATGTGATACCCAATTTTTTTTCTAGCCCTACACGTTACATAATACTAAAACTAATTTGTTCTAATTCTCCATTTCCTTAGCTATGTCACTTTAGACAAGTCAGGTGATCTGGGCCTCAGTTTCCTCATTTTTAAAAAGGGACACTCCCTAGCTCTGCCTGCTTCACAAGATCACTGGATAGCAGGAGGATAAAAGTGCTTTGTAAGGTCTGCAGGCAGTTGTCTCCCTGTAATGTGTATTTGAATCACCAGGAGGAGGGCTAAGTAAAACTCAGATAGCCGCCCCCTCCCCAAGTTTTTGATTCAGTAGACCAGGAGTAGGCATTTCTTACTTGCATTTCTAATAATTTGTATTTCTAATAAATTCCGAGATGATGCTGATGCTGCTCATCCTGAGAGCACACTTTGAGAACCACTGTTTTCAGGAGTCCTAGGTCCGTGAAAGATTACCTCATTACCCTTTCACGCAGTTTTATGTAGCTGTGTTAAGCATACTTCTTAGTTAAAAATCAGGACAAGCCTAAAGGTCTTTGTGGGACCAAAGTTACACATTAATTGGAATTCAAACTCTTTTTGAACATCTTGGACCTATTGTCCCATAGGTAAGTATGTCCAGCTACATTTCTCCAAGAATTAACTCCTGGAAATGACTGAATTTGGACTGAATACTCAATAGTAGTACTGTGTGCCCTATAAAACCAGAATCCTTTTTTTTTTTCCAGAACCTTTTTAATAAATATGAGATCGCAAAAATCCTAAGACTCTTTTTCTCAAAGAAGGTGCCACATGGAAAACTCAAAGTTATATGGGAATAATCTCTATCAGGTTTCACAGACTGGAGTCAGAGGTGCCTTTCAGAATGGATTTGGAGGGTAGCGTGCCTGGCTGGCTCAGGCGGTAGAGCATGCGAGTCTTGGTCTTGGGGTTGTAAGTTCAAGCTCCATGTTGGGTGTAGAGATTACTTAAAATCTTTTTTTTCCCAAAGATTTTATTTATTTATTTGAGAGCGAGAGCACAAGCAGGGGAGGCAGAGGGAGAAGCAGACTCCCCACTGAGCAAAGGAGCCCGATGCGGGGCTCCATCCCAGGACCCTGGGATCATGACCTGAGTCGAAAGCAGACGCTTAACCAATGGAGCAACCAGGTGCCCCGAGATTACTTAAAGTCTTAAAAAAATGAATTTGGGGAAGGGTCATCTCCTGGGTATGCAGGTGTATTTCTTTGTATGTTTTTCATGCTCTTCACACCCCTTCACCCTGGTAAAGAAGCATTATAGAAATTGTACCTCAAGGAAAATAGAGGGTGACTATTCATATTTAAGAAAAATCATTCCCTAGGGTTTCTTTAAGGGTACTCCAATTTTAAAAGTATTGGTTCACTACCTGCTTCATGAAAGGGCCAGGGTATAGGAAGGAAGTAGAGCAGAGAGAGGTAGACAGAAGAAAACGTCAGAAATGGGTGGTCTTGCCAATTCAGAATGCACTTGAAGGAATATAAAATGGTGTAGCTACTATGGAAAACAGTATGGTAGTTCCTCAAAAATTTAAAAATGAACCATATGATCCAGCAATTCTCCTGAGTATATACCCCAGAGATTTGAAGGCAGAGTCTTGAGGAGATATTTGGACACATGTTCATAGCAGCCTTATTCACAGTAGTCAAAAGCAGAAGCCACCAAAGTGTCCATCGATGTAGATGGATAAACAAAATGTGGTACATATGCACAGTGGAATAGCATTCAGCCTTAAAAAGGAAAGATATCCAAAAAAGCTACAAACTGTGGTTTGGAATCTGTGCTTAAGTATGAGATACGTGATGCGGGCTTACCTTTCTTCAAAAGAATAATTGCCTAAACATAATTTAAAAAAAAAAAAAGAGTTTTTTCAGTTACACATACTCCTACAAATAGCATTTTCTTCTGGGATTGCTACTAAAAGACATTTAAATAAAGTAAAAAGTATTCATCAGGGGGAAAAAAAAAAAGGAAAGATATCCTGACATGTCCTATAGCATGGATGAACTTTGAAGACATTATGTTAAGTGAAATAAGCCAATCACAAAAGGACAAATACGTATGATTCCATTCATATGAGGGTTTTTTTTTTTAATAAATTTTTTTAAAAGATTTTATTTATGTATTTGACAGAGTGAAAGAGTACAAGCAGGGGGAGCAGCAGAGGGAGAGGGAGAAGCAGGCCCCCTGCCAAGCAGGGAGCCTGATGCAGGGCTCCATCCCAGGACCCTGGGATCATGATCTGAGCCGAAGGCAGATGTTTAACCATCTGAGATTCATAGAGACAGAGTAGAATGGTGGTTGTCAGGGGCTGGTGGGGGGTGGGGTTGGTGAGTAGTGGGGAATGGAGAATTATTGTTTAATGGGTATGGAGTTTCAGTTTTTTAAAGATGAAAAAAAGTTTTGTGGATAGATGGAGGTGATGGTTGCCCAACAGTGGGAATATGCTTAATGCCACTGAACTATATACTTAAAATGGTTAAAATAATAAATTTTATGTTAAATATAACATCACATCTTTAGTATGAAAATGTCAGTATTCTTGTCTGAGTTTTTCAGCCTTAGCATTGACAGTTTGAACTGGGTAATTCTTTATTATGGGGGGTCTGTATTATCTGAGTTCTCCAGAGAAACAGAACTCAGTAGGATATAAATAAGAGATTGACTCTTATAGAGGCTGAGAAGTCCCAAGAGCTGCAGTTGGCAAGCTAGAGACCCAGGAGAGCCGATAGTATAATTCCAGTTCGAGTCTGGATTGCCAGGCAGGAGAAGACTGATGTCCCAGTCTGAAGATGGGCAGAGGGAACAGTTTCCCCTTACTCTACCTTTTTATTCTATGCAGGCCTTCAACAGTTAAGGTGAGGCCCACCCACACTGGGAAGAGCAATCAACTTCACTCAGTCTGCAGATTCAAGTGTTAATCTCATCCAGAAACACCCTCACAGACACATTCAGAATAATGTTTAACTATCTGGGTACCCTGTAGCCCAGTCACATTGACACATACAATTAACCATCACAGGGCCTGTCTGTGCATTGTAGGAGGTTTAGCATCATCCCTTGCCTCTAATCACTAAATACCAGTATCAACCCCCACCTCTCCAGTTGTGACAACTAAAAATACCTCCAGACATTGCCAAATGTCTCCCCAGGGGACAAAATTACCCTTGGTTGAGAACCATTGCTATACATTCTTCAGTTCTTAGGTAAGGAAAAATAGTCTTTGTAGATTTGCATTTGTTTTGCAATCTTTCTTGAATTTTTTAGATTTAGATTTTTTATGTGATACACATTAATTCCCAGTTTGTATTGGGAGGAATGCAGGAAATGCTGACACCTAGATTCTGGTTTTGATTCTGGTGGTGTGGCTTTAAAAAAAGCAATTGTCCCATTTTGGGCCTTAGATTTACTCATCAGTACAAGCTCTGGGGGCAGGGGTGGGGTTGGATGAACTAGATCATCTCTGTGGCTTCATTTGCATCAACACACACAAACATCTGACTCAGATGAGATTCAGGTAAAAATCCATAGACTTTAGAAGTAGAAGCATCTTTTTTCCATGCTTAGCGTGACAAGGATTAGAAGGACAGACCTAATCCCTGTTCTTTGCAGGAAATACCTGACCAGGTGACATTCAGTAAAAATAGACACTCTTTCTCAGTTTTAACTCACTGTTTATTAATAAAGCACTCTGTAGAAAGTGCATTTTATGGAGATACTTTGGTTTTAATGATTGGTCCTAGGTACCATTTTGAAACTTTCTTCAATGCTAGAAAATACCATGTCACATTGGTCTGTCCACCATGCATGGATAATTATTTCTTTTCAAAACAGCAATTTATAAAAAAAAAAAAAAATTGGCCAAAACAGTAGGGTTCCTTGGCTATTTTTAAGGAAGAAATTACTAAGATGCAAAATAAGGTTTAAAATAAAAACGAGTGTGTGTATATTTGGACTAACTTACATGTTTACATTGGTTGTCCTGGCTCAGCCACATAAGTGGCAGTTTGCACTCTGGGCCAACATTTTAGCCTTGCCATCCCCCAAATTTTAGATCCATTCCAACTTTTATGGCTCATGTTGCTGCCTAAATAATTGGGTGGAAACAGCAGAAGAACCAAAATAAAATGGGGGGGGGGGTTGGTATTTGAAATTAAATCTAGTTAGTAACCCAACAGGCAGATGTATGCCAGATTTTTTTAGTATTTCCCCCTCAACCTCCCTTCAATGCCTCTCCTCCCCTTCCCCCCCCCCCCCCCATTAGCCCTTCTCCTGGTTACAGTGCAGAGACTGGCTGGCTAAGGTACAGCCAAGCAAGAGGCCCGTCATACAGATAAAGGATTTGCAAACACATCGTATTTAGGCCTGGATGTTTATGATACTTACTTGCAAGTGTGTGATAGTTGCAAGATAACACTGGGAACAAATGATACTAAGTTAACACCTGTGACAAGGGTAGGTGGCCTAGTAGTGATTTTCACTACCTTGTTGTAAACTATAATTACAAAATTGTAGGGCTCTTAGGAAACATCTTTACTGCTATCAGACATTTTCCTGAGATTTTCTTTTCTTTTTTTTTTCTCCCACATACATGATGAAAAATTATGGAGGAAAAACTGCAATACATGTTTTAGTTATATAAATGGCTTCTCTTTCCACCAAACCAAATGAAACTCCCATTCTTTTTTTTTTTAACTTTTTTATACCTTTTTAAATTTAAATTCAATTAATTAACATATAATGTATTAGTTTCAGAGGTAGAGGTTAGTGATTCATCAGTTGTATATAATACCCAGCGCTCATTACATCACGTGCCCTCCTTAATGCCCATCACCCAGTACCCCATCCCCCTACCCCCTCCCCTCCAGCAACCCTCATTTTGTTTCCTGCGATTAAGAGTCTCTTATGGTGAAACTCCCATTCTTATAGGATAAATTTCCTGGGTACGTAGATGGTTTTAGAACATTTCTTAAAATAATTTGTTAGTGCCTGACAATTCTTTGGTTTTGTTTTTTAAAGCATTATGGTGCAGTGAGTATGGAGACAGGGTTTGGAGACAGGCTGCCTGGGTGTTTGAATTCTGGCTTGCCACTTCTGCGAGGTCATTTTGAAGCAGTTCCATTTTACAGTTCTGTAAAATGAGAAAAGCAAATGGTGTCTATCTCTTCTGGTTGTTGAGAGGATAAGGCATGTGAATCATTTGCTACAGTGCCTGGTACTAAAAGCCAGCTCTTTTTGTTTTTGAAAGTAGTGTTGATTAGCAGAGTGGCACTTGGTCAAATAAATGTTATCTAGAAAGGATAATGCTGTTACGGAATTCGATCATTTACGAGAAACTGAAGGAGTTTGTATCCAGTTGGAGCATCATGATCTCTGAGTTAAATTTTTAGTCAGAAAAGCCATCTGATGTAAGGGTGTTGGTTCCCACCTGCTTGTGTGATGGACTGCATGGTGAAATATGAAAACTAGAGGTAATGGGCCATCTTTTATTCTAAGATTATGCCCTTTTGGCTTATTTTGGTATTAAATCCCTCCTGCTCCCTTTTAAAATAAGCTGATGGATGTATTGTAAATGTTCTCACATGTCAAAGAATTGTCAGTCCTGCACTGGTTTTCCCAGTTGTGTGGGCCTGGGGCTGGGGATTCGGTGCTCTACTGATATATGGTACCAGAATTCTGAAAGTCCCGTCCATCATAGGAATCTTGTCTCAGGCCTTCTAGCCACTGCCTAAGAATCTCTGGTGACGAGGTAGTGACTTCTAACTGAACAGCTCCAAGGCATTGACGGTGTTCTTTTCTGTTATATTTTGTGACATATTCTGCCTCCTCATTCAGTGTAGCAGAAAGACCTTAGGCTTCTACTGTAAATATTACTGTTCTTTGGATATGGAGGCCAGAGTTCTAACTGTTGAAAGGGGACACAGATGTAAACACTGAGCATGTATTGGACTCTTAGGAATTGTTCATTTCCTTCCGTCTTCCTTTCCCATTTATAGCATCTGTTCATCGTGCCTAATTCTCTCACCGACAGCAAAGGATGCATCTTCCCTGATCCACACGAGAGCTTCGGTTCCTTCCTTCAGGCTCATCTTCTCCAGATCGGATCGCCTGTATTTTTAGTGGCTCCCCTACTCAGCATTTTGAGGTCCCTCGGCTTCCCAGCCTTCAGTTTTTGAGGCAGACTACTCGAATTCTCTGTGTGCCAAGCCTTCTATATGGGCACCTACTATGTGCACAGTAGGAGTAATAATACCTCAAGTTCACAGAGGGCTCTGTAGTTTGAAAAACGCCTTCCTATCTCGCCAGACCTGTGGCAGAGCAGATGTCCTCCCATTTGCCCATGAGGAGCCTGAGAACCTTTCTAATAGACAAACATCATTTAATTTTAGAATTGGGAAGACTGCATACCACGCCAGCCTCGTGTCCCAGAAGAGAAACTGGAAGCTCAGAAGAGTCAGGGGACTTGTCTCAGGCCTGATGGCCAGAGTTTGGCCAGAGCCCTGGGAAATTAGACTTCATTTTGAAGTCTGGTTTTAGTCCAGAAGTTGAACCACTGCACTGTGCTGTCTCTGTGTTGTGCAGTGGGGGAAGAGAAGCATTAAGCAAATAAAACAGGGCTTTTTAACATAAGGAATTTGCACAGGAATAGGACAAATAATCTGTTTAGTTCCTTAAAAAAAAAAATCTCAGCAGCCGAAGTAATGATGGGTACACATTTTGGGAAGAAGGTCCACATTGAGTGTGATTGTTCAGGAAGGATATTTTGTAGTGACCTTGAAGAAAATTAGATTTGGTTGAGGGGGGGACAGTAGCGGGGTGTCCCATGTGAGGGGTCTAGGGCAGTGTTCCTTAAAATATCTGTGGTGATGGGCCAGTTTTGTTTAATTTTGGATCCAGTGTGGTTTGATACTTTTATAAAACATAATAAAGATGAACTTTTATTTTTTTAATTTATTTTTTTTTTAAAGATTTTATTTATTTGACAGAGAGAGAGAGTGAGAGAGAGCACAGGCAGGGGGAGTGGCAGGCAGAGGCAGAGGGAGAAGCAGGCTCCCGGCTGAGCAGGGAGCCCAATGCGGGGCTCGATCCCAGGACCCTGGGATCATTACCTGAGCCGAAGGCAGTTGCTTAACCAACTGAGCCACCCAGGCGCCCATAAAGATGAACTTTTAGAAAAATAAAATAGAAAAAGAAAAAAAAATACAATGGAAAAATACCAACCTAAAGTTTTTATTATTCGATTTTTGGCATAAAATGATTTTACCTATTTGCTAGGATGTGAACTTTCAATATCTCTGCTGGTCTCATGATGGCATGTTAACAGTTTATGGACTGGCTCCATGTTTTGAGTAGCGCTGGTCTAGTGTGAACAAAAGTGGGAGAAGGTGGGCTGTGGTGGCAGGGAGGGGATGGGGCACAGGTGGTCTGAGGGAAGCCGACCTTGCCAGAGCAGGAGAGTGTAGGAGAAGCCTGGGAAGAAAAAGAGAGTTAAGGTGGTATTGACTGAGAGAGTATCTCAACTTCGAGGGGGAAGGGGAGCTTAAATTTGGCACCATGAGCAATGGAGAGCCCCTGCAGGTACTTGAGAAAGGGAATTGATTTGTCAGTGCCATGCTGTAGGATGGTCTTGGATATTAGAGATACTTGCTGCTGTAAGCTCTGTGTATGTCTAAAACTCCTTTGTTTTATGTCAGCTACTCTAACATGATTTCTGTCTTTCTTCATTTTCCTTTATTTATATCATTCAAGTAGCAGAAACGGCTGCCTTGTATTTGCTGTTGGGCCTTGTCTGGGATGGATACTTTTGTCGAGAGCAGGGTGGCCATTCCCCCACACTACCTCTCCTGTTGCTTTCCCACCTTCTGGGCAGTTGCATTCAGCTGCAGGTGTCTTCCAGAAAACTTGTAACTTTTTTTTTTTTTTTTGAGATTTTATTTATTTATTTGACAGAGACACAGCGAGAGAGGGAACACAAGCAGGGGGAGTGGGAGAGGAAGAAGCAGGCTTCCCACAGAGCAGGGAGCCTGATGCAGGGCTCGATCCCAGGACCCTGGGATCATGACCTGAGCCGAAGGCAGATGCTTAGCAACTGAGCCACTCAGGTGCCCCAGAAAACTTGTAACTTTTTAAACAGTTGATCCTTGAACAACACTGGTTGTATTTTCATGAAAATGTATTTTCTCTTCCTTATGATTTTCTTAATAATGTTTTCTTTCCAGGGCGCCTGGGTGGCTCAGGTGGCTAAGTATCCGGCCGACTCTTGATTTCGGCTCAGGTCAGGATCTCAGGGTTGTGAGATGGAGCCCCGAGTTGGGCTCTGTGCTTAAGATTATCCCTCTCTCCCTCTCCCTCTGTCCCTCAACTCCCTCCCCCAATAAGATTTTCTTTTCTCTAGCCTACTTTATTGTAAGAATACAGTATATAATACATATAACATACAAACTATGTGATCCTTGACTATTTATGTTATTGGTAAAGCTTCTGGTCAACAGTAAGCTATTAGCCGTTAAGTGGGGAGTCAAAAGTTGTACTTGGATTTTTGACTGTGTGGGCAGTAGTTGGGGTGGTCAGTGCCCCTAACCCCTGTGTTGTTTAAGGGTCAACTGTACTTGTTTTGTTTCTGAGCATTGGAAAGCAAGGTCAAAGATGGGGACTGGGGAGAGAGACGGTGTTTAGCTGGAAAAGGCTCTGTGGAAAGGGGCATTTAGGGAACTGTAAAGACAGTCCATCTAAAGTGGGATCTATGCTCCTGATATATGGAATGCCTTTTTGTTTGTCCATGAGAGAGTGACATTGCTTTGCTATATAGAACAGCATTTTGGTCCTGAACTACCATGACTAAGAGTTTGCCCAAGACCTGGGGCTAATAGGCAATAGGACATGGACATGATGTTTAACAGCCCACATGTATGAAGCAAATGGAATCCTAAGGAGAGGAGTGGAATGGACTCTACCTTATTTTGAAAAAATTGCTTTGGGTGCTAAGTGCAGGTTGCATTGGAGAGGGATAAGCATGGAAGCAAGGAGACCAGCTTGGAGGCTACTACAGTGGTCCATCCATGGAGAGAAAGGGTGGAGAGAAAGGATAGAGCTGTTTTTCTGGTGTTTATCACAACATTGGAAGCTCCTCATAGGGGCCCAGGAAACAGTTAAATTATATATTATATGTGCGGTTTTAGAAAGCAGAGAAGTGCAAAGAGCGTTTTAGAAAAATAGCTGTTATCAAGTTATTTGAATGCCTGCCCCTCCGTTCCCCTGAGGGTGAACCCTCAGCTATCTGGAAAACTCGGCTATCCAGGACAACGCGTTCTCTGAGAGGTCTGGTTTAGCTATATTAATGTGGAGTATAATCTGTGTGTGTGTCATTGCTTAATTGTTGGCATGTAGTGACTCAACTGGTAATTTAAATTAATAGACTGTGCATATAAGCACACTATTGTTCTTCTTAGATCTCGATGGCGCTTTGATTGGCACTTAAGTGATGGTGTATTTGAATTAATTACCATAGCTGAGCAAGAGCTGAGAAAACACATTAGGAACAAAATAGAGAGTTGTGATGTAGGGGTGGAAGGAATACATTCAAAGTGAGAGTGAGCCGAGAATACATGCCCCTGGACGTAGAGAATGGAGTCGATGCCAGGTACTCACAGTCACAGACATCTGGGCCTCTGTGGACACCAGGGCCGCCTCAGGAGGTGTGCTCAGCTGGTAGCCTCAGCTGCTGACTGAAGGTGGAACCCACCCTCCTGCCCCTGCCCTTTCCGGCCCCTGCAGGAGGAAGAGGCACAGTGTAGGTCCCCCTTTCCCTGTCTGTCAGGATCCGAGCCCAGGCAGTTCACCTCCGGCAGGCTCTTCCTCACATGTTTACACACATCCTCTTTAAACCTTGTGTTACTTTTCCTTTTCTCTTTTAAATCTTGCCCAGTTACCTCAGGAAATTCTCTCCCTTGCTTTGTTCTCTTCCCAGAGCCAAAATAAAAGGGAAAAAAAAATTCTAGTTATGGTTAATATTCATGAGATTCATGCTGTGATAAACCTATTGACAAATGATCTAATTACCCAATCCCGTGGCTAATATAGTTACTGATTACTTGGCAGCATTTGACAGCTTAGTACTTCATCTCCTTGAAGCTTTTCCTTCAGATTCTTCACTAACCTTCCTGATCATTCCCTTACTCTTTGTCTCTCAAATTGAGTTTGTGTCTAAAATTTTTTTCTCAGGCACTTTCTTTCTTGTTGTGCACATCCTCTCTGGGGGATGCCATTTGCTGCTGCAGTTTTAATTCTCCATATTGCCGACCCCTACACCTTTACCCACTCCCTGACATGTCCTCGGTCCTGGGCTTGAATTTACAACCACTTGCTGATAATGCCACACAACCGAACAGACCCAGTGCAAATATCCCTCCTGTTATGTCCCCAGCTCATGGCAGCATCACTGTCCCAGCTCTGGACAAACCACCAGTGTCCTCTGTAAGGGTCACCCTTTTTTCTCGGCCTCTAATCATGAAGTTCGGAGACGGCTCTTCTTTCTTTTCCTCTGTGTCCCTTGTGCTGCTGGTTTTGGTTCTAGATCTCCTTATCCTTCACAGTTGCTCTCCACCTCAACCTTCCTGCCTCTACAGTCACCCTTTCAGACCACCACCAGATGTGTTTGTACATTTGTTGGCGTATGCCAGGCACCCGGGGAGTGCTCACAAAATGCTGGCATATTCCACCTTATCCCTAAAAGAATTTAGGATAGCTTACGAAAACGTGTAACATAAAATACAGAATAAGTGGATGAGCAGTTTAGCACCATCCCAGACTTAAATTAGGACAAGAAAAGATCACTTGCAGACAGGAATTACTGAAGCTATGCACCGAAGGTATACATTAGTGGAAGGGGGTGGGTTACAGTTTGAGCTTGGAGAATCTTAGTACCCCACAGGAAGGGGGAGAGATTCCATCTTGTCCATAAGACAAAAAAGGACACATTGTGCAGGAGAAACGCAGCTGTTCTTGGAACTGAGGTCAGAGAGAACTTTCCCCCAGGGCACTGGTAAAGGGAATACTGTGTAGCTTCACAAATCATAACCCCACCACATTCTTACAGTGTCCCTGGCAGTCAGTTTCATGGGGCTGCTGCTTCCGCCATTGGTGTCGGAGGCCAGTAGCAGAGTGCCCTCATGCAATTTCAACGAACGTAGTTGTAGAGGCATAGAGAATGTAAAAACTGTGCCCACCCACCAGAATTTTTTATTATTTATTTATTTATTTTTTGCAAATCAGCCTTCTTCATGTTTCTTTTAAAAAATCTTCCAGAGCCTCTTGTTTCTGTCCTCAAACACTTTCTTACATGGACAACCCGTGTCCTCAGTAATCTGAGCCTCTGCAGTCATTCTAGCTTTGCCCCTCACCTGAACTCCACGTCCCAGCCAGGCCAGCCTGCTTGCAGTTTCCTGACTGGTTCCATCCTCTAGAATCCACCTGCATGCAGGCTGTTCTTTTAGCTTTGGAGACCCTTCTCTTTCTCTACCTTTTTTTTAAGATCAGAGGGAATAGTTTACTCATCCTGCCAATAAAGGTTTGTCGAACAACAACAGCCAAAGGTATAAATTCTTTAAGTACAACTGACATATCACCATCAGTGCATCACCTCTTATAAAGGTGTCCAGAATTGCACGTTAGCAATTTTGCCTCATTTTAAACTTCAAGGACCAGTATTCTTAGTAAGTGAGAAGAGACTTTTCATCTGTTTACCTGGTTGAGTACAGGTAGTATTGGTTTATCTGTTTCCATGTTTTGGTTGTAGCATTTGTTCATTAGTTGAACTATAGTGAGGGGCTCTGCCAACCGCTTACCCATTAACCTCAGAATCTAAGCACCATTTAACACATTGCTCCTGGGGAAGTTGTTTTCCCAAGTTCCAAAGCATATTGCAAAAAACATTATTACCACACGCTCCATTTGAGGATAGTAGAAAGATCCCTGGACTTGGATTTATCCTTTTTTTTTTTTTAAGATTTATTTACTTATTTATTTTATTTTATTTTTATTTATTTATTTTTTATTGATTTATTTGACAGAGAGAGAGAGACAGCGAGAGAGGGAACACAAACAGGGGGAGTGGGGGAGGGAGAAGCAGGCTCCCCGCTGAGCAGGGAGCCCGATGCGGGCCTCGATCCCAGGACCCCGGGATCATGACCTGAGCCGACGGCAGACGCTTAACCGACTGAGCCACGCAGGCGCCCTTTACTTATTTATTTTAGAGAGAGAGAAGAGAGTGTGAGCTCGTGAGCAGGATGATGGGCGGAGGGGAAGGGAAAGAGAGAATCCCAATCAGACCCTCCCCCACCCAGCTGAGTGTGGAGCCCAACATGGGCTCGATCCCAGGATCCTGAGATCATGACCTGAGCTGATATCAAGAGCTGGACGCTCAACTGACTGAGCCACCCAGGCGCCCTTGGGATTTATCTTTTTGATTCTGACCTTGGTTCTTTAATTAATTAATTATTTAACTCCCCTGGGCCCCAGTTGCCTCATTATTAAAATGAAATGGTGAGATTAGATGGTGATCAGCTGATGATAACAGTAAAATAATAATTGCAGAGTTTGGTTGAGTTTTCGCTGTGGGCTAGGTGCTGGGCTGCGTACCAGCTGGAAGTCACATCATCTAACCCTAACAGTGATGTTCTGAAGTCAGAAGTCTTATCCCCATTTTGAATGAGGAAACCGAGGCACATAGAGATTAAGGGACTTGTCCAGGGTTTTATAGCTGATGAGTGAGCAGAGCTGTATTCAAACCCAAGGCATTTGGTTTGGCTTCTGGGGGAAGCATTTAACAACTATGCTTTCTAGTTTAGTGGTTCTATGAGATGCTATTTTTAGGACAAAGCCTGTATTTTAAAATTTTGAGGAAGAAAAATTAGTTTTACTGAAATCCAAATTTACATCATTCCTCCCAAGCTATTTTTAAATCCAGGAACTTGTATTTAAATGAACGCTTTGCTCTCTTTCTTGCTTTTCCCCAAATGTGTTTGTGTGTAGAGTTTTTATTTGGTTATAGCAATAGACTTTGGGAGGAAATCTGTCATTAACACTCTTTGCTATCCATAAGAAATATTGTGTTCCTCACTGTCTGTTCCATAATCAGGTCAATTATAAAAATTTGTAAAAAAGAGGATAGTTTCTGTGCCCTATTTTTTCTTTCCTCCCACAACCAGGCCATTGACTTCCTTTAGATAACTGGAAAATTAAGCCTTTTTTTAAATTTATTTTTTTGGAAATGCTAAGTGTGTATTTGCTACCATGACCTTTAAAGCATTTAACAGTGTCTGGCATGCCATTCACTCAAGTGTGGCCACACAGTATGCCACAGGCTTGGGACACAGTAGTGAGCAAAACACACGCCCCACCCTAATGGAGTTTATGGTCCAGCTGGAGGAACAGGAAATTGATCAAAGCGATATTTACAAACTCTACCGATCATATTATTATTGTCCATATAGTAATACAGATGGAATTAGCCTTTTATTCAGACCTTCCCCAAGGCAATCCAAACCAAGATTTCCACTTCTTCCCATCACAACTCATTCAACATCATTCAGTCAAACCTACTGCTGTCATTTATCATTCCAATGACTGTACCTCTGAGAGGGAAAAGGAGCACCATTAATAATTTGCCGAGACAATAGATGTAAACTGGGGTTGTCTCAGGCAGACTGGGGTTTAGTGGCATCCTGCTTAGTGGTATCTGAATTGACCTTCCAATCGTACAATCTTTAATTATAGGCTAAGCTCTTTTTGGAGTGTGTGTGTGTGTGTGAGAGTTAGGAGTGTGTATCTGGTTTCACTGGGTGTTAAGGTATTAAGCATTCTCTTTCTTTTAGAAGTTTCTTTTCTTTTCTTTTTTTGAAAGATTTTATTTATTTGACAGAGAGAGAGAGAGCGAGCACGAGAGGTTATGAGCAGGGGGAGCATCAGAGGGAGAGGGAGAAGTAGGCTCCCCTCTGAGCAGGGAGCCCGGCACAACATGGGGCTTGATCGCAGGACCCTGGGATCATGACCTGAGCCGAGGGCAGACACTTAATGACTGAGCCACCCAAACGCCCCAGGAGTTTATTTTCTAAGATATTGTTTCTTCTCTGCTTACCAATTAATAAGAAAACTGCTCCAACAAACATTGTCAACTCCAGAACTGAGAGATTTTCTTAGATAAACAACCTAAAGCAATAACTCGGAACATATTTTGGAGTTCCTAGAGTGCATCTGTGTCTCTCTTTCTTTTTTTAATAACCAAATTTCAGGGTAGCCCATTGTTTTCTGTCCAAGGTAAGAAATAAAAGACCATATGACCCATGTTGATTGCAGAAATTAAAAGGAATTAGTATTGTTTCCAGGACTTCTTAGAACTTAAAGACTTGCTATAAATGGAGCTGTCCAGAAGTATTACAGAACCAAATTTGAGAATTTTTGCTCAAAGATTCAGGACTATCTCAGATTTGATTGCATAGCTTCAAGTCATTACCAAGGGAATATCTTGAGTGACTTTTTATGAACCATCATTATCAATGTCTGTTATCTTATAATCAACAGAAATGATTGAGTCATCTTAGTTACAATTTTGAGTCATTCCTTTAAGGATAGAATATGTTTTATAAGCCTTTTTAAAAATGCCCATCAGAGGGGAGAAGGGAGAGTGTGTGGTATGTGTGTTTGGGAGGGGTACCACGTGCCTCATAACCTGAAGGGAAGCAATTGGTCCACAAAGCCTGCATTAAAATGTTGGTGAAATTTCATCCTGTCTCTGAGTTTAGGCCTAGACCTTACCATTTAGAATTTTCTTCTTATCTCTCTATAATGAGGTCAGTGCTTCAGTGTCTTAGAAATTGGAGCTTTTCTTGCTTAGGATGATTATTGGATGTACAGTTATTTATCATGTACTACTAGGAACCCCCAAAGAGAGAAGAATGGATGAACACAGAACTTCAAGAAAGAGCTAGACAATATAAGAATGTGCAAATGAGAGCTGAAGAATACAATAACAGAGGCGAAAAAGACCCTAGAGGGAATAAACAGCTGGTTAGATTATACAGAAGCTGGGATTAATGATCTGGAAGACAGGGTAGTGGAAATCACCCAAACTATACTTCAAAAAGAAAAAAGAATTTTAAAAAATGAGGATAGTTTAAGAGACTTCTTGGACAACATGAAGCATACTAACATTCATATCATAGGCGCCCAGAAGGAGAAGAGAGAGAGAGAAAGGGGTAGAAAACTTATTTGGAGAAGTAGTAGCTCTGAAAACTTCCTTAATTGGGGGAAGGAAACAGACATTCGGGTCCAGGAAGTGCAAAGAATCCCAAACAAGATGAACTCAAAGAGATATACACCAGAATACATTATAATTAAAATGTGAAAAAACTAAAGAGTCTTAAAGGCATCAAGAGAAAGCAGTTAGTTATGTTTAAGGGAACCGAACCCCATAGACTATCAGCCAGTTTTTCAGCAGAAACTGCAGGCCAGAAGGGAGTGGCATGATATATTCAAAGTGCTGAAAGGAAATAACTTACAGCCAGGAATACTCTACCAAGCAAGGCTATCATTCAGAGTAGGAGAGAGAAAGAGTTTCCCAGACAAGCAAAAGCTAAAGGAGTTCATCACTACTAACCCAGCTTTACAAGAAATATCAAAAGGGATTTCTTTAAGTGGAAAAGAAAAGGCCATATATAGAAATAAGAAAATGTATGAAAGAAAATAATCTCATTGGTAAAGCAAATATATAGCAAAGGTAGTGGATCAGCTACTTACAAAGTTAGTATGAAGTATAAATGACAAAAATAGTAAAATCAACTGTAATCACAATAAGTTTTTAAGGGAGACACGAAATAAAAAAGGTTTAAAATATGCTGTCGAAAACAAAAATGTGTATGCATCCCTATCAATAATTACTTTAAATATAAGTGGACTAGGGGTGCCTGGGTGGCTCAGTCAGTTGATATCCAACTCTCAATTTTGGCTGAGGTCATGATCTGAGGGTCGTGAGATCAAGCCCTGCATCGGGCTCCACGCTGAGTGTGGAACCTGCCTAAGATTCTTTCTCTGCCCTTTCCTCGCTCATGTGTATGCTCTCTCTCTCTCTCTCTTTTTCTCTCTCTTAAAAAAAATAAGTGGACTAAATGCCTTTTTACAAAAAGTTTATTTATGTATTTATGTATTTATTTATTTTTAATCTCTATGCCCTATGTGTGGCTCAAACTCATGACTCTGAGATCAGGAGATCAAGATCTCATGCTCTTCCAGCTGAGCCAGCCAGGTGCCCTTTATTTTATTTTAATTTATTTATTTATTATAAATGGACTAAATGCTTTAATCAAAAGACATAAGGTGGCTGAATGGATAAAAAAAAAGAACTTGTTTCAATATTGGAAAATATTGAATATGCTGCCTTCCAGAGACTCACCCGAAGTCTAAAGACACACACAGACTGAAAGTGAAGGGATGGAAAAAGATATTTCATGTAATTGGAAACAAAAGTAAAGCTGGGATACTAATACTTGTATCAGACAAAATAGACTTTGAAACAAAGGCAATAGCAAGAGACAACAAAGGGCATTACATAATGATAAAAGGGCTAATTCAACAAGAATATATAACACTTGTTAATATGGACCCAACATATACATAAAGCAATATTAATGGATACAGAGGGAGAAATTGACAGTAGTACGATAACAATAACTGGGACTTTAACACCCCACTTACATCAATGGATAGATCATCCAGACAAATTTAATAAGGAAACATTGGCCTTACCACAGATGGACTTAATAGATATATACAAAACATTCCATTCAAAAGCAAAATACACATTCTTCTTACGTGTACATGAAACATTTTCCAGGATAGATCACATTTTAGGTCACAACAGAATGAAACTAGAAATAGATTATAAGAGGAAAACTGGAAAAGACACAAACACGTAGAGACTAAACAGCGTGCTGTTGAACAACCAGTGGGTCAATGAAGGGATCAAACAAGAAATTAAAAAAAAAAAGTACCTTGAGACCAATGAAAACAAAAACACAGTGGTCCAAAATCTATGGGGTGCAGCAAGGAAATTCCAAAAGGGAAGTTTATAGATGAAGGAAGACTTTCAAGGTTACTAAATGCATTGAGCCAACCTTGTGCTGAGAAAGCAGCTGCAGTTGGGACTCCATCCAGGGGGGAAGAATAAGAGATATTTGGCTTTAATAGCCAAACCCTTGAATTCGTGGTTCTGACTATATTTCACAGACGATGTATACGAACTTGAGACTTTGCAGTCAGTAAGACAGAAACACACATACGCTGAACCAAAATTCCCCGAAACAATACTGTTACTACGTTTCATGTTTTCTGATTTTTTTCTATTTTATTCTATTCTTTCCCATTTAAATTAAAAAAAAAAAAGTTGGCTGTGACCCATTAAAATGATTTCATAACCCATTAATTGGTTGTGAGTTGAAGTTTAAAAAAAATGCGCGTCTAAACAGAAGTTTTCGTGGGTGTGCGTGTTTGAAGGCAGGACCATGAAGTAATGTTTTCCTATCAGTGGTGTTAATAAGTGTAGCCATAATAAAACATAAACCGTTTAGTTAATTAGAATATTTACCATAATAAATGCTGTTGGATTGATTTCTTTATGAATAGTGCATTTTGTCTGCGAGGATGAAGTAATTGAGTGTTTCCAGTCTGCCCAGCTGACAATCCTTACAATACTTCTTGTTGATGTTAAATGGACTATTGAAATACCATTCTGTCTGTGTGTCTTGGCTGGTAATGAGCACTGTTTTGTCATCGTTAGGGTTACCAGAACAGCTGTTGACACCCAAAGAATGCCTGAGAACACCCGTTAAGTAGCAAGAAAACAAGGAATATTAGAGTTTAACCCTTGTCTGTTCCATGTGATGCCAGATGCTAGGGTACTTGATCAAACTATAGAAAGAAAAGTAATGTTCTTTTTCTCTTTGGCATTCATTTTTTTTCTTTGCCGTTTAGTAAACATTACTCCAGATTTCAAGCATTTTATATTTTTCTCGTTAGAGCACATTCCACACTTGACAACTAGACTCTGTTTTAAAAAGACAAAAACAAAAAAACTCCAGAAACAAGTGGAACTTGTTTCAATATTGGAAAATATTGAATTAGCTTGACTACTTTTATTTTTTAAAGGTACCCCTTTAAGGATGTATAATTTCAACCACTCCTGCCTTCCTTGTGGTAGGGTATTTTCACACCAGTGTTTTGTTCTGTTCCTTTACTAACTTGTTGGGTTAGCATCTCCTTGAAGAACACACCCTTAAATGTCTCCTAGGCTGTATTGCTTCATTGAGAGCATAAACAATTACAGCATAAAATATTACCTTTGGAAATGAAGTCATGCGTCTTTCTTAATTGCTGAACCCTTGTAATACTGAAGGGGGTATGTTTTAAAAGTCTGTGCTCATTCACACACTTGCTAACACAAGCAAATGTGTCTGCGCATATAGGAAAAACATGAATCTAAGAGTTGCTTATTTTCTACTAATTATGCATGGAATGTGCAGAATCAGGAATGCCAAAATAGGAGTCATAATGATAGATTTGGAAAGGACCTGAGAAGTAGCAAGTACACAATATTTTGCAGTCAGGGAAGCTGCCTTCCAGAAGGTCTGAATTTCTTCTTTCCCTCCTTTCCTCCAGAATGGTTGCCAGAATGATCTTTCTGCAGCAAACTTGCCATGCTTAAACTTCCGCAGGCAGCTCTGATTTCTTTTTAAATTTTTTTTTAAAGATTTTATTTACTTATTTATCAGAGAAAGAGAGAGAGAGCACAAGCAGGGGGAGCAGCAGGCAGAGGGAGAAGCAGGCTCCCTGCTGGGCAAGGAGCCCGATGCGGGGACTCGATCCCAGGACCCTGGGATCATGACCTGAGCCGAAGGCAGATGCTTAACCGACTGAGCCACCCAGGCGTCCCTGGCAGCTCCTATTTCTAGAGGTCAAATTAACAAGGCTTTTGGGGATGTACATTCTGCTAATCTTGGTAGCTTCTCTCGCCACCTGTAGCCATGCTGGCTTGTAATGTTCAAGTTCCTGGATAGTTTTCTCTCTTTGACCACTCTGGTTTTATCTCATTCAACGGTGCTTTCGCAGGTGATAGTCCCTGTGCCTGGAGGCAACCCCCACCCAAACAAACAAGTTATCTCGTTCAGAGTCTTTCAATTTTTTTTCCCCATGAATCCAATGAGGACTACATTTTACATCATGAACCAGTATATATGCAAAAATCTAAACAATTGCTGTGAAACAATATTGGTTCTTTTTTTTTTTTAAGATTTTATTTATTTATTTATTTATTTATTTATTTATTTATTTATTTATTTATATGTCAGAGAGAGAGAGAGGGAACACAAGCAGGGGAAGTGACAGGCAGAGGGAGATGCAGGCTCCCTGCTGAGCAAGGAGCCCAATGCGGGACTAGAACCCAGGACCCTGGGATCATGACCTGAGCTGAAGGCAGACGCTTAACCGACTGAGCCATCCAGGTGTCCTGCTGGTTCTTTTTCTATGTGATGTACTTAACTTTGATATTAGCTCTTTATTATATATATTTTTAAAAATGCCATGTTCTACTTGTTAAATAGATTTCATCTCCCTCTCTGTGCTACCAACTTGGTTTGGGGAGGTAGGAAGTGTTTGAGGAATGTCTTTAGTTGCACTAATTAGTGTGCTGGTGGGAACAGGGATGCCAAGTGCCCTATAGTGAGCAAGGTTGTCTGGAATAATGAAGAATTATCCTGCTCAACATGCCAATTGTGTCTCTGCTGAGAAACAGTGCCAACCTAATGAGTGAGCGCACAGATTGAAATAGCAGCCCTCTATAAAGTAATATCTGTCCTTTACACCTTGGTACAACAGCCTTGCCTTTGGAAGTCTTTCTCCAGTTCCAAGTTTGGATGATCATCTTCCCTTGCTGTGCCACACATATCACAATGTTTACTTGTTGTTTATTATCGCCTTTCCACTGTCTCAGAATGCTCTTCAGGTAAACACTGTCTTACTTGTTTTTGTATACCCAGTGCCCAGCACACAGGCACAAACCTAGTAGGTGCTTAGTAAAGAGAGAATGAAGAGGCTTGGCCCGATGTCCTGCTGTAAGTGCATAGCTGTGTGTGACATCATTTGGTGTTGGGTAAAGCTGGGAAAGAGAACCTCTAGCCATAGGATTAATTATTTTTCCTGTGGGAGAAACGTGAGGAGGTAATATGTATGCTCTTATTTAGAAAAGGCTGGTGTTGAGGTTTAATTTACATGCAGTAAAACTCTCACTTTTTAATATACAGTTCTAAGAGTTTGGATACCTATAATCATATAACCATCATCAAAATCAAGATATAGAGCATTTCCATCACATGAAAAAGTTCTCCCGTGCCCCTGTGTAGCCACCTTTTCTCCCACTCCATCCCCCCGGCTGTTGGCCACCACCGGTCAGTTTTCTGTCTCTAAAAGTTTGCCATTTCCAGTATGTCATATAAATGGAGTATGGTGGGTAGCCTTTTGAGTCAGGCTTTGACGTAGCATAAGGTATTTGAGATTCATCCATGCTACTGCTTGTATCAGTAGTCTTCTTTTTGTTGCTGGATATTATTCCATTGTATAGATACACCAAAGATTCTTTATCCCTTCATCAGTTGAAGGGTGTTTGGGTTATTTCCAGTTTTTGAAAGTGATTTATACCTTGCATTGCTAAGTCATATGGTCATAAGCACATGTTTAATTTTATAAGAAACTGCCAAACTGCTTTCCAAAGTGGTGGTACCATTTTGCATTCCCACCAGCAGTGTATGAGAGTTCGTGCTGCTCCATATCCTCGTCAGGACTTGGCATTTTCAGCTTTTTTTTTTTTTTTTTGTCACATTTTAGCCATTCTTATAGTTGTATGGTGTGGTATCTTATGATTTATTTTGCATTTCCCCACTGGCTAATGTTGAACATCTTTTTATGTGCTTTCTGCCGTTTGTATAATCTTTAGTGAAGTGTCTGTTCAAATCTTTTTGCCCACTTAAAAATCAGGTTTATTTTCTTATTGAGTTTTGAGAGTTCTTTCTATATTATAGATACTATTCCTTTTTCTTACGTGTTTTGCAAATATTTTCTTCCAGTCTGTTTCATGTCTTTTCATTTTCTTAGCAATGGCAATATAGTCATTAATAGAAAAATTCTAAAAGGGCCTGAAGTAGAGGGTTTTTTTTTTGTTTTGTTTTGTTTTTTTAAAGATTTTATTTATTTATTTGACAGAGAGAAAGGGAACACAAACCAGGGGAGTGGGAGAGGGAGAAGCAGGCTTCCCGCCGAGCAGGGAGCCCAATGGAGGGCTCGATCCCAGGACCCTGAGATCATGACCTGAGCCGAAGGCAGACGCTTAATGACGACCGAGCCACCCAGGCGCCCCTGAAGTAGAGGTTTTAATCCACTAGAGTAGATGATCGTAAAATGAATTAAACATTCTTCTCTATATCTCCTATAGCAAAAAAAGTTTTCATTTTTTAAGATTTGAAGTTGGCATTTTCTCTAGACTTTCTGTATTGTTAGGAAGATTATATACTAGGATATTCAAGTACTTTAAATAGATAATGACTTTACAAGGTGATAACTTTTCACTGCAGTAATTAAAATTTATTTTTAAGTATCATTATGGTGGCTTGTAGCAGATACCTTCTTAAGGACTGCAAGCCTGCAGGGAAGCAAGTTTTGGATTCTTTCCTCTGGAAAGCACTGCATCTTTGTGTCTGAAACACCAAGGAATGCTCCAGATCATATGGAGCCAGTTTCTCCTGCTGCCTAAAACTGTAGTAGAAATGTTGCACATGGCATTAGAGGGGTGTCTGTTGTGACATCTAGTTGGACTCTAGGAGTGCTAAAACATGTAAGGTCAGGAAAATATCTTGGGAGCAAAATCTGAGTGAAATGGCATATAAACTGTTTTGGCCTCATTTCTGCAGTATAAAGGGCAGCATCTTCACAAAGACATGGCTGCTCTGGTTGCTTTCAAAATGCAATAATGCATATTTTAAAAGTTAAACTTAATTGGATGTTGCAAAAATATATAGTGATAGTAAGTGGAGAATAGAGTGGAGTGATGGATTTTAATTAAAAAAGGAAATAACTGTGGGCACATCTTCTGACACAGGAGCCTCACCATCCTAGCATGCTGCCTTGCACATATGTGGCGAGTGTTAAATGGGTGACACGATATCTCCTTTTACAGAAAAGTCCCTAATTCACTTCTTTTCCCTTTAGCATAGTGGCTTTCACTAACAAGGACTTTGTCACCCCATGCTGTATGGCTTGCCAAAAAGAGCATCAGGATATATTAGATGGTAATATTTGTATTTTTTTTCAAATATATTTTCAGAGATGTTTTTATTTCTCTTGAAAATGAAGAATCTTAGGGGCCAATAGATAAACATGTTCAGAACTATATGATTTCACATTTGTAAAAATATACACTGTACATAGAAAAAAAAATCTGTAATGACACCCATGAAATAGGACAGTGGTTATTTCTATGAATTGATATTGTGGATGGTTTTCTTTGTATTTCAGGGTGTTTTTTTTTTTTTAATCATTTTTTTAAAAAATTTTATTCATTTATTTGAGAGAGAGAGAGAGAGCACAAGCAGGGGGAGCGGCAGGCAGAGGGGGAGAGAGAAGCAGGCTCCCTGCTGAGCAAGGAGTCCCCCGTGGGGCTTGATCCCAGGACCCTGGGATCATGACCTGAGCCAAAGGCAGACACTTAACCAATTGGGCGCCCCTGTATTTCAGTTTTAAAAAAACTGATACACATAGATCACTTTTGTTCTAAAAAGAAAGAAAGAGGGAGAAAAAGAGATCGCTTGCCTAAAGATAGGGAATCCTTGTCGGAAAAGAAGTGAACTCTTCATGGGCTTTGATTAGCACTCTGGTGTTCTACGTGTGTCGGCACTGCTGGTGGACGAGAGAGACCCTCCCTTCAAATTTGTTCCACCAGAAGCATTTTTCCAATGTAGTTTTAGCTTTTCATTTTTGTTCGTACTGTAGACATCTGTGAATGGGAGATTGACCTGAAATTTTTGGCTAATTACAAAAGACCTTAGAAAAGTCATTGGGATATAGTATTCACTTTTAACATATGTTTGTTGAGTTTAAAGACACAACAGGGGGCGCCTGGGTGGCTCAGTTGGTTAAGCAACTGCCTTCGGCTCGGGTCATGATCCTGGAGTCCCGGGATCGAGTCCCGCATCGGGCTCCCTGCTCGGCGGGGAGTCTGCTTCTCCCTCTGACCCTCCTCCCTCTCATGCTCTCTCTATCTCATTCTCTCTCTCAAATAAATAAATAAAATCTTAAAAAAAAAAAAAAAGACACAACAATTTCCTAGAGACTACATCAGAGAACCCTGTGTTCTCCAGCACCTGTACGTCATTTAGTGACTCGAAATGGCTGGGTAGTATTTGAGATACAATCAGCAGTGTGGTAGTAGCACTACGGTTTTATCTACTACAAATAGGAGGGCTTATTCAAATTTAGGTAACATTGGGTCAATCACAGTATACTGAAAATTAAATAATTCTATGGCAGGAGGCCCAGACCCAGCGAGCGTACAATGGCGGAGTCTATGGTGGTACACGCTTGGCCATCAGCAAACAGGTTAGGCTTGCTTCTGGAGCATTTTACGGGGATTTTAAAAAGGTACCTTGTTGAAACATGATGTTCCTCTTTACTCTGTAGATACTTTAGAAGTAGTGAATTTTATGAGGGGAAAAAAGATGAGAGTTTAACCACTGGGGAGATTTTGCAGTTTCAATTAAACAATTGTACCCTTTAAATTTTAATTTTGCAACCAGTGACTGCTGGTGTTTGAGCAATCAGCTTTATTTTTCTAGTGAGGTAATGTGCTTTTTGTAATTCTGATCTCTGTGGTAAAAATTTGGGAGTATTGCCTTGTGTTGGTATAATATGCAGACATATGTTCTGTTTCGGTTGGTGTACTTTGAGAGAACTAAGTATGAAGAAGTCTGTTTTGGGACAAATACGTGTAGAAAAAATATAGTCAAGCACCCCATTAAAGTTCTGGGTTCTGTTCCCTTCTTATCACTAAACTGTGTGAAGCCCTCCTAATCTTTTGAAAATGGCTCTTGTCTTCCCTTGTCCTTCCAAAAATTTCCTATAAGAATATAATTTCCTTCCCTTCTCTCTGCACGTTCCTCTTCCTTCCCCTATCTTTCCAGTGCTTGACTCTGTCAACACCTGGGCCTCAACTTTTTTCTTTTAAAATGAAGTATTTGGGGCGCCTGGGTGGCTCAATTGGTTAAGCATCTGCCTTCAACTCAGGTCATGATCTCAGGGTCCTGGGATCGAGCCCCACGTCGGGCTCTCTGCTCAGCAGGGAGCCTGCTTCTCCCTCTCCCTCTGGTCCTCCCCCTGCTTGTGCTCTCTCTGTCAAATAAATAAATAAAATCTTCTAAAAAAATAAAATGAGGTATTTGACTTCAAAGGGCTCTTCTAGCTTAAAAATCTTTGACTCTTGGAGTTCTGGAGTTTAGAGTCTAGTTTTGTAGTTGGAATGACTCCAGATACTAGGTCTTCTGCATCATTGAGTGTTTCTCTTGTGTAAAACTGGTTTCTTTCTGGGGAGGAAGACCACCAAAGGTGGTGTGATGCTTGGCCTGCTAGCTTTCACCACATTGGACTCAGTTTCCAGGAGCAGCAAAAATATGGATGATAGTAAGCTAATACCTTATTACTAACTTAGCTTCTTGTGTATAACTTGACATTTTCTGATCATCAGCAGTCTACAAGGTTTAGTTATTCCTGCCTCTTTTTTTTCCAAATGAAGAAGCTAGGGCTCAGAAAAGATGAACAGCTTGCCCAAGATCACACAGCTAGTAAATTCATAGGTAGATCTTGGTCTTTGTGGTGCTAAGCCTGTGTACTTCCAACTATATACTAGGCTAACTCCAAGGAAGGCCATCAGCTCTCTTAAACTTGCCCTCGGGGGGCGTTTGTGAGTTGGTGGTGTTCTGACCTTGTATGATTTCTTTGTTTTTTTTTTTCCTTGTTTTGTTTTTTCTTTTTTAAGATTTTATTTATTTATTTGATAGGGGGAGAGAGAGAGCACAAGCAGGGGGAGTGGCAGGCAGAGGAAGAGGGAGAAGCAGACTCCCCGCTGAGCAGGGAGCCCGATGCCGGACTCAATCCCAGGCCCCTGGGATCATGACCAGAGACGAAGGCAGACGCTTAACCGGCTGAGCCACCCAGGCGCACGATTTTTTTTTTTGTTTTCTATGTTATATTTATTTTCTTCACAGGGACCCAGGATGGCAAGTCAGTGGGTTTAATATTAGAGGTTACTACTAAGATTGTGTTGCTCATATGAATGTCAAACCACTGATCCCAAGGTTTACCTTTTAGCTGAACATTTTCTATATAAATTTTTTTAACTTACGCGTTTTAATGATTCATATGGCTTGTGAGCCTGAGATGTTTGTAATTATGGCATAGGGCTTCCATTCGTAAATTGTTACGGTTAACTTACCATCCCCAGCATCCTTTCCAACCATAAGCTCCGTTGTCGGTGTTGGTGATGTCAGGTCTGGAATCTTCTCTAAGACTTGTCTGTAGGTTGTTTATCACCATTAGCCCTCATTATTTTAAATGAGTACCCACCCACCTTATAATCTGTAACCACATGTTTCCAGAGCTTCTCTGGAGATAACATCTTATAGGCTCCCCCTTCTTTTTTTTTTTTTTTTTTTTCCCTTCCTATTCTCAAATGTTTTGTTTAACTAAAACCCAGAAAATGGGAGGGAAAATACCTATAAAGATAGAACCTCTCTAGATATGTGAAATTCAGAACATTTTGGAAACAAGTGTTGCTCCTGAATCTGAAGCTTTGAAACAAAACCTCACCACATGTTTAAAACATATTAGTTTATAAATATGGAGTCCTACTAATTGCATTTATAGCTTACAGCAGAACTACTTGTCATGTCTTGTTACTCTGAGGGGAAAAAATGAGAGAATTATATAGGTGTATGGGTTTTAAAAAATTGGAATGCAGAGAATAGTGTGGTGTAATTTCTAATTATGTCTCTTTTTATGGTGAGGCAAGTAATCAGTTTTTCTGTTACTGTGATATTCGCCTGAATTCAGGGAAAACAGTATGGAGTGCCTCCTTTTGTAAAGTAATAAACTGTGCATGTCCTTCTCTCTCCATTTATTGGAATGGCTAAAGAGCATCAACGTTGTGTGACATTTTACAGAATCACTGCTTACTCAGATTATTATTTTGCATTTCAGTGTGACTAAACGTTTTGTTGTATGATTAAGAATGATTTTATTGGTTAAGGGCAAATGGGTTTCCAGCGGGAATGACTCAGTGGTTTTCTAATGGCAAACTAATAGTCTTTAAATTTTGTGTTATGGTAAATTTTTCAGAAACATGCCTTTTCTACAAAATGAACCGCATATATTTTCATCAGGGAGGAGGGGCCCCTCCATGAAAACTGCAGGAAAAGCTGAATCATAGAAGTATACAATTTCAGGCTGGGAAGCCCCTCAACCAGTCAGTTCAGTGCTCTCATTTTACAGATGAGTAAACTGAGGCCCAGGATTACACAGTGGCTAGGTGGCAATAGCAGGAGTCGAGCCTGCTTCTTCAGACCCTGATTTTGCTGCTATTTCTCCAGTATCTTGCTTGAGTGTTTATGAAAAACAGAGGGTTTGCCTTTCCCTGCCCAAGGATATCAATCACTGACTAAAGTACCATCAGCGCCTGTGTTTAAAAATAATTCCGAAAAAAAAGATAATCCCTTGAGACGCATATTAATTTTGTTTTTCTTATAAATCATCTTTAATAGATTTTGAGTTATTTTCAATGATAAAATTTTGGAATGCATGGGAATCTCTATGGACATAGGATTCATCTCTAGAACAGTTTCATGCTCAAATTCATAATGAACTTTGGTTCCTCAAATTCTAAAGCTATTTATAGTTCTTTTTTTTAAATTGTCAAGCAAAAGTGCTCTCCCCAGGATTCACCGATGATTGTACCAAGGTCTCAGGGGCAGTATCCCTCTCACTTTTACCCTTGGTAGGACCGTGGGTTTGCTTTGTATCTTTGACAATCACCGGAGAGAAGGAACAGGATTCACACGATACCTTGGGAAGACTCAGTGTTGCAGTTAAAGTCATGGACTCTGGAGGTCACATTTCCTGTGACACCATCTGTTGGGTGGCCTTGGGGGAGGTTCTGTACCTCAGAAAGCCCCAGTTTTCCCATCTGTAAGGGGAGATCGTACGTGCGGTCTTAACCACGGTGTCCGTATTGTCTGCACATTAGCAGCCACACTGCTCTTGCTGGTTTTGTGCCTGCTTTTACTGTTATTCCCGAGCCAGGAATGTTTCCAGACTTGCCTTGGGAAGGGCTCATGAAGAGGGGTGCACATTCCGTTTCTAAATTCTAGTGAATGGCAAAGGTAGGGAGAAGGGATTCACCTACTTGGTACTGAAGACGTCGGCTCTTTTAAAAGAAAATTTCACCTGACCAAATTAACAAAAATCACAGTGTTTTTATTCTTAGCTGATTTTGGTGTTTTATTGTTAGCTGATTTCTCTTCTATCTTCCTATGTGACGGGGCGGTCCCAGTTGTGAATTTTCTTGGTGATTCTTAGAACCAGAGAGCCGAGGGCACAGCCGCAGGCTAGAGGCAGAGGACCCTGAGTGAGGCAATGGCCCAGTGCACACTGGGACTTTCCCTCTGAGGCTGCCTTAACCTGCCGCGCACGGGGTCCGTGTCACACAGTGTGAAAGAGAAAACCAGTTGAGGAGGCAGTTGCCAGGGAAGAAGGAAGTGGTTAATAAATTTTTTTTTTAACTGTTTGAACTAGTTAATTGTCAAGTTATATCAGCAAGTGAGTTCTCTCCTTCCTGCTGCTTCTCTAAGGAAAAGCTGGAAATGGACAGCATACCCGTCATGTATGCACATGTCTCTAGGCTGCATCTGTTCCTAGGCTAAAAATGAAATCCCCTTACAACTATTACCTGGAGGACTTTTATAGGTTTTGCAGAAAATATGACTGGAATACAGCTACAACCTGTTTTATTGTCCCTGACAGTGACTTAAGCCACCCTTGCCTGCAAATCTTTTATCATGCCCCGGGGTATTCATTTGTTTATTTTTATCAGGTACAGCACTTTAAATACCAGAGCCCTGGGAAATCAAACTGGCCCACTCGTTGTAGGAAGTTTGAGACATTTTTCTTTCTTTCCTTCTTTCTTTCTTTTTTTTTTCAAGAGTACTTAAAGTGGGAAGTGGGTACCCAGGATCTGGGTACATTTCTATGTTCGTTTCTAAATTATGGAACATAATTTATATAAAAGATTTAACTTTGCATTTGGAAGCCAAATTGTGGCTATCCCTCTGTCTGACTTGTTGTGCTCATTTTTCTCACTTCTTTACAGAATGCGAGCACCTAATTATTTTTCTGTTGAATTAAGTTCTTTTAGTCTAATATCACCTAGTCAAAAATCTTAACTTTATGTTTTCCAGGGATATCAGTATGAACAACATTACTCAATTACCAGAAGATGCATTTAAGAACTTTCCTTTTCTAGAGGAGCTGTAAGTAATATTTTGAAAAATGTGTTTTATTTGTGTGTTTGTTTCCCCATTCTCTTTGGAAGCTCTTACAAAAGAGATAGTCTAATGTTTCTCAGGGGGCACTCAGACAGCTTAGTTTCAGTGAGTTTTGTACGGAGGAGATGATGTCTTTTTTTCTTTTTTAAAAAGATTTTATTTATTTGAGAGAGAGAGAGAGAGACAGACAGAGAGTGAGCAGTGGGGAGGGGCAGAGGGAGAGGGAGAAGCAGACTTCCTGCTGAGCAGGGAGCCCGATGCAGGGCTTGATCCCAAGACCCTGGGATCATGACCTGAGCCGGAGGCAGATGCTTAACTGACTGAGCCACCCAGGTGCCCCGGAAATCATGGTTTTTTGGGGGAAACTTGATTTTTTTAAGCAGTGTAATTGCTGAAGTTATTTTTGAATGCCAGAACTAAAAATGTTACTTTCATTGGAATTTTTTGCTACAATTATTATAACCATGAATGCTACAATGACACAAGTTAATTACAGTGTTATCCTGAGATAACAAGGCTAGGGTAATTACCATTGTTGCCAAAGGAGTTGCTGTGTGGGTAACACAACCATAAAAAATAATACAAGGAATTTTAGGGTCATGATGCAGGAGACAGTAATGTTGCAAGTGAGCAGAAAACTGAGTGTAGGTCCCCTGGAACATTTACACATGACTTTTGGGGATTGGGAGAAGGCATAGAACATCATCCCAGTCTCTTAGAACACCTTTAAGGATGTTTCTGGACTTGTCAGTTGCAGCTCACACTTCCAGTTTAACAGTTTACATTGTGGAGAAGTTCTTTCCATCTGTTTTAACCTCCATTTCATTTTGCTTTCCACACTTTTTTGAAGTTTATGATCAAAATAGGCACGATTACATTTTAAAGTAATTGGAAACTATACATTATATTAAGAATCCAGGTGAAAAAAAAAATAAAATCAGACTTAAATCAAGTTAAATATAGGTTTTTAATGGCCAGGCTAATGGATTATGTAATACATGTAGGTAAGAAGGCGACAGTTTGATACTAAGAACATCAAAGAGATATAGCCCTGAAGGAATCTAAATTCATATTACAGATTGTATCCTACAGCCCAGCTGTTGAGTATTAGATCCAAATCAGCGAATGTCTCCTATCTTAGGTCAGCCTCTCCCCCAACATGAGGAACAGGAATCAAATATAAGCCAGGTAGGTTATATGTGCTCTCTTGCTTCTGACAAGAGCATTGAAATAGCAGTTAAGGATTTAATAAAGTTTAGGTGAAATTTTTCTTCCCACACTACTTAGCTGAACACAATGTTCCCACAGCAAAAATTGAACAGAGATTATTTGCCACTTCTAAGCTTGTGAACTGGGTCAAGTAACTTAACCTCCCTCTGCTCAGTTTCTTTGTCTATAAGGTACAGATAGCAACAGTTTCCCTCATAGTATTCTGGTGAAGACAGAATGAATTGATAGATATTAAATGCTTAGGACAGTGCATGAAACAGAGCAAGTGTTCTGTAAATAGTAGCTAGTATTTATCTTACTATTTTAAAAGTGCGCAAGAAAAAAAAGTGGAATACTAAATGTTATCTTTGGGTAAAAAAAATTAAATGTATATTTTATTTTTGCCTCTCTTTTTTCCTATAGTGAACATTAATTATTTTGTAATAAATGGTATTCATTTTTTTATTGAGATACAATTGACTAATAACATACTAGCCTCAGGTGTTCAACATGATTCAATATTTGTATATATTATGAAATGATCACCACAATAAGTCTAGTTAACATTCATCACCATAAGTTACACATTTTTTCTTGTGATGAGGACTTTTAAGATTTACTCTCAACAACTTTCAGATAGGCAATACAGTATTATTAACTATAGTCAGTGTGCTGTACCTTACATCCCCATGACTTACTTATTTTATAACTGGAAGTTGGTTCCTTTTGACTCTCTTCACCCATTTTGCCTACCCTACCCCTTAATTGTTCATTTTTTAATTAAAATTTAAATTAAAAAAGTGAATTATGTGTTTGAAGCCCCTACTTCCTGATTCCCACCAGTCAAGCTTTTAAGATGCTTTACCTATTTATTCTTGTTTATTATTTATATATTTATAAATATATAAATATATTTATTTATAAAGTTTTAGATGTTAGGATTAGTCTACCTTTACAGAAGTAATTATACAATGAAAGGACATTTACAAGTGTTGTTCATCCATTGTATAACTACTGTGGGGTGTGTGATGCACCAGATAGGAGATGGAGAGGCTCTCCTAGCTCTGGGTGGGGTGATTGGGTGCAGACCACCTTCATTGATGCCTTGGATTGCCAGCACCACTCTTAAGGGATAGGGATTGTGCAGTGAGGGCCTGAATATGGAGTCAAACATGCTTAGTCTCTGCTTTGTGAAGTTCATATCTTGGATTTCTTAAAATCTCTGATGTCAAGCTCATGAATTCTGTCAATTGAGACTTTTCATTGGAACCAAATTGCATTTGACTGTTAGTTCTTTGTAGATAGGTTACATTCCCTCTATATTCTGCTTTGTCAGTGATGGAGCCCATCAAATCAAGCCAGCACATCTTCTCCAAATATTGGATGGGATTTCAAAAATGAATTCAGTTAGGAGAGCTGACGGGTATTTTTAAAGAATACTTCAGAATAGTCTTTCATACTCTGGGAATACTTCAGGCATTTAAAGGAATTTTTTTCCATGTTAATAAAAGCATGGTAAAAAGCCCATTTTTTAAATAAAACACTGTAGTTGATTTTGACATTCCAAAATGATGCTGCCATGACTATTGTAATATTTCATAAACAGTGTAACCATTTATCCAGAAGTCATCTGGAAGTCATTTAAGAGTGATTGTGAAGCTCAAGTGCCCTGAGTCAAAATGAATGATTTGCTGAGGTTTTTTTTTTTTTTTTTAGTTTATAGTTAATGAGGTGCACTTTACAAGATATAACCGGGTTGGCCAAATTTTATATGATGATCCAGAGTGCTTGGAGTATTGGGTGGAATCACTTCCCAGCAATACATAAGAAGTGTTTATAGATACTTAAACATTTACTTATTCTTTGAACAAGCACTGAATCCTGCTCTGTGCCTCTGTAGTAGGTGCCAGGGGTACAGAGACAAGTAAATATGGTCTTTGTCCTTGGAGGTGACAGTCTGTCTGTAGCTGTGCTAATACCATAGCCGTTAGCTCCAGGTGGCTATTTAGTTTTACATTTAAAACAATTAAAATTAAATAAAAAATCCAGTTCCTTAGTTAAACTAGCCATCTTTCAAGTATTCGGTAGCCACCTGTGGCTAGGGGCTATTGTATTCGAAGAAAGTTCAGTTGTACAACATGGGTCTGGAGAAAGGTACAGACCTATCACTTGGTACAGCATGATGAAGACTGCCAGAGAAGTGTGTGTAAGGTCGGTGAAAGCCTAAAGTAATATATTTACTTGAGATTCTAGGATTTGGGAAAGGCTTCCTAGAATAGCTTCAGCAGAGTCTTGAAGGACACCTGGGGATTATCAGATGGGTATAAGTATGGGTGCTCCAGGAAGAACTTTTTAACATGTGCAAAGACATAGAGGTAGGCATTTCAGAAGTGTTAAAACACTTCTGTTTTAGTAACAGTTATTCCTAATGAAATATAGAGAAATTTGAAATATTGAAAGATGGAGAAGTATCAGTATATGAGGCCAGATCATAAAGGGACTTTTTAAGCTAAACAATTTAGACTTAATCCTGAAGGAGCTGAATTGGATATGAGGGTGAGCAGCAGTAGGGAGGAGACTAGGATTTTTGCCCTAACGACTAGATGCCATTCACTGATTTTTTTCCCCCCTCTCTCTGGGAATACAAAAACATTCAATTCAATACATACATCTGAAAATTTGGGACAGTCTCTTGATTTTTGCACCTTGGTTTCCCACTCTTTAACATGGAGCTCCTCACAGTAGTATTGTAAAGGGAAACTGGAATAATTTATGTAAAAGTGCTTTGTGGCCATAAAATGCTATGTCCACAGGAGTGAGGTAAATTTCACCAATCCTCGTAAATATTAGTCTTTCTTGAAGTATTTCAGGGAGAGGTTATTTTGCTTGGGAATGGAAGCTGGAATGGGTCAATATAGGTTTCTATTAGAAATGTCGAAGGAAAGCCAGAATTCTTAGAAAATACTCAGCATCCACAGAATCTAGTCTGATGTGATGCTGGCACAGCTAATTTTGGCTTTCATTGAGACCTGCAGGGCATTGATAGGCATTTGGGGAATGGCTGAAATGTGGAGTTGTGAAAATGATTTAATTAGAAACAGCAGAGGGAATATCCAACTGCTTTTCCATAGGCTGCCACCAAAAAAGTCCATGGATGTTACTTTGAGTTTAGATGTTGCAATAGCAGGCAGAAACCATTGCCAGCTCTGGCACTTGTACGGTTTATTGTTTAATATGAGTATATTATGAGTATAATTCCATTTGTTTCAAAATGTACTTTGACTTTGGAAGAATCACAGTGCTAAAGTAAAACTTAGATCTCTGAGTACGATTCAAGCTCGCTTGTTTTTTTCATCTGTAGGACAATTAATTCTAAATTAAGGCATTACTTTGCAAAAGAGGACTAGTGAATAATTTGAACAGGGAGATTTTGAATCAGATACAAATAGTGGATCAAAACTAAATAGTTCAATTTGGCCAAAACTTAAATATAGAACATGTATACACACACACACACACACACACACGTACATAACATTTCAGACTTATGAAATGTTGCAAGCATAAAGAATTTTCACACATACCATTTAGTCAGATTCCCCAAATGTTAATATTCTATTTCCATATACATGCACACAATAGGAGATCTAAAGTATATGTACATTTTTTCCCTGAACCAGTTGAGAGTAAGTTGCAGTCATAATTCCCCTTTACCACTAAATATTGCATTGTTCTTCCAAACACAAAGATATTCATTTAAATAACTGCAGTACAGTTGCCACGCTCAGAAAAATAGTGTTGATATATGTTATTGTCTGATCTGTAATTCTTATTCAAATTTGACAGCTGTTCCATAGATAATTCTCTATAGCAAAAGAAAAATAAAATTCTGGTTCAGCATACAGTCTAGAACCACAAGTTGTATCTGGTTGCTGTGTCTTGATAATTTATTTTAAATTTCAAAAACTGTTTTTCTTCCCCCAGAGAATGTAAAAGAGTTTCTCGTTGCTCTGGTGATGTTTGATAGTTAAAAATACTCTATTCTTAGGTGCATTCTCTTGCACTTTCTAGTGCTCTGTTGGGATGATTTGGTAGCAAAGATCACTGCCCTTACTGTTTGGAAGTACACAGTGAGTTCACAGAGGGACATGGCTTGTCTGGTTCATCTTAATTCCTATGTGTTATTTGGAAAGCTGTCAGATTAAGGAGTAAGGGTGTAAAAAGAAAAATGGGAAGAGAGCTTGTACTAATTGAACCTGCTATGTATCGGATAGCCCCCCTCCCCGAATAGACATTGTTTTGTTTTAATTCATAAAATGCTGAACTACATATTCAGTCCCGTTTTGCTGATGAGGAAGCTGAGGTTTTCCTCAGAGAGGTTAAGTAACTTGCCCGAGGTTACATAGCATGTTATTAATGGACCTGGCTTTCATCCCAGGCTATGCCCCTGTAGATGTGGAGAGGATGGGGAAAGACTTGTAAGACAATTTGTTAATTCAACAAAATTTGTTAGGTAAAGCTCTGTGTTCAGTGTTGAATTAAATGGGATCCTTGCCTTCAAGACAGATGGGTGGTGCATTAGAGTTTAGAGAGTTCAAAGGAGAAAGAAATTTCTACTCATTAAGAAAGATTAAGGAAGACCTCATCCAAGAGTTAGTATTTCTGGAGAATCTTGAGGGATGGTAGGAGTTAATTCATAAGGAGATGTGGAAGAAGGAGTGTGAGAAAAGATATAGAGACTGGTACAGGTGTTCGGAATGATGTGTTGTTTGGTTTTGTTGTAGTGCTGAGTTCCTGAAAGGAAGTTATGGGAAAGAAACCTAGAAAGGAGTTTGGGGCCAGACTGAAGCTCCAGTCTTGTGCCTCTTTCCTGGCAGATGAGTGAGGAGCTTCTACTTTTGAGTGACTATTGAAGTTTTTTGAGCTAAGAAATGACTTGACCAGATATGACCTTCGGTGAAGGTAATCTCATTGTAGACAGGAGGATGTTTGTGACTGAGACAGTACAGGGAGACAAATGAAGATGCTGATGGCAATAGTCCAGGTGAGAATTATGGGAATCTGAACTAGGGCAGATGAGAGGCAATAAGACAGAGGAGGGAACCTCTGCATGGAAGTAGAATCAAGAGGATGTCTCAGCTAGGGTGATGGGGGTGACATGTGTAACACTTTCATTTAGGAGTACCAGAAGTCTGGTGTGCTTTGATAAGGATACAGACATACAGACAATACAGAACGAGAAATTGTTTTGGAAGAGAAGCTATTATTCTTGAATATACATATAGAATTTAGATGGGATATGAGTAGGGGTCTCTGGAAATTTAGGCGTGGAGTCCAGGATGGAGATTCATGGGTATAGATTATAGAATTAGGGTACTATGGGTATATATCTGGGAGTCTTTTATTTTAAGGTGATTACTGGAAACATGAGATGAAAAGAGCTTGCCGAGAGAGGGCAAAAGAAAAGGGAAGGAAGCCAAAGACAACTCCTTGGGAAACACTTGAATCCGGGTGTGGGAAGAAGACCAAGTGCCAGAGAAGCAGGAGAACTAGGGCAGAACTGTGCCCCAGGAGCTGTGGGAGGAGGGATTTTTCACAAGAAATGAAGGATCAACATTGACAGGCTGGAGAAAGGTTCCTGTGGCCAGATATTGAGAAAAGGCCTTGAATTTAAGTTTTTTAAAGAATCATTTCAGTGGAGTTGTGAGATTGACTTTGGGGTCAAGAAGTGCATCAAGAGGCTGGCATGTGGGGACTGCTATAGGTGGTTTCTGGTTTGGGGAGAGTAGCTAAAGCTTGGAATATGTACTGTATTTGACAGGAGTCCCGAGGGGTTAAGAGACAGCAACCCAGCTGAGGCATAATAGAGGATTTATTGTTTCATGTAGAACTAGAAAGTCCAGAGGTGGAGTTGGCTTCAGATGGTACTCGATCTCAAGGTTTAAAAGTTATGAGAGTTTTCTCATGCTCTCCATTTTTTAACTTTGATTATCTCTAATGTTGTATTTTGGCTTCATTCTTTCCTGTTGCAAATAGCCTGTCTCCAAATGGTGGGAAATCAAACCTTTGGTATCCCCGAGCACATCTTTACATCTTGAGATCCCAAATGAGTATCTAAAGTCTTCCTCGCTGCTTTCAGCAGAAAACTCTTAGGAGGACTTCAGTTAGCCAGACTTACCTCATGTGCTTGTCCTTGAACCAGTTACTTTGTTTGGGATGGCATGGTCCAATCTGGCCTATGAATTCATCCCCACCCACTGGGGCTGCAGGTGGACAATCCCCCTGAAAGGAAGCAGAAGGAGGAAGAAAGACTGGCAGAAAGAAACCATAGTTATCTCGACCTATTAGAGTCTAGTAACTAGACACATTGTAGGGAATGTTTGTTTAATTGCGTCAATCTGAAATGAACAAAGGATCAATGAAGAATATAGAAAGGTCTCAGTTAAAGCCTAGGTAATATTTATAGTGGAACCAGCAGGTTCTGTAACTTTGTCTTGTACATTGCAGTTTAGAAGTAGAGGTGATGAAACATGGGGTGTACTCAAATTTTGGGTTTGATAAGTCAGGACTTCATAGGGTACTCAGGGGAAATCAAGCAGGAGAATCAAGCAGTTCATTGTTTAAAAGGTTTGGCATGGGATTCAGAAAGTGTAGACAAGCAACTGAAACCACAGTTTGCTGGTTTATTTATGTATTTTAATCAAAGCTGATTATTTGTTCTTTGACTAAAAATAGTAGTGACTTCAAGTAAGTGAATATGTGTTTGACTTTCTACTAGCATAATATAATTTCCAGCAAGGAAATAGGCTAAGTCATTTCTTCCATATATTGTCCATTCTTTGTCAATCCAGGCTTGTTTAACATAGTATTATATGCTTTAGTAGAACCTTTAGTTCAGAATTTGTTTATTATTTTCCCCTAATAGGTATTTTCACTACCTCTTAGTTCGGACTATATGTTTATATCAAAGAAGATAATGTTGGAGGTGCTAAAAAGTCTGTATCACAGACACACTTAACTTTTCAAGAAAATGATCATAAAATTAAAGGATACTCGATTTTTAAAATCTGGATGCCTAGAAAGATAAGGTAGATAACAGAAGAAAAACTAAGCACCCATTATCTCAAACGACAGTGGCTTAAATATGTAAGGTGCACGCGCACACACATACACATATACACACATATCTAGGGAACTATTATGGTATATCACAAAGTCAGCAGGGATGTAGGATCTGATACTCTGCACTTCTCATTGTATAGCTACCATGTCAGGATCACAAAATAACTGTCTACCTAAGCTGTAGCCATCATGACCCAGTTCTCAACAACAGGAAAGATGAAGGAGGAAAGAAAGAGGGGGATATTTCCCAGTAGTCAGCTTCAAGAAGCCATCTTAAGCCTCCCATATAATACTTCTGCTCACATCTCACTGGCTAGAACTTAGTCACATGGGCACACTTCACAGTGGGATGCTGGGAAGTATGGTTTTTGAACTGGGCATATTGTTGTCTAGACCAAAATCAGGGTTCTATTACTAGGTAAGAAGGGAAGAATGGTTATTGGTTGGGCAATTAGTTAAAGTACTTCTGGCTGCAAGAAACAAATTCAATTCAAAGTAGTTTCAACGGTAAGGGAATGTATTATCTTGCATAACGAGAAGACCTGCATATGGTAGAACTCTTCTAGGGTTGGTTAATGGAGTTAGGTCACATCCTCAAGAACCCAGTTTCTCTCTGTCTTCCTACTCTGCTCCTCCGGTAAGGGTAGCGCCATGGTTGCGGTACTTCACATAGTATATTTAGACATGATAGCATCCAGAAAGAGAAGAGAGTCATCCCTTCTATTGCATCCCATTTAGGAAGAAAGCTACCTTTCCCAGAAACCCCCAGCAGACTTTCTGTAACCAGAGCTGGGCTCACAGGTCCAGCCCTAAACCAAGTCACTGGAATGGGATCAGTATGATTGGTTAAAACCAATCGAGATTTACTCACGGAGCTGCGTCATGTGAAGGAGGTGATATTTGAACAAACCAGGCTCTGCCAGGAAGGCATGAATGAGTATTTGATAGGTGTGGTTCCTCTCTCTCCTCTTCACACCTTACCCATTCCATACGGGTCCATTTTGAGCCCTTTCTGCCATCGGAAGCCTTCCCTGGTCTTTCTTTTCCAAGTTCCTCTTGCACTTTCTTTGTTCCTCTCCACGAAGTGCTGGCTTGAGTGCCCTGTTATTTTGTGCTCAAGGTGTCAGTGTGCACTTGTCTCTCCAGCTCCTCTGACTTTTCTCTAAGGGCAGGGCCTGTTGTCACACACTTCCGTATGACCTGGGGAAGGTAACCACATTTTTGAGCTTGAAAATGATGGGGGAATGTTAAGACAAAGGATTTTTTCTTACTTTGAGTTTATTGATGTCAGAGACTATATCAGACTACATAAAAACTAAATTCCACTAAAGTTTTATGTTTAATGAATTACCCCTATTTAAAAGAAATGAAATGAGAGGTGTCTTGGGAAAACTCAGTACTTATTTTGCCAAACCTATGGTGCTTGGCCTGTAGTCGAAAGTCAATATTTGCTTTTAGATGTGAGTTGTAAAACTTTTTAAAAGCTATAACATATTTCCTCATATGGGTGGATATTGCGTGTGTTTATTGCCAGAGGTTGTGAGGATAATTCTGCTCAGGAAATGTGACCATTGCCAGGGTTTTATTGCTTTTACCTATGATATATGTAGGTATATTCAAATAGATATATGAAATAATTTTCCTCTTCTCTGTGAAGGAAATCTACTTTAAAAACCTTGGGAATTTCTCTAATAAGGGTTCTTAATGCATGTCCTTAAAACATATTCAATTTTTACATGCACTTACATAAAATTATATGAAGATGTAAAACTCTTCCTGGTATGTGAAGAAATAGGGTGAGTAAAACACTGTCAGATGAAGTTTATTTAACCTTGATAGGAAGAATGTCCAAAGGGGGCTATTTAGTTGTTAGCCCTTCTGTTTACTAAGAAAATAACTACATCCTTTGGTTCTCTTAAAGCCATTCATAGAAAATACACAAAACAGCATTGTTCTGTTTCTGGAATTTACATTATTTTACCTTATTTACCTTGTTTTATTTCTAGGATTTACATTATTTAGCTGTGGTATAGGACCTTGGGCAAGGCACAAAGGAAACAGAGGCACTTTGTTTGGTTTAAAAAAAACAATAGGGAGATGGTGATAATGAGGGCCAGTATAGTAGGATAATGAAAATGAAGACGTGCTACAGTTATGCTACTTTTTGTCAATACACACATATATATATTTTTTAAAGAAATATTTTGTATATATACAGAGAGAGCACACAGGAGGGGCAGAGCGGGGAGGGAGAGGGAGAGACTCAAGCAGACTCCCCGCTGAGCACAGAGCCTGACACAGGGCTCGAGCTCATGACCCTAAGATCATGACTGGAGCCAAAACCAAGAGTTGAACGTTCAGCAAACTGAGCCACCCAGGCGCCCCAACTTTTTGGCAATATATATTGATACTAAATATCCATCACTGGAAACCAGTGCACCTCTTGAGGTCTTTATTTTTCACAGGAGGCAGCAGAGTTCCAAGCACATAGTAGGACCTTAATACATAAATAAATATATGGTTGAGGACTTCTGTTAGAGGTATGTGTTGCAGTGTTTTTTGCTTTTACTTTAAAATGGTTGCCAACATTTTAGAACCTGCAGATTTCAAATTACGTATATTAAGAGAATGCCACTCACCTCCCGTTAGACGGTTTCCTGTGGCCATACTTGCCCAGTTCAGTTTTGATGCATGTAGCATGCATGATGCTGTGCTGACCCACCTACATGAGAGAATTTAATGGTGCAGGAGAGGCAGCCTGGACGTGTTTGGGTGCAATCTGTGATAGTTCCTATGTGTGGCTTCAAATGAAGATCTGTCAGGTGGGGAAACGTAGGTGTAGAAAGAAGTGGTGAGGGAGGAGAGAAGACATCATGGAAGGGGTCGATGAATATAGCTCAGAAGGGAAGGGTGGTGTGCCAAGTACTTTTATGTCAGACCTTGACAATAGCATAGGGCCAGCGCATCTGGTAACCACCTCTGCAAAAGGAAGGTAGGCACACGAATGGATGGGGGGTTTTGTCCTCTACTCCCCGACCTCTCCGTAGTACGCTAGAGAAATTGCCCTGAGTACAGCTCTCTATTGTCTGTGTGCACGCGTGCTTCCGGCTTGGGCCTGACTGCTGCAGTTCCTTCAGCTCCTGCTTTCTCCACGCCAGGCTCCTCACGACAGCTGCTGGAAGCTACTGAACCCTCATCTGCCCTCCTCCCGGCTTGGTACATATGTCTAGTCAGGGTGTGGATTGTAGTCCTTAGTCCACTGGTTCTTGGCCAGAATTCCAGCCAAATGGCTACAATGAAATTTCTGTAATAGGCCAGAAGAAACCTAAATCCAGGCCTTTCTTAGAGAAGTAACACCAACTGTTTTATTATCTGTTTCATACTTGCCTCTCTCGTTTCTTAAAATTGCTTCCCAAGTGAAGAAATCTCAGTCTAATTCAGCGCATTTCATGAAAGCATGCACCCTCTAGCGCGAATTACATACTGAAATGTGGCCTACTTGTTCATACCCACCATTGACCAGTGCTCGTTTAACCAGCGCTGTTCCTGCTTCCCCCTTCTGGGACGGATGGCAGATCGAAAATATCATGTAGCATATGCATTAAGAAGAGAGGATATAATTGAAAACTCTAGCTTACCCGGAAAGAGCCGCTAATGTGAATCCATGGACCTTATGAATAATAAATGTGCACAAAACAGATTCATAAAGACCTTACACACTGAGCCACTTGTATCCTGTCTCCTGGAAGGGTTCCAGATCCAGTGGGAGAGCGGAAGTCTAATGGCTTGCCCTTTCCCTCTCCTCCACCCGCTCTCTGTCTCTCCCCTCCCTGTCTTTGCTCTCTCTGCTTCCGAGACTGTTGTAACAAGCAGAATAAATAGGAGTTGCCTTGAGGTAGACTGTGTCCCCATTTGAAGTCCTGCTAGACTTGTTTTAATTTTGTGTGATCATGTGCACAACCCAGAGTGTGTTGCGATAATACTGTTGACCAGTGGATTGGTGTTCCCGTGTTTAAGGTCCACCCCCTACCCTTCCCTAAGAAAATGTACTCTCGGCAGATGTTAAGAAAGAAAATTGTTGCCATAGCACTTTAAGATCTAGCCAAGTAGTTCTTTCTTGTTAGGAGAGTGAAGGGCAGTAGGGGAGCAGAAATGAAACAAGAGGAGAAAACATGCAGAAAAGAAGAGATAAACAGTAAGCTTTCCCCACTCTTTTAGTAGCAGTCGAATCCAGACTCCTACCAGGGCTTAGCTGAGGCATTACAGCAAATACCAAGTGTCTGCTATACATAAGGTCCCACGCAAGAGAATACAAAATGAATATGACTTGGTCTCTGCCCATAAGGGACATATCATACAACTTAAGGAGATGTGACAAGTTTGTAGTGACTAGAGGCAAAAGAAGATGTGCCCGATGAGAGCTTTGTCTAAGTACCAGTGGAATCAGAGGAAGCTGATACCATGATGGTTTCATACTTGTGGTAGTATCCAACTTGGATAGTAATGATGAGTAATGATTCACTTGGCAGAGACTGGAGTCAGAGTATTTCAGGCGAAGGAAGTGTTATGAGCAAAGAACGGTGGAAAAGCATGGTGTGCTAAACTGTAGGACACAGGGAACGTTGCGGAATCAGGTAAGAAAGGAAGAGAGGATCCGTAATGAAGTTCCAGCTAAGTCAGCAGTGGAAAAAAGCTTTGGGAAAATGCTCAGGGTTGTGCTTTTTTAAGATTTAGCTCTTATAGTATTATAATTAAGTGGTTGAGGCAGGAGTCTTGTGGAGGTTCATGGCAGTAAGCCGGTGGAAGGTGGAGGGGAATTGAGGGCTTAAGCTCAGGTGACAGCAGGAAGAGCAAAAGATTGAATGGGTTGAAACCTTGCAAGGAGGCTCTTGGTCTTTGGAGACAGGAACTACAGGGTATAGATGAGAAAGAAGTGATGCCTGGGACCCTGTACCCTTAGCACACAGGAAGTTATACCTTGTTCACCTTTCTGTTCTTACACTAATGATTATTTCCCCCTTAGGTCTTCACAGCCATTGGAAGAACAGTAATAGTAGATATCTATATATCCTCATTTAGCAAAATGAAAAGGTTTTCTGGGGCCAGCCAGTACATCCTCATGAAGTGAGACTGAGAAAACTGTTGGGTCTAGCACAGCCAAACCCAGGTATAAAATTGGAAGTGGCTGGTCTTTGCTAGTAGAGGACAACTGGGGACCCTTCCTCAGGACCAGCCACCTCTTTTTCCATGAGAGATGCTTTAAAAGAAGCACAACCAAGAATACTCTATGTCCTAAGTAAAGTCCCAGTGGTTTAGGGCCTGCCCTCACCCTGGGGGCACTCAGGGATCCCATCCTTACCCCCTTTCCCACTACTGTGGAAAAGGATGGCACTGTTGGTCTGTTGGAAATTCCTCCATAGTTGCAGTTCTGAGCTCCTAATGCCATTGTCCCTGCTTGTGAGCTCCAGTCTACTCGGGGGGAGCTGTTGGTACTCAGAACAAGGCTATTGCCCAAGTCCACTCTGTTCCACCTCTCTGGGAATTATTTCCCAGCCTCTTGGTGACACACCAGAGGCACTGACGTGAATAAGCATTGAAGCTAGCCAGGCAAGAACTGGAATTTTGGCTCCTCCATTTCCCTTCTGTGTGCCTTATGCCACCCAGCCTCTCAGGGACTCAGAGAAGCGGGGCCGTAGCAACGAGATGATTAAAATGGAAGAAGGTCTGTAAACCATGTATCTCGGTGCCTGCAACTACTGCGGGCTCATTACATAGGTTTCTTTTCTTTCAGAGTTTTTGGAACTTTGTCCCTAACCCTGTTACTTATTCACTTTGCTCTCTTCTGGATCTGAGGTTTTGGATGTGAAGCATCCCCAGCATCTCCAATAAGAAATACAGGTTCATGTAAGAAGCAAAATGGGATGAGACTTTGGGCCGTGCGATTGCTGGATCTGTAGAGCCTTTTCCAAGCTGTTGTGTTTATTAATCATGAACACAGCAGCTTGGGAAGCATGGGTTGATGCATTCCTAAAGGCTCCACATGATATGTTTATTCTAGTAAGAAACGAAATAATCGCAGTAGTGTATGGTAGTGTGCCTTCTTACTCTGCATTATCACCATCCGCTGCATCCTCCAAGTGTTTATTTCTCCAGATAGTGGGCTTGTATTTCAGGAGAAATTGTATGCAGAGAGCTCATTTGGTTATTTCTATGAACAATAAGTAGTGGAGAAAGAGAGGATACTTTTTGAAGTTAGGTTACTTTAGTTTTCCCTTGGCTTATAAAGGGGGCAGAGATTTGGGAAAAGGCAGCAAATATATCTTGGCTAATGTGGTTAAACACTCTCTTCTGTTGACAAGTATAGGTAATCAGGCGCTCTACATTTTGTCACTTCCTTTGTTATTTTATAAAATACTCTTCTTTCATGAGCCCTAGTATAATAAATTGAACTCCTCAAGGAAAGCCCATAGATATGGGGACATTAAAAACTAATATTAGAGACAAAAAATTAAGAATCCTACAACAAGGGATGCCTGGGTGGCTCAGTCGGTTAAGCGTCTGCCTTTGGCTCAGGTCATGATCGCAGGGTCCTGGGATCAAGCCCCGCATCGGGCTTCTTGCTCAGCAGGGAGTCTGCTTCTCCCTCTGCCTGCTGCTCCCCCTGCTTGTGCTCTCTCTCTATCTCTCTGACAAATAACTAAATTAAAAAAAAAAAAAAGAATCCTACAACAATTTCAGTCTGTTTATAGTGTTTGTCTTTTAGTAGACCTGAGCGCTTTTTTTTAATCCTTCTTTTTTAAAAGATTTTCTTTTTAAGTAATCTCTACGTCCAATGTGGGGCTCAAACTTACAACCCTGAGATCAAGAGTTGCTTGCCCTTCCAACTGAGCCAGCCAGGTACCCTCCCCCTTTTCTTTTAAGATTTTATTTTTGAGTAATCTCTACACCCATCAGGGGCCTAGAACTTATAACCCAGAGATCAAGAATCACATGCTCTACCGACTGAACCAGCCAGGCACCCTAGACTTTAAGGCACATCTTTCAGATAACTTGGAAGAACAGTCATAGTCACCTGATTACTTGCAGCCCTGCGGGGGAGAGGGCTATTGCCCCTTATGGTAGAATTCGATTTTTTTTTTTAACAATTTGATTTTTTAAAATGTGATCTTTTAAACACTCCCATTTCAGCTGTCAGCATTATCAATTGAATCTTAGTGAATCTGGCATAGAAAGGCCCCTGAGAGAGCTTGCACCGAGCCTGCACTAAGGTAGACTGTGGGATGCTATGGCATTGGAATGGCGAGCATTTTCGAGGGGGAAATTGTGAGAAAAAAGTTTCTGACTAATGAGTTGACACGTTGGTGGGTAATAACAGAGTTGTGAGATGCATGCCCTGTTCTGGGCACTGTTTGTACTTGACCTACAAGACTAATGCGCAAGAAACAACTAATAGAATGTAGCCTGTGGTTAATTATGAGTTCTAGTAATTTACACATGAGGCATGTTCATGAGAACTGAAGTCTTCATGGGAAGTAATGCTGGAGTTGAGTATTCAAGGAGTGAAGGTGAGGTTGTGAGGTGAAGCATTTAAAGACAAGTGGTGACACTGTCTAGTCTAGAACCTAGAGGATCGCTAAGGAGAAATAGTTTTAAATATTTTTAACCCTCAGGAGGTATTAAAACTGCCTTTTCCAATCCCTCATTTTACATATGGTGAGCCCTAGGAGGTAAAAAGCCAAGAGACTGGTGGTACAAAGTAAGCTATTTTGAGGCCGGATTTTGGGAAGGCTTGAAAGGTGTTAGGGTGCCTTGTGAGATCAAAGTGTGTGGTGAGAGGGCTTTTTAGGAGGAATTTCATTTAGGGGCATAAACCCTGTGTTACACCTGTGGTGTTGCCTGAGAAGTCAGTGTTGTGATCTTTGCTACTGAAGAAATAATTCTATATACTCATTCTTGGTTTCTGAGTCCTCTGGTTCTCCACCTGCATCCTACATCCCCCCTCCCATACACACCTTCAGGGCACATTTCTATGTTAATGATAGGTAAGGATCAAATATTGTCCTTTCCAGGGCTATTTGCATTTTAACTGGGACAAAGAGTTCCAGAGAAAATGATGCATCTGAATGGTAGAGTTTCAGACCTCAGTGACTTCAAATGAAGGAGCTTTCCTTGTGTCCCTAAAATCAGGGTGTATAAGAGGAGCGTAATAAGAGGAAGGTGGGGTGGGGAGCAGAAGTCTAAGAAGAGGATGTCCTATGCCTGGCGCTTAGTAGACACTCCTATTTGTTAATGAATGAATGAAACTTTTAGTGAATGAGTGAATTGATGAATAAGGCTCCAGGGTGCAGGGTACTTGCAGAGAGAAGAGAAAGGGATGAAAAAAGAACCTTTAAAGGAGGAATTAATATGACTTGATGACTATGCAATCCTAAGAAACAAGGAGGGAGAGAGCATTAAAAAAAAATTACAGATACAAAATCTTGTTGCTTGAGAGAGTACCCCTGGTGAAACCAGGAAACTGGGACAGTCCTGTGTTTAACATATGGGCACACAGCTGTCATTTCTGCGTCAGTGCTTGGAAACCTTCCTTCAGTTCACCTGTTTGTATATGTGTGTGTGTGTGTGTGTGCATATATATACACATGTATATGTATGTGTGTGTGTATATACACACACATGCCTTTGCTTGGAAAATTATGCTTACAGTGACTTTCACTTTTTGCTTCCCTTTTGCACAGAAAATGCCGCCCTTGGTAATGGAGAGATAACAGGCTGACTTGCCTCCAGAAGGCATTCCTCCTTAACAGACTGGTTTGCTCTGAACGGTATAAACACTCCTGCCTGCTGACCAGTGGTCTGTATTTATGAGGCACTTGGAAAACACTGCAAGCTGCAGAGAGTGACCATGAATAGCAAACTTAATTTGGTTTAATGTGTTTTGGCTTGCTTGACCTCACCAGAATAAAAATGTGCCTGTTTGAATTATTGTATTGGGAGTTTAAAAAAAAATTCTAGAGACATTTATCTCATTGGAAGAATCTTGGGATTGCTTTAGCAAAGGTTTAAGTCCATGTTTAATGTCAGATAGACTTGAGAAATGTTTAACATAGATCCTTAATCACAGATTAGTTTATTGTGAGTTCTGAATTTTTAAGAGCCTAAATTACTTTTTTTTTTTTTTCTTGCTACTTTTTTTCCCCCTAGACGATTGGCTGGCAACGACCTTTCTTTTATCCACCCAAAGGCCTTGTCTGGGTTGAAAGAACTCAAAGTTCTGTAAGTAATGCAATTTTAGAGTTTCACAGCTGGCTGTGTATTTTCTTTTTGCATAGTCAACATGCTTGGAGCTAGGGTAAGCACAGTTTCTTTTAGTTCAGGATTAAAAAGATTTAAGGAGTGGCCAATGGGTAGTGTGGGAGGCGAGGGTTGATTTAGGCAACCTTGGGTCTAGATAACAAAAGTTAAAACTCTAAATAATAGGTGTTCTGACCTTCAGTGCATTACAGTTGAATGTATTAGGCTTTTTGTGGGGCTAATGGATTGAATCAAAATCATATTTAAGCTCTACTGGTAGAGTTTTGTTTCTACTTATTGTATAGCTGTAAGAACTTCGAATTAGCTGATTTAAAGGGAAAAAAGGCTTACAAAAGCTCAAAATGTTAAAATCATTTTAAAGCTAAAAGAAATTAAGATGCCTATAATTTAGAGAATCTGTGAGGGACCAGGAAATAAATTCCTGGCAGTGGTTTAGGGGTTTGGACTATGGCAGATTAGGGGAACAGGTAAACTGACTGCCAGCCCCATTTCTGCCACTACTTTGCTGGGTAACCCTCTGCAAGTCACCAGACTTCTCTGGGTCAGGGAGTTATACGTGGCTTTTACCACTCCATTCTGTGGTTATGATTCATGTCAAGAAGTCATTTTATTAATATGACTAGAAATGGCTTTAGGCAAAAATAATAAAGATTTCATTTTTAGTACTGATCTATGCCTCTGTTCTACAGCTCCTTTCTGCTCTGCCCCTCCATTCACTGAGGGCATGTCCGCTGCTCCTTAAGACCTCAGGGTCTGCTGTCTTCTTGGAAGAATTGGCTCGCCTAATGCCCATATTTCTGGGCTCTGCTTTATTCCAATTTGAAAAGGCACTAGGGATTCCAACAGGTTTGCTTGTTATACCTCTCAGTTAACTTGCTATGCTTCCTAATTAACAGTCCCTAGGGTGACGAACATTAATTAGGGTGCCTTAATTCCTGAGAGTGAAACACCCCTGGAAATGTACATTACCAGGAGGTCTGTGTGAAGAGATGGCTTAGGGATAGCAGCTTAGGTTTCATTTCTGGATTTATAGCAAATGCTTCTTGCTTTTTTGCAGTTTTCTTTCCTTGGGTGCTCTCCACCTTGATCTCTCCCCCTTTCCTGCCATTGGAAATATTTTTTGGATAGAAATGGCTCTGAATTCTTCTAAGAAAAAATAGTAACAATTGCTTGTTATTCACTAACCAAAAATTTCCTTCCAGAACCCTGCAAAACAATCAGTTGAAAACAGTACCCAGTGAAGCCATTCGAGGACTGAGTGCTTTGCAGTCTTTGTAAGTAGCTTTTTGGTTTTCTGTATTCTTGAATCATTAGTAGACCACTCTGGCTGCTAAATGTGTAAAGAACTGGAAGCCCAGGAAAAGGGGAGATTTAATCTCTCATCTGGGATAAAATTGGAGATGGCCAGGTGCTGTTATCAAAATGCCCTTTGGTGAGAGAGAAGGAGGTGGTTCAGTTTACTCCCTCTCTTGTCTCAGATGCTGGGAGAAAAGTCACAAGCATACACGGCTAGGTATAATTCCAGGAGCTTTTATATGGCAGGTGATCTTCACCTCTTTAGAACCAGAGTTATGTGTGTACAGAAGTTCTAGTGTCTTATGCCATGATGGTCACAGTTACAGAGAGGTTTCTGATTAGGCGGTAATGATAATCAGAACAGAGTGATTATAATTCCTCATCTGTGGACCTTGAACTCACAGTGGGGGTGGTAACTTGGTCTCTTGTACTGCCTTCTTCCCAAGTTTTTCTTTTTGAGGAGAGTTTGGTTTTATGTGGAGTGTTCAAGATTTCAATTCTTGGTTTTTACCATGTTCAGATGCTTGGTTTTTATTAATTTCAAAAGGTGTTTTTTTTTTTAAGATTTATTTATTTTAGGAAGAGAGAGAGAGGGCGAGCAGTGAGAGTGAGTAGGGGGAGGGGCAGAGGCAGAGGGAGAGGGAGAGAGAGAAGCCCAAGTGGACTCTCCACTGAGCCCGGAGCCCTACAAGAGGCTCCGTCTCACAACCTGCAGATCGTGACCTGAGCCGAAATCAAGAGTCATACGCTCAACCAACTGAGCCACCCAAGCACCCCAAAAGTTTTTCATATATCACTTCACTTTGTCCTTTTTTGCATTCTTTCGTGTGTGTGTGTGTGTGTGTGTGTGTGTGTGTGTATATGCGTGTATATGAACCTGGAGGACAGTGGTCACTGCTTCCACTGTTTTGATACACAAACCCCATACCTCCCTTCCCCCTCCGGCGGGGCCGGTGCTATCACCGGGGCCATGAAAAATCCATGGAAGATTTTGAAGAAACAACCAATTTTTATATTAAATAAACATATTTGTTAATGACTAGAATGAATGTTATAAACTAGTGCTGTTAGGACTACAACTTTAGTTTTTCTCATCTTTGGGATTGGAAGATCCAGTTCCTCTGTCTCTTCCGGAAAAAGAGTAAGAAGCACTGAACTGATGCATGTGGTTATTACAATTTGCTTTTTGCCAAGATTAAGAAACACTGTTAGCGTATTTATCAGGCTTGTCTGGTTTGGGATCCCCACTTTGCCACTTCCTAGCTGTGTGAAGTCGTTCAAGTTATTTAAAATTCTCCATACAGTAGTATGCTCATTACTTGCCATATACTTGAATGCATGAAAAGCACTTGTAACAATATCTGACATGCAGTAGGTGTTCAAGAAACATTTGTGGAATCTACTAATAGTAATAATGATATATTTTATCAGTGCTTTCTTCTGATTTTTAGTTTACCCAATTTACATAACTAGGTGATGGGAATGTTTGAAAGTAATGAAAAAGTATTCTTTCTTTTATTTTACTTTTTTTGAAAAAGCATTCTTTAAAACAAGGAACTTGGTTAGTTTGTCATTCTACTAGAATAACAAATACCAATGTATATTGTTTCAGCTCATGTCCTAATTCCAAATACAGGGGGAGGAAGGTGTAGTTTGTGAATGTGTGGCACTTTGACCACCTGCAATGCAGACCCGTAGGCCATATCCTAGAAGTAATGGTATTTTCTCTGTAAAGGGAAGATCTAGCAAGCTATATTTTTAAAAATTTCCCCAGGAAATTCTCATGTGCATGAAAATTTTGAGAATCACTCTGAATAAAAAATTGTAATAGTTAGCACATGTATATGTTCTGGATTACAAAATTAGGTTTTAACTATATCATGTAGCTGTGTAATCTAATCTGTCCCATATGTTTTTTTTTTTTATTGCCCTTTGAAATAACTTTAAATGTATGCTTTTGTAGGAAACGCCTATAGTAGAAAACTTGATTGAAAATGGTTGAATTGCTTGTCTCTGCTTGCTGATATAAAACCATTTTTTTTAAAGGTTTTATTTATTTATTTGACAGAGAGAGACGGCGAGAGAGGGAACACATGCAGAGGGAGTGGGAGAGGGAGAAGCAGGCTTCCCATGGAGCCCGATGCGGGGCTTGATCCCAGGACCCTGGGACCATGACCTGAGCTGAAGGCAGATGCCTAACGACTGAGCCACCCAGGCGCCCCTAAAACCATTTTTTTAAAGATTTTATTTATTTATTTGACAGAGAGAGCACAAGCAGGGGGAGTGGCAGAGGGAGAAGCAGGCTCTCCGCTGAGTGAGGAGCCAGATGCAGGGCTCAATCCTGGGACTCTGGGATCATGACCTGAGCCAAAGGCAGATGCTTAACTGACTGAGCCACCCAGAAGTCCCTAATTTCTAGTTTAAATAGAAGTTTAATTTAAGGTAGAAATATATTATAAATAGCTAATTTTGCCACAATGCCAAGTTGTGGAACATAGGATTCATTATTTGCCGTAACTATTTGAGTAGACTCTGAGTAGACTCCTTCAGTGTATCAACTGGAATGAGTTCCTTCACAGACATGTGACTGTGTCACCTCTACACACTTTCTGACCTTGGACAGATGTACACAGAGGGAGCCATTTTACCTCTCTCAGAGCCAAATTCATTAGATATTTTAAATAGTCATTTTCTTGTGCTTCTTCAGAATTCATTTTACTTCAAGAACTTAGTACAGAATTGTTCTCATTTCCCAAGACTAAAATGATCAAAATATTCAGTCCTTTTGTCTAGTTGGAAGGTTGAAAAAACAAAGCTAAAATCTTTGAGTTTTAGAACAGAAAAACTACCAAGAAAACATACAAATAGATTGTGGTCAATAAGCACATTAAAGTCCACATGACATTTATTGATAATTCAGATGATTTAAAGTGTTTTTCACAGGTTTCTCCCTCTTACATAATATTTTAAAAAAGCATGTTGTGCTCATCACTCATGGAGCGAATTGCATAGTTTAAATTACCTCCAAAATTGGGATGGGGGTGGGGATGGGGGTTGAGAGGAGTCAAAGCAAACCATTTTTTTTAAAAAGGGCATTGGGATGTTTTTATCTGCATCAGAAACACAAGGAGCTAAGTGTCAGGCCTGTTTTGCTTAAGAAGGAAATGTACATGGGTTTGTTAGCATAGTGGGTGTAGCAGTCAAGTTAGATACAGTTGAAATTCTGTCAAGGTGTAAAACAGTCTTATCGGCACTTGAGTTCAGTTTGCAAATCTGATCTTCAGACCCGAATTACAAGAAAGATTTCCTTGTGGTTCTGAAGTAGTGCTTATAAGGAGCAAAGTTCGTTTGGGGTTGAAATTGACCAGAAGTGGTTTGATGCCAAGTGTGTGAGGATGACTATAAAACCTGAAAGTGAATTGTCAATGTTAGTACAAAGGTAGCACAACAGCCTTCCACAAAGCCACGAAAATGGCTAAAGCATTATCTGAACAGGCTATTAAAATGACATGTCAGGATTTGCTCCACTGGATTCTTTTTCCCTTAAATTAGATCACACTTCTATTGAATGGTAAAGGACTATTTCAAAGACTAAATTTCCTAGGTTTTCCACAATAATGTATTATCTTAACAATTTATACTGGTAACAAAATATAACACTATTATGTATACATTACTGGTAAGTTAGAAGTAGAGAGAAAAAGGGAAAGCTTTTGATTACACAGAATAGAACATGTTGATAACAGACATTCATCAGTAAAATCTGCATATGGGATTATTTGTTATTGTAATTTCATTTAGGGCAAGAAAAAAAGTATCTTGAGTCTCAGTAAGATATAAAACAGGCTTTTGAGAATAGGGAATAGAAGCACATTTTAAAGACAAAAATAGTAAGGGAATTCAGTTAATACAATGTTAGCCTTTAACAACTAAAGTACACTTAAAGTAATAGTTCTTTCTTGCCGGGTGGCATTTCAAGGGTACATTACATTAAACAAGCCCACGTTATCTACCCACATGTGAGGTATCTGATGCTATTCATGCATCTACTGAACCAGTGATAGTATTTTCTTGGTCTCTTAGTTAGGATGAATATTAAATGTGTAGGTTATTGGTACAAAGCCGTAATTCTAAGACAGTTTCTCCGTGAAACATTCATCTTGGTGTAGGGGCAAACTCTTTACATTTGTGAGTGTGCCCCCAACATCCGCATGTGAATTGAGGTGTAAGGATTAACCACTGAGTCACCACAAATCCTTTGCCTCATTTAGCTTCTTATTTAAGTGTCTCATTTTTCCAGAGTTCTTCCTTTTGATCTCTTACTTATGGGTGACTTTACAATTTGGGAAAATTTTTAGCACAGGGGAAATTGTGTGTTTATTGTTGTATTACTATTTTGCATAGAAGATAGTTTCATTACTATCTTAGCTCAAAACTTGCCTGGATATCTTGCCCTAATCTAAGGCCATCTCTTTTCTATGAGTACATGGTACAGAATTCTGCAGGAGCATAAGTGGTGTATATAATACTGAAATTATGCTTAAAAGGTACAGATGGCTATCTTTATAGTATTTTACCACATCTTAATGAAACACTTTTATAGAGAGGGCTTAATTTCAGTAGAGTTTTGTGTGCATATGTGGGTGAGCCTTGCTCATTATTTTGTTGAATATGAATGCACATTATCATCAATAAGATAACATAAGCAATTTAAACTTTTGAACTGCTCTAATGCTGAGAAACTGGAAAGGAACTTCAATTTGTACAATTAAGGTACAAATCCAAACCCCTTGCCTGGACTACCAGGTCTATATAACTTGGTCCCTATTTGCATCCCCTATGTCTCCCTGGACCCTCCACACCTTCCTCCTGTGTTCTGATCACTCTGATCTTCTGGGAGTTGCTGGGACCACACCGCACTGGTTTCTGTTGAATCTCTGCCCTCTGGATTTCAGTTTGAATAGCAGCTTTTTAGAGATGCTTTTCCTGACCAGTGCATTTTAAGTAGCTACCCTTCCCCCTTAGTCCCTGTTAGTCTTTATCTCAGGACCCTGTTTATTTCATAGCACTTCTTAAGTTCATGTGTTAATCACTTTTAAAGTGTATTATATTGTGGGTCATTCTCCATTAGAATGTCAGTCTCATGAGGATAGGCCACATGTATGTGTTCACCATTTTTATCTTTTGTGCCTAACAAGATGCTCAGTTTAGATGTGTTGAATAAATTGCAGATAATTAAATCAACTACAAGTAGAATTTAATTGCATTAAACATTTAGTTACATTATATGGTTGATGATATGTCCAGTGTCTCTCTTTCCCTGAGTGGAAGTTCCTCAAGATTGTGAATTGTATGCATGTGTGTGTGTGTTTGTGAAAGAGAGAGAGAGAGAGAGAGAGGAGGGAGAGAGAGAGAATACTATCCACACATTAAAGCAAATCTCCTAAGCAGCTCCATAGCCAGGACTTTGCCAGTCTGTATATAAAGGATGCCTGTCTCTTCTCAGGGGTGGGTGCTAGAGAGTCTAAGGAATAAACAGCCTAAAAATGTCTGTTCCTAAATGAATTCTTAAGTTAGCTGCTCAGTTCCCTGTGCCGTCCTTTTTAGTGCTTATCTCGACTTTATCAAAAAGAAGCTACCATCAGATTCTCACCAGGACCAAGGGTCTTTAACCCCTGCTAATCTGAGGCTGGAGCAGGTGGTTGGGTGCAGGGCTCAGCATTTGCCTGGAGGGGAAAGGGGCAATTATGGCAGGCCTGAAGCTGGAGCCGCATAAGGCAGCAGAAGGCATAAGCACCCCTCTAAAAGTCAGAAATTCCTGAACTCGACAGCTGCCAAAATCCATGTCTTTAAAAATATGCTGTCATTTTGACTTTTCACGTTTTTTGTGTTCCCTGATTTTCACCAAAGAAGTCCACACCTGGAAGGTTTGAATTTAAGTAGTGAAGCTATATCATCAAGGGATTCATGAAGACAGTTGTGATTTGCCTGGCCTTCATCATATTGATATCAGGTTGTTTTTGTGTCAAAAAGGGATTATTCCAACAATTATGCCCAATTACACCGACAATAATACTTAGGACATGATTTTCCAGATTTTTAGATGGGGACTTAATTTTAAGTATGAGTAATCCTATTAGCAAGGTGTCTTTAATTCCAGAATTTTGGGAAAAATTAAAAGAAACCCTAAGGCCACAATAACATTGACCAGAGTAGCTGTTTAGTTTTTCCTGTGGACAGTTTGTCTTTTCTTAGTAACTGTTAATTTTGAACTTGGTGCTAAGAGAAGAGGAGAAGGTTATTTGACCAGTACATGACACCTATAGTTTTAACTTGCCTGGTGGTGTAAGAAGGATTGTTAATAATCTCTTGCTGTAAACAGTTTTTGGGGGTAAATATTTCCTTATTTTTTCCCCTTCAGTTCCAAGTCAAAATAGCGGTTAAATTTAATATCAGATATTAGTTGTGATGTAAAATTTTAAGGACAGTAGCTTATTTACTCAGCTTAGTTTCTTCTCTTGTTTTGTACTTTTGATTTAAATAGATTCTGAAACATAAAATTCTAGCTTGAACTTTCTGAGAGTTTTCTTTTTTTAAAAAAAAAAAAATCGTTTTGCTATAGTTACTCTTAGTCAAAGATTCTTGAGAGATTGAGATTTGCATTCATCCCTTTGTTATGTAGGAAGGGAAAGAACGGACTTCCACACTATGATCTTAGTAAAGTTGTTAGAGTTTATGAGACTTTCTAGAGAAATTGAAGACATAAGGACTGCCATGACTGGTTATTTTTGTAACTCCTTTCTGTTTTGAAAACTGAGAGTTGTGTGTGATTTGGCTCATTCTGCTAGAATTCGTTCCTGAACATGGTTGTTTCTGTTTCTGTCAGGCGTTTGGATGCCAACCATATTACCTCAGTCCCCGAGGACAGTTTTGAGGGGCTCGCTCAGTTACGACATCTGTGGCTGGATGACAACAGCTTGACGGAGGTGCCCGTGCACCCCCTTAGCAATCTGCCGACTCTGCAGGCGCTGACCTTGGCTCTCAACAAAATCTCAAGCATCCCTGACTATGCATTTACCAATCTTTCAAGCCTGGTAGTTCTGTAAGTATCCGTCCCTTTAAATACCATATATCTGTGTGAATTAGAGGGCAAAAGCAGATTTCTTGTGACAAATTATTATGAAAGTACCACACTTTTGATTATGCTTCCGAAGAGATACCTGTTTGGGGGAGTTGCCTTTTTTTTTTTTTTAACAAAATTAAATGTGCTGACTTTTTAAAATACAAGATAGGATAATTAAAAAATTAACATCCAATCACTGTTGAATCTTTCTAAGATATGTGGCCTTTTGTAATCATAAGAAGAAATTGGGACACTCAGCAAATATTTGGACAGCTTTTACTTGTGTACCAGCAATGCATTCGGTGTTAAAAGAAGGGGCATTGTTTTAGGAGCTCACAGAGAATAAGTTTCAGTGATATTTCATGTTTTGACCAATTTGTCTGCTCAAAGAGTATATGATTCTCTGTGTTTTAATCTTTGAAAACTTGGACATAAAAAAATGGCATTTCTTTTAAAATCTGTTACTCACTCTCACTGGTATAAGGTGATGCGCTTCCCTCCATGCTGGTTCCCTCACCTCCTCATAGGGGGAGCTCACCAAAAATGTCACTTCACAGAGTGAAAGGCTCACCAGAGCTTTTCTTCTGATATGGGTAAATAGTAAAGAATCTTCAATGTGCATACCATTTTTCCACGAGAGATCCTTTCCTTTTCCGTTGGCATTCCATGTCCAGTGAATCCGAGTCTGTGTAGCCTAGATCAAGAGATACGTGCTATTTGTTGTCCATTAGTCTAAAGGCTGAAATGTTTAACTACATGGTTCCTTTAAAAGACAATTTAGACACATAAAACATTATAATAGTTGCTGTTGGGTGATATAAAAGTCATTTCGATGCTTTTTTCCATAGGCATCTTCATAACAATAAAATTAAAAACTTGGGTCAGCACTGTTTCGATGGACTAGATAACCTGGAGACCTTGTAAGTTGATTTGTATTTCAGATGGTTACGTTGTGATATTGATGCAATTTTGTATTTCCTTGCAGAAAAGGGAAAAATAATGGTCTTGAGTTCAATTCACTATTATTTGGCTTAAATACATGACTAAATTCTTGCCATCAAATAACACAGTTGGGAATACTAATCTCGGTTTATGGCTAAAAATTGTGCACAAGTTTAGACTTCATATTTCTTTCAAAAGTACGTGTAAAATGCGGCTCGATCTGCCGGGCTGTCTGTCTACTTTCTCAAAAATTTTGGTATTGTTAAAATGTATGACAGACAGTTTTGGAACATTGAGCCTTATAAAATTAATTCTGGGGAAAAAAATCTTTTTTTGTTTTTTTCCATGATTTCATTTGCCTTACCGAATTATTAACCCTAGGTTTAAATATTTTCTCTGCATTCTTATATGCTAAATGAAATAAACTTTTCCATTTTGCCTAGGATACTTTTATTGTTATTTCTACTACTTAAAGTATTTGGGAATACTGGCTGTTTCAACTGCACATGGCACCACTGAGCAAAAGACATCATGCAGCTACGTGTAATTAAGAGTAGGCTCTTTATTAGAAGATTTATAGTATTTGCTATTGTGGTATAATAAATAATTCAGAAAATGTCCCAATTAATTAGTTGGGTTAGTAATATTTGGGAATGCTCAGGGTTTGTAATATTTTGTTGAAGTGACTATTCTGGTTAGCTGTCAGTTAATGAGAAGACTTAAAATCTTTTAGTTCTTTATTAATCTACTTTCTTGTCTAGACAACCAAAGGATAGGGAACATCAATGGCTATTTGAAGGTTGAAGCTCTTGAGGAAGATAGTTCCCAGCTCAGTTCCCCTTTACTAAGTATATAAATACCAGTGTACCAGAAGACTAGACGGATCTTCTGATACTAGACTATGTATACTCTTCCAATTATATGAAAATGAAACCTCTTCTTCCCAGCTAAATTTTTATTTGCCATTTTTCTTTCTATGTAGAAAAGAAAAACAAAATAGGTGCCTAAAGAGCTGGGTCTTTGATTTTATGTTACTCTCATTCTGAAATCAACCATGATAATCATATGCCAACATGCTATTTAGGTTATAAAAGAAATTAAAACTTAAACACTCAAAATTAAGACTTTTTAGTACAGATCAGGCTTTTCTCTCTCCTAATTAATGTAACATTTTCAACAAATTATAACCTGCTTCAAGACAATAATTGTGGGAAGCCATCCTGGTCCTTCCCCTTGTTCATACTTATCTCCGGTCATCCACCTGATAGTAGGGCTGAGGTCAGCTGCCCTCATGCCAGAATTTCAGGAAGTCACTCCAAACCCCAAACAGAAACCTTGGTTTCAGGCTATTGTCATTCATAAATGGATATTCCATAAATTCTGTTTTATGGTGAATTTCCCGAGAAACGTCATTCAGATGACTTGTTTATTTAATGCACCAATAATATGTGATTGAGAATTCCTTAACCTTGTAAAATGAACTTAAAACAGTCATAGATGAATTATGATTCTTTTTTTCTATTCAGTATTCTATGAAAAGGTGTAAGGTAAACCACAGGGTTTTAAATGGCCCTATGGTTGGTGAGGAGAGATTCCCATCCAGAGGATATAATTTTTTAGGAATACATTTGTACCAAAATGCCTTATAAATTGTGAGTACTCTTTAGTGTTCTTACATGTTTCCCCCTTTTTTTTCTAGGGACTTGAATTATAATAACTTGGGGGAATTTCCTCAGGCTATTAAAGCCCTTCCAAGCCTAAAAGAGCTGTGAGTATTGTTTTGCTCTCTCAATGCCTTAGTATCCTTCGAACTCACCACTTAATGTTCCAACAGTGAGATTTGAAAACTTCTTTGCTCCACTGCATATATCACAATACACAGACACACATCTGATTATACAGACTGGATTATGTTAGTTAGCGCAGACAGTTTTGAGCCTGGATATCTGTACTCGGCTCCATACTGCTGAAACAAGAGCCATAATGTATGGTCCTTGCCAGTTAGGAGCTTGGAGACTTAGTGGCACTGGGGAGGCTGACCACGTAAGACAGAGAGCAATTGCTAGGTAGAAATAAGTGCTAAATGAAGAGGGTAAATGAATCATTCCAGAAAAAGACCTCACTGAGAATTGGGGTCATTAGAAAAGGTAGTGCTAAAGAGAAAGAATTTGACTGGAGTTAAAAGGGTAGATGTGTGTGTGTGTGTGTGTGTATTTATTGTAAAGATTTTATTTGAGAGAGAGAGAGAGAGCGCATGCACATGAGTCGGGGGAGGGGCAGAGGGAGAGAGAGAATCTCAAGCAGACTCCACGCCCAGTGCAGAGCCTGATGCGGGGCTCGATCTCACAACCCTGAGATCATGACCTGAGCCACCCAGGCTCACAACCCTGAGATCACTTAACCAGCTGAGCCACCCAGGCACCCAAAAGGGTGGAAATATTTAAATAAATGAAATTGCTAAGGGAGCATTTGAGATGTTGGCTTTGTCAAGGGCAGAGATAGGAATGTACATGGCATCACGGGGCTGGTCTGTCATGTCTTGACAGTAAATACTCTGAAATACATTGCTTAAGGACTAAATGCAGGTGACAGGAATATGGAGGTTAAAACACCTTATGATTCTCACTCATGGTCTAAAGTTCTTTGTTGACAAAGCAACCGCTCAGCGTGTATGAGAGACCTGAGAGATATCAGGTTAAGCCATGGGTTTAAGAAGAATTAGGAAATGGTCCTGGAAAGGATGAGATGGAATTGAAACTTCAGTTTCCTCACACTTTCGGAATTTTCATGTAGTTGTTATCAGTTGTGTTTCACAGAATACTGAACAAGGCTAGATATTCAGGTTTTAACTTATTTCACAAGGGGACATGCGTTTCAAAATATTTTTCTCCTCCCTCTTTAGGTTATTTCATAGTAATTCTATTTCTGTTATCCCTGACGGAGCATTTGATGGCAATCCACTCTTAAGAACTATGTAAGTAGTTTTGAATGTTTTTTTTTTTTTTAAGATTTTCTATTTATTTGAGAGAGAGAGAGAGAATGAGAGAGAGCATAAGAGGGGGGAGGGTCAGAGGGAGAAGCAGACTCCCCACTGAGCAGGGAGCCCGATGTGGGACTCGATCCTGAGACTCCAGGATCATGACCTGAGCTGAAGGCAGTCGCTTAACCAACTGAGCCACCCAGGCACCCCTGAAGGTTTGTTTTAATATAGAATCATATAAAGCATGTCTGTATGATGCCAGACATCTCGATGAAGAATGGAAATTTTAGATATATGGACTTTGTGAACATAGATGTAGTGTTGGATGGGTTGTGAACATAGGAAAACTTTACTTTTTTGGGTATTTTTACAGACATTTGTATGATAATCCTCTGTCTTTTGTGGGGAACTCAGCATTTCACAATTTATCTGATCTGCATTCCTTGTAAGTATTATACACATTTTATTTTTTAATTTTTACTCATTTTTTTTAGTATTATACAAATTTTAAAACATACCTGAATATTTATGCAGTTGCTTTAATAGAAAACTAGAATATATTATTGTAGCTCCAGAAGACAAAAATCTTCTATTTTTTTTTTTTCCCTTGGGCGAAAGTCCAAAGGACAATTCTGAAGATTTATGATGGTTCTTATTTATGTGAATACTTGGCTTAATTATCACAGTTTCAGGTACATTCAAGAAGTGAAGCTGATTTTATTTTTACGTATAGTAGTACTAATTTTAAAGTATTTAAAAAATAAAATGAAAATATTATCCATGAAAATTTTTTATTTTAAATTGTTTTCTCTCCCAATTTCTTAAAGAGTCATTCGAGGTGCAAGCATGGTACAGCAGTTCCCCAATCTGACTGGAACCATCCATCTGGAGAGTCTGTAAGTGCAGATCTTTGAAGAGGGATAGTGTAAATATAACGTGTGGGCCTGTCGGCAGGGTGCCAGTGCTTTTTGGCCATGATGCTGGGTTTGTGTTGATTCCCGTAATCTCTCTTTGTCAATAGCATGCATGGAGATGGATATATATATTGGGTTTGGGCTCAGTCAGCTCAGGTAGAGGATGGCCTAGTATATGGATATTTTATCTGAAAAGTTCACTGAAAATATAAGGCAGTAAGTAAATGCCAAATGCGAAGCAGTGCTTTAGGAATTCAGAAGTGGGGCAGTTGATACAGAGTATTGGAGAAAGCTTTAGGGAGGCGGTGTAATGTTTTCAAAATTGAATACTGTCAGGTTTCCCAGAGCTGGGGCTTTTATTTAGAAAGGCAGGATTTAGTAAAATGGGGAATACTGAAAATTTCCTCAGGGATGGCATACAGATGCTCATATATAGCTAGAATTCCATGTGTTTAATGGAATGCGGTGTGATATGGAGAAATTTGGAAAATCATTTGGGTCACAGTTTTAAAATGGCAGCCATTAAACACTGAACTTTTGGTTATGGCAAATCTTCCCAGTGGATGGTTTGTGAATGGGGTACAGATGGATCCAAGCTTTTGCTGACCTCAGCCCTCCAGATAGCCAGAAAGAGCCTGAGGTGGCTAAGGGTCTCCAGCCACAAGGAGCCTTACCAGAGTAGGTCACATAAATGTTATGATTTTCACATGTGCCAAGATGTCAGGAAAAAGGGATCAGGAAGCACTGGGCTCAGGAGTTTAAACTTGACTGTTAAGGTAGTTTGGATGTGTCTAGTACATGGCAGCAGGTGGTATGAGGAAGGTGAGAGAGACTAGAGATGGGAAGGACCACAAGGAGGCCCTGGGAATAATCCCCTTGCTAAATGAATACCTTTAACACCACTGGCGTTCCTCTGGGTGGCCTGCTATTCCTCCACCCCTCTCTGCAGCATTCCATGCGTGATCTGCATAATAGCAGTAAAAATGAGGAGAGGGTCATATGCTGGACACACCACAAAGGAGGAGAGCACAGGAATTGGTATTGACTGCAGACAGGAACATGGAAAGGGAGGGAGGAAGAGAACATTTCAGAATGGTGAGTTAGGTTGGCTAGGTTTGGGAGGCAGGATGCCAAGTTGGCTTTGCACGTTTTGGGTATGAGGTGGTTTTGCAGGTGATTATAGTCAGGCTGTGGCTGTGGATTAGTGTTTTTCTGTTGGTCCACATGAGAAATCAGCCTCATTGTCTGGACAATATTAACATCTCGTGTCACAAGCTTTTCTGCCTTACTGTGAAAATGAAATCCATAATGGAAGCTTAACCCATTTTCCTACATGCCTGACTTGAAGGAGTAAGTAGGCAGTGGGATACACAGACTTTAGTTCATAGGCAAATTTCTGTTTCTTTTTCCATGTGAGAATAGCATTTTGTTTACCATCTCAGCTTGAACCATTTCTTAGATGAACATTGTTTTTCCACAGGACCTTGACAGGCACAAAGATAAGCAGCATATCCAGTAACTTGTGCCAAGAACAAAAGATGCTTAGGACTTTGTAAGTTGGGTCCCTTTTCCCTTTTTATACTTTTTCTTTTATGAGCGTCACATATATTGTTTTATTTTTGATAAGCTATTTGCATTAGCTGATTTTAGGGTAGAATTATGTCTTATTTGTTCCCTTTATGGAAATGAGCAGGTGTTTTCATGATCGGGGTAGGTAATGTTTATTTCAATTTGGTTTTAGGGTGATATATATGTCACATATCTTGGGACTTTTACTTTGAACAAAGTAAAACCAGACTAGGCTCTTCCTTGGTATTTTTCTTATCTGGACTCCCCAGGAGTGTCAGCTCTCCATGTCTTTCTCTTTCATCCATAACCTAAGCAGAGCCCAAATCTTTCTTGGGTCAGGAACCAGCTAAGCATAGAGCTTTCCAAAAACTTTAAACTATCCTGGAAATTAAAAGTAAATAAAGGATGTAAAAATGTCACAAGAACAAACAATTAAGTTACTAAGCTGTTAATAAGTATTCAGTGGAGAGAGATAGTAACAAAATAAGTGACTGATTGATGAAGTAAATCATTAAATGTTGTAGAGTATCAAACATAGTGACCACTACTGAGGAAGCACTGCAGTGGGATTAACTGAGAGTTATTGAGTCCCCGTATTTGATTTAATATAATTTTTTTTGAAAATGTGAGCTATGCATACCACCTCTCACAGCGTTATAATTAAATAACAACATAGAAATTGTTTATAATATAAATATTATAAAAATGTAAAAAACCACATAATCTACCACTTAGATGTAATTTTATATATTTTCCATATTTTTATATTTAATTTTATATGCTTAATGTTTTTAATAATTTTACTTAAAAATTGAAAAAACATTTAAATGTTTTAAATATATTTTATATTGTCTATACTCAACACTATGTACTTGAAGTTTGCAAATCGTAAGCCTGCCGTATCCCTGAGGTACTCTAGAAGCTTACAAGTCTTAGAAAAAAATAGTGGCTTTTCTTCAGCTCTCTCTTTATTACAGATCTTAGTGCTGCTTTCAGTCCTTCTGAGTATAGCTCTTCTAACTTAGTGTTCTGATGACATAGAAATTAATTTGTTAATTTTTTGTTGTTTTAAGGGACTTGTCTTACAACAATATAAAAGACCTTCCAAGCTTTAATGGTTGCCATGCTCTGGAAGAAATGTAAGTTGGTCTTTGACTTACTCTTTTTGCTGTGGTTTATTGTTGATTCACTGAACGTTTCCTATTTTAAATAATGGCTTTAATATTAAGAAATTAGAAACATTAAGGAAATAGATGCATATAATCAGGTGTTCCTGTGAATGAATGTCAAATTGCACTCAGCATGGTCATGCAACCAGCATTTCTTAGGTACTTATGAGGCATTTTGGGAGACATTATAGGGGGAGGGCTGTATATACAAAAAACAAACAAAAACTGTTCTTGGCTATTGAGGGAAACTAAACATGGATGCCTGCTGTGTACCTATAAGCTCTGGTGGCAGTTGGTTGGGAGAAGGGAGAGGAAGACGTTAATTCTCCCGTTCCTGATCCCTTTCTTCCTCTAGCCTTTTTTCTACAGTACTTGGTATGGTTGTGTTGTCCTGGATCCTTTTTTACCATGTTGTCTTCCAGCTCTCCTGAGTGGGGTTGTTAAGGAATTTAGATAGTATACATTAATTCCCAGTATAATTTGGGATGGATACCAATTAGTCTAACCCTTTGGTGTTATAGACGAGGAAGTAGCAGCTCTCTTTACTTTCAATAAGATCAATCAGTGTTACTTATGAATGAGTATTTAAACTTAGAAAAAGTTGAAGAAATGTTATCTTTCAAAATCAAAAATAATTTTCTTTTTTTCCTCTTTTTTCTTTCATTTTTCTTTTTTTTTTTTTAGTTCTTTGCAACGTAATCAGATCCACCAAATAAAAGAAGGTACTTTTCAAGGCCTGATATCTCTGAGGATTCTGTAAGTTTCTTTCTGATTATTAGAAACAAATACAGTTTTTGTCCAGTTATAAATTAATATATCATTACAATTCCCATGATAGATAAAGATACAATTTATTATGTGTAAATATTGTTCAAATTTTACCACATGGTACTTTATCGATAATCCACTTTCAGTATTTTTTTTACCTTAGCTTTTTATTTAGTATCTTTTACCTTAGCTGATTTATGATATTGTATGTTGGTAGTGAAAAAGCATAATGTGTATAACCTGAGAGATGGAGCTTGTTTGTTTTCTTGTCATACTGATGAGGTTTGCCAATCCATTAGGGCAGAGGTAGGCAAACTCTAGCCTGTGGGCCAGGTCCAGCCTGCCTCCAATTTTTATAAATTAGGTTTTCCTGGAACACAGCCATGCCTTTTTGTGTAAGTGTTGTCTAAAGCTGCTTTCACCATACTATGGCGGAGTTGAGTAGCTGGGAGTAGAGACCATATGACCTAGAGGTGAAAATATTTACTATCTGGCCCTCTACAGAAAAAATGTGCTGACCCTTGTGCTGCGGTATGTATCGTCACAAATATAGCTAATATGCAGCAGAAGCACTCACTGGAAAAAATGTATTTGTATTTGAGTGTGTATTTGTGCCAAATACTCTCTTAAGCACTTGGGGATAGAGAGGTGGCTAAGACAGGCCTTGTCCCCGCCTTCACAGAACTTGAGTGCAGAAAACACAATATGCTAAAATAGTGACCATTTTTAAAATACAGAGAAAATTAGAAAATTGAAGGTGAAGTGAAATTACATATATTGAATCCTATCTTCCAGTAGATCCCCAGTAAGAAACTGAAAATGCTTTCTACTAGGGAATATGTTATTGGAGGTTGGGATCTTTCCTGCTTTCTCCTAGGGAATATGTTATTGGAGGTTGGGGTCTTTCCTAGTGTCTGACAGTCTTACTGGGTGGGGGGTCTGGGCAGTAGCGAGGAAGGGGACTGGCTCCTAGCTGCCATCACTTCTAGAGCACTGGTAAGTGACAACAATGAAAAGTTGGCCTTTTCATGATTTGGAACCAGGTTTGTCCGTGGTTCTGTGATCTGGGAGACGTGTAATGGAATGAATTTATCCAGCCTTTAAATTTCCATGAACGCTCAGTTTAAGTGTGGTTGTGTGGTTGCAGATTATTTCTGTTCTTATTAATTCTGCAAGATCAGAATTTCTCAGGGTGTGTTTCTGAATATGGTACAGCTTTGGTGTTGATAGGATTTTTATTTCCTGCTTGGGAAAGAATGATATCTGAAGCCCTTCTGGAATGCTCTTGTTTACATATTGATTATTTTGTCTTCCCTCGGGGCCTTATCACTGACCTTTGAGAAGGCAAATAGTATGAAACCTGTTTTTATTTTCAGCTTTGTCAGGAGCTGAGTTTTTCCTCGCCTACTAAATAGTACCAAAGGTTATATCGTATCATTTATGTTTTTGAACTGGTACCAGAATGATAAGGTGGAGAAAATTCACAACTGTTTTGAAACAGATGCCAACTAGAATTACTGCTCCATGGAACCCATTCCAAGAAATAGATTTTTGTGAAGGGGAGGGATTCAACATAAACATCAAGTTGTTGTTGGGCAAGATGAGTAAGATTCGTTATCTTATCAGAGCTACTGTGACTACCTCGGATTCCACAGTGTGGTCAAAGTAACTCCAATTTGAGTTTATTTGAAAAGATTAACATGCTCCTCTTGTAATTGCAGAGATCTGAGTAGAAACCTGATCCATGAAATTCACAACAGAGCTTTTGCCAAGCTTGGGTCAATAACTAACCTGTAAGTTGATGATTTTATGCAGTAATACCATGAAAGAAATGAATAGTCTACAGAAACTTGTGTTTTAGCATTGTACTTTGGAAATATTTTTCTGTTCAGTTGCTCCCTTGTGTAAATGCTAAGTTGCATTCATATCGTTAATGCCTTCTTAGATGGCAAGATGAATACCAGATTTATTGTTTCAGCACACCCGAACTTCCCCGTAGAGCTCTAATATTTATAGTATTTATACATGTACGGATGTTTTGTGTAACTTGCATCCTAGGAGTTAACTGGAAGTCTCATTCACATTTCAGAGATATAAGTTTCAATGAATTAACTTCATTTCCTACGGAAGGCCTGAATGGGCTAAATCAACTGAAACTTGTTGGCAACTTCAAGCTAAAAGAGGCCTTAGCAGCAAAAGATTTTGTTAATCTCAGGTGTGTTTTTGCTTATTTTTCTTTTTTGTTGAAGTTATGGTGGCCCCCTAAATTATAGAGTATGCTAGTTTTTTGCTGTGGTTCCCAGATTCTCTGGGAGGCTATAATTTAAGAGTATTTTCTACCTCAGTCCTCACAAATTTGGTAAAAAATAGAACATGAGCATTATTCCATAGTTTCTGAGAATATGAATTGGAGCCTTGAGACTGTCAGAGAGAGAACATAGCCGTTCATCAGACTAGCTTTTTATATAGCAGATTTGTCATTAAAAATGTGGCAGGAACCACGTAAGTGTGAACCTACAGAAAATTGACACAATGCTCTAATACTTCATAAAGACATTTGATACAGTAGAGATAGGGCTTGGGGATAGTACTGTGGGAGAAGAGAATAAATACGCTTACTATACTTATGTGAACAAAGTACATTCATTTAGCGGTATACAGTGGCAAAGCATCTGGGACATTGATTTTTAAGTGAAACTACCAGTATCATATGATAAATTGGGCATGGTTAATTCATGTATAAAAGGGGTCTGATAAGATTTCACTTTGAATTGCAGTTATTAGTGCTAGATTTTAAATATGGTTTGTTTTAAATTCAGTTTTTAAAAGTATATCTTATATGAAAAGAGAAAGTCATGGTGTCATCTGATAGGAGAGTTCTTTTCACAGATGAAGAAACTGAGGCTAATGACCAGCTTTTAAAGCATGTGACAGTCAGGTCTTTTGACTCCTGGGGCTCTTAAAGATGGAAATACTTTTTACAAAACAAAAGCATGTCTGTGGAGTTGTTATTCAATGTAGATTTTACCATTTTTTCCAGGTCTTTATCAGTACCATATGCTTATCAGTGCTGTGCATTTTGGGGTTGTGACTCGTATGCACATTCAAACACGGAAGATACTAGCCTCCAAGACCACCGTGTGGCAAAGGATAAAGGTGAGCGCATGTACTTCTAAAATAGAACACTTTTGATGGCATTAATTCAAGTCTCTGCTATTGTGATCATTTGTGAAGGATAAATATGAAATATGTGAGAAAATGGCATTTACTGTGTTACTGGCATCTTTGTTAGGAAGCCTCATGCAAGCTGAACTTACATCCTGTACAAGAGAGAAGATTGCAGAAAAGTGTGGTTCTTTTCAATTGCATAAAGCTTGAATTAAACACAGTTTATGTTATATATTCAGGTCCCACTGATGTAGCAGGTGTCACAAGCAGTGCGGAAAATGAAGAACATAGTCAAATAATTATCCACTGTACACCCTCCACAGGTATGCCCAACACATTTTGCTGCAGGTTCTTGCTTTAAATGAACATTAGGCAAATATATCTGAAATGTGTGGGGGAAAGATAGGATTTTTCGTAATAGGAGTGGGACTAGATGATGTCATAAGGCCTTCTGCCTTAAAGTGTGGTCTGTGTACCAGGAGCTTAGGCATCTCTTACAGAATTTCAGTCCCAGACTCATTACTTGGAGTCTTGGTGTTAACAAGCTTCCCAGAGGGTTATGTGCATTCAAAATTGAGAGGCAAAACTGAGCACTTCTTTAACTCTAGGACTAGTTCTAGAAGTTACTGATCTGCAAGGATTTTTAGTGTTATCCTTTTTTTTTCTTAAATGCAACCTTGCTTTTCCTTTTCTTTCTACTTCATTTCACCAAACTTTAGTAGACTTGGGAAAGTTACCTAAATGAGACCACATATTTAGTTGTGAGGTAATGTTGGATTAGGCCTCATCTACGAGGGAAGATGGATTTGGAATTTTACTGTAAAAGGAAAAACAAATAATTGGCTAACTTGTATGCTGTGAAGTAGGTTTTTTTTTTAAGATTTTATTTACTTATTAGAGAGAGAGAGAAGCGAGAAAGCACAAACAGGGGGAGTGGGAGAGGAGAAGCAGACTCCCCATTGAAGAGGGAGTCTGATGTGGGGCTTGATCTGAGGACCCTGGGATCATGACCTGAGCCAAAAGGCAGCCGCTTAACTGCCTGAGCCACCCAGGTGCCCCCTTTTTAAAGATTTTTTATTTATTCATTTGAGAGAGAGAGAGCACAGCAGGGGAGAGGGCCAGAGGGAGAAGGAGAAGCAGACTCTCTACTAAGCAGGGAGCCCATTGTGGGGCTCGATCCCAGGACCCTGGGATCATGACCTGAGCTGAAGGCAGAAGCTTAACCGACTGAGCCACCCAGGTGCCCCAAATTGTGAGCTTTTTAAGGGGCTGTGTTTGTATTCTTTTAATACTTAGTACAGTGCCTATGTAGCGAATGAGCTTAAAGTGACCAGATGAGAGAATGGAATTGGCAAGAATCATTTCAGTTTAGGCAATGTATTTTGTCTAGTTTCGAATAAATTGTTGGGAGTTAAGAGGGTGCAGCTTGCTCACTGGCCTTACTGGGGTCCTTGTGCTGGAGGATGTACATAAGGAGCTGACAACCCAATGAGAAGGGAACAGCTTTATTAAAGGGGAGACTAGACCTGACCAGGCAGGGATTCTGTGTCCTCCACACTGAATTTAAACCTTAGTCGGCCAGGAGGAACGTTGGTCTGAACTCATCTCTCCAGGCTGCAGTAGAGATACACTGCAGGTCTGCCTCCCCACTCAGTTGTAGGAACACACAGACACCCATGTGCTCACTCAGAAGCAGGAGGTAGCAGAGAGTGGGGTCCTTCTGTTAGAACTGGAGGAGGCAGCAGGTGTTCAAAGACAGACTGGGTGGAGCCTGCTTCCCAGGCTTTTGAGGGAAAGTACCTCCACCTTCCAAAAGGGTGAACTGTTCTCTCAGGTCAGATGAGCTACTACTCCCTCTTCCTTGAAAGGAGGATGAGTTCAGATACAGAGATAAAGGTGAAAGCTTCCTCTTAACACTCCCTGGGGAGGGTGCGGGGAGGGGGGGGCGGATAAAAATAGTTAATTACTTAATTAAGAATGTTTTTTAAAGTTTCTTGTGATATTTGGGATATCACAAGACATAAATGTTACAGAGATGGATTGTTAGGTCTGTGAATGTCTCAGTGATTTAAAATGCTTTATGAGATGTATCAAACTTCATGACAGTTCAGAAGGATAAATCAGAACATGTGTTTTAGGCAACTGTAATACATAGTTTTCTTGTGCTCTGTAAACAACATTTCGTTTTTCTTTACTAATTTTAAAATAAAATAGTTGTCATTTGTGACATAACTAGCCTGTCAAAGCCGGTTACTAGAACATACAATTTAGTTACTAAATTAGTTGTTGCGATCCTAGGGTAAGTTTCACAGGGTTTTATTGGGTATAGGTTTGTATGTATTTAACATCCATGTGGTTTTGCTCTCGCTTCACTGTCTTACTGAATAACCTTTGTCAGGTCAATCAAACACTTTGACATCTCAATTTCTCTGAATGAAAAGTGGGTATAATTATACCTGTCTTAACCTGCTTCATCAGGTTGCCCTTGAAAGCCATAAGAAATGTGGGGAAAACTAGATGTATACATACATACATGTACATATATAATTTTTAAAAGCTGAATTAGGACTAGGAAGGAGGAAGGAAAGGACCTCATATTTATTGAAGTCCAACTATGTACTTAGTAACCTGCTTAGGTACCTCTTGTATATAATTTTACTTAAGCTACACCATGCTACGAAATAGGCATTATTATCCACAGGCGAGAAAATGAAATTTATACAGGTTTAAGCTGCTTTCTCAAGGAAGAACAACAAGTTATGAACCCTAAATTAAAACCCTAGTTTATCTGATTCCAAGCCTTCAGTATATCAGGTACTTTTCATATATAAGATACTGTACTATATATATATGCATATCACTGTATGGCTTTACCAAATATTTAATAAAAGAAATTAAAGTCAGTTATTTTTAAAATAGCCTAGTCCAATGACTAAAATAGCTAAGAAATAGTAGTCTTTTCAATTTGGTTCAATTCAATTTTGGTAGCAGATTTAATTATCCTAGATTAACCATCTTTAGTTTTTCTCTGAATCCATAGCATACGGGAATACGGTGTTTTCTAAATTGTCTTTTATTTCTCTCTCTTGTTTTAGGTGCTTTTAAGCCCTGCGAATATTTACTGGGAAGTTGGATGATCCGTCTTACTGTGTGGTTCATTTTCTTGGTTGCGTTGTTTTTTAACCTGCTTGTCATTTTAACAACATTTGCGTCTTGTTCGTCACTGCCTTCCTCCAAATTGTTCATAGGCCTGATTTCTGTATCCAACTTATTCATGGGAGCTTATACCGGCATCTTAACTTTTCTGGATGCTGTGTCCTGGGGCAGATTTGCTGAATTTGGCATTTGGTGGGAGATCGGCAGTGGGTGCAGAATAGCTGGGTTTCTTGCTATCTTCTCCTCAGAAAGTGCCATATTTTTATTAATGTTGGCAGCTGTTGAAAGAAGCTTATCTGCAAAAGATATAATGAAAAATGGGAAAAGCAATCCTCTCAAACAGTTCCGGATTGCTGCCCTTTTGGCTTTTCTGGGAGCGGCTGTGGCAGGCTGTTTTCCACTTTTCCATAGAGGGGAATATTCTGCATCACCCCTATGCTTGCCATTCCCCACAGGAGAAACGCCATCATTAGGATTTACTGTAACCTTAGTGCTATTAAACTCATTAGCATTTTTGTTAATGGCCATTATCTATACAAAACTTTACTGCAACTTGGAAAAAGAGGACCTTTCAGAGAACTCACACTCTAGCATGATTAAGCACGTTGCATGGCTCATCTTCACCAATTGCATCTTTTTCTGCCCCGTTGCATTTTTCTCATTTGCGCCACTGATCACTGCAATCTCCATCAGCCCTGAAATAATGAAGTCCGTTACTCTGATATTTTTCCCGTTGCCCGCTTGCCTGAATCCGGTCCTATACGTTTTCTTCAACCCAAAGTTTAAAGAAGACTGGAAGTTACTGAAGCGACACATGACCAAGAAAAGCGGGTCGGTTTCGGTTTCCATTAGTAGCCAAGCCGGCTGTGTGGAACAGGATTTCTACTATGACTGTGGCATGTACTCACATTTGCAGGGCAACCTGACTGTGTGTGACTGCTGTGAATCTTTTCTTTTGACAAAGCCAGTGTCATGCAAACACTTAATAAAATCACATAGCTGTCCTGCATTGGCAGTGGGTTCTTGCCAAAGACCAGACAGCTATTGGTCCGACTGTGGCACGCAGTCGGCCCACTCTGATTATGCAGATGAAGAAGATTCCTTTGTCTCCGACAGTTCTGAGCAGGTGCAGGCCTGCGGACGAGCCTGCTTCTATCAGAGTCGAGGATTCCCTTTGGTGCGCTATGCTTACAATCTACCAAGAGTTAAAGACTGAATTGATGTGTTTGTAACTGTTTCCCCCATCAACCAAAATCACAGCGTCTATAGACTGAACCCTAGTCTGCTCTTTCGTCTGGGAAGCACTTCTGTGATCACTGCCTGATGTGTCACTTAGAAGGAGGAGAAGGTGGCAGTTTATTTCTTAAACCAGACATTTTTAGAGAACAAGTGCCTAAACTGTCAGTCGATGAAAAATGCAATGTCCAAGCAATGTGTGGTCTATTGGGGACAAATTTATAACTTGAAAAAGAATTTATGTATATCATAGCAATATAACGTTAGGCTTTCCTGATCCCTAAGAAGCAAATTTATACCTGTTTCTGAATTAAGCACAAGATGAAGAACAGCTGTTAATATTTTTTTAAGAATATTTTAAAATGTGATTTTATGTAACGAAGAAAAAGTCTTGCTAATTTTACCTAATGTTGCATCATTAATCTCAGGACAACTTACTGCAGGGCCAAAAAAGGGATTGTCTCCCAGGTAGAACTGTGAGGGTAGAAGGGTAGGCATCATCACCCTGTTGCATTTTCGGGTCCCATCTCTGACATAATAGAATCATAAATTTTGTTTAAGTGACTTACAAATCTAAAACCTGAAGATGTTTTTAAAACAATATTAACAACTGTTAGATTTTAAAAGAATAGCTGAACATTTGTTTTCAGACATTACGCATCTCTTTGGTGCGCTCACAGTGATTTTTTTTTTCCCTCAATGTCTTGTGACCACACTAGGAAAAAGTAAAGGACTAATTGTTGTGTGGGTTTGGTAGATTTGGATAAACTACTAACTAATATGGGATTTTAATAGCATCTGAGGGATTTGATGGCTCCGTGGAATGTTCTCATTCATAAACAGTTCTTAATATCATTGGCTGTACCAACATTTTCCAGTTTTGTTGGTATATTACCTACGTATAGTTTGAATTATACAGAAGATAAACAGTGGTAAATTATTGTGTCAAGGTGGAAAAAATTGGGAGTAATTATTGATACAAAGCACTTATAATGGTTTCTTAGTGAGCCGGATTCTCCTAAACCTGTGCTGTTAATATGGTAGCTTCCATACATTTCCCCCTTACTGTGATTTAAACACAAAAGAGCCTATGCAACAGTTCAGATACTGTGTTCTTGTGAGACAAAACAAATGTGTCATTAAAGAAAAAGAAAAAGGAATAAGGCTTAGGCCTAGGTCTTTAACAATTAAAAATTTTACTTGATTCTTATCTATGGACTTTTGACATGTCACTATGTGGAGTCTTAAAGTTATAAATGTTTAGTATGTTTTTTGAACAATATGCTAAATCAATAGCAGACCCACTGCCATATTAGTTATTCAGGATATACTAAAAAACACTAAGCTAGATTGCAGTTTAATAATTAAACTGTATATACTGTGCATATAATGAATTTTTATCTTATGTAAATTATTTTTAGAACACAAGTTGGGAAATGTGGCTTCTGTTCATTTCGTTTAATTAAAGCTACCTCCTAAACTATAGTGGCTGCCAGTAGCAGAATGTTAAATTGTGGTTTATATACTTTTTTTGCATTGTAAATAGTCTTGGTTGTACATTGTCAGTGTAATAAAAACAGAATCTTTGTATATCAAAATCATGTAGTTTGTATAAAATGCGGGAGGGATTTATTTACAGTGTGTTGTAATTTTGTAAGGCCAACTATTCACAAGTTTTTAAAGTTGCTATCATGTTTGTATATTTACACATCTGATAAATATTAAATCATAACTTGGTAAAAAAAACGTAGCTAAAAGTTTTTTTTTCTCCAAAATTCAAGTCACTGAAAACTTTGCGTTGATTTAAAATATAGAATAGCAGATATCTAAAATATGTGGTAAATTGTGCGATATGTCTAGTGGGAAATACACTATTGTATGCAGTGTTTTGAATTCTTAAAGTTCTAGAAATCTAGCAATCTATTTTGCCTTAATTTGTAACTAGGTACATTAATAAATTTGCTTAATGTTAAAGTAAGCAAATTAAACTATTTTTTAAGTGAAGAGTATTAGAATAAATGTTTGAATAACACTTTGCTGGTATTTAGAAGTAAGATTTTATTCTATCTTAAGTCTGAACCATACTCATGGAAAACAAATTGTGAAATTTAAGAGAATACCATGAATTAGATCTTTATTTAAAAGCAAATGATTGGTGGGGGCGCCTGGCTGGCCCAGTAGATGGTGCGTGTGACTCTTGATCTCAGGGTGGTGAGTTTGAGCCCTACATTGGGTATAGAGATTACTTAGGAATAAAATCTTTAAAAAAGAAAAGGCAAATGACTGGGGCTCCTGGCTGGCTTAGTAGGTGGAGCATGTGACTCTTGATCTCAGGGTTGTAAGTTCAAGCCCCACGTTTAATGTAAAGATTGCTTAAATAAATAAAAGCAAATGATTTAAAATCCTGCATGATACCAAATGTCGTCAAATTGCCCAGATGATTAAATATAAATATTCACAGTCATGAAGCCCTCATTTTACAGATGAGAAAATAGAGGTCTTGATGAAATTTAAGTGAATACCTGAGTCACACACAACAAATTAGAAACCAAACAAGCACCCAGTTCCTCTTAATCTGACACATAGTTTTTTGGGTTTTGTTCATTTGTTTTAAACTTAAGTATATGTCTGGAATTTCCATAACAAAAAGTAGAATTGTATAATTACTCCTCCCATCCCTTCAGCCTTCAGCCCAGGTACCTACATCACCCAAATGTGGCAATTATCAAGAGCACATGGTAAATCTCCTTTTATCTCCACCCCATTCACCCATTCACTAACTCCCTCTAATCCATCTGCCTCTTGGATTAGTATTATTTATTTAAGACTTATTTATTTATTTCAGAGAGAGAGTTTTAAGCAGACTCCGTGCTAAGCATGAAGCCCAAAGTAGGCCCAATCCCACGACTTTGACACCATCATCTGAGCCAAAACTAAGAGCTGACACAGGACTAATTGCGCCACCCAGGGACACCTGCCCCTTGGATTATTTTGAAGTGAATCTCAGACGTTTCATCTGTAAATATTCCAATATGTCCAGGGGTAAATTTTTTAAAGTTGCCTAATATATTGCTACAAGGCTAACTGGCAATGATGTTATTTTGGTAACAAAGTCAGGGATTTTTAAACAAAAGTTAATCTTACAACAAGGTTACAATGCCAGCAAAAAATAAAATTTATCTCAAATGTATACCATGAAAGTGAAAATAAATGAGTAGTAAGAAGTTACTAAGTTAATACCCAAAAACTTAAGGGGAGAGACCTTCTTTTGAGCTTATTTATACATTTATATATATTTCTACTGAACTTGAGGGGTGCCTGAGTGGCTCAGTCGTTAAGCATCTGCCTTCAGCCCAGGTCATGATCTCAGGGTCCTGGGATCTAGCCCCATGGGCTGGCTCCCTGCTCAGTGGGGAGTCTGCTTCTCCCTCTCTTTCTCCCCCTCCCCACCCCTGCTCCTACTCTCTCTCTCTCAAAAAAAAAAATCTTAAAAAAATTCTACCAAACTTGATTATGGCTTCTCAGTCTCAGCAGTGACAAGACACTAAGAAAGGAGAGCACGGGACTCAATTATGTTCACGTAGCAGCACCTGTGTCATGCATCTCTTTGCTTCATTATTTCCAGTGTTGCTACAGCATAATGCAGTAGTTGGTCATTATTATCAGGATTCTGAGGCATCAAGGAAAGGACATAATTTGTTTCATTAAACATTTTGAGGAGGCAGAGAAGTGTATGACATTTTAGCTTCCTATACCAAAAGGTTCAAGTAGGAAAGCTTGGGAGTTTAAATGACAAAATTTATCGTTTACTGTTTTCTTTGTCAGGTCCTGTGCCAGAAACTTTATTACTAATGAGATAATATGACTGGGAGGTAGGTTATTTCCCTATGTTACAAAGGAGTAAGTTAGGATTTACAAAAGCCAACCAGTTTGTTTAAGGAAACCAAGTGAGGAAGAAAAAAAATCACTGATTCAAATCCAGGTTCCTTTTTTACTAAGACTTGTGCTTTTTCCTACTTTGCTTCAGGTATGTCAGATGATGTCTGCTGGGAATAGCTCAAGTTTGCCTCCTATGAAGCCCTAAAGTGGCCCTAGGCCTTTTGATGCTGTTACTGATTCTAGGGAGGTTCTCATAAGTGGTTTTAACCAGATATGCCAAAATTGAATAGTTGGGGTAGAGAATATAAACCACTAAGCCAGTTTTATTTCTTGATTAATTTTATTACTCAGACTGGTCCAATTTTCTTCCATTTTCATTTTGTTTTTACTGAAAATTTTAACAAAATTAACAAAAACTAGCATTGCCTTAAAACAGTTTTAACCATGTCATATTTTATTAATTATAGCTACTGCCTTCTGAATTGCGCTTTGTTGCTATTATTTCTACCATATCTAATTCTCCTGTGTCAACTTTTGCAGATCTAAATTTCACCAAGGATTTTCTATCGCTCTGGTCAATAACAAATTTTGTGCGCTATTTTGGCCTTTGTCAGTTTTCACTCTGATATTTCTACTAGTAATATGCATTATGAGGGGGACAAAGCCCTATTTATTTACAAGTGTACACAGTTTTGTCAGCAGGAATAAAATCATCCAGCTTTACTGTCTATCACCTTTTCCTTGCTACCTTCATCCCTATTCCCAATCCCTGAGAGGTCAGTGCTCTTTCCGAGGTCCCACAAAAAATTTTTGTTATGAATAAAATGCATATCACAGAATATTTTAATGGTATTATGCTACACCACAAAAGAATGAGGAACGTGTGGCGGTAGGGCTTTTACTCCTCTAACTGTAGTGCTTAGCACAGGCCCCAGTAAACTAGAGGCTCAAAAAGACCTCAAAATGTACACGCATAGACAAACTAGTTACCTTAAGATGCCAGGCAAACAAGGTGCTACCAAACAACGGAAGCTTGTCCTAAAAGTGCATTCTTGGATACACTTGGAAACTTGGACAAAGTGCGCTCTCCTCTCCCCAATAAAATATGGCTGTGTGCTGAGAGAACTCACGACTGATCCTTATAACCCTGACCCGTAAGATACGGGGGTATTTTTGCCTTCCGCCTCTTGCTCAGTGACAGCGCATTTCTAGCACAAGACCTGCTGCGCCACAGCAGACAAGGGGCACGTGCCCTCCGAGCTGTCAGCCGGTGAGCGGAGATGCGGAGTTAAGCTCTCCGCAGCAGCGGCCGGCCGGGCGGGGCGGGGGGAGGGCCGGCCGAGAGAGGCCCGGGCGCAGCCAGCCGCGGCAGGCCCGGACAAAGCCCTCGCGGCCTCCACGCGTCGCCATGGCAGCGCGGGGTCTGTGCCCGACCGGATAGGCCGGCCCGGCGCGCGCGGGGCCTGCTGGGAGCGCACGTCCCCGCCGCCGCTCCGCCGGTTTGAACTTGGCGGGCCCGATGTGGGCGGCCGGGCTGTGGGGGGCTGATTCGCCACCTTCCGACGCTCGGTCCTCCGCCGGCTGCGGGTCCAGGTCTCGGCCCTCCTCCGGCTCCTTCTCCGTCCTCATGGCGGGCGCCCCGGGGCAGGGGCTGGAGCCGGTGACGGTGTGCTCGCCGTCGCCGCCGCTGAGCTGCAGCAATTCCACCATGTCGCTGTTGTCTCCCCTCGGCCACCAGAGCTTCCCGTTTGACTACGACGATGGTGACGGGGAGGATGAGGAAGACGTGGAAGAAGGTGCTCATGATTCACAGGCTAAGGTGGCGAGCCTGAGAGGAGTGGAGTTACAGGGGTGCGCCAGGTAAACCCGAGGCCGCCGGCCGAAACAGCCCCTCTCAAGGTTCCTCAGACCCTTCTAAGTACGTTCTTCTGGTGGCCCAACCCCCTCCTGGCCTCGCCTCAGAGGCTCTGCAGGCACCTCCCTCCTGAGGTGCTGCTCCTTTTTGCGCAGAAAGAGCTGTGGGCCAGTGCTCACGCATGCCTTCAGATTTTCGAAGATTCTTAATCTTTTTTTCCTGAGAATATGATTGCCACAGTCTCACTCCCCAGAAAAACGTACGTAGTCTCAAAAACACAAAATTTTGCTACCATTTCGGGAGTTTTGTGAATATTCAAAAGTCAGATTGTGGACACCAGAACTCTTGTTCAAACCCTTAACACCAAAATTGTTTATTGCACCTGAGTAGTACCTGTAGTTGTTTTGAAAAAACCTGATTGCTGGTGAAGTAGGTTGTAGTAAGCAGTATGTATACATTTTGGGTCATAAATGAGGAGCTGAAGCCCAGCTTAGCAATGTCAACCTCAGCATCCACAGACAAGGTGGAATCTGGTCTGCGTCCTCAATTAACAGTAGAATAGAAATCATTGAATCAGAGAATGTTAGAACCAAAGATATTATTAAAATCATCTGAAGTTTTTTATTTCTACAGTTACTCAGCAAACATCTAGTTTGTGCCATATACTAGTTTAGATACTGGGGACCATAAACAAGATAGACATGGCCTGTACTCATGAAATTAAAGCCAAAATTAAGCTACTCATTTTACAGGTAACAAAACTGGCTCAGGATGCAAATAAAAAGTCTGATTCGGAGGCCTATACCTAGTTATTAGCAGAGCTGGCCTTAGTATCGAGGTATACAGATCATGTTCTCTCTTCCCTATGCTACATGGCTGTTATTGGGTATATAAGAACAAAGGGCCTATCCCTGTAGGAATAACTTTCTGAGACAGACTTAGTAATGTAGGCCCCTTCTGGAATAGACTCATACGTCATCTTCAGGAAGATTTACAAGTTTCTGATTGTCAGGCTGTGTACAGCACAGTACAGGAGATCTCGGAAACAGACCAGAGAACCTGTGCTTTATGTGTAAGCAGCAACATAGCCCCCTTTAGTGTAAAGCATTCATACCCAGAGTGAATGAATGGAATATGGAACCATATGAAATGACTCATACACAGTTACAGCAGTGAGTCTCTTAAGAATGAAAAGTAAAAGTAAGCACGTTGATGGGAATGGAGATCAGTAAGAGTAACCAGGCAAGCCACTTGTCCATACTGGTTGTGGCAACTGCAGGCCTCTGATGAACCTGATAGTAGAACTTGATGATAGAGTTTCAGGAGTCCATTTTCATGTGGGTCTTTGTAAGCATTCTTCAGGATTGAGTTGGTCCCAAAGATTTTTAAAATAATTTTAAGGCTTTGGAAAATACCTTTGAGTCTAATCAACAGGACTGAGCAATGTAGATACAGTTTAGCAACCTATAGAATGATGGCTGTCAAAACCACAGCTCAGATACTGAGACCTTGCATGAGCTTCCAAGAGCCAAAGCCCTAACCAAATAGAGCTCAGGAGAAGAGCCAGACATGTTTTTTGTCTCACTTTAGCCAAAGCCCAAATGAGCTGGTAGCATCCCAGGGTTAAGGCTGCCTTCCTTATCATGACCTTATCACAGGTCATTCCCTATAAATCAAAGGGATAGGATATGGCCTGGAAAGAATGTAGGAGTTGACAGGCCTTGTGTGTGGCAAGTGTCAGATGCATATTAGGTGTTCAGTAAATGTGTGCTGAATGAATGCTTAATTCCCACTCCTGGAGAACAGATAGATATAGCGGTTATCTTCAAATGCTTCAGAAAACTTAGCATTTCCTTTCAGGAGAGAGAAATGTTTACAGAATTTCATCAGTCATCCTCCATACCTCTAACCTTTAGTTGGTGTCCTGGACAGTTTGGGGGTAATGAGGGGAGGAGAGCAGGTAGTCTGACCTGTATATAGTCCCAGTCCCAGGCAGTGAGCATTCTCTCCATGGACCAGGAAGTAAACCCATAGCTGTGTGGGATTTTATGCCTTTTGTCCATTGTTCATCAGACACAGAGATAGACTCAGGTATCAGGTGTGCATGGTGATATGAGCTCCAGTTATTTTAGGTGTACACAGAGCCATGCTTGGAGGATGCATGGGCCTTCAAATGTGTTGGACAGGACTGAGATGAAGCTCATAGCTTACTTCAGACAAGATGATGCCAGGTATTTTCCTGGAGTCTTATGCCTTGAGCCTTCTGTTTATCCAGCTCTATCCTGCTTTTTATATCACTCTATCCATTAGGAAAACCATGCCTTAATACATATCTTAGTCATAAAAAGCTGCTTATCGAGCCTCTCGATTATGGGTAACGCTGTAGTGTATATGCTATACATTTTGTAGTGTATACGCTATCATTTGTTAAAAATGTTAAGGCAAGGAATTTAATATTTAAAATGTCATTTTTTAAAAAGATTTTATTTATTAGAGCATGAACGGGGGGTGGGGCAGAGGGAGGGAGAAATAGACTCCCCGCTGAGCAGGGATCCTGATGCAGGGCTTGATCCCAGGACCCCGAGATAATGACCTGAGCCAAAGGCAGACACTTAACCGACTGAGCCACCCAGGTGCCCCTAAAATGTCATTTAAAAAAATAAAATAAAATAAAAAAATACCGTGCTCTTCCAACAAACATTTCTTCTTTCTTTCTCTTTCTTTCTTTCCTTTCTTTTTCTTTTTTTCTTTCTTTCTTTCTTTCAGATTTTACTTATTTATTTGACAGAGAGAGAGAGTGAGCACACAAGCAGGGGGAGCAGCAGAGGGAGAGAAGCAGGCTCTCTGCTGAGCAGGGAGCCTGATGCAGGACCCTGGGATCATGACCCGAGCTGAAGGCAGACGCTTAAACCGACTGAGCCACCCAGGCGGCCCTCAACAAACATTTCTTAGGAGGTTACTATATTCTAGGCCCCACGCTAGACTCTTGAAATAAAAAATGAGTTAACACATGCTTTCTGTTTGTAAGGAATTCATAGCCTATGGCAGAGATGGACAAGTGACAGAAAGCCCAAGGTACTTAGTTCAGATTTTTTGCAGAGTTTCACTGTGAGGCAATAAAGATTAATGCCTGGGCTGACTCTTAAAGGGAGAATAGGAATTAGCCATACTCCTCCTTCTACTAAATGACGTGTGTCAAATGCTTACTGAGTGCACAGAATCTGCGCGCTTTAGCATAGATTGTCTCATTCAGTAGTGCCTGTGAGGTAGCCTCTGCCGCTATTTCCATTTTACAGGTAAGAATGGAGGGTTGAATAGGTTAAGAAATGTACTTAGCCAGGAGGAAGCAGGTAGAGATTCACCCCAAATGTTTCATTCCCAAATCTAAGCTCTTGCATGGCTACCTGTGGAGATGGAGGCATTTCAGTTTTAGACAAAACTGCAGAGCACAAGCGCGTGGTACATTCATCAGTCTGCTTAAGTTCAACAAAACCAAAATAGTCCAGATCAGCCATTGGCATAAGAAGAGTCTGGGAAGACAGGCAGCAGCTAATTCATGGGTGTCAGGCTGTGGAGTTTGGATTTCATCTTTTGGGCAAAGGAGCCACAGAAGAACTTTGAGGTAGGGAGTGACATGATGGAAGGATGCATTTGAAGGATGAATGTGGCAACAGTTGTGGAAAATGGTTTGCAACAGGGAGAAAGGCCAGTTATGTCCAGACAGTGGTTGTAAGGTTGGAGAAGAGGAGAATGGCTTGAGAAAATGGAAAGAAGTAGAAAAGACATGACTAGGCAATTATGTGGGTGTGGGTGGTCGGGGGAGGAAATCTAGACAGAGGGCACTGGAGGAGTCACAGGTCTGAGTTGCTGGCATGACTAGTTGGGTGGGTATTGGTACTCTTCACTGGCATAGGATTATAAAGGAGGAGTAAAATTTTTCTTGGTGGAGAGGGTAGTGGATAGAGGGTAAAAGATGATTAGACTTGGTTGTCGCTGATTGATAGTTAAGTGGAGCTGTCTATCAGATGGTTGGAAAGAAGTCTGGAGCTCAGAAGAAAGATCTAGCCTGGAATGACTGATCATCAGCACCTAGTGATAGTTGAGACTGTGGGAGCAGATAAAGTCTGGAGAAGGAAAGATACATATGTGAAATAAACAACACATCAGCAGTGTCTCTTTCCCACCAGAATGCAGATTGCAGGAGGGCATGGATGAATGAAGAAAGCAGCAGAAAAAAATGAGTAAGCTGAAGCTATGAGGTAGAAAAGGTTGTGCAGAGTGGTGGGAGAGGCATTTGGTGGCCTGAAGCAGGAATGTTAAAGAGACAGAGGAGCTGAGTCTATAAACAACTAGTCTTTATTTATTTTTTTTTTTAGAAATATGTTGAAATTTATTTCTGGAAATCTTTTACTCTTTATTTTATATTGAGAATTATAAAAATTTCTGTCCATTTACAAAAGTAGTGCATATGTGTGCATTGCAGAAAATTTGGAAAATATGAAAGTTTAAAATACAGAATTACTTATATTCTGCCACCCAGATACCACCCAAAGATAAACAGTTAACACCTAGTCTTTAGAGCTGCCTTGGGTCCTGAACAACCTTTCTTTCCTTGGGTCCTAATGGTTCTGCTTTTGCTCAGTTATCTGAGGCTTGTGTATCTGGCTGAGGCCCAGTATTTCCCCACCCTGCTTCTCTTGAGCTTGAGTAGTTACTTTTCCATGTACCTAGACGAGTCAGACTAACAGAGGTGCATATGGGAGATGCAGTAACCAAAATGGAGAATCGTAGACACCCTGTCTGAAGAATTGATAAAAGGGAGTAGAACTAAAACATTAAAGAACACAAGAGCCATATATATTTTTTGTAACTTTATTTCAAGACAATTTCAAACTTACAGAAGTTGAGAATTTCTGGGGCACCTGGCTGGCGTAGTCAGTAGAGCTTGGAATTCTTAATCTCGGGGTTGTAAATTCAAGCCCCATGTTGGATGTAGAGATTACTTAAAAATAAAATCTCGGGGCGCCTTGGTGGCTCAGTCATTAAGCGTCTGCCTTCGGCTCAGGTCATGATCCCAGGGTCCTGGGATCGAGCCCCACATCGGGCTCCCTGCTCTGCGGGAAGCCTGCTTCTCCCTCTCCCACTCCCCCTGCTTGTGTTCCCTCTCTCGCTGTGTCTCTCTCTGTCAAATAAATAAATAAAATCTTAAAAAAAAAAAAAAAAATCTTAAGAAAAAAAAGAATTTCTGTTCACCTTTCACCCAGAATCCTTAATTGTTAACACATTTGCTTTATCATTCTCTCTGCATATATATACATGTTCTTTTTTTCCCCTGAACTATTTAAGGGATGAAAAGGGAAAAGTCTGCTCCAGGATATGATTAGGATCATGTCTTGTAATTAGTTGTCCAGACAAGAGATTTTTAAGAAAAAATTGTCATTGAGGCAAACAGACTGGGTGTGAGTTATCCCAATGGGTTTTTAAATAGTGTGATTTTAGGAGATGAAGGAATTCCAAGGCAGTTTGATAGATAAACTAATTCAAATATTGGACTTTCTGTTCATGATTTTTCAAGTGTATATTTATATATAATTAATTCATATATATGCATTTATAAAAATCACAGTATTGTAAATATATTATTAAATTCTGCTTTCGCTGTATAGTTAAGTGATTTTGAATGTGAAGCCAAAGAGTTTTGAGTACAAGTGCTATGTGTTCTCTCTTTGGAATAGTGTGGCTGAATCAGAAGATAACCAAGAAGAACAGAAACAGATGCACCTACCAGAAAGCCGCCTGACACCATGGGAAGTGTGGTTTGTTGGCAAAGAAAAAGTAGAACGTGACCGTTTGCAACAGAAAGCTCTGGAGGTAAAACTAGACAGTATCCTTTTTGCTTAATCTATGAGTTAACAAATTAGAGCTGCTCTCAAAATTAAAATGTTTATGTTGATATCCCTCAGAACAAAATTTTTCCATTTGTTTGTATCAGTTTGCTATATCCATTTTAATAACTCTTATTGTAAAAATAATACATGTTCACTCTAAGAACATTTGGAAAATACAGCTAAGCATAATTAAGAACATTAAAATTTCTAATTTCACCACCTGAAGGTACCATGGTTAATATTATTGCATATAGACTTCCAGATTTTCTTGAGTGTATATTTAAAAAAAAAATCTAGAAATGTTTAAATAAAGACACATACAATGGAGCTTCACTGTATATACATTTAACTAAAGTAAATGGAACTGTATTTACTTGGTAAAATTTTTAAGAAAGAGAAACCAAAATTGAAATAGAGACCAGAATCTACCCCCATATTACTCAGAGCATGTGCCCTAGAGTGAGTGCATGTGGGGAGATGGCAATTTGCTGGGCTTTCAGGGTTTTTCAGTTCTCTGTGCTGCCCTGCCTCGCTTATGGACATCTCTGTGTTTGTGATTGTCTCTAAACTCTCAGTTTCCAAACTCAAAAAGTAGTGTGAGATACATTTTCACATGAATCCTTCATTTTTTTAACTCTTACTATTTGCTGTTGAGAAACTAGCAACTAAAGAGATTTGGATGATTTGGCATCCCCTAGTATCCAGACTCACTATCTGAACTCTCCCTATCTGATCACAGAAACCAAGTAGATTTGAATGGGGAGGGGTATGTCTTGTTTCTAAAGAAACAGGATCAAACTTTTTTGTAACCTTTTTTCTGCCTGTTACACTGTTAATATATTTCTATATCATTAAATATTTTTACAACATCATTTCTCAATGGCTGGCTAAGATTATTAAAATATATTTTAAATGTATTAGACATAGGGTGCCTGGGTGGCTTGGTCAGTTAAGTGTCCTACTCTTGATTTTGCCTCAGGTCAGAATCTCAGGGTTGTGAGATCAAGTCCCATGTCATGCTGTGTGCTGGGAGTGGAGTCTGCTTGAGACTCTCTCTCCCTCTCTGTCTGCCCCTCCCACCATGTGCACATGTGCATGCGTGCTCTCTCTCTCAAATAAATAAATAAAATCTTTAAAATAAGTATTAGATATATATTAGAATATAGTTAATTGGTTCATTGTTGTCATATATTTAAGTTTAATCTATTAGTAACTATGTTGTCATAAAAATCCTTGGATCTAAAGCATTGCCCTCCATGATCTTCCTTGGAATAGATTTCCCGTATCAGTTTTGAAACTAATTATTTCTGCGATGGATTTTGAACCAGATACGCAGTCACATATTCAGGAAGCTTGGCATGATTCAAATGACTGTAGAAACCGGTGCATTCTGTTTCCCTATTGCATGATATTTGTATTCTAAAAAATAAATTTATTCTTGGAAAAGTACACAGTACTACTTGTTTCCTCTTACAAGGGCAGAGGGCTTGAGAAAGACCTTAAGATTTGATGCCAGGCAGGCTTGTTTAAACTTTTTTGCTTCAATTTCCTGTCTGTACAATAAGAATAAAAATAATAACTATGTCACACGACTTTTGTGAGGTTTAAATGAGACAAAATGTGGTGACTGGTGGTGTTTTATTAGTGTTATTACTGATAACATTGCTATTCATAGCCTTCTTAAAGGTTTTTCATTTATTTTCAGAATGAGTGTGTATTATTGAGACCCCAGACTCTTATCTCAGCCTCAAGTTTTAACATTACTAATTCCATTATTTAGTGCAGTGGCTTTCAAAATATTTTGTTCATGGTGAGAAATCTGCTTTGCTTCATGTCACACACAAATCCATACATGTACGTATCTGAAATGATCTCTTAATTTTGTGCAAAACTTGGTATGCTATTCTCTTTTTCTTTTTGTTTTTTTGTTTTGTTTTGTTTTTAAAGGCCACTCATAACCCACTAAATTGATTTTGGACTCACAGTTTGGAAAACACTGATCCTAGTGAGCCACTGGTAAAGTGGAGTTCAGTTTATGGTATTTAACTTTAGCTCTAACCTCACTAGAATTCACTTGTTACGTTAAGGAAAGGAGGACCACTTCAAGTCAGTTTTTGAGTCAGCATACAATAAAAGAAGTTAATTAAATTACAAAAAAATTTGTAAGGGAGCCTGGGCTTTGGAGTCACACAGAACAAGGCTGAAATTTTAGCCTTGCCATTCTGTGACCTTGGGAAAGTTACCCAACATCTCTGAGCCCCTAGTCTCTTTATAAACCAGATGTTAGAGAGGCAATCCTAAAGCGGCTAAAAGCAGAAATTCTTAGGCTGTACTTCCTGGATTCAAAACTTGGATCTTGGGCATATCCTTAACCTCGCTGTGCCTCAATTTCTTTATCAATGAAAGGGGGGAGAATAATATTCACCTCATAGTGTTGTTAATGAGGGCTAAGTGAACATAAGGTTACAGCCTAGTATATAGGAAACATTCAATGAAAGTTCATTGTTGTTACATGTTAAAGCAGATGGCAATAATAACTACTAAAGATATATTTTGAGAACAGATTAAAATAATGAATATAAAGTCCCTACCACAATGATTAAGCATATAGCAGAGTATAATTAGTTGAAAGATGAAAATCTCTTCATGTATTTAGTAGTTTGAAATTTCTTATGGCTACATCATTACTTAACTCTAAAGCAATTAAAATATTTTAGCATAAATCTTAGCATATCAGTCATGCCAGGGATATCATAACATACAGGCCAACTACTCACTTTATAAGTTTATTTTGTGCTGTTGTGGTATTCACATTTTTTTCATGCCTTTTCCTTGTTTTATTTTCTCAGTGATGCTTTTCTTATTCTTCTGTCCTAATTTACTGCATTCTCTAATTTGTTTGTAAATCATATCATTAAAAGCATAGATTATTAACCGTAAAGAACGATTCATCTCAGATTCCTTTTGAGGGCCAGAAAGTAACTTTGCCAACATTTCATTTCATGGCAAAGCTGGGACTGGGTCCTGGTTCTTTCAACTTCCAATGTAATAAATGTTTTTTCCGTAATATCAAGATGTATTGTAGAAATAAATGGGTCAGACTTAGTATTTAATTTTGAACTTACCCCTGGGGTCTCATTTTCTTCCTAGAAAACTTAAAGGAAAATGTAAAGGATAATTGGGTCCTTAAAAAGATCATCTCTTCTCATAAATTTTATTTCAGCAACAGACATTTAGACATTTGTTTCAGACATCTCTGTAAGATTTAGTTAAAAAAGCATTTTAAAAAATTTATTTATTTATTTTTCAATTTTCAGGTTCTTTATTTTTTTTTCTTTCTTCTTTTTATTATTATGTTATGTTAATCAGCATACATTACATCATTAGTTTTATGTAGTGTTCCATGATTCATTGTTTGTGTATAACACCCAGTGCTCCATGCAGTACGTGTCCTCTTTAATACCCATCACCAGGCTAACCCATCCCCCACCCCTCTCCCCTCTAGAACTCTCAGTTTGTTTCTCAGAGTCCATAGTCTCTCATGGTTCGTCTCCCCCTCCGATTTCCCCCCCTTCATTGTTTATTTTTATTTTTTGACAGAGAGAGAGAGACAGTGAGAGAGGGAACACTAGCAAGGGGGAGTGGAAGAGGGAGAAGCAGGCTTCCTGCCAAGCAGGGAGCCCGATGCGGGGCTCGATCCCAGGACCCTGAGATCATGACCTGAGCTGAAGGCAGACGCTTAACGACTGAGCCACCCAGGCGCTCCTATTTTAGAAAATTAAAAAAAAAATTTTTTTTAATTATTTTAATCCATCAAAATTACCTGCTTACAAAATTTTTTACATCTGTAACTAATGTTGAATGACAAATATAGTAAATGTTGAACATTAGTATTACAAAAACTAGCATATTGGTTTTGTAGAACATACACATTTTATATTTAAATTTCTTTTTTTTTTTAAGATTTTATTTATTCATTTGACAGAGAGATAGCGAGAGCAGGAACACAAGCGGGGGAGTGGGAGAGAGAGAAGCAGGCCTCCCGCGGAGCAGGGAGCCCAATGCGGGGCTCGATCCCAGGACCCTGGGATCATGACCTGAGCCGAAGGCAGACGCTTAACGACTGAGCCACCTATATTTAAATTTCTATTATTTAAAAAAATTCTCTGGCAGACTGCTATAAATTCTCTATAACCTTTGGTTAATTCTAATTTTTAACATTTACTTCAACATTTTAATACAATCTGTTGTAAATTATAAAAAATGATGTAGGTTGTGAATAATCCAGGTGCTTTTTTCTTTTTTTCTCCCATCCTGCCTATGGCCATTTCAGCCCTTAACAAAGAAATAGGGCAGGGTTTAGAGTTGGTGAAACTCAATGCTGTCACTTTTCCTGATTGTTACCCTCAGTGGTAAAAAGTTCTTTGAAAGTCAGCAAAAGTTATTGAAATAAAAATGTATGTTTAGGATCCTCTTTGGATTTTGGTTTTTCATAATCAAGTATTCACTGTTTGGGAAAATAGCAATAATCCTGTTGAAACTCAGTGGTCTCCCAGAAGACATTCTAGGGGCCTTGTGGGAGAGGACACTGGCTGTGTCCGGAAGAGGCGTACCCTGGTGGTAAACAGGTGGAGGCACTCAGGCTGGGAATTCTGAGAGGGGCTGCCTTGTGTGTGTGTTTGGGGGTGGGGGTTGTGTCTCAGAAAGGGATGTATTCTGGGGTAGCAAATTACTTGACCAGACATCGTGAGAGTAGAGCACAGTTTGGGTCAGTTTTGCATTTTCTAGGTACTTTGACTCTTCATCTTTAATTCTTATATGAACTAAAATTTGTGAACACAGTCTCCTTTTTTTCCCCCTGATTTTTGAATTTAATTATGTGACGAATCTTAAAAGGGTACATAAATAAAATCAATCATATTATTAGTTGTATGTTTAAATAATTACTTCCCTTGAAAATAAAATAAGACTGTTTTAGAAAATTTTGGATATATGGTTGTCAGATCTGTATCTAGCCTGTCATACACACACTTCTCCTCAGACCTTCTTCCCCTCACAACTCCTGCACTGTGGAAACCTCCTAGTCAGCTCCCTCAGAGATGTTCTCCTTCCTTCAAATATAGTCTGCAGCCTTTAAGGGTTCAGAATCATCGCCTTTGCCATGTATTCCTGCTTCATAGTGTTCAATTTACTCTGCCTGTCTCAAAAGACCTTTTTCCCATCTAGTTAGTACTACACTCTAATTTTCTAGTTGTCCCCCTCCACTCCCTCATCTAGTCAAGCAGTCTCCTCACTGTCTTTCTGTGGTACTCATTTCTGACTGCCCTGGTCCACACTGTTTCTCATCTCATCTTCCCTTCCCTTCCCTTTTTGGAACTGTTATACACAGCTCCTCACAATGCAGTGCCTTAATTCTTTTGTGTATGTAGAATCACATTAGATTGGAGATGTCTGGAATTTCATCTGTATCTAGTTCTTGCTATCTTTGCAATAGACACTGCATCAAAAAAGCATTAAGTGAATAATCAAGGCATAACCTCTGCAGAGGTCATGAAAAATCCCTTTAAAAACCAGATGGATATTTTACTTTGTGAGGGGCTGAGGGGTATATAGTGTTTAAAAGTTGGAAGACTTTCTGAATGAGTGAGGGCAGCTGTTTTCTGTGCAGCAGAATTTTAGGATGAGAGGTCATGGAAGACATGAGAGGTCATCCTGTGACCAGTTGTTCTAAAGTCCAAAAGATATGTTCTTGGTGTCAAGTTTTATCTTCATTTCATTTAACACACTGGAATTATCTGAAAGTTGAAAAATTGGCTTTCCCACTAGCACCCACACTCAGGTAGGTAGGTCTTCAGGAAAGGGAGGGATGGGGAGGAGGAGTGAGGTCCAATGAAAGATATTTAAAAGTGTCTGATTATTAGTATCTAAGGAGAGAGAAGAAAAATAACCAGTAATTATGGCAGTAGAGTCCTAGGAGTCTAGTTTGAACAGCATTCTCAACTAGTGCAGTAATTTAACTGATGAGTGACAGAGTGGTGGCATTCAGTTCGAAGTTTTATTTGGCCATACCTTCTACATTCTTTCTCTTGAGGAAATGCCCAAACGTGTAGATTCGAGTGACAGCAAGGCAGTTAAATAATCTGGGATATGAATGTGGTTTTGGTACACTCCAGCAGCTATAAAATCAGTGAAGAAAAATCTGGATTCTTTTTTTTTCCTTTAAGAAAATTGAATCGTTTCTTTGCATTTCTTCTTTGGTAACTCTAAATCAAAATTTTAATTTAGGGATTATTTAACTCCTACCCTTTATCTGCATTAAGAATCTAGAAGCTTTTTATAACTAAAAAAAGTTGCAATTCTCTTGAGCTTCTGCCAATAGTGTACAGTGATGCCAAAATTTATGTGTGGGAAAGTTGATTTCAATGAGGGTAATTTAGCTGAAGTTTAGTCTAAGAAACTAGTGTTTTGCTGCCAAGCAATTATTTGCATTTCTAAAAAATGACTTATAGTTTTTACCAATGCTTTCTTTTCATCATAGACTAGTTACTTAAGTAAGTAAGTTATTGTCACTAATGGTGTATTTTCTATAAAGGAAATTATATTCTTGTTTAATTTGGTTAATGTCAGCCTTGTTTTTAATATGTGATTTGAGTACTTCTATTAAATGCTGCCTTTGTTTGAATAAAAATCCATAGGAATTAAATCAACAGCTAGAAAAAAGAAAAGAAATGGAAGAACGTGAAAAAAGAAAGGTAATTGCTGAAGAAAAGCACAAGGAATGGGTTCAGAAAAAGAATGAACAGGTAAGGAGGAAAAAAAATCTGCACCCACATACTGACAGCTCTTTTGCAAAGTCTTCTTTTCATCTACTCCTCGTAACCTAGGTTTTTGTTATTTTCTCTGAGATTCATTCTTTGACCTGATTTTTTTTTCCCCTGCCTTCATGGACATTTATCAAGTCTCAGTCTTCTACCCTTTGTTCTCTGCTTCTCTCCCTTTTCCCTCACGTGGCTTCCTTGCATCTTGCTGCAGGTAGTCGCGGAGTCTGTATCTCGGCCTGACTTCCTGGGGTCTTGGACTTCCATCTCTTAGGTTGGCAGGCACCTCTGAGCCTGCAAATCTATAACAACCCATTTTTGCCCATTCTCCTTTGATTTCTGTTATTAGTACTACTGTCATCTCAGTCACCTAGGCATAATCAGAGTTATTCTGTTGTTTGTGGCTTCCCCTGACATCACCTTTCCTCTGTTGTCACCACTCTCCTGTTTGCAGTCTCTTCCTGTCTGGTCTCATTACATCTTTCAACTTATTTACTGTTTATTTCCCCATACTGGATGTAAGCTCCATAAGACCAGAGAGTTTTGTCTCTTTTATTCAGTTCTCCAGCAGCTGGATCAGTGCCTGACACATAGGAGATGCCCAAAAATATTTGTTGAGTGAATGAATCCATCCTCTGTGGCTTTGCCAGACTGATCTTGCTGAAAAAGTCCAATGTCATTCCCCAATTCAAAATATATTTTTTATGATTCCCTACTGTCCTCTAAATAATGTTTTAACAATTCTAGCCTGGCTGGTTAAAGATCTACTAGTCTGCTCTCTCAGCCATGTCTTCTTCCACCTGTGGTTCTCTTCATCTTACACTCTTGCTTCTTACTGGCATTCTTTTGGGAGCACACATAGGATAATCATGGTCCATCTTCTTAGAGTATTAGTTTTAATGAAAATTTTTGGGAGGAAAAATGTTATTTTCATGTTAAAGCAAGCATAGATATTTAATGGGGATAGAATATAAATTTTATATTATTTTTAAGATACACAGTAGATTTCAGAGAAATCCCAAGCAGTAGACTGTGCTCCCCACTCCCCAGGATATGTAGTCATGAGAAATTTTGAGAACATTTCCATTTTGTTTCTCACTTCCTTATTTTTTTATATTCTACTTCATCAGCATGGAATCTCATCATATCGTCCACCTTACCTTTCCCTTTATTATCCAACTCAAAATATTTTCTACATGAATCATTCACTGATCACATGCTAGAAATAGAAACTCTTTCCTTCTCTGAATCCTGGTTCAATTTATATCACTTTGTATTTTGTATATGTTTTGTGGCTATTTTGGTTTATGCGTATGTCTTTACTTCCTTGTAATTTTAAGACAGTTAAGGGTAAGAATTATTTTTTATATTACTTTTCTCTATTATAAGATCAGTAAGCATTTGTTATTGGAATGAATGAATAAATCTGTTATCTTTCAGTTTTAATACATTCTTTTATTGGATTATAAATTAGAAATTTTGAAAATACCTATCTTTTTATCTGTTTTCTATTGTAATTTTCACATATTTAGAATGCTACTGCTTTTATTATTTGATCCAATTTTATGAGTTTAGTCAGATGTTTAGATTATAAGACAGAGTTTTAAATTTTTAATTCTAATTGTCTTTAACTATTACTGAATCTAATGCTCAGTGGCATTAGTAAGAGTACCTGGTCAATAATTTCAGTAAGTTGAAGATGACATAGCTTCTGTCATCCAGGTATTGTAAGAAGAAAATTGGCTGGACAGATGTGTGTTATAACCATAAATGTAATTGTTCTTAATTTCACAAGTAAATCATTATTATTTTTAAGTTTGCTTCATTCCATAATACAATAAGAAAGTTCTTTGTGAATCAGTGCCCAAATCAGAATAAGTCTGTGTGACTATTTGCAAGGTCTGTGTGATATTTTGTGTAGTTTATAGCTATAAAACAAAACAGTTTTACATGTACAGAATAGTATGCTCTCTCCTCTAAAAGCTTCTCTTATCTTCTAACTCCATTAAGCTCATTTTACCATGCCAGTCAAACATAGTTGTTATTTGTCTAAGAATGTAAGATACTGCTGAGAGATGATATAGTCTCTATTTTAATTAGTGTCAGTAGATCTACTCCAGTTATTTGAGAAAAAAAACTTTTTTTCTTTTGGACGGAAATGGTTTGTCCTGACATAAATCACCAATTATTGAAAGCAAGATTCCATAAGTATGAGAATGGTTCAAAAATAAGCTCTGAGAAATTAAATTTATTTATTCTGCAGAACTCTTGTACAAGTTAAGGAATAATTGATTACTCTATGTTTTTTTTCTTTCAGACCTATCAGATTTCTTCTTTCAGTCTCAGTTAGATTTACCTCTCTTTGTAAAGACTGCTCTCCTGGTTCTTCTCTTCCCGTCTGGCATCTCTGTTTACATTTCATGGTGTGTGGTCCCTGCTGCCTCTCGCTTCATTCACATTTTAGCTATATCTGGCACATAATTTTCTCTAAGTCATTTTCGCTGTGTTCTATCAAAAAATCAGACAAAAAGAATTTATGTATCCATTAGCAAAGTTGGTTTCTTCTGACGCTAAATTGTTAAATCCTTTTCAAATAAATGGCTTATCTCATCTGGTACTCTTACATTTGTGTGGCCATACTAATTCTTTTTTTTTTTTTACAGTGTGTTATCACACGTGTTGTGAAAAGGCCTTATTTACCTTCATTGTTTTAAAAAATAGTTAAAAATAAAATTACTTTTAATTCTCAAAACATGGAACTGATTTTTCAGTGTAAAAAATTAATTCAGATTGATAAAGCATATGATAACACTGTTACCCAATGCATCATTCACGCATTCAACACTTTTACTATGTTCCAGATACTACTGAAGGAACCAAAATAGAAGTTCAGAAACTTTAAGTAGCCAGTTATTTTGTTAGTTTCCTTCAGTTGCAAGAAACAAAGGTTCTATCAGGGCCCCATCTTAAAAAAAGGAAGATTTATTGTTGTGCTCTGTGTGGTATAGAACTGGAGTGCCAGAAAATCTGAAGCCACTTAGTAGCTGTCCGTTCTTTCTTAGTGCATCCCTCTGAGTGCCTGCTCTCTTCTCCTTGTGCTAACTAAAGGCATTCCGTTCTCTCTTCTCCAGCTTGAATTCTACAGAAAGTCTTTTTGATGTTTTAAAAGAAACTTCATTGAGCTATAATTTACATATAATAAAATAAACCTATCTTAATTTGGATGAGGTTTGACAAAGTTATGTACCTATGTAATAAACAGCACCACAGTCAAGATACAGAATATTTCTGTCACTCCAAAAACTTCCCTGTGTCCCTTGGCATTCAACCCCTGTTCCCTACCCCCAACTAGTCCCCAGCTCCAAGGAAACCATTAGTCTGCTTTCTGTTTCTGTGGATTAGATTTACCTTTTCTAGAATTTCATATAAATGGAATCGTACAATATATATTCTTTTGAGTTGGGCCTCTTTTGTTTTTAAAATTTCCTAGTGTTAAGACTGAACCTTTTTATTGTTGAGTAGTATTCTATTCTGTGCAGTACCACAAATTGTATATCCATTTACCAGTTGTTGGAAAAATGGTTGTTTTCAGTTTTGGGGTATTACGAATAAAATTTTATGACCACTTATGTACAAGTCGTGCTGTGGACATTTGTTTTCATTTCTTGGGTAAATGCTTAGGAACTGAATTGCCAGGTTGTATGGTAAGTATGTGTTTAAAAGAAACTGCCAAACTGTTTTTTAATGTGCTTGTATCATTTTACATTTTCACCACTATTGTATGAAAGTTCCAGTTGCACCACATCCTTGCCAAACTTGATATTGTCAAGTCTTTTCCAGTTTAAGTCATTCTAGTGACTATGTGGTGGTATGTCATTGCTGTTTTAATTTTCATTTCCCTGAGATCTAATGATATTTAGCATCTTTTCATAAGCTTGTTGTATTAATCTACTAGGGCTGCCATAACAAAACACCACAGAATGGGTGGCTTAAACAACAGAAATTTATTTTCTTATAGTTTTGGAGGCCAGAAGTCTAAAATGCTGGTTATCAGCGAAGGTTTCTCCTGAGGCCTCTCTTTTTGGCTTGCAAGATGGATGCCTTCTCTCCATACCCTCACATGTCCTTCTCTCTGCATGAATATCCCCGATGTCTCTTCTTCCTCTTACAAGGACACCAGTCCTATGGGATTAGGGCCCTACCCTTATGATTTTAATCACCTTCATTACCTCTTTAAAGGTCCTCTCTCCAAATATAGTCACTTTGAGGGTTAAGGCTTCAACATAAGAATTTTGGGCAACACGATTCTGTCTATAACACTATCAACCATTTCTACATCTCATTTCCTGTTTTGTTTTGTGCTTAAATTTTTGCCCATTTTGTGGAAGAATTGTATGTCTTATTCATAAGTTGTACGATTTCTTTATATATTCCTTTAAGTCCTATCACATGTATGTATTGCAAGTATTTCTTCCCATTTAATTTTCCTTAATGGTAATTTTTTTAAAGAGAAGTTTTAAATTTTGATAAAGTTCCATATTTAAAAATTTTGTTTGTAGCTTGTGAGTTTTGTGTCCTATTTAAGAAACATTTGCCTACACCATATGTGTAAAAATATTCTCCATTGTTTTCTTCGGGAAGTTGTAAAACTTCAGTTTTTACCTGTATGTGTATTTGGAGTTAATTTTAATGTGTGGTATGAGTTAAGGGTCAAGGTTCATTTTTTTCTTTTTTTTTTTTGGCATATGGATGTCCAGTTGTTCTAACACTGTTTGTTGAAAAGATAATCTTTTCCCTATTTAATTACCTTGGCACTTTTGTTTAACATCAATTGACCGTATAAGTATGGGTCTATTTCTGGACTCTTTTTTCTCCCTCTGATCTAGTCCTGTGCCAGTACCACACTAACCTGTTACTATAGCTTTATAATTATTGAATTTATAATTCTTCTAATTAGATAGTATAAATCTTCCATTTTTTTCTTCTATTTCAGAATTGTTTTTAGTTACTCTGTGTCTTTCCATATACAATTTAGAATCAGCTTATGAATTTCTCTGATCATGTTTGCTTTAATAATGCCTGACACTATTGTGATTTCATTAAATATATAGATCATTTTGGAGAAAATTGCTATCTTAGTAATATCAAATTTTAAATCTATGAACATGATTTTTCTTTCTATTTATTTAGGTCATGTTTAATTTCTCTCAGTAATGTTTTTTAGTTTTCAAGGTACAGTGGTATTATACATCTTTTGTTAAATGGATCCCTAAGAATTTCATGTTTTTGATGATGAGAACAGTTATCTTGCGTTATTCCTGTTAGTATATTATGACTTCCATGCCTGGTTTTGATATCAGAATAATACTGGGCTCTTAAAATGAGTTTGGATGTGTTCCTTTTTTCTGTATTTTCTGAAATACCTTGTGTAGTAATTGGTATTATTTCTTAAATATGTGATGAAATCTGGCAGTGAAGCTATTAGAGCCTGGGGTTTTCTTTGTGGGAAAGTTTTAATTTCTGAATTATCTTTACAAGTAGAGGGTTATTCAGATACTCTATTTTCTTTTTTGAATCAGTTTTGGAAAAATATATTTTAAGGAATTTTATTAATTTAATTTTATTTAAATTGAATTAATTGCCATAAAATTTTTTTTTAAATATTTTATTTATTTATTTGACAGAGAGACAGTGAGAGAGGGAGCACAAGCAGGGGGAGTAGGAGAGGGAGAAGCAGGCTTCCCGCTGAGCAGGGAGCCCAATGTGGGGTTTGATCCCAGGACCCTGGGATCATGACCTGAGCCAAAGGCAGCCGCTTAACGACTGAGCCGCCCAGGTGCCCCGACATAAAATTATTTTTAACATTCATTTCAGTGTCTGTATGATCTTTGATCTGCCACTTACCAAATCTGTGTGACTTTAGGCAAATGACTTAACTTCTTTGTGCCTCATTTCCTCGTTTGTAAATTGAGATTATAATAGTGCCTACCTCATATTGTGGTTATAAGAATTGACTTGGTACACATGTATAAAGTATATACAGAAGTAATAGAAAGAGTCAGCACTCAATAAATGTTAGCTGTTATAATTGAAGACGACGTAGGGACTGGATGACTCCTTGTTGATGAGGTTGTGAAGGAGTCTCATGAGTCAGACAGTGAGCAAGATGTACTACAAGATCCTTTTTAATCTTGTAGCTTTTCTGACAGTATGAAGTAAAATCCAGTATTGTTTTAATGGATTGGGTTCTCAGCAAGAAAGGATTCCTTTTTGTAGCTGTTGGCTGCCCAGCAAGACAGAAGTACACATAGCATCTTGGGGACCGACTTGGCCTTGATGTTTTTTTTTTAAGATTTATTTATTTTAGAGAGAGAGAGAGATTGCACGCAAGAGAGAGAGCAGGGGGTAGGGGCAGAGGGAGAGGGAGAGAAGCAGCGGAGCCCCATATGGGGCTCGATCTCACGACCCTGAGATCATGACCTGAGCCGAAACTAAGAGTTGGTCGCTCAACTGACTGAGCCACCCAGGCGCCCTGGGCTTTGAATTTTAAGACCTGTCTTTCCTGCATAGCATCTGACGTATATTGTATGTAACTGATGTTTATTACTTGGGTGTTACTTGAATTGCTTATATGAAATATTCTACAAGATGCTTTCAGGGGAGGAATTTTTTTCTTCGGTCATATTTCTTTTGCTCCGTGAAGGGTAACGCATCTGGCATTTGTACTGCTTACACTTATGCCTTGCAGATTATTTTCTAAACCTTTGATAAGGAGAGTAAGCCATGTTATTGGTTTATTTAGAATGTAGCTGGGTTGGTAAATTATCTTCTGAATGAAAAGGAAAAAAACATCGAACCATAGACAAATTTTTTCTGTAAAGGGCCAGATAAATAGTTTAGGCTTTGCAGGCCATACAGTCTCTGTTGTAGCTCTTCAACTTTGCTGTTGTGGTGCAAAAACAGCCATAGACAACAAATCTATAAATAAATGGATTTGGCCACATTTCAATAAAACTTTATTTACAAATACAGGACCATATTTGGTCTGGGGACCATAGTTTGCCAACCTCTGGTCTATGTAGGACTTATAAGAATTATAACTAGAGATTTGTCTGTATGTGCCCTTATAACAGTATTTAATGGTCCAAAATGTTATTTTTTTGTCCTCTGTAGCTCACAGATGGCAAAGATTGTATCTAAGTATTTGTATTGGCAAACTGTCAGGAAATGTATGGCTCCTATTTTAGAGTGAAGGTAAACATCTACTAAAAAATACAAGATTCAGAACAATCTAACAGGTTGTAATTTCTGTTCATTAATCAGCAAATCTTTATGGAGCACCTACTGTTTACTTAGCAGTGGCACAGGCTCTGAGTATACTTTGGTGGGCAAGGTCTTTGTTACTGTCATCATGAAACTTACAGCAAAGCTGGTAGACTAAAATTGACCAGGGGATTGCAGGTATGTTATATATTTTCATAAGCTACATTGTGTCAACCACTATGTTACCACCTTTTTTAAGAAATAGCTGAAGTATAGAAAATTGCTGCATATAATACTCCTTGCTTATATGGGCATAATTACAGATATACCAATTAAAATTCCTTCATTTTTTATTTAAGAAAAGAAAGGAAAGGGAACAAAAAATTAATAAGGAAATGGAGGAAAAAGCAGCAAAGGAATTGGAGAAAGAACATTTGCAAGAAAAGGCAAAAGAAAAATACCAAGAATGGTTAAAGAAGAAAAATGCTGAAGAATGTGAAAAGAAGAAGAAAGAAAAGGTATTTTTATTAAGTGACCAGTTGGAATATATGGCTTTAGTGTTCATATGTGCCAACTATATTGTATAAAAAGTTTCTAATAGAAAATTGGCACCACCTTAGCATAAAATAAATACATGAAGCTATCCCTACTTATTTATACTATGTGGAAGTTTCAGAAATGAATATGCATTTGTGGTTTTCTTAGGTTGAGAAATATTTATAAGCCTGTTGATATATTTTCAGTCAGGTTCAAACTTTTTTTCATGGTTTATGCTTTTAAATATCTTTTGATGCACTTTTATGAAAGTCTTATTACATTGTAAATTACTGTCTATTTTAAAACAGTGAATTGCTTTTTTTCTTCTTGGGTTTGATGTCTTATCGTTGTTTAGAAGCAGCCACCTTTAGATTACATCCCTGATCATGTTTAATTTTGTTATCAAATTATAGAAATATGATTTAGTATTTATGATTAGTAAGGCATTGGGGTGGGAAGCTATTGGGGAAAAGAGTCAGTGGAATTAGAATAGAATTTTTGGTTATAGAACATCACTAGAGATTTTTTGGTCTTGTCATTTTAAGGAAAAAGAAAAACAACGGCAAGCTGAATTACAGGAAAAAAAGGAAATAGCAGAGAAAAGGTTTAAGGAATGGTTGGAAAACGCAAAAAATAAACCTCGTCCAGCTGCAAAGAGCTATGGTTATGCCAATGGAAAACTTACAGGTTGGTTTTTATGTTATGTGGCTTACATAAATATGGCTTGCAGGAGCAAATATTATACATTATGTTTCCTTTTGACAGAAATAGAAATGTGTAAATCATTTTTCTTTCAAATTACTATTTTCTGGAAGATGGTAACACACTGTATTCCTCTAGAGATACTACAAATTTTTTGTCATACTTTTATAAATCAGATATATTTTAAAGGCAGTAGTTGCAAAACTGCAAAGTAATGATTTCTGCCATTAAGAAAACATAGAACTTTCTTATGGTTTTGGTTTTTGAAGCCTTAATGAGGATATATTTAAGAGGTCATTCTTCCTCCCCTTCTTCTAACCATCTCTTAGGCAGAGCTTCCGATGTCTTTGGCACATTCCTTTTGCTGGGTGGAATACTAGGCAGCACATGAACCCGACAAAAAACCGGTTGGCCTTTAGGCTTGCTCTGATTATAAATGGCAGTGCATGTTTTTCTTTGTACTTCATGTTGGAAGCTCATACCTTGCTGACAGCTGCCTTCACTTGTTTAAGTGATTTATTATTAAAAATACTCCCATTCTGTTCTGTTCACACAATAGAACATATTCCAGACTTTGTTTTGACCATCTTGGTGAAGTGTGTGTTGACATATCTATGCAGTCAAAGTGGGTTGCCAGTGTTGAACGACATTCCTGCTGTCAGGGTTTAGGCCTCTCCTACGTGTCACAAAAGTCATCCATTACAGCTACTAGGCACTAGGCATGGTCTGCTCCTTTCTCTTCTCTTTTTCTGTTTGGAAAAAAAGAGGAATAAGCGGTGGTTTTAACCAAACAATTGATTAGTAAAGTTAAAACATTAGGTGGGAAGATACATAGTGACTAGAAGTTTTTTGCTACAATAATGGATTGTTTTATTAAGTTTTTTGCATTTTTAATGAGTTTTGTTCTAATAAACATTTATCTGCAAATGCTCTACTGCTCTTAATAATCAAAATTACAGTGATATTATGAAATTGATTAATTTGATTGATAATAATTTAGAATTCCAGTGATTCTGAACAAGAGTTTTGATTCACTTTAGCTATAATGCAGTGTATCTTTTTTTTCTCTAAAGTTCAGTGTCTGACTAGGGAAAACTAGTACACAATCAGTGGTTTCCTAGATTGAGTTAAGAAAATGAAGATTTTAATCAGTTTAAGGGTTCTTTTTTTTTAAAGATTTTATTTATTTATTTGACAGAGAGAGACGCAGCGAGAGAGGGAACAGAAGCAGGGGGAGTGGGAGAGGGAGAAGCAGGCTTCCTGCTGAGCAGGGAGCCCGATGTGGGGCTTGATCCCAGGACCCTGGGATCATGACCTGAGCCAAAGGCAGACGCTTAATGACTGAGCCACCCAGGCGTCCCAGTTTAAGGGTTCTAAAAGTAATTTCTTAATAAAAATTTTATATGAGTTTTTATTTATATAGATTTTGACAACACTCTTTGGACTTATAGAATTATCATTTATGTTTTAATTTTTACTGCAATACTTACTGTATTTGAAAAATGTGTTACTTGTTTGAAAATATGTTAGAGTTCAAATTTTAAATGGATTAAATTGGCTTGTCAGTGATATTTTGCCCTTTTGATACTATAACATTTTTCTAGGAATTTAAAAATAAGTAGTTTCTTTGATCTCAAGAAGTTTTTTCTTGTTTTGTTTTGTTCTGACTTTTTAATAATTTTAGATTTTTACAGTGGAAATTCTTATCCAGAACCAGCCTTTTATAATCCAATTCCATGGAAACCCATTCATATGCCTCCTTCCAAAGAAGCTAAGGACCTATCAGGAAAGAAGACTAAAAGGCCTGTGATAAGTCAGCCACGCAGGTCATCATCCTCTCTGGTGGTTCAGAAAGCCAGAAGCAATCTTTGCCTTGGAACTCTGTGCAGAATACAAAGATAGTGGGTGTGGGAAATTTCATGCTTTTACCTGAAGCTATTTAATTTTAAAAGTAGAATCATTTTTTACTCCTCAGTCAACAGCTCAACATTTGATGTGATTATTGACACTTTCACATTTTTGCATTCGTATATGTTGTCCTTAGAGCTAATTGAAGAAAATGCTTTATACATTTTCATTTTTATAAGTCCTTCAAGGTTGATCTTGGCATTTTGTTTCACAGGATAAGTGACTGAATATCTAACAATTGTGTTTATATTTAGCTTGTATTAAAACTACATTGTAATACCAATAAAACCAACAATTTGTGTTGTGTTCTTTCATACTCTGTGTTTGTGTTTATGAACATAGTAAGATTAAGCTTAAATTGTTCAAACAAGCATTTCTAAACTACATACTCAAGATAACTCTTAGAAGAATTTATATGGGTTAGACTCCTACAGAAATCAAAAACAGTCTTTGTTGATAACTTTTGGTGTATTTTTCCTTTGTAAATATTTTTAAATAACTAGAGGCATGTTTTATAACAAAGAAATGAGGGTTGAGTTTTTGAAAGGGAAATTTTAAAACATTGTTATATGCTCTGGATCTTAGATTGGTATGTAGCAATCTTGAGACACTAATAATATTTTGCTAAACTTTGTACAATTAGATGGTTAATTTTGAAATTAAGATTATCAGTACATTATTTTTTAATGTTCAAGGTTCAATGGTGTTTTATTGAAGCTGAGATCTTATTAGTAAATACATATTAAGGAAAGTAGTTCAAAGGATTACTAAAATAACAGCACTTTTTACTAAATTTTAAAAGTCTGTATCTTTTTTTAGGAACCATCAAGAAATGAAGATTTGTTGTGGCAATATAAAGTTCAGTAAGTTCATTTAAAAATGATACCTGTGTAGAGCATATTCCATATTTCTGCTAGGTTTGTCATCTGTCTAGTTTCTGGTGATGAATGTACAGTGGTGACGACCAACACAAAGAAACAGCAGTAGGATCTTTGAAGGGTATTCATGTCATCAGAGATCTAGGAAAATTCACTTCTAAGCAGAGAACAGTTTGGGAGGAGTCAGTAGGGTTCATTGGGTCAGAATATCGGTGAGATTTAGAGGCTTGACCATCCTTCTCAGAACCTCTTAGACACAATGATATTTCCAGGTGATCATTCCCTTGAACAAATTCACCTGTGTAGGGAAAATGTACAGTTAGCCAGAGTAGCAATAAACTTGGTTAAAAACAAAGCATACATAGGCCTGAATTCCTGGAGGTTTTATATATGTTTGTATTTAAGAAACCTTCAATTTTACACACAGATTAAGTCATTTAGGCAACTTTTAACTATAACCCTAATTCTAATCAGACTTTTTGTCCAGTCAGTAATTAATTAGTTTGACCAATATTACAATAGTCCCCCCTTATCTGTGGTTTTGATTTCTGTGGATTTAGTTACCTGTGGTCAACCATAGTCCCAAAGAAGGGTAAGTACAGTACAATAAGTATTTTGAGAGAGAGAGACCACATTCACATAACTTATTACAGTATATTATTATAATTGTTCTATATTGTTAATCTCTTACTGTGCTTAATTTAGAAATTAAACTTCATCATAGGTGTGTATGTATAGGGAAAAACAGTATATATAGGGTTTGGTACTCTCTGTGGTTTCAGGCATCCACCAGAGAGGGGCCTTGGAACGTATCCCCACAGATAAGGGGGGGGGACTACTATAATCGAACATTTACTCTGTGACAGATGTTTTGCATATTGATTTAGGAATTTAAATGGCATATTTCTTTAATTCAGTCAACATTTACAGCCTAGCCAGGAAAACCTGTAACAGACTAAATACTATAATAGGAAGCTTAAAATCAAGTTCAAAGTTCATCTGGGAACATAGAGGAGAGAGAGTTCAGCCTGTGAAGGGATTAAGAACGTCTACAAAGAGGAGGTGACATTTGAGCTCATAAAATATAGACAGGGATTTTCCAAATGATCATGAGGCTGACCATACTCATGGACATGCAGAGAGAAGTAGCTGGGAGAGAGTGGGGGTCAGAGTAAAAAGGCTCTGTGTATGCTGCAGAATTTGGACTTGATCTTATGGATGTGTGATGTCCTGTTTTACTACTCCAGTGATCCATTATAAAAAGATTTTGACTACCAAACTCATTTATTATTAAAATCCCATTTTATTAATCAAAAACTTCCATCAACATACCTGATTACCAGGAGATTAGTGTTTTAAACCTGAATCCATTTTTCTTGATATCAGGGTACTTGATATTTTAGGCATTACAAACCATAACATTTGAAATTTCTGTTGAGGTTTTTAAAATATCTCTGACTTCTACTACCACTGTGATTGGAAGTGCTCTGAAATATCTGGATAGCCTATAATGTCAACAAAATCATGATCTGCTAGAAAGAACACAGGTATTGTAGATCTGAGTCTGTGAGTCCTGGCTGTATATACGTGTCTGGAAGATGCCTTGTTTTTTTTCAGTGTTCAATACCTTATCTAATTTAAAACTTAACATGGGGTTACAAAATAGTAAGTGGAAGTACCTAAAAATGCAAGTTTGTTTCTTTTTTGTATGATAATTCTGATAAGATGTACCAATATTCTTTTTCTTTAGTGATAATCGATTTATATAATAACTGACTTCGGTTAATGTACGGTTAATGTACTGGTCTTGACTGAGGATATACCAACAGTAAGTTAACTTGTCAGTACTTGTCAGTGCTCATTTACCCCTGGGCTAAAAGTAAAAAGTGAATACTGTTTTCGTTTTCTTCAGATTGATTCAATTAATACTTACTGAATACCTACTATGGGCTAGGTGCTGGAGTTCATCTGTGAATAAGAGGGCCCCCTTCACCCTCATGGGATCTTATGTGACAGTGATAGGAAACATATTAAACATGTAAACAAACAGCATTTTATTTGGCTCTGGATGCTATAAAGAAAATAAGACAGAATATTGGGCTAAATTGTAACTGGGTGGAGGAGGAAGTGCTACTTTAGATGGATGGGCTTCTCTGAGGTGGTAACCTGCAGCTTAGCCTTGCTAAAATCTGGGGAAAGAGATTCCCTGTCAGAGGGAACAGCCAGTAGAGAGGCCCTCAAGCAGAAACGAATTTGCAGGGCACCTGGGTGGCTCAGTCGGTTGGGCATCTGCCTTCAGCTCAGGTTGTGATCTTGGGGTCCTGGGATTGGGCCCCACAATGGGCTCTCTGCTCAGCAGGGAGTCTGCTTCTCCCTTTGCCCACCCCTCACACCCTCCCCCCTCCTTGTGTTCTCTGTCTCAAATAAATCTATAAAGAAAAAAGAAAGAAAGAAATGAATTTGCTATGTTTGAAAAAAGGCCAGTGTGCCTGGCGTGGAGCAAGTGATGGGGAAAATCGTAGGAGTTAAGGTTGGAGGGTCAGATCACATATCCTGAGTTCACTAGTTCAAATTTTATTCAAATTGTATTGAGAAGCATCTGGAAGGTTTTAAGGAGGGAATTGATGTGATCTGATTTATACTTGGAGATTACTCTGGCTGCTGTGAGGAAATTAGCTTGTTGGGGACAAACAATCAAGGCAGGGAAACTCATGGGGAGGATTTTGCAGTATCCAGGAAAAAATCATGATAGTTTGGAGTAAGGTGGCAGCAGCAGCATGGTAGGAAGTAGAGATGGATTTGGGATATATTTTGGCAGTGGGATAAGCAGGACTGCTAACATTTGGATGTCAGGTTGAGGGAAGGAGGAAAAATCAGATACGACTTCTAGTTTTTAGGCCTGATAACTGGGTGAATGATGATAACTATTATAGAAATCAGAAGATGTGGTAGGAGCAGATGCATGGCTGAGATGAGGAGAGAGGAGTCCTTAAGGATTCTGACTGGTTTACAGTACCAACTTAATAACCTGGTGGAGATGGCAGTTAGATATTTGTGCCTGATGCTCAGGGGGCAGCCAGGATTGGAGATATAAATTTAAGCAACATCAGTACGTAGGTGGTATTTAAAAGCATAGGAGGTTACCTAGGGAGGGTTTAGGTAGTAAAAAGAGAGGGCTCAGTATCCCAATATTTAGAAATTGAACAGCCAGCAAGGATCCTGCAAAGGAGCATTCGGTGAAGTCGAAGGAAACCCAGTGGGGTATGATGTCCCAAAAGACATGGGAAGTGTTTGAAGCAAGGAGCTACGAAGTCTGTTGAGTGCTGCTTGAGAGATAAGGAAGAGCTGGAAAGAGCCTTCATAAATGGCCGTGGTAAGATGAAGGAAGGCCATTATTGACCTCAGTATTGAAAACTTTGTGTATTGCTAACAGTATTCTGTGTGCTTTTATGTGTGCTAACTTTTAGTCCTCACAACAACCCTATGAGACAGTTACTTTTGTTATCCCCATTTTATAGCTGAGGAAATTGAGACAGACAAGTTATGCTGCTTTTTTACCTAGTGAGTCACAGAACAGGGATTGGAACTCAGGAGGTCGAAGTCCAACAACCATATTCTGTTTCCCTCCTATATAATATGTATGATAAGAAAAAGTAGTATGAAACCACAATCAAAGTAAGTTGAGAGAATGGCAAGTGAGAATGTGTAGATTATATGTCAAGACAACTCTTGAGAGAAGTTTTGTGGAGAGGAGATAAATGGGATGGGAGCTGGCAGAGAACATAGGTCAAGGACATTGTTTTGCTTAAGATGGGTGATCTTAAACATGTTTCTGTGCTGATGTTGATGATCCGGGTAAAAGAGGGGGCTTGAAGAGTAAGGAGAGATCAAGGATGGTTTTAGGAATGCAGTTCTTAAATGGCTTATGTGGAAGCAAGGAATTTTCCTCCCTGTTGACCAGAGAAAACACAGTGTATTGGTTCATATGTAGCTGGATTAATGCATTGGTGGTAGGAGGGTGAGAGAGGTAGTTCTTCTCTGATAGCTTCTGGGTTCTCAATCAAGTATGAAAGGGAAGCAAGTAGAGGGATACAAGAAGTTACCTCAAGTAGGAGAGATAACGGAGAGGTAATAGAGAATGAGCATCTTGCCAAGGGGAGAACAAATGTACCAGAGAAATTAGTGGGACTTGATGGGCAGTGTTGTTTGCCATTTGATATTTTTGGTCCAAAATTGGACCAATTAGCAGAACTCTGTCTATTTTATTCCATTTCTAGGGAGAAGTTTAGCTACTTGGGATTAGGAGCAGAGTAAGACTTTATTAGGGTTGGACAAGTACGGCAAATAGAATGGAGGGAGAAAGAACAAAGCATTTAAAGAGTGTTTTCCAGGGAGTGATTATAGCACCGAAACATGGTATTTAACCATGGATGGTGGATGGTGAGGAAGAGGTTTTCAGTTGATGAGTGTTTCCAGTGCTCTTGCAGAATGTTGGGTTGGAGGTTCTTGAGGGAAGCTGGAGAGGTAGGAGCTTGTAGTCAGATGATGGTGGTGACAAGATCTTGACTATGACCATGGCAGTGGGTGGCCCACATGGAGTATATTGATGGAATTGAGAAAATTAAGAAAACAACAGGCCAGGATTTTGGGAGACTTTTTTTATATGGATATTCAAATTGCCAGGAATTATGACAGTAATGGTAGAGAGAAGATAGTGAGCTGGGTGCTGGGATTTCAGTAACTAGGGTAACTTAACCATATGACAGTCAAAAAGAGCAGTATTGGCTAGTGTGTTCAGATGACATATTCAGAAGAGCTGGGAGTTTTGAAGGGGTTAGGAGATAAAGTGGTTTGAAAGTGGCATCGGGGATTAGGGTAGGTAGGGAAAACACCTACCCATTGACTCCAAGCCTTGAGGTGTACCCTGAAAGGGGGGGGGTGCTGTAAAGAGAGAGCATTATCAGTCCACTGCAGGCATGCAAAGCTTTTAAAAGCATGGCAATACCAGGATGGTTTGGGCAGGGTGGGCAGGGAGTAGAGACCAAAGACAGAGCCACCAGTAATGATATTGTGGAACCAGTCCCCAGAGAGGTGACAGGATCAGATGAGGACAGTAGGTATAGAGAGGAGGAGTGTGTGAAAAATCTATCCAGAGTAGAATTGGAAAGGGTTGTTTCAGAGCTAACTGATGTTGATAATATTAGTGGAGAAAGGGAATATGGAAAGGTAGGATAGATGTAGGGGTAAGAAATGGAGGATTTTTTCCTCCTACTAACTTGATAATGAAGGTAATATATACACATGGTTTAAAAATTAAATAGTACTGGGGCACCTGGGTGGCTCAGTCGGTTAAGTGTCTGACTCTTGATTTCGATTTAGGTCATGATCTCAAGGTCGAGGGATCAGACCTGTGTCAGGCTCCGCACTTAGCGGGGAGTCTGCTTGAAGATTCTCTCCCTCTGCCCCTCCACCCCTTCTCAAAAAAAAAAAAAAAAATCTAATAGTACTAAAAGTTTTTTGATGGAAAACTGTTTTGTCTCACTTCTCACTACCTTCATGGTCCTGTCCCTGGGGGAATATTTACTTGTATTATTCTTTGATAATTTCCTCCCCACAACATTCTCTGTTCCTTTTTTCTGCAGTTTGTTTAGGCAGTTGTTAGTGTTCCTGAATCAATTCTCTAATCTTTTTTTAAGGTTTTTTTTCCCTTGAATCTCTGTCCCGCCCCACCCCCCACCCCCTCCAGGAAAGGGACCAAGATTTCTTTGATGTCATCTTCTAACTCTTGGGTAAGTTTTTTATGGCTACCTCATTTTAAATTCCAAGCATGCTCTCTTTCTTCTGTTTATTCTTTTTCATAGCATCCTATACTTATTTTATGGATGTAATATCTTTTCTCATCTCTAAGGACATTAATTGCATTTTTCCCCTTCTTAATTGGCTGTTTCCTCCGGGTGCCTTTTTTCCCTTCATTTTCTCTTTTTCAGTCCTCAAATGGTTGTTAATCCCTGTCTGACATTTATGTTCATACTATGAATCTGTTCAGACTTAAGAATAGGGCATTAAAAAGGCTGTGTGGAAGCTGTGTGGGTACAGGCAGGGCTTGTTGATGGTGGATTTTATTTGCTGTTGAGGAAACCTCCAAATACTTGGAAGTCTTCTCCTTAGGGTATTCAGTTTCTAAGAGAAGAATCTTCTAATCTTCCTGGGGGATATAAGCCAGCTGCCAGTTTTCCTGAGTAGAGTTTGGGAAGGCGGCTCTGCATATCCTCGTTCATTATGTGAACTACCACTTCAGGGTGTTTCAGCCCAGCTAGGGCATGAGCTCTCCTTGGTACCCGGGGTCTCCATGTGCAATTTCTGTAGCCACCCCCCCGCCCCCCAGCAGTATCTATTTCAGCTTTTGGAAACCTTTAAACAGTAAAAGAGAAAAGGAAAAAAGGTACCTGGAGGGAACAGCCAATTTGAAAAGAAGAAAAAAAATGCAGCTATCATTAGTATTCTTAGAAGTAATTTAAAAAACGCCACATCCATACTGTCCTAACTGGGTTATTTTGCCTCCATCCACTTTCTGCCTTCTAACAATACACTGAAATCTGTAGTTAGCTACTGTATTCCCTTCTGTTCTCCTTGCGCTTGTGGATTTGTACCTTTTTCTTTTTGCTTAAAGAAATTCCTTTGCCATCATTTTAGCGGAGGTTGGGGAGGGAACAGAGGTAATTGCGTTTGATTAATCTGCTGTTTAATTGGAAATCCTAAATTTAGATGTGAGCATGTTGACGTAAGCGTTCTTGTGGAGACACCGGTTTGTTGCCCAGGTGAGAAATTTAGTTTAGCGATAGGTATTTAGACCTCCTCAGTTTAACATAATTATCAAAGCCATAACATTTCCCCAGGAAAGTTTGAAGCATGGCATTCATTCATTCAGCATATACTTATTAAGTGCCTATCATGTGCTGGCAGGGAGAAGATGGGCTAGGCTGGAATGTAGGGAACTGACATAAAGATAAGGTAGTGGGAAAGAAGCCACTGGAAGAGCAATGGGAAAGGTTGGAAGGGGATGAGAGGAGAGTGCTTCCACGGGGGAAGGAATTTTAGGGAAGGGAGCACAGACGTTTTCCATCATATAAAGTGCTCCATAAGGGTTCAGATGGAATGAAGGAAGCCTTCTATTTGATTATTCCATTCGTATTTATTGAATTTCTAGCACAGTGCTAGATTCTGGGGTAGAATGGTCAACAAGACTGACCTGATCTTAGATCTGTTAGAGCTTACATTCTAGTGAAGGTAGAGTTAAACCAGGACCAACCTTAAAGCATGAGCTATGCGGGCACATCAGGAGGGAGCTAACTTTGTTGGGGGTCAGGAAACACTTCCAAGTGGAAGTGATTAATCTGGGACCCAGTTTTGAGTCCCTGAATAAACAAAACTTAGCATTTAATCATTTTGGAGCCTGGAGAGGAAGGAATGGGCCTAGAACAGGAATGATTCCACATGTAACCTTTCTTTCTTTCTTTCTTTTTTTCTTAAGATTTTATTTATTTATTTGGCAGAGAGAGAGAGTACAAAAAGGGGGAGCAGCGGGCAGAGGGAGAGGGAGAGGCAGACTCCCCGCTGAGCAGGGAGCCCAACGAGATGTGGGACTTGATCCCAGGATCCCAGGGATCATGACCTGAACCAAAGGCGGATGTCTAACTGACTGAGCCACCCAGGCGCCCCTCACATGTAACCTTTCTTTCAAAGACGAAGGATAGGTTATACGACAGCTTTTGAAAATCAAAGGGCCTTTCAGATGGATTGTATACATTGACACACTCGACAACATTACAAGGGAAATTTCTAGAATTTTAGCCATTTCTACAGAAAAATCTTAAAATATTCCATGGGAAAGTAAACCTTGAAGTTTGATGATTAAAAATAGACCATCTGTGGCTTCAGGGTCTGAAGTATTACAGATGGACTATTTATTTAAAAAATGAATTGCTAGTGATCTAATTAGCAATTCAGAGGTTGGACTCTCACAGACTTGCTTAGTGTGATACCCAGGGCCCAGGTGAAGAACAAAGTATAGAGTAGTTTACATTACACTAACAAATTGCACTTTATGACTTAAACTAAAAACTAATTTTTCTTTTTTCAAAAAAGGAAACATAGCAAATAATATTCAAGTGTTTACCATGACCATTAGTATTCTAAATTAAATTCGTATGTGGGCTGGAGAAAAAATAAAACACATGAATTTCCTTTGCAGTGAATATTTACCTACTGTTGTTAATGGCAGTCTGCCTGAGAGAGAAAATTTTTCAGAAAGGGCAGTAGTGTCTTGAATTTCCTCTTAAAATTGGAAGGGGGTAGGAGGAACACTTGAAAGGGAAAATAAAATAATTATCTGTCAATAGGGAGAAAGTTGTACCTTATGTGCGGGAGAAAAAAGTTGGCAAGGAACACTGCCCTTTTCTTTCCCAGAAACCACAGAGCCTCCTCCTTTCCCTTTCTCATTCACCTGCTCTAAGCTGATGGAACTAGCACATGAACTTGGAAAAAAAGGAGGAGCCTCTCCCTTCCCACCAGCTTCATGGTCCTGGGAACCACCTGAGGGCCAGAGGGAGATGGAAGCAATCTTTGTTTCTCTTTGGTGCCGTGGGAGTGGAATGTTTTCAACTTTAGTTTGAATAAATTTACCAAAACAACCATACAGCGCCTACCTGTCTATGACTCCTACTCCCTCAGCCCAGAGCTTTCCTCTGTTGGTGTGGGCTGAGATGCAAAGTGCCCACATAGGTAAATCTAAAAGGCAAATGTTAAAAGTGTATGTTAAAATAGAGGAAGTTCTCACCAATTTATTTAGCTGTCCAGATTGGATTTTTTTTTTTTTTTTAAGTAGGTTCCGTGCCCAGTGTGAAGCCCAGCGTGGGGCTTGAACTCATCACCCCAAGACAAGATCTGACCAAGAATCTGACACCTAACCTACTGAGCCACCCAGGCACCCCATTATTTAGCTGTCCAGTGAAGACATGAGACTAGACGATCATGAAGGTCCCTTTCTGCACTGTTTCTCTTATTCTGTGTGGTTCATTTTTGCATTTGTAGAATGAGGACTTGGTCACTGCTTATCCCTAGTAAGGATGGTGAGGGCAACAACATCTCCCTCTTAGATTGTGACGAACACGACTGACTTGAGGAAGCCTTCCTTTGGTCCATGCTCAGGTTCTGCCAGGAGGCAGCCTGGCTTAGGGGAGTAGTAGACTCCCTGAGTTTGAATATAAGCTCTGCTCCCTATGCTGTGGGAATTAGACAAGTCTCTACCTCTCTAAGCCTTGGTTTATTCTTCTAAAAAACGGACTTAATAATACTTTCTCCAGAAGATGGTTGCAAACATGAATATACCATGTAAAGTACCCAGCACAATGTGTGACACATAGAAGATGCTTTATATAATATTTTATGTATCTTTTTATAATGGAAGTAGTTTTTACTTCCTGACAGTAGAGTAAATAAGGATACACATTTCCCAACAAGTGTACAATTAAGGAGAATTACTTACTCATGCTACTATCATGTTTTCTTCGTCATGATGCCAATTTGTAATTTTTTCATAAAACATTTGGCCTTTGAAAGTAGTTGTAGTGTTCAGATAGGTGTATGCTTTATGGGAGTTTTTAATGTAAAGGGTTTCTTTGTTAAGATTGTGTAGAAATCTTCCATATGAATTTGATGCGGGAAATTCAGGCATATTTTGACTTTCAATTTGAAGCTTTGCTAATATGCTTCTTGGAAGCTCATTTAAGTTATCTTTGGCTGAAATTATGGAGAGTTGTTTCCCATATTTCATAAGAATCAAATAGGAAAATTAATTTAAAAAAAGTTAAAACCTTGTATGTTAGTTTGGATCCTCTGAAAAACAGACACCAAGACAGGATTAGTCATTTAAGAGATTGTTTGAGGAGTAGCCTGTAAGAGAAATGGGGATGGAGCCAGAGGAGCCAGGAGAGCTATCAGACCATGATGTAGGTCTGACCTACATGTGGAGGACAGAAGGAAAGAAGAAAGCCTGGAAGAAAGAGGCTTAGGTTGCAGTGAAGTTCTAAGAAAAATTCAGCACAGCTGATGAGGCCCCCAAACCATGTTGCCCATCAGAGAGTCCACATCTTGTAGTTACGGATCTGGCTTAGAGTCTCTGCTACTCAGTCATGGGCTGGGAGCCATGTGTGAGAAGAGTGGCCTTGGTTAGAACTCAGTGGTAGATTCAGAGCACTGCATCTGGGGCCCTTGGTCAATTATGCTTCTGACAGTAAATCTGACAGGCCCATTTACATGGCCTCCACACTTTCACGTACTTCCATAGCCCATGTTACAAAGCTTTATGACCTACCTAGTTAATGTTTTCCTCAAGTATTAGTGTCACAAAATGATCAAAAAGAAACATGTAATGCTGCATTGAGATACACCTGATGGATTTGTCCAGTGTTAGAAACACGGGCTTCATCCATCCTCAACATCCCTCTTCTACATGTTCAACTCCAGCCAGTCAGCAACTGAGTTCTGCTGATTTCACTCCCTAAACCAGTGACTCCTTCCACGTGTCTGCACTTTAGAATCATCTGGGGATCTTTTAAAAATTCCAAAGGCCAGGCCATATCCAGATTAATTAAATCACAAGCTTTTTTTTTTTTTTTTAAGCTTCCCAAATGATTCCAGACAAGTTTGGAAACCGATGTCTTATTTCCAAACCTGACTTGTCTCCATCCCAACTACCATGGCCTTAGTCATTCCTCACTTGGATGACTGACCAGCTTCCTATTTAGTCTCTGTGCTTCTAATCTTCTCCCCCTCATATGTATCCTATCCACAGAAACCTATTGACCTCCCAGAAATGTACATCTTACTGTGTCACTATTCTGTTTCCAGCTCTCCCACAGCCCCTCACATCTAAAGCATTGCTTCTCAACCCTTTCCTCCCCCTGCTTCCACAGCATCCACCAGCATAACACACGTCCTCAATGAGTATTATACATGGTGATTTTCAACCTATTTGGACATGTTATGTTCCCCCTCAGGAAGGTGTGTCTGAACATTGGAGGACTCATAGTCTGGGCAACTTGAAAAACACTTTCTCCACCACCCCTTTTCTTCCCTACCCCCTTCCCCCATTCCTGATGTGTGCTCTCCTGCTAAGGGGCTTAAACCTTAATATGGAATACAAGACCACCTTTTGATCTGGTCCTATCTCCCTGATCCCATCTTTCACCTGTTACTTAAGGTGAGTAGTACATAGGGGCGCCTGGGTGGCTCAGTCGTTAAGCGTCTGCCTTCAGCTCGGGTCGTGATTCCAGGTCCTGGGATCGAGCCCCGCATCGGGCTCCCTGCTCTGCGGGAAGCCTGCTTCTCCCTCTCCCACTCCCCCTGCTTGTGTTCCCTCTCTCGCTGTCTCTCTGTCAAATAAATAAATAAAATCTTTAAAAAAAAAAAAAAAAAAAGGTGAGTAGTACATAAGTAAGTACGTAAGTACTTATGTTCCCAACTTTTGAAAGTTCTTGGTATAAACCATGTTGTTCCCATCTTTTATGCCTTTAATTATTTCTATCCCCTCTTTCTGGAATGCCTCGCCTTTAGCTTCTCCAGCAGTGCTTTCCCTTTTAAACTAACTTGAAGTTTTAAAAGCAACCATTAAGTCTCAACTCTGTGGTTACCTCGGCAAAGCCTTCTCTGACTCACTACTCCAGCCAGGGTGGGACCCTTCTTTCCTTATCAAGAACCCTGTGTACTTATTTTATTAATTTTGCAATGTTGTACTGGCATTAGCTGTTTTAAGGGATCTAGATTCACTGTTCTCTTTTTCTAGAATTACAATTTTTGTAATTATTTTATTTCATTTACTGTGAGATTTTGAACCCACGTAATTTGGAGCAGGGCATTATGATTAACAGAAGCTAGAATCATAAAATATCAATATTCGAAGGGAATTTTAAAGGTAATTTTGTTCAATCACAAAAGTTTTGTTTGTTTTACATTTAATAAATTTGAGGAGGATGCTATTTATCCAAATGGAAATATCCCTGCATATTTTGGGAATACAAAATTATAATACATGCTGGAGAAATCAGCAGAAAAGGGTGGATGAAGCCTCCAAGGGAAAGAGTATAGACAGAAAACAAAGGACAGATGACCCATCATTGGACAACACTTGCCTTCAGAAAACATGAAGTGATTAAGAGATGCCAGTTCAGAAGACAGAAGATTTGTAGGAGAACCAGTGTGGTGTTACAAAAACCAGAGAAAGGAGTATTTTAAGAAGCAGGGAGTGACTGTGGGGCCAGTACTCTGAGAGGCTCAGATAGCAGGGGTCCTATAAAGTTCCTTTCAGATATGATGCCTGCTCCTAGGAAGCAATATCTACTGAGGAAGAATATGAACCTCCAAGAAATCAGACTGGACAAATTTACCTCTTCTGCCAGAATCTAAACCTAAGTAGTTCTTGCCCTTTCTTTGGGACTCAGAGACTTTTGACAATTGGATAAAATCTACTGACTCTGTCCTCAGAAAAATGCATATAAGTGCACATACACATACAATTTTATGTACAATTTCTCATAGTTCATTCTATTACCTACCCCAAACTATCCCTACTCAAGCTTCTCCATGGAACCCCACATTAACAGACATTGTTCTGCTGTCAGGTACTTGGGTGATGATGACAGGTGATATATTTGAGGATTAAGAACTATTTCCCCCTGCTCAAATCTGAGGTGAACAAAACCTGTAGAGGTCTTAGAAATTCTGTTTTGCTTTTCCCTTCTAAGGAGCACTAGACTGAGTAGAGGTATTCCTAGGTGCTTCCAAGACTGCCCAATCTGCAGATTGTCCATTTTCCTGGATTCTTGTCTGTTGACTAATCATGTCACTCATTTAGGCTTGCTAGCCACTGTACCTTGGCTTTTGAAAAGGCCTCCTTCTGAATTTTAACCAGCGACCATGACTTACCTTATTTCCACCTGGCTGGCTTCTGACTTCCACTTCTTTTAAATGACTCACCCTCATTTATTCCCTTTTCAAATTAAGGAATTCAGAGAGGCAATGAAAACATTCTGGCTTGCAGAAATGGAAAAATTGTTGTTTAAATTTTTATGGGAAAGGGAGCAGAGTTACAGTCAACCTTTACCAATCTCAGCCCAATAGGATTGCAGTGACATGGAAAATTCAAAGCATTGGACAATTTAAAAATACTAAATTTGTGATTTATATTATGGAAGTTATTTCTGTACCTGTTTTTTCTGCTTTTCTTAGAAATGTTTTCACAATAACTAGCGGAGGCCTGAGTGGCTCAGTTGGTTAAGCATCTGACTTCGGCTCAGGTCATGATCTCAGGGTCCTGGGATCAAGCCCTGCATTGGGCTCACTGCTCAGTGAGGAGTCTGCTTCTTCCTCTCCCTCTGCCCCTCCACCTGCTCTCAAATAAATAAAATCTTGAAAAAAAGAGAGAAATGTTTTCACAATAACTAGATGGAGAATGGAAGTGGACATGTTGGGAAATTGCCCTGGGATACCACATGTACTTTGTTTGATCCATACTTGTTGTTAGTAATGGGAACTGGATATCTATTCAAGAGAGAATTTTAGAGTTTGATAAATAATAGCGATTTCTTAAAGTGGAACATGAACTTTGGATGAAAAAAAGTAAAAATAGTGTGAAAAAATATTAGTCTAGAAATGATTATTTTAGTCAATTGTATATTGGATTTTTAAAGGGGCATGAGTCTGGATAAGTAATTAAAAATGCTGCCCCCCTGCACAATGAGATTTTTAGGGTGATGGGCCTGGTCTGTATGGTCCTGTGGTGTTGAATTACATAACTCTCTACATTTTTCAAAACTCATAGAATTGTATACCATAAGAATAGCTTTTACTGCCTGCAAAAAAACAAAACACCCAGGATGTCAGGGAAATTCAGGATGGAATGCAGACTGTGACAAATGAACCTAGCTATATTACAAATATAGAGCATAGTCTCCCTGAAGGGGATGGGAAAGAAAAGAGTTGACCCAAATAACTAAGGAAAACAGTGTTTTGCGTAGATTCTGTAGGGATAAAGGCAAAAAGCACTGTACAAAACCACTGGCAAATTTGTTTCTCTCAGAGTTACGGTTTAGCAATTCTGACACCATTTTACATATTTGCCAGGGTTGAACAAATATGTAAATATATTGTAGATGATAAGAATCTGGTGCCAGGTTCTTTATTGTCAAAGAAAAAAAGGTAAATAACGTGGGATGGGGTGGGGGCTAGGGTTTCCTATATGAACAGGTCGGTACAGATATAAATATTGATATGTGTATTTGCAGTGGCTACTATAATGTACATATTTCCCAGCTCTGTTCCTTGGAAGGGCTGAGAAGCAATGGCACCCAGTAGTGACAAGCACACCCAAGATCTTGTTTTCTTAATGCTAGTCTTCGAAAGAAGGAGCCAGGATTCCTTGGACAAATGGCTGATTGTTTTTAGGACTGGGACAGGAAAGAGACAAATGAACGTGGAGTGTCTTATAGTATCAGAAAGTAAAGAGGTGGGGGAAGAGGGGATGAAGGCATGTCAGAAGGACACAGGGACCAACCAAAAGAAGCTGCTAATGGCCAAAGCTGGAACAATTTGAGTAATAAAATAAAGCCATTGGATTATAATCTAAAAGATAAAATAAATATCCATAGATTCATGTCCATAAAGATTGAGTAAATAAGTAAATAAATAAATGTACAGGGTGGGGAGGGACAAATCTTATCTACAAGGAATGAGGGAAATAGGAATCAGTAGAAATCACCATTAGAACACCGTGGTAGTAACTGCTACAGGCAAGATCCCTTGATGAATGCCAAAGTCAGCCAATGAAGCTTTGACGATAGAGTATTTGCATAGGTTCAAACTGTCTCCCCTCTAACTATCATTCACTGCTGTAGTGGTTTTCACATAGTTATAAATGTTTTGATATTCTCCCTTCCAGGAGGTGGAAATTAATTCCTTTCCCATTAACTGTGGTCTGTACTTAGTGTCTCACTTCTAGGGAAGTGAATGTAGAGAAATTTGGCAGACAGGCACCTGAACCGAGTGATCAAGGTTAATATTACAGGTTGATATATAGACTTCCTGATACGATGCAACTGGAACTGCAACTTCACCTCTATGGGTTCTTCCCTCAAGCCCATAAACTCAGTCTAATCATGAGAAAACATCAGACAAACCTGAACGGAGAGACATGGTACAAAAAACCTAACCACTACTCTTCAAGTCGAAGTTATAAAAGATGAGGAAAGGCTGCGAAGCCATTACAGATTGAACCTACAGAAAAAACTAAATGCAATAAAGTACCCTGGATTGGTCCCTGGAACAGGAACCTGAATAAATTCTACAGTGTAGTTAATAGTATTGTACCAATGTTAATTTCTAAGTTTTGATATATGTACCATGGTTATACAAATGTTTATAAATGGTTGTATAAATATACCATGGTTATAGCTAAGGGAAAGATGAGTGAAAGGTATATGGAAACTCTTAATACTATGTTTTTCAATTTTTTTGTAAATCTAAAGTTACTTTAATATAAAAAGTTAAAAAAAAATGCTGCTCCTGAAATTCATATTTACAAATTCAGAGCCTTTGGTTTTTTTTGTTGTTTATTTTAGTTTTTTTAAGATTTTATTTATTTTTTGACAGAGAGAGACAGCAAGAGAGGGAACACAAGCAGGGGGAGTGGGAGAGGGAGAAGCAGGCTTCCCGCGGATCAGGGAGCCCGATGCGGGGCTCAATCCCAGGACCCTGGGATCATGACCTGAGCCGAAGGCAGCCGCTTGACGACTGAGCCACCCAGGCGCCCTTTTTGTTTTGTTTTTATAAATACCATGTATTTTGCTATTTTTCTCTTCTAACATGATAACTTGTCATTTGGTAGAAGAGCATTTAAATGTAGTTATTAATACCTGGAATTTATTTAAAGTAAGGGCTTTAGTCCACTTTATTATAGGTCTTAAAAACAGAATAAAGTCAAAGTGAATAATGATCAAGACTAAAGCAAGTCAGGTTATGAATGTGCACAGACAGCTACATTGCATTCAATATAAGGCTTTTGCTGAGGAGAGAAGAACTTGTGTTTGGAATATTTTCAACAGAGTATCATTCACAGAGAAAAATGCATAATTTCGAATTAAATACATGAAAGGAAACTAATTTCATGGTGTCATTGGGGGAGAGAAACAGTCTTTTTCTTGTCGTAGCATCTTCTATATTTGTGTATATATAATATATATATATGTATTTAGGCAAACCAAATTGTCCTTTTGATTAATCTATCTCTAGTAATTTGAAATAATGAAACAATATAGTGAGCTTATAGACTATTAAAAAATAGTCTGATTTAAATTGGAATGGGCTATGCCAGAAGTTGCAAATTCCATGGGCTGTGGGCTGCATTTAGCCCTGGGTATATTTTCATTGGCTGCCACAGTTTAAATTTTTTGAATTAGTTGTCAGTATGTATGTATGTATGTATGTATGTATGTATGTATGTATGTATGTATGATTTACTTAGAGAAGAGAGAGAGTGTGAGAGCATGAGTAGGGGGAGCAGAGGGAGAAGGAGAGAGTATCTCAAGCACACTCCCTCTTAAGATTGACCCGGGGCTCAATCTCATGACTCTGAGATCACAACCTGAGCCGAAACCAAGAGACGCTTAACAGACTGCGCCACCCAGGCGCCCCTTGCCAGTATGAGTTTTCACATAAAAACCTGAGTTTTCATTCTCTCTCAAACAGTAAGATCTGACAACACTGTGCATCCATTCTGCCATGGTGGCCCTTGGTAAGGACTGGCTGATGGGTGCCTGTTCTAAGGTGTGCCCTTTCTAGTTTGCCACATTTCCTTTGTTGTTATTGTATATAGATTTTTAAAAGTTGAAGTGAAATTCACATAACAGAAAACTATTTCAAAGTGAACAATTCAGTGATATTTAGTATCTTTGCAATGTTGTGCAACCATTGCCTGTAGTTCCAAAACTTTTCATCATCCCAGAAGAAACTCCATTCTAAGTAAGCAGTCACTCCCCATTCCCTGCTCCTGGTAGCGCCTGGCACCCACCTCTCTGCTCTCTGTCTCTTTGGATTTACTTGTCCTGGGTATTTCATATAATGTGTGACCTTTTGTGCCTAACTTCTTTTCATTTAGCATAATGTTTTCAAGGTTCATCAGTGTTAGAGCACTTACCAGTACTTCTTTCCTTTTATGGCCAAATAATATTCCACTGTTTTGGGTACATACCACAGTTTGTTTATCCATTCATAGGTTGTGGACAATTGGTTGTTTCTAACTTTTGAGTATTATGCATAGTGCTGCCATCAACATCTGTGTACAGGGTTTTGTTTGAATAAATATCATATTTTTAATATTTTCTATGGATATTAATGTTGTTTCCGTCACACTTCTTGCATTGCCTATTGCCTCCCATCCTGGTCTGTTTTATTTACTTGCTTTCTCATCCTGTTTCCATTGGCTTTTGTATTTCTGTTTTCTGGTATGTAATGGGGGCGGGCACATGCATTTCCTCCATTTCCATACTTTCTTCCAGCCCAGAACTTGAACTAATTAATGAAAACCTTTCTTCGTTTTTTTTTTTTTTTTTTTTTTTTTTTTAATGTACCTCTACACTAGATTTCTTTGTCTTTTCTTCCTCAGCTTTGATCATTGTCTGGTAAATATTGATTGTGGTTAAGGATTGTTCTATTTTCCTCTATTTTTCACGTTAAAAATCGGACAGTTTTAGAAGATCTAAAATTGGGGATAGAGCTTTGCCCCTTTTATAGTAAGCAGTGCCTTTATATATGCATCTGGGTTTAATTATAGTTGGCATCTCTGAACTCTGAGGGAAATTATGCATTGCTGACATGTCATGTGTTTCTGGCAGTCTAAGAGTATAATCACTCAAATGTAAAGTCACTCCTCTGGTTTTCTTTAACCTGGCCTCAAGGTCTATCTTACCTCCCTCTCCCTGCCGCTGAACTCCTGGGAGGGCCTCTTTCACTTCAATCCCTATCTGCTCCTCTTCTGATTTGCCCTTATTTGCCATTTAATCATTCACTCTAAGTAATATGACTTAACTTCTTTATGGTTGTATCTTGCCTCCCTAACTAGATTATAAAGCTCTGCTGAACAGACCCTAGTTGTGTTTATTTTTTATATGCTTCAGTGCAGAGCATGTATAACAGGCGTGCAATAAATACTTGCATTAGTGACTCACCAAACCAAAAAAAGAAAAACAATGCCTTTTTAAGTATACCTAACTACTCAGTATTATTAAGTTGAACAAGTTTAAAAGTGTTCAAATTCATTTTTGTGTGTCTTTTTTTAAACTGAAGTATAATTAACATACAGTGTTATATTAGTTTCAGATGTACAACACATCAATTCAACAGTTCTGTATATTACTCAGTGCTCATTATGATAAGCATAGCTACCTGGAATAAATGCCCAGGAGTGCATTTGCTGGGTCATGTGGTATGTCATTTTTTTTTTTTTTTTTAAGAAACTGCCAAACTCTTTACCAAAGTGGCCATACATTTTACATTTGCACCAGCAGTGTGGGAGAGATCCAGCTTCTCCACATCTTTGCCAGCACTTCGTGTTGTCATTATTTTTTTATTTTAGTTGTTCAAGTAGGTGTATAGTGACATCTCAGCATGGTTTTAATTTCCATTTCCCTAATGTCTAGTGATGTTGAACATCTTTTCATGTGCTTATGTGCTATGTATATGTGCTCTTCATTGAAATGTCTGTTCATATAGTTTGTCCTTTTTCTAATTGGTATTGTTTTGAGAGTTCTTTATCTGTATGAGATACAGGTCCTTTTTTGGGCATGTTGTTTGCAAATATTTTCCCTGTCTGTAGCTTATTTTTCCATCCTCTTAACAGGATCTTTCACAGAAAAAAAGATTTGGGTTCTCATAAAGTCTCATTTGCCAATTTTTAATTTTCTGTATCCTGCTTTTGGTATATATCTAAGAACTCTTCACCAAACTTAGTTCCTGAAGGTTTTCTCCCATGTCTTCTTTCAAAAGTTTCATAACCTTGCATTTATATCTATGATCCATTTTGAGTTAATTTTGGTGTAGGTGTGAGGTTTAGGTCAGGGTTCTTTTTTTTTTGTTTTTTTGTTTTTTGCTTATGGTTATCCAACTGATCCTGTGCCGTTTGTTGAGAAGACAATCCTTTATTGAATTGCCTTTGCTCCTTTGTCAAAAACCAGTTGGCCATGCTTGTGTGGGTCTATTCTGGGTTTTCTGTTCTGTTTCACTGACATGTGTGTGTCTGTCTGCCAAACCATACTTTTTTTTTTTTAACATACGGTGTTTTATTAGTTTCCGGTGTACAATATATAGTGATTGAGGGGTGCCTGGGTGGCTCAGTCATTAAGCGTCTGCCTTCGGCTCAGGTCATGATCCCAGGGTCCTGGGATCGAGCCCCGCATCGGGCTCCTTGCTCAGTGGGAGGCCTGCTTCTCCCTCTCCCTCTGCCTGCCCCTCTCCCTGCTTGTGCTCTCTCTCTCTCTCTCTGTCAAATAAATAAATAAATAAAATCTTTAAAAAAATATATAGTGATTGAACAATTCTATATATTACTCAGTGGTCATCACAGTAAGTGTACTCTTAATTCTCATCACCTATTTAAATGAACTAAAATTTTGATTCAATATTTGGGAAGCTAATTTTCTTGACATGAGTTTACAAATGAATGTTATTGATGTTGCATAGTTTTAATGGCATGGAATTAAAATCCTAGAAACTTAACAAATCCCAGCTAACCTGAGAATTGCTGAGGTGAAACAGAATGAAATCATTTAAAAACACAACTGTGTATGATTCACACTTAAGTTACTCCTAGGACATAATTATATAACAAAATGCTACTCCTTCATCCAAAAGCTGCAAATGCAGTTGAAAAATAATTACTGCATGACACCCTCCAAATTATAGTTAGTGTTTACAGATATTTTTAAAATCCTGCATCATTTATTGCTATTATGAAAAAGTTCTGGAATGTGTTGAGCAGAGGCTTTTTAAGGTATTGCATTCAGATAATACAGACTTTTGTGTTGTAGGAGTTAAATAAACAAAGCATTAATAAGTAATCCAGCAGTATAATGAAACAATCACCAAACGAAAGTGACGCAGTACATTGCTTGCTGGTAGCAAGTAATTGAAATGAAACATGTTTGTTATATTTTAGGTAATATAAGGGAATAATGGCTGGCAATTGAGTGAAGGCTTTTTGTTAGAAAAGTCAGGAGTTTGGGGGCTGTGTTTTTCATCCACATTACAATGCTTTTCTCTGTCTTGACCTTTTGACGTCTTGCACTTCTTAAATTTATCACTTTTTGTAGGCCCTGATTGGTTAGTGGGGCAATGGTGTTTTTCATTTATTCTGCAAAGATGTCAACAATATATTTTTGTTGTGGGATTATATTTAAATCTCTCTATAGATTGATAATTCACTGTGTGACTTGGCAGAAGCAGAGCTTTTCTCAACCTCAAGCTAATAAAATAGAACTGTCATTTATACGGAACTAAATATGTACCAAGGACGAGACTGATGCTCTGTCACACATCACATTTAACCTCACTGGAATCAGCTTGTGCAGAAAGGAAAATGAGAGGACAGAGTGCAGTAACTTATTTAAGATCATCCAATGTCTAGGGGCGCCTGGGTGGCTCAGTCATTAAGCGTCTGCCTTCGGCTCAGGTCATGATCCCAGGGCCCTGGGATCGAGCCCCGCATCGGGCTCCCTGCACCGCAGGAGGCCTGCTTCTCCCTCTCCCACTCCCCCTGCTTGTGTTCCCTCTCTCACTGTCTGCCTCTGTCAAATAAATAAATAAAATCTTTAAAAAAAAAAAAAAGATCATCCAATGTCTGTTTGTTTTTTCTCATTTCATACATTGTGTGGTCCTGTTGGCACTAGAAAGGTGCAATTTTTTTCCTAACTTAATGGAAGATATAAGCCACAAACACTGCTGACTGAAAAAGGGAAAGGTCTACTTAGATTGGTAGTCTGGCAAAGGAAATCTTAACTCCTGGTAAAACTGAAAGCAGAAAGAACTGGGGACAAGTTCCAGATCAAGAATCTGGATTGTTTTACCTAGTTCTTTAAGTGAAACACTGTGATCTCATGTTGTTTCCATTTCCAATCCTAAGAACTCCAGATATACCCAGGACCAAATGCAAATACCAAAACACATTTATTTCAAAATGATGTAAATGATTTTTGGGTTATCTGGGTCATTGGTCCCCCTCCACTAATGTGTATAATCAAGAACTGATGATGCCACACATGATAAGCAATCCTTTAATGGAAGATTTGATGTATAATTCCTTGTAGGAGTTCAGTTTTGTTTTTCCAAGTTTTAGTTTTGACACACCTATTTTTGAAGAATGCCCTGTTCAGTTGTCTGAATTTTAGAATGTCATTTGAAATACTTAGCTATTTATGAAAAGGAAAAAAAAAAAAAGTCCAACTGGGAGTGAGAACTTAAGCCAGATTGGACAACATAAAATATTAATTATGGCTTTTGATATAACAAATTTGCAATCATAAACTAGGCTCCCATTACAATGGAGAATCACTCTTTCCCTGGCCCCTACTTTATTCTTTTCTCTTACGTACAACTTTTATAATGCACTTGTCAGGCTAGTTGTTACATTCACATTTGTATGCTGACCATGAGGACTGTTTTGGCTTCCAAGTTGGTCAAGTTGAACTGCTTTGAAGCTAGTAATGTGCTGAATTAGCAGACTTCTTTCATGGTATTCCAGAACAAACAGATCCCCTTTAAAAAAATCCCCACTTTTGTTATTTCAGGTGGTTTGAGTCTGTTATTTTTACATAAAGATGTTAAGGTTCTTCCAAGAGAGGTTCAAAGAGAAATTCAGGAATAAAATGTTAAGCAGATTAAAAGGACCTTTAGTATAATAATCATGTCACTGGGTGAAAGATGAGGTTAAAATTGGTCATCACTTTACTGTGTAGCCAGTCATGGTTTTTTTGGGTTTTTTTTGTTTTTTTTTCCTTAACTTGTGTAGGAGGTCTCAAGGTAACCCTAAGTTTTAGAAAGCAATGTCATTGCTGGGACAAACATCGGAATAATAATATTTATTTGAGTGCTTACTCTAACAACCCTGGGAAGTAGGCACTATTATTATTTCCATTTTATAGATGAGGAAACAGAGGCATAATGTAGAGCATGGCCTACAAAGACATGCAGAAATTCCAAATTCCAGCTGTGACACTTATTAGCTGGGTAACTTTGAGCACTTTCTTAGCCTCTGAGCCTCAATGTTCTCATCTGTATAATGGGATTATAATATCTGTTTCAAAGGGTGGTTTTGAGGATTAATTTAAATAATAGTAAATAATAATACAGAACATTTACTGAGTGTTTATTATGTATTATTGAGGATTAATTTAAATAATAGTAAATAATAATAATACTGAACATTTACTGAGTGTTTATTATGTGCCAGGCTTATTATTCTAATTTTTACAACTCCATTATGTATGTACTTTTATTATATAGATTCTTATTCTCAAGGAAACATTAATGTAAGTCAAAACAGTATGGTACTGGCACAAAAATAGATCAGTGGAACAGAATAGAGAGTCCAGAAACAAACCCACCTTTTTATGGTCAATTAATCTATGACAAAGGAGGAAGAATATGCAATGAGAAAAAGGCTCTTCAACAAATGGTGCAGGGAAAGCTGGACAGCTACATGCAAAAGAATGACACTGGACCACTTTCTTACACCATACGCAAAAAAAATTCAAAACAGATTAAAGACCTAAGTGAGAGACCTGAAATCATAAAATTCTTGGAAGAAAACATAGTAATTTCTTTGGCATTGGCCATAGAAACATTTTTCTAGATGTCTCTCTGGCAAGGGAAATAAGCAAAATTAAACTACTTGGACTTCACCAAAATAAAAAGCTTCTGCATAGAGAAGGAAACCATCAACAAAAAAGCAGCCTACTGAATGGGAGATGATATTTGCAAATAATGTATCCAAAAAGGGGTTAATATGCAAAACATATAAAGAACTTATACAACTCAACACCAAAAAAACCTAATAATCCAATTAAAATTGGCAGAGGACCTGAATAGACATTTTTCCAAAGAAGACATTCTGATAGCCAAGAGAAAAATGAAACAATGCTCAACATTACTAATTATCAGGGAAATGCAAATTAAAACCATAATGAGGTATCACTTTACACCTGTCAGAATGACTAAAATTAAAAAGACGAGAAATAACAAGTGTTGGCAAGAATGCAGAGGAAAAGGAACCCTTGTGTACTGTTGGTGGGAATACAAATTGGTGCAGCCACTGTGGAAAATGGTATGGAGGTTTCTCAAAAACTTAAAAATAGAATTACCATATGATCCAGTAATTCCACTACTGGGTATTGGAAGAAAACAGAACACTAATTCAAAAAGATATAAGCACCCCTATGTTTATTTGAAGCATTATTTACAATAGCCAAAATATGGAAGCAACCCAAGTACCCATCCACAGTTGGATGAGTACAGATGTGTGTGTGTATGTGTGTATGTATAATGGAATATTACTCAGCCATAAAAAGAATGAAATCATGCCATTTACAACAACATGGATGGACCTAGAGGTAAAATGCTAAGTGAAATAAGTCAGAGAAAGACAGATATCAAATGATTTCATCCATATGTGGAATTTAAGAAACAAATGAACAAACAAAGAAAAAAAGAGACAGACAAAAAACCAGACTCTTAAAGTCAGAGAAAAAACTGGTGGTTTCCAGAGGGGAGGTGGGTGGGGGACGGGTGAAATAGATAAAGGGAATTAAGAGTATACTTACCTTTTTTTTTTTTTTTAAAGATTTCATTTATTTTTTGACTGAGAGAGAGACAGCGAGAGAGGGAACACAAGCGGGGGAGTGGGAGAGGAAGAAGCAGGCTTCCCGCTGAGCAGGGAGCCGGACATGGGGCTCGATCCCAGGACCCTGGGATCATGACCTGAGCCGAAGGCAGACGCTTAATGATTGAGCCACCCAGGCGCCCCTAAGAGTATACTTATCTTGATGACCGTTGAGAAATATATAGAATTGTACACCTGAAACTAATATGGCACTGTATGTTAATTATACTTGACTAAAAAATAAAGAAAAAGAAAATATTAGTGTAGAGAAGATAATTTGCTAGTTAGTAATAGAACTGCATTTCAAAATACCTAGCATAACACCTGACATATAATAGGCATCGATAATAGTAACTATGTTATTGGTACCTAAAGAAAAGGAGGGGTGGCTGGGTGGCTCAGTCGGTTAGGCGTCCAACTCTTGATTTCATTCAGTTCAGGTCATGATCTCAGGGTCATGAGACTGAGCCCCGCATTGGGCTCTGCGCTGGGCTGTGTGCTAGGTGTGGAGCCTGCTTAAGGTTCTCTCTCTCCCAGGGTGCCTGGGTAGCTCAGTTGGTTAACTGTCTGCCTTTGGCTCAGGTCATGATCCCAGGGTCCTGAATTCGAGCCCTGTGTCAGGCTCCCTGCTCAGTGGGGAGTCTGCTTCTCCCTCTCCCTCTGCCTCTCCCAGCAGCTTGTGATCTCTCTCCTTAGCTCAGCGTTCTGTCTCTCTCCAATAAAAAAAAAATCTTAAAAAAAAAGATTCTTTCTCCCTCTCCCTCTGCCTCCTCCCTTTCCTCTCTCTCTCTCTTCTTCTCTCCCTCTAAAAAAAAAATAAATTTTAAAAAGGGAAATATATCAGAATAATAGTAATTCTTCCCTTTTTTCATGATACCTTTACTAATAAATATTGGAAAAGGACAAAGGTAGGAAAAATGCCAGAGTCATAGGGCCTATTTAGAGTGATCTAAACCTATGCATCAGAATGAAATAAAAAAGGAATAAACTAATAATTAGCAAATTCAATTTCCACTCTGTTGCATGGGATACACTAAAACAATGCTGCTACTTTTTCATCATTGGGGCCAGTCAAGTGGATGTGCTTAGGCAAAGCAGGAAGAACAGTAGGTAATTATAGCTAGATATATATCCCATGTTTGTGTGTAAGGAGGTTTTGTTGTCACCTAAATGAATTTAGTCAGTAAATTCTAACTTATGTTTTGGGACTGTTTTTCTTTTGACATTTTGTTGTCTTTTTTTGACTGTGAATGGTTGCCATGTGAGTTACTTCTAAAACAAACCCCACTTTCTCTTTTCTTCTATATCCCAGCCCTGTCCATGGCCCCAACACTTACACACACACACACACACACACACACACACACACAGAGTTATACAAAGTATAGCTTTTAAAACACTATCATTAAGCATAAAAAGACCAAGGAATGTTTGTAACTGGTATGCTGGAGCCAAAAAGATTTCTCACATTCTAAAAAAGAATCTTTGGCATTAATGGAGAAACCAGAACCAATTGTAAAGCATAATCACTGCACAAACATGCAGTATGTGTGAAGCTACGATCATTCCTTTAATCTCTTATACCAGAGAAAACCTAGACAATGTGTCTGTTGTTTCAATTCCCACGCACACTCCTCCCAGATCCTGCTAAAACATTGCTTTGTTTATACATTTATATAAAATGCAAGCAAATACCTAAGCTCAACTTCTTGGAAATCTGGTTTGAGTTCTTGAAGGAGATTCAGATTTTTGGCTCTTCATGCAGGTTTAAAAAAAGGCGGGTCACACGGCTAGCTTTATGGCTCCAATTTCAGCGACCAAATGGTCTCATGCAAATAAATGGCCATCTTCCACTCCCAAGCAATAACTACCACTTCAGGAAGCTGTGTAGTGAACTCTCTTTTAGCAAGGAAACCCCTTATTTTTTACTTTTGTGAAACTAATTTCCCAGCAGAGTCTTTAAAAGTGTTTGGATGTCTTCCTACCACATGAGGATTTCTGTAACATCAGCCATAACTTTCTTGGGGGTGCTCTGTGACACAATTACACATTAATAATAATCACAATAATGATAACTGAGACTAGTGGGGATTGAACTATGTTCCAAGCACCTTATTAACTAAGCCCTTTATGAGAACAAGCTTGCAGAATTTGTTCAATACCACCACTGGGTGGATATTACTGTTATACTCCTTTTTCTGGTGACTTTTGATCCGTCTCAGATTTGTTAAAACTCTGTTACCCAACTCTTCAGTTTTTAGAGAAAACAGTCTTTCTTGAAAATCATCATGATTATTATGCCTCACTTATTAATTTATGCATAATATTCATAAAACAATTTTATTTATTCAGTACATAGTTTTACACATATGTAATTAGCTAGGAACTCCACTTACACTATTTGCTGGGCATGCAGAGATCAGTGGGGTATTTCCCATCCTCAGAGCTCATTCTGTAGGAGGGAAGGCAAAAATGTAAACAAAAATTATTGCATAATAAACTGGGTGATGTAAATATGTGCAAGATATAGAGATGGCAGAGTGAAAGAAACGGGGGAGGGATCGGGTGCATGAAAGAAGACTAGCTTAATGAGCTGATATGTGAATAGGAAGTTAAAGGACAAAAAGAGATGAATAAAAGAAAGACATCTGTGGAAAACAGGCAATATGTGCAAAGGCACAGAAGCATGAAACTACTTGGTATGTTTAATAAATAAAACCCCATCATTTAACATATATTATTAGCAGTAAGATTTGAAATGGAAGAGAAGGAAAAGAAGGTAGGTATCTGATAGGGAAGGGCCAAGGAAGCAATGCTAAGGGGTTTAGACTTTATTCTGTAGGTAATGAGTGTTATAGGTTTTAAATGGTTGAGAGACAAGATAGGTTTATGTTTTAGAAAACCTGCTTCAGGGGCACCTGGATGGCTCAGTTGGTTAAGCATCTGTCTTTGACTCAGGTCATGATCCTGGGGTCCCTGCAGGGAGCCTGCTTCTCCCTCTGCCCCTCCCTCCCCCGCGACTCGTGCTCTCTCTCAAATATATAAAATCTTAAAAAAAAAATAAAGAAAACCTGCTTCAATGGTCACTGTGTTAGTCTAAACAAAAAACATTGAGATCTTGAAGGAAGCTTGGGTAGCATGAAATGAGAGGTAAGGGAAGATTTAAGAGATATTTAGGGGTCAAAGTCAGCAGGATTTATTTGATGAGGGAGGCAAGGAAGAAAAAAGAATCTAGTATGACTGAGTTCCCAGAGTTGGCAGATGTGTTACTTCAGCCTAGACTTGCTGTTTATAACCCTCCCCTGTCCTCCAGAATAACAGAGGCTTAAACACAGAGGTTAACTTCTCTCCCATAAAAGAAGTCCAGAGGTAGGTGGCTTAGGCTGATATGGCTCCATGGGGTCAGTAGAGAACCATGCTCCTATCTTTCTGCTTTATCATCTGACTGCATAGCTTCCAGCTTCAAAGTCACCTCTTGTTCAAGATGGATGCTGGATCTCCAGTTATCATTTTGTCCACGTTGCAGGACAGAAGATAGAAGAAAGACAGAAGCACGAAGGGCCATTCACAGCTGAATCAGCTTCCTTTAGGTAGTCTTCCTGAAAACCCCATATAACATCTCTACATTGCTGGCCATAACTTAGTCACGTGGCTCTATTTAAATGCTAGGAAGTCTGGGGAGTAAGTCATTCTGGGCAGCATTGTGCCAATAAAAAATGAGGTTTTTGACTAAGGAGGGAGAAAGAGAGGATGAATGGTTCCAGGTTTGGCAACTGGTAGTACATGGTTCATGAGAGTTGGTGAAAGATAATGCCACAAAGAGAAAATCAGGGGAAAATCTTTATAGAGCGTTGAGGAGAAATGAACAAAAGAAGAGGATCCCATGAGAAGAAATTGGAGGCAGAAGTAGGATTAGAAAGAATGATGTAGAAGAAGCCAAAGAGAAAAGAGTGATCAAAAGTGCTGGATATTACAGATTATTTAAGTAAGATAGAGAATAAGTGTCCACTGGATTTGGTAGAAGGAAGTCATCATTGTTGGTTTTCTAAAGACCAGTTTTATTGGAGACCTAGAGGAAGATACAGACTACAATAGGTTAGAGCATGAATTAAGGATTAGAAAACAGATAACTGTAGACAGCACCTTATAAAAACCTGGCCCGTGTGAAAGAAGGCTGTAGCCAAGAGAGGATCCATAATCAAGTGAGTAGTTAATGGTGATAGATAATGTGTTATTGGCTGCTGAGAGGGAGTTAGTAGAAAAGAAGAGGTACAGATGAAATCCTCATTCTGTCAGCACAGCAGAATAGCGTGTCTGAACTGTGGAGAGGATGAGCTTTTCTTTTGCTGGTTGCGTGGAGTGAGGGAGACAAGACATAGCATGTAGGTCCTGCCCATGTAGTATTTTGAATAGAGGAAACGTGCACAAAGTTGGGACTCCCAAGGCTCTGTATAAAGGTGACTAAGAAATGAACTTTGTCATGCAGAAGGAGGTAGTAGGAAAGCTTTCCTGTCTCGACAATGGTGTTGAGTGAAGACAGGGAATGCCGCTTGAAAATTTCTTGTTTGCACAACTCAAGTAAAGAATTTAATTTTAAAGTGGTCCTTAACTGATAAGAGTTTTCAAGTCACTGACAAAAGCAAATATAAATCCTTTCTCAAGGAAATCAACTCTAGATGAAGCTTCAAAGAATTACCCCCAAAGTCCTAGGGAAAATTTGCAGCTTACAGTTAAAAGTCACAAAATATACAAGGACACTGTTCAAGACTTTTGCTTCCAGCCAAGAGGGAGTGGAGTGACAGGGACCGGATATATCCTGCCACCTGGAATAACTAAAAAAAAATAGGAAAAAATACACGAAACAACAACTTTTCAGACTTTGGAAATCAGGCAAGGAAGAACAATGATCTCCAAGTGATGGGAAACAAGCTAGATGAGCCCTACAATTGCTCTAGTTTATTGCCTGGAGAGACTTTTCAGCTCATGTGCAAGGGAATGGAACCCAGGCCTGAGTTAAAGAGCTGGAGCTGGAAATCTGGGGAAGCCAAGGTGACAGACATTGCAGGGAAGCATACCAGAGAGGGTAGAACTGAACAAAAAGAGGACTCTGGAGATCTGCAGAGTCCCACTCAAGTTTTCAGCTAAGTACTGATCAGTGCATACCTGTGAGGAAATTACCTGAGGCTGGGGAAAGAAACACCCAGAAGGATTGCAAGAAACAATTCCCAAGGCCCATATAGTGATGGTTCCTGCTTCCACCAGCCAGAGTCCTGCTTTTACCAGCCAGAGTCCAAAACCTCATAATCATAGCCATCCAGTAGAGTACTCAGAAGAATTTTGCCTCAGTAGTGGGACAAAATTAGTGTGAGAATAAATGCTTTCATTCTCCCACGTAACAAGGCTTAACAGCAAGACCAACAGAATCAAATAGTTTCCAAGTAGCTTAATTGCACTGTAGAAGAAGGCTTAAGGATATTGAATAGCCAAAACCCGGAAACAACTCAATGTCCATCATTGTATGATAAACAAATAGTTGTATTATACAATGGAATACTGTTAAGCAATTTAAATAAATAATGTACTGTAGACATACAATATGGATGAACCTCAGTGTAATTGTATACTTAGTAAAAGGAGCTAGACTAAAAAGAATGTATACTATATAATTTCATTTATGTAAATTTCTAGAAAATGCAAGCTAATCTATACTGACAAAAAGTGGTGGTTGCTTGAGGACGGGGTGTTGGGATTGGCAAGGAAGTTTAGGGATTATTCACAAAAAGCTAGGAGAAAATTTGGGGGGGGGAGGAGAGGACATATGCAACAATGCATATGTCCATTATTTTGACTGTGGTGATGTTTTACAGATGTATACATATGTCAAAATTTATCAGATTATACATCTTAAATATGTACAGTTTATTGAATCTCAACTGTACTTCAATTGTGTCTTAAAATTAAAAAAAGACACAAGGAAAGTTCAAAAGTAGACCAGAAACTTACGAAGAGCAAGGTGCGGAGGGGCTTGCCTTTCCAAGATTTAGGACTAATTATAAAGCTATAATGAGACATTGTATTGATCCAGAGGTAGACAGCTGGATCCATGGATCAGATCCCAATAATGCAGGCAAGCTTGATTCATGATGAAGTCATTGCAGATCACTGAAGAAAAGATCAACCATGTAATAAATGGTGCTGGCAAGATTCATGTAGATTAAAAAAACAAAATTGCATCCCTACCTTGTACCATACATAAAAATCAATTTTTGATGGGTGAAAGACTGACCTGTGAAAGCATAAGCGTAAAGCTTTTAGAAGACTATGTAGTTTAATACAACCTTCTGATACAGAAGGAGTTTTTAAGACGTTAAAGAACAAACAAAATGCAAATCATAGGGGAAAAGACTTATAAATTCAACTATATTACACATAACTTCAGTTCATCAAAACCCACACTGAAGGAGTCAAAAGACAAGCCATGAAGTGGGAGATAATATTTGTAACTCATTTCCAAAAAGGATCAGCACCTCAAAAATTTAAAGGACTTCTATGAATATATAAGATGTAGATATCCTAATAGAATAATGGCCAAAATATATAAACAGGCATTTCAGGGAGGAGGAAACACAAATGGTCTGTAAACAGGAAAATATGCTCCATCTTATTAGTAACCATGGAAATGCAGCTACAATGAGCTACCATGTAATATCAACAAATTAGAAAAAATTTTAAAATTTCATTTGTCACCAAGTTAGCAAGGCCATGGAACATTGTAACTTATATGTCCTGGTGATGGGAGTATAAACTGAGAGAGTGCCATTGGAACATGGTTTATCATTACCTAGGACAGTTAAAACTGTACATGCTTTGCAACTAACAATGTTACTCTTAGGATTATGTCCTAAAGCCATTTTAATTTTTCTTGATTATGGTCATATCACACTGGTGGGTGAATCAGCCTTAAAAACAAAAACAATAAATGTAGACCAGGATATGATAGAATTAAACAGAACAGAATAGAAATAGAAAATATCAGGATGCATTGCTGATGATAAGGTTATGTATTATTTTGTTAATTTTTTGGATTGCTAATAGTAAGATTTTGTATTCTATTAATGTTGGGTTATGTTGTAAAACATATTTCTTGTTATGAGTTGTGTTAAAAAATTTTTGAAAGCCATTTCCCTAAAGAAATCCTTAATATGCACTAAGCCACAACTACAGGAATGTCTAAATGGTATTGCTTATGATAACAACAAGCTGAAAACAGTACAGATATCCAACAATAGTAACATGATAAATAAATTGTAGATTAGTCATGTAATAGAATATTGTACAGAAATAAAAGTGAAGGAAACTTGTGCATTAGTTATGAAATGAAATACTCAACAGAAGTGAAAATAAAGGAACTGCCACTATGCACACCAAAACAGGTAAATCTCAAAAGCATAATATTGAGTAAAAGAAATGACTCATAAAATATAACTGGTATAATTTCATTTACGTGAAATTTAAAACTAAACAGTATGTTGCTTAAGTCTACATACATAGGTGTTAAAACTATAATGAAAGGCCAGAGCTTACTCTTGAGTGGGAGGGAGATACAATGGGGGTGTAAACAAAGTATCCCCATTTGAAGGTACTAACAGTGCTCTATTAACCTGGGTGATGGGCACACATGTGTTTGTATTACTATTATTTAACCCAAACAGATATGCTTATATGTTCTTGTATGCATGGTGAATTTCACAACTTAAAATAATTAAGGTAGAAACAAGCTAGAGAGATCTTAATTCATGGAGTAAGATCCTTGAGGCAATGCATCAGGTGGGCTTCAGAGCACAAGTGAACAGACATTTCTTGAGGAGAAAGAAGGGTGACCCCCTATTCTGAGAGCAGCGCAGAAAGCAAAAGGATGAGAGTGGTTGTAGGTATGCTTTCAGGTAGAAGTATGGAGTGAGAAGATACAGTGAAAAGCTTGATGGATTTAAAGTCTGATGGGCTCTTTCTAAAAATATCATTAATATTATTTGAAAACAGTTTTGCCTAATGTAACAATGATGAAAATGCTCCGTCTCTGAGTTGTTCAATATGGCAGCCATAGCCACATGTGGTGAATAAGTGTTTGTTTTTTTTTTTGTTTTGTTTTTTGTTTTTTTAAGATTTTGTTTATTTATTTGAGAGAGAGCACATGAGAGGGGGGAGGGTCAGAGGGAGAAGCAGACTCCCTGCCGAGCAGGGAGCCCGATGTGGGACTCGATCCAGGGACTCCAGGATCATGACCTGAGCCGAAGGCAGTCGCTTAACCAACTGAGCCACCCAGGCGCCCCTGAATAAGTGTTTGTAATGTGCCTAATATCTCTGAAGAACTGAATTTTTCATTTTATTTCACTTCTGTTAATTTAAATTCAAATAACCATGTGAGACTAGAAACTACATATTGGAGATCTCCATTCTAGCACTTCAGTGAACTGATCTTCCTGATCTTTGGATAGCAAACTCTGAGATCCCCATCACTAGGCAAAATGGCTGGGGAGAACTCCCTTTGAGGTCAACAAATAGGTGGAAACTTTTTCTCTCACAAAAACCCAGACTCAGCTTCCAAGGACATCTAGCAAAGCCCACTAGCTCTCCTAGGAGAATTTTGGAATAGGGGTTCAGTGGGACAGGAAGCAGGGGCAGAGAACGGAGAAGTCAAGTGAGTTCCCATTTTGGGACATGTTGTGTATTCACCTAGGCTGCTGAGAGTGAAAAGGTAAGCTTGGGTAGAAGCATGGGGAGGGTGAGAGCGAAATGTTAGAAAAGTATTTCATAAAGTGGAACAGGCACATCACTGATGATACCTGGAGGCAATTTTCCTGGGCACATTAGGCAAAGTTGTTTTTAAATTTTGATAGTTTTGAATTTATTTTAATGTAAAGATTTTTCCATTTTATAGTTTTGTTTTTATTTTGATGTATATTAGAAACAAACAATTAGCACACCACACCTAATATTTGATGGATGTTACTTATAAAGCAAAATGCTGTTTTAAAGTTGAGTTAACTCAGAGAAGGGTATTCAGTAAATATTAGCTCAGGTGCTACTTTGATATAACAAAAATCCCAAAGGTGGTGCTCAAAATTTTGACAAACTTTGATTTAAATATGATACCCAACAGGGCAGCTGGGAAAAGTCAGTGCTATGCTGAGACTCCACCTGCCCGTGAAATCACAGCTTTGCTGTGACTCAGACAGTAATTCTTTATTGAGAAGCTCCTGTGCTTTCATTGGGATGTGTCAGTAACTGCTTAAAAAATTGGATTTGCTAGAATCAAGGTAAGCAATATAAACTGGAGGGTGAAAGAGTCAACTTTTTTGGGGGGGGAGCTTAAAACAACATAAATGTATTATTCTGCAATTCTGGAGGCCAGAAGTCTGACATGGATCTCACTGGGCTGGGATCGAGGTGTTGGCCAGGCTGTCTTCTTTTCTGGGAGCACCAGGGGAGAATCCATCTCCTCGCCTTTTCAGCTTCTAGAGGTTGCCTGCATTTCTTGGCTCATGGCCCCTTCTATCTTCAAAGTCAGCTTCAAAGTCAGCAATGTCAGCTGAGTCCTTCCCCTGCTGTCATCTCTCCAGTTCTCTCCCCCCTCCCTCTCCCTGTAGTTAATTCTTGAATTGAGCAACTCCTACCCCTCTTGCTGGTCTCGCTGCATATGCAAGAGGAGGGGACAACAACATATAATTTAAGGAAACTAGAGTGGTCATAAAGTTCTGAACTCTGCTATGGAAAAGGTGAGAGTTGTTAACCACCACAGCTGAAGACATCTTTGGGGTGACATGTCAGCAGCTAAGCAGGGTTGATGAGAAGCTGAGGGAAGTTACACTATGAAAGCTCAGAGGGATGGAAGGTTGTGATGAGTAGAGGTTGTGTGAGATGATCCAGAAATACCTTCCTCACTCCTTCCTAGTAGCCTTAATGGCTGGATGGTCTAGTCACTGGAGTGCTGCATTTTACTTGAAGGTTAATACATCCCTTTTAAACTGTGCCATCCTTTCTGGGAGGGCTAAGGCAGGAAGCTGTGATCATTGCTTAGGTTTGTTTACAACCCAGTGTAGACTGTGGGTGTAGGTCACAGAATAGAGGACAGAACTTTTCATCAGAGCAGCCAAGGATCTGGAACCTGAGGTTGCCTGTGTGGAGTGTTACCAGAGGCCACTGGTTAATTAGGGAGGGAAATGAGTAGTTTCCCCGAGGGGCTCACTCAAAGATGACCATTCACATAGTCATTCGTCAAATATCTGTTGAGTATATTATAGTGCTGGGGGCTTTGTTGGATGTTGGGAATACAGCTGATTCATATAGATATGGTCCCTACCCTCATGGAGCCTATGTGGAAGAGACATACGTGAACTAGCAAACCATCACTGTTGATTTGGGCTTTTCCAAAGCCATTGGAAATGCTGGGATGAAAAGAGCTGAGAATTTAGAGGCAATACTGGTTTTTGTTCACTGAAAAAAGTCCTCTATATATTCACTATGTTGCTTCTTTAGATTCTCTACAGAGCCAGCTGGGGAGACTGTGGTATGCTCTTACATTTGAAAAAATGCTTTCAAATTACTACTTTCCTAGAAACATCTCAGTTTGCCACTAATCCCAGGCATGCCTGTGGGAAAGCTAGAATGCCTTGATGGCAGTATTCACAGGCTTTTCCTTAAATGTTAGCAAATATATACTAATTTGTTCAATCCTTGTAAATACTCTGAACAATGGGATAAAGAGGTAACTGGATAAGCATGGAAAACATCATAATTAAAGGAAAGAGTAAAGGACTTCAAAGTTCATATTCTTTGAGTTCTTGATATCTCAAGATTATATCCAGTAGATGTCAGTAACTTTTTAGTGTGGGGTCCTTGGAGATCTAGAGGGTTAGTAGACACCCTTCAGGGTGATCCATGTATTTCCTGAGGCTATATGGAAAAATGTATACGTATGGGCCACAACTCTCATCAGATTCTCAAAGGGACCCCCTGAAAGTCAACAATCACTTCTGTAGATCCCTTAAAAATTCTTCCATGAGTGCTTTTTTTTTTTTTTTTTAAAGATTTTATTTATTTATTTGACAGAGAGAGACACAGCGAGAGAGGGAACACAAGCAGGGGGAGTGGGAGAGGGAGAAGCAGGCTTCCCGCGGAGCAGGGAGCCCGATGCGGGGCTCGATCCCAGGACCTGGAATCATGACCTGAGCCGAAGGCAGACGCTTAACGACTGAGCCACCCAGGCGCCCCCATGAGTGCTTTTTATGAGAATAGTCATGGATGACTTTTCCCAATTGCCACAGATCATGAGGCAGCGCAGCAGGACATGGGAGACCGGGCCTCCAGTTCCAGTCTCTTGTTACAGCCACGTGACTCTACGAGTCTTGGCCCATTTGAGCCTCAGTTTCTTGTACACTAAATGGGAGAAAGGATACTTTTGTTTTTTAGGTTTCTGTGTTGAATGATCAGACTGATATGAAAATGCTATAGAAACTTCAGGGTGCTATCTAAAAACAAGAGGCTTTAGAACATGTTTATGATCTATACCTGTAGTGGTGTTAAGTTCTTGGTCACTAGAGGGAGCTTTAGGATTCAGGGGAGAGATAAGCCCGTGGTGTCTCTCCTTGAAAACTTAAAGTCTCTATGACGAATTCTTTAAAAAAAAACTTTTGCATTTTATAAGTATCCATTTAGGTTTTTCTTTGTTTTTTTTTTTTCCAAGAAAGATCTATAAAAGCAAACATAAACACAGTTCCTTGTGACAGATTTTCCCACCCATTAACCTATGAGATTTTTCTTCCTGAGTTTCTCTATGGTTAAAAAAAGGTATACAACAACTTTCCAAAAGGCTATAGGAAGAAAGCACTTTTCCATCAGCAAAGACGATTCATTATAAATTCTATGACACATGGCAATGGTGATTTGAGGATATTCATACCCAGGCAGGATGGGGAAGTCCATTGTCTACCTTTGGTGTGCAGTTAGAACTGTTACTTTGGATTTCCTGATGGCATTTTCTCCTGTTAGAGCTTCCCTATTGAAAAGAGTGTGGCTGTTACACCAGAGGACCCAGAACAGTTTAAAAGAGGCGGTGTCAGGGATGGAAAGAAACTAACCTTGCACATTAGGGACTCAGAATCTCGCTGACTCACAATGTGTTTTGGAGAAATTTTTGTCCCCTTTTAGGACCTCAGTTTCTCTCTCTGCTTCTGACCAATACCATATCCCCTGTAGCCCATGCATATATATACACCCATGGTCAGATGGTTTTTCTTCATGAAATAGGGGACATTAGGTGACCAGATTCAGGCCCCACATCATGCTAGGCACAGTTTTGTAGGAGCACAAAGCTCTTGTATCTATATGATTTTCAATACAAATGTATTTGGTAAAGGTGGAGTCTTGATATTTCTCTTCCTTGTTGCCCTGTGGGTTGGATTTCAGTCCTGCAGTGAAACAGATAACTGCAGAAAACAGCTATCATCATTTTTTTTCACGTGCATTTGCATGTACTTGTGAAGACTTAATTGCTAATACCTGCTAGCAAAACTGGCCAATGAGACTATCAAGCACAGATGTACCAAATTTTCTTGATTCTAGGATATACTCTCACAAACCCTGCCCTACTCAATTTTACTTTTTAAAAACGGGGTCACGTCTGTGATTTATTTAAAGAACTGTAGACCACCCCTCCTGAAAAGCTATTTTAAATCTAGGTTGTTTCCTGTAATCAGTGGCCTTTTTGAATTGAGGAAGTATTCTAGGAAATACTTTATTTTTGTTTTATGCATTTCTCACATCTGGATGCTGAAAAAGTTCCCTCCACTGCCACACCCGTGCCCTCTTTGGGGCTATGGGTGTCTCAGAAGTCACCCCAGCAGAAAGGATTTGCCTCCGTGGACAAAGAGGCAGGAGGTTGCAGGTTATAAAGGATGAGGTCCTGCTAGGCTTGTTCACGGCAGCTTATGAGACTGCCCCTCCATGTACGGGCACTTGTGGAAGTCTTTCCCCTCCTTTTCCCTGACGTCTAATGATTAACTGAGGCTCATCAGCTGACTCAGGTCAGAACAAGCCAGAGGGTCTGCCAGCCCATTTTAAGCATAGCTATGTTAGCAATAGGAAATTTTCTAAAACGATGCAAACACTTGATCAATGATTTCATTAATGATTACAGTCTGTGTAATTTTCTCTATTTTTTTTTTTTCCAGAAGCTACTTTTGCTTCCTAAAGCTTTCAGGGGGTGAAGGTCAGAAGGTGGGCAACAGAATCATTGTTCCCTAGTTTAGGACTTCTCAAATTTTAAGGTACATATGAATCATGGGGGAATCTTGTTTAATTTTTTAAGTTTTTGTTTTAAATTCTAATTCACATACAGTGTAATATTGGTTTCAGGAGTAGAAGTCAGTGATTCATCATTTACATATAACATCCAGTGCTCATCACAAGTGCCCTCCTTAATACCCATCACCCATTTAGCCAATCCCCCACCTCCCCCCCAGCAGCCCTCAGTTAGTTCTCTATGGTTAAGAGTCTCTTATGGTTTGCCTCTCCATCTCTCTTTTTTCCCCCTTCCCCTAGGTTCGTCTGTTTTGGTTCTTAAATTCCACATACGAGTGAAATCATATAGTATTTGTCTTTCTCTGAATGACTTATTTTGCTTAGCGTAATACACTCTAGATCCAGTCATGTTGTTGCAAATGACAAGATTTCATTCTTTTTGATGGCTGAGTAATATTCCATTGCATATATATATATATATATATATATATATATATATACACCCCACATCTTCTTTATCCATCCATCAGTTGATGAATGTTTGGGCTCTTTCCGTAATTGGGCTATTGTAGATAATGCTGCTATAAACATTGGGGTGCATAAGCCATTTTGAATCAGTATTTTTGTATCCTGGATAAATGCCTAGTAGTGCAATTGCTGGGTCATAGGGTAGTATTTTTAACTTTTTTGAGGAATTTTGAGGAATTTGTAATTTAAGATATTTTTAACTTTTTGAGGAACCTCTGTACTGTTTTCCAGAGTGGCTGCACCAGCTTGCATTCCCACCAACAGTGTAGGAGGGTTCCCCTTTCTCCACATCCTTGCCAACATCTGTTGTTTCTTGTGTTGTTAATTTTAGCCATTCTGACAGGTATGAGGTAGTATCTCATCATGGTTTTGATTTGTATTTCCCTGATGATGAGTGATGTTGAGCATCTTTTCATGTGTCTGTTAGCCATCTGGATGCCTTCTTTGGGAAAATGTCTATTCATGTCTTCTGCCCATTTCTTAACTGGATTATTTTTTGGGGGGCTGTTGAGTTTGATAAGCTCTTTATAGATTTTGGATACTATCCTTTTATCAGATATGTCATTTGCAAATATCTTCTCCCATTCTGTAGATTGCCTTTTAGTATTGTTGATTGTTTCCTTTGCTGTGTAGAAGCTTTGTTTTTTTAAGATTTATTTATTCGAGAGAGAGAGAGAGGAGAAGGGGCAGCGGGAGAGGGGAAGAGAGTCTTAAGCAGATTCTGTGCAGAGTGCAGAGCCTGACCCAGGGCTCAATCTCACGATCCTGAGATCATGACCTGAGCAGAAACCAAGAGTTGGATAATTAACCAACTGAGCCACCCAGGAGCCCCTAAAAGCTTTTTATGTTGATGAAGTACCAATAGTTCATTTTTGCTTTTGTTTCATGGTGGAATCTTGTTAAAATGCAGATTATGATTCAGCAAATCTGGGAGCGGGGTGGAAAGAGCTGAGGTTCTGCTTTGCTGTGGAGCTCCTAGGTGGTAACGTTGCAACTGGTCTTTGGACCACACCGAGTAGCAAGGCCCTCATTAATTTTTATCTCTCTTTCCTGTTTCAGGCTGACTCATGTTAGTAGGATTAAGAATACCCTCTCTAATCTGATTCTGCAGGCACTGTCAGAAGTGAAGAATGAATAAGTAATGATAATAAGCCCATGGGAAATCATGAGGTCATGGCTTCTATCTTCTGAATTAACAGTTAAGTTTGGTAAGCCATGACTTTGAATTCTAACATATTGCAAAGCAAAATATTGAGAAAAGACCTGTAGTGTGCACAAATGCAGAGAACAGAATTCAAGCGGATCGGCTTTTTCTCATGATATGGCAAAGCAATTGTTTATTTAAGGTCATTATTATTATTTATTGGCAAGCATCATGTTCTCTACTGCATGTAAGTAGGAATCTGGTGGGGACTACATGAGAACTTGTGTACCAATTCTTCTGGCTCTGAATCATCTGTGTACTTCACTTTTATCTTCACTACCAGAAACCCCATCTAATTATTGCTTATGCAAAGGGATGAATCTTCCTTGGTATGAAGAAATTTGGGGTCTCTCCTGAGTTTTCTCAGGCCAGCTATTTTTGGTATTTCTGTACTGAGGTTTTGAACCTTTAGTTTGTTTTATTATATGTTGCTTTGGATCTGCTATTATTTCCACAATTTCTGTTTTCTTGATTAAACTGTCAATTCATTGTAACTGGTGGTCATTTCTTCTATTTTATAGGACTGGAAAATGGAAGTGAATTGTAAACTTGTCAGGTCCAATCTCCTCCTTAATATCTGAATTTCTGCAAGCCATCCTCTGCTTGAAACACATTTAGTGATGGGGATTTTAGTATTTTACATTCTATCCTTGAACAGCTCTGTTAGGAGTCTTTCCTAATTTTGGATCAACAATTGTCTCTCTCTGGCTTTTGCCCACTAGCCTGGTTTTACTCATGGGGGGCAATTCCTTTGTCTTGAATAGAATATGGACATAAGACATGTTGTTGAGTGACTGATTTGTTCAGGCCCAGCCCTTGGGGGTTCCCAGTACCTTTGGCGTTCCTCGTGCAGCAGGGTTGTCTTCAACATCTGGCTTGAGGAATAAACCTGGCGAGGCTCAGAGCTGCACTGCCAGCCAGAGCGTGAGTCAGGGGAAGGCAGGACAGTCACTGCCCATAAGTCCTTTATGCTGCTTCATTCCAGGAGCTTAAGATTTCCTGCATTTCTTTCTTATATTCAGACTGACTTAAGCCTTCAACGAAAGGCAGGATAAGGATTCATGAGTACTCATGAATTTTCACACAAGCACATCATTGGATAGGAATCTTAGAAGTGGTTCCAATTTCCAAAATATTTATCTTTTCTTTAGTTCTCACCTAAAGCAAAATTTAAAACTGGCAAAGTTGGACTCCAGTCTTCCTCTCCTATGCCCCTTTCAGGACCATTCTACCCTTCCTATTTGATGCTCCATGGGTGACCTGATCTCCAAGGCTTCCCCCAGGGCAGGATCAACCTGTGTCTTGGGCCCTTCACTACCTCTTCCCTCCCCCTTTTCCTCACCAAAACCTACCTGTCCAGTGTCTGATTCTCTCAGTAGCTGGTTTTATCCAATGTGACCCTGGCTCTTAATGTGTTTTTGTCCCTTAACAACACTTAGTAATGTGTAAGATAGCTCTTGTTTATCTTCCTGTCTCAGCACCATAATTCCTTAATCCAGTCAAACACATGTCTCCCAATGGCCCCTAGGTGGTAGCTTTTTAGTGGGGAGGGATAGACCTCATGATAAGATCACACACGAGAAATTGTTTTGGGTCCCTTAGTACAACTATCTTGCTTTCTCAGAAATAGCAGCAAGGTGCCTCAGTCACCCAACTCCCATTAGAACATGCTATGTTTCTTCTGCCAGAGTTGCTGAAACTGTTCCTCTCCTGAACAAAACAAACCAAACACACACACACACTCAGGAACACAGTTCTTTTTAATTGGCCCTAGGTAGGATGTGTTAGTATCCTTCCCTCCATAATAAATGGAGGGCCCCTTAGCATAACTGCATATCCTCATTATATGGTACTAGTTCTGTTCTCCATAAACAGTAAGAACAATAGGTCTTACTGCATTGGGTTATTAATTATAGCTACTTACTTTGTTCTAGGTACCGTGACTAGGGCTTAACAGGTTTCTCATTTAGTGTTCACAAAAACCCTGTAGTGTAGGAAGAATTATTCACGTTACTGATGAGCAAACTGTAGTTCAGAGAGGTTAGGCAATTTGCCAAGCATCACACAGCTACTGCATTGCAGAGATAGGGCTTAAACCAATGTCTATCTGACTGAGGCCTCTGCTCTTAACCATGCAGCCTCCTTTTCTCTGATCAGCAAACAGAGCAGAAACCTAAGATCCATGAGATTCCTCAGACAAGCCCTGCTGTGTCCACCTTAAACATAGCCTTCCTCCTTCACTTGTCTAAAAACCCTACACCTTGTTCATCCCTATCCTCTCCGCTCTCACCTCTATCACTTCTCTATGCTGAGAAAAACTTCTGGCTTCTGCATGCACAAGAATAGCAAGTGTTTGTTATTTAGTTACAAGGATTTATTATGGAGGGAGGGATACTAACACATTCCATCCACGGCTAATTAAAAATAGCTGTGTTCCTGAGTATGTGTGGGTTTTTTGTTCTGTTTGTTTTTGTTTTTATTTTGTTTTTGAGAAGAACAATTCCAGCAAGAATTCTTCTTGGCACAAGGAGCATGAGATGGTTTAATAGGAGTTGGATGACTGAGGTATCTCTGCTATTTCTGAGAAAGCAAGATGGTTCATCACCTTCAAGAAGTAGGAAGTGGAGTTGCCCTATAGTGTCAGCCTTGGATTTGTTACATTTTTTTTTTTTTTTTGGAAAGAATATCACCATGAAAGTCTCCTTTTGGGTCAAAGAGAATAAAACGATGTCAAAATGCTGCTTCCAGCATGGGTTTGGAATTTGAATTTATCTTATGTGCATAGTTCTGGAACTGCCTGCCACACCTCCCCAGCAAACAATATAAAAAGTTACCTCAGGCCAATGATATCCTAGACAGTGATAACTTTGGAACACCTGGCTGAAGCAAATACACTCTGACAAATAGGTTTTAAGATAAAATACATTATTAGGGATAAAGAAGCTGTTCCACTTGGGGGCTTCCATGCTCCCACAGCTGCCAGTTATTGGCCAAGGGTTAACTGGAGCAGATGGGAATTTCCAGACACTTTGGTCTCTCTTGGGCAAAGTGGCTCTAGTAGCTTGAGTGAGGACAGTCCTCTGAAGAAGAGTTTTAGGTGTTGGCCATTGGAAGCAAAACCACCCTGAATCTGGTGAGGGGTAAAGGAACCCTAGGGAATCTGGGTGGAGCACAGTGTCCACTCCAATTGATTAAAAAAAAAAAAACTAATAATATAGACAAACATTTAGCAAAACTTTTTCTTTTTTAAAGACTCGGCATTCACAAACAATATTAGAAATGAAAAAGGATTCGTAACTACGGATTGTAAAGAAGATAGTGTTATGCCAATAGATTTAAAAAGACAGAAATGATCAATGTCCTAGAAAAATGTGACTTACGAAAACTATCCCAAGAAGAAATGGAAATAAATAGTACAATCTTTATCATTAAAGAAATGGAATCAGTTGTTAATACCCCCTGCACTTCCATAGGACAAGATGAGTTTGGCTAAACATTCGAGGAACAGATAATCACATGCTAATGCCAATTTTATTAAAGAGTGGAAGATAGGGAACATTTTCCAACTGATACAAGGAGACTGCAAGAAGGAAAGATTATGAACCAGCCACGTTTATAAATATATGTGTATAAATAAGCAAAATACTAGATGCTCAACATCCCTAATCATCCAGGGAAATGCAAATCAAAACCACAATGAGATATCACCTCATACTGGTCAGAATGGCTAAAATTAAACAGACAAGAAACAAGTGTTGGTGAGGATGTGGAGACAAAGGAATTCTCATGCACTGTTGGTGGGAATGCAAACTGGTGCAGCCCCTGTGGAAATTAGTATGGAGGTTCCTCAAAAAGTTAAAAATAGAATTACCATATGATTCAGTAATTCTACCACTGACTTTTTACCCAAAGAAAACAAAAACTCGAGTTCAAAAAGATACATGCACTCCTATGTTTATTGCAGCATTATTTACAATAGCCAAGATATGGAAGCAACCCATGTCCATAGATAAGTGGATAAAGATGTGGCATAAAAATATTGGAGTAATGAATATTACTCAGCCATAAAAAAGAATGAGATCTTGCCATTTATAATAACATAGATGAACCTAGAAGATATAATGCTAAGAAAATAAGTGAGAGAAAGACAAATACCATGTGATTTCACTCATATATGGAATTTAAGAAACAAAACAAATGAATAAACAAAGAAAGAAGAGACAAACAGACTCTTAAGTACAGAGAGCAAACTGGTGGCTGCCAGAGCGGAGGTGGGTGAGGGTATGGGTGAAATGGATCAAGGGGATTAAGGAAAAAAAATTGGATTTATCAAAGGAATGCAAAGATGATTTGACATTAAAAAGATTAAAGGAGAAAAACCATGGAATTGTGGAATTGTCTCAATAACATTTGATAAAATTTAATACCTATTTACAATTAAAAACTCTCTTAGCCAACTCTTAGCAAAATAGGAATAGAGGAACCTTGCTTAATTAATGAAGGGTGTCTACTAAAGACCTAAGTAGATATTTTTAAGGAGGAACTGTTAAAATATTTTTCTTAAGAATCAGGAATAAGACAAAGACTCCTTCTGTCAATGGCGAGGGGCGGGGGAGAAAGGCTATAGAAATAGAGAAACGATACCATCTCCATTGAGGTGATGACTTAGTATTAAGCAGATATCAATTCTCCCAAGTTAACTTAGAAATTACAACAAAAATCTCAATAGAGTTTTTCCTAGAACTTAATCAGGTAATTGTAAACTTGATATGAAAGGGCAGAGGTCACTATCAAAAAAAAAAAAAAAAAAGACAAGATGGGTGGGGAAGGGTATTGGAATTGTTCTACCAGATGTAAACTTATTGTAAAACTGTAAGAAATTAAGGTTGTGTGGTGTTGTGACAGGAATAGACAACAGAGCCCATAGCCCAACTCACAAAGATGTGTAAACTCAGCATATGAGGAATGTGACATCATCAGTTTGGAAAAGATGGTAGTATTGGGGATAAGTGATGCTAGGAGGAGTGCTTATCTGTTGGGAAAAAATATATATTCTAGTCCTACCTCGTGTTTTAATCCAAAATAAATTCCAGATAAATTATAAATTCGAATATCAAAACTGAATAGTTAAACCTTGTAGAAGAAAATACAGGAGAAATATTTCTATGATTGGGGAATTTTTTTCTGTTCTTAATGTTTTGATTTTTTGATTTCTAAATGACAGATGAAAAGATTGATAAATATGATCCATTAAAATAAAAATAAAACTTCTGGACACAACAGCAATCACTGTTTGTGAGGATTAAATCTATTAATACATGAAAAGCAGGTCAGCTTTACCGTGTGCCTGAACATATAGTAAGCTCTACAAAGTATTTGCTATTATTATTTCCTTTATAGAGTATTTTGCCCCACACTAATTGCAATAAAGCTAGTCTTACCATGTATTTTTTCTCTTTAAGACAGACATCTTCTAGATACGCAGCAAATAATGTAACTAAAGGAAAAGACTATTATCTGAAAAACAATATGAAAATAAGTATTTCACTCCTAGACAAACTTGGCTATTATTTTAATACAGGAATCTTTTCCATGGGAACCAATCTTCATTTGCATAAACTCTGTAGCTTGTGGTCTTTTCTTGGTAATGCTAACATAGAGCAGATTCCTCCTGGTGACTTGTGTTGTGTGCCCAAGAATGCAGTTCCTGGCATCTCATAGGAATGTAACGGTTTGCAGCACGCACCCAGCAGCGCTGAGACTGCCTGCTGCTGGGGACCAAACTGGTTAGCGTGGACACCAAGAGACTTCTCTGTATTCATTTTTGACCCTGGGTCATTTTACTTTACTTTACTTTTTTTTTTTTTTTAAGATTTATTTATTTATTTGAGACAGAGAGCGAGCAGCGTGGTGGGAGGGGCAGGGGGAAATGGAGAGAGGATCCCAAGCAGACTCTGCGCTGAGTGCAGAGCTGGATGTAGGGCTTGATCTCACGACCCTGAGATCATGACCTGAGTCGAAACCAAGAGTCAGATGTTTAACTGACTGCACCACCCAGGCACCCCCCATTTTTCTTTTCCATCTAGGTCCTTCCACATTTATCTCTTGCAGGCTGCTAAAATAAACAAGTGAACTTGCATTTCTACTTCTCTGTTAGACTGTACCCAAATATTGGTATAATCAAAAGACAAACACTTGTATAAATTCTGGAGGTCTTGCATATTCATCATTGACAGATAAAAATCAGAAGATTCTGAGCTTATGGAAAGTGAAGTGTGGCCTTTAAAAAAAAGTCATTCCTCAAAATATTATTTCTGGCCCCTTGGCTGAGTCCCTACAGTTTCAAAGGCCATCTCTTTAAAAACCAAGCTCTTCTGCATTACAAATAAAGTATTACCATGCACCCCTTCGGCAGCAGGGAGAGCTGTTTTTGCTTGAACCCGTAGCACAGTTCAGAAGGTCAGACGTGACCACAGTATCTCCTGTTATTTCAGGGCTCACATGTGTTTGCCTTGGCGCCATTTCCCTGGCATTTGGTTTCCGTTATTTTTCCATGGACTTGGCTTGCAGGAATCAAAGAAGCATATTTTTAAGAATAAGCGAAGTTCATAAAGATGAAGTATTCTGAACTGGTTGTGGCTGGACACAGTGGGAGGGAATGCACGCCTCCAGGGTTACCTTCGGTAGCACGGCCCTGACCCTGCATACGGCGAATGTGAGTAATGGGGAAGGCAGAGGGCTGTCCCACTCAGCAAGGCTGACCAGTGCCTCCCCCTCTCTCCCCAGCCAGACACCAGTGAAGTTCAGCTGTCCCAGTTCAGACTGTCTACTGAAGCCAAAGCTAAGCTCTCAGGAGAGTGCAGGGCCTCCCCAGATAAAGTGTTTTCTACTTCAGCCTTGGTGGCAGCTGATTGTTGTCAGTGGGAAGGTACTGTCATTGGCCCTTTGCTGTGGCTTGTTTTGGTTTCTGCTTGGAGCTCTCTGCAGAATGTGTCCGGGAAATAGGCATTCACTGTACAAAGCACGATAAAGATCACTACTGTGTGGTTGCACTGATGGCAGAGACCTCAGGGTCAGATTTTATCAGCCAGTAGGTGCCGTGTGGTAGAAGAGGTACGAGGCAGGGGTGGGAAGGGATGGAGCGTCGTGTGCAGTAGTTCTCAAGTTTGTCTGCACGTTGGGCTCACCTTAGGAGTTCCAAAAACTTCTCACAACCTGTGTTCCACCTCAAGGGGCTGTGCTTCCGTTGGTCTGCAGAGTCACCTGGACATTGGAAAATTTAAAAGGTCCCCAGGTGATTTGGGAACCACTGATGTGGTGGTGAAGAGCCCCAACTTTGAAGGTGTACAGCTCTTAGTCGAGTCCCAGCTCCAACATTTAGTAGCTGTGTGACTGACCAAGCCAGGAAAACTTTCTGAGCCTCGGCTTTCTCATCTGTAGTATGAGGATGGTCTTTTTTCCCTTATGTGGTTGTTGTGGAGATTTAGTATTGTTACAGAACCTGGACTGGATCGCCCAATGGAAGAATCAAGTGGGCACCCGGAGATCTTGGAAGATCGGAGGTTTATTTAACACCGGTGGGCTCAGAGGAGAGTGGTCTCCAAAGGTCTGAGCCCTGAGCACAAAGGGGGCAATTTATACACTTCTGCTTCCGCATACTTGGCACTTTTGGCGTGTGCGTGAAGCAGGGCAGGGAGAAGAACCTGGATTGGTGCGCGCGGGAAGCAGAGCAGAGAGAATAACCCGGAAGAGCCCCGGGGCAAGGACTGGGACTCTCTCACTGGCTCGGTTGGCCATCTTAGGACACAGATTTTCCTTATCAGTATAAACATCCTACGTTTTTAATACCAAAAAAAAAAAAAAAGTGGATCAATAGAGCTCCAGCTAGCACTGCAAGCTCCACCATTTCCTAGCTGTGTGCTAGAGGGGTGGTGTGGGAGAGCTACCAGTCTAGGTTTGAATCCGAGCTCCACTGCTTGACCTCAGGTAAGCATATTTATGCCCAGGGCTTCATTCCCCTTATTGTTAAAATAGAGGTTTGCTCTTACCTTATAGGATTGATGTGAGACTTGAATGACACGATACACTTATCATTTAGGTTCAACAGTATGAGGTTACCTTTTTTTGTGTAGGTTAAAAATGGTAGAATATCAGCAATCTCATGTGTTTAATCTAATATTAAGTCTTCAAAGATGTCAGTAGTAGTAACTATTATTATTATTATTATTATTATTATTACCAATAATCAGTATGACCTTAAGGGAATTACTTCACTTCAGAAGGTCTCAGTTTCCCCATCTGTAAAATGGACACATTAAGATTTTGCCTTTTTCATAGTATCTGTTAAAAGGTTTAAGTGAGAGGGTAGTGTTTGTGAAATCACTTTGAAGATTATAAAACATGGAGAAAATCACGGTAACTTAAAAAATGTTCTTGGAAACTGGATATCTCATGTACATTATGGTAAATATTCTGGGAAAGTTAGAGGGCTATGTCTAATACAGTATGAAACTTGGCAAGGGAATTGAGTCACATAGAGAAGCTCTTGGTCTTTGGGATTCAGACAGGAAATAATTTTTTTTTTAAAGATTTTATTTATTTATTCATGAGAGACAGAGAGAGAGAGAGAGAGGCAGAAGGAGAAGCAGGCTCCCAAGGAGCAGGAAGCCCGATGCGGGACTTGATCCCAGGACCCTGGGATCATGACCTGAGCTGAAGGCAGACACTTAACCATCTGAGCCACCCAGGTGCCCAGGAAATCATTTTTTAAGCCTGGTCTAAGTTTAGCACCACTCTGGCCTCAAGGAGCACAAAGTAGAGCAGCTCGTGGCTCCTGCCAGGGGCCAACCTGCATTATGATTGAGGAGATGTACTGTGCTATCTGTGTAGGAATAACTAACACTTACGTAATGCCTACCACATGCCAGACTGCTAACGTTCCCTGCGTGCATTATCTCATCTCATCCTCTTTGAGCTCCAATTTTTCACAGGTGAGGAAAGGGGGACACAGAGGTTAAATAATGTGTCTAAGTCACACAGGACAGGCATAATAATGAAAGACAAACAAGAAATGAGGACTGTGAAAAAAGCTTTTGGCAATGAATAAATTCAAAATCATCACAAATTGCGACAAATAACAAAATATTTTATCTAGAGCTCTTTTGTGCTCTTCTATCCTTCACTTTTAATACAGACTTCTAAACCAGAGCATAAACATTCTTCATAGAAAATGTCTCATGGCTTAGACTGAGGACTGATGAACCATAGGTTTTGGTTCTTGACCTCATTTTCATCCCTGACACCTTGGGTGGCCTTGGGTGGGAAAATAACTTCCCCATGTCTATAGTTTCTCCACCTCTAATATGGGTCTAATAATGCCTCCCTTTAAAGCATGTCGTGGAGGCTAATTATCATAAAGTCATTTTTCGGTGTGTGCTTCTGATGTAGACTGGAAACCCAAAGGGCCACCCAGACTTCAGCCCTGTGGTAAAATCTTGGCTTCTCTTGGACAGAGACAAGAGTATTGCTTCTTGGTGGGCTTCCATACCGCCTTGCTGTCTGCTCTTTGCATAGGGCAGTGCTGGATCTCTTTTATCACATGTAGCATTACTTGAAGTAGGTTACCATAAATACCCTGTGGTCAAGGAGTAAGTAATACCATTTATTATAAAGTGATTCGGGAAACATTTTCAACTAATAGGGATCATTAAGGCAGTGACGATGTCACTTGATATGCTCATGATCCAATAGGGAAAATACTGTTCCACGTAGGGAAAACTTACAAAGGATTGGCTTTCAGTGAAGAGACAGTGGCTCCCATGGATTCTAGAGCCTCCTTCTCCATGTGTGGTCCACAGCCTAGCAGCATAGGTGTCACCTGGGAGCTCGTCAGAAGTGCAGACTCTCAGGCCCCATGCCAGCACTAACTGAATCAGATTCTGCATTCTAACACCATCCATAGGTGGGTGGAAGGCCTGTGAAAGCATGAGAAGCACCAGGCTGCTTGGACTGGTAGCAGTGATGACATAGTATGTGGTGGAGCTGGGGATCCAGTTGAGGTTTCAGATGCCACTGCTCGTGTTCTGTCCTCTCTGCTGCCCTGTCCCCTCTCAGGTGATGCAGGTAGGGTTTGGTTTATTGCTGAAATGCAATCTCACCTTCCAGTAAGAATTCTGACCATGGCTCCTACAGTGAGGTATGTACTCCTCAGTTGAGAAAACGTCTTGTAAAAGCAGCTTTTATCACAGTATTTGTAATCTTGTTACATTTTTACTTGCTGCCTTTATTTTTAAAAAAAGCTCAAGATATTTCCTTACCTGAAAAAAAAAAAAAAAACTAAGAGAGAAAGAAAGAGGGGGAAGGAGGGTAGAAGGGTAAGAGTAAAGAAAGGAAAGAAAGATAGAAGGAGAAGGGAGAGAAGAAGCAAGCATTTGAAGAAACCAAATGTTTAATAGTACACATATCCATCCTAGTTTGAAGTATATGCATTTTTTTAGTTAATCTTCAAGGGTAGATGTTTTATGTTTTATTTCAAATTTTTAAAATGGCAATCTTATCAGTCAAAGGGTGTGCCAAAACAATTTATTCCTTTTATTTTTCCCTTTGAATTTATTTATTTATTTATTTATTTATTTATTTATTTATTTTATTATGTTATGTTAGTCACCATACAATACATCATTAGTTTTTGAGGTAGTGTTCCATGATTCATTGTTTGCGTATAACACCCAGTGCTCCATGCAATACGTGCCCTCCTTAATACCCATCACTGGGCTAACCCATCCCTCCCAACCCCTCCCCTCTGAAACCCTCAGTTTGTTTCCCATAGTCCATAGTCTCTCGTGGTTCACCTCCCCCTCTGATTTCCCCCCCTTCATTTTTCTCTTCCTTCTCCTAATGTCCTCCATACTATTCCTTATATTCCACATATAAGTGAAAGAACAACAAATAAAGCCTAAGCCAAGCAGGAGAAGAGAAATAATTAAGATTAGAGCAGAGATCAATGAATTAGAAACCAGAAATACAGTAGAGCAGATCAACGAAACTAGAAGCTGGTTCTTTGAAAGAATTAATAAGATTGATAAACCACTGGCCAGACTTATCCAAAAGAAAAGAGAAAGGACCCAAATTAATAAAATTATGTATGAAAGGGGAGAGATCACGGCTAACACCAAGGAAATAGAAACAATTATTAGAAATTATTATCAACAACTATATGCCAATAAATTAAGCAATCTGGAAGAAATGGCTGCCTTCCTGGAAACCTATAAACTACCAAGACTGAAACAGGAAGAAATTGACAATCTGAATAGACCAATAACCAGTAATGAAATTGAAACACTGATCAAAAACCTCCCAAAAAACAAGAGTCCAGGGCCTGATGGATTCCCCGGGGAATGCTACCAAACATTCAAAGAAGAAATAATACCTATTCTTCTGAAGCTGTTTCAAAAAATAGAAACAGAAGGAAAACTTCCAAACTCATTCTATGAGGCCAACATTACCTGGATCTGAAAACCAGGCAAAGACCCCATCAAAAAGGAGAATTACAGACCAATATCCCAGATGAGTATGGATGCCAAAATTCTCAAGAAAATCCTAGCTAATAGGATCCAACAGTAATTAAAAGGATTATCCATCACGACCAGGTAGGATTTTTTCCTGGGATGCAAGGCTGGTTCAACATTCATAAATCAATCAATGTGATAGAACACATTAATAAGAGAAGAGACAAGAACCATATGATCCTCTCAATTGATGCAGAAAAAGCATTTGACAAAATACAGCATCCTTTCCTGATTAAAACTCTCCAGAATGTAGGGATAGAGGGAACATTCTTCAATTTCATAAAAACCATCTATGAAAAGCCCACAGCGAATATCATACTCAATGGGGAAAAGCTGAGAGCCTTTCCCTTAAGATCAGGAACACGACAAGGATGCCCACTCTCGCCACTACTGTTCAATATAGTACTAGAAGTCCCAGCATCAGCAATCAGACAACAAAAAGAAATAAAAGGTATTCAAATTGGCAAACAAGAGTCAAACTCTCTCTCTTCGCAGATGACATGATACTTTATGTGAAAAACCCAAAAGACTCCACCCCCAAATTACTAGAACTGAACTTATTTATTTTTATAGACTATTAATATGACCCAGCCAGGATGAAGTACCCCCAAATCTTCCTATCATTCTGATTTGGTTTTGATTGTTATTTTCATGAAGCTGCACATAACTGTTACATTTATTCCTTTTAAAGATAACTTGCACTATAGCCAGAATGATCTTTGAAAAATGCAAGTTTGAACTCTTGATAAATTATTTTATCTAGGCATCAATGACTATTATCATGAAAAGACAAACAACCAGGTGTTATATCCCTCCTAATAGAAGTGTCACCCAGGAAATACTCTTACCAAAAAGATAGAAGCTGAATCTCATCAAGATTCAGTACCTAATTACCAATGTACAGGTAATGTAGAGATCACTTAAACTGTCAACTGGGCCTTTGGAATGCGTGTTCTTGGGTCACTCTGTCTTGGAATCCAGCTGCCATGCTATGAGAAGCTCAAATCACATGGAGAAGCTACATGTATTCACTTCGGTTGACAGCTCCAGCTGCGCTCCCAGCTGATGGTTGTCATCAGCTGTCAGCATGCAAATGGGCCATCTTGGACATCCAGCTAACACATGACAACTGCATGAGAGATCCCAAATAAGAACCACCCATCTGATGCCAGTCAACTCATAGAACCAAGAGAGTTAATAACTAATATTTTGAGGCACTAAGTTTTAGGATGATTTGTTAAATAGTGTTATGGACTGACTGTGTCCACCCCCCATTCATTATGTTGAAGTCGTAACCCGCATTATGATGGCATTAGGAGTGGGGCCTTTGGGTAGTAATTAGGTTTAGATGAGGTAATGAAGACAAGGCCCCCATGATGGGATTAGTGTCCTTAGAAGAAGAAGATGAGAGACCAGAGCTCATTCTGTCTCTCTGCCATGTGCAGACAAAGTGAGAAGGCTGCCTCCAGCAAGTCAGGAAGTGGTTCTCACCAGGACCCGAATCCGCCTGCTCAGTGTGTGTGTGTGTGTGTGTGTGTGTGTGTGTGTGTGTGTGTGTATGTGTGTGTATTTTGGGGTGAGCTATGATAAGTTTGAAAGTCACTGGACTGGACTAGAGGACTCTGTAACAGGTCTGTGAGTAATTGACCAACAGTTGTGAAAATAAAGGAATTTGAGATATTTATTGCAGTGGATGACTTTGGAATGGAAACAACTTTCTGGTGCTACAGGCAATGGGGGTGGAGCTGCTGCTTCCCACTTATGCGAAAGAAAGCCATCGAACCCTTATTTTTTTCTTCCCTAGCCTAACTTAGTGTTTTTATTCTTCCCTTCTTATCCCTCTCTTCTTTTCTTTTTCCTCCTTCCCTTTCTTCCTTCTTTCTTTCTTTCCCCTCCCACTTTCCTCTCAGTCTATCCCCATTTATTTTTTCCTTGATTTCCCCCCCTTTTTCTACTTTTCCTTTCCCCATGTTGCTTTTTGGGTACCGATTTAATTGGGATTTTTCCCTCATATCAGCACTAAAGACATCTAAGATATCATTAAGCCTTTAAAATAAATGCTGTAGGCCTTTCATACTCAAAATGTGGCCCATTGGCCAGCAGCCTCAGCATCACCTGGGAGCTTTTTAGACTGTAGAATCTCAGGCCCTGCCCCAGACTCACTGCATTTTAACAAGACCCTATGTCCTTCTTATGAACATGCAAGTATGAGAAGCACTGCTATTGCATTGATCATCTTAAATCAAACAACCCTTTGAAAAATCTGTCATCAACATGATCGTGGAAGGTGCTCCTCTCCCTTGGAAAATAGATGGGGTTAGGGGTGGGGCTGGTGTAGATATGTGAGGGCTTGGATGCCTGGATACAGGGAGGCGGGGGGTGGCTTTCCCTGGGACTCTGGACATGATGTGTTTTGTCATGGGGGCAAATATCTGGCTGTCCTGATAAATATCAAGCTATTCCTTGTTAAGGAATGCTAGGTGATGTGGTTTGTGGTTTCAGGACCTGTTATATGTCATTAGACACCAGCTGGAGGACATGTTGGTTGGTTTTAGTTGGCTCAGAAAGGGGCATCATTCTACTTGTTTTCTTTCTCTGGGAAAAGAGTGAGTTGGAGGTCATCCACTGAGAATGCATCTGTTATAAGAAGGGTGGCAAGTTCTGGATTTTCTGGGACCATCCCAGGTTAATACCTGCTTCCCAGAAAAATTAATAGTGTCCACTTTCACTAAGTGTGTCTCAATTTGAACACTAAATTGTGGTCTCACTGATTATAATAGAGTCTAGGGGGAAGCAGACATTTCCTAAGGACTGGTAAAAATGAATCCAACAAGCTGAAGAGATAAACACCCTAGATATTCTATTTGTTGCCAAGGCGTGAGGCCAGGAAAAAGATTTCCCCTCAATCAATGGCCCGGACACTAGATATTTGAGGGCATTTTGTCACCTGGAATGTTTTGAGCAGTTCCCAGATTGGTGCTAGTTCCAAGATTATCCTTTGTCAGCTTGGTCTAAACTTTGACTTGTCCAGTCTTGGTTGTCTTTCTGGTTATGCTCCCTTGACCTGGGACCAGATCATGTTGTTTTTTACTTCCTTGACCTTCTGTTGCCACCCACGACACAATGAAGAGTGCATTTCTGTGAATCTTAGATGACTTCTTTTGTCTTTATGTCTCCTGACTCATATTTAGGATAGAGGAGATCATGCTCCAAATAGATGAAATTCCTTGCACTCTGGATTGGAAATAGAAGGCTAATGTATTAGTGGCAGCAAGGAGGCAGAACATTTTTGGACCAATTTATTTCATTGAAGTTCTGGAACTAAAACTAGATTTGACACTAGATGGTTAAATGTGGGAAGATGGAGAGCTATCAAGACATAGGCTTACTAGGACTCCCCAACATACTAATTCTCAATTCTTCCTGATGCATTGCAAGGGCCATAAAGTAGGTCACATAAAGCAGATCCAAAGCTCTAGGCTCTGTAACTCTTCTTTGCACTTGGCTCCTTCATATTTAAGGTGGGGCTCAGAAAATGCTTTTTCCCCTCCTGTTCCATCCAGAAGCTGCTAGGCAAACATTCTGGTGGTGCCAATGGAATTTCAGAGCTGAGTTTTGTTTGTCAGTCCTGGGCAGGCCCTAGCAGATCTGGGGTGAAGGAGCATAAACAGGTGGGCTCTGAGGGGTGTCCATACTTGGCTGGAACGTATTGTGATGCTGTCTCGGGGAGATGGTATTTGTTTTTACAGTCATGCTTAGTCCTGGGAGGTGTTAGATTTCTTTAAAGCCTTCATGACTCATGACCCCAGGAGAGCTCAGATTCCACTCCCTACCTCCTCAACCCTATTTGCCTTGCTCTTCAAAATGAACTAAGCAAAATCTCTTAGAGTGGTCACTTGTTGAAAGGATAACTTGGGGAAAGCACGTTACAAGCTCAAAAGCACCACACAGTTTGGAGGAGGGATTGTCATTCTGAGAAATTTGTTTGTGGAGGTTGATTTTTACATGTTTTCAAATGACAAAACAGGGCTTATCTTTCAAAAAGGTCCCATTGGAAGCTTATTTCCTTCTTCCCCATTTGCTGCCAAAATGTTTGAAATTACCTTCTGAGCCAGTTTTGGAGACACATTAGAGATTTTGTCTCTGTGAAGTTTCACCTCATTTTTTACCTAATCACCCCTGTCTGGCTTAGTCTCCTGGCTCGTTTAACAGACTTGGTACGAAATGCCAGTTGGCTTTTCCAACAATCAAAACTTCCCTCTGAAGGTTGTAGTTTTGCCATTATTGAGGAGATCCACTAGAATATACTGAGACTTTTCAGGCAAGTTCCAAAGAGGAGTTTTAGTAATTCACTGAATTATTGCCATGTCTTTGGGATAAGGGTCCAGCTTCTAAGAGATCAGTATGGAAGTCAATAGTTATTTGGAATACACACACAGAGCAATAAATCTATACCAAAGATCTCAAGTCATCTTTTACCATTTTCCTAGTGTATTAATACACAGTTTTTGTTTATTTGTTGTTTTTATTTGTTGGTTTTGGCAGGAGTAGCCAGTAAGGAACCAGTAGTTTGTTTGCTAACTGATTTATTAATAAATTAATCCATCCATTCGTTCATTCAGTTAAAATCTGGTTGGCATTTGACTTTCAGTGGTAAAGAAGACATGGTCACTACCCTCATTCAAATGGGAGCAATAGTTGAACATTAATCAAAGAACCACCCAAATAAATGTAAACAAAATGAGACCCACTATGATAAGTGCTGAGGAGGAGAGAAACATAGGTGGAGCTTAGAGAGATGCTAAAGGACAATTCTCCTGCTCAGGGAAGGTCTGAGGGGGAGTCAAAGTGATCTGGTGAAAGGGAGGGGAGTGTAGGAGTTTTCCAGCTAGAAAGGGCAGCTTATGTAAAGCCTCTATAGCAGAAGAGATGCAGGAGAGTTGGGGGAACAGAAAGAAGGCCAGTGTGGCTGTGTCTCAGAGCATGGCAAGAAATGAGGATGAAAAGAGCATATGGGACCTTGTAGGTAGGGGGGAAACACATAATTTATTGTCCAAATGGAAACACTGGTGAGAGTAAGATGAAGGGTTATCGATAATGACCACAATAGTCATAAGTTCCAACTATCCTGGGCAAAGCAGGACATGTGCTCCCCTTACTTCAAGACCATGCTAGGGATTTTGGTCTTCATCCTAAAAGCGATGCTAAGCAGCCTTTAAGGTTGGGATGAAATGAGGACATGATCAGATTTGCATTTCTAGAAGATCTTTCTGGGTACCCTGTATAGACAGGAATGGTAGTCATTTCCTTAAATGCCAAGAGCCCTGGTTTGATTTGGATAAATCATCTTTCTGCTCCAGCCTCCTTTCTCTGCTCCCATCCCAGTGCTCAGCACACATCTGTGCAGCAGCTGCAGAACTGGGATTCCAGAGGCTCGGGCTAATTTGTAGAATTATGAGGACGGTGCCTGGCAATGGAGTGTTCCCATTAGTGCTGCTCATGTTCACATTGTAAGCTTGATGCCTTCCACATGCTCCCGTTTTATTCTGATCCTCCTAGGGACAGGCCAGTAATTAACTCTTCGGAGGAATTGGGCCCAACCTACTGTCTTTCATTGCTAAAATTTTCATAAAAACAGGGCCTGTGCATGTAAATCAATAGGAACAAGGTCTTGAATCCACAAGATGCTTTGTTCACATGCCAATGTCTCTTCTAGAATCTGTCTCTTGAAGAGTTGCAGAGTTGGAAGGGGCTTTACAAGATCAGAATCCCTTCTATGGCCTATTGAGGAGGGGTCATCCCAGCTACAAAGTCTTCCAGGGACCTTGTGCACACTCCCTCTGAGGATGCTGTCCTGGTTTTGCTCACTTCTCTCCATCTGCATGTCCACCACTCTGGGCTGAGCCCCCATCTTCTCTCCCCTAGACCACTGCAGTAGTTTCCTAACTGGCCTGCTGCTTCCACTTCGGCCTCTCCCTAACCTGTGCTCCACACTGCAGTCAGAGTGCTCTTGTAACAACAAAACTTGGTCAAGGCAGTCCCTGCTTAAGGCTCTCCAATGACTTCTCATTGCCTTTTGGTTAAAACCCACTCTTTTTACAATGCCCACAAAGTCTGTTGGCTGCCTATTTCTCCAAGCTTCTCACTCATCATCCCCCCTCCTTACACACTAGGCTCTAGCACCATTTGCCTTCTTTTGTTTTTTTCAGACACACACACTCTTTTGCCTCAGAGCCGTTGCCTGGAACACTCTTTCCATTACTGTTTATGTAACTGGCTCCTGCTCATTCTTTAGGTCTCCGTTGAAGTGTCAAGTACATGGAAAGGTTTTTCTTGGCCATCTGTTTACAGTGCATCCCTCTTACTAATCTTTATCTTAGGCCCTTTTATTGTTTATAACACATAGTTTATAACTTTCCTTTTAGCTTATTTGATTGTTTTGTTTCATCCTGCCTCTCTGGTGCCCTTAGGGCTACCCTGAGGGTGGGGATCCTGTTTGCCTCCTTCACTGCCATACCCTCAGCGCCTAGCAAGATGCTAGCACCTAGTAGGTGTGCTCAATAAATATTTATGGAGGGGCGCCTGGGTGGCTCAGTTGCTTAAGCGTCTGCCTTCGGCTCGGGCCATGATATCAGGGTCCTGGGATCTAACCCCGCTTTGGGCTCCCTGCTCAGTGGGGAGTCTGCTTCTCCCTCTCCCTTTGCCCTCCCCCCCCGCACTGTGCTTGCTCTCTCTCTCTCTCAAATAATATAATAAAATCTTTAAAAAATATTTATGGAAAGAATTAAATGACAGTGAATTATTTTTGTTTGACAGCTTTGTTTTTATTTAACAGCTCAATTTGTTGTGAGGTAATATTTTTAATTTGGGCCTTACAGTCATGGTTATCTTTTATTACAGTTCTATTTGAAATTCCCTTTTCATAATAAAGACCCCCCCCCCAAACCTGGCCCCAGATATTTCAGACCATTATCTTGTTCATTCTAAGGCTTCTTTTCTCTAGTAGAAACACTCTTAGTCAGTTTAACTCTCACTCTATGAAATGCCATCGTGTTTGATTTCATCCTGTTATTTTTTCAGCCTACCAAATTCTTTTTGGATTCAGAATCAGTCATTTATTATAGTTGTTATGCCTCCATCTCATGGGCCACTTACACATTCGATAAATATGCTAGCTAAGTCCTTTTCCAACTCACAAGCAAATATGTTGATTGTCCCTAGAGAGAATCCTTTCTTTAGGCACTGATAACTTAATGAGCCCATGGAAAAAATTAGAGACTCTTGCATTATATAGAAAGCAAAGAGTTGAATGCTTCAACCAAGAAACACATTTTTCTATAGCTTTCTAAATGACATTCCAACTGGATGTGTTGTTGCCTTTATATACTCAACCTATTTGAAAAGAAATTTATTAATTATGATATATAATAGTTGGCCATTTATATGGTGGTTTTGAAGACTATAAGAAACATAAGATAATGATTAAGCTATGTGATATACAGCAAATGGAAAAAGCACAATGCAAAGTTATATTATGAGCAAATTTTCTTCTCCATTTCAAAATATGTGGTTTTTACATTTATAATGAAAAACATACATTTATACAAAGACTTCACTTACATTACTGTTCTAAAAATCAGTGCTTTCTATTAAGGAACCTCTCATTCTCACAGGAATAAGAATTAGGAGATGTCCTGTAAGTAATAGAAGGCATACAATCTTTTTGGGATTGGAAGAATCAAGCCTTTTCTATCTTCATCACCCAAAAGGTTTAAAAATATGTTTGTCTCTCATTTTCTAAGTTAGTGGCTTTCTGTCTTTTGAATGGTACTGATGCTGTTTTCCTATGAAGCTTATTTTTAGGAAAAAATATGAAATGGATAAAGTTTTTAAAATTCCTCTTTTCCTTTACCTTTTCTCTGTCCTCAGGTAATGACTTTATACTGTCCCCACCGTGACAGCCACCCCTTTAAGTTCAGACCCCATCTTCAGCTCTCCTGACCTACACTGAAGCTTACCTTAGCTATCTTGAGTACTATTTCCATACATATCCCATCACTATCCCATTATGGTTATATCCTTGACTCCAAAAGTAATATAATTATTATACTAATCTATAAAGGTCAGAAAAATATAAAGAAGACCATCACTTACTGCTCAAACACCCAGAGAAAACCCCTCTATTTAACAAAAACATATATTAGAAATCTATTTGGTTTAAAGAGTTTGTGGGTGGTAATGCCTTAGTCCCTTCTTCCCCTGTGGTTATTCTTTTTCATTCTAAACTAACTAGTCTTCATACTCCTGAATTTCAAGGAGTGGCTTATTGGTGGACATTTTATTTACTCTCATGGAGCTGCCAGAGCATTTTCTTAGCTTTCTTCCAATGAAACCAGCAAGGCAGCCGCTTATTCCACCTTCTTGGAAATGCATCCCTTCTCCTCAAGATCCCATGTGGAGAAGATGCAACTTAATACTCTTCCCCTATTTCTTCCTTCAGTTACTCATCTCAGTCCTCACTTCCCACTCCTAGGCAGCTCTCCAATTCCCAGTGATGTTTATTAGGGACAGGCCACCCAGCTAGTCTCAGTCTTCTCTGAATTCCTATTATATTTTATTGTCTCTTCTACTTGCCTTTTTCCAGCCTTGTATTTTTCTTTAGTTGTTCCTTATAAAGAAGGCCCGCCTTTCATCCAGACATGAATCCAAGGGCCAAATCTATGCCTTACACAGGAAAATTTCATTTAATCAGAATGCTTGAGGACTTCAGGGCTGGTGCATTTTACTGTAAATGTATTACGATTAATCAGAATTTTTCTCCCCAAGAATATATCCAAAACAACTTGAGTCTTCTTTCATGTCTCCATAATAAAGACTAGAGAATATCTGAGATTTGCCAATACTTTTTGAAGTACTTGCAGTTTCGGCACTTTGGAAAGGGTTCTTATTGCCAAAATTGAACTGTTGAAGCAAGAATATAAGATTCAAGTTTACATCACTTCCCTCATGCCTTATTCCCAAAACTTGACCTTTAGTCATCAACCGCATACAAGGTGTCCAAGTTGAAAATGAAAGTGATGATGAAAGATGATGTCAGTGAGGCAAGAGCATCTCAAAGTCATGGCAGGACCTCCTCCTGTGATCAGGAGGGATAGTATGGCAACAGCTCCAGATCAAGAAGGCCAATGCATTGAGCTTCCAAGGAAGAGAGTAAATTACATGCAACCTTTCATAATGCACAGTTTGGGTGGTGCATTGTAGTGCTGGGTCCCAGAGACTCAATTCTTAAACTAAGGGGAAACTCATCTCACTGAATTTTTCTTTTTCTTTTTCTTTTTCTTTTTCAACATCTATTCATTCATTCTCTTTTGAACTCCTTTGGGCATGTGATTAAGAAGCTATTGTTGAACATGTAATGGGTGAAAATGTAGAATAAAGATTCAGAGTCTGGCACATAGGAAGAATTCAATAAATATTTGGTGGCTAGATAAATTAGCACATGGATTTGAACCCTGCCTTTGCCTCTAATTTCTTGAGTGACCTTGGAAAAGCTGCTTGACCTCCCTAAGTCACAGTTTTGTCATCTCTAAAATGGGGGTGATAGTAATTTCCTTATAGAGTTGCTGTGAGGATTCAATGAACTAATGCATGTAAATTGTAAGAGTATAGTGATTTTTAAAAAGTAAAATAGCCATAGCATCAGTAATCCCCATAATAATCATTATTATTGTTGTTAGAATGCAATGCTAGTAGATTAAGTCTCCTTCTAGTTGTATTTTGGTCTAATGAAATTTTTATCATACTTCTCTATTGTCACAATCTCATTGCTCAGCACCTGTCTGAATATATTTTAAGGCCTCAATAAATGTTTGTTGCTGTACCCTTCCAAAGGCAAAATTAAAATATATTCCTTTCATTCTTCTAGCCCTTCAAATCATACAGCCTCCTTCAATATTTGCTGGATTATTGAATGAATCTGATTAATGGTGGCAAAAATGTTTCATGTGTGATGAACACCAGATAACTCCTGTCATGCTGAAATTGCCATTTATGTCATGGGTGTATTTCTGGGGAGAAAATGTTTCATGATTTTTAAGAGGTTGATCTGCCCCAGCCAGAAGCAATGACCTCCAGTGGCTTGGTGCAGAAATAGAATCTACGAATTCCTGTCTCCATTTTGTACTTCTTTCTCTTACAATGAGCCATACTTCCTGGCATTCATGCTCTTGTGTAACCCGCATCCCCCACCTTAATTCTGGGCTTGGCCAAGTGACTTGCTTTGGCCAATGGGATATTAATAAATGTGATGCAAGCAGAGGCTTGATAAACACTGCACATGGGAGCATAAGAATACTTCCTCTTAGAATCTAGGCTCTGTGTTTTAAAGAAGCTCAAGATAGACCACTGAATGCTGAGAGGCCATTTGGAAAGACCCTGAAGGATAAGAGCCAATTTAGACATTCCCACCTCAGCTGAAAGCAGCACTTGAGTGACCTCCACAACACTCTAAGGGGTCTTTATCTAAACCTTCCACTTTAGCCCAGTCAACCCACAGACTTGTGAAAGGTAATAATACATTGTTATTTTAAGCCGTTAAATTTGGGGTGGGTCCTTTATGTAACAGTAGATAATGGATACATAGTTTTTTTCTTCCCTTCCTCCAGGACCCATGGGCTGACCAAATGGAAGTATCCCTTGATATATATCTAAAAAATAAATTGGTGTGTTCACAATGATCAGCCCTTGTTTAGCCTGGGAAGAGATTTTTTTTTTTTAATCTCCTCAGATGTCTTCATTTTACAAATGCAATACTGAGGCTCAGAGAGCATAAGTAACTTATCTAGGCCTCCTGATTCAGCATCTAATATTCCTTCCATGAAGAGCCATTGGAATATCTTTAGTTTCAAAGGGAATTTTTAACAATTTTAATTCCAATGTAGTTAACACACAGTGTTATAGTAGATTCAGGTGCACAATGTAGTGAAACAACAATTCCATACATTACCTGGTGCTCATCATGACAAGTGCCCTCCTTAATCCCCATTGCCACCTCCCCTCTGGAGCCATCAGTTTGTTCTCTATAGTTAAAAGTCTATTTCTTGGTGCCCCCCTCTTTTTTCCTTTGCTCGTTTGTTTTGTTTCTTAAATTCCACATATGAGTGAAATCATAATGATATTTGTCTTTCTCTGACTCCCTTATTTCACTTAGCATTATACTGTCTAGCTCCATTCATGTTGTTGCAAGATTTCATTCTTTTTTTATGGCTGAATAATATTCCATTGTATGTGTATAGCACATCTTCTTTATTTCTCTCTCTCTCTTTTTTTTTTTTAGAGAGAGCAAGAACACATGCACATACGAGGGGGAAGGGGAGGGGCAGGGGAAGAGAGAGAGAGAAAGAATCTTAAGTAGGTTCCACACCCAGCACAGAGCCTGACATGAGGCTTGATCTCACAACCCTGAGATCATGACCTGAGCCGAAATCAAGAGTTGGATGCTTAACTAACTGAGCCACCCAAGCATCCCTATCCATTCATCTCTTGATGGACACTTGGGTTGATTCCATACTTTGGCTATTGTAGATAATGCTGCTATAAATATGGGGGTGGATGTATCCTTTTGAATTAGTGTTTTGGTATTTTGGGGGTAGATTCCTAGTAGTGTGATTACTGGATTATAGGGTAATTCTATTTTTAATGTTTTGGAATCTCCAGATTTGTTTTGTTTTGTTTTTCAGAGTGGCTGTACCATTTTGCCTTCCCAGCAGCCATGCAAGAGGGTTCATTTTTCTGCACATCCTCGCCAACACTTGTTGTTTCTTGTGTTTTTGATTTTAGCCATTCTGACAGGTGTGAGGTGATATCTCATTGTGGTTTTGATTTGCATTTCCCTGATGATGAATGATGTTGAGCATCTTTTCATGTGTCTGTTGGCCACCTGGATGTCTTCTTTGGAGAAATGTCTGTTCATGTCTTCTGCTCAAACGGAATTTTTAACCAAAATCATGTCATAATGTTCAAATTATACATAACACTTTTTATCTACTTACACAATAATCTCTGTTGACTGGACATGGTTATTTTCTAATTTGAAATGATAATTTAGATACCTCATGAGAGTGATGTTGTCCGTGGAAATTTGTAGCTAATTTAGCCCAGGGAGTAAAGTGCTGGCAAAAAGGCAAATGGATATCTTCAGAAGGAATAGAGACATAATTCATACTAATTCTTGCTAAAAGTTACATGAGGCCTTTAAGAGTACAGATTATGCCTCACCTAGTTCTACAGACTTACTCATTCAGCTCTTATCTATTGGGCACTTCCTCTGTGTGCCAGGTGTGAGGTAGATGCCAGGATCTATCGTGAATGATACAGTATTTGCCCTCAACAGCATTTGACACAAAGGTTAAGTGATTTATTCAGGCTCACGTCACTAGATAGTATTAAATCTGGGGCTATTCCTGAGGGCTGGTTACCCTAGTGGCTGCCAACTAAATGCCCGATTGACTTCTGGAGTTGTCAGCCGTGTTTAATTTTACTAATTATGGCTTTAATAGGTAACATTTTCTTTGGGTGCCTATCTTCTTTTAAGATTATAGTTGTGATTTCTGAGGGCTTTGCTGTAAGATTCCCCTTTATGTGTTAAGGAAAGCTTAAAGATTAGATTTAGCTTTTCTGTCTTCATTGGGGAAGGGATATGATCTGTGCTATAGTGTTATAGTTGCATTCCTAAGAAGTCACTTTTTATTAAAAAAATCACTTTAAAAATAATTATTTCGGAAAGCAAATATGGGATTTGGGGCTGGAGCATTCAGACTCATAATAATAGAGTAATTTTGCCTGCAGGCATTTCAATAATACTGGTGTTTTTATAGCTTTAAGTCTATAGTTATAAAGCTAACCATCCCTGGGAAAATCCAGCCTTGATTACATCTAGCTTTTGATCAAGAGGAATGGCCTTTGTTTTTTAGTCCTCACCAAGACTATCATTGGCACAAGGCTTCTTAGCCATTTTTATCACATTCTTCACCCATTGTTGGATAAACATATCCTGAAGTCACTCAAACAAAGCAGCTGACAGCAATTTTTTTTCTCTTTGAGATAATGTTAGTTCTAGCATTACAACCATGTGCATAATGAAAATCATGTGTCCCGTTATTTATTCAACAAGTATTTTTGCTTGTTGCCTACATGGTGAGGCACTGAACAAGGCACTGGGGATATAGTGGTAAGCGTGAGAGACAAGTCCCTGTTGCCATGGAGCTTGCATTCCAATCGAGGAGATGGTCCATAAACAGATAAATACACAGTATAATGTCATGTGATGTAAATGGTATGGAGAAAAATAAAATAGAGTGAGAGAGGGACCAGTGTCTGGATCATGCAGAGCCTTGGGAGACATTGAAAGGACTTTGGATTTTATGCTGAGTGTGATGGAAACCATTAGAAGTTTTTGAGCAGAGGGATGACATAGGATGCTTGATATTTTAGGAGACCTGCTCTGGCTGCTGTAGAACAGGTTATTGAAGGTTAAAGGGGATAGTTGGGGAAAATTAGGAGGCTCTTGCATAATCTGGTTTCCTCTATAAATCTGAGTCTGAGGCAAGGGCTTGTGTGTTAGTAGTTTGTCTTGGAAAGTGATCCAAGGAACATAAGTGGAAGACTAGGAAGTGTTAGGTGGGAAAGAAGGCAAAATCAGTCCAGTTACATGGAAGATGCTGATAAATTCTATAGACAATTCTATAGTCACCAGGCACCTCTAAAAGGCCAGGTGGGAATACACCTCTGAATTGTTCAGCTCTGACCCCTTTGGCCCAGGGTCACCCATTGGAGTGTTAACCCCCCTGCGCTGCCAGGTTTGGGCATGAGGCAGAATGACTAGTAGTTCCTGCAGTCATCCCAAACATTCCAAGTGAGAGTTCCCACAGAAGCAAGAGCTGTGGAGCAGCTGACGCCTAACGAAGACAGGTATAGTCCAGAGGCACCTGATAAGAGACGCTTGTGCAGTAGAGATGGTGGGAACTTGGCTTTGGATGGCAGTAGCGAGGTGGTGACATGTGGACAGATCCATGGATTGATTGTATCCAAATTACTTAGTGAAAATTTGCATCGGAATAGAAACGCCTATATCTTCACAGAAACAGACTGCTCATCTCACCCCACCTTGTATCTGTGATGTTATATTTCCACTTCATAGTCTTCCTCTCATTCCCACTCACACAGCTACCCATTCTGTAGGCATCAAAGTTTACCATTTAACACAAAGAAATTGATGAATGAAGATTTAGTAATCTGCAAACAAGTCTCTTTCGCCCTATATGTCTTCTGTGTTTAACACATTTGATAGATTGTAGAGGCAAACAAAGGTGATGTAGTGGGAACAAAGTTGAACTTGCTATATATTTGGACAGAAAAATGCACTTTAGACAAATGTCTAAAAGGGTAGAAGACTTATGCACAATTTTTTAAAATGTCTGTTTAAAGATTGAAAAACAAAAGATTATCCCTCCACTGGTCATGGTTATTTAAGTTTCTTATATCATGCTAACCCAAGACCAGGAATAAAATGTTCATGGCATGAAACTCAACATTTTGAAAAATAATATGCATTGGTGTGTTTCTCAGGAAAAGAACATCTGTAACTTGTTTTGAAAAATCTCCTTATGGATGAAGGTGCCTAGGAGAGTGATTCTGGAGAAGAATAGTCCAAAGAATGTTGCCAAAAACCATTATGGTGTGAGAGGTTGCTGTGTGTCTTCTGGGAAGCATCTCAGGATGCTCTCACGAAAGTGTTGCCTTCCTTGCCTAGAACTTGGCTCTTCTGCATTTCTCCCATTCTCTACAGTCACTGTAAGCTTTTTATTTAACCTCATTTGGGCAAAGTGACAATTCTAGTACCACTACTACTGCTATTACCACGTCCTATGTTGAGTCGTCTTTGGTGCCAAGCCCTATACATACATATGCAGTGATAAAGAACACAGGTTTTCTTAGTAGATGATGGAAGAATGTTTTGTGGAGAGAGACATCTTTTGTAGAAAAATTTCTTCAACCCACGGAAATGTGGAAGGAAGCCTCTGGGGTCGGGGGTGGTGGTGCCAGGTTTAAAAATAAGGAGAGCTCTTGGTGTTAGCAAGTGGGGATAAAAGGGAGAAGATGGAGGGTCCAAAAACTGCTGTATATAGAGGGTGAGGGAAGAGGCACCCATGAATAAAACCAGGAGGAGGGACTCTTTCAAGTGAACCGCTTGTGCTCTTTATGCTGTGAGTCCTCTACTGACAAATTGTTATTAAGATTATGAGTCATGATTTCCAGTGAAACGGCTGCTTGGCTTCAACGTGGATGTGGAGGTGACACACTCAGATTTTGCAGGTGGGGAGGAGAAAAACTAACCACTGGTTTATGCTCAAGAGGCAATAAAATGAGTTTAGAGTAAGGATTTGAATCCTAGCTCTGCCATGTTTTAGTTTTTCTCTACTTGCCCTTCCTGATCTATTCCTAGCTTTATTCTGTACCCTGGGCAGCTGACCTCTGTGTTCTATGCCCCCTGCACTCCCCTGACCTCTGACTTCCATCTGAGTTTGACCAGTGGGAAGGGATGCTGACAGAAAATTAGAGAGAATGGGAAAGAAGGGAGATCAGGATATCCTTTCCTGCCAGGCTGTGGTTTGGGCATGGCTGGGTTTCACTATCTATGGCCCTCTCTCCCCCATGTGCAGCTCTCACCTGGTTTCCGCCACATCAATTTCTTCTCTTGTCCCTTTAGGCCTAGAGGTGATAATGACTTTCTGTTGGGTAGTCCCTGGATCCATCATTATACTAGTTCCCTTAATTCTGCCTTCACCTTTATTAAACATTCTGTTTCCCCTTTGAATATGCTCACCTCTCTGATTGATTATTACAGTGAGTGACTTTGTGCAAGTTACTTGTTTTGTGCCTCCATTTTTCTATCTGTAAAATGGGGTTTGTATTGGTATATATAACATGGAATTGACTGTTGAGGGGTTAAGCAAATTTATATATATAAAGTACTTTGCATATAATAAATAATATAGTAATAATAAGTATATTACTTATTATAGTAATGATAAATAAAATTTCTCATCGAAGCCTTAAAATTACTCTATAATGTAGGTATTATTTTCCCTATTTTACATAGGGAAAAACTAAGACCTAGAGAAGTTTAGATAATAGAGTTGTGATTCAAAATCCAAGTCAGATATGGAAGCTATTTTTCATCTCATTGCACAAAATGAGATTTCCCACTTAGTTAAAGGGGAGAGAATAAATAGTAGAATTAGTAGCTAGCAAAAAGCATGCTGAAATACTCATAGATTTGTTTTTAAAGAAACTGATCACCTAGAAGTGACTTTGGACAGTAAAAAGAACATTTATCTATGCTATACCAATCATGGCATGAAATAGGGCTTTTTTATTTTAATTTTTAAAAATTTTTATTTTTTGCATCAAACAAGGTTTGTCACTTACATTTTTAGTTTTTTGAGCCAATTGACTTTTTCCCCCCTATGGCCACAGGAAACTTTCCCTTTTAGTATGCTTTTGTGTTTTCAAGCCTTGACTCTGCTAAAATAACTATTTTTCATCTTTTTTATTGGCTCCACCTTTATTCAAAGATCTGAAATCTTATGATTAACGAGACAATTCTCACTCTCATTTTCAAAGGTAGGGTTTTTGTACTTAAAGTAGTGTGGAAAAGTGAAACTGGGAAGACCAAGTTTCACATTAAACCCTCATTTAAAACCCTGACTGTTGTGTAAGGGGAGACAAGGAGATAATGTAATCAAATTGGATTTGTCTAAGCCGCTGATGCAGCATCTCCTGAAACTTCTTTTGGAGGAAATACATTCCTTTTGGCTTCTGCAGCTTGGGGGAGGTATTATCTTTCAGACTGAAAACAAAATGGTGGGCCCCAGACAAAGATAACCCGGTAAACTGTGTACCAAGTTTTATTCAACCATCCCCTCTGGGGCAGCTGGACCAGAGGAGGAAGTGCAGTGTGTGTGTCAGGAAGGAGATTGGCCAGAGGTCCAGAACGATGGTTCTGTGTGTCAGCAAATGGCTGAATTAAGATGTCCTTCATTCATATCCCCCCTCGACAATTTGGCATCTATCCACAGACAAAAATGCCTTTGTGGGAACTGGGGGATCCAGCACCATATGCCAAGAAACCTAGGAAAAGTATCACCCACCTGTGCACTGGGTAATAGGCATACAGAACTCAGTCCCATCTGAGGATCATGCAGTGTCCCATGAACTGACTCCATTCCCTATTGGCCATGGTCTGGAGCCCTGGAAAACACTTTCTTAGACTCATGGACAAGAGAGTCTTTGTGGATGCTCAAGAGTCTAGTGGAGAAGTTCCAGCACACCACTGGGGGAAAAAAAAATATATATATATATATATATATATATGTATATATATATGCATTTGGATATATTGGAGAGGGTATGAGGAACAGTTCAACTTTACTCATGTCACCCTTCTTCCAAAGCAGCGCAGCTCAGTGCCAAGAAAGACCTTCTCAGTTATAACTTCTCCTTTGGGAGAAAATGAGAGTGTGTAAGTGAGCACACTGCTTCCCCAACTGTGCAGAACACTACCAAAGAGGCTCATTTCTCCCTCATCCCATGCAGGAGGATTAATATTGTTGAAATATCCATACTACCCAAAGCCATCCATAGATTTAATGCAATACCTGTCAAAATTCCAATCTCATTTTTCACAGAAATAAAAAAAAATCCTAAAATTCATATGGAATCACAAAAGACCCTGAATAACTAAAGGAATCCTGAGAAAGAAGAACAAAGCTGGAGGCATCATACTTCTTATTTCAAACTATATTGCGAAGTTATAGTAATCAAAACTGTATGGTGCTGGCATTCTGTTCCAGTGGAACAGAAATGAGAGCCCAGATATTGTGAACTAATATTTGACAAGGGAGCCGAGAATATTCAATGGGGAAGGGATAGTCTCTTTAATAAATGGTTTTGGGAGAATGATAATCACATGCAGATGAATGAAATTGGGACCCTTATCTTACACCATTCACAAAAATTAACTCAAAAATGGATAGAAGACTTCAATGTAAGACCTCAAACCATAAAACTCTCAGAAGAAAACATAGGAAGAAATCTCATTGACATTGGTCTTGGCAACAATGTTTTGGATGTGACACCAAAAGTACAAGGAACAAAAGCAAAATAAATAAGCGAGACTACATTGAAAAAAATGCTGCTGCACAGCAAAGTAAATGATAAACAAAATAAAAATGCAACCAACTGAATGGGAGAAAATATTTACAAACCATTTATCTGATAAGGTTAGTATCCAAAATATATAAGGAACACATACAAGTCAATAGCAAAAAGACCAATCCAGTTCAAAAATGGGCACAGGAACTGAATTGACTTTCCCAGAGAATACATCCAAATGGCCAGGAGGTACATGAAAAGGTACTCAATGTCACTAATCATCAGGAAAATTCAAATCAAAACTACAATATCACCTCACAAGTGGTCAAGAAAATTGGAAAAGTAGAAGACTATCAATCCAATTTACTTTCTACTTAGAATAAAGTGGAGAAAACACTGTAACATTTAATCAATTCTTAGGGTTTGAACCCAGTGTCACCTTGGTCCTTAACCCCTGCAACCTGAGTTTGCCAACACACGCAAGCTATCTCTTTTCCTCATTGAATGAGTAGTGGAACTCTGGACTTCCCTGTGTTTGCACAAAAGCCTCACTTACGTAAAGCTGTGTATATATTTACTAGATTTTACTGAAATTATTGAGATGTGGTTGGGGGATAGAAGTACAGTTTACATCGTCAAAAAGCAAATAACTTCAAATTGAACATCAGATGATATCACTCTTCCCCCAAGCCCCAGGACTGGGCACTGGGTGCTTTGCGCTAGCTGCAGGTCATCTCCTTTTCTGGCCCCTTTCACCGTCTGTTCTGGATTGTTTCCCAAACTCCACATTTTTCTTCTTCTATTAAATAGGGCCATTCAGTTTTCTTCCACTTCAAACTCTGCTTCATGTTCACCTTTGTGAATCCAAAACCATCAAGATGCTCAATAGAGCGAAAGGGCTCTCTATATTACAGATTCCACCTTTCTTAGAAGACAGATGATAGAAATTTCCTCTCTAGGGCCACCACCCTGGAGAGACTGGGCTCATTCCTGCAAGGACCTAGCAGAGCCTTAAATCAATGCTAACAGTAATCCAGCATCCCACACCTCTCCTGATAGCCTGAACCAAGCAGATTCCCTGTAGACTAATTTTACTGGGTCTAGGTCTGGGTCTCTGCCTTCTGCAACTTCTGGGCTAGGCTGGAGTTTCTGGAACCCAGGGGACTGCTTGGGCTTCTGGGCTCCTTAAAGGGCACTTGGCACCCTGTAAAAATGGCTTATTAAAGGAAACAGTAGGACTGCTTCCCCTTTTATAGTCTAGCCATGGAAAGTTTGACCCACTTGGGGAGGTTGGAGGTGGAAGATTTTAGACTTTGAGACAGTACGTTGAACCTGTTTGGCAAGGCAGTAGCAAGGCCTCAGATAGAAAACATGGGCCCTGAAGCTCTGAGGCCAAGTTCCTGGTGGTCAGGAAAGCCCAGTGAGGGCTCTACAAAAAATAACGACAGCAGTTAAGACATTCAATGGTTGAGCTTTGAGCTGAAATTCCATATTTTGCTTTTTTTTTTTTTTTCCTTCTTCTTCACTCTTGAGGTTTGGCTCACCACTTTTTCCCCTCTCCTGAGGTCCCATTCACACATGAGTGTTATTAAGGCATCTGGAGGGTGGGGTGAATGGTGACCATGTCACAAAGGAAGGCTAATTGGCTGGAACCCCTCCCTCCCCCTCCTCTAGCTGGCCTGAATCTCTTTGGTTTTTAGTTCTTCCCAAGGGGTCTTGGCATGTGTGGCCTGCTTCTCTTTTCAAAATAATTAAAACCAAAAGTTAAAATTACATCCTTTCTTGTTGCTAATGCTGTTTTGCCATAGTTTGTGAGGTAGGTAGGTGGAAGCAGGGTGCCATTGGGACATTTTGGTTTCCTACCTGGACCTGAACCCAGTCAACTTCTGCAGAGTATGCCCAGGCTGTAATATCCCCTAAAACATGAATGGCAAATTCTGGGCACATGTGAGGCTTTTCCCACTCCCAAACTTTTGGCAGAAATTACTAATGAACCAAGACTTTTTTCTCCCTGTCAGCTGAGCCTGGGTAATCCCATGATCCTCCTTAATACAACTTCCCCAGCAGCTACTAACAGTACTTGAGGTTGGCTTAGTGATTGGAATCCACTTAGCATTCTTGTCCTTACCCTAAATTGCTTTGAGGCCCAGAAAGCATGGCTTTGTTGGTAAGGGCTCAGCCAAAGGCAAGGTTAGTTAGATAAATTGTAGGTTTGCTTCTGAATCCAAAAGAAGCTCCTTCCCGAGCCTTCAGACATCTTATACGTTCTTTCTCCCCTCTCCTGTCTACTTCCACACTTCCTCTTCTCAGAGTGCACTCTGGCCTCCCAAGGAAGACTCTGCTTTCCAAGGTACTTGCTACCAGTGATGAAAGGGCCCACCTATTTCAACTGAGACTCCCTTAGCCATTAATTTATACCACTAACAGTGAGTCTTTTGGGTTAAGCCTTCAGTTAAAATGAGAAATATGTTACCTAGAAGAAACTGAGCTGTCTGGAGTTTCTGGAATGTTGAGTGGGTGGCAGCTGGTTGACAGAATGGTTGGCTCAGGGTACTAGGGTAGATAGAGCTGAACTCAAATTCCTGCTAGACCACTTACTTGCCGGGTGACCTTTGGATAGTTAATTGAACCTCTTTGAATGCATTTCCTCATCAGTAAAACAATAAGTCCTTATCTGATGTTGCATTGGGAGGAAAAAATAAGTTCATACCTGTAAGGCACCTGGCGCAGTTTGGCAAGTTCTGAGTACACATGAGGCCCCTCCCACCCCCACACTGGTGGCAGATAACATTAATGGACCAACACACTCAATAAATTTGTGCTGATTTTATCCTCTGTTTATTGACCACTTGACAAAGAGATGACATTAGTTGTCCAAGGTCACACAGCTAATAAGGGACAGAACTGGGTTTTGATTCTAGGTCTACAGGAAACTACTTTGATGGTTTTAACTACTGGTTGACTTTAGGCAAGCTACTCTAATCATCAGTTTCCTGGAGGAAGAAATCATTTTCTCACCTGTAAAATGGAGACAATATAACCTATCTTACTGAGTTACTGTAAGGATGAAATCGTAAGACTTGATCTGTTATTAATACGTGCTCTCACAAATTTGTTATCAGTGTTGTCCTTCTCCTTCTCATCACTGTTATTATATTTTTTTTCAGAATCTGCTCCCTCCTCCCCAGCATCCAGCACTGTAGCTAGCAAGTGACAGGTGTTTAGTATGTGAGCAGCTCTGTGAGGGCAACATATGGTATTGTTACTCTAGGAAGGGAGGAGAAATGAATGACTTTTGGGACTGAGAACTCTGGCTGACCTCCTGGCATCCTAATAAACAATTCCAGGAAACCTCTTTCTAGCTACCTTGGGAAATTAGAAGTAGCTCAGCCAAGCAAGGATCAGAAACTCTTCCCAGTCCCCACTGGATCTTGGCTGTTTGTGGGTATCCTGCAGGGGCTAGCCTTCTAAATGGCCAGCAAGATAAGACCTGTTCTTCTTATGTTCATGAGGGAATAGCTCCTAGGCCTCCTGTGTGTGGAAAGAGCAGATCACTGGATCATGTAGGAAAAGAGATCTCATTAACTGTTGTTTCCCATTTTTAACACCAACGCCTGAAATAGACCACTCTTGTTGAGATTGTTAAGAGAGGTGTTTTTGTCACCAAGAGTTCTAAGGAAATCAGAATTCCCTGAGCTTTGGTCTGAACTATCCCCAGACAAATGCTAACATAACATTAATTATCCAGATTATTATACTTCCCCATCTCCATTAGAGAATCACTGATTTGGGCAGTCTTCCTTAAGCTCTTAGCGATCATTTCCTTCTTGAAAACATGTGAGTTCCAGTGATGGCAACTTTATATTTCTATTGGCCAAATGAAAGTGGTATACCTTGCTTTTAGTCAGCATATATCTGTTTTTCCTCATGGTTCACCTATTTAAAAAAAAAAAAAGAAACAGAAAAGTTACAAAGATAGTACAGGTAGTTCTCATATACTTTCACCCAACTTTCCCTAACATCTTACACAATCATGGTACATTTGTCAAAACTAAGAAATTAACATCAATACCATGGTAGTAACAAAGCCATAGACTTTGGGGGGGGGGGGATTTTACCAGTTTTTTCATTAGTATCTTTTTTTTTTTTTTTTTTTTTGGTTCCATGATCCAACCCAGGATTTCACATTGTTTTAAATTGTCAGGTTTCCTTAGTCTCCTCTGATCTGTGGCAGTTTCAGAGTTTTTCTTTGTTTTTCATGACATTGACAAATATTTTGCAGAATTTGTTTCTATTTGGGTTTGACTGATACCCCTATTTATTTAAATAACTTTTTAATTTTGTGGTAGCTTAAGATTTCTAAAAATCAAAAAGAACAGTTCTAATACCCCACACCCAATTTTTCTTATTACTAATATCTTACATTATGATGGTATGTTTTCATAATTAATAAACTGATATTGATATATTATTACTAACTAAACTCTATTGTTTATTCAGATTTCCTTATCTTTGACCTACTGTCATTTTTCTGTTCCAGGATCCTATCCAGGATACCAAATTACATTTAGCTGTCATGTGCCCTTAGGCTCCTCTGCTGTGTGGCAGTTTCTTAGACTTTATTTATTGTTGTTGTTGTTGTTTTAAAGATTTTACTTATTTATTAGAGAGAGAGCACAAGCAGGGGAGGGGCAGAAGGAGAAGCAGACCCCCTGCTGAGCAGGGAGCCCGATGCAGGGCTCGATCCCAGGACCCCAGGATCATGACTTGAGCCGAAGGCAGACGCTTAACCCACTGAGCCACCCAGGCACCCTGACTTTCCTTGTTTTTTATGACCTTGATACTTTTGAGGAGTACTCGACAGACATTTTGTACACTGCCCCTCAGTTGGGATTTGTCTGACATTTTTTTTCTCATAATTAGACTGGGGTTATGGCTTTTTAGGCAAAGACTATAGAGGTAAAGTGCCATTCTTATTGTATCATATAAAGGGTGTGTACTGTCACGTAATTTATGACTGTTGATGTTGAGTTTGATACCTAGGCTGAGGTAGTGTTTGTCAGGTTTCTACACCATAAAGTTACTCCCCCCATCCATACTGTACTCTTCATAAGAAAGTCATTATGGACAGTCCATCTTTAAGGAGTGGAGTTATTCTCCACCTCCTTGAGGGTGGAATATCTGCATACATTATTTGGAGTTTTTTTGCATGTAAAATTGGTCTTCTCACCCATTTATTTGTTTAATCATTTATATTAGTATGGACTTGATATTTATTTTATACTTTGACTTATTTTTTTAATTTTTTTATTAACATATAATGTATTATTTATTTCAGGGGTACAGGTCTGTGATTCATCAGTCTTACACAATTCACAGCGCTCACCATAGTACATACCCTCCCCAGTGTTCATCACCCAGCCACCCCTTTCCTCCCACCCCCCTCCACTCCAGCAACCCTGAATTTGTTTCCTGAGATTAAGAATCTCTTATGGTTTGTCTCCCTCTCTGGTTTCATCTTGTTTCATTTTTCCCTCCCTTCCCCTATAATCATCTGTCTTGTTTCTCAAATTCCTCATATCAGTGAGATCATATGATACTTATCTTTCTCTGATTGACTTGTTTCGCTTAGCATAATACCCTCTAGTTCCATCCACGTCGTTACAAAAGGCAAGATTTCATTTTTTTGATGGCTGCATAATATTCCATTGTGTATATATACCACATCTTCTGTATCCATTTATCTGTTGATGAACATCTAGGCTCTTTCCACAGTTTGGCTATTGTGGACATTGCTGCTATAAACATTGGGGTGCAGGTGCCCCTTCGAATCACTACATTTGTATCTTTGGGGTAAATACCCAGTAGTGCAATTGCTGGGTCGTAGGGTAGCTCTATTTTCAACTTTTTGAGGAACCTCCATACTGTTTTCCAGAGTGGCTGCACCAGCTTGCATTCCCACCAACAGTGTAGGAGGGTTCCCCTTTCTCCGCATCCTCGCCAACGTCTGTCATTTCTTGACTTGTTAATTTTAGCCATTCTGACTGGTGTGAGGTGGTATCTCATTGAGGTTTTGATTTGGATTTTCCTTATGCCAAGTGATGTGGAGCACTTTTTCATGTGTCTGTTGGCCATTTGGATATCTTCTTTGCAGAAATGTCTGTTCATGTCTTCTGCCCATTTCTTGATTGGATTATTTGTTCTTTGGTGTTGAGTTTGATAAGTTCTTTATAGATTTTGGATACTAGCCCTTTATCTGATATGTCATTTGCAAATATCTTCTCCCATTCTGTTGGTTGTCTTTTGGTTCTGTTGACTGTTTCCTTTGCTGTGCAGAAGCTTTTTATCTTGATGAAGTCCCAATAGTTCATTTTTGCCCTTGCTTCCCTTACCTTTGGTGATGTGTCTAGGAAGAAGTTGCTGCGGCTGAGGTCGAAGAGGTTGCTGCCTGTGTTCTCCTCAAGGATTTTGATGGATTCCCGTCTCACATTTAGGTCTTTCATCCGTTTTGAGTCTATTTTTGTGTGTGGTGTAAGGAAATGGTCCAGTTTCATTCTTCTGCATGTGGCTGTCCAATTTTGCCAACACCATTTGTTGAAGAGACTGTCTTTTTTCCATTGGACATTCTTTCCTGCTTTGTCACAGATTAGTTGACCATAGAGTTGAGGGTCCATTTTGGGCTCTCTATTCTGTTCCACTGATCTATGTGTCTGTTTTTGTGCCAGCACCATACTGTCTTGATGATGACAGCTTTGTAATAGAGCTGGAAGTCTGGAATTGTGATGCCGCCAGCTTTGCTTTGCTTTTTCAACATTCCTCTGGCTATTTGAGGTCTTTTCTGGTTCCATAAAATTTTAGGATTATTTGTTCCATTTCTTTGAAAAAAGTTGATGGTATTTTGATAGGGATTGCATTAAATATGTGGATTGCTGTAGGTAGCATAGGCATTTTCACAATATGAAAACGTGTACAGACCCATAACCACTAAGGAAATCGAAGCAGTAATCAAAAATCTCCCAACAAACAAGAGCCCAGGGCCTGATGGATTCCCAGGGGAATTCTACCAAACTTTTAAAGAAGAATACCTATTCTTCTGAAACTGTTCCAAAAAATAGAAATGGAAGGAAAACTTCCAAACTCATTTTATGAGGCCAGCATTACCTTGATCCCCAAACCAGACAAAGACCCCATCAGAAAGGAGAATTACAGACCAATATCCCTGATGAATATGGATGCCAAAATTCTCACCAAAATAGTAGCCAATAGGATTCAACAGTACATTAAAAGGATTATTCACCATGACCAAGTGGGATTTGTTCCTGGGCTGCAAGTTTGGTTCAACATCTGCATATCAATGTGATACAATACATTAATAAAAGAAAGAACAAGAACCTTATGATACTCTCAATAAATGCAGAAAAAGCATTTGGCAAAGTACAGCATACTTTCTTGATTAAAAGTCTTCAGAGTGTAGGGATAGAGGGTACACACCTCATTATCATAAAAGCCATCTGTGAAATACCCACCAATGGGGAAAAACTGAGAGCCTTTCCCTTAAGGTCAGGAACACGGCAGGGATGTCCACTATCACCACTGCTATTCAACATGGTACTAGAAGCTCTAGCCTGAGCAATCAAACAACAAAAAGAAATAAAATACATCCAAGTCATCAAAGAAGAAGTCAAACTCTCACTCTTTGCAGATGCATATGATACTTTATGTGGAAAACCCAAAAGACTCCACCCCAAAACTGCTAGAACTCATACAGGAATTCAGTGAAGTGGCAGGATATAAAATCAATCCACAGAAATCAGTGGCATTTCTATACACCAACAGCAAGACAGAAGAAAGAGAAATTAAGGAGTCAATCCCATTTACAATTGCACCCAAAACCATAAGATACCTAGGAATAAATCTAACCAAAGAGGCAAAGGATCTGTACTCAGAAAACTATAGAATACTCACGAAAGAAATTGAGGAAGGCACAAAGACATGGAAAAACCTTCCATGCTTATCTTAAATTACTTTTATACAAATATAAGATGTATCAAAGATTATATTTAACTCATTAATCACTGAAGGAAACAGTAAAATATTTAAACCAGTTCAAAGAGCATTTTATTTTTTTTATTTTTTAAAGATTTATTTATTTAGAGTGAAAGAGTGTGCACGAGCAGGGGGAGCAATACTATTAGAATCCTCAAGCAGACTCCCCACTGAGCGTGGAGCCCGTTGTGGGGCTTGAATCCAGGACCCTGAGATCATGATCTGAGCTGAAATCAAGAGTCAACCACTTAACCAACTGAGCCACCCAAGTGCTCCCAAAGAGTATTTTAGAGTCTAAGTATCCAATATTAGATTAAACATATTAATTAGATATAATACGGTTATTTTTTAACAGTGCCATAAACCATAAATTCTGAGATTATGTGTTCCATGGGAAGGGAATTATTTCCATCTCAACCCGACACAAGTGTACAAGGTAACCTCTGCCCCAGCAGAGCTGTAAAATAGCTCAGACAATAGATTGTCAAGAGGAGCACTGTATTGGGAGAACATCCAGCAATTCCTTTGCAAGTCTTAGATAATTTTTCTGATACTGAGTTGTTGTAAAATGAATTTGAGGTATCTAACAAAGCTACATAGTTGGAAAAAGTGCAAAAATTGTTAATGAGGTAGATTTAAGAGAGAAAAGTAAGGATAGAGTGAATTCAGGGGTAAAGTTTGACTTGGAAATTTATACCTGAAAATCTTACACAACTTCTAAGAGAGGCTGGCAAATTTGACTACGTGCTTTTTGCTCTTGAAGCAAAGAGGGAACTAGGGGACTCCTAAGATTTGTCATCTTCAGAGATAGTTCTGAAATACACAGACTTTGGGTCTCTTTTTTAATTGGGGGAAAAAAACCCCCGCCAAAACATGTTAGTTAAATTGTTGGCAGAAGTGCTTGGAGCTTCAGAAGCTGAGAAATTTATGGGATTAGGGTTCTGTGGGACCAAGGATTCTCAGGCTTTCTTGCCAAACTACATTTTCTCTTGGATGCTTCTAGCCAGAGCCCTTTTCTAATTAGACCAAGGCCATGGGTCTAAACCTGCTATAAGCCAAACATAGAAGAGATCGTTCTCTGATGTTGCCCGCTATAATGTGTTTGGCTGGGTTAATTTTCTATAAATATCATTTGAAGAGGTGATAAGGTTGTACTAATGGTGGTAAAATATTAAATCCCCACCAAACTGCCTATCACTAGAGCTGATACTCCCAGTTTCATGAATAATACACACGCAAGGGCCATAGGACTAAGGATTTCCAAGAAAGCCTTATAGGCAAGCAACAGGGCTCAGAACAGAGCAGGTCAAACATGGAGGAATCAGAAGGCTGCTCTCAGCCTGATGTTGCTTCTAGATTGTTTTAACATTTTCTTGATAAATCTTCCTATTGTGTTTCTGCATTTTAGGCAGAGGTCCTTTCAAAATGTCCATACCTTTGTTCCTTTGTTTGCATTTAAGCCTCAAACACAGGGACATACTGAGTCTCTGTACATGGCAATGGAAATGTCATGAGAGAAATCCTAAAGGGGAGGAAAATATTAGAGGCCAAAAGTTGAGGTTACTTGTGTGGCTGAGTCCTCCTCAAAGCTGAATTTCCAAGGAGCACATCTCTGCCCTAGTTTTAGAAGGAAAACTTAATAATTGGTTCTTTTAAGGGTAAGGGTGATTCTCTTACTGTGTCTTTATGTAGAGCTAGAGTTGAGCTCCTTTTTGCCTGAATCATCATCTCAGTCAAGAAGAAGTACTGTAGGATTTCTTCCCTATACAGGATTAATGGAAAATGGCTTTTCTCTTTGAAAGGGTGTTGGAAATACAATCTCTTCACTGGTCTCAAGTTCAGGCAGATCATTCCAAGATAAGTATTTTTTATTGAACTGTTTTCATTTTCCCAGTGAGGTCACCACTCTGCCTCGCCGGGAGGCCTCCCACACAGAGAACATCACACCATCTCACTCAGCCTTAGAGATCCTGTCTGGCTGCCCTGGCCCGTGTCCCGAGCCTGAGACTTGGTGAGAGCAGATATGGCTCCTCCTTGTCTCAACCACAAAGATGTAAATCTCGGCACTATGAGTGACAGTTTTGTGGTTTACAGATGGTGAGAAGTACTCATGGAACCTAAGGAGCACTCATTTCATCTGAGGGTGCTATTTAAACCCTAAACATTGGGTTTAAGGCTGTAAAAACTTTGAGGAATTTTCCATTTTCATCAGTATTTCTTTATTATAAATTTCAATAATTATTAGCTTCTGGAACCTTCTGAAGGCCAAGGTAACCACGTCTTTCAAAGGAGAGAAAATTCTAGCATGTTGTTTAGCTTCCACATATTTGTGTTTTTCTCCAGTTTTTTTTTCTTATTATTAATTTCTAGTTTCATACCTTTGTGGTCAGAAAAGTTGAATGCTATGTTTTCAGTCTTCTTAAATTTATTGAGACTTGTTCTGTGGCCTAACATGGGATCTATCTTGGAGAATGTTCCATGTGCACTTGAAAAGAATGTGTATTCTGTTGTTTTTGGATGGGATGTTCTGCATTATCTGTTATGTCCATCTGGCAAAGGAGAGAAAATTCTAAACATCACAAAAGTCCACTGTCATCTTTAAGCCCAGGCACTTATTTTTTCATTATTTACATCATCACCAGCACCACCACAACAAAACCAACAAAACAAAACAAAACTGCCTGTAGCGCCTAAAAATGTCTCCTTTATATTTCCTGGGATTTCAGTTTCAAAAGATATTCTGAGTTAAGAAGTCTTTTCTCTACCGTTATATATTATCCTTCAAATTGATGCATATGAGACATTAGTCATTCATGCTTTGATGTTGTTTAATTCTGTAACTTGCTTTTTTCCTGATGTCCTTCTGATCGGCACCTAAAGAAATGGAAATTTTGGGACATGGGGGTGGCTCAGTTGGTTAAGTGTCCAACTCTTGATTTGGGCTCAGGTCATGATCTCAGGATTGTGAGATTGTGCCCTGCATTGGGCTCTGCGCTAGGCATGGAGCCTGCTTAAGATTCTCTTTCTCTCCCTCTCCCTCTGCCTCTCCTATGAAGAAGAAGAAGAAGAAGAAGGGGAGGAAGGGGAGGAAGGGGAGGAAGGGGAGGAAGAGGAGGAAGAGGAAGAAGAGGAAGAAGGAGAAGAAGGAGAAGAGGAGGAGGAGGAGAAGAAGGAGAAGAAGGAGAGGAGGAGGAGGAGGAGGAGAAGAAGAAGAAGAGAAGAAGAGGAAGAAGAAGAAGAAGGAGAAGGAGAAGAAGAAGAAGAAGAAGAAGAAGAAGAAGGAGAAGAAGAAGAAGAAGAAATGGAGATTTTATTGGAAAGGAGTGGAGTGGAGATGGGAAGGACTTAGATTGGGGAACACTAGACTGTATCTAAGACTCCTATCAGCCTTAAGACTTTTCTTTTGTTTGAAATATCTTTTCCTTAGAAAATTATGTCCGATATTTAAGCCAATCCAAAGTATAACATGTGGCTATATCAATACACACCTGCAGATAGTCACCTAACAAACACTCAGCCAATTCAATTTAGGAAGTGACAAGAGAGCAGTTCCCAGCGAATGGCTTATTGTTCCATGTCTAACTCTTAAAAAGAGATTTCAAGATAGTGGTGGCTGTGGCTACAGGGTGAGTTAGGAAGGTGGAAAAGAAAAGTGGTATCCTAATTTCTGGGGTGCCCATAGGCAACCAGTGTATAGTATACTCTGCAACTCCTTTAGCTCTATGATGGTCTGTCACTTTCCTACACCCCCTTCATCACTCTCCCCTGGATGAAAGTTTGACCCATTATAACACATCCTTTCATTCATTTCCAAGCAGGTATAAGTTACATTTTTTTTTTAAAGCACAAACACAGAAGCCAACTTTGACTAACTTAATTTAAAAAGGGATAGGGGTGCCTGAGTGGCTCAGTCAGTTAAGCATCTGCCTTTGGCTCAGGTCATGATCCCAGGGTCCTGGGATCAAGCCCCACATTGGGCTCCCCCTGCTTGTGTTCTCTCTCTCAAATAAATAAATAAATTAAAAAAAAATAAAAAGGGATATATTGGAAGATTAACAGGGAACTGAATAACAAAGTTGTGGTAGTTTGTTGATATGACCATGTTTTTATACCCCTCTCTGTATCCACACCCTTTGCATTGTGACTTTGCAGCTCCTTCCACCAAGGAGTAGGTCTTAGCTCCCACCCTCTTGAATTTGGTCCTGTGGCTTGCTTTGGCTGATGGAATGCAGTGAAAGTGATGGTGTGCCATGTCTGAGCCTAGACCTCAGCAAGTCTTGCATGCTTCCACTCCCTCTCCTGGAATTCTGCGCAGCTACTTGTGAATAAATTCAATGGAAGATGAGACACCATATAGGAAAGAGATAATTCCACCTGAGGTTACCATAGACCAGCCAGCTTCCAGTTCACCACTGGCTGATTGCAGATGATGTATGAATCCTTCCAAGACCAGGAGAAAGGCCCAGCTTAGCTGAGTGCAAATTGCTGACCTCCAGAATCTTGAGATAAATAAATGGGTATTATTTTATGCTGCTAATTTTGGGGATTATTTGTTATACAGCAAAAGCTCACTAGTACAAAAGCCTTGAGAAGAATAGAATCCAGGAACTGGGTCACCTGTGGCTCCTCCACAGAGCTGCCAGCAGATGACATAGTTCCAGTTGCCTTTTATTCTTTTTGAGCCCTGTCCATTCCTGGGTAAAAGAATTTGATGGGTCCATTTCGGGTCATGAGCCCTCCCTAGGATAGTGGTGGAGTCCTCTGGTTTAACAGCCTTGCCTGAACCATAAGGAGTAGAGAAGGGGCAGTTCCTTAAAAAGGAGGGTAGTAGCTGCTATTTCCAAGAACAGGGAAGAGGAGGTCCTAGCTAGATAAAATACATGTCTATAATATGCATTCATTTTGTGTACTTACTCAAGGAGGTGTAAGACATTCACTGTCCTCAAGGAAGTCTTGGTCTAATGGAGGAGTCTGGGAAGAGCGGTGTCAGGCAGGTAATAGTGTGGTTACTGCTGTCACCGAGGGACCAGAGGTGACCAAGAGCCCAGAAGATGGACATTTAACCCCGACTCACTACCAGGAAAATTCTTGGAAGAGACCGCATTGGAACTGAGTTCTATGAGATATATACTGAGCTAGGTGAGGAGGCAAGATTGGCAAGCAGCACTGAGGTCCTTCTAGGCACTGGGAGTGGCATGAGTGACAACCTAGAGTCAGAATTTTAAACTTGTCACCATGGACCAAAATTACATAACATTTATGCCTGGTGTGGCTCAACTTCTTTGAAGAGAAAAAAAATATATTAAAAAAAACCCACTTTTCACAAGTTTGTATTGTTTTATCTTCCTCTGTTATAAATAGCCTTGTGTGCTTGCTAAGGAATGTATGTTTTCTCCTATAAGCACGGGGGAGCTATTGCAGTTATTTGAACAAGGAGGGTGGTTAGGCTCATATTTGCGTTTGAAAAAATTTGTGCTTACAGCAAAGAGAAGAAAGATGGCAAAGGGCAAGAGAGGAGGCAGGGAGACCAACCACGGAGCTGTTGTTTTCTAGACAAGAAGTAATGGCTTCAATTAAAGGGAGTGGAATGAGGAAGTGGCAAGGATGGGATGGATCTTTTGGTAATATCCTCAACGGATATATGAAGACACCAGTTGCTTCTATCTTTAAAAGTACCGTTGTTCCCTTAAAGTCATAATGAAAAAGGCCTTTGTGTTTGATAACAGATCTTCCTTTATGTCAAATAAGACACACCTGTTATGAAGAAATTGGTGATAAGCTTACATCTACATGATGCAAAAAATCCCTCCTTGTTCTTGCTTAGAAAAACAAATAGCTCTCCTTGGATCCACTCAAACTGCAAGAGAGCCAACTAGTCTCCACACCCACTTAGAGTCATGGTGTGAGACAGAGGGCTCTCCAAAGGCCAGCCCTGAACTAGAACCAGATGGGAGAAGATTCACGCCAGAGACCATCATCCAAACCTCTTGATTTTCAGTGATCAGCAGTTGAATGTTCAGAGAAAGTGCATTTGATGGCTTAGTCACAACTGGATCAACTGAAATAACAATGCAAGGAGGTGTCTGACCCTGGAGAGATGAAAGGAACAGCTGCCAAGAGATCCTTGCTGGCCTTCCGTGGAGGGGAGGCAGAGGAAGGGTGGTATCCTTGCTCAAAAGGGTTGGACAGAAAGCCAAAAAAAAAAAAAAAAAGATTGATTTGAGGTTTCATCTTTTTTTTTTTTTTTAAAGATTTTTTATTTATTTATTTGAGAGAGAGAATGAGAGAGAGCAAGCACATGAGAGGGGGGAGGGTCAGAGGGAGAAGCAGACTCCCTGCCGAGCAGGGAGCCCGATGCGGGACTCGATCCAGGGACTCCAGGATCATGACCTGAGCCGAAGGCAGTCGCTTAACCAACTGAGCCACCCAGGCGCCCTTGAGGTTTCATCTTTTAATATGATAGAGTAGGCTTGGAGAGTTGATGCAGATCTCCAGGGTGTGTGCAAATTGGAAGATAAAAAATATGCATTTATAGTGGATATTTCTGTTAGCACTTAAAAAAACTTGATATTTAAAAAGTATCAGTAATTCGATTAGTAGGTTACATGTTTGTTATAAGCACGAAAAGTCACAGCAGAGTATATGACCCTTTCCCTGTGGTTGGGAAGTTCAGACATTTGCATTGAGAAATGCTGATATCAATACAAGGAATAAAGGCTGATGGCAATCAGAATCTAGTGGTGTTGGTGAAGGGAAGAGGTGCCCAAGGAAGGCAATTTGGCAATGAAACTCAACTTTAGACTTGTTTTTATCTCTAAATGATACCATTGAGTGGCAGAGCTTCACTGACATGACTGAAAGAAGACTTTGTACATGGAGAGCTTGACATCTTGGTCTCCTTCCCAGGCCACATTGCCTACGCAATGTGTGCTCCATGCATTATTTGTTTTTCATAAATCTTGATATATATCGTCAATTGCATGATTTTATTGTATTGTGGTTTTGCATATGTATGTATGTTTAAAACATTGATTTGTTAAGTGAAACATTTTAAATGTATCATATGTTTTATATTCCTGTTTTTCCATTTTTCTATTTTTATTTTACTTTTTTATTAAACTAGGCAGCTCCAGAAAATGGAAGTCAATCTGTCCTCTCTTAACAGTGGAGAGCTCCCAATTTCAATGCAGGAAATGTTAGGGCACTCCCTGATTAATTCCCAAATAATAGTGATTACTCTTTATCAAAGACCTATTATAAGCCAGTTACTTTACCCATATCCTTTAAAATTAAAAAAAAAAAATTAAAGTAAATTCATTATAGCAGACACTATAAAAAATAAAGTGAGGAAGAAAATAAGTTACTTGCAGTACTGCAGGAAATCCCATCACTGGAGATCCCTGTTAAGATCTCCATATTGTCTCAGACTCATGATATCTCAAAGTTGGCTGAAGGGCCAACACTGCCTTGCTCCAGTTAATGGAGCTGAGCATGGCAGAAAGGTAAGGAAGACACTTTTCAAGGGAGTGAAGTCGAGAGACATCTCTGCAGTACTGGGCACAGCTCCTTTATTTTTTTTTAAGTAGATGGGGCTTGAACTCATGACGCTGAGATCAAGACCTGAACTGAGATCAAGAGTTGGATGCTTAACTGACTGAGCCACCAAGGTGCCCCTGGACACCGCTCCTTGACAAGGGCATGTAATTCTGAGGTGCCAGTGAGGGGGCAAGGGTCTCGTGGAACAGAAGTGGTGACCATTATTGGGTGACTTCTTGCCTCAAGCTGCCTAACCTTGAGAGAGTGCCCCCAGCCTTTGCTTTCAGACTTCGTCCTTTTCTGGTGAGATGTCCCAGGGCTCTTCTAAACCATCAGCCCTGCCTTGCTCACACCTAATGATGAAAGTCTGGGTGTGAGGGCAGTGTTAATGCCTGCCCAGAATTCAGAGGCCTGGCCCGCTGTGCCATTGCTCAGACCCAAACAACAGAGCACGTGTGATTTTGCTCCTCTGCTGACCCGTTTATTGTACTTTCATTATGTGTCTCTCTCTCCCATTCCTGCCAAAGGTCAGGCGGAGGCATTTCACCTGGTGAAGATGTCTCCTTTCCCCGGTGAAGATACCGCCGATCACTGAAATGTTTTGGGAGGGCTATGATTTACAGACAACGCGATGCTGTAGGACCTTCATGAGCCCTGCATGTTCTGACTTTGGAGTCCCCACCACACAAAATATCAAATATACCAGCTGCACTCATATCCCACATTAAATATGCTTTTTTGTTTTAAGAATCTTTGTAGGATTTTTATATTTGTGCTTTAGAAATTATTTGGCGCCATGTCACTCATTTAATTTATGATTGGCTATGAGTTCCCAACAATTACTGTGTCCACTATGAATAGGGGAATTTGTGAAGTGAGAAAACTGAACCTATAAGTTGTATTTGATGGAATAAAATCCTTATGAATGCTTAATTTAACAGTGAATGAAGCTGGCATGTTGGTACATTTTGTAGACATTTAATTAAGCATTTATTAATTTTTACATTTATTGTTTTCTTTTGTAGAGTTGGAGCCAACAACTGTTTTTCTATCTGGGTCTCATAATTTTTCTAGGCTCCTAGAAGCTCTTACCTCTGGGATCTCATTGCACTGGTAAGATTCTTATACAATAGTAATTCTCAAACACTTTGGCTTCAGGACCATTTTACACTCTTAAAAATTATTGAGGGCCCCAAAGAACCTTTTTATTAAGTGTGGGTTGTATCTACTAATATTTATTGTATTAGAAATTACAACTGAGAAATTGAAAGATCATTTATCTACCAATTTATTTTAAAATAATAATTAACTAACTGATTAAAAGTTACATAATTAACATTTTTGGTGATAATTATATTTTCCAAAAAAATTTCAGTGGGGAAAGTGACATTTTTGCAAATCTCCTTAATGTGTGACCTAATAGAAGACAGATTCTCATAACCTCTTCTGCATTCAATGTGTTGCCATATGTTGTTTTGCTTGCAGTATAAAAAAAATGTAGCCTCTTGCAGATATGTAGTTGTGAAAGAGAAAGGTACTTTAATAGACTTTTTTGATACTAAGTCAAAACTTGACTGCCAGTTTCGTCAAAGTTGGTTGTAATGTGGAATCTGAAACCATATCAATGAAATTTTCATACTATGTTACCTTAAAATCCATTGGCTATTTTGCACTTAAATCAGTGTTTTGCCTGTGTGTACTTTTGCAATATGATGTATTGGGCATTTGGAAAATATTGATTCACTGAATTATGCAGATCATCCAGGTGTTGACACATTTCTTTATATGACATCAAAATATCACTTTCATTAATGCCACCACAGATCTCATCAGAAAAATCTTCAGGTATTGGGAAGCTGGCAAGTTAATGATGGCATATATATTTTCCAAAATCCTAATTTCCACATCAAAGCTTGAATGTTACCATTGGTAACAAATACTGTCAGTTGTTTTCTTTTACATAACAGGCTCATTTACTTAATTTTTGAGAACATGTCTGCCCATTACTCAAGTCTGAATGCCCATAGTTTTCCATTTGTTCCTTCATGTACAAATGGTAATCCGTGAAAAAAGTTTAGTTTGGATTGCAACTCCAACAACTGAGCAGGTGCCTTTCCTTGAGACAACCATGGTACTTGGACATGTGTAGAAATACATTATTCAATCTTCCCATTTCCCCATGTAGAGTCCTTTTCTTTTGAGTAAGCGCTCAAGTGGGGGGAGGGGCAGAGGGAGAGGGGGAGAGGGAATCTCAAGCAGGCTCCAAGCCCAGCGTGGATCCCGATGTGGGGCTCGATCTCACAACCCTGGGATCATGATTGGGAGATCACAACCTGAGCCAAAATCAAGAGTCAGTCACTTAACTTACTGAGCCACCCAGGTACCCCTCATGCAGAGTCTTAAAAAGACATGTGCTCAAGGGTTGAGATTTAATAAAATTAATAATTATTCTGCTTCATCAAAGACATGCTTAAGTGAAATGGCATTTTTTTTCCCTACTGTAAGTGCGTGACTTTGGAGAATGCAATGACCACTAGCATAGTTTGGTGGCAGCTTTTTGCACCTTTTCTTTTCACCAATGTGTAAATACATTGGAAGAAAAAAATAATGTCTTGGTGTTGTTCTGAATATTGTTTTGACCTTGTGGGTCCCCTGTCAAGCTCTGGGATCCAGAGTTCCACGAACCTCACTTTGACAGCTGCTGTGATACACAGCCCTGATCTAAGTACCAGACAGTGGCAGGTACATAATACATGTTCAATCACTTAAGCTAAACCCGTGTTTTCTTTGCCTTACTAAGCAACGTTTTGCTCTATCTGAGAGCATGAGCAGGGGGAGGGGAAGAGAGAGAGAGGGAGAGGGACAAGCAGACTCCTTGATGAGCAGGGAGCCCGAGGGCGGGACTCGATCCCCCGACCCCAGGATCATGACCTGAGCAGAGGTCAGATGCTTAACCCACTGAGCCCCCCAGGCGCCCCCAGGACTCTCTTTCCTATTGAGACTTGTGCATCAGTACCTCTTTTCCCTTTTTATATTCACCCTTCAGGCCAAGGTTGCTGCCTTGTCGGGGATTTGCTCCTGTGTACTCTGGGAAAAGGACTCTGCCAGTAATTCCCACTTGTTCGAGGGCCACAGAAAGCTGTAGTCTTTTCTTCCCCCAGGTCTCACAATCTAGTCTAGACACCCTGACGAGGTGGAGGATGTAATTACACCTTGAAACACTCTGTGCACCAGTAACCCAGTTCCTCATGTGTGTGACTCAAGCTCCAAGAGGTCAGTGGCATCTCATGATTCGTGCGTCCAAATAAGCTGGAAGTAGAAACCTCGAGGTCCAGGGTCCAGTTGCTTTTTTTTTTAAAGATTTTATTTATTTATTTGACAGAGAGAGACACAGTGAGAGAGGGAACACAAGCAGGGGGAGTGGGGGAGGGAGAAGCAGGCTTCCCGTGGAGCAGGGAGCCCGATGTGGGGCTCAATCCCAGGACCCTGGGATCATGACCTGAGCCGAAGGCAGATGCTTAACGACTGAGCCACCCAGGTGCCCCCAGGGTCCAGTTGCTTTTAGCACACAGCATTTTTTTTTTTTACTTGAAACCAATTTCTCCATTCAGTTCAGTTCTGTTTAAAGCAACAAATGTGTCTTGTGCATATCCTAGACACACACGCTGTGCATGGTGCTCTGTGTGCCATGCTGTGCCTACTGCTGTGCAGATTATTCTCTGGGCTGCCTCATACTCATCCCTGCTTTCCTCGGCCTTGGTCTGCACCTGGGAGGCCACCTTTATTGCCAGCATCCCTGGTCTCTTGCCCTCTGGGCTCCCGTTGGAGTCCATCTATGGCAAGGACTCACAGGACGGAGAGTAGACGGTTAGAGGAGAAATAGGTCACCCCTCCCTACTCCTAGCTGGTTCTCCTTTGGCCACAGTTTCTGTCTGGTGACTCTTCTTCCACTATTGCAGTTGGGGATGGCTCTCACATAATCTGGTAAGGCCATTTTCTGCCCTTGTTCCTTCCAGGGGCGTAACAGCCTCCCTCCATGGCTAGTCCCTGGTACATCACTACCCTCTGCCATCCTCTTGTCCTGTTCGCCCACATCCCAGAGCTCTCCTTCATGATGCTCTTTCCAGTGAAGTCTTTGCATGTGCCATCTGTTCTCTGGCTGGATCCTGACTGACACTAACAGGATCCTGCCCCCAAGAAGCTCACCATCTGCTTAGACTTGTTACCCCAAATATCAGTCAGGTGCATGCCATGTCCCAGCTGCTCTATCCAAGAGCCGGCTTTACCGCTAGCGCACACCTAGTAAGCTACTTTACTTCAGGTAAAAAAGAGGCTTTTATCGCCAGCCAAATAGAAAATGAATATACTTGCCCAAGATAGAAGACAGGGTAAGAAAACAACAGCTTTGTGAAACTCTGCCCCAGGATTATTGTGGTTAGGAGACTACACTGGGTGCTCTGCTTAGGTTGGAATCTTGGTTCTCCTGCTTCCCAGTTGTATGACTGTGATGAAGCCACATAACTTCTCTGTGCCTCAGTTTCTTCATCTCTAAACTGAAAATCACGATTCTATTCTACTTCAAAGGGTTGCGAGGATTCACTCAATTAATTTATGTAAACATGTGTAAAGCTTACAACACTGGCAGGCACCCAGAAAGCACTACATGGATTTAAGCCCCCATTGTGTGATGATGATGATGATGATGACGGCATGGTGATGGGGTTATCTGACTCGGGCTCTGAGCTGGAGCATTATTAGCAAGGGGCTGAAGACACATCAGCCCCAGACCAAGGCTTTCTCCCAGATGTAATGGGAGTTTGGAAAGAACTGTCTTGTTTTGTGGTTCAGTGTTGTTTGTTTCTCTGTGTACCATCTAAAATTATTGATGTGCCACAACAGTTTGTCTCGGGGACCAGCAGTGGAACATCTCCTTACACTTTAGGAGACACGGACAAGGAAATAACCGTTATGTCACAGCAAACAAACAATAAGCAAAATGTAAGAGGCAGCACAGAGGGATGAGTGACAAACTCGGGGGGTGGAGATCTGGGGGGGAAGCCATTGACCAGGCTTATCAGAGTCTGGATTGGGGTTGGAAAATGCAGATAAAGGTTTCTCAGGGATAGAGGGAATAAATAGCCTGGTTGCAGGCAGGTGCATAACTTAGCAAGTTATGTTCAGGAAAGGACAATATGACAAAGAAGTAACAACTCCCTAACAGAAAGAGGCAGCAATGGCTGAAGAAGAACTGTCTAGAGCAGCAGTTCTCAGCGTGTGGTTCCCAGAGCTGCAGCATCAACAAGACTTAGGAACTTGTTAGAATGCACATTACCAGGCTCCCAAACCTCCTGAATCAGGAACTCTGGGGATAGGACCCTCCCAGCAGACTGTGAGTCTTATGCATGCTGGAGTTTGAGAACCACTGGTCTAGAGGAAGATGGGAGAGTATTAGTAGTAACCAAGCGTGAGATTTTGCACACAATACCAGCGAGAGCCCTTCGATGAGCACTCTTTCTGTGGCAGGTGTTGTGCTAGTCACTCTATCTGTTCTGTCTCCTGTAATCCTCACAACAACCCTGACAGGTAGATATACTATTATGTCTGTTTTATAAATGAGCATGTGCAAACTTGGGTTGGAGTTTGATAACCATTTCTCCCCCAAAGCAATAGAACCTAGAATAATGAGGCCATTGGGTGGTGGAAAGAAAGCCAGAGGATAGATTCAAAGATGATTGTCAAAAGATTGCCTACATGGGGTGCCTGGGTGGCTCAGTTGTTAAGCATCTGCCTTTGGCTCAGGTCATGATCCTGGGGTCCTAGGATTGGGCCCCACATCGGGCTCCCTGCTCAGTGGGGAGCCTGCTTCTCCCCCTCCCACTCCCCCTGCTTGTGCTCCCTCTCTCGCTGTCTCTCTCTCTGTCAAATAAATAAATAAAATCTTTAAAAAAAAAAAAAAAGATTGCCTACATGTGGAATTTAAGAAACAAAACAAATGATCATAGAGGAAAAAAAAGAAAGAGGCAAACCAAGAAACAGACTCCTATAGAGAACAAACTGATGGTTACCAGAGGGGAGCTGGGTGGGGGGGATGGGTGAAATAATGATGGGGATTAAGGAGTGCACTTGTGCTGAGCACCTGGTATTCTATGTAAGTGTTAAATCACTAAATTGTATACCTGAAACTAATATTACACTGTATGTTAACTAGCTGGAATTTAAATAAACTCCGCTGCCCCCCAGAAAAGATTGCCTACAGCAGCATTGCCCCATGAACTTTCTGTGATGGTGGTAAAGTTCTGCATCTGCACAGTCTGATACGATAGCCACAAGCCACATGTAGTTAGTGAGTTGACTAGTGACTACTAGTGTGACTACTGTCACCAAGGAACTGAATTTTACATTTTATTTAATTTTAATGAATTTAAATATAAGTAGCCAGATGGGGCCACTGGCTACCATCTCAGACAGTGCGGGTCTAAAATTATGCATAGAGCAGGTAAGTTCAGGGGCAGGACTTGACCCTAGGTCTGCCTGACTCCCAAACCATGGGTTTGTCCGCTATTGCTCCTAACATAGAGCATCGCTTGCCCATTGTCCGAGAAGCACTGGGATATTTTCCTGGTCAGGTCCCCGGGAAATTACCTCCCTGACTTGGGGTGGCTCTTTGAGCACCATATCCTTAGCTGATAAGTGTTTGCTCTGTGATTGGAAGTAAGGCATAGAAATGAGTCACACAAGCTAACCCCAAAATGTTCCCCATGTAATGGGAGACCGCTGACTGGTGGCTGTCAGAGCAAAGAGGTTGCATGCTGACATCATCCCTTCCTGAGCTTTTACTGTACCCCCCGCCCTGGCCCTTAGGTCAATATTCGACATTGGGTGGCCCAACTAAAGACTCCAGGAGGTCTCCTGGAAAAGATATTTCTTAAACTGAATTCCAGAACTTGAGCACATTTTATTTTTGACTTGCTTGATTCTCCATGGAGCTGATGGAACATTGCAAACTCCTGCTCCCAGGAATTCTTGGCCTCATCAGCCCTATAAACTGTCCAGATCCACCCCTTGCCTTTCTCTCCACCATCCAATGACCTCATTATTCTAGGCCAGGGGTTGGCAAAGTTTTTCTGTCATGAGCCAGGTAGTAAATATGTCAGACTTTGGGAGACATGGAAGGTCTGTTTCATATTCTTCTTTGCGTGAGTTTGGTTTTTTTTCTCCTTTTTTGTTTGTTTGTTTGTTTTAAAGGCAACCCTTTAAAAATGTAAAAACCATCTTAACTCTCAGGCAGAATTTGGCTCAGCAGTCATAGTTTACTCCCTGTTCTAGGTTCTCTTGGGAACAAATATTTATCAAACTTCAATGGGCACAAGGATATTCTGGGCCAGCTTGTTGACGCCGCAGAGCCCTGTGTTCCTCAGAGATGATGGTTTAGCGGCGTTGGGCTAGAGTGTAGGAACTGTATGGTTGGTTAAACAAACAGGCTAAGCAACAGTTCTAATACAAATGGCCCATGGACCACCTTTTGAGAAAATCCGTTAGAGATGCAAGGGCAGTTTGAGCTCGTTCAGTGACCAGCCCCATCAATTGACAGATCAGGGAACTGAGGTCCAAGGCAGGGAAGGGAAAGGAAGGGACCAGGCCTGAGAGTTCCTGCATTAGGGCCACAGAGAGAGTGAGTTGTAGGAGGAAGATGGTGCTGCCAAAGGCAGAACAAGAAGATGGAGAGAAACTTGAATCTTTGGTGATTTAATTTAGCTGCTGGGAACAAGCCTCCTCTGAAGGTCACCATACCGTGGCGCTTTCAACAAAATGCCCTTTATTGCTTAAGCCACTTTGAGTGAGATTCTCTGTTGCTGGCAGTTGAAAGCACCCTAACGGATACAGACCCCTCTTTCCACCAGTCTTCTTTGATCCACCTCTTTTGAGAGAACCGTCTTTGAAGGAATACTCCCAAGGCATCATCCAAATGTTTAATCCTTTAAATGTCAAGGCCTTTGTAATAGGCTGGGTAGGTCACACATACCTCCCTGCACCTAAAGGCAGAGTGCACAGAGTTGAATTGAAAGTGGGCCAGGTCTGGAATTGGGAAAATTTGGCTTGTAATCTTGCTTCTATTATCATGTAAGTGTTTGAAATGGGTAAATTACTGAATTCTCTGGGCCTAGCTTTCTCATATGGAAAATGACAGGGGTGGAAAGAATTGTTTTTTAGGCCACTTTTGTTCAAGGTATTCCCATTGCATTCTAATTGTCAACACTGATCTCCTTGATGTTTCTAAACTCACTCCTTCCCTCTCCCTCTTCCTCCCCATATCTTCTCTCTTTGTATTCTTTCTCTTCCTTCCCTCTTCCTTCCTCCTTTCCTCTCTCTTTCCTTCCCTTCTTCATTCCTCCCTCTCTTCTTCCTTCCTCCCTTTCTTCCCTCTTTCTTCTTTCCATCTCTCTTTCTCTTTCTCTCTCCCCTCCCCTTCCCCTCTTTTTTTTTTTTTTTCCTTTCCAGAGAAGAAACACAAAAAACCACCAGAGCACTGACTTTGGCCCATTTTATTCTTTCCTGACAGAAAGTATATCCCTGAGGAGCTCACATGTATTTGCATTTGAATCACCAACCCTCAAAGGTCTAGGAAACTTGAACATTTCCTTCCGAGTTTAAAGAATGGAGCTAATGGACAAAACATGAATTTTGATCAGGTGGAAACACACTTTTTTTTCATTTGGTAAAAAAATAATCAGACAAGTCAATTGAACAGTAACAAGATTAAAAAAAAAAAAAAAGAGGCGCTCACAGCTCAGTGTGGTAGTGCTGGTGGAGTGAGCTCTCTGAGCCCCGGACCCCGGGAGAGCAGTCACCCCTTCTTGGCAGGTTTTTCTCTTTGCTGAGGGAGGACGTTATGGAATTCCACCTTCAACATGTTGTGACAGGAGCCAGGGAGGCCTAGGTGGTTGGAGCTCACACTCACGTGAAATCATTCTCATTTGAGTTTTAATAACGTTTATTCTTTTTTCCTTTAAATCCTAAAGCATTACATGTTCAAAGCAGAAAATGAAGTAAAACAGAAAAAACACAAAGGAAAGAAGCAGAAACACAAATCACCAGTAATCCCACAACCCAGAGATGACCACATGTGGTTTTTTAACTGTTTTGTTTCAACAATTTCTTTTCTAGTCACCAAAGCCATATATGCTCAATGCTCAAGCAAACGCTAAAAAGAAAAATTAATCACTGCTAATCCTACAGCCAACAGTCGCCCGGAGTCTCTGAATGCCCCACCCTGCCCAGCACTCCCAGCCGGGCCCCATGCACCAGGATTTCGTGTTCTGAGAACTGTGGGCATTGGGCCTAGCAGAGGGGCATAACATATTTGGTTCAGTGCTTTGGAACGATGTCCCCCTGAGGGCTGGACCCAGAGAAGGGTCTGTGCACAGGAAAACCAGCTCTGCAGAAACACACAGCCACCAGGGCTCCCCTCCCTGCATCAGAATTTAAACAGTGTCTGGAACTCTCCCACAAGGGCTTTTTCAAACTGGTTGGAATGCCGGCTGTACTCACAGGAGGCAATATGGCCTAAAACACGTTTTTTTTTTTTTTTTAATTTGCAGAGTTAGCTTCTGATGTCACAATATAATTGACCCTCTTTCTCTCCAAACCTTTCCTTTTTCTGTCTTTGTTACTTCTGCTAGAAATGAACCATCACTCTCCCCAACACCCAGGCTCCCCTTTGTTTGGTCTTATCTTTTTTGCCCAGAGAAAGTCCTATTTTCCTACTAGGTATATATGATAAAGAGTAGTGGGATAAGCATTCTACTGGCTCTGGAATCAGTTTGACTTGGATTTGAATTCTGCTCCTGCACTTACCAGCATGTGAGCTTGGGTGAATTAATTAACCTTCTTGAACCTCTCTTTCAGGCTCTCTAAAAGGTTACAGCAGTCATGAGTAAAAGGTTACTATGTGCTTTACACTCTTCTTACTGCTTTGCATACATTAACTCATTCAGTCCTCATGACTACCTTATAGGTAATCATTATTCTCATTTTACTGAATAGAGAAATTGGCCCAGAGAGGTTAAGCCACTTACCTTAGGTCACACAGCAAAGTGGCCAAATCAGAGTTCAGACTCAGTCTGTTCTGAACTATTCCTCCACTTACCCCTCCAGTTTACTCCAAAAGGTATCACAAGAGTTGAGTGAGAAGGTATGTAGAGTGCCTAAATCCTGACCAATCTACATGCTTCACTTTTCTTTAAAAAAGTCTTAGAAAATTTTCTTTTCTAAATATTATTATCCTGTCTTTCCCCTCTCCCCAACATTTTTTTGGTTAGAGTTGCAAAATCGGAATTTTAGGAATGCAGGTGGTCTATAAATTTTTAATGGCGAGGTCATAAAAACACAATTGTATACTGTGCGTTTACTATGTTCCAAGTACTATGCTAAATATTTTAAATAAATGATCTTAATGAGTTGTCATGGTAGCCCAGTGAGGTATGCACTGTACTGTCCTCATCCCATAGATGGCGTGACTCTGTTTGGTGTGGTTAAGTAACCTGGCCAAGGTCACACAGGTGAGGGACAGAGCCAAGGTTCAAACCGAGGCTGCTTCACCTTAGATCCTGAAATCTTCATCAGTTTTGCTAAAAGAACACTGTTCTTTGTGGTGATAAAGCTTTTCTCAAGATGGGGGTGGGGTTGGGAAGGAATAGATGGGATTCTCTCTGAGAGAACGTGAAATGGTCCTTCCAGGAGGGATGTTGGCAGATATTGCTCTGGTATCCGGGGGTGGGGGCATCACTGCAGAGCCCCAGTCACGGAGACATCTGATGGAGCAAGGGCGTGTGCATGTGGCTGAAAACATTTGGAGGGACTTGACAGTGTAGACCCCCAACCTTCTTCTTGTGTCACCTACGAGCTGTCCTGATAGACATAGGGGAGGAGGAGACTTTCAGACATTTTCTTAGCACAGGGACCAGAGTGTGGGGGTGTAGGGCACAGGCAGTGAGATTAGGAAATGAAGGTGGAATCACAGTCAACCTTGAAGGGAGCGGGGCTTGGGCTGCAAGGCTTTTCTTCCTCTTTCTTTCCTTCCTTCCTTTTTACTTTTCTTTTTAAATATTTTATTAATCGTATTTCCTTTGCTTGGTGTGAGAAGGAAGGGGGAAGGAATTAAATTTATAGAGCACCCTACCATGTGCCAGATGCTTTCTACAAACATTGTCTCTTTTCAGCCTAATGACAATTTTTCAAGATAGATTGCACTGGCCCCACTTCACAGATGGGAAAACCAAGGCCAGGAAGCCTAGGTGACTTGTTTAGGATCATGAAGAAATAAAATGGTGGAGCTGGAATTTGAAATCAGACCCTTGTGACTCCAAAGCCTGTTCTCTTTCTCTGGGGCCCAGGAATGAAACTACACGAGTGTGACTGAAGGCCAACGGGCACGGACTGAGTGCTGTCCAGGTACATTGTCGTGCAGCGGAGCAAGCCCTTGGTGACCAAAACATACAGTCTGGCGTCAAGACGTGTCCTCCCCTGGGCAAGAGATGGAATTCTTGCCATGTCCACATTGTTTGCTAAAGTGGTTTTGTTCCAGAGATGACTGCTTGCTTGTTTTCAATTTCAACTGTGACACAATAAAGAAAGCTCTAAATGAATGTTAGAAAATGTTTTCAGGGAGCAGAACACAGTGCAACGTGGTGAACTTGGGGGTAGTGAGTGACCTCACAGGAAGCCATTCTTTTTTTTTTTAAAGAGAGCGAGGGAGTGTGCGCGCACACATGCAAGCGAGGGGGGAGGGAGAGAATCCCAAGCAGACTACCCGCTGGGTGCGGAGCCCTGGCGCGTGCGCGGGGGCTGGATGCGGGCTGGACCTCACAACCCTGAGATCATGACCTGAACCGAAGTTGAGAGTCGGGTGTTTATCCGACTGAGCCACCCAGGCGCCCTTCGCAGGAAGGCGTTCTTACTGGAAGTTTCTTCAGTTCAAACTCTGCTGGCTTCTGGATGGCTCCTCCAAGAACGGCACCTCAGCAGCCCTCCTGATGAGGTCATGCCAGAGACCTTTCCTCTGACTGGGAGGAACCCCATCTTGGCTCCTGTCCGCAGGCAGCTGGGGCAGTCCAGCCCAGGGGATTAGTGGGATTTGTGCCCAAGCCAGAGAGATCTGCCCCCGGCGAGCAGGTCAGTGACTTCTGAATGACCCAGTGCCCTGAGACAAACGGCCCCTGGGCCTCTGCACCCTCCCCTCCGTCTTCCTGGAGAAGCCGGCTCCCTCAGGCCTGGAGTCTCTCTGCTCACTTAGTTTGGTGGGGGAGAGCAGGGGGCAGCCTGCAAGTTTCCCTGGGGAGAAGGAACGCTGGGCCACACAGCCCTTCCACCGCAGGCAACCGCACGTGGAATTTCCCCCGACGTCTGTGCTGTTCTCCAGTTTCCCAACCTGTTCACCCGTGCTTGGAGTTGGCTTTCCAGCTCAGGGAAAATACTCGGAGCTGCCGGGCCACCAGTTTAGCCTTGAGGCTGTGACTAAATAAATAAGAGGGACCACTCCCCCAACTGGATCAGTTTATTTTCAAAGAAAGGGCTTTCCGCAGATGTCCCCACGGAGCCAACAGGAAGGACTGTGGGCAGCGGACTCCCATAGCCACACACGGGCAGCTGCAGGACCCTCTCCCTGACCCGCGTCAGTCACGCCGTGATTGATGATGGCAATGGAAAAATAGCAACTGCAGATGGACAGGCAGTGGGATAAGCAAAAAACAATAGCGCTGTTCCTGGCACCTGTCCCTGGCTGAGGTGGGGGAGGCGCCTCAAGTAGTCCTGTGATGACAAACGTGGGTTTTGGAGGCAGACAGGTTGAGTTCAAATCTCACCAACATCACTGCCGGGCTGGGTGAGTCAGGGTGAGTGTGTATCACTGTTCCGAGTCTCAGCTTCCTGGGAGGGGGTGCAGATCGTCACGCCTGTCTCGGGGCCGTCCTGAGGATTGAACGAGCGAAGACCAGGGAAGGTATTGACAGCAGAGCCCGGCAAATAACTGCGATTGATTATTTGCCGGTTGTATAAAATACTCAGCTTGGCACCGCGGAAATGGGATCCTGGAATGCCAGCGTTGGGAGGGAGCTTGTCTGAAGCCAAATTAATTTCATCCGCTCCTTGGATAGGTGAGGGTCCTGAAGATCAGAGGGGGACAGTGGCGGGTCCAGGATCCCACTCCCCGCCCGCATCACTGCCTTCTCTCCCTCTGAGGAACACCCAGGCCCCTGCTTTGCTCATCAAACTTAGTTTGGGATTTGACAAGTTAGGTTTGCTTGGGAGAAATTCTGTTCTGCGGTGTTGCCCTGAAAGGGTCCAGGCTGCCAGTTTCGTTTGGTTTGGTTTGGGAATCAGTGGCCTGGTGGGAAAAAGACACTAGACTTGGCAGCTGCAGAAATGGGTTTAAATCTTACCTGCAACACGTCAATTCTGTGGCCGCGGGCCAGCCACTGAACCCTCTGAGACGGTTTCCACAGCCCTTCCCAAAAGGTCTGTCTGCCTATTTTCGGATGCATGGGTGGGTGAGAGTCCTCCTCGGTCCCTTGGTGTATGGTGCTGGTTCCCACAACTCACTCTGAGACATCTTTGTTTGCAAACGGATGTTTAACTTGCTGTGAAAAAGGGGGAGAGAATGGAGGAATGTCTCACGCTGCCATGGTGCTGACGTCACTCCCCCTGAGACTCAGTTTCCTCTTTTGTAAAATGGAGATATAAACTGTACCTACCTCAAAATCTGTTGGTGAAGATGAAATGAGTTAATATAGAGCTTAGAATGATGCTGGGTGCATAGTCTTCAATCAGTGTCGCTGCTATTATAATTAAGGGTCAGGTTGCAGGGATTAGGTACTTGCAAACCCTTTCCCTGCCTCCCCCCCTCCCAGCCAATTTTGTGCCTCAGTGGCTGGGTTGGTGGCCTTTGTCATGAGATAAGGGGGTGGCAGAGCTGCTGCTGGGTGGAGTGGTGGCATGGGAGTTACCCAGGAGTCACGGGAACAAGAGAGCATTGATTTGCAACCCTGGCATGAATTTGGGGTAGAGATCTGGAAGCCTGGACTTTCTCTGTGGCTGGTGGCCATGAGAGCCACATATTACGTCATTCCTGTTTTGTTTTGTTTTGTTTTGTTTTGTGTTTTTTTTTGCAACTGGAGCAGAGCAGAGGCTTTTGGTTCCAACAGGAGCCTTGGGCAAGGCCAAGCAAAGAAGTAGGGCAGCTGTTGGGAGAATTCAGGCAGGAGCGGGCTCAGCGCCCAGGCCAGCAGCCTGTAACGGGGAGGAATGTAGTGAAACGTGACATCTGCTGCCCAACGCATCCCCACACGGCCCGCCCTTGTCCCGCTGCTTAGGAGAAGGAAGGAAACCAGCCTTTTCCCACTGCTATTGTGTACCTGACAGGGTCATCAATCGTACTCAGCTCATCCTCATGACCTCTCAAGCTGGTGATTCTTTCTCTTCTATGGCAGAGGAAGAGGAGATGCAGAAGTGTCCCAGGGTGCAGGGAGGGGCGGAGCCAGCGTTCAGGCCTGGAGCCCCTACTCCCAAGTCCATGCTTCTTCCCCGGCCCCAGCTAGTTCTCGCTGGCCTGGCCACCCTATCACCCGCAGCATCTGGCTTATCTAATCAGAGCGTGCAGGGCCAGAGGAGACACAAAGACATGTCGAGGCACCCAGCTCCTGGATTTAACAGCCCGAAAATAGAGAAGCTTGAGCCCAAGACCCCTTCCTGGCTCAAGTACTAATCCCTGCCTTTCACCTTCCCGCCCCCAGCGCCCCAGGCAGACCTTTGGCCTGGAGGGGCACCCTGTCCCAGTGCCAGCCCAGCAGTCTTGGCTGAACAACAATAGCTGGAAGGGCCTCTTAGAGCAAGTACTTCCTGAAGTGCCCAGAACAGCCACTGTCCCCACAGCTCAGGAACAATCACAGCTCAGCTAGCTTCCTCACTCCTTGCAGGGCCTCAGGCACTCTGGGCAGAGCCCCTGGGTCTGCTGCTTTGGGCAGGGACAGGCAGACAGCAAGAGCAGGGCTCTAGAGTCTAGAACACACGTTGGGATATATATTTTTCCCCCACATTGAAGCTGGAGGAAAAATTCCGGATTCTCACTTTTCTTTATCCTTCCTCTTAACCAACTGCCTCGTCCTTGATCTCTGTAGGACTGTCATCTTTCTTTGGGATTTTTAAACAAACAAGGAGAAAGAGGGCAGGGAGGCCAAAGGGAAAAATAAATTCTGGAATCAGACTATGCATTTGGTTGTTCATTCAGCAGCATTGAATGAGACCTGCTATGTGCCAAGCACAATGGGGTATAGAAAGGAATTATTCAGCATTCACTCATTAAGTTATGTATTTATCTACTCATTTCATAATAATGATAGCACTCCTGCCAAGTTCCAAGCATTGTGGATGTGGCCAGGACTCGGCAACGTGGGCCCTGCCCCATGTGGGAGGTAGACGGGGGAACCAGCAGTTGACTACCCGGTTTATTTGGTGAGTGCTGGGAAGTTTAGGGCGGTGAAGGGCAAGAACAGCAACTCCTGACCAAGAGTCCTGGCGGATGGACAGGACAGAGCCCAAGGGAAGACGAAGTCAGGCTGTGGGCTGAGAGAGTGTATAGGAAGAGGTGTTAGCATCTGTGAAGGCTGGGGGTGGGAGAATGCATGTTTTCCAAGAAACATCAAGGTGGTCCTGATGGCTGGAGAGTGGGAGGAAGAATAGCATCTAGTGGTCACAGTCGGTATGGTCCAGCCTGCCCACGCCACTTTTTACTGTGGGTCCTCTGCCCAAGCTGTTCACCTTGCCGTGACTCACTTTTCTTGTCTGCAAAATGCAAAGGATGAAAATAAGAGTACCTACTTCATAGGTAGTGATAAAAATGAAAACGGGCTAATACATATCAAGTGTACCTGGTGAGCAGTTAGCATTACAGAAGTGTCTGCTGTGATTAGGTGGGGGATGGTCAGGAAGGTGGGAGAAGTGAGCAGTTCCACATGCTTGAAATGAGCTCCGATCCTGGGCCGGGCACTAGCAGACCAAGCAGAATCAGAAGGACTCAGCTCCTGCCTGCAGGGAACTTGCAATATTCCCTTGCTGTTAAAAACTTGGACCTGTAGTCAGAGAGACCAGGATTCCAATCTCATCTCATTTGTGTGACCTTGGGCAAATGATTTGCCCTTTTGGAGCCTCACTTTTCTTACCTGTAAAATGGGCATAATGAGAGTCCATTCCTTATAGGGTTAAGGTGAGGGTTATCTGAGATAATATATGTAATGTAAATAGCATAGAAGGTACAGGGTTAGAAAAATGATAGCTATTAACACAGTTGGTATAAAATGAAAGAGAACTATTATAAGGGAGAATACCTTCTAATAACTGGGATGGTGATGCCCTTAGGTACAGTGGTTACAGCCTCTCAGCGGCTTCCCACTGCTCTAGAATAAAGATGTGCTTAATTCATAGGCTTCATCTCCTGTCTTCATCCTTCCTGCTCTCTCTTCACTTCATCTATCCTGCTTGTATGTGCTCTGTCTAGAGGTTCCACTCCCAAACCTTCAGATCACAGGTAAAAGAAACTCATTTACTAGGGGAAGCCTCCCCTGACCCAGATGTGGTCAGGTATGTGCACCCCCCCCGGCCCCCCGCAGTCTCATACCACTCTTCGTTTTGTTTACTGCCTGTCGCCCCATCTAGGGCATAAGATCCATGAAACCAGAAGTCATATCTATTTTACTTATTATCGTATCTCTGGCACTAAGTATGGTTTCCATAATAAGAAACCAATAAATATGTACTAAATGAATAAATAAGAATGCAGTGCAAGATTAAACTCTTAAAAAGGGAGAAGCTGGAACCTGTTCCTAAAGTTCAACCACCACTCACAGAGCCCCATTTTCCAAGGCCCTTCTGCATTCTCTAAATCAAAACAGCAGACTCAGAGACCCCGTTCCCTCTCCTGGACAGCAGTGTAATCGATACATCACACGGTAATGAACTGGAGGGCTGATTAAGAGCTCATGTAAATGTTGAAACCTCTGGCCACAGTCACTTCCCTCAGAGTTTGGCATGACTCAAAGCACGGGAATTTTTCAAAAGAGAGTTTTCAGAGAATATCCACACCCAACGGTGGAAACTTTAGAAGAATGGAGTGTGGGGGAACGTCTCTTGGTAAGGGATTAGGGGGCTCTGAACAGGTTTTAAAGGCATATGGAGACAAGATGTCAGTGTGAGCTTCTCTGTGAGTTTCTCTGACAGAATCTGAAATGCTTTTAACCAGCCAGGTTCCAAGAGGCTTTTAAGTGAGGAGGTTAACGTTGTAGGTTTATAAATAAATGGATGTTTGTGGTGACTTCACCGCGGTTCATGTGACAGGGTGAACTGCAGGGAGAGATTACGCCTTGCCTCAATGGCTTAATTGCTTCTTCTGCCTCTCGGTTCAGTGAGCAGGAGGAGCCCTGGATGAGCAATCGGGAGACCTTCCTTTCTCATCGTAGCCTTGCCTCCAATGAGCGATGTGACCGTGGGCATGACAGTAACTGTTCCCTGCCTCAGTTCCTTTGTTTGTGCGATGAAATTGAATAAGACCTCATCAAAGTGTTGTCACATTGACTTGTAGTAACAGTCCCTAGAACTTACTGAGCCCTTACTGTGTATCAGTGCTTGTATGAGCTCCGCAACAGCCTATGAGATAGGTTACTATTATTGCCGCTATTTTACGCACGAGGACACTGAAATGCAGGAAAGCTAAACGCCTCTCTCAGGGTCACACGGATGTTAAGTGGCGGAGCTGGGATTCGAACGCAGTCTCCCTGGCTCTGGAATCAGTGTTAATGACTATGCTATATTATACTTTCTTTCCAGGTAGGGAGTGCATGGGTTGGGGAAGGCTTTAAGAAGAATAAAACACCCCATTCCTTGCCAGCTGGCCAGGATTTCAACAGTCTTCAGTGGGGAAGGAGGAGGGCAGAATGGCTGCCACAGGGAGATATGAGATCTCTGTGGTAACTGTGCTGTTGGAAGGTGAGCCTTCCATGTTTATGGCTAGTATTGGGGAATGGGAGTGCAGAGATGGATTTGGGCTTGGAGGCAGAATTGGATTTGAATCTAGACTCGATTACTTGATGTATGACTGTCAGGGTAAGTTATTCTAATCTGATCTGAGTTTCGTAGCTCACTGGAAAAATGGCACTGTCAAGGTTAGAGACTGTTGTACGGATTACATGAGAAAATGCCTGACACGTAGTGGGCACTCAGTGAGTTTCTTTCCTCCCCTTTTTATCATGGTCCCAAGAAGATGAATTTATTTAACTTAATCAATAACTTAAATCAATTTTAATCAATTCACTCACTTGAATTTATTAATTCAATCACATCCTGAAGCTGGTTTGGGATATGTTTATTCTCTGGGTTCTTCAGATAAGCTGCATTATTTGTTGAAAGTCTTTTTCAGGTCAGGGTAATTGATAGTTTTCAGATTCACTTCCACACTCATATTTGTCTATCAAAGAGCAATTTCCTTGTCCTTTGATCTGAGGCGATGACCATTTTTTATGAGGTTTTAGCCATGTCGCAGGTAGAGTCTCAGCCCTCTTCCAGTGATGAGCTATAAGTGAACATGAACATGAGACCATCGGATTCTTTATACTTGGATTCTGTGTACCTAGGCACCATTTCTATGCCAGCTTTCTGAACCAAGGGCTTTGGCTGTTCAACCAGGAAGCCAGCTGCTTGGTTGGCTGTGGCCTTGGTTTGGGAACTTGAGGACCTGATAAGGCTTGCTATTAAGGAAGCAGGAAACCAGAAGAGCTGGCAAGATAAGCCCAAGCCAGAGTCCATGATGGCTACTTGGAATCATTCTCCAGAGAGTCCAGAAGCAAAGTCCAATGAGGTCAGGAGGGATAGGGATTATACATAAAAACTGAAAAGCTGCATTGAATCTGGAGAAGGTTAAGATCCGAGTGAGGAAGGTTCCAGATAAGCCCAATTAGAGATATATGACCTGAATTTACGAAAAAGGAGGTACATGGTGGTGTGAGAGTGCCAGGTGTTAAAGACAGAGGGTGGAGATGGGGTGCAGGTAGTACATTCAGCACTGGAAGGCAGCCAGATAAAATTTGGAATTCCCTGGCCACACCAGCCTGGGGGCAAACTTTCAGGTTGGGGGGTGGGGAGTGGATCACATTGTAACAGGAAGGAAAACTGACTTGGGTTCTCAGACCCTGCATAGGTGGTGATAATAGTGTTTGCATGTATTGAACACTTACTGTGGGTCAGGAGCTGTGAACATGTAATCCTTTTTAATGTCTACAGCAAGCCTGTTATATTAGGACTTATTTTCTCCATTTTATAGATGAAGAATCCCGGTTTAAGGAAAATGGAGTAACTAACTAGTTGGTCAAATAGTTAGAAAACAGGAGGGCTGGACCAGTGATTTCTGACTCCTTGGCTTTCTCTCTTAGCATGTTTTCTGGGCTCCTGAGCTTTCTCTTCCACATCCCTTTTTCCCTGGCAGGGTCCTGGAAAGCTCTTATGGTCTGAGTGGTAGCCATAAATTTTGCTGGCTATTGTCATTTCTCCCACTTATGGGTTCTTAACAGAGTTGGTATGCATTCTCTCCCTCCACTAACTTTGGCCACCTGCTCCTGAGGAGCGCTTCCCTGACCAGTGTTGGGATTTCAAGGGAGGTGCAGGCAAGATTTTAGGTTAGAGGACTCTTGAGTAGCACCATGCAGGGTCCCTCACAAATATGACCAATCCACTGAGAATTAATGGCATTTCAGGACAGAACCTTGGAACTTTAAATTTCTCCTTCTATTGAATGGCGTCCTTGCCCATCAAGAAGTCTTCCCTGTGGATGCCTATTCGTCTATGTTCTACAGCGTTTGTCCCAGGGCTCTGGAGGAAGTCTGTCTGTGCTGGTGTCCTTGTAACATTTTACTCAAGGTTGTTATGCAAATAGAACACCTCAAGCAATGCTCTAATCACCACTTAGAGGTGGGAAGGAAGATTAGAACCCCCCTTTTTGGGGCAAAAGAGTGTAAGACTTGGTCCATGTTCCCACGGTATTGATATATTCCTGAACACAGATGGATAGAACATCTGACATATCCCTTTGGTCATATCCCTTCTTTCCAAGTTCAGGGACCTGAAAGCCAGTTTTGGTGTCTGCCCAGTTGCAGAAGATGGTCCCTTCCCTCTACCTTATCTGCTCAATATGTATTACTTGAGGTGCCTACTTTGTGTCAGGGAATGTTCTATATGGTGGTGACATGGGATAGACCCTGCTTTCACAAACCTCAGAATTCCATGGAGGTGACTGACACGAGAATAGGCAATTGCCAGTATGATAAGCACTCCCATCAAGGAAGTAGCAGCTGTTGCAAGGACTCATAAATGGAACACCACTTAACAAGATCAAGGTAGACTACCTGAGAGAAGTAACAACCAGATGGTATCCACACATGTGAGGAGTTGGTAAAGAGTGAAGCATTCCATGAGTTGTGTCATTAAGTATTGAGCATTTCCTTACTCCAAAAGGCATAGTCACATTCACTGTATAAGTGGGGACTGAGCAGAAGTTCAAAACAAAGTTGAAAAATTCTAATTGAAGACTCATGTCTAAAATTTAAAAAGGTCAGAGCTCCTCTCTTCCATCTCCCTCACACTCAGCCCTGGACAGACCTACCTGGGTCTGGTTAAATTCTTCAAGTCCTGATTGACACTGACAAACAAGAGAGTATTTAAAAGAAGCGTTCACCAAAAAGTAGAGAGACTTGAATTCTTGTCATATAAGGAATGGGTTGTACTTTGAAGGGGATGCAGTTAGGCAGGGGCATAGCCATAGGAAGACTCATATCTTGCCCAGGACAGAGTAGACCTCTATCCTCCTCCTACTTTTTACACACACATTCCAGATGGAATGTTCTAAATTATGACTCAGAGTCATTAATAACATGACCACTTGTGCAGCCCAAAGATTAAACAGTCAAAAGCCAAGAGTCTGTTGTGTTGAAGTGGCGCTGGGTGGGAAGCACTCTCTCCAGAGACTGGGGCAGGGTATGACTTGCCAGAGGAGGGTTCATAGAATGTTTAGACTGTGACTCATGAAGGTCTTAGATGAATAAATAGCTCTCTTTCTGCTGTGACTGTTGACAGGGCTGGTGACAGCTTACCTTTACAGTTGCCAAGGAGAATCTGACTCTGATTTTTTGACAAGTTCAACTTTCCTAACCAGCCAGACCCTCCAGAGAGACCACCTTGAACACAGACCTAGCCAAATGAAAATGGCAGTAAAGCAATGGTTAATATTTGGAGGCATAAAATCAGAAGAGCAAACATATCCTCCTAGCCAAGGAAGAGTAATCATTGGGAAGGGAGGATTGGAGGAAGAAAGTTTTCTGCTTCTAGGATTGGAGAAATGTTCTCTTACATCTTCATGTAGCTAGTTGGTCACAGACTATCACTTTGTTAACAGTCTCAGAGCTTCATAATTCTGGTAAGAAGAAAGGTGGTCCTCTTTCTGGAAACAACTTTATAATTTAGGATATATTTGACAACAAGCAACAAAAAATCGGACTGATAGTGGCCTGAGCCATAAAGATGTTTGATTATCTCATATTATAGGAAGTCTAGAGGTAAGTAGTCTAAAATGAGAATAGAAGCTCAGTAGTGCCATCAAGATGCCAGGCACTTTTCTATCCTCTTGAGGCATATAGGTCATTGATTCTTCTGCTTGTTGCCTCATGGCTGCAGGATGGCTGCCACACCTCCAGACATCACACCCTTATTCAAAGGTAGAAAGGTGGCAGGGGTAGGGGTGTGATGTGGCAAAGTATCCTTTTCCTGGTATGACTGTGCTGTTTTATCACTGAAGGAACAAAAATATCTCAGAAGCTTTCCCAGCTGACTTACACTAAGTGTAATTCACCAGAATATTATTAATCAGCACCGGGTCACATTAGCTGCAAGGAAGTCTGGGAAAGTGAGTGGCTGGCAAATGTTGATGGAATAGCAATGTCTGACTTAGACCCATTATGATTCAACCCCCTCAGGTCTGGACACCTTGCTGTCTTGAATAAAACTGATGTTCTGCTGGCTATGGAGAAGTTTATTGGGAGCAGGGAATGGTTTCTGCCATATACACTTAGAATGTTAGTTAAGCATAACACTATGAAGGCACATCATTAATACAAAATTAAAAACCCAGAGATGGAGGTGTGAATTTGCAGAATTTTCAAGGCAGGAAAGTCTGTTGGAATGTGATAGATTCCAAAGACAATCAGTGGATGCCAAAAGAAAATGCTCATCCTTCAAGTCCCAGGTCTTCACTGGCTCTGTGACCCTCCCATCCTCCACAGGCAGAGCTAGATGGTTCCTCCTTCTTGCTCCCATTGCACTTTGCACACACCTTGATTATATGAATCACCACACTGCATTCAGAGTCAATAGATATTAACTGCATCCATGCTCTGTCCTGGCCCATGCTTGGTATCAGTGTGCATCAGGGAGATCTTCCATGGCTTCCCATTGTCTACGGGTAATGAGTGTTCACAGAAGGTAAACTCAGGTGAATTTTTAACTTAGCTCACAAGGTCCTTTGGACTCATCCTGACTTTCTTCTCTAGTCTCACCTCTCCCCCAACCCCTTCTCATTGAATCCCACTTTCATACATTCTCAAAGTGTAGAAGCTGCCATTTCTTCTCTCCTCACCTTTGCATTGCTGTCCTTCTGCACAGAACACTCTTCTTTCCCTTTGGTGCCTGGCCAAATTTCACTTACCCTTCAGGCCCCCACTTAGGTGTCATTTCCTCTGGAACGCTTTCCTGGCCCCCAGGATGGGCAAGGCAGCCTTTCTCTGTGCTTTTTCACATTCTGCTTATCACAGAGTGATAGTCACTTAGTGTAACTCCTGCGCTTCCCAGAGGGGGAACCAGGGTGTGTGCACCTCTTCATTGCCAATGCCGCCACAGTGCCTGATCCATCCTGGTAGATTCTTGTTGAATGGCTGAGTGACAAATGTTCTTCATCGCATATTTAGTGCTGGGTCATGTGGCAAAGCCCACAGTTGCAGCCCTGTCCAGAGGAGGAAATCTCTGAGCACTTGAGGGGGGGATGGGCCAGTTGCCCTGCCACTGTGTGATCAAGGGCAAAATGTGTCTCTCTCTGGGCACCGACATTTTTCCTCTAAAATAAAACAAAAAGAAGAGATAGAAGAATTAGTTTTCAACTTGTTTTTTTCTTTTAACAGGAGAATGGAAATATCACAAAAAATGTAATGGTGGAGGGACTGACTGAAGCAGGGATATTCTAGATTTCTGTTGCTGCCATAACAAATTACCTTAAAGTTAGTGGTTTAAAGCAACATGAATCTATTATGTTACAGTTCCATGAATTAGAAGTCCGAGGGGTCTCACTGGGCAAAAATCAAACTGTTGGCTGGGATGCATTCCTTTCTGGAGGCTCTAGGGGAACATCCATTTTGCTACCTCTTCCAGCTTTGAGAGGCCACAGTTCTTGGCTCATGGCCCTTCCTCCATCTTCAAAGCTAGCAACATTGCATCTCTCTGACCATCGTTCTGTAAGCACAGCTCCCTCAGAACACAGCTGGGAATGGTTCTTCATTTTTAGGGCCCTGGGCAATTGGATTGGACCCCCTTGGATAATCCTGGGTAATCTCCTTGTCTCAGGGTCCTTAACTTAATCACATGTAAAGTCCCTTTGGTCATGTAAGGCAACATATAACAGGCTCTGGAGGTTAGAGCATTGACATCTTTGGGGGGGCATTATTCTACCTGCCACGAAACAGGGAGAAAAGTGGGGTGGGTAGGAGCTTTTCTCTCTAGCTTTCCCTCCTTGGTCAGCTCTTTCTCCCACACTTGTCCCTGGAGACCCAGAGCTGAATTTAAGACTGCTCTGGTCTCTGAGATCTCTTCTGCTTTAACAACGTGGCTCAATAGCTCTGTGACCTTGGAAAGTTATTACTTCTCTGTCCCTTCATTTTCCCATCCACAAAATAGAGATAATAAGTCTACCAACCTGATAGCGTTGTGCTGAGGTTAAAGGAAACAATCTATGTAAAGTGCTTAGCCCAGTGCCTGGCGCGTGGTCAGTGTTTGGCAAATGTTAGCTATTTTCATTATTAGGTAGGTGCCTAAGGTTCCATTCCATTCCACTATCTGGTCCATCACCTCAATTCAAAACATGTCTGCAGCAGATGGGATGAAAAACTGGTTTCTCGGGTAATTTAGCCACCATGCTGAAATTTTTTGAAAGTTTCAGTTATTTTTCCTCAGCAACGAAGCATATTTTTGTGCCTCTGGGGTTAGAGACATTTTGTCCTTTTGAACATCTGGAAAAAATGGGAAACATGGTGGGTACCAATGAGAACGAAAAGGCTGGGAGATCACGGGGGTCTGCTCACACCAGGGATAGTGTGCGGGCCCTGGTGTTTATTTAGGAACGTATAAAAAGGGCTGAGACTGTGGCCATGAGACAGTTTATGAAACATAAACACCAGGGAAGTTTACCAAATATCAGGCTTGAATTTTATAGCTTCTGGAAGAGGCACTGTATTCCTGATGACAATAAAAATCTGGCCTTCTAAAGGTACATAGCCCCTCATGTCACTTTTGAAGAAACTAACCCACAGGAATGTTCAAGGGAGGGGCCATTCCTACTCAAGAGACATGTCTCCCTTCTCTTGTTTCCAAAGTCTCACGGTGGCATCTTTGAGCTAGAGCCAACTGGGCATGGAGTGTCAGTTGCCCTAAGTGTGCTCATCCTTTCTGATCCAGTCACACTACTTGGAGGATTCTACCCCAAACTCAAAATATGGAAAAAACTTTATGCACAAAGATACTAGTTGCAGCCTTATTCATAATAGTCCTAAGTGGAAGTCATTTCAAATTGTCTGTATTAGGAGAAGGAAAGACTTAGTAAATGATGACATCCAGATAATGGAATATAAGGCAGCCTATACTCACAAGGAGCTTTGAATAACATGAGAAACTGTGACTAGTATGTTAACTAAAATAACAAGGATGCAGGATACATCCTTATTTGTAGATGTAGTCTAATCTCTGTGTTGTTAGGAAAGAGATTAAAAAATTATTCATGCTTGTTCCCAGGTGTCTGGAGAATGGAAATAGGGTTCCTTGCCTTCTTACTTTTTCTCTGTTTTCCGTCCTTTACAAATGAATGACTAGCATGGTATTTAAGCATGCTGGGTATGGAGCCAGACTGCCTACTGACCTATCTTAACCTCTCCGAATCTCAGTGTTCTCATCTGTCATGTGGGAGTAATAATCATTCCTAGCTTGTAGGATGGCTGTGAGCACAAAGAGGTAATCCAGGTGAAGGGCTCAGCACAGCACTTTGTACACAGAAAGTGCTCAAGGGATGGTAGTTGGTGCTGTTATTTTCCAATTACAAAACTACCTCCAAGAAAACTAAAAGTGGTCAGAAGAGGAATATATTGTTTGTTCTCCCGCCTTTAATTCAAAGACTTATCCCAAAGGGTTATTCAACAAATGTTCTTTTTTTCTAGTCCTTAATCACTGTGATACTTTGAAAAGCAGCTATATAGTCAGCAGCTAAAAAGCCTTTTATTTTTTTTTAAAGCTTTTATTTATTTATTTGACAGAGAGACACAGCTAGAGAGGGAACACAAGCAGGGGGAGTGGCAGAGGGAGAAGCAGGCTTCCCGCGGAGCAGGGAGCCCGATGCAGGGCTCGATCCCAGGACCCTGGGACCATGACCTGAGCAGAAGACAGATGCTTAACGACTGAGCCACCCAGGCGCCCCTAGAAAGCCTTTTAAATGAGAAGACTCAGTTCTATTTGAAGAATAATCTAGGACCTTGGCTTTCTCTTCCTCTGCCAACAATCCCTGCTCTTCAGCCTTCTCTAAAAATCAACTCCCATCTCTCAACACTTTCAGAAAGTGTCCCTAAGTGCTCGTCTGTGTCTCTGCCAGCTGTATCTGCACGTAACAGAGAGCGGACCAGAGCAGTGTAAATGAGTGTATTAGTGATTTGTTGCTGCAAAACAAACTGCCACAAATTTATGCATTTATTATCTCATTGTTTTTGTGAATCAAGAATCTCGACATGGCTCGCCTGGGTCCTCTGCTTAGGGTCTCACAAGGCTGCAGTGAAGGTGTTAGCTGGGCTGCATTCTCATCTGGTGGCTTGGCTGGGGAAGAATCCACTTCCCAGCTCATTCAGGTTGTTGGCAGGGTATATTTCCTCATAGCTGTAGGACTGAGGGCCCTGGATTTTGCTGCCGGAGGCCACTGTCAGCCCCCAAAGGCTGTTCAGATTTCCTAGAAGCCTCCTGCGGTTTGTAGGCACTTCCCACAGTTACGAGAGGCCACCTGTGGCTCTTTGCCATATGGGCTTTTCCAACATGGCTGCCGACTTTACTAATTCAGCAAGGAGAGGCTCTAGAGCAAGTCTGCTAACAAGATGAAGCCTTACATAACCTAATGTAATCGTGGGAGTGACATCCCATCACCTTTGCCATATTTTATTGGCTAAAAGCAAGTCATACTCATATTCAAAGGGAGTGGATCACACAAAGACATGCCCCCCCGCCAGTAGATGGGGATCATGGGGACCACTTTCCAATCTGTCCACCACCACAAGGAAAGGGCCTAATTTTTCATGGTAACAAGAAGCCTGAGCACACACAGATAGGGGATGAGGGAGCATTCCCATATTGCCATCCATACCCCAGGCTCTTTACTTCTTACTGTTTTATCATCTTTCATCTTTTTGATCATAAGATAGGTGCTGCTTCTTTAAGTGTCACCTCCTCATTCAAAGAAGGAAGAGTGAGAAAGGGCAAAAGACACATACCAGCTAAGTGTGACTCCTTTTATCAATAAGACAATAGTTTTTCAGAAACCCACCCATACACATGTCCACCGCCTCCCACTGACCTGAATCTGATCTGAATCACCTGGCTGCTTTGACAGCACAGGGCATTGGAAAATATATATCTATTTTATTAAACAGTATCCAAGCGACCCCCACAAAATGAGCAATGTCTGCTGCAAACGTCTTCAATACGCTGCACATGGGTCAAAGCTTCCGGTGACGGCTAGCTTGAATGGGGAAATCCTTTGCATAGTGCCTGGCGTGTGACTGCTTCTCAGTTAATGTTGCCTCTTTTCTCCCTTCTCTCTCTCTCTCTTTTTTTCTGTGTTGCCCCCACGTCTGGGTTTGAATATTCCAAGTGCAGCAGCACCTCCAGAGTTAAACACCCTGCCGAGCAGACAAGTCTGCATTTGGAGCTAGGAGGAAAACTGATGAGGGAGGAATGTAATAGCCCCAGCTGGAACCCTGCCAGGGCACTAGCAACTGCAACACCCTTATTTGCTCCAGGGAGGAGCAGCTTGGAAACTTTTTATGAGATTCCAGAAGCAGCAAGGTCATCAGTTTTATGGCCATTCGGCCTCGTTTGTAAATACAGTCTTTGAATGGGAATGTTTGGGCTCCTTGACAAGAACAAGGCTGTTGTTAGCTCCTTTGGAAGAGGGGACATTAAATAAATAGAAGATATTTTTGTTCCACGTGACTGCAAGGCATTCTGAGTGACTCCGGACCCCCAACACACACCAGCACTGTACTAGTGTACACTCAGAGAGCTGGATTTCCAGCTTGCCTCACAGTAGAGCTCCTGTGTGTGTGTCTGAGGCAGGTAATCTGATTTGTCAGGTCACAGGCGAAGCAACATGTGTTTACTATCACACTCATTTTCCAGGCGGCTGCCAGGGTCCGGAGGAAAGCTCTAGGTCGGGCCTGTTTGCTGGGATAAAGTCAAGGCTGAGGAGGAGGGCTGTGTCCTAGCCAGCGTCTGTACGTTCTTGTAAATGGGGACCAGCTCCTTCAGGGACACCTGGGCCTCTTTCTCTAATTGCTCACTGGACCGTGCTTTTATTGCCGCTGAATATTTACTAGGCTGGGCCCAAGAAACATTGGGCCTCCATTGTCTGGCCAGCTGCCAGGGCCAGCTCTGATTGCAGTTGGCCACGGGGACAGGGTCACCCTATCTTTGGGTTTCTTTTCTTTGGGCCACAAGGCACAAAGGGAGAGCCCAGTCTGTGTGTGTGTCTATTTGTGGGGGTTGAGGGAGAGTATGGCAGAAAGTGGTAGAGAAGCAAGGAGACATTTTTCATAAATGGATGAAATTCTCCTTTATGGACACAACTCCTCGCCCCTGACATGCTTTTTTAATTTTTAAAAAAATTTTTAAATATCTTATTTATTTATTTGAGAGAGAATGAGAGTGAGAGAGAGAGTGTGTAGGGTGAGGGGCAGAGGGAGAAGCAGACTCCCAGTTAAGCAGGGAGCCCGAAGCAGGGCTCAGTCTCAGGACTCTGGGATCATGACCTGAGCCCAAGGCAGATGCTTAACCGACTGACCCACCCAGGAACCTCCCTAACATGCTTTTAATGAACATTTGCTGTGTAAAGAAATGAGTGATTTTATTCATTTAACTGATATTTACTGAATGCCAATTGTTTGCCAGGGGCCTAAAATCTGATGACACAATTCAAAATTTGACAGGCAAGATTTGAGTTCTCCTGGAATTTGAATTCTGGTGAGGGATAAAGAGAGCAATAAATAAATGAGTGAGGTAATTATAGAGAATGATAAATGCCTTGTGAAGACTAGAAGGCAGAGGGACAAGGGAGGGGGGCTGGGGATGGAGAGCTACTTTAGATAGGGGGCCTTCCTTTCCAAGGAGGTGATATCTGAGCTAGGACCTGAATGCTGAGAATGCACTAGTCATGAAATATCTGGGAATGTGCATTCTTGGTGAGGCAGAACACATCTCTGGAAGGTGGAAGACAGACTGAAGATACAAAAGAAAGGGAACTATGGTTCAGGCACCTCAGCTGAGGAGGGGGCTCATCTTTCTTCCAGAACCTGGGCAAGGATGAGGAAGTAAAAAAAGTTTAAGGAGTAGGAGTAAGAGATTGTGTTGAAAACAAGGCATTTAATGGTAAGTCTGTCTGTATTCAGAATAGGTGGCTGTCCATGCTTGCACTGTGACCCTTGGTGATCCATGCCTAAGGCAAGCAAGTTAAAGTGTTGTTCTCTGAAGACTTTGGATGGCCCTAGACAAATGGCTTTCCTCTTGAGGAATTTAGGGGATCCCTCAGCATGATGGTAGCTCGCTGCTTAATCACGACAAAGGGAAGACTGCTAGTTTCAGACTCATTATGGTACACAGAGCTCCCAAGTAGCTATTGATCACCTTCTTTGTAAATATGGAAGTTAATTAAGCTTCACTAAACGTATGAACAATGCTTGCACCATATGCACATGAATAATATTTCTGCTTATTAAATTCCTGGGCTATGAAAGTTTTGCTTAGGGTTTATCAGAGTTGGAGGGTCCTTGGGAGCTAGGGAGGTCATTTAGCTTTGAGTGTCATAGAGCCTGAAAGCTTTCAAAGTTGGGTTTTTTACATTATCTAGAAATGCACACATAGGATTAAAAGAGGAAGGTGTTCAGTATACATCTTTACACGTATGTTCCAATACTGAACCACTGTACCTATATACTATGAGTTAATATATGAATCCTATAATTAACCTTGGGAGAACATAGTGATATCACATTTTACTTTAATTTTTATTTATCTTTTAACTAAGCTCTAGGCCAAACATGGGGTTTGAACTCACAACTCCAAGAGCAAGAGTCGTATGCTCCACTGACTGAGGATTAAAAGTCTAACTTTGTTAAATATAAACATTTTATGCATAGGATAATTTTTTTAAAACTATTTTGGCATTTCTTTTTAAAAATTTACTATGAGCCTCAAGACATGGAAAGGGTCTGGATACCTGAATCGTCTGGATGGGAGTTTGCATGTTCCCAAAAGCATCATTACGCATTTGCAGCAGTTACTTGGAGGATTCCCACTTATTACTCATTCTTCTTGCATATGAATTTTACCAGTTTATCACTCAGAAGAAGTCCTTATATCTGAGGTCATGGAAAACCCTCATGTTGGACAGAGCTAATGGTATGGACATTATCAGCCTACTCAGGAGAGAACATTGGGCCTCCCTCAGCGTTCTTTCGGAGCATGTTTGACGTGTTAAGAGAAGTTGTAGGTAATGAAGACATGGAATTAAAACTGCATTCAAGTGTAGAAAATGAGAAGTCTAGGAGGATCAGAGAGGTGGTAGATGGAAGAATATTGCATGCCAAGAGAAGCCTTGACTCTTTCCTGAAACTCAGTGCTAGCTTTATGCTGAATGCCTTTTGTAAAGATTGCCAAATGGACTTTTGCAGCCTTCCCCATCATTATACCAGTCAGCTAAAATCCTATCCATTTGGGGGCATCTGGATGGCTCAGTCGGTTAAGTGTCTGCCTTTGGCTCAGGTCATGATCCCGGGGTCCTGGGATGGAGCCCCTCATGGAGCCCCACATCAGGCTCCCCGCTGAGTGGGGAGCCTTCTTCTCCCTCTCTCTGCCCCCCGCTCGTGCTCTCTCTTTCTCTTTCTCTCTCTCTCTCTCAAATAAATAAATAAATAAAATCTTTAAAGAAAATCCTATCCATTCATCAAGGTCCATCTCAATGCTCCATTGAGAGCTGTGAAGCTCTCCTTGAATGTCCAGTTGGGAGTAATCACTCCTTTCCCCATGTTCTCATGTTGCACTTAATTCATTCTCTTTCATCTATCATCTATCTATCTATCTATCTATCTATCTGTCTATCTATCTATCTATCTATCTATCTATCTATCTATCTATCATCATCATTTATCCTGTGCTTTGATCTCTGCTGGGCACTAATATTTGTTCAGTGCTTTATGGATCACAAAGTGACATTCATGTGCATTTACTCATCTAATTCTTTGCAACTCTATGCTACCAAGAACAGAAACACAGAGGCCAGAGACATGAGGACATTAGTAGATTAGCTTCATAAATTGTGACTACAAGTCAGATAAAATCTTATGAGATCTCTAAAATTCAGTAGCCAAAGAATGCAGCATTCTTTTTTTTTTTTTTAAGATTTTATTTATTTGACAGAGAGAGACACAGTGAGAGAGGGAACACAAGCAGGGGGAGTGGGAGAGGGAGAAGCAGGCTTCCCGCTGAGCAGGAAGCCTGATGCGGGGCTCGATCCCAGGACCCTGGGACCATGACCTGAGCTGAAGGCAGATGCTTAACAACTGAGCCACCCAGGTGCCCCAGAATGCAGCATTCTGTTAAGAGTTAGAAAAGACATTCACATAACTTTAGATTCTATTACATTCAAAAGTCTATAACATTCAATGGAAGAGACATGCAGAGATCTTAAGAGCCAAAGAAAATGCATAGTCTAATCAAGAGGCCAGGCTGAGTTGAGCTGTAGACATTTGTGAGTAGATGTTTATGAGGTAGAATTACCATGTGCATATAACTTGAGTCCCAGGATGTGACCATGCCCCACTTTGAAGTTACGGAATCATTGACATAACCTTTAAAAATAGAGTTCAGGATGTCACATCAAGGTTACCAAAATCTCTGATCACTAGTAATCCCAGGAATGCTGAGATAGCAACTCCCCCTACTTCTTGAGATGATTTAATAGTTTTCTTAGTTTTTGTAAAGTGCACCACCCAGGAAGCCTGAATTTCCAGATCATATTTCCAGCCAAATAGCTCTGTGTAAGGTAATTTCAGTTAGCAGGGATGATTGTCTTTTTTACTGGGTAAGCATATTACATTTCCTGGAAGTTTTAGATTACATATATACATGTCTAAAATAATCAAAACCATAGTATAAATATTTTTGTATTAAAGAGTCAGGCCATATTTCATAATTCTATAAGCTTGCAATGTTTAAGAAAATTTGGCCTATTTAAATGATACTCATAATTCTAATTTAAAATGTATAACTAACAAATTATTGAGACTCACAACTTTAAGTAGAAATTCATGTCATTCACATTTAGAAGCAGACTTTATTAGATTAAATGTTTGGGAACATTTGTTGATCAGACAATTGATGTGCTTAAAAATGAAAATTGAATTTATAAATGCAATTTAAACTATTTGAAAAGATTCAGTGACTTGTGTTTGCAATCTTAACCAAACATTGGTCAAAGGCTCTTTAAAAGTGACTAAAAAAAGGCAGCTCTTCCTGCCCCCAGGCCCTGTTCCTGTGCTTTAATAAAACCACCTTTAAGAAATGACTAAAAAAAGTAGGAGAAAACTTGCTCCACTTCTAAATAGAAAAATTAGATTTGTAAATGAAATGTAAAACCAAGAAGAAAACACATGTATAACTTTAATAAATGAATTGACTTAAAAATCCAAGATAACTTTCTCAATAGCCTTTTCACTACACAGAACTCACTCTCAGGGCCTCAAAATAACTTAGATTCATAGAGGTGACCTGTCTGGGGTCACCGGGCTAATAAATGGCACACTCACAATTTGGACCCAGGGTCTAGACCTTACATCTTTTGGTCAAACTCTGCTTCCCTTATTGACTCCATTTCAGTACCCCTTTTATAACACCTGTACTATTTTGCCTTGGATTTAGGTTATTTATCTGTGTCTTATTTTGACTACTTACCTCTCCCCAGCTGCCAACACAGGGTCAGGCATGGGGTGGAGGTCAGGGGAAATTCAATAAGTGTGTCAGAGTCAAATGATTGTAGGCCACAAATGGCCTCTGAGAAATGGTGGCTGACATGGGGGATCCAAATAGAATGTTATCTCTCTGTGACACTGTTTAACTTTCAGGGGGTCTAACTCTATAGCCTTGGATTCCAGAGCTCTGAGCTCTGATGAAGTGGATATAATTAGCCATATGCTGTCTGCCTTATTTTAAGATATAATTCCATGGATATCCTTCAGTGTCTTCCCCCTGCTCAGGATAGAGACCAATCCTATGTATTTGAGAGAGAGTGAGTGAGAGAGAGAGAGAGAGCACAAGAGGAGGGAGGGGCAGAGGGAGAAGCAGACTCCCCACTGATCGGGGCTTGGTCCTGGGACTCCAGGATCATGACCTGAGCTGAAGACAGACGCTTTACTGACTGAGACCCCCCAGCGCGTCCTGAGACCAATCCGTTCTATGCTTCGTGAGGCTGGTACTGTCAGCCCCCTGCCCTCTCTGGACTCTTGATCCACTTGCTCTGAGTACATGACCAATTCCCTGAACAAACCAACGTATTCTCCAGATGAAGTCAGTTCTCTACCTTGGGCACTCTTATAACTCTCCGAACCTTTCCTTCACAGCTCTTTGCTAGAGGTTGTAATTATAACGTTTTACTTGTAGTTATTTATTTAATATCATCCTCCTATGGAAGGCCTTTAGCTCTGTGCACTTTGCCTGTTTTTCTCACCATTATCCTTGATGCATAGTAAGGGCTTAATAATTGTAGACTTTTATGATATTAGCGTTTAATGAATGTCTGTTGTTGGGATGCATGAGAGAATGAATGAATGAATGTGAGAGGATCGAGGTTATGGTGATCTTTTAGACTGGCCTGATCTCCATTCAGCCAGGAAGGGTTTGAGATGAAATCTTATCAGACAGATAGGGGACATGATGTCTGAGATTCCTTCCAGGCCAGTGAGTCTTTTGCTCCAGGAAGGCTATTTGTCACTTTGCTTTAGCCATTGCTTTTATCATTCTCATTGAGAACTCTGTGTGTGTGTGTGTGTGTCTGTGTGTCTGTGTGTGTGTGTGTGTGTCTGTGTATGAGAGAGACAGACAGAGAGATAGAGAGACAGAGTGAGGGAAAGAGGGAGAGACAGAGAGTGGAAGAGACAGACAGAGGGAGAGAGAAACAGAGACAGACGGAAAGAGATTGTGCTGGCATGCAAAGTGATGGGAAATGACCCAGGGAGGCCCCTGGAAACGACCTTGGTCTCTCTTCTTGCCTCATTCAAGAAAGTGAGATCTCATTTGGCAGGGAGTAGGCAAGCCACAAAATGTCAGGCCCCTGAACATCAATGAGTTTTGCATTTCCAAATGATGGGTTTATGATTAAACTCCAATAACTCAAACGCACCATCCGTGAAGAAAGCCAGTTGCAACTGGTAGCTCTTTTTCTGTTTAATCCCTTCCCCCCCTTTATTTTTTTAAGTTGTGCCTCAAAATCCCTCAAAGCACAGCCACGAGTTGGGGGTTTGATTAAATTTTCTGATGACATGGAGACGCTTCCTGATGATGGTGAACCCATCCTGAAAATTGTAGGAAAAGACACCAAAGAGCCTGAGGCTGGAAAGGCAGACAGATTCTCTAAAAACAAGCTGTACTATCCTTGCTTTCTTCCTCAGGGAGACTGGAGTAACACTGACCTCTAGCTGAATGGAGAGAGTGAGTTCTGCTGGTGCCTTCTACTCTGGTTGGATGTGGGCTGATCTGAAATTAGAAGAGAATATTTGGAAACCTTCTCTTCCCCCAAAATGTTTCCTGTATCTCTCCTGGCTTCTCTTCCCCTTCTCAAGTAATAAAATCAACCATTTATTTAGTATTCACCACGTGCCAGGTATTAGGAGTTCCTATATTAGCTCTAATTATTCCCAACCACTCTGTGAGGTGGGGGTTATTGCACCCATTTTCCTGGCAGGAAAACTGAGGCTTCGAGAGTTTTGTAACTTGCCCAGCACGTACTACTGTGAGGTGGCTGAGCCAGGATTCTCAATTGGTTTTGTCAACTCCAAAGCCTGTCCTCCTTCCCCTAACTCTGAGTCTGGCAGAAACCTCAGGGAAAGTTTGGGTGTCTGGTCCTCTTCCCTCCTTCACAGGGGCCTGCTCTTTGGAAAAGGTCTCTCAATCACTGTGCTTATTTGTTCTGCTTCTACCTTACTAATTCCTGTTTATATTCAGAAGCCAAGCTGAGTCTCCTTCCAGATACGTCAGTTCCTGTAAAGGCAACCAGCTGTCTCCTAAGCCCTTCACTTTCTTGGTGATAACATCTTCATTTTTGCAGACTGAGAGCTCTGTTTTAAGCCATCAGGGTGACTGGTTAGTAGTGAATCAATGCAGCTACCCAATAATGACCTAGAATGGAATTTGAAAACCCACTGGGGGTTGAAATGTCCAAGAAAGTGTAATTCGGTTTTCTGTTTATCTTTCTCTGTGTGTTTTTAGGATGTTCTAGCTGAGATTTTTCAGGGTGATGAATGGGTTTCAAGCTAACCCGATTAAGATGGGATTGGGGGTAGTGGGATGTAGGAAAACCGTTTCATTCCCGCTTTGATGAAGTGATTGAGCTGAGCATGTGGGCGGTGAAATGGGTGCAATAATAAAAGGAGGATTCTGGGGGAAAAAGGCAATAAAATTCTTAGTTCTTTTAAAAATACATGAGCTGATAGAAGGACTGTTATTGCTTCTGTAAAGGGGGTGTTATCACTTTCCCCAGTGGGGAGTCTTCTAGCTTATATCCATGCTGTCCCACTGACATGGCTAAGACTCTTCTGTGGCTTGCAAGCTGGAAGACATTATGCTAATGGCCTTTTTCTGTCTTGCTTCATTCGGATGGAAGCTTGCATAGGGCGCTTTGACATGTTCCTATTAAGGTGCAATGTTTACCTGACATCAAGTATCTTATTTTTTCACTTAATACGCTCATAGCTACCCAACTAATTAAAAATAATCATATGTTGTTCTTTTAGACATTTCCATGGATAAACTATATTTCTTTGTTTAAAAAGTGTGATTACAACATGCAGACTACATTTTTTTATTTCTTAATATTGCCATCGATTCAAAGCTGCAAATGCTTCCTTTCCGTTCACCTTTCACTGCCCCACCTTCATTGCATACACACTCTTCTGTTGCTAGATTCTGTTCCATTCCATAGTATGAGTGCGCCATAGTTTAGCTCATGAATCTCTCATTGTTGGGCATTTTGTTTTTTTATGACATTTTGATCTTATACACATTCCTGTGATAAACTTGCTTGTAGGTATATAGGCTTACTTCTTAGAATACATATTCGGAAGCCAGGCCAGGAGTGACAGCTCCACTTCTGAAAATACATGCTTCAGTTCCTCTTCTGAAAAGTTATACTAACTTACATTTTATCCATGACTGTGCATTTCCCCAAGGCTTTAGCCCATGCAGAGTGACTGCTCAACCTACTAAGAAGTAGTGTGAAAAAAAAACCTGACAAAGTTGGAGACTTCAATTTAATAAACACTCATGGACAATAATATGAGTGAGGCATTCTGCAAGCTGGCAAGAATACAGATACTACGAAGACTAGCCATTGTCTGTGGGAACCCCACTGTATGTTGGGGGATTGACATGAAAGAGCAGAGTGTGTGTGGAGAAATGCTAGCAGACTGGGGTGGCTGGAGCGAAGCATACAATGGGAGATGAGACAGAGAACGGATAAGAGTGGGGCTCTTGAATTTCTCTCAAAGGGGTTGGGCTCTTCTGTTGGCTGTTGATAGACATGCAGGCTTTTGAGAAGGGGAATGTTATGGGTAGATTTGATTTTTTTGAAAACCACTCTGGTTCTCTCTCCTTTTAGCCCCTCTCCCTTTAATCAACCTTGTGTCCCTGCTTCCTTTAGGAAGCAAGAAGGGAGAGTTGAGACAGTACATGGTTGTTTGTGTCTGCATACATTATTTACTTCTTAAAATTAAAAGTTATAGGTAGAGAGGGATTTTCTTGTTGTGTTGGTATTCATATAGAAACCTGAGGGAGCTTAAGGATAAAACAGAGGGCCAGCCAGAAGTGTTGTTGACCTCATCATGCAAACTTAATTGCATATTCCTTTTTTTTTTTTTTTTCCCCTGCTCTGGACCAAAAAAAAAAAAAAAAAGGTGACTGATTCTGGAAAAAAAATTTCCTAATTTAGATTTTTTAAAAATAAAAACACTCACATTTTTCTATTTACATTTTAAATTCATCCATTTAAAATATTAAATGAATAATAATAGTCTGACTTTGTTTTGGGAAATGAAATATTATGCATTGCATTCTGGTTAAAGATAAATCAACTGTCTGTTGAGTTCTGCAAAGGATGTTATATTTGAAAATCTAACAAGTTAAAGATATGGGTATTCATGAAGAAAGAGCAAATGAAGGGAAGGAAAGAAGGGGAAGAAGTGATAGGAGAAAGAAGGGAAATTGAAAGCTTGAGCACGGTTTTTCAAGTCCTTTTCTGAAGCAAAGGCTCCTTTGAACATATTTTTCACCTTTCTGCATGAACTGTTAGAAACAAAAAAATTATAGCAATCCTATAATTATCTTAAATTCTGGTGTCTGTATTGTATTGCATTCTTTGGCATCATGTAGAAGGAAACTCAAGGAGTCTTAAAACTTTGACCTCCTACGTCACATGTGACCAGAGCTGGTCCCTCTAAAACCTGGAGCCTCACTCTTATCTTTCAGCTCACAGGCAGTTCTCTGCCTGGACCCTGGAGGGAAGGTGGCAGAAAATAACAGATACGGAAGCTTTCTGGAAGGTAAAAAGAAAATTCCTTATAAACACAAACCTTTTAAAAAATGATTGTTCTCTTTTAGGTTGCTTTACCATAACAAACTGAGACACATATACAAGATCCAGGGACCCAGTAATCTGTTGTCAGGACAGAAATCTCCCGGTGACATATCATATCTCTTTCACATTGTCACCAATCCAGAATGAATCCCAGAGTAGTATGTATCGCACCAATGTTGCTATGCAGTTGACAACTGGTTTTCTTTAAATATCTCTGTTTCCAATTCTTCTAGAGCTACAGACTATCCTTTTTTTGTTTCACATGTGTGCATTTCCTCCCTTAATAACTGAAACTGAGGATATCCATGACCCTTCTGGTACATGCAGCTTTTACTAATTGGTCTTACAGTGTCTTACACATTGACCAGGTGTTTTATTGACTTTTTTGTTTAAAAATGAATACTAATAAAAACAGGAGTGACATAGTCATTGTATTCAAGAATTTCTGAAGTAGTCAGCATTGTGTTTGGTCAGTGGTCTCTAATCTGCTAGCATGTATCTCCTATTTAAAGAAATAGAAGGGCCATTTTTTACATTTTGTGGTTTTATAACTAAATTGTTTACAAAGATTTTCAGTATAACTTCATTATGGAGCTTAAAGATTATATCCATATGATCTTTTTCTCCTGCATTGGACATTTGAATCCCTATACCCTCACTCCTTAAAAATGTTCAGTAGGGGCTCCTGAGTGGCTCAGTTGGTTAAGTGTCCAACTCCTGATTTCGGCTCAGGTCATGATCTCAGTGTTGTGAGATCGAGCCCCGCATCGGGTTCTGCACTCAGCGGAGTCTGCCTGAGATTTTGTCTCTCCCTCTCCTTCTCCCTTTGACCCTCCCCCCAGAATTCTCCCTTTCTCTCTCTCTCTCTCAAATAAATAAATAAATCTTAAGAAAATGTTCAGTAAGTTTTCCCAAAGAGATCTACCTCTCCCCTGCATTTTTTTAAATTTTATTTTATTGTGTTATGTTAATCACCATACATTACATAATTAGTTTTGATGTAGTGTTCCATGATTCATTGTTTGTGTATAACACCCAGTGCTCCATGCAGTATGTGCCCTCCTTAATACCCATCACCAGGCTAACCCATCCCCCACCCCCTTCCCCTCTAGAACCCTCAGTTTGTTTCTCAGAGTCCATAGTCTCTCATGGTTCGTCTTCCCCTCCGATTCCCCCCCTTAATTTTTCCCTTCCTACTATCTTTTTTTTTTTTTTTTTTTAAACATACAATGTATTGTTTCAGAGGTACGGGTCTGCCCTGCATTTTTATCTCCCATACTGTGAAGCTGTTGTTTTCTATGTGGAGCTGGAAACTCCCCAGCTTTCTTTAAATCTTGCTGGCTTTGGATAGGCCCATGATGTTCTATTTGAGGCTAATATAGTAAGGGAACGAATGTTAGATTATACAGGGCCATTGGCTCAGCCTCCAATGGAGTGATCATAGGTCTTGGTTGAGATGAAGGGAATTGATGATCCTGTCCTGGCTGGAATTATTGATGGAGGACTTAAGTTGCCCAAGCTGACCCTTTGGCCTTCAAATCTGGTGTAACATAGAAAACCACTCCCAGAGCCATCGTTCTTCATGGCAGTGTCAGGAGCCTTCTGTTTGAACATCTGACTTGTTCGGAGCCCTACGAGAGAGACAAGGCATACTCTGAGAGAGTTGATGTTTACCATGAGCAGGAAAGAAGATTGATGGAAAGTCCCAGCTTATCTAAAACACAGGGGCAAGGCCTTGAGATAACAATGTACTGTTTCAAAAGCATCTATGTCCAGAAAGAGGAATTTGCAAGGCGCCAAAGCATGGCCATTGTGGCATGAATAGGGTCTTCCTAACCACTGCCTAGCCCTGGGGTGTCTATTTTGGAAAGTATAAAGATATTGCTGGGAAAGGAAATTATATAGTACTTGTGAGCCTAAAATCTTAACAACTGGTAATAGCAAAGGGAGATAGTCTTGGTTTGGGAGAAAATGAAGTAAAATATAAAGAGGGAGATTTACTTATGCATACACCCCCCCTCCACACTTGCCAATAATAACCACCAACTTAGGGGTTACCATTCAAAATGCTTTCATATAGACTTAACAACAACCTTGATTTTATCATCCCCTTTCACAGATAAGGAAACTGAGGGCTAGAAAATTTAAATAACTTTCCTATGACCCAGAGCTGCACATGCAAATACTCATACATACACAGATGAAGGTGATCTTGACTGAGTGGGATTGATAAACAACGTGTGTTAATGGAGAACCTCTCTCTCTCTACTTTACGGTTAAGAGCAAGAGGCCAATTAGTAGACTGCTAGGTAAATAGCATAATTTCCCTCCAAAATACAATACTGATAATAGCAAACAGCCAATCCTGGTATTCTGTGAAAACAGCAAAGATTCATTTCTATATATTTTTCATCTTCACCCACTCCCGTGAAGAGTAACTGGTGGAGTTATTACTGGTGAAAAACAGTGCCAATACTCTGTCAGATTTTCAGTTTATGAAGAACATTACTGTCATTTTTGCCAACTTTGACTTCCAGAGCACCACAGTAGATTCATACTTTTTTGGAAAGACTTTCAACCGAAAATAGAAGAAACACAAAACTGGTTTTGCTTATTCCTCAATTTACCCAGGGCACTCCAGTTCATTAAGGTTTCTCTGTATTGATTTGATACATTTCAAGGAACAGAAAGGACAGTGTGGCTGGGCAAAGTGAGTGCCAGGAGAATGGCAGATGAGGCAGGAGAGGAGTGATGACCAGATCATAGTGTGCTTTGTGAGACCTGCAAAGGATCTGGGGTTTTATTACAGTCCAAAGAGATTAGAACCAGAGAGTGACATGAGCTGATGTATAATTTTAAGGGATAATCCTGGCTGCTTTTTGTAATTAATATTTGTATAGTTAATGCATTGGAAGGGGACAGAAGAGGCCATGGCATCTTAGACGTGGGTGGGTGACAATGGTGATGGAGAGAAGTGAAGAGATTTTGGAAATATTTTAGAAGTAGGAATTATGGGATTTGGCAATGGATTGGATATAGGATGGTGAGGGAAAAAGAAGAGTCAAGGATGACTCAGGTTTCCTGGCTTGGGCAACTAGATAGATAATGGTGACATTTGTTGAAATGGAGAAGACTGCCAGAGTAAAAGCCTGAAGGAGATAATCAAGTGTTCAATATGGATACATTTAGCAGATATCTAAGCACAGGCATGCAAGAAGCAGCTAGAGGAATGGATTAGAAGGTCAAAGGAGCTATCTGACATGGAGAGATAAATAGGAGTGTTGTTGGCATATGGATGGTCTTTGAAGCCTTGGGAATGAATAAAAACCCTTATTTTTAATTTAAAATTTTTTTTTTATTTCTTAGAGAGGGAGAGAGTGGGGGAGGGGCAGAGGGAGAGAGAATGCTAGGCAGGCTCCACACCCAGCACAGAGCCCGATACGGGGCTCGATTTGAAGATCCTGAGATCATGACCTGAGCCAAAATCAAGAGTTGGACACTTACTGACTGAGCCACCCAGGCATCCCCAAATAAAAGCCCTTACGATTAAAATGTCAAGTGAGAAGAAAAAGACTCAGCCCTGTGCTTTGAGGACTCCAATATTACCAGTCTAGTGGAGGAGGGAGAACCAATAAAGGAAACTGAGAGGGAGCTATCAGAATGGAAACTAAAGGAAGAATATTTCAAAAAGGAGGGAGTGGTCAATTATATCAATTGGGATCAAGTAAGAGGAGGATTGCTTTGCAAGGTTAAATATACATTTACCAGGGAAAATAATCATATGCCATGAGTAGTCTCAAAATTAGAGATTGGTAAAGGTCTCAGGACATATATTGGGCAAATATTAAGAGTTTACTTTAGCTCTTAGAGTATAAAAGTTGTTTTAAATTACTTTTCAAAATAGCTAGGTTATTAATATGGTGGGGGCAGGACTCGAGGGAAAGTCAGAACTCCTTATCCAATTGAAATTGAAATCTCCTAATGGACAACTCATACAGAACACAAATTTCTTAGTAGCAACATGTGTCATAATTAAGGAAAGGAGTGAATTCAGGGAATGTTCTTTGCAAAACCTAGAGCAATGTGGACAGGGTAGAGTATATTGTCTTTGTGGTCATAACAGAGCTGTTAGTCACTTTTTTCATCTTCGGTTAACAGACTCTTTGGAGAGCAGATACAACAGGGGGATCTTGAGAAAACCAAAGGTTGTATTAAGCTTTAAAGGCCAGATCTTGCTTTTGGGGTCCAGATTAGAGGCTAGGATTCTCTTTAGAACAAGAAAAGAAGAGTATCATCTTCTTATATGATTGGTACCAAGATTTCCCTTCAGGCGAATTTGAAAATAAGCTGAGCAAACCTGCTTTGCCCAATTTAGGCTTCCTTTGAGGTTGGAAAAAAAAAAAAAAACTTGAAGACTAAAATAGAACAGGAGATTATATCCAAAGGAGATTCAGAGATCTTTGGCAATCGCTGCAGAGAATCAGAGGGACACATATGCATAGTTGGAGAGACAGAATAGGGCACAGCTCACAGAGAGCACTCGCACAGCACTGGAGTGGTAGAATGAGACTACATGCTGGGATCCTCCCTGTAGAGTAGCTTTATTTTGGAGGACCAAATAGTTTCTCTGATTAGGTCCCAGACCTTTTCCCAGCATCGTTCAAGTCAAGAAAATAATGCATGTGGGAAGGAAAAGAATTGAGTTAAGAGCATGGGTGGTTTTATTTGTAGCACAGAGCATTGGAGTTTCTTTGAACTTCTGGTCAGTTCAGGGTGAAGTTAACATCTCCCTCAGGGGATAAGAGTATAAGTACCAAGCAGAACCCTCCCACTGGAACATAAGAACAATGAAAAAACGTAGCTTTTATGAGCATCCAAGATAGCTCTGTTTGGATTCTGGTGCCACCGTTTACATCAAGATATTCAACAATATTAAATTAATTCACTTGTTCAACAAGTATTTATTGAGTGTCTACCATGTGCCAGGCATTATGCTGGATGCTAGAGACACAGGTGAGAGTGAAGCAGATAGGGTGACCTCATGGTGCTTACAGCCTGGAAGAAAACACAGAAAAGGAACAAGCAAACAGAAAACAATATAATTTCAGTTCGTGATAAGGGATGGGAAGAAAACAAAACAGAATGTTGTGAGAGTGAATGCCTTGTTGGGGGAGAATAACTGTGTGTGGAATGGATGGAATTTGACTGTGTGATCGAGGAAGACTTCTCTGAAAAGATGAAATTTGTACTGACATAAGAAGGAGGCAGCAGCCATATACAGATCTGGGGAGGGAACATACCCGGCTCATAAAGCTGCAACTGCAAAGACCTCAGTAAGTTTGAAGAAGGAAAAGAAAGTCCATGTGGCTGGAGCTTAGTGAGGGGGAGCAGAATGGTAGACAATACGTTTGGAGAAATAGGCAGTGGATAGATTGATCAGGGGCTTGAGGACCAATGATAAGCATCTTGGATTTTGTTCCAAGTGCAATGGGAAGCCCTTGAAGGGTTTGAGCAAAGGAGTATTATGGTTTAGCTTAAAAGAACATAATGAGGAGAATGGACAGAGATACACAGAGCATGGAGATGGAAATCTATTAGGAAGCTATTGCTGTAGAAATCCAGGCAAGAAAGAAGCTATGGTAGCTTGAGCTAAGGAGGAACTGGAATAGAGCATCTCAGCTGGGGAAGACTTAGAGTCCAGACTTTTCAACACAGCATGTGTAAAGCCATGGGTTCAGATGAAGGATAGCAGGGCTGGTCAGGGCCAGCAGAGGACTGGACAGGTGGAGGTCTGTACCTCTCTGGCCTTCCTTCCAACCAGGGCTTGATCAAGGTCTGAGGCATCCTGGACAGGCTGATAATGTTGCATTCCTTTAAAGAGAGTATCTTTACATTTTTGTTGACCATATAGAGATGAGAGAGAGCCTTGCCTTTTGGGTGATATAGGAGGTTACAATGTTTAGCTTCTCCGCTGTTACCAAAAGCAATTCGGCTCTGGCCCCACACTTACAAAGTGGCTCAGTCAAAGAAAACTCTATCTCACAGGCCCTACACAGTTTAGGAAATAGTTTATGACTTTAAACCCTTAATTTAAAGGAAGTACACCTTGTGGTGGGGGGTGGGGGAGGTCTCACTCCCATCTCATGTGGTTACCATACTTTTTCCAGTAACACTCTATACTGCCAGAAAGAATTCTGGAAAACAGTTTTTGCATCTTGTTACATTTCCAGCGTTCACAATCATCCTTTTAGATTCCCTTTATTCCCCCAAGTGGAACACCCTTTAACTCAAATTTACCTTTAGCCATGGCACCCCCCCACTCATCTCTTTTATATGTTGCAATTGGGCCCAAGGTTGCATTTCATAAAAGGGTTCCAATGCCAAAAATCATTGGGAAACAATTAATCTAATCTAATCTAACCACACTTGACAGCTAAGAAAATTGAGGCTCAGAGACAGAGAGAGACTTCCTCAAGGTTGTACAGGGAGCTAGTGGCTAAGCCAGGGAACCTCCTTTGTCCTAGATATTCTTTCTGCCAATATACAGAAATTTGAATAAGCTCCTTTCAAAGCAAACAAGCAAACAAATATACCCCTGTTGGAGTATGGCCCAGATTTATCTTGGGACGATTGTAGGAATTTCATAGGTAACCACTTCCTCTTCTGAGGGAATAATTCCAAGCTCCTAGGCATAGGATACCTTATCACAGTATCCCATTGCTAAAGGAGGCAAGGTCCAGAGCAGGATTCCATAGTAAGGCCCCTCCTTGCAAGTAGAAACAAAGAAAACACAAAGCTTGAGAGCTGGGTGCTACTTGCTCAAGGGAAAAATATGACTATACTTTGTTCCCTGAAGGGACTAAGTTTGAATAGAGACTCACACACTGACTTGGACTTGGGATTGTCCCAGGGACAGGGATAATCACTGGGGATTTGTTAACCGAGGGCCACAACTGGGTAGGGTTGCTGTATTTTCAGTGGTGCGCTGGTAAATGATTAACACTTGGCTCTGGGTAGGAAGGAGAAGCCTAGAGTTTAGTGTTCACCAATTGCATGCTGCATATTCCCCCACAATGGTCAATTTCAAGCTACCAAGTTTAATGTCACTGAATGCAAATGGGGAAAAGTTGTACACAATTGGCTGTTTGGAGCCTGTGCTACCAACTCCAGCATGCCCCTGAGCACTCTCCTCACTTCCATCTCTGCTTCTGGCTACTACGGCTAACTACTGAGAACTGGGCAGCTGGAGCCATAGGTTCAGTTGTCACAGCCTCTTCTGTAGTCACGAGAAGTGTGGAGAGATGTGTCTCTCTCCTTACAAGTAGGCAGCTGCCTCTACTCTTTCTGGAGTGGGTCTGGGTGAACCCTCCTGAAAAATCTCCAGTGCGTCCATCCATGCCTGGCGTTCTGCCATTTATAAATAATTTTTTCCTTTTCTTCCTGGAGTCCTCCAAGAAAGCAGGGTTTCTTGGGTTGGGAGTGGTGAGTCTCTAGCACTTTGACATGAGCATATTTGCCAGAATGGAGAGAGAGGTCCTGAACTTGAAGGGTGTGGAGAGGAACCAAAGCACTAAAAAGGTCATGGGAATGTGAACAAATAGTTAAAAAAAATGGGCAAATTACACGAACAAGAAATTCACAGAAGAGGAAACATAGATGGCCAACAGTCATACTCAGTCTTATTAGTATTCAATACTACATGCTATCCATTTTATTCCAACTGGATTGGCCAATATTAAAAAAATCAAACTACCAAGTGTTGCATAAAATGTGGAATAATGAGACATAGAAACTGTTGATTGGTGTATAAATTGGTGCAACCGCTTTAGCAGAGAATCTGATGCTATCTTAAAAATTTGTAGATGAGCACACTTATAATTCAGCAACTTCACTCTAAGTATATCCTCTAGAACAGGGGTTTTCAACCTTGATACTATTGACATTTGGGACTAGATGATTCTTTTTTTGTGCAGAGCTGTACTGTGCATTTTAGGCTATTTATCAGCATTCTTAGTTGCTATCCACTAGCCAGTATCAGCTTTCTGCCTCTACTTCCTCCACCCATCCCCCTGGTTGTGACAACAAAAAATGTATCCAAACATTGCCAAATGCCCCCTGAGAGGCAAACTTGTCCTTATTGAGAATTACTGCTCTAGAGAAATTGTTGTATGCTTGTAGCAGGAAACATGCAAAAAATGTTCATGATAGAATTATTCTCAACAACAATGAAAATCTGGAAATTCTTCAAGTATTAATCAATAGTAGAATGGATAAATAAATTGTGGTACATTCATACAATGGAATACTATACAGTAGTGAAGATGAGTGGACTACAACTTTGGAAATCTTTTAAAATATAATACTTCTATTATTTTATTTTGCAAGTTCCTTCAAGTTTTGTCATTCTTTATGTGCCTTCCCTCCCATTCCATATATCACCCTAGTTAGTTTGGGAGCTCTTTAAAGGATGGGACTATGTCTCATTTCCTTGGTACCACCCATACCTTGTGTTTAGTGGACACTAGGGTTTCAGTAAACACTGGCTGGCTGGAAAGCACCCTTCTTTCATCTTTTGCACCATTCATATCCCAGATCAAGAATGAAGCAAACCATTTAGAGGTCATTGAATGGATTTGGACTATCTGTGAACTAAACCTGTTCAACATATTCAAAAGGACCAAGATCTAGTTTCTTTGGAGATTTGAGAAAAAGACAAGGGAAGCTGGAGAAGCCATGTGCAGGAATAAGGAGGAGAAAGGATGGGCTCAAAACTGAGCTGAGAGGTTGCGGTGTGAAGGTTTGTCTGGGGCTAATATTAAAGGGGGAAAAAGGTAATAGAAATGGCACCAGGCTGATTAAGTAAAATTTTCTCTCTGTTGACTTTGCCAATTCACATAATCTCTTCGAGCTGCCCTTCATCTGTTAACTCTGTCATATGAAGGAGGCAATTTCTTTGATTCTCTGATTCCGATTTGATTGACTGAAATTGAAGTTGTGAGCCAGAGAGCTAAAAAACCCGGAAGGATATTTTACAACCAAGCAGTGCACGCCCTCCAGTGGTAGAAAACCAGTAACTCAGTGAAAATGGAGAACGGAATTTTTGCCTAAAATAGATTTTGTGAAGTATTATATAATGCTTTTCTTTTTGCTCTCAACTGGATACTTAGTATTCTCTACAGATTTTTAAAATGCTACAGTGCTGTGAATGAGTGTTATTGTAATGTTATCAATATCCAGAATGTCAGAGCTGAAATTAATCATAAAAATAGTGTATCCAAGTTTTCATTACACCCAAGAAAGGAAGTTCAAGAGGTAAAGGGACAGGTGTGCATTGTGGCCTCTATCTTTCGGCTCCCTGTTCAGTGCTCACGCTTCTCTGCATCTTGGGTTCCCTATAGCAGTCATTCTTGAACATTTGCCTTGGCCATGACCCAGTTTTGGGCATTATTAGGGATAATGATAACAATTTTCAGTTACTGAGTCTTGCTCTTTGCAGAGCACTATTCTAAGTGCTTCATGTCTATTTCTTATTAATTCTCACAGCAACCTCATGAGATCGTATAATTATCCTTATTTTGTAGATGAAGAAACTGAGGCTCAGAGGATATTAAGGGTGTTACTAAAAGAAGTAAATGATTTGTCTCTGCCCTCAAGCCATTTACAGCCTAGGTGGAAAGACAAGCTTGCTTATCTCGGCTGGAAGGAAAGATACATCTATAAATGATCTGTGGCTAATTTGTCCAGGACACACAGTTTTGGAGCTAGGGCACTAAGGCCTGAGACAGGACGTGGGTTTTCTAAGTGGATTTCTTTGTAATGTTGGTGGATGGGACTCGCATCAGCACTTTTAAGCTCAAGGGTGACCAATAGGCTTCATCTCACATAATTATTCCTATGGAGTAGCATCTGTATTGTGCTCTACCCATAATGGTCATACCTAGGCTCAGGAGGAAAATGCGTTTGAACAATTAGTGATCTCCACTATGGGTAAAGGATGGGGGTGGTTGGTGTGATGCCACATAATTGCCATAATTGCTCCAACTGAGCTAAATTCTCCAAAGCATACACATTCGACAGTGCTGTCTGCAGGCACAGAAGCAAGGGCGTCTCTTGGGAGCTTCACAGAAATGCAGAAACTCAGGCCGCTTTCCAGACCTACTGAAGGAGAATCTTCATCGTAATTAAAGCCTGAAGGGATTTGTGTGCCCATTAATGTTAGAAAGGTGCTGCTATAAAGCTTATTTACAAATACATTTGCAAATGTGACATTTCAGAGGACAAAGCCTGCATTCTGCTGCATTGATTCCATGCTGTGATTTTTTTTCTTTTCTCCCCTTTTAAAAATTTTATTTTCAAATGATCATACAGTAAAATTGACTTATTTTTGCTGTACAGTTCTATGAATTTTATATGAACCACCATCACAGTCAGGACTCAGTACCATTCAGTCATCATAAAAAAACTTGCTCATGCTAGTTCTCTACAAGCCCTCTCTGCCCCCGTCCTGAATCCCTAGTGACCACTGGTCTAATCTCTGTCACCATACAGATGGTCCCCAACTTATGATGCTTCGACTTGGTAGTTTTTTGACTTCATGATGGTGGGAAAGCAAGACATTAAGTAGAAACTGTACTTCAAAATTTGAATTTGGATCTTTTCCTGGACTAGTGATAAGCAGTATGGTCTTCTCTGGTGAAACTAGGCAGGGCAATGAGCCTCAGCTTCCAGTCAGCCCCGTAATCAAGAGGGTAAACAATCAGTGCACTCACAACCATCCTGTACCCATCAACCATTCTGTTTTTCACTTTCAGTATGGTATCCAATAAGTTACCTGAGATATTCCACACTTTGTTATAAAATAGGCTTCATATTAGATGACTGTCTCCAACTGTAGGCTAACGTACATTGAGCACATTAAAGTTAGGCTAGTTGAAGCTATGGTGTTTGGTAGGTTAGGTGCATTAAGTACATTTTTGACCTATGATATCTTCAACTTACAAAGGGTTTATTGGGAAGTAACCCCATCCTAAGTTGAGGAAGATGTGTAGCTTGTCTTTTCGAGAATGTTACATAAATGGAACCATACTATGTGTAACTTTTTTTTTTTTAAGATTTTATTTATTTATTTGAGAGAGAGAGAGAGAGAGTAAGCAGGGTGAGGAGCAGAGGGACAAGCAGACTCCATGCTGAGCATAGACCCTGATGTGGGGCTCAATCTCATGATCCTGAGATTATGACCTGAGTCAAAACCAAGAGTTGGATGATTAACCAACTGAGCCCCCCAGGTGCCCCTGTGTGTAACTTTTGAGACTGGATTCTTTCACTCACCATGCCTTTACTAACTGCATTTTAGTAGCTTTTTTCTTTCTTTGTTTCCCAGCTATATAGACAATATGAAATTCTGTGACTCCATAGAAAAAGATTTCTCATTATCAAGGTTAAGATTCTCAATTATTCTAGGAATATATAAATATATTAATATCTGTGCTCTTTCAAATGTGACACCGTGTACTGAGTTTACTTCCTAGACACTCAGCCTGATGGTCTTGAGTTAAATTATCACTTGGTATTTGTTCTACTTCAAAAAATGCTTATTCATATTCCCTTTATTAGGCTAATATCTCCTTTATTTTTCTTTTTAAAATAATATTTTTAAAGGATGGCATTCCATAACTATCTTTGTAAATCATGTTTTGGATGGAACCCTTAAGTACGTATCTGCTCCATCCCACCAAACATTACAAAGTGGAACAAAATCAAACAATTTCTTTAAAAAATGTGTTTTGAAACAAAATACGTTTTGAAAGAAAGAGCTCTAAAGGCTCCTTCAAAGGAGAAAAACAACAATAAAAACAACAATGAAACTTTTGAAACTCTTGCCTAGAGTAGAATCTTCCGCCATCATACTCATGCTTTGTATTTGCAAAGGAGTTTCCCATCCATCCTCTGTTAGAAATCACCGGCCTTGGGAAGTGAAGGAGTCAGGCCAGGTGTTGTTGCTATCTTTTTGTGGATGAAGAAGGCGAAGACTGGACAGAGAGGGGAATAGTTCAAGGGTACACAGCTGGCTGAGCTGGTGCCAGAACCAGAATGCAAAACTTCGGGTTCTACTATGCACATTAGGTATCTGGGATTGTGGGCTTTTGTTCTATTAGGTACTCACAAGGACTTCTTTAGATCTATTATGTTCCAAACAACAGAAACAATCTCTTTTCTTATGAAAATCAAGGTTTTTTTTTTTTTTCTGTTTATGGTAATCTTCTAAAACTTGATGAATATATATATATATATATATATATATATATATATATATTTTAGCGCAGCTGATTTTTAAATTTTTATTTTATTTTTTTTGTTTCTTGAAGGAAATTTATTTTTTGTGTGTGTGGAATTCAATTCAATTTATTTATTTTTTAATTTTTTTATTATATTCAATTAGCCAGCCTATAGTACATCATTAGTTTTTGATGTAGTGTTCAACGATTCATTAGTTACATATAACACCCAGTGCTCATTCTACTCCAACATGTTTTTTACTCTAGTCACACAGAGCAACCTGGTTTGAGGATGTAATTCATTTGCCATTACAATTACACAAATAGATATTCAGAGAGTAAAGCTATGAAAACTGAGGTCATTTTCTAGTTCAGTTTTCCTGCTTCTGATTTTAGCGCTTTCCAAGGACCGTCTCTTATGAAGCGAGACTTTTAGAAAATGAGATAGCCTTCTTTTCTCCCTTGGAACTACCATGGGATCTGGTAGCTGCTTCTTTACACCCTTCTGATCAGGTTTATTGGGACATTCTACAATCCAGGGAATAAATGATATTTCAGTGGAAGTGGGACAGTTTGTATGGCATTTGATCTGAAATGTGCTGTACATTTGTAATGTGGGAGCCAATGTTTTCCAAGTCATGGAAACTGAAGCTGAGGGCTTCTTTGAACTTGATGAGCATGTACAGAATGGGAGAAGCCAATGGTTAGCTCTCATGCATAAAGCTTGCTTTCCATTCTCTCAGCACCCTTTTTACCCATCCCCACAACACTCCCTGCGCTGCCCCCAATTAACAGTGCCCAGATGCTGTGTGGCATTCCTGCAGGGATAACCTGCCACCATCTCATGCCACAGAAATCTCTTCAAGGTGAGCAACAGGCTCAGAATTCCTTAATTAATGAGGGTGATGTGAGGTTGTAAACCCAGCTGTGGGCTGCTGGCTCCGCAGACCTGCCTACCGATAGCAAGTGAGGAAATGTCAGGTGGTAACACGGCTTCATTGTCCTGGGCCTCCTTAACTGAACTCGACGGAAGATCCTTGGCGGGGGAGCCAACAGCAACATGCCAGTCTCTCCAGAGGTACCCAGGGGCAGGGCTTCTTTTTCCTGGGGGTCTCTATCCTTAGAGTCAATTTAATGATGGGAGAGAGTCTTGGAGAAGAGGGGGATGGAAGCAACAGCTTATTTACAAAAGGGCATATTTTCCAGTCACTAAGCACTTGCGTTTTTGGTGAGTTCCCTGAGGAGACTTAGTATCCAACCTCTTCTTCCCAGCTGTCTTTTTGTAGTGATTACTTACCTTTCATCCCAGACTGGGCTCTGACAACTTTCTCTATGGGAGAGACACATTCATTGCTTTAGCAGACACAGTTGTTTGACTCATGAGAACGAGAGCACCTTGTTTTCCAGAGAGCCAGCCTACAAAACATTTCCATACCTGCCTTTGCAGAAAAACTCATTCAAGTCTCATCAGTCCCAGCTTACAAATGAAAAGACTGAGGTTCGGAGATGCCTGGGTGGCTCAGTCGGTTAAGTGTCTGCCTTCTACTCAGGTCATGATCTCCGTGTCCTGAGATGGAGCCAGCCCCACATCAGGCTTCCAGCTCAGTGGGGAGTCTGCTTCTCTCTCTCTCCCTCAGTCTCTCCCCCTGCTCATTCTCTCTCTCTCTCTCTCAAATAAATAAATAAATAAAATCTTAAAAAAAAAAAAGAAAAGAGAAGACTGAGGTTCAGAGATGTTAAGCAACTTGTACAACCGGGACCCGCCAAAACTGGATTGGAATCTTCAGTCTCCACACTCTGTGCCCTTTCCACTGCCTCTCAGAAGCCCCCAGATCGTCTTCTGAGAGAAGCAGGAAATCATAAGGAAGTCTGACTGTTGGCGCGAGGGGTCCAAATCCCTCAGCATGCCTGGGGCACCAAGGCCCGGCCTTGATGGCTGGCACTTCCTGCGTCAGCGTTCTGACTAACACGCAAAGCCCACGGACAGTGCATTCTGGTAGCAGAAGTGGGAAACACGTGGGGCAGCTTGTTCGTAATTAAAAATGAGAAAAAAAAACAGGAAAATAAGTGAACTCACAAATAGGCCAAAGATGAGTTCCTTCCTGCTCCTGGCAAAGTGTTTTCCCTTCATGCTTCAGAGGCCCACAAGATGTCCAATGCCCCTGGAATTTCTAACACTGGGTTCTTTAACAGTTCAACCTGATCACCAATATATGTACTGGTCAAGCAATACACACACGCACACACACACACACACAGTTGTTCTTTGCAAACAACAGATGCAATATATATAATACGTATTATTATATTATATATATAGTAATATAAATTAAGGTTCTGATCAGTTTTCTTGGGACATTATTGGGTTCCCACACTGCAATGTATTATTGTGCACTAGCGGTTTGCAAAGCACAGTGATAGAGGCTGAATGGTATCAGAAATGACCAAATCAGCCTCCCTGCTTTTGAGTTGCTTCCAGTCTTGTGGGAAAGACTGAGCTGTTGTAAACAACTTTTTGGAATATGAGGCAGAATGAAGTAAGTGCTATAACTGAATGAAAAATTAAGTGTTATGTGAGCCAGAGGAGGGAGAACTTTTTCCAACAGGATAATGGAAGACTTCAGGTAGAGGAGGGATTTGTGGTCAGCCTTGAAGGATAGTAGGATTTAGACAGAAAAAAGCCAGGAAAGGCATTCTGGGCTCAGGGCCTGGGGGAGCATAGGCTGGGATGTCTACAATGTTCTGTTTCACCAGAGGATGGCTATAAGGTGAGGGACCTGTGAATGGCTGGGGGCAAAGGAAAGGGGCCAGGCACAAAAAAGGAAGGTCACAGAGGTGTTAGGAATTAAGGTGGGCTTTTTAATAGTTTCTTGTCCAGGGACCTGGAAAAGTTTAGATCTACTCTACCAGTCACTTCTCCTCCCAGTTGATTTTCCAGTGGAAATAGAGTCAAGGAATAACAGCTAAATAGGAATCTAATTAGCCCTGGGAGTACGCAGTAACCCTCAACATGGAGTTCTGGGGAAAGCACTGACTTTAGCTTGAAGACTAAGTTGGGCCTTTAGTCTCATAGAGTTGAGTCTGAATCCTTCTGACCAGCTCAATTATCTAGAGAGACAAGGGCCAGCATGCTTAGGCATGCATATGGAGATACAGTTGATCTGCCTGGTTGTATGCTCCCAACCACATGGAGGAGGTAATGGGTTTGTACCTTTAACACACAGTAATCTGATCCCAAAGAACATGTGACATGAAAAATGATCTAGAATTTTGATCAGTCAGATTAGTAACTCATCCTCTCTTGAAAGGTGAGGGGAGGAGCTAGAAGGGGGTGGCAGAAGTTTGCATGGCATGAGGAGAGGGACAGAAACATTCCCTCTTCCACAGGGGGAGGTGGATGAACCTCCACAAACAGGCAGACACAGATGCTGGTTGGCAGAACAAAATGGGAGGGGCTCTGGTCCTAGCAAACAGTCAGGAACTGGTAGAATTGATGGAGTTCATGAGCCAGAACAATGGGATGGTCAAGGGACCAAGGGAAATAGGAAATGAGGAGCAGGGCAAGACAAGTAGAAAGAGGCGCAGATGATACTAACAAGGCAAATGGAAACATTGTTATCCAAATGCCATCTTCACTCTTTGAGTCCCTGGTGAGCTCAGGCCATGATGACTGCAAGCAGCGCACTTGGTAGTAATGGAGTGGGGGTTAGGGAGAGACTTCTGTCCGTGGCAGTGGGCAGAGAGACTTCAGCCCCCACCCCCCCCCAACTCCTGCAAGAGCTGTTCTGCCCTCTTACATACTCGTGTGCCTGTTTCCCTAAAGAGGGATTTCCATGCTTTGTGATGTTTGGAAACTATTGGTATGGCAAAAAATATTGGATTGGAAGTCAGCAAACAAAGGTTTTAGAGCCAATTCTGCTATTTCAGCTGGATGGCTTTGAGCAATTACAACAACAAAAAACAAAACTGTAATAAGACCATGATGATCACTAACGGATAGTGTGTTAAGCTGTGTGTTAGGGACTGTATGTAATAAGTACCTTACATGTTCTACTTCACTGAATCCTCACGGCAGTTCTATGAGATAGGTGTATTATTCCTGCTTCACAGAGGAGGAGAATGAGATGCAGAAAGGTAACTTGCTCAAGGAGATACACAGGTGGTAACAGACCCAGTCCTCAAACCCAGGTCTGTCTGATATCAAGGACTTTGATCTTATAGGACTCCTGCTAGTGCTGTCTATGACTTTCACTCCCACCTATAAGAGGTAAACAAGGATCCCCATCTATTCCCACAGAGCATGGTCAAGGATCAAATGAAAGAATCTTGGTAAAAAAAAAACAATGTAAGCTAAAAGTGCTTTAAAAGGAAGTAATTAATACCCTATTCAAAGTCTGGTGCTTTTAAATGCTTATTGAATGAATACATCCTTAATTGGGAATGCAATTTCTCTATATTTGTATCCCTCTATTAAAATTTTTTTGTCCTAATTATGTGAACAAGAGGTATTTCCTAAGCCACAGGAAAACAATCTTTTAGAAAATCTTTTAGTAGAAGAGCTTCCTTCCTCCCAAAATTTGATTGGTTTTGGAGGATCAAAAACTGATTAACCTGAAGGTGCTCTTTCATGAAAGGAATCACAAAAGAGCTCATCTTATTGAGCTCACTATATGTTAGGTGTACTTGTTATCTCATTGAATCCTCGAATGTGGACACTATTATTTTCATCTTATAGGCAAGAGAACTCAACCTTTAAGAAGTTGAGAGATCAGGGCGCCTGGGTGGCTCAGTTCTTAAGCATCTGCCTTCGGCTCAGGTCATGATCCCAGGGTCCCAGGATCGAGCCCCACATCGGGCTCCCTGCTCAGCGGGAAGCCTGCTTCTCCCTCTCTCACTCCCCCTGCTTGTGTTCCCTCTCTCGCTGTGTCTCTGTCTGTCAAATAAATAAATAAAATCTTAAAAAAAAAAAAAGAAGTTGAGAGATTCACCCAAATTTATCTAGCTCGAAGTGCGATCATGACGCCTGAAAACATTGGATACCTTGGAAGAGAAATACAGCCTTGGAGCCGCAGCTTTAAAATGACTTTTACTCCCTACAAAGCCAAAGGAAAAAGAAAAAAAGAAATAGAAAATGGGTACCACTGCCTGTCAGAAAAGCATTTCCCAAAGGTTTGGATGACTATCAATATGGTTTCAGCAGCCGTGTGACCCTGAAGAGTGTGGGCTGATTCCTCACCGGAGCCCTGGCATGTGTCTCCAGCTCTTCTCAGTAGCCTTGGCACGAACACCCACCTGGCGAGGATCTCATTTTCCTCCCCAGCATAGCTGGGCTGGAGTGTTTCTGATAGTGTTTAACTTCAGCAAGTCTCTGCCTGCGCCTCTGATCTAGTGTTGGAACAAAGCAACGGTGAGGGAGGCCTCGTTTTGAATGAGTCAGTCCGATGCCCTGTTTCTTGTTAAGCACTATTAGCCCTCCAGGTATGTACTTCTCCCCACCAGTCAAACTCTGTCCACACAAGTCTGGGCTTCCCTCTCCCGGCGAAGGCAAACACTGTCAATAGCAGGAAAGGAAAAGAAGTCCACGTCTGGAATTAAAGACCTGTGCTTTTGGGAGGAGGATCAAGAGCCCTTCACCTTGCCAAACATTATTTGAATTTTGTAGAACAAACACTGGAGTTTAAGTTACATCCTCGAATTCAATATTTGGCGTAGTGTACTAATCATGGCTGATTGCTCCCACTTGGTGTACCAGTTAATTGCTTTGAGATAAAGTGACAGACCCTATCAGAGGATTTTAAGCATTCATTTGCATTGAATCACCTTTTTTTTCTTTTTAACTAGTGAAAAGAAACTGTTTAATTTCTTCATCTAGGACTTCAGAGCTACTTGAAGAGTTGGCTGTGTCAAACTGAGGGCGCCTTTTCAACTATGTTAGACTTAATTGTTTTTGTTGGTATCAATATCCACTGAAATAAAGCTTTTGTCTTGGACTAGCTTGAAAACACATTCCTTTTTTTTCTTTTTTTTTAAGATTTTATTTATTTATTTGACAGAGACAGCGAGAGAGGGAACATAAGCAGGGGGAGTGGGAGAGGGAGAAGCAGGCTTCCCGCTAAGCAGGGAGCCCCATGCGGGCTCGATCCCAGGACCCTGGGACCATGACCTGAGCCGAAGGCAGATGCTTAAGGACTGAGCCACCCAGGCGCCCCTTGAAAACACATTCTTAAGAACTGATCTGCTGGTAACTAATAGTGTTTACTATTGCTACCTTTCTGATTCCATTTACCAGCACCTCTAAGGCTGTGGAAAGTCCTCTGGAGTTTGCTTGGGTTTGTATCTGGATTGTGCCACTTATTAGCTCTTTTATCTGAGGAAATTTTATTGACAACTTCGCACCTCAATTTCCCTCTCCATAAAATGAGGATACTAATCACTCCCATCTAACAGAGTTTTTGAGAGAGTCAGGTGAGACTCTACATACACAGAAGTCAGAACAGTGCGGGGCATAGTAAATGCCCAATAAACATTAGGTGTCACTATAACATGGGGCTTTAGGAAATTTTAGTTTTGGCTCCGTCACTAACTATCCTCTTACTCTCTGTGCCTCAGTTTCCCCATCTGTGAGATAAAATTCTTGTTGCTTCGCCATTTAAGATTGAATGAATTGACTTATATGCTGTGCAATGGAGGCACTTATTCATTTGCTAATTTATTTTCTGATGAATGAATATTCATTGAGTGCCAACTATGCCAGGCAAAGTGAGCAAGACAGAGGAGTTCCCTGTTTTTAAGGAGTTTTCAGCCTGTGGGGGAGACAGAAAATTATACAATCAGTGACAGTGAGGGTGATAATTGTTGGGAGAGTTGCAGCGTCAGTGCTGGAGACCCATGTGTAGCAGGGGGAACTCAATAGTTTGAGGGTGGGGGTGGGGAGGTTAAGGAAGACTTCATGGAAATGATAAGCTAAAACCCAGAGGATGAGTAGGAGTTAACTGGGCAAAGAGAGTGTTCTAGAAAGTAAGAGCAGAACACATGAAAGTCCAGAGATCAGAGAAAGCAAGAGAATAAAGTGGTTCTACTGTATCTCATATACTTTGAGACACCATTGATTTTAAGATGAACCCTTATTTTATATACCCCCAAGAAAGAGAAAAATACTGCCAGTTAAATATGGCATAACTTTTCTTATAACTTAGGGTAAATACTATTTGAAAGAGCATTTTTAAAAAAAAAATTTTTAGGACCCTTCTACTCCACCATCTTCCCAGGCTCCATGTCTTTTTAGTTCTTAATTGGACATACATTTTACCAAATAACACTCTATCAAATATAGCAAAATAATATATATGTAAAATACTTTGCTCTCAGTATTCCTAAAATTTCACTTTTAGAGTAGTCAGAGCCTTTTGAAAGGTGTTTTTCATTCAGATGCAGTGACTCTAAGCTTTTGCACACAATATGGTGAAGAACATTGGTGATAGAGCATTGCTGATACAGCATTTCTTGAAAGAATTCATGGAAGAACTGAGCCATTGGGGCTGGGCCCTTAAGCTGGGTTTGCATATCTGGAAGTAGCCTACTTTTGATTTCTCCTTAGGTAATGATGCTAAATGCCTCTGATTCACCACCCCCCCACAACCTCCTCATGACATTTGGTACCTATGGGTTAAAAGGGTGGTCCACTGTTGTTTCTGGGATTTTCTTCCAAACTAACACCCATTCTAACAGTTTTGAAACTGGTGCTTTTCATGCTTGTGCATGTAAGACCAGAACTATGAGTTAACAACTTTTCCTGTTTTACAATGATTTTCAGATGTATCCCAACCTCAAGGGTATTATGATGTGAAAAAAAAAATGTGCATCTCCAAGGATGATGAAATATGGCTGAAGCAGACTGTAGTGTGTGTATGTGTGTGTGTGTTGCAGGGAGCAGAGTGAGGTGAGCAAGTGGTAGCCTGTGGTCAGACCAAGGCATTTTGACTTAGTCTTAAAAGTCTTAGTTAAGTTAATAAGGATATCGAGTAGAAGAATGATAACCCTTGCTGCCAAGTGTAGAATACAATGGACAGGAGCAGATCCAGGGAAGAGGCTGGTTATAGAGGACTTCTGCTCTGCAGGTTATTGTAATAAAAAGAGGAGGAATGATCCTCATCATCTTGGGAACTTCTGGTTGGGGCTTCAGCCATAGGTTACTAATCCAGGGTAGCCAGCAAGTCCCCAATTCCCCAGAAAAGGTGGCATCCCAGGGAGAGGACCAAACACAGAAAGACTCTTAGCTTCTGACCTTGAATGAATATCCCAGATAACTGAAACTTACCTCTTTAAGAAGTAAATTCTCTTTTAGATGAGAATCTCTTTCAGTTCAATACAAATTTAGATGCTTTCTTACATGGGGCCTATTAAATCTAATCTTTTTAAACTGAGTGCTATCACTAAGAATATCAATATTCTTTGAACAACAACAAAAAGAATATCAATATTAATAAATGAATGAAGTAGTGATGCAATGAGTTCTAAAAGGCTATTGAGTTGTATAAAATAATTTGCCCCTGTATTTTTTTTTTTAAGTGATAATACCTAATGCTTAGTCCTCTTGCTATGGTTTTCAAAGACGATTTGCTTCCATGATCTCATTGATCCTCGCAGCATTCTGTGTGTCAAGACATGTCCTCCTGGGAGCAGATGGCAAGATGAAATTAGAAGTGTGAGAGATTTACTGAGGGGAATGCCTGTGAACGACGAAGGGGAGAGAGAACAGTGGTGGCCGGGGAGAGACTTCAAGTACAATGCAGGTCTGAAGGACCTGGAAGGACCTGGAAGGACCAGAGGAGGAAAGAGATGAGTAGGAAGAGGATCAGACTGCAGTGTAGCTTTGGGTATGTCTCTACTGGGCTGATGGGGAGCTCCTGAACAGAGTGTTTGCTAGAGAATCCTGTGACAAAGCAGAAATGGTATGGTTCTAGCTCCACTGCCATACTCCATCACTGGCTAGGAAGAGCCTGGGGAGGGTGTGGTCCCAGAATGAATACTATCACAGATGGCCAAAATGCAGCATCTGGAAGCTGCTAGCTAACTGCACTCTCCCCTGGCAGTTTTTCCATTTTAGTAAGGGAGATCTTCCCACAATCATCCATGGCTACCACACCCTGTGAAGTAGACAAAACAGTTGCCAGTAATTCTATTTTAAAGAAATTTCACATAATTAGAAATGTTCAGTATGATAGCGACAGATTCCCAGGATTCATGGTTGTCTTGTTAGGTAGATTTTTAAAGTATTTTTGAAAACCCAGTTGTGGTAGATGGTCTTCAAAATGGCCACCAGTTACTTCCATTCCTGTAGGTCAGTCTGCTCCTCACATCCAGAGGTGGACTCTCTTGCCCCTCCCCTTGAATCTGTCTTGCCTTGACCAATAGAAGCTTCAGTGTTGCTCTGCAGGCTTTCAGAAGACAAGCAGCTTCCTCTTTTCCCTCTTAGAAGCCAGACAGTAAGTAGTTTGACATAACCTCATTCCAGTTACAGAATTGGAGAAAACACCAGATAGAACCAAACTGAGAAGGGTTCTATCAAATAACTGAGTAGTACTTGTCAAAAGTGTCAAGACCATGAAAGACAGGCTGATGAACTGTTACAGATTAGAAGAGAGTAAGGGGAAACAACTAAATACAATGCAGGATCCTGGATAGGATCTTGGGATAGAAAAAGATCATTAGTAAATCACCCGATGAACTTTAATAGTGTCTGTAGTTTAGTTAATAGTATGAAACCATGTTAACTTAGCTTTGATGATGTATTAAGGTTGTGTAGGAAGTTAATATTAGTGGAACCTGGGTAATGAGTATATAGGAACTCTCCATACTATTTGTGTGATGCAAAGTTTCAGGGTGATTCGTAGTGCATCAGTAGATACCTGGAACTTCAGAACAGAGGCAGCAGCTCAGATATGCTCAGCAGAGTTCCTCTTAAGTCAGGGCTGTTGGAAAAAAGGATTGATCTCACTTCTGAGGAGCTGGTGTCTTTTTCTTTGATGTTATCTGAGGGGGCCAAATGACCTTTGGTTTCCAAACAACCTCTTCATTCACCTATCTCAAAGCTGAAATTCCCATTCTTCTGGTAATTCATTAATTTAAGGCAAGCACCATAAAAGGTATCTTGTGTAACAGTAATTCTTAGAAAGCAACCACAAAAGAAGAACATTTGGTTAAATGTTTGGGAAGTAATTGCACAGTTTATCTACTTCTTAAAGATTATCTATGAACCTTAGTAAATGCAAGGCTCTGAGAAATTCTCCAGGAAGGAAATCTGTGTAACTTTATTTAATCTAGCACTTATTCTCCACATTTATTCAACCACAGAATCCTAAATGTATACATGCACAAATTTTCCTGTAAAAGACCCTTTAGGGAATGCCAGATGAAGTCATTGTGAACTGTAAAGGATTTTAAGTGGCAAAAATGAATCCCCTTTCCCTAGATGGAGGCTGAATGTCAAAATTACTGTTAAAAGTTCTCTCGCATTAGGACATAGTTCAAACTCAATAACCTCTAAATACTCTCTCCCACTTCGAAAGTATGTCAGGTAGTGGAAGGGTGTGTGTTAGTCAAGATTCTTAATTATAAATAACAGAGTCCACTTTAGGAAAGGGATTTATTATAGGGCATTAGTAAATTTATTAAATTTAAATGAGAGCCAGGGAACTTGTTTTGATGCTACACAGCTAGAAGAACACAGCAAGTGGAAGCATCCAACTACTATAGAAAGTCATCCAGAAGAAACTGGGTTGCCCGAGATGCCCAACACTTACCACCTGTGATGCCAGAACCTTCATCATAGCTACCCAGAAGAACTGAGTACCCCGGAAGATCCTGTCTTGTGGATTGTGATCACTATGGTATGTTGTGTCTTGTGTCATCTTGTCATCTGTGTCACTTCTGCTTTCCAAGGATTGGGAAGAGGTGTTTCTTCACAGACTGTAAATAATGAGTACCCCAGCGGCAAAAGAGTCTGGGAAATGTAGTTTTCCCTATTTGCTAGCCGTTACAGTACAGGAAGGCACACAAAAAGGGTTTTTGAGCAGGTGTTGGGTAAACCAATTTGCAGGATTAGCCACAGGGTGCTGCGTTTACTCATTTTTCATTTGACACATGCCACCATGAGATTGTTTTAATATCTTGATTGTCATTTTTTTCCATCTCTGCCCAGACCATTAAGCTATTACTAAAACACTAAGCATGGCAGCAATGATAAAATCCCAAACTGTAATAATGATAACAATCATCACTATAAAACCCAGTACTAAAATAATACATGCAATATAGTATTAATGACCAGCCAAGCAGTATAGTTAAACTAAACTTTAAAACTATGGTAATGAAACTCAATGCTAATGAAATTCATTATCAGAGTAAAATAAAATTAAATATTATAATGGAAATAATACTTAATATTCTAAATAGACTGAATAATATGGGTTGAACTTCAATATATGAACTTTGTTCTTTTCCTCTTAGTGGTTAAGAATGTGGATTCTAGAATCAGAGTGTCTGGCTCTACCCTGACTTTCCAACATTAGGTTAGTTGGTTAAGCAATTTAGTTCTCAGTTTCTCATTAGGAATTGGAAGTAATGGTGGTATCTCCCTCATAGGGATGATGTGAGAATTAAATTAAAAAAAGCAGGAAAATATCCTGCCCACAGTAAGCAATCTATTAATATTAGGTTGTAGTCAGGGGAGAATGTGGGGAATGTCAATGAAACTCATTCTCTGCTTTCCCAGAGATAGGAAGCCTGCCTCTGTAATCTAGTCTTCTATGACAGGTTCCCTGACATCTCCTATTTAGCTATTTCCTGATGAGTTATCTATCACTATCTAGTGGGATGGCCACCCACTTCCAGTTGTGGATTGATCCCTACTTACAAACATGGAATTTGGGACCTACATTCTGTCATAGAGCCATGAGGTACTTCCTGGATCTCTGGCTTAGCCTTCCCTAGAGCTCAGGAGTCTGCTTATACCTTTAACTATCTTTCCTTGATTGTGGTTTACGAAGAGAGACAAGGGCTTTGGAGCCAGTCACAGTTGGACTCAAATACTATATTCATCTCTTATTAGCTGTGTGACCTTAGGCAAATTATTTCATCTCTCTGAACCTTGTGTTCATATGCAAAATGGTATTAATACTACTTTTCTCCAAAGATTGCTGTGAAAAACAATAAAGGGAGGGTTCCTGGAACAGTTCTTAGCACATAGCAGGTGCTTTGTGGAGAATATTCCACTCCCACAACACTGTGTTGTCTGCTCTGTCCCACAGTGCCATTATTCTTTGTTTTAATAATGTGTGTGTGGTGGTAGGGGCTGGACGCTGGACCTTGAATTTGTTATGACCCCAGAAAACACCTAGATGTTGTGATTTTTCTTTTAGTTCAAGAAAAAAATTCAGCTTGTTCCCTTGTGTGTTTCTTTGCCTAGAAGTGGAACTCAGCTAAAATTCTGGGAACAGAGAGTTCAGTTTTACTGGGTTCTGCTTGAGAGGTTTTGCTGTGTCTCTCCATTGAGCAGGTTGTTCCAGATCTCTTGCTTGGTTGGGCAAGTACTTTACTTACTTTTTACTTCATAAGTTAATGACTACATTTTCCTTAGGGCCCATAGAGACTTTGTACAACTTCTGAGACTCTACGTTGAAGTTTGGTATAATTGTACAATCTCAGTATAATCTCAATATAATTATTATTACAGTGCTGGCATTTACTATTTTGATTGTAAGGCAAAGAACAGAGATTATAGAGTGTTAGGTCTAGGTTTAAGTCCTAGGCTGTAGGACAGAGAGCAAATTACAGCCTAGCCTCTTGGTGAGCCTTGGAGGGCAGTGCCCCCAGCTCTTGGGTGGCTGGACAGCCCTATGGTGGCCAGTCTCCCAAAGCTAATTTCTTATGGTTGCCAATGCCTACAATGTGCTGTACAAATGGTATCCTTTTCTATTTGTGGCTTGACATGACAAACCTTGAGTTCTTCATCTGTAAAATGGTTTCAGCAATACTATCTACCTCATAGGATGCTATAAGGATTAAAATAATTAATATTTACAAAATGTTTAGAACAAGGACCTATGACATAGTAAGTAATATATGTAAGCAATTATTATATGTATTATAGATAATGTAACTATTATCTGTAAAAGGGGAATCATAAATATTTATTTTGTACTTCGGATAATAATCAGATACAGGTATATCTCAAACATACTGAGGGTTTGATTCCAGACCACCAAAATAAAGCAAATATTGCAATAAAATAAGTCAAATGAACTTTCCAGTTTCTCAGTGCATATAAAAGTTATGTTTATACTATACTGTAGTTTATTAAGTGTGCATGGCATTATGTCTTTAAAAACTATGTACATACCTCGATTTAAAAAATTTATTGCTATAGGGGTGCCTGGGTGGCTCAGTAGTTAAGTGTCTGCCTTCTGCTCGGGTCATGATCCCAGAGTCCTGGGATCGAGCCCCACGTCGAGCTCCCTGCTCCGCGGGAAGCCTGCTTCTCCCTATCCCACCCCCCCGTTTGTGTTCCCTCTCTCGCTGTGTTCCTCTCTGTCAAATGGATAAATAAAATCTTTAAAAAAAAATTTATTGCTAGAAAATGATAACTGTCATCTGAGCTTTCAGGCAGTCCTAATCACAGTCACAGATCACCATAACAAATATAATAAAAATGAAAAAAGTTTGAAATATTGTGAGAGTTACCAAGATGTGACACAGAGACACAAAGTGAGCATGCTGTTGGAAAAATGGTGTTTGATAGACTTGCTTAGCGCAGGGGTGCCACACACCTTCAATTTGTAAAAAAGGCAATAGATGGCCAAACACAAAAGTGAAGAGCAGTAAAATGAGGTATTACTGTGCTATGTTACTTTGTTACTCAAATTGTTCTGGCTCCACTGGGAGCTTTTTCAGGTTGACTCCTGTTTACCTTTGGTGTGCCTCCATTCTTTTGTTTGAGCACTTTTTACTTTTTGGCATTGCAAGATTCTCCAGACTCACTTTGTATTTTCCCTGCACAAGCTCTCGAATTGTCCTTTTCACCAAAGAGCCTAGTGTCTTTTATTGAAGAATGGAATTAGAAACCCATAAACACTTCCCCAAAGAAGACATACAGATGGCCAACAGGCATATGAAAAAATGCTCAACATTACTTGTCATTAAGGAAATGCAAACCAAAACTACAATGTGATGTCACCTCATGCCTATTAGAATGGCTCAAATCAGGAAAACAAGAAACAATGAATGTTGGCAAGGATGTGGAGAAAAAGGAACCCTCCTGCACTGTTGGTGGGGATGTAAATTGGAACAACCACTGTGGAAGACAGTATGGAGGTTCCTCAAAAAATTAAAAATAGAAATATCATATGATCCAATAATTCCACTACTGGGTATTTACCCAGGGAAAATGAAAACACTAACTTGAAAAGATATATGCACCTCTATGTTTATCGGAGCATTATTTACAATATCCAAAGTCATGGAAGCAACCTAAATTTCCATCAATAGAGGAATGGATAAGAAAAATGTGATGTGTGTGGGGCGCCTGGGTGGCTCAGTCGTTAGGCGTCTGCCTTCGGCTCAGGTCATGATCCCAGGGTCCTGGGATCGAGCCCCGCATCGGGCTCCCTGCTCCGCGGGAAGCCTGCTTCTCCCTCTCCCACTCCCCCTGCTTGTGTTCCTCTCTCACTGTGTCTCTCTCTGTCAAATAAATAAAATCTTTAAAAAAAAAAAAAAAAATGTGATGTGTGTGTGTGTGTGTATGTGTGTGTGTGTGTGTGTGTATACATACATATGTGTATATATATAGTATATATATTATATATAAAAGAGGATATGTGTGTATATATATGATATATATATTATATATTTAAAAACCCATAAAAAAAGGATGAGATAGTATCGTTTGAGACAACATGGGTGGATCTAGAAGGTATTATGTTAAGTGTAATAAATCGGACTGAGAAAGACAAATGCTATATGATTCCACTCATAAATGGAATCTCAAAAAATGAATAAACAAAAAGCAGAATCAGAACTATAAATACAGAGAGCAAACTGATGGTTGCCAGAGGGGTGGGGAGCGGGAGGTTGGGCAAAATGAATGAAGCGGGGAGAGACATACAGTCCTCTGGTTATGGAATGAGTAAGCCATGAGAATAAAAAGGAGAGCATAAGGAATAGAGTCAATGATATTGTAATAGCAGTGTAATGAGACAGAGGGTAGTTATAGTTGTGGTGAACATAACATAATGTATAAACTTGTCAAATCACTAAGCTGTACACCTGAAACTAATGTAATATTGTCAACTCTCCTCAAATTAACAAATGTCCAAAAGAAGTAAATGGTTCAGGATAGTTGGCTTCCATTTTGTTATAACTTGTATAAGCCACGTGGCTACATTAACTTTAACAGAAAATTTGAGAAGGAAGGTATTTAACAAAAAGGAAGAAGAAGAAGAAATCAAGATGGCGGTGATGGGTGAGCCGCTGGATTTTGATGCAAATACTTGTGGTGTTACATTAATGTCTATTAAATAAAACAGAATTGAGTTGGTTGGGGAGGCCTTGTAGGCAGGGCATAGGATCATAATATCAGGCCAGGGTCAAAGAAAAGAGAGTGTTTACTAGAGTTTGAGAACACCCCAAAGGGAACCCTGCTTAGGGGAGCCGGTAGAAGAAATTGTGCATGTGTTTATTGACAGTTTGAGACGTGATGATTCTGCAGTTGTGCTCCCATTTGAGTGATTCCTGGCTTGTTCAGTTTTGTTTTAAGTCCTTCATTCTCTTACATTTTCTACTGCTGTGTGACAAATTCCTCCAAAACTCAGTGGTTCAAAGGGACAATTATTATCATTCTTGGTTTCTGTGAGTTAATGATTTGGGGAAATGCTCTGATGGATGGTTCTGGAGTCTTTCATTCAGTTTTAGTCAATTGGTGTCTGTAGCATCTGGGGACCAGCCAGATATCTCTCTTGTGTCTCTCTTGGTATAACCTCAGGGCTCCTCCATGTGAACTAGTTTGGCTTCCTCACAGCATGGCAGCCTCCAAACTGGTGTGCTGCTTACATGGCAACTGAGGGCTCCAGGGCAGACACCTCAGGGCACAAGGCAGAGGGAGCCTCCCAATTTCTGACCTAGCTTTGGAGTTTACTTCCAGTCCATTTTGTTGGTGCTAAGTGAGTCCTAGACCACGTAGATTGAAGGAAAGGGGACACAGACCCGCCTTTCAATGGGTGGAGAGCTGAAGTTACATTTAAAAAGAGTCTGTGGAATGAGAGATACTGTCTTGGTCACCTTTGGGGAAAGAATCCTGCCACACAAGCACCACAGCTATGCTGCCAAGATTTCTAGCATTTGACAATGTGTCGTAAGCCCACAAAAACTGGCATCTGCTGCCTTAAAAATAGGGGCCTTTAACTGGTGTTTTTCTGAATCTCTCTCCATCTATTTTCACATTCTCGTGGCTTCTTAGAACCCCTTTGCCACCCACTATCCTTCATCTGCTTTCCTGGGTCATGTTTTCTGATTTTGCCCCCTGAGGGGCATAAAGATTTCCTTTAAAAACACTGTTGGCTCTCAGTGTGGCTGAAAGGAAACATGTCAAGTGAAAGAAGCACGTAGAGGGAAAAGACACAAGTGAATAATGGGAAACACAAGTGGGAATGAACAATAATGGCGAAGCAGAGTTAGGGACATGACATGATGTGTGGGAGCATGCAAAGAAGGGACTGGAAAACTTCAAAGAGTGGATATAAGGAAATTTTAAAGAATGGGGAAGACTGTACCAGTGCTAAGAATTGTCATAGGCCTACTATTTATGGAATCACGAACTTAGAGATCGGGGATGGGTTTTAGGGACATCCTTAAACCACCAAAATCATTTGCAAGATTACATACAAAATGATAGAAGAGGGTCCACAGCACTTATCAGAAAGGCAAAGGGGTATGGAGTCAAAGAAGCTTTAAAATACACTGGTAGTGAACGTCAGAAGCTCATATGGGGAGGTATGTAATCAAAGTCATATGCTGATAGGAGCAGGGGAGCACTGGCCACCTGAGGTGCCTTGTTGAGGGCCAGAAACTAAATATCCTGGTTGATATTTGTCTCATTTTGGTCACACTCTTCCTCCCAGTCCCGTGAGGCACCATGCTTGCAAGCTCGTGAATCTGTTTTTATCTTGTTGTGCATTCATGCATTCTCCTGTTGTTCTAACTGACATGTATCCCGTATCCCCAACTTTGGCAAAAGCCATTGTCTACTCTGTTCCACAACTGGGCTCTTTCTCAGCATACCCGAACCCGACACACACACACACACACACACACACACACACACACACACTATACACTACACAATACACACCCACCCACGCACCCACCCCCTTCTCCCACACACACACCTTTGTTCCTTTTGGTCATTAGGAATCATTTTTCTTCTATATGCAGCAAGATAAACTAGATATAAGACCGCCATGAGTGGAGAGGACAGAGCAAAATCTAGAGGCTAAGAAATCTACAGTTCTTGGTGACAAAGGGATGGGGTTCTGTGGGCTCAGGGAAAACCTTGCCAGGCAACAAGAGGAAATGTTTTCTTTATCTTCATCAAGTCTGTGAAAGGAAGCTGTGTGTGTGTGTGTGTGTGTGTGTGTGTGTGTGTGTGTGTAAAATAAAGACCGTGGGGTAATTTCTAGTGCAAACCACTAGATGGAGTTCCTGCCTAAAGAACACACTCGGATCTGGGACTTCAATCTGCGCATTTTCTCCTCTAGATGAAAATGTGAATTGGGGGCACCAGGTGAAACCCCAATCTATCTAAAAGGCTCTGTAATCTTGTTTTGTTGTGGAACACACTTTCTCTCAAACTTCTTTCTCCATTTCTTCTCAGGAATTGCCCCAAATATGGGTCATTCCTTGCCACATGGTTTATTAAGCTTAGACCGCTGCAGCAGTGTTTACTTTTCCAATGGTTCTTTCCCTTTGCATGCCTGAACAGCCAGTTTTGTCTTTTTTCCCTCCATTTCATGAGCTTTAAGTACTGCCTGTCCTGTGAAGAACTCTTTGTTCCTTGAAAGGAAACCCTGCAAACATAGGTAATTCTCCCAGTATGGCTTTTGCGTGCAAACAGGGCAGTAAATAAACTCAGACAAATCTGGAGCTAGCCAACTTCTCTTTCTGGGGGTTGAGTTGAGTTTTCCTGACTGATACCGATTACCCCATAGCTAAGGAAATTGGGACAAACTTTATTTTTATTACAAAGATTACTAGCAGCAAGTGTGCATTTATTCTGCAAATAAAACTCCATAATTTAAACATATGATAGATCGATTTAATGAGCTATGAACTCACACATATTTGACATTTTTGCCAACAAAAAGCTTCACGCTTGAGATTTATGAGTGAACTGACAATTCACAGGGTTTGCCTGTTTCCCTTTTGTGTGTAAGAAAGCAACAACTTTGCACTTGACAAAGAATGATTTGTTTTCTAGCTAAACCAGATGGAGAATTAGGTTACACCAATGTTAGCCTTGGGAAATCTTGATACCAAGTAGCCCCTGAATCCCTCTTACCTAGGTTGACCAAGGTCAAGGTGGCTGAAAGAAAATTGGGGGCTGAAGACCTTTCTTTCTTTCCAGTGTCTGATGCTCAGTTAACCCCTCTTTCCCTCTGCATTTCTTGCAGTCAGTAGCAGGGGCCATGTTTATCACTCTGCCTCCTTGCTTCTACCCCTTGGTCAGGACTGGGAAGAGGGCAGCATTATCCTACCATCCCAAATGACTAGACCAGGTGATTCCTGCAGGATCTCCCAGGAGAGCCTAAAGTACTCTGAGTATTTAAAACACAGGAAATTTAATGCGGGTAATTGGTTATACAAGTGATAGCAGAGCTGCAAAGACTAAGAGGGCAGGAAGGCAACCCAGGATTAATAATAGCAAGAAGTCATTACTACCTCTGGGCTTGAAGGGACAAAGGGAGAAGGAGGTGTGACCTGAACCCAGGGGCTAGGATCACCAGTCAAAGCTTGGAACCATAGAAACCCTGACAGCAGGACCTGGAGCCATGGGGAAGATGGATTCCCTCCCTGAGATGCCACCCTGGCAGAGTAACAGGGGGAAATTCTCTGGCTTTCCCCTTCGTTGGCTCTCCGATCTTTCAATAAAGCCTTCCATTGTCCAAACTCACCAGAAGCCAGCTGACAGGGATCCTGGGAAATACCAGGCCCCTGGCTATAGAGCAAAGCAGAGAAGGGCAAATGGGTCCAGGAAAAGTACAACAGGCGAACATCCATACCAAGTAAGACCAATCCAACATTTTCTCCCGGGAATTAGGATGGGCTACGAAAGCTAGTGTCAGTTGCTTTTGAATATTGTAGCTGGGAGGTCCTACAGAGCTAGATTGTGGTCTCCTGTTAAATGTTTTTGCTAAAAGGGAGACAATCAGCATGGAAAGAGTAAAGACAGGGGGGAGAGGGCTGAGTGAGGGAGAAGATAATAGAAAGGTGTATCTAAGAGGATGAGGGAGAAGCAGAGCTGTTGGTGGTCTTCAGGTACCGGGAGATAAAAGTAGGAAATCAGGGCCTGCCAAAGGACTAAATACTTCAAATAAAAGACAAAGCACAGTAGGAAGTAAATAATGCTTGGAGTTTCTCTATCTTTGATGGGGCTTCTAATTTTAATTGGGTATGGCTATATTCTATTCCAAAATGGAATGAAAACAAGGCCAACAATTTTGTAGCATCTAAACCTGGTGATACATTTAAAAGAATTATACAATTTTTTTGATCACTGTTGCCTTCTAATAAAATACTTATTAAATACAGACATTTTAAATAAAAGTAAAAAGGGAGTATCTTTGGGCACATTTGGGCTGAATTTTTATCCATTTAATCAAAAAAATATAGAAAAAAGCTAATATCTTCTATTTAGCAGATTTTGCTCTGAGTTTTCTAGGAAACTCAGCACCTGTGAGAAAGTATTTTTTAATTCATTGTATAATAGTCTACTGAGAAAAGTCAATTAAAGGTGTCAAATTATTAACCATAAAATGTAATTGTGAAGTTTGCAGACAATTTTATGAAAAAATTAAAGAAAACATTACGTAACACAAAGTGTTCAGTAGCATACCAGTGACACGGTATTAGACACAGATATATGTTCCAAAAATATTCTGCTCATTTTTTTAATGTTCATATTGTCAACTTAAGGAAACTTTAAAAATTATTCAATGTACACAGACATATGTTATCTTAACTTTTTAAAATGAATTAAAAATAGTTTTAAAATGGATCTATTTTAGGGGTGCCTGGGTGGCTCAGTTGGTTAAGCAACTGCCTTCGGCTCAGGTCATGATCCTGGAGTCCCTGGATCGAGTCCCGCATCAGGCTCCCTGCTCAGCAGGGGGTCTGCTTCTCTCTCTGACCCTTCCCCTCTCATGCTCTCTGTCTCCTATTCTCTCTCTCAGATAAATAAATAAAATCTTTAAAAAAAAAAAATGAATCTATTTTATAGATCCAGTAATGCAATAAAAGCAGTTTGTTGATCAGTAAATAAATATTAAAATAAATAATCAGACCCACTTTTCCCAAGGAGCAGTCAGGCTCAGAATACTCTTTGTGGACTCTGAGCTCCCCAGCAGCACCTCTGAGGGGAAGACAGAGCCTCTCACCTCCTACTTCCCTTAATACATCCTTGTGGACATTTTATCTCCCCAGTAGGAGGACTTAAACTCCTATTTCTCATTGAGACTCTATATTGTACTTCATGTTCATTCTTCACCCTGACAGCAGACTGCTAGTAATTCTTCCTAACATTTCAGAAATTACCTGTAGAACAAATCGGTTGGTCCCCGGAGGAGAAAATATTGTACTCTTTCTCGCTTGGATCACAGGTTATTCCTGCAGATGATATCCTTATGCTTTCCAATTATATGTTAGATAACCAGAACAGATAAAACAAACAAACAAAATAACTCCAAGTAGGAAACAAAAAAGAATGTTAAAGCAGTGAAAATTATAATAAAACAGTCAGGCTAAAACAATCAAATGAAATTAAACCATGGTAAGGTCCTAAAAAGAATGAAGACAAGAAAGCAGTATAAATAATAATAAAAACACAGAGTAGACCAAAGACAATGAAAATACGGTAAAAGAGTAAAAATGAAAGGAACAAAAGATTCAAAGAATAAATGAAGCCAAATGAGATAGAAAGTAAGTTCAGGTTTTGATTTATAAGAACTAAATTAGTTGAAGATTGGATGAGGACTCGGCCACATTAAGAGTTCTTTGTCTCACCCTGTCATGAAAAAATAATCTTGGCCTTGGGCGCCTGGGTGGCTCAGTTGGTTAAGCGACTGCCTTCGGCTCAGGTCATGATCCTGGAGTCCCTGGATCGAGTCCCGCATTGGGCTCCCTGCTCGGCAGGGAGTCTGCTTCTCCCTCTGACCCTCCCGACCCTCCCCCCTCTCATGTGCTCTCTCTCTCTCATTCTCTCTCTCTCAAATAAATAAATAAAATCTTTAAAAAAAAAAAATAATAATCTTGGCCTTGCTGGCTAAGCCCGACCTGGAAATTCTAGAGCAAGACTCGGGATAGAATGCTAGCGCAGGGGGCCTTCAGGGCTATGGGACGGATGCCAGAATGCCCTTTAAATCTATGAAGAGAAACCTTCTCTGAAGCCTAACTGACTATTTAGATCACAGATCATGGTACAGTAAATGGTTCCTTAGAAGAACAATCTAGGCCAATCTCCTTTGTATAGACTTGCAAACTAGAGCCTGTGTTGAAGAAAACAGTATAATTTCAGTGATGGGGGTGGATAGATGGAGACATAGAGGACCTTTCTTGGCAATACCATCTGATTAGGAAGCCTGTCTAATTGAAGAAGATCTTATCCTCAGCACCTTTTTAAATAATCCTTTTTCTGGCACCTGAAATTTTTGGAATTGACACAGGTTTGCTTGATATGCCTGATGACCAGTTAGCCTGCTTGGGATCCATTCCCTGGGCTGACTAGATTGGTTGTAGCTGCACAGCTGAGATGTGTCCAAGAACAGTGGTTTCCCATCAAGGACAGAGGAAGCCCTGCTGGCCTGGGGTGAGTCAAGGCTGAGGCAGAGGAAGGGAGTGGAGGAGGATAGTCCTGCAAAACCCTTGGCTGGGTTTGGTGGAGCAGATGGAGAAAGCTATGAAAAGGGGAAAAAAATTGCAGGACCTGCAGTGATCCTGGGCCAGCCCCAGCCTGGCTCAGCTGCTCAGGTGGCTCCAGGGATCTCTGCACTGCTGCCTCTGGGAAAGGGGCCCCAAGCACAGAGCTGGTGGTGGGTTAGGACATCTATGGTAAGACCCAGGGGTCTGCAGGCCTCTTTACTTGTGACAGTTCTGGAGTGAGGGACTGTATTCATTTCCTATTACTGCTGTGACAAATCACCACACACTGAGGGGCTTAAGACAACACAGATTTATGCTCTTACAGTTCTGGAGATCAGAAGTGTGAAATGAATCTTATGGGTCTAAAATCAAGGTGTCGGCAGGGTGAATTCCTTTTGGAGATTCTAGGGGAAAATATATTTCTTGCCTTTTCTAACTTCTAGGGACCACCTGCATTACATGGTTTCTGGCTCCGTTCTCCATCTTCCAGCAAGGTGGTGTCTTCAAATCTCTCCACAACTGGCTCCCCTCCCCTTCTCCTTTTCTGTTTCCCATGAGGCCTTCCTATTCTAACCCTCCTACTTTGCTCTTATAAGGGCCTTGGTGATTACATTGGGTCCACTTGGACAATCCAGAATAATCTCCTCATCTCAAAATCCTTAATTTATCAGAGCTGGAAAATCCCTTTTGCCGTGCAAGATAGCACATTCACAGGGTCAGGGGATTAAGATGTGGATGTCTTTGGGGAGTCATTTTTCAGCCTACCACAAGAGCTTCTATCACCTGTCATGTCAGGAGACGGCGCAGTGTCCTTGCAGAAACGCCCACATTGAAGATGCCTATCGTCAGCTCCTGGTCCTCACCACTCTCCTGGTGGGAGGTGAAGGCAGACACAGCCTCAAGACTTCAGTAAAGGGTGAGTTATTGAGCCAGCTGCTTTAGGGCTAACACGGGACTCCACTTTCTTTTGCAGTTCTCTGCAGCTTAGGCCTCTGGTTGCTTAGGAAGAACAGAACTAAAGTTTGGCTGTAAAACTTTTTAGTACCAGACATGTTCATTGAGCAACTGTATACTCAGTACTTTCTGGGTACTGAACACTAGGCTGGAGAACAGAACCGGTGAGTAAGACCGATTGCTCTAAGATTTTATTGATTTTGCTTGTTGCCTCCCCACATGCTAGAATCTAAGCTACATTAGGGCACAGATTTTATATTATTTACTACTAAATGCTGATGCCAACATTTCAGGGGTTTTGATGGTAAATTCCCAACAAACTTTTGCTGAATTAAGGAAAGATATGATTTTGACCTTAGTGAATGTGTAATTCAATATACTGGACAAGAGGTTGATAAATTCTGGCCCTTAGGCCAAATCTCATCTACTAATTGTGTTTGTAAATAAAGTTTTGTTGTGTCACTGCCATACCCATTTATTCAGATATTGCCTTTGGCTGTTTTGTGCTACAATGGTGGAGTTGAGTGGCTACAACAGACTGCATAGTTTGCAACTTGGGGCTAAAATATTTACCATCTGGGCCTCTACAAATCAAGTTTGCCATCCCCTGGGCTGACAGATAAATGGTAACTGCTTTGAGTATAAGATCTATGATAGGAAATATAGGATGTCTTTGGTTATTCTTGGAGTGTCTCATGCTCCCAAGGTTGTGTCTTCAGAGAGGCCCTTTAGGGTATCAGTCAGCTGTCCACAGTGGTTGTCATGAAGGATCCATTGCTTCAGTCTTCATGGTCCCTGCAGGTTTGTTGTTTCATCACCCATGAGAATCTTTGTTGAGGTGGGAACTCTAGCATCTAGGATCTAGATTCCCTGTATAGGCCAGTCTGCCTTCCCATCCAAGATCTCTCCACCTTCCTCCTATAAGGTGGCGGAGTAGGGCTTGGACTCTACTTCTCCCTTCTCCCTTCCCTGAAATGTCTTATGATTATTTGCTATGACCTCATCACTTCTCTCTTTCCCTTACCTTCCAGAGACTCTAATATAATCTAATGTCTTCAAAAGGTTTAGATATTTACAAAAAACTTAAATTTCTAATTTTTTCTCATCAGAATCCCTAAGGCAAGAAATTGCAAAGTTTGGTTGCTGGTTTGGAAAAGGTATTAGGTAGAAATGGGATAACAAAAAAATACTGCTATTTTGGGGAATTGTCCTGCCTTATTTGCATTGCTAAGCTGTTGGACTATATCCTGAAAGCAATAAATTTTAAAGAGAATCAAGAGAGAATGCTTTTAAGGAAGAGAGTGACAGATGAGCTAAGGTGATCATGCTCAATATTTAATAGGTGGTGTATGCAATAACCATTCCAACAACTATTATGGCAAGATGGGTACATCTTGGCTGAGGATCAGCTGGATTTGTATGTTGGAAGTTGATCTAGCTGTCAAGGGCAGAAGAGATGGGAGGCATCCCTCCAAGATTAGAGGGAGGCTAGGGAGGAGAGTATTACAGTAGTGTAGGAAACAGATGATGAGGCCTCTACTTGGAGAGTTGCAATGGGAATGGAGGGGGAGTGTATAGCAGCTAACTTGATTTTAGGTGTGGAAGCAAAGGGGTTAGGTGAATGATAGATGCTGAGACTGAGGGAGAGGGAAAGTCATGGATTGCTTATAGGGCTTGGGTGAGGGGGTGGCTGATGGAGTTAGGAGACAGTGTAGAGAAGCAAGCATGAACAGAGGGGAAGATGGGAAATTAACTTGGCTGGGGGATCACACCTTCTGGCTTACCTCTGGAGTCCTTCCTTTAAATGCTTAGTGAATGACTTAGGCATCCCAGGAAAGAGAAGACCCCTTATGCAGGAATGGCAGACATCTTTGCATCAAGGGAACCATTTCGTTCTGTGCAAGCCCAGCCCAGGGGGCTAGGAAGGGGGACCTAAATGTTTACTAAGTCATTTTTTTTTTGCCATCCTGCCAGCATTTTTGTATGTAGATTTTATTTTATTAAATATGGAGTCCTCCAGTCTGAACTCTTTCTCCTCTATTTTAGGTCCAGATAGTTTTATGTAGCATTTAAGATCACATGAAATCACACACACACAAAACCCTTTTCCATTCTGATTCTATTAGGAATTATGTTTTGTTTTGCTTTTTTTCCCTTCCAAAATAAGTTTTCCAAACCCCATAAAATACAACACACGACACATACTGGTTTCATTTACTGTGATTCTACAGAAAGATTTCCTGACCGGACAATGCAGATAAGGCATGTGGCAAAATTGACATTTGGCCTATATTTTGTTCTAACCCCAAATATCATGAATAATCCCTCTCCCATAAGGACAGTATCTGACAATAGTAAAATGGCCGTTTTTTGGCTATCAAAGTATGATCTGCCATAGAAGCAGAAGGCAAAGTAATAAAAAGGGAATATTTAAAAGTACTTTCTCCTCCCTCAGTGTCCCCACTTCCCCATCCTGTCCTTCTCTTCCTCCCTCTGTTCCTCCTCCTCCTCATCTTCCTTATTCTCATGGGAGTAAGCACTGATGACCATACAGTAGCCTAAATACGCTTTTCAGCCTAGAGTTCCCAAAATAGAAAATAAGGAGAGGTTAAGGGTTGCATTTATGATGGAAACTGTTAAAAACTTTTCCAAGTAAAATTTAGTTTTTCATTCAGTCCAAATTCTTTTTCACTTAAGTGGTTGGATACAACTTAGGATCTCTTCAGAGAGTAAAGTAAAATATTAAAAAGTAAGATCCTTCCGGTGATTTAACAATACAAGAGCCTGCTGTCTTTGTCTTTCCATTAGATCCATAGCCAGAGGATAGATGTGCTGAACGTGTAAATATGCTTTATAGACCATTTATTTTTATTTTTTTAATTAATAAACTAAATTTTTTAAAGCAGTTTTAGGTTCACAGAAAAATGGAGCTGAAAGTACTGAGAATTACTGTCGCTCCCTGTACTTACACATGAGCAACCTCCAATACCACAAGTGGTGCATTTGTTATAATCCATGAACCAACATGGAGTCATCATCACACAAAGTCCGTAACAATTTACATCAGAGTTCACGCCTGGTGTTGTACATTCTATGGGTCTGACAAATGTATAATGATGTGTATCCACCACTGGAGTATCACACAGAAAACTTTAGCTGCCCTGAAAATCCTCTTCCAGAAACACCTTCACACACTCACCCAGAAATAATATTTTACTAATTGTCTGGACATCCCATGCCCAGTCAAGTTGACACGTGAAATCAGTGATCACAACAATATTTGCTTTAAACATTTATATGTGTTTTAAAGACATTAAGAAAGGAAGCTCATTTTTCAGTTTACTCTTTTTACAATTTTGGATACTTTTTGCTCATTCTTAAACACTTGTATTTACCTATGCTACCAAATCCTTTCAGTCTGAAGAACTTCTTTTAGTATTTCTTGTGTGGATTTGCTGGCAATCTATTCTCTCTTTTTTTTTTATGTTCTGTTAGCCAACATATTGTACATCATAAGTTTTTGTTGTAGTGTTCAATGATTCATTAGTTGTGTATAACACCCAGTGCTCATCCCAACACGTGCCCTCCTTAATACCCATCACCCCCCTCCCTTCTGTAACCCTCAGTTTGTTTCCTGGAGTCCAGAGTCTCTCATGGTTTGTCTCCCTCTCTGATTTCTTCCCATTCAGTTTCCCTCCCTTCCCCTGTGGTCCTCCGTGCTATTATGCTAAGTGAAATAAGTCAGGCAATCTATTCTCTTAATTTATTTTACATGAAAGTGGCTTTTTTCACTTTGATTCTTGAAGATATGTTCATTAGATATAGAGTTCTAGGTTGACAGTTTTCTTTTAGTAATTTAAAGATGTGGTCCTTCTGTTTTTTGGTCCCTATAATTCTTGATAAGAAGTTCATGGCTATTTGAATCCTCATGCCCCTTTATGTAATATGTTTATCTCTGGTTGCTTTCAGTGTTTTCTCTTCATCTTTGATTTCCGTAGTTTATGATATGCCGAGATGTGATTTTTATTTATGCTCTTCCTGTTTAGTGTTTGCTGAGGTTCTTTAACCTGTGGATCAGTATTTATATATCCTCTACTATATTTAGGAATTTTTCAGTATTCTTTCGTCAAATAGGTTTTTCTTTCCGTTCTCTTTTCTCCTTTTGGACTGAAATGATCCATATGCTATCCATTTCCTTGTTCTTCACATTTGAATAATTTTGGATTGTGTCAGGACTCTGTATACTGTTTTAATGCTCCAAAGAGTGTTGATATTCTAGCAGGCAGCTAACTTGGTGAAACTCAAACTGGAAAGTCTGTCTTAACTGTGGTGGAAGTTTAAATCTCAGATTAATTCTTTCAGTTCTAGGTGAGTCGTTTGAGTGTGTCCAACTCATAAAGTTCAGAGTTCTTACACATAATTTGGGGCCCCTCTTTCTTTAGACTTCTTCCATCTGAGATTGCCTCTTCCCTTTCTGGTACCTGTGGTTTCTCTGGGATCCACTACTCAGTTCATCCGGTGAGCAGGATAGAGAGGTTTCTATCAGAGGGCCAGTCACCCTGCATCATGTTGTGACTGCAGCTTGTCCACAGGCCAAAGAAGCAAAAATGGAAAAACTCATCCTCTTCTAGTCCCTCCTCCCAAGCTCTAATATCCCTTCAAAATTTGATTCCTCTGCAGAGACCTTGGGTAGTTTTTCTTTTTGACTCTGTGTTTTCCCATGTTATGGTCATCTGTTAAAGAACTGTTTTGTTAGGGGCTTACTCTACCATAGAGAAACGTCACTTCCCTCCATTTTGACTACATTATGTTTTTCATTTCTTTCTTCAAGGGTTCACTAGATCCTGCAGCAGGTTCTCAGAGCACCAAGAGTCACAAGGCATAGGAATTAAAATACAGACTTTGGGGTAAAAAGACTAGATTTGTACAGTGACTCTCCACCTTAGTCACCCAATGACCTTGGGCAAGATATTTACCATCTGTTTCTTGACCTGTTAAAGAATAATGGAAAAACATAGTGTGGAATGCTAAGCAGAGCCTTTCACACTAGAGGTACTCAGGAAATGCTAGTGCATCTCACTTTCGGTAACTCCATCCACTAAAGGAGATTATGTATATCAGATAAATATAATGCAAAGTGAAATAACTTGATAGAGGGCTATACAGAGGAGCAATGAAGGACCACCTCCCACCATATGAAAAGAAATGGGAGAGCTTTCTGAAGCTGAGTTGTTATTTAAAAATTAATTTGTAGTTTTCATGTTTTCTCTGTAATGTCATTTGTTAAATCTTTGGCAAATATTTTTTCAGTCCATCATCTGACTTTTGTCTTTATTTGTGTCGATGTTTGCTATATAGAAGTTTTATGTTTTTGTGGTCCAATCTTCCCCTTGTCTTCTAGGTTTTATATCTTGTCTATGAAGTCTTCGCTACTCCCTGATTATAAAATGCTCTCTGATAGTTCTTATTGTATGTTCATATTTTGTACATTTATTATAACTCCAAAATCTGTTTGAAGGGTTTTGTGTGTGTATTTGTGCATGTGCATGTGCATGTGTGTGTATGTGCGCGTGTGCACTTGTGCGTGTGTGTGTGTGCATAGTGAAGTCTTGTGATAGAGATAGTCTGAATTTAACACTTTCAAAATGAATGGCCAATAGTTTTCCAATATTGGAAAGAACATCTTTCCCTATTGGCATAAAATGTCACTTTTATAATAAATAAAATTCTAGCTATGTTTCTGGACTCTACGCTATACCATGAAACAGTCTTCAATTCTTGGGCTAACATCATGGTTTCTGCTACTACAACATAGTTCTCTTTGACATCTGGTAGGATAGAAGGCCCTTGTTCTTCCTTTATTCTGTTTTTAATGTTCTTTGCTATTCTTACACATTTTATCTTTTATGGAATTTTAGAATAGCTTGTCAGAGTTCATAAATGGTCCAGTTGGAGGAGACAACTGGGTGGCTCAGTCAGTTAAGCGTCTGCCTGCTGCAGCTCAGTGCATGTTCCCAGGGTCCTGGGATCAGCCCTGCATCAGGCTGCCTGCTCAGCGGGGAGTCTGCTTCTCCTCTCTCCCTCTGCCCCTCCTCCCTGCTTGTGCTCTCTCTCTCTCAAATAAATAAATAAAAATTTAAAAAAAATGATCCAGTTGGAATTATGGTTCTAATTTCATTTTATTATGAATTAATTAACTGGAACAGAACTGACATACTTATCGCATTGAACTTTTACACCCAGGACCATCATTTATTTTTACATTGTTTAGGTCTTTCAAAGTGTGTTAGTAAAGTTAACATTGTTTTTTATTTGAATCTTTCACATTTGTTGCTAGATTTATTTATTCCTATATATTCCAGGTTTCCTTTTAAATTGCTTCCTCTCATTGGTATTGCCAATCTTGTTTTGGCAAGATTTTATTTGTCTCAGAGAAACTGATTTTTTTTAGTCATATAAGATTCTGTTATGCTGAATAATATGGTAACATTAATTCTAACTAGAAAAAAAGTACTAGATTTAGAATCACAAAAAGTGGGATTGTGCCCCATCGCTTCTCGACCTTTTGGCTAAGATCAAGTGAAGTGGGATTGTGCCCCACTATTTATTATATATAAATCATTTAACATTTTTTTTGTTGCTCTCCGTTCTCATCTGTAAAATGGGAGTAAATATTTTAACTTCATACAAGGTCATTATAAATATCCAATAAGTATCCATTTGGGAATATGCTTTATATTAGTGTAAGTTATCAGTAGAATTCTTACTTTTACTAAAATCCTTGGATAAAAGGTAAGAGTCAACACTTTTATGGATTTAAGAAGCTCTGGGAGATTCCTATAACTGAAACAACCCTACATGCTACAATATCCTTGTAAGTTAAAGAGAAATAAAAAATTGGCTGAAAACTTTTTCAAAAAGCCCATTAGAACCACTGTAGAGGTATATTTTGAGAGCTCCAGGTTGTAGAATAGCTCTCCTTTATTGGACACCTTCTATGCTTGAGTTTACACATATTATTTAAATTTACAAGATAGGTATTATTACCTCCATTTTAAAGATTCTTTCCTTTCTCCTTTCAAACTTACTGAAAAGTTGCAAGAATAATAAAAAGGATTTTTGTATAATCTTAACTCAGATTCTCTAAAAGTTAACATTATCTATTTATATAAATGTTTTAATTATTATGTTTGCCTTTTTATTCTTCCCCCTCCACATATTTAACCTATAATTGTTATAATTGTATTATTATTTTTCATACTTTTTTTTTTTTTTTTTAATATTTTATTTATTTATTTGAGAGAGAGAGAATGAGAGAGAGCGAGTACATGAGAGGGGGGAGGGTCAGAGGGAGAAGCAGACTCCCTGCCGAGCAGGGAGCCCGATGCGGGACTCGATCCAGGGACTCCAGGATCATGACCTGAGCCGAAGGCAGTCGCTTAACCAACTGAGCCACCCAGGCGCCCTATTTTTCATACTTTAGAGAAAGAACAAATTGAAGATGTAATGCCTTATTGCTCCTTAATGGAAGAACCTCTCCTACAAAATTGAAGAACCCTCTCCTACAAAATTACTGGACCATTGTTAGAGGCAAATAATATTGATAGAATACTACTATTCGAACACAGAGCCCTTGGCCCATTGTCTCAATAATGTCTTTGTAAACACATCCATTCTTTTTTCTCTAGGATCTAGGATCACCTGTTGCATTAAATTGTCGTATCTTTTTAGTCTCCTTCAATCAGGAAGAGTTTTTCATTTTTTTCTTTGTCATTCATGACCTTGACATTTTTGAGAAGTACAGGCAAGAAGTACAAGTGCTTTGTAGAATGTTCTTCAGTTTGGGTTATCTGATGTTTTCCCATGTTTAGATTAATGTTATACACTTTTTTTCCTTTGACAAGAATAGCACAACGATGCTGTGTTCTTCCTACAAGGAAGCAGATGGTGTCTATTTGAACCATCACTTCGGATGTTGACTTTCATTACTTGGTTAAGATGGTGTCTGCAAGATTGCTCTACATTAAAGTCTGCTTGATATATATTGTACTTTTTCATTAATACATAATTATATTAATAAGTAATTAATAAGTGTTTTATGGGCAGCTATTTTGAGACTATGTAAATATTCTGTTCCTCAACAAATTTTCACCTACTAGTTTCAATATTCATTGATGATTTTTATCGGAATCAGTTATTACTATCATGGCAGTTTAATTCCATTATCTCTTGCACATGATTAATGGGCATACTGAAAGGTGGAGCTTTCCATTCACCTCCATCTATTTATTTATATTAGACTCTGGAATTACTCTTATGCAATCTGTAGCCATAGTCATTTATTTGAGGTTCAAATTGTCCCACATTTGGCCAGTGGAATACCTTCAAACTGGCTCTCATTTATTTATAGAATTTCAGTTATAATGGGGCTTATTTTTGCCATCCTATTTTAGTTAAAAAAATTTACTGTATTGTCTTTTTTAGTTTGATCTAATCTCCCTAATGATAAATTTCCTAATCCATTCTTAGGTGAACTCATCCTGCTGTTTGTCTCATATATTTTACTCTTTATTTCAACAACTGTTTTTTATATGTTATTTTCCCTAACTTTTTTTTTAAGGATTTTATTTATTTATTTGAGAGAGAGAGAATGAGAGATAGAGAGCATGAGAGGGGGTAGGGTCAGAGGGAGAAGCAGACTCCCCGCTGAGCAGGGAGCCCGATGCGGGACTCGATCCCGGGACTCCAGGATCATGACCTGAGCTGAAGGCAGTTGCTTAACCAGCTGAACCACCCAGGCGCCCCTTTCCCTAACTTTTTAAATGAATTTTTATTATTGCTTCATATTACTATTATCTTTCCTTATCTCCTTAATGATACATTTTCATGTTTATTCTAAATTATTGGCCCCTTTGTTCTGGCTGGTTCTTTAGTTGCTGCTTTGCCTCTCTTTCACAGTGGTCATATCCTTAGGTGAATTGTTATTTTGTCTTGTGAGATCACATTGCCTAGAGGTAACAATTACTCTGGAAATGAGTGTTAATTAAAGGCTAAGGCCAGGCCTTCATCTCTGTCCACCTCAGTGAGTTTGTGGAGGGAAGAATGACGTCTTGCATCACTTTTAACTCTTAGGAAAAGATAGCATGGTGAGGAGGTGATGGTTATAGGTTGTAATATTGCCAATCCTGGGGATTTTGGAGGTAGAGGGTAGGATCTGGGCAGTGGTATCCATTTTCAATAATTCTTCACCCGATTAAGGCTTTTGAGCTAACTCCTGTCACTCTGGCTGTCATTGATTTGGGTGCTGAAGGAATAAGCCATGATTTCCCCAAGGCTAGCAAGACTGAGACAAGAAGGGAGTTAAAAAAGATTTTCCCCAATGGATCTCCTCACTGCTTTCCAGACCATTTCCAGCCCATGCTGCATTTACCCATTTCTTACACAACACTGGCCAAGATAGTCATCTTTCTCTCCAGGGCTTCTTGCGTTTTCTTGATGATTCTGGGAATCCACATTTCCCCACTTATGTCTGTGGTTTTATCAGGTTTGACATTTGGCAGGGAGCCAGCAGCAGCCCTTGCTGGTTTGTACTCAGACAAAAAACTTGCAAAAATATGCTCTGTATAGTCGAATGGCTATAATTTCTATTTTATAACTTCAGGTTTTCAGTGCAGATTGTACATGCAGTCTCCTAGGTTTATTTTCAGGATTTTATTCTTTAAAAAATATTGAAGTCATTCATCTATCTATAATTTGTTTTTGTGGATGGTGTAAGATCGGGATGGGGAAATTTCTATGTTTATTTTTCCAGAAAGATAGTCTGCTGTGTCATTATCAATAAATAATCCATCCTTTTACTTAAGAATTGAACTACCAAATTTGTCAATACAATAAATTCTTTTACATGGTAGGTTTTATTTTTGGATTCCCTATTACATTTCACTGATCTATTTGGCTATTTCAGTACCAATACCATAATGAATAGATTAAAGAGGCTTTGTTATTAAGGTCTTGAGCCACTAGCAGCTCCCCTATAGTTACTCTCAGGACTCATTCTGTCACAAAGGATGAGACACATATCCAGAGTCACCAATGCTGGCTATGGCTCCCTATTTTAATTGGAAATACTTGTTGGATCACTTTTTGTGTGTGCCAAAATACGAAGGATAAAATCTGCCAAAAATCAGCATTCAGTGTAGGGGCTGTCTGGTTTGGTTGGTTTATTAGATAAGTAAATCATACTCTTTTCTATTTTTTTTTAAATACCACACTGTTTTTTAAAATTAATTTAAAAGGCTACATAATTGATGGTTGCTGCTAAAGGAAAGTAAATGGCATCTTAGTCTTCCTTAAGAGGTTTTCCATTTGGATCCCGGTTCAGTTTCTTCAGAACATAATGCCAATGGGAAACAACGTGGTGGTGGTTTCAGATGTGGTCTTCAGACTTGAGATCAGGTCTTCCTTTGGTTCCTGGGAAAGAAGGTACATTATTCCTCACCACCAATACTTTTAGTTGTATCCAAGAAAAAATACAAGACTTTCTGCAGATTGTTAAATGTTAGCTTTCACTAGAGTTTCATAATTGAATTTTTGTTGAATCCAATATTTCAAAGACATTGCCTAAAATTTTAGAGCAAATTGTATAGGGGAAAAATAGAAACCACTAAATAAGTTTTCTTTAATGTGCATATTTATATTCATTGCATCTTTTCTCCCATCTGGTCCTGCCCTACCACTGGTCCAAGAATTAGGTCTCTCTATGCATGACTTAACTCAAAACAACTAGGATTGCAATTTTGCCCCAGTGTATTAGAAAGGAAATGCTGTGATTTATGTCTTACAATGAAACCACGTATCTATATGCATTGCATCTTCTCTACCCTGCTTCCCCACCACCAGCTGAAGAATTAGGTCTCTCTGTGTATGATTTAACCCAGAACAACTCTGGTGGTAAGATCTATAATTTTGCATAAATGTATTAAAAGGAAAACCTTGTGATTTGTGTCTTTAAATATATAATGGACACTATGCAGCTGGGTCAGCACTCTGATATTTCTTGGAGAGAAATCATAGCAGTATTTGGGTTCATCAAGCATCATTGACAGTGATTGTTTCCATATGGCTTCCTGAGAATGTAAAGCTTAGGCAGGGCCACTACTTACATCATACATAAATAAGCCAAAAGCACCCTTTTTGCACTCTTTGTAAATGTTTTCTCATTATATTCATTTCATCAATTTGAGAACATTTATAACCAGCATCTTCCTGGACACATCATAGGATGACCATTGGAAATGCCACTTTCTCCAAAAATGAAGGAAAACATTTCCTCTCTTCTACCAAACGTGAAATTTGAATTATTTTCAAAAGAAAAAAAATCTATACCCAAAGATGATACTTTGCTTGTTTAATCAGCAACTAATCATTGAGTATCTCCTGGCTCCCACATATACTGTGTATTGTGAACATAACAATGTCCAGGGGAAAAAAGATCCTAGATAATTAATTATGCAGAAAACCCTTTGATTACAGTGATGGTAAATGCTTCCAAGGAAATGTTCAGTTTTTAAGGAGAGTTGGTGACCCCTAATAATATACAATAGGGTAAAGAGACTGTTTTTTGCTACTGATGTACCAAAGGAAAAGAAGGGAAGTCTTGAGCAAGGAGAATGGAGCAAGTGCAGTGGCTATTAAAGGTCCCAGGGCCCTTTTCGGTCAGGACTGGAATGCTTCTTTGGGATCATGTGATCAGAACACTGTTTCTGAAAGTGTGGTCTATGGGCCACCTACAGCCCTATCCCTGGGATGCCTGTTAAATGTCGAGATTTGTAGACCTAGCCTACTGGAACCAAATGGAGCTATATCGGAAGTCAGCATTTTAAACAAGCTTCCAATGTTCTTTTTCTGCACTCCATAATTTGAGCACTTTTGTACTGATTTAGATTCTCATGTTTATTAAATCCTCAAATGACCTTTGTACCCTTTCACTATTGTCTCTGAATCATTTCTGGGATTACTTCACAGGGTCAGACATTTAGAAATAGCAAGTAGCCAGCCTAATTCCACATGAAATTGAAATACTCATAGTGTAGAAAAGTGGATAGAGAACTGAACCAGAAATCCAAACTTGTGTTTGAATTGTTCATATAACAATATATGAAGAATAATACATGTTGTTATATATGGTCATGGAAAGAAATTTCTCCTCTCCATTCTGTTTGCTTGTTCATAAAATAATCAGCATTTTCCAAACCTTGATCAGTGCGCTACCACCTCCAAAATAGTACCTACAGTATTAGAAATATTTTTCTTTTAATGGTTACTTAAGTTTCATTTTTTAAAAAGCTTTATACCATTACCATAAATGGAAACCAATCATCACTTACTATAAATTAGAAAGTCATAACTATAAAATATATAACAATTAAAAAAATTTAAAAAATCTATCCCTGAAGTTCTAAAACAATTGTACTTACTGTTAATGATATTGTCATGATACTTTGGGAAACAGTGAATTAAATACTATTTAAGACTAGTTTCTGCTTTAAAAATCTAAGTGTTTATTAGAATCTCATGCAAATGGTTATTTCATTATTCCTGGAAGAAAAGAAGTCCAAATTTATAAAGCAATTTCCTAAAAACCAACCATCGGCGATTATCAGGAGAAAATTCTATAATAGAAGCTGAGAAAAAATGACCTTTGTTCCTCAAAAGAAATGGCACTTAATGTTACTCAAATATTTAATTAAATGACTATATCAGATACACAGTATTTAAGCAAAAATAGTACATCTGCTAATTCCATCTGTTTCTTTTTTCAAATCATTAAAACTAGAGTAGAATTATAAAAAATATTACACTTTTAGCAGAAATGAAATTCCAAATCTGTTCACAGTATACTTATTGTACATCATTTTTTATCAGCTTTATTGAGATATAATTGACATATAACATTGTATAAATTTAAGATATACAATGTTTTGATTTGATGCATTTATATATTGTAATATGATTACTACCATAGTGTTAACACTTCCATAACGTCACATAATTGCCATTTCTTTTTGTGGTGAGAATATTTAAGATAGAATCTCCTAGAAAATTTCATGTATGTAGTACAGTATTGTTATCTATAACATAGAGTTTGTCTTTCTTTTCTGACTTATTTTACTTAGCATAATGCCCTCAAGGTCCACTCATGCTGTCGCAAATAGCAGTATTTCCTTCTTTCTCATGGCTAAATAATATTCTGTTATATATGTACAAATAATACAGATACATATATATAACATATGCACATATATGTATATACATATATATTATGTAAATGGAATATTATATATATTATAGTTTTATACATTATTATATAATATGTATGTTAATACATATATATATCATCTTTATCTGTTCATCCATTAATGGACACTTATGTTGTTTCCATAATTTGGCTATTATAAATAATGCTGCAATGAACATGGAAGTGCAGATGTATCTTTGATATCCTGCTTTTCTTTTCTTTTCTTTTCTTTTCTTTTCTTTTTTTTTCTGCTTTTATTTTCTTTGCATATATACCCAGAAGTAGAATTATTGAATCATATGGTATTTCTATTTTTACTTTTTTAAAAAAGATTTTATTTATTTATTTGAAAGAGAGAGAATGAGAGAGAGAGAGAGAGAACATGAGAGGGGGGAGGGTCAGAGGGAGAAGCAAACTCCCCGCTGAGCAGGGAGCCTGATGCAGGACTTGACCTGAGCCAAAAGCAGTTGCTTAACTAATTGAGCCACCCAGGTGCTCCTCTATTTTTAATTTTTTGAGGAACTTCCACACTGTTTTCCATAGTGGCTGTACCAGTTTGCATTCCCACCAGCAGTACACAAGGGTCCCCTTTTCTCCATGTCCTTGCCAACACTTAATCTCTTGTCTTTTGGTTGATAGCTATTCTAAGATGTGAGGTTATATCTCATTGTGGTTTGATTGCGTTTCCCTGATAATTAATGATGAGCATCTTTTCATGTACCTGTCAACCATTTTTTATGTCTTCTCTGGAAAAATGTCTATTTAGCTCCTCTGCTCATTTTTCAACTGGATAGTTGTTGGTGGTTATTGAGTTGTATGAGTTTTTTATATATTGTAGATATGAACCCCTTATATGAATCAGAGTATCTAAATACCTTAAGCAGATACTAAAAGCTCTGAAACAAGAAAGAGACAATAATACAATAATAGTAGGGGACTTCAATACCCTACTTCTAGCAGTGGATATGTCATCCAGATGGAAAATCAAATCAATTATATTCAAGTTGTAGCTGTCCCACAGTCCTTGGATATTCTGTTCTAATTCTTTTCAGTTTTTTTTTTTTTTTTTTTTGCTTTTTGCTTTTCAGTTTTGGAAATTTATACTTCCATATCCTCAAGCTCAGATATTCTTTCCTCAGCTGGTTCTACTCCACTTATGAGCCCATCAAAGATATTCATTTCTGTTATAGTGTTTTTGATCTCTAGCATTTCTTTTTGATTATTTCTTAGAATTTCCACCTCTCTGCTTATACTAGCAATCGGTTATTATGTGTTGTCTACTTTTCTATTAAAGATCTTAGCATATTAATCATAGTTTTTTGTTTGTTTGTTTGTTTTTTTAGAATTACTGGTCTGATAATTCCAACATGCCTATCATATCTGACTCTGGTTCTGAGACTTGTTCAGTCTCTTCAAACTCTGTTTTTTTATCTTTTAGTAAGCCTTGTAATTTTTTGTTGAAAGGTGGACATGATGTATAAGGTAAAAGGATTGGTAGTAAATAGTCCTTTAATAAGGTAGTGATAAAATGTAAGTGGGGAGGGGAAGTGCTCTGTAATCCTATGATTAGGTCTCAGTCTTTTGGTGACCCTGTGCTTGTCAACTGTGAACTTCAGTGCTTCTCAATTTGTTCCTTCTTTAGGTGGCTCAGGATGGCTGAAGGAGTCTAGAGTTGTGTATTTTATATCTTTCAGGTAGGTTAAGCTCTGATATAGTCTGATATGTTTTTTTTCTCTTAGACTTGTCCATATTGCGCCTTCAGCAGTTTGCCAATTATAATTCAGGTCTCCCTACCCTGGCACTGGTACCTGTAGAAGTTTCTACTCTGGTACATTGTGATTCTCTGTATTTGCTTTCTGTCTGTACAATTTTCTTTGTACAGACAGGGCAGCGATTCCCCCTATAGCCTCATTTGTCTGACAGATCTAAGATGAGTTGTTGATTTTTCAGTGTGTTCAGCTTTTTTACTTGCTGTGAGGATGGAGCGAGGACTGGAAACTGGAAGTTCCTTTTCAAAGTGTTTTAAATTGGTGAATGGACTGATTCTTGGAAAGAGTGGGAAAAAGCGGGAAAGCTTTTGAGGCTAAAATTTGGTATGTGCATAGGTAAAATATGTTACACAGTAGAGGGGGAGAAAGAAATGAGGTCCTGCCTGACACAAAAAGTTGAGACTTTTTTGGATGACTGAGATCCTGAGGATGGGACCTAATTTCATTGAGGATGTAAAATAGAGTACTCCACCACCCTAGTTCCCCTCACTTATTCCACAAACATTTAGGCACTGGAGAGACACAAATGAATATATCTCTGCCTAAAGAGTTCACAATATATTAGACACTGTTGGTTGCCTACCTGGCTTCTAGACTCATGGCCTTCCTTCATTTCTTCAAGGGCACCATGCTGCCTTCCATGTAAGAGTCTTTACTCTATTTGCTCTCACTGGCACGCTCTCCCTGCCTGCTTACCCCTTCCCCTAGACAAGTCTCTCTCATCTAGCAGAGACACTGGTGGTTGCCCACATGCCATCTAACCTTCATGTTCATCCCAACTTTTTAGTTATTCACTCCTTCTCCACACAATCATGTGCACCAGAGATAGAAATTACCTCTTCAGCCCAAGGGAAGGTCCTGGCTTAAGTTTGTCATGGAAATCCCATTTCCTTCTGTCAGTAGTTAGTTTAGGAGAGTGTATTTGACCTAATTCTGGTTGAGAAGGCATGAGGAGAAGCCTGTCAGAGGAGTTCTGGGAGGGTTTCTATGCTTCTAAGAAGGAGATGTAAGAAAAATCTGTTTCTTTCTTTCTCTTTCTGCAGTCATGTCTGAATATGAGACCTGGAACTTTGGTAGCCATTTTGCCAGCTTTACCAGAGGATGAAGCACACACTTGAAGGAAGACAGAGCCAAAATAGCTACACAGAGGTGGGAATGGGGATATACAGTATGGGGAAGCTTCTGGACTTCATGTTTTGTGAGATAAAAAATTTCCTTATTGGGGTGCCTGTGTGGCTCAGTCGGTGAAGCATCTGACTCTTGATTTCAGCTCAGCTCAGGACCTCAGGGCCATGAGATTGAGCCCCGTGTTGGGCTCCACGCTCAGTAGGGAGTCTGCTTGATATTCTCTCCCTCTGTCCCTCCCCCTGCTTGCTCTCTCTCTCTCTCTCTAAATATATAAATAAATAAAATAAAATCTTTTAAAAATTTTCCTTACTGTTAGATTTAGAGTTTCTGTTGAGGCCAAAGTATCATCATTGTATATCATTCTTCATCAAACAGCTCAAAAGCTGCTTCCTCGGGGAAGCCTTCCCTGAGCCCCCACTTTCTTCTTATTAGTCCTATCCTTTTATTTTATGCTCCTGTGGCTTCTTGGACTTTCCACCTATAGCATTTGCCATAATTCAAATTATTTATTTCTGTGATTATTTGATCAATGCCTGATATTCCCACTAGACCATTAACTCTAAGAGAGACCTTATGTCTGTCTTGCTCATCACTGTATTACCAGTGCACTAAATAGTGTCTGGTACATAGTACATGCTCATGAATATTTCTAGAATGAATGGATAAATACACAAACCTGTATGTAAGGCTCAGTGGAAGCCCGAAGAAAGGCCACACTTAAGCCACACTAGAAGAATAAGGAAAGGTCTCATAGTGGAGGTGAAATTTAACCTAAATTTTGAAGGAGGAGGAAGAATTTTCTAGGTTTAAAAGACAGTAGGGAAGAGTATTCCAGGCAGCTGTGCAGAGACAGCTGCAAGAGATTTCAGTTCAAATGTGTCCTCAAAATCATATTTAACATAAAGGGGTATTTTTGTTTATAAAATGTTTCCTGTTTCCTAGTTTCAATTCCTGAACAGTGAAATTACCCTCAGTGTCACTCAGTCTCTCCATGGAATTCCTTCTTTCGCATAAATTCCCTGTACCAATATTCACTTGCTCACCTTTTAGTAGTTGGCTGGAGGGAGAAATAGAGACCAGTGAAGATACTTTGTGACATGTCATTCTCGTGACCTGTGGAGTTATTCCGATTAACCAGCCAAGCAGCTAATATTCTCCAAGTCAAATCAGAGCAATGGAACAGGAATCCCTGCTGCCAAATATGGGTAAATTCCAGTCCAAGTTACCTCAGATCTATTATGAGTTTGGGGGAAAGTCAAATCTTTAGACCATTATATCCAGGAAACCCAATCATCTTTAGTCGGCACCAGCTGCCGTAGCCCATAATATGTCATGTCGTATATAACACTTCAGAAATTGTTGCAACTGCATCCAATACTTCTGTCCTTCCTTTCCAGGGCAGAAAAAATTTCTGACAGAGAAGGAAACAGCCGGGCCATGGGGTGCTGGCTTGGAATGCTGTCTTCTAGCAACAAAATATGATATGTAAGAGGTCTAGCTGAGTTTGAATATAAGCCACTGCAAATTCTTTATGTCTAAAGTGTAACTGATTCCACAAACTAGGCCAGTATCGCTAGCTTATCATCTTACCGTGAGGCTTGTGACCTTGGTCACAATCACTAAATGTCTCCAGGAAAACAAGTGATGATTTCATCTGCCATCTATATACTTTCCAAATGGAGCTCTCCATTCCAGGAGAGCTTGTCTGTCCCAAGCTGTGTGTGTGCATATACATCCTGCTGCCAAGTGGACTAACTCGGGGGCAATTCAAATTCAGTCTGTTCAAAAGTGGATTTGTTTTCTTGCCCACAATCTTGTTTCTGCTGTTGTGGTTTCTCTCCTTGTACTTGGAATCAATGTTAATGTATCTTTCCCAAGTAGAAACCCAGGAGACGTCTTAAACATCTCCCTCCTTCTTCATGTGCCATGGGTCCTCAGGTCCTCTAGACTTGGCTTCTAAACATCTCTCCTCTCCTTGTCCCTCTCCCAGGCATTCTCATTCAATCCTTCCTAATTTCTCATCTGACTGCTTGCAGTAAATAGATTCACAACCTCATAAGTGAATTTATGGTCTTGCTCATTTACAATTCCATCCACAATGTAGCCCAATGCATCTTTAAATAATGAATATCTGATCAAGCCTCTTTAGTACTTAAAAACTTTTAAATGGCTCCTCATTGCTTTCAAGATAAAAATATCTGCTCTTTAGTGCAACATACATTTCGACATTTCATGACTTGGCCCCATCTCTGTCTCCAGCTTCATATATCTCTTTTTACCCTAATCTACCCTCTTCCTCTACAACCTCTGTTATTATAACTGATAATAGTTAACATCTGTTGAGTACTTACTTTCAGCTAGAAACTATACTAAATGCTTTACATCAATATTTTTCAAACTTTTCTGATGAGGCATATCACCTGGGATCTTTGATAAAAATATAGTTCCTGGTCCTTATCACAGACCCACTGAATTATAATCTTTAGGGAATGAGTCTAGGCAGTTGTATTAAAATACACACATTCACAGAACTAGAACAAATTCTAAAATTTGTATGGAATCACAAAAGACCCTGAAGAGCCAAAGCAATCTTGAAAAAGAAAAGCAAAACAATTCCAGATTTCAAGTTACATTACAAAGATGTAGTAATCAAGACAGTATGGTACTGGCATAAAAATAGACAAACAGATCAGTGGAACAGAATAGAAAGGCCAGATATAAACCCACAAGTATATGGTTAATTAATCTTTGACAAAGCAAGAAAGAATATGCAATGGGAAAAAGTCTCTTCAACAAATGGAGTTGGGAAAACTGGTCAGCAACAAAAAAAAAAAAAAAAGATAAAAAGAAACTGGACCACTTTCTTACACCATACACAAAATTAAATTCAGAATGGATTAAAGATCTAAATATGAGACCTGGAATCATAAAAATCCTAGAAGAGAACACAGGCAGTAACTTCTTTGACATCAGACATAGCAACTTTTTTCTAGATATATCTCCTGAGGCAAGAGAAACAAAAGCAAAAATAAACTATTTGGACTTCATCAAAATAAAAAGCTTCTGCACAGAGAAGGAAACAATCAACAAAACTAAAAGGCAACCTATGGAATGGGAGAAGATATTTGCAAATGACATACCTGATAAAGAGCTAGTATCCAGAATCTATGAAGATGTTCTAAAACTCAACACCCAAAAAACAATCCAGTTAAAAGATGGACAGAAGACATGAGTAGACATTTTTCTAAAGATGACATCCAGATGGCCAACAGACACATGAAAAGTTGCTCAACATCACTCATCATCAGGGGAATGCAAATCAACACCACGGTGAGGTATTGCCTCACACCTGTCAGAATGGCTAAAATTAGTAACACAAGAAATAACAGGTGTTGGCAAGGATGTGGAGAAAAAGGAGCCCTCATGCACTGTTGGTGAGAATGTAAAGTGGTACAGCCATTGTGGAAAACAGTATGGAGGTTCCTCAAACAGTTAAAAATAGAATTACCCTATGATCCAGCAATTGCACTAGTGGGTATTTACCCAAAGAATACAAAAACACTAATTTAAAGGGATACATGCACTCCTGTGTTTATAGAAGCATTATTTACAATAGCCAAGATATGGAAGCAGTCCAGGTATACAAAGAAGATGTGTCTGTGTGTGTGTGTGTGTGTTTATATATATATATATAAATATAATATATATATAATATAAATATAAATATATAATATATATATATATTTATGGAATCACAAAAGACCCTGAAGAGCCATATATATTTATATATATGGGACTGGATGCCTAGGTTCAAACTATAATGATGACAGTTAACTGTGTATTTGAACATATAACATCTTCCCTGAAGCTTCAGTTATATATATATGACTGAATATATTTATAAATATATATATTTATAAATATATATAAATAAATATAATAAAAATATAATATATATATAAACACACACACAATGGAATATTATTCAGCCATATAAAGTGAAATCTTGTCATTTACAATGACATGGATAGAGCTAGAGTGTATTATGCTAAGTGAAATAAGTCAGTCAGAGAAAGACAAATACCATATGATTTCACTCATATGTGGAATCCAAGAAAACAAATGAGCAAAGGAAAAAGAGAGAGAGAGGGACAAATCAAGAAACAGACTCTTAATCAGAGAGAACAAACTGATGGTATGTTAACTGGAATTAAAATAAAAACTTAAAAAGCCAAAAAAAAAGGTGTATGTGTGTGTGTATATACACACATGCACACACACACATAAACTTAAAAAACTTAAAAACAACACACACACAAATCAACGTGTGACTCATTTGAGAAGTTTGGGAAAACATTGCTTTACATGAACTTTCATTTAATTCTCATAAAAATTTAATGAGATGAGAACTGTTACTAGTCTCACTTATAGATAGAAAAACTGAAGCTTCAGGGAAGATGTTATATGTTCAAATACACAGTTAACTGTCATCATTATAGTTTGAACCTAGGCATCCAGTCCCAGAATTTACGCCACTGTAAATGGTGTAAAAGCTGGTCCATGATTTTTCACTTTAAGTCAACACGTGCACTCTGTTCACTCTCAGTTCTCTGTGCCTCTTCTGTCCTTCGACTTGGACAACTATGTTCCCGTCTTTGCCTGAAAAACTACTATTGACACCCATTCAACTCAGTCTGAAGCTTTGATCAATCTTCCCAGTCTGGCTTGGTTGCCTTCCTGTGAACCATTCTGTTAATATAACGTATCATCATCTATATCCTTATCTGTTCCCCTACCAGACTATAAGCAGGCACGTCTCAAGTCCTTCTCTGTCCTTAGTCTAGCAGAGTGCATGACGTATACCAGCTCTATGATAAATATCTGCTGAATGAATAAAAGTATAATAAGTCACTTTAGCCTGGCAAATGCCTAGGGTTTAGATGCTGTAAATGGATGAAGCTAGGGTCACTACAGAAAATTATTTTTAGCTATTGAATGCTGCCTTTTAGAATCAGGCTGTGCCTCTGTTGAACTCACCTGTTCAATAGGAGTGCTTTACGAGAGATGGGATTGAGAACCCAACCCATTCCTTTTAGTTCAGAGACACTAATCATACACGATATATTACCATAACCTTGATCAGGACGATAGGAAAGGACAACAAAGGCCCAGAAAAAGGCAGGTTGTCAGGGAAAGGGGAGTCTGGGCTGGTGATGTGGACTCACTACCAGAGTTTAGAGAATCAGAGGTGTGTGCTGACGTGGGCTCACAGCACCTGTGATCTAGCCTCCCAGTGCCACGGACACCCAGTGAGTTCAAAGTAGAAGTAACACATGGATGGAAGTAGAGTTTTCATTTGGTCTTAAGGCAACAGGTAGAGCTCCACAGTGGTGACAGTCATTAACACTTTAAAAATAAAAGGGCTGGTTACGTCCCCACAAGTATCAACTAAAAATCTATGTATTACCATGATTTCAGTAAATGGTAATTTGCTTTCAGCAGGGGTAGGGAAGGACTGGGCTTAACAGGAGCAGGACGTTCATGGCTGGCAGTAACACCTGTGTTCCACCACTGGGGACAAGGAGTGGCCATAGAGGAAGGCAAGATCAGCCGGTGCAGCTGTTCTGAGGTTAGCAGACACCGTGTCTGTGTTTGGAGAGTTGCGTGCACCTTGGTTGTACCTTTCCTAGTTATTAGTTGAAGGCAAGGGATGAGAACTGATTCACAGACAGGTGTAAGCTATTCTGGAAGTCCTTAGGAATGTTTACTTAGGGCAAGAGAAACTTAACAAGACTAGGTTTTTTTCTTAATTTGACATGTTTGGGTTTGGTGTCATAATTCAGCTGTTAAAGAAAATGTTGAGATCACATGGTGTTGAGGTCTGAAAATTTGGATAATAGAAATCTATAATAAAAGTGAATAAAACAGATCTTTGAAAATATGAAGCCTTCTTCCAATCACGCTAGAGACAGTCACATGCAGTCATGAAAACTGAGATTCTACAGGCAACAGAGCAGAAACATGTTTTATTTGAGACAGGTTTTATTTGAAACACAACCTTTATTTGAAACAAAAGCTTTATTTAAAAAAGGCTTTATTTGAAAAAGTTTTATTTGATACAAAACTATTTGTAGGCATTCTGGAGACTCTCATATACAGGCAAAAGAAATTAGATCATACATGCAATAGAGCAGAAGAAATGCTTTATTTGGAAAGAACACTGCTAAAACATCTAAAAAATTGGCATTATATATGATTATGAAGAAGAGAAAACCTGTCCAAGAAAGGTGACATGTTCAATGTGAAAGAAATTAATATGTAAATGACATGGATCCTGGTCTGTGAAGACAACCTTGCCATATCTTATAACTGGAATCTTAACTGAAATGATAGACAGGAGATTCAGTTTCTGTTCTGGATACTCTGCCGTAAGATACGAAGCCTTGACATCACTACATCCCAGTCGGCATAAGCTCCTTCTAGATGGCGGGATATCTCAGTTCCTGCTTCATAGCTACGTCGGCCATGAAGTAAGCGCCAGTTATCGAAAGTAATCACATCACCTAGACAAAAGATTTTTTTCAACATGAATAATCATGAGTTTAAATGATTTGCAGAGCTAGAAAATGTAAAATGCAAAATAACATTGCTACTTTGTTCACATCAAGAAACAGTTATGTTTCTTTATTTGTTTGTCTGGGTTTTTTGTTTCAAGTTTTTATCTAAATTCTAGTTAGTTAACATATAGTGTAATATTAGTTGCAGGAGTAGAATTTAGTAATTCATTACTTTCATACAACACTCGGTGCTCATCACAAGTGCCCCCCTTAATACCCATCACCTGTTTAGCCCAGCCCCCCATCCACCTCTGTTCCAGCAACCCTCAGTTTGTTCTCTATAGTTAAGAGTCTGTTTTATGGTTTGCTTCCCTCTCTGTATTCCCCCCGCCATATTCATCTGTTTTGTTTCTTAAATTCCACAGATGAGTGAAATCATATGGTATTTGTCTTTCTCTGACTGAAAACTATACATTTACTTTTTCACAGAAATCAGGCCATTGGACACAAACTGCTTTAGACCTTTTGACATTTAAAGTACAGGCATCTGTAGACACTTTTATAGTGTCTACTTAAAATATTATCTTTGTGTAAAACTTTGAATTGTTCTTCCTTGTTGTTATTTAGCTCTTACTTAGAAGTGTTTATTTCCAGTTTAACAGCTTCAAATAATTTTAAGGATAGTGACTTGGTTTGTCTTCTGTGTTGCCAGTATTTTGTATACATTATTTCTAAGCCTCATAAAAATCCTGAAAAGAGTTTTAGCTCATCTTTTCGTGTGAGGAAACTGAGGCTCCAGGAAGTTGAGGAATTTGCCTGAGGCTACACTACCATTAAATAGTGGAGCTTGGATTCCAACTTCTATTTTTTTGGTATTTTTCTCTCCTGGTATTTCAATTTCATATGTTACTGCTCTTAAAATCAGCCTGTGGTGATATCCACTGCATATCAGTGGATTTATAGAGATTTCTAGTATTACTTTATCATGCCAAAGATCAATTCAAAAGATAATCAGAAGTTAAAAGTATCTCCCACTTGGCCAAATCAACAGTAGAGAGAAATCCTGCTTTTTACTAATAGATATGGAAAGGCTCAAGTTTGAAGTCGCTTCACTGAGTAGAGGTGGTCCCGAACAAATACAATGCTTTCTGTTCCTTTATTTCACGTAGCTGGACTACTTCCAATACTGCTTTATTTCAGGTGGCACTATCTCTGCCAGATCAGGTAAGTTAAATGAGTAAACGTGACTCATGTACTTCATGAGTGAGAATCATGGGGATAATTTTATTTGTTTACTGGGATAGAAGAATCAAATAGAAACCTCAGTTCATATTGACTGGCTATCAGGACAGAAAATAAAAGTCATCAGTCTTGACCTCAGACATGAGATTTCATTTGGCTTGTAGCTTGTCTTTCACATATTTCTTCTTTAGGTTGGAGGTTATTAAATTTCGGTGTGCTTAAAGATTCCCTAAGAGTTTGTAAAGAATGAGTATTTTTAAGTCTGGAGACGCAACAGAGCAGGGGTGGGGGCTGCTCACAAAGATTCTGTTATAAGTGTTCCACATGCCGCATTTGAGAAAAACTGCTCGAGATAATGCTCTACATGGTTAAGGTTGAAGAACATCCATGTTCTCAGTTGTTTAAGAAAATATGCTCACTGACCTGGATTCATCTTGAAAGTAAACTTGGATTCTTTACAGTTCATGAGATCAACAAACTCCTTCAGAGCAGCATAAAAAGGCTGAACTCTTTCAACAGGTACATCAAATACCGTGTCTCTGGTTGCATTATTGAAGTTGATGCGAACCACTTGGCCTTTATCATCTAATCTGTTTTTTAAAGAGAAAAAAGTTAAAAAGCCATGAAGTATTTATTTACATTTCTGAGGGTTAATTTGTCTTGGAAGATGTGTCTGAAATATAGTATTAAAGAATCCAAAAACATGTACAAAAGGTATTATGGCTATCTGTGGTATGATGTACTCATTTGTTCTTTATTCATTCATTTAGCAGTTTTTAAAGGATTTTAAATCCAGTATAGTTAACATACAGTGTTATATTAAGCTTTATGTGTATAATATAGGGATATGGCAATTCTATGCATCATCCAGTGCTCATCAAGATAAGTGTGCTCTTAATCCCCTTTACCTATTTTGCCTATTTCCCCGCCCCCCTCCCCTCTGGCAACCATCAATTTGTTCTCTGTAGCTAAGAGTCTGTTTCTTGGTTTGTCTTTTTTTTCCTTAGTCTTGTTTCTTAAATTCTACATAGTGTAATTACTGCATTGTGGGGTAATTCTATTTTTAACTTTTTGAGGAACCTTCATACTGTTTTCCACAGTGGCTGCACCAGTTTGCATTCCCACCAACAGTGCACGAGGGTTCCTTTTTCTCCGCATCCTCATCAACACTTGCTGTTTCTTGTGTTTTTGATTTTAGCTATTCTGACAGATGTGAGGTGATAGCTCATTGTGGTGTTGATTTGCATTTCCCTGATGATTAATGATGTTGAGTATCTTTTCATGTTGGCCATCCATTTAGCAGGTATTCTTTGAAGACTTACTACTACATAAATGCCAGAATGATTCAAATTAATTTAAAATAAATGTTACTGAAAGATTCCAGTTAAAATTTTTTTATATATTTCGGGAAATGAATTCATTCTTCATTTTTTAAAATAGTAGCTTTTATGTATTAAAGTATTTTTAATGTTACAAGTTCATGGGTCAACCACTTTATTAGGGTTTTAAGTATAATTTTTTTGAAGCATGATTGGGAAGAAAAATCTATTTTCTAAAAGTTTGAAATTCACTCTTCTAATTCAATCCCTAGTTTACAGGTAGGGAAACCAAGACACAGAGAAAAGAAGAATCTAGAGTGGGATATGTTTTTTGTATCTCTCTATCTATACTATGTATCTTAGTATATAGGATTCTAAAAGACCAATACTCTATCTCATTTAATGTTGTATTCTCAGCATTTAACATAGAGCCTGCACATAGTAGGCAGTTAGTAAATATTCATTGCATATGTGATTCTCTATACTTTTTTCAATACCGTGGGAGAATACCAAGGTCTTTTTAGTAATACCAAGGTCTTTTTACTTTTGAGATAGTATATTGTGATCTCTCTATCCTTCCTTAGAATATGCATCATGATCATGACAATGTAAGACAATATTACTTTCGATGTAAAAAAAATACCATTATTTTTTAATTTAAGCTATGCTCATTATTAGTAGCACAGCATGAGCACTGTCTATACACAGAAGCAAAAGGAAGATATATTTTTAAACTTATTGGGAAGGTAAACTTTCAGCAAGTCCTAAAACATCTACCAACTCTATCCTTTCTTTAGATAGAAAAAAGGAAGGATGGATAAAAACTGAAGGTGGGCAAGGATGGTGGCCAAGTGCCTAGAGTTGTTCCTGGGCCAGCCCAGGAGGTGGTAGTATGATCCTACAGCTCTCGGGGATCCAGACCTGATGGGTCAAACCACAGAGACAGTCGCATGTACCCAAGGGCTTGGTGACACTGATTTGGAGTCTAGATCACACTTAGCTGACCAATCACACAGAGTAAACCATTATCAACAAGCAGGGTATAGGAGGAAAATGTGATTGCCTGTGCTTTATAAATTGTGGCTCTCTGGGTCCCTGTGCTTTGTGATTCAGATTAATATTCAATCCTCTGAGCCAAAGGCAATTATAATGGTAAACTCTAAGAACTGGTCATTTGCCCCAACGCTTTGCATTTTGGTAGTGATGGAAAATTACCTATTGAACCCACCCTGGGGAAAGAAAGTGAAAGAAAGGAACAGGTTTTCAATAAGGCTCTTGGACTCTTAAAACCAGAATTTACATATATTGATTAAAAAGCCAATATGACTGAATAAGCAAGGAGTGCCCTCCCTCCTTCCCGCATCCTCTCCACATAGACAAAGAATACTCTGTGGCCTGCAGGTTGCGGCTTTATGAACAAAGAATCAAGGAAAAGGTCAGTCAGCAGAAGAGACTGTGGGCCTCCAGGTTTGAATGGCACAAAGGGCAGTACCTGACCTTTCAATTGCCCTGTTAGAGTTTACACTGCGGGTTTCAGACCCTTTCAGTTTGAGGCCATTTTGTCTTTTAATCTTAAGATTTTAGCCTTATGGTTCCCGACTCACTTTCCCTCCTCTCTCCTTTTTCCCTTATCCTATTTTCTGTACATATAATGATGACACCCTTTGTGCCATCCTCTGTGTTACAGACAAAGTTGTCATGACTTTGAAACTTCTTGGAGGTCTTCTGCACAAGCACTCTGGTGATCTGTTTCTTTTTTTATTTAATTTAATTAATTAATTAATTTATTTATTTATTTTTAAAGATTTTATTTATTTATTTGAGAGAGAGAGTGAGAGAGAGAAAGAGCACAAGAGGGGGGAGCGGGAGAGGGAGAAGCAGACTCCCTGCTGAGCAGGGAGCCCAATGCAGGACTCGATCCCGGAACTCCAGGATCATGACCTGAGCCGAAGGCAGTCGCTTAACCAACTGAGCCACCCAGGCGCCCGATCTGTTTCTTTTTTTAATTAACACTAGAATTCCTTGATGGAAATTATTATGCTAGTAATGAGCTCTCTCTTTTAGAGTCCATGTGTGTATCCTCACATATCATGAAAAGAATTTTGTGACTCATCAATTTAAGGAAAATCAGAATTGTGTGCCCCATGGACCATTGTATTACACTTTCATTTCCAAAGAGTTCACATATGTAGATAATAATAAATATTTTCTCTCTCTCTCTTTCTCTCTCTCTGTGTGAGAGAAAGAGAGAGAGAGAGATCAAGAGAGAAACAGTCTGTCTCCTTTCGCCTGGTGTTTACTTTCTATCTGAGAAAACAAGACACAAATTCATTATTTAGCATTTTCAGCAATGACATGAGGGGAAAAGAAAGAAAATTTAGTTTTGAGGTCTAGAGAAGACATTATTCTAAGGATTGAACAATGTTAGAGGAGATGATTGGTTGACATCTTGAAGATCAACCTAAAACGCAAACTTGAGTCTCAGTAAGCGTTCTGTGTGCAGCCACAGAATGAAAGGGAGGTCCCAATGCAGGGCTACATGCTCAGGAAGGGTAAAAAGCCTCCAAAGACAAATAGTTAAGTGGTTACATTCTAGCAGTACATAAGGGGCACACATTTAAACGTTAACGAGCAGTCTGCTGACTGCAAATCAGCAAAAGCAAAATGTCATCAGTGATGCCAACAAAGGAACCCAGTGAAAGGACTGTAGAATCATTTCCTGCAATCAGATTTGGTGCCGTGAATACTCCTTGTTAGTTACAATAGTCTGTCTCATTGAGAGTTGTGATATTTGATGGGACTACTTGATTTTGTTGTGGGTATGTCACTGTGGGGCTGCCCACCACATCACATTTTACTGGAATCTGCAGGAAAAATTTATTTCACACTTTAGAAGTATCTTGAATCTTGCAAATGGATTATGTTCCCTCCTTCCTTTGGTCTGTAGAAACTCAGAGCTGAAACTGAAATCTATCACTAGTACTTGTGTTGGACTTTATAGAATTTTAGCTAGCTAAAAAATTTATTCTGCTCTTTCAGAGCCAGGCACTGCGGTAGGGGAGTCTATCTATTGTCTCTATAATTCCCACTTTGGTTGTATGTGGTAGGCATTAATATTATGACTGTAGCTTAGCAAGTCTGAGTCATTAGACCATGACTGCACCACTAATGAGGCAAGGAGTAGGAATGGTATTCATGGGATTGAACTTGTAAGCATGAGGATGCACTGCTGTAGCTTAGTCTCACCATTATTATTTTTCCTAGTTTCTTTATCTGTTTATTTTTCATTATACTTCATTGTACCCTAACTCTGCCAGCAGCCTCCATCTAACATCTTTCAATTAATTGAAAACCCTATTCGTTTCACCCCCTGTTGTTAAAAATACATTTTTGAGTGGATTAACATTAACCACTTGATATTCTCTAGGGATATCCCCTGAGACCTGAACACTTGACAATGACCAAATTCTGGAATTCTACTACAAAAAATAACAAAGACAAATTATGATTCAGATGAGGAGCATTCAATTAATCTCACTCAATAACTAAGGGTTTGTTTATTTGTTTTGCCTTCATTCACTAGCCTTGCAGAATCTGCAATTATATTCTGCCACAACAAAATTATGCCATCTGTTGTGGATTTTTAAGGTAATTTTTGAATAGTTAAAACTGTCATGTTAAAACTAGAAATCCAAGAGTTATTTCTTCTCTTTTCCACCTTGGTGACTGACCTCTCAGAGAACAGCATTCTGAACTAGAATTTATTTTTGATGGCTATCTTTCTCTTACACCCTTCATCCCATCTGTCAGGAAAATATGCTGTTTCCCATAACACATCCTTAAACACTTCTCCACACTGCCTCTACCACCACATGGGCTACTCACGTTCAAGTTACCCTCACCTCTAGCCTACTGTCCTGCAGTGGCTTCCTGACTGGTCTTCCTGTTCCTGCCCTTGCTCTTCACCATATTCTGCACAACAGCCAGGGTGACCCATTTAAAATGTAAATAAATTTATATAAATATAAATGTCTCTCTTCTGCTTGAAATCTCGCAGCAGCTCCCTATTTCACTAAGAGTGAAAGGCAATATGTTTGTAAACAATGGATAACAAGGCTTGACATGAACTTACTCCCATCTGACCTCCTGTCTTAAAACTGCTCTACACCAGCCTCCTTGCTGTCCTTTGAACACACCAGATGTGTTCTTAGAGCGTTCTTAGGACACTTGCTCTAGCTGCTTCTGGAAACTGCTCCTCTTCTGGACAAACTCCTTCAGTCCTTTAAGTTTTTAAAGATTAAATTTTAAGATATGCTCAAATATCACCTACTCAGGAAATCTTTTCCTCACCACACATGAATAATGCAAGTTCCATCTTCCCTAAGTCTGTGGTTCTATGGATTCCCCTTATTCTGCCCTACTTCTTTTTTCTTAAATACTTAAAAAATGTTTTAACGGTCACTGTAATTTACTCATTTGTTTTAAAATCTCGAATTTCCTCTTCCCCCATTAGACTTTAAGCTACATGAAGGCAGGAATCTTTGTTTTGTCCATGGATGTATCCCAACCACCAAGAAGAGTAGCTGCTTTCAATAAAAACTTGCTGAATGAATAAATGAAGGCTATATGTTTATATAAGAAAGATGAGTTTGTATATTGGGGATTTCATTATTTGTTAAATTAGTTAATTTTCATATTATTTGGCTTCTACTAAAAGAAGAATACAAACTCAACTCTAAAGTTGGAAACATCCCTATGACCCAGCAACTGCACTACTAGGTATTTACCCAAAGGATACAAAAATACAGATTTAAAGGCATACATGTACCCCGATGTTTATAGCAGCATTATCAACAATAGCCAAACTATAGAGAGAGCCCAAATGTCTGTCGACTGATGAATGGATAAGGAAGATGTGGTATATATACACATTGGAATATTGCTCAACCAACAAAAAGAATGAAATCTTGCCATTTGCAATGACGTGGATAGAGCTAGAGAGTATTAAGCTGAGTGAAGTAAGTCAGGCTGAAAAAGACAAATACCATATGATCTCACTCGTATGTGGAATTTAAGAAAGAAAAAAGATGAACATATGGGAAGGGGTGGGGATAAGGGAGAGAGGGAAATAAGCCATAAGAGACTCTTAAAGATAGAGAATAAACCAAGGGTTGATGGAGGCAGGTGGATGGGGGATGGGCTAGATGGGTGATGGGTATTAAGGAGGGCACTTTTTGTGATGAGCACTAGGTGTTGTATGTAAGTGATGAATTACTGAATTCTACTCCAGAAACCAATATTGTGCTGTATGTTAACTAAGTAAAATAAATAAATAAATAAGATAAAATAAAAATTGGAAACACCCCAAAATTCATGAACTGAGGTCTGATTAAATAAATCAATTCCAAGAAAGCACAAGGTAAGATAATTCTTGAATAAAAGGATAAATCTGTGGCCTTTGTAGATACTTAGAAAAATTATGTTAAAATAATGTTAAATGAAAAAATAATAAAATGTCCTATGTAGGGAAATATCATTTTTGTTGGCATCAATTTAGGCAGACATTCCTGTTTCATTCTCACAAATGAGACTGACTTTGCTCCGGAGATGAACATGTAATCCAGGCATGGCCGGTTGAATTCTCTGACTTCCTGGCCATGGTGAGTGCCTCAAGGATGGACTTAAATACAAATCTGGCAGTGAGTCATCTAGTTTTGTTGTAACTATTGGGAAATAAGGGCTTTCTGTGTATGTGATTACCAGCTCTGAGGACAATGAAAATGCAGAGCTTCTCCTGACATCTTTGAAAAGGAAACCAACACAGAGGATGGCAAAGCTAAGAGATGAAGAAAAAAGAGATCAATATCAGATGACATTGCTTATCTATCAGCTCTACCTAATTTGAATTAGATTCTTTTCCCTTCTGGCTGAAGGATTCTGACTACTATAATTGTACTGATTATACTTATGTAGAACTTGTATGTGAAAAAAATCAAATGTATATAAAGTCTTAGTTATTTCTCTCATAATAATTAGGAAGAGAGAGAGTTCATGGAATTTGATAATGATTTTTTTATGGTGAAAATATTCTGTTTTTTCTTTTTCCCTCTAAAATTGGATTAAACTGTTAATAAAAAATAAGCTCTGGAGTTAATTGAAGCTTTCTTCTGTTTAAGTTTTAGGTTTAGGGTAATGAAGCTTTTGCAGTCAGCTATTTAATTGCTATGAGAAATGTATAAATAGTACTTACTCTATAATCTTGTGTTTAGATTGTACAGAGAAATCACAGTAATCCACTCCAATGTCTGTAAAGTCCACAAAAGTGGAGGACAAAATCTGGAATGCGTGAGGATTTTTTTCCTTGAGCTTTCGGCATACGTTAAACCCATCTACAATTTCTGAATCACCCCCAGTGACTGTTTGTTTTATGCAGTGCAGAAACTGAACCTGTAAAAAGAAATAGAGAAATGTGTTTTAAAATGGTAAACATTTACATTTTTTAACACTGTTAAAGATTCAGAAAGTTATGAATGCACTAAAGTCAAAAAACCTCTTAAATCTCTTTTGTGTCAGCAAGGAAAGGGACTGGAGAGAAAAAAGTTGCTTTTAACCAGTATTCTGTAGTTCAAACATTGTTTCAGTGTGAGACATGAACATAGGCATAATAATGTTCATTAGTAAACAAAAGGCACAGATCATAATAGCTGCAGGGAGCGAACACTTCATGTTGGAGTATTTACTCACTTCCTGTTGGTTTTACAGGGGAGGTGGGATTTCAACTGGGCAAAGGAGGATGGATAAGATTTTGGATATGCAGAGCAGAATGGAGAGAGCAAATCAAGTGCAGTGATAAAGGATGTGCAAAAATGCACGCCTCACTAGGTATCAAAAAGTTTGGTTGCAATAGAGGTTCACAACTAAAAAGAATAAATCCAGTTGAAAAGGTCATTGAAGCTTTCATCATGGAGTCTTGAATGTCAGATGAAGAATATTGGACATTCTCTTGTGCACAGAGGGGAATTGTTAAAGGGTTTTACATTACAGATGTAATGTAGCCAAGACTGAGTTGAAGAGTATCAGTCCAGTGGTGTTACATAGGATACATTTTTTTTAAAGGAGGGAATTAGTGAGACAGTGACTACTTGAGATTTTAAAGAGACAGTTCAGGTATAAAGGATAAGAAAGGAATGGAGGTTGAGTGTGGGCTATGGGGATGGATAAACCCAAGAAACACTGGGAATAAGAAACAAAAAGGATATTTATTTTTACTAAGATTTAGGGGGAAATGTTCAACATTATTTCATTTTGAAAAGCAAAAAATAGTAAAATGTAGAAATATATTTTTTGGATGGAGTTTCTATGACTCCTTTAGTTAGCGTGAGTGAGTGATTTTGATTACCTAAGTTTAGAACCAGACTTTCTGCTTAAAGAAATGAACACTATTCAGCTGTGACAACTTTATTCTGAGTTAAACAAAAATAAGAAAGAGGCAAATATGATCAAACATCCAGAATAGGGGGAATATGAGTGGGGAAAATATCCACTTGGTTATTTCCATGAATGGTCTAGAACAGTGCTGTCCATTCGAACTTTCTGTGGTGACAGAAATGTTCTTCTTATATAGCCCAGTATGTAGACACTAGTCCCACATGGCTATTGTGCACTTAAAATGTGGTCAATGTGACCGAAGAATTGCATTTTAAATTTTATTTAAACATAATTAATTTAAATTAAAATTTAAATGATCATATATGGCTAGTGACTACTATATTGGGTAATGCAGATCTAGAACACAAATCCTACCTTCTTCCCCAAACCGCACACATTTTCTCAATATTTTAAATCTCATACATACTTGTTCTCAAATTATGATTGTACATTTATCAATTCCTCACAACAGTCCTTAGAATTTCATACTTTCCTCTCCATTTTATGGTTGAAGAACCTGAGACCCAGAAGTGAGAAAGTCGGCCAGCTAGTAAGACCTCAGCTACACATGGCGAAACTGACATTCAAACCTTTGTCTGTTTGCCTCAAAATCATCGTACAGCAAGTTCTTTTCCTATAAAAGGGGGAAATTCTTTTATGGGACTCAATAGTTTAGTATCGTGTGGTGTGTGTATGTATGTGCTTTGTAAATTTAAATTCCCATTTCAGGTTGATTATGCCTTATTTTCTGATGTTAGGAGAGAACTGATCTACATTAATAATTGTTCCAACCTTAAACTGATGCCAGTTTTTTAAGCTTGAAAAAATATGTGCATAAGCTGACCAGTCACTGTAGAAAACCATCTCATCAGCAGGGTGATAAAGGGTGAAGCAGCATGATTAACAAGAGGATAAAATGGAAACATCAGCCTCAAGTCTACCAAACTCCAAGCAGGCAGAACAATGGCACAACTCTGTCTTTGAGAGAATCAGTGTTCTTTAAATCCTTAGATTTTGCCATAATGAAGTCACAGAATATTTCAAATATAAATCTTTAAAAAAAAGATCAATTGATGTCTTTTACATATATGACAAGGCCAAGTAATAATCTTCTTTTATATATTTATATTTTAATGCAATCTTATGAAAGAAAAAATATGATGGTGCTGGACAACACTTCTGTCACCTAATTCAAACAGTACATATACACCTGATATGTATAAAATCAAATTCTATTTCACGTAATTCATTCAGAACCAAAAATATTTTCTTTCTAGAAGTTACTTTATAGCAGCATGGGACTTTTGGCCTAAAGACAGTGAGCGAAGGAACATCTGTGTTTCTTTAAAGACGTGTCACCTCGGGGCGCCTGGGTGGCTCAGTCGTTAAGCACCTGCCTTCGGCTCAGGTCATGATCCCAGGGTCCTGGGATCGAGCCCCACATCGGGCTCCCTGCTCGGCGGGAAGCCTGCTTCTCCCTCTCCCACTCCCCCTGTTTGTGTTCCCTCTCTCGCTTTGTCTCTCTCTGTCAAATAAATAAATAAAATCTTAAAAAAAAAAAGTGTCACCTTATCTCTGCCCCACATGATCCAAATTGATGAAATTCAACTCTCAACAGGTAACTCATTATTCAGATCATTTCATCTGCAGTGAAAAGTGACTTATTCTATTTGTTATAAAAAAGCTCAAACTTTGGTACAAAGATCCCTAAATGATTCCAAATGGAAACTTGACCAATAGCACAAACAACTGCCTACATTCTAATTATTCTCCTACTACAATCTAGACATTTTAGGAATCATCTTTCACTTAAGAAGCATCTATCAGGTCACTTATCTTTGAATGTTTCATTTGCTGATGGAGACAGGTACAACTTTGTGGTGTTTCTTTGCCTCTTTACAGCATATTTTTGAAGTCTATTATGTGAAATGTGCTGGGCTAAGTCTTGAGATAGAGAGAAGTGGAAGATTCAGTTCCTGTATTTAAAGAGTTTGTAATGTCTGATGATGTCTATGCTCATCACATTATGTAAATTATGGTAATTAGAAAGTCCAACTCAAGACCAGCATGGTATGGTGAAAAAACTAACTAGTCAGAGGCCTGGGTTCCATTTTAAATGTCCTTTTATCCGATGTCACTCTGTGAAAGCATTTAACGTTGCTGTGTGTCATTCTGTCATCTAACATAAAAAGACACGATCAATCGTCTGCCTCACAGGAATGTTAAGAGGGATCAGACAACATAATATATATAGCAATACTTTGAAAAAGTAAAAAATACTATGAAAATGTCAAGCATTATATTGTACTTCAAGAATATTTACAAAGCCATGTAATCACTTTCCCTTAGGCTTTCAATTTTAACCTGGAAACAAAACCTAAACTCATAAGAAATAGCAGATAATTAAAATATTAAATTAGAATCTTTAGTTTTCTAGTCTATTATTTTAAAAGATTTTATTTATTTATTTGTCAGAGAGAGAAAGCAGAAGCAGGGGGAGCGGCAGGCAGAGAGAGAAGCAGACTCCCCACTGACCAAGGAGCCCGATGCGGGACTTGATCCCAGGACCCCGGAGATCATGACCTGAGCCAAAGGCAGATGCTTAACCAACTGAGCCACCCAGGCGTCCCTTCTAGTCTAATTTTTTAAACTTTATTTCGTCCATTTGACATTGTGCTGATTACTAATGTAGGTCTCAAGAGGCCTTTATGGCTTGCTCTCTGAAAATTCATGTAAGCCTGGTCTAGCCTGCTGGAGGATGACAGATCAAGTGGAGCAGAGACAAGCCACCTTAGGTTTTCCACCCAGGTCAATCAGCTCCTAGTAAGCCCAACAGCAGAACTGCCCAGCTGAACACAGCCCAAATTGTAAAAACATGTGCAATATTTTTTACATAAGAATATGTAAAAACATATTCTTCTATTTATTTTTTTAAAAGATTTTATTTATTTATTTAAGAGAGAGAGAGCACAAACAGGGGCAGCAGCAGAGGGAGAAGCAGGCTCCCTGCTGAGCAGGGAACCAGATGTGGGGTTCGATCCCAGGACCCAGGGATCATGACCTGAGTCGAAGGCAGATGCTTAACTGATTGGGCCACCCAGGCGCCCCAATGGTATTCTTTTAAGCCACTAAGTTATCAAGTGGTTTTCATGCAGTGATGGCTAACTGATAAGATTAGTGGCCATGTGACTTAATGGGAAAACCCTACATTGTGTTCCCTGGTTTCATTTTCTCTTTTAACTCTCTTGGGAATGGTAAATATGCAAAAGGACCTCAAGATGTACTGCTATCATAAAATTTGTCTAGACAAAGCAAAAAGTGCCAATAGTTATTTCCAAAAGGAAACAAAGAAATGTTTTTTAAAAAATACACCAAAATCTTCTATCCCTTGGGAATGTCAGGCTATTCAGGATTTTAGGCACAGAGATTTCGTGTTTGGATTATGCTTGAAGAAGGATCTATGTAGGACAAATTAGCTAGTGAAACATAGAGTCTTTAGACTCAAAATATAGGAGGATATTGGTCCTTGGATATTGGTCCTTGGCCTGCCTTGTGGAAAATATGTTGAGGCTCACCTTACCCCAGGTGGATGATGGAGGGCTGGATAATCAGTGTGAAAGCTTAGCTTCCCGGTTGTGTAAGCCACATTGTTTGCGTCAATTTTGTCTTGCACTTGCCAAGTATGTCTGTAAAATACAAGAAACATATGTTTAAACGGGCTGTCAGTAAGCCAGAGGAAATGTGTTAGAATGAACTGGATACATGGGGGAAATGGAAACTTTTCATTTTATGAAATAATTACCATAATGATGTGAGCCAGGAAGAAAGCCCAACCTTTCCTTGTCCAAAGTTACCATTTGAGAGTATGCACTCCTCCTTTCTTGTCTCTTCTCAGAGAAAAGTACATTTACACATTAGTCTATCCTACAGAGTTTATGAAGAGGTATGTGTGGGATTGTAGGTTATGTTTTTTAATAGCTTAGTGCATTTAAAATCATTTATTGAAGTGAAATTCACATAACATAAAATGAACCATTTAGTGGACAGTTCAGTGGCCCTCAGGACTTTCACAGTGTTGGTAAGCATCAACTCTATCTATCTAGGTGCAAAACATTTCCATCACTCCACACGGAAACCTCTTACCCATGAAGCATTTTCTTCCCATTCTGCCCTCCTCCCAGTCCCTGGCAAACACCAGTACGCATTCTGTCTCTAAGGATTTACCTATTTGGGATATTTAATATAAATGGAATCATACAATGTGTGACCTCTTGTGTCTGGCTTGTTCTACTTAACAGAATATTTCTGAGATTCCTCCACGATGGACCATGTATCATTACTTCATTCCTTTTTATGGTTGAATAATATTTTATTGTATGGATATGCCACAGTTCATTTATTGACTCATCAACTGATGGACATTTGCACTATTTCTACTCTTTGGTTGTTGTGACTAGTGCTGGCATAAGCATATGTGTGCATGTACTTATTTGAGCGCCTGTTTTCAATTTTTTGGGTAATGCCTAGGAGTGGAATGATGGAATTATATCATAATTCTATCTTTAACTGTTTGAGGAGGTGCCAAACGGTTTTCCACAGTGGTTGGATCACTTTACAGTCCCACCAGCAATATGTGAGGCTTCCAATTTCTTCACATCCTCATCAACACTTGTTCTTTTCTGGGTTTTGTTGTTGTTGTTGCTGTTGGTGGTTTTAACCATCCTAGTGGGTGTGACGTGGTATCTCATAGTTTTGATGTGTATTTTCCCAATAGTTAATGATGTTGAGCATCTTTTCATATACTTTTTGGCCATCTGTATATTTACTTTGGACAAATGTCAATTCAAGTCCTTTGCCCATTTTTAAATTGAGTGGTTTGTCCTTTTGTAATTTCTATGAGCACTTTAGATAGCCTAGATACTAGACCCTTAACAGACATATGATTTGCAACTATTTCTTACCCTTTCTTTTCTTTTTTTTTTTTTTAAAGATTTTATTTATTTATTTGACAGAGAGAGACCCAGCAAGAGAGGGAACACAGCAGGGGGAGTGGGAGAGGGAGAAGCAGGCTTCCCGCTGAGCAGGGAGCCTGATGCAGGGCTCGATCCCAGTACCCTGGGATCACGACCTGAGCTGAAGGCAGACACTTAACGACTGAGCCACCCAGGTGCCCCTATTTCTTACTCTTTCTGTAGGTTGTCTTTTCATTTTCTTAGTGATGATCTTTGATGCTCAAAAATTTTTAATTGTGATGAAGTTCTATTCATCTATTTTGGTTGTTGTTTGTGTTTTTGGTGTTATATCTGAGAATCCATTGCCCAATCCAAGGTCATGAAGATTTACACCTATGTTTTCTCCAAAGAATCTTATGGTTTTATATGTAGGTCCTTGATCCATTTGAGCCAATTTTTGTATAATGTGTGAGAAGGGCCCCAACTTCATTCTTTTTGCATGTGCATGTACAATTGTCCCAGCACTGTTTGTTGAAAGGACTGTTCTTTTCCCATTGAAAGGTTTCAGCACCCTTGTTCAAAATCAGTTAGCCATAGATGCATGGGCTCCCAGTTCTGTTCCATTAGTCTGCCTGGTTATCTTTATCCCAGCACCACAGTATGTTGATTACTATAGATTTGTAATAAGCTTTGAAATCAGGATATGCATCCTCCAACTTTGTTCTTGTTTTTTATTATTGTTTTGGCTATTCAGAGCCCCTTGCAATTTCATATGAATTTGAGCATTGCTTTTCCATTTCCACAAGAAAGCCATTGGAATTTTGGGAAGCATTGCATTGGATCTGTAAACTGCTTTGGGTAGTAATCACATCTTAACAATATTATGTCTTCCTATGAATGTGGGATGTCCTTCCGTTTATTAGGTCTTCTTTAATTTCCTTCACAATGTTTTATAGTTTTCATTTTATGTTTTTCATCTCCTTGGTTAAATTTATTCCTAGGTATTTTATTCTTCTGGATGCTATTGTAAATGGAATTTTTAAAAATTTCTTTTTCAGATTGTTCATTGTGAGTGTATATAAATGCAACTCAATTCTGTGTACTGCCCCTGTATCCTACAACTTTGCTGAATTCATTTATTAGCTCTAATAGCTGTGTGTATTCTGTGGAGTTTTTTATATATAGGATCATGCTATCTATGAGTAGAGATAGACTTATTGCTTCCTTTCTAATTTGATGCCTTTATTTCTATATCTTGCCCAACTGCCCTGGACAGAACTTCTGGTACATTGTTGAATAGCAGTGGTGAAAACCAGCACTCTCATCTTGTTCCTGATCTTAGAGGGAACTTAATGAATATTTATTTTATTTTATTTTATTTGAACTTAATGAATTTTTAATTACACTCTTGTAACTACTACTCAGATCAGGAAATATAACTTTAAGTTTATATGTCCTGTCCCAGCCAGTCTCATCTCTCTCTTCTCCAAAGTAACCATACCATGACTTCTATATTTATAATTTCTTTGCATTTTTTGAATGTGCATCCTTAGACACTTTGTTTAATATTGCCCATTAGCAACAATTGTTATGTCTTTTAAATCTCTTAATCTACAGGTTTCGCCTCCGGCCTGTTCTTCCTACAATTTATTGTTTGAAGAATTTAGGGACTTGGGCCTACAGAGTTCCTCACAGTCTGGACTTTGCTGATTGTGTATCATGATGTGGTTCAACATGTTTCTCTGTTCTCTCTGTTTCTAGAAAATTTGCAACTAAATGCAGAGGCTTGGACAAATTCTATTTCCTCTCTTTGGCAAAACTATAGATGGCATTGTACTCTTCTGTTAAAGACACAGAATGTCAAGATGTCTTTCTTTTTGTGATATTTGTACATACTTAGGCTCAGTGGCTAGATTCACTAATTCATTGGGGGTCCCAAATAGTGAAGTTAATAATTTCTTTTAATTTCTTTTTCATTTGTCAGTACTTTTAAAAATACCTACTTTCCTTCATCTAGTATTTGGTTACCCCATGTAGTAGCTACCTAGGGATACTGAGATAAATACTTGATTCTTTCCCTTTATTTACCATTTTATAATGTAATGGATTAGTTTTCTACCACTCCAAGATGAATAATTAGTTTTTTTAAAAATAATTTTATTAACGAGAATGCATTAAAACTAGATAGAGGTAATGGTTTCACAACATTGTCAATGTACTAAATGACACAAAACTGTACACTTCAAGATTGTTAATTTTATGTTATATCAATTTTACCTCCAGGACCAAAAGAAATAACTTGACTTAAAAGTTAAGAAAAAAAGGTTAATAAATGAACTAGGGATTACTTGCAACTCTGTCAGGAAACTAAATCAATATTCAGATTTTGTAAGGCTTTTCCCTCGGCAGATTGAGACAATGGGTAATTGGAAGGAAGTTGTGTTTTAAAATAAGGCAAAGCTGTTTTGAAAAATGTGTCACCATATATGCTTGTCATTTTCTTGCTGTCATAATATCTACTTATTAATTTATGTTCACTTTAATCAAATCATTTTTCAATAAATCTATATTGATTACTTATTCTATTCCAGGCATTGTTTTAGCATTAGAGATATAGCAGGGAACAAGAAAGACAAACAAGTAATTACCAAATGTAATAACAGAGATAAGTGCTATAAAGAAAATAAACCAAGGTAAGGAGATAAGGATTGGGGGCCAGGAGAATATCATGGCAGAGATAATGCTTTGGCAAGTGCTCCAGAAGACCTCTAAGAAAAGGAGAATGTGAATTTCTGGGTGATGTATTTTAGGGAGAGGAATCTGAAGTGAAAGGTAGGGTTTCTTCCCCATTCTCTGGGATTGAGGATGAAACTATTTGGCTCTGTTTTTTTGTTTTGTCTTATATTTCATCTAAATGTAAAATGGAGGGGCCTTGGGGTGGCTCAGTCGGTTAAGAGTCTGCTTTCGGCTCAGGTCATGATCTCGGGGTCCTGGGATCGAGCCCCGAGTCAGGCTTCCTGGTCAGTGGGGAGTCTGCTTCTCCCTCTCCCACTTCTCCCTCCTGCTCATGCTCTCTCTCTCTTTCAAATAAATAAATAAAATCTTTAAAAAAATAAAAAAATAAATTTAAAATGGAAAACCTGGTAAATCTTCCACCAAAGTTTAAAGAACCATCTCTATGTGGCCATAAGCTGGAAAGAGACTCCATGAAAGAAGAGTATATATAGCCTACTGCAACTAATTTCAAATATGAGTCAGACAATCCATTATACTGTTGACTGTAGCCAGGAAATACATGTTCTCTATGAGCCTCATGTCACTCCGTGACCCAAACCTAATGTAGATTCTGCCTGTTGTCACAATCAGCATTCCAACAATAATCAACATGTAGGAAAGGATTTAAGGATACAAAAAAAGTAATTCCATCAAGTTGTGGAATCTATAATGTCTTCTAAGAAGACGATGCTTTTGACATTGTGAATAGGAAATGACTATATTTAGATTTTCTTTTCAAGAGTGATGATGGTTTTGCATTGATTCACCTACATTCCCTTTCCTGGGTCCTCCTATGATCAAGGGTAAACTCACTGAATTTTCATGCGGCCAAGAGCTGGCTGAGATTCAAGGTGCATGTTTTAGCCAGGGAATGGATCTTTCCTTTGTTTGACATTAACTGGCTTGTACAGGGATGGGGCCTGTGACTTGGCATCATTGGAGCAGTTCTCCAGCCCTCTGTGCTAACTGGCAGGGAATAATAAACATTTTTAAGCCCTAAAGTGTCTGAGGCACGGTGTGGGATACATAGCCTAAAAGTCTATGCTCTCACATAATGATAAATCCCAGGAGAGGGGCTTGCCAATTCCAATCATAAAACATTCTCATAATTGTCTAACATAAGTCTGGAAAAATCCTAGAAATGTCATTTGGTCTACCTTTCTACCTCCTTATAGAAATGAATCATGCCAAGAAAGCTGCTGCTGATTGTTTATGACCCTAAGCTTTCACGTTTCCTTCTCAAATCCAAAGGAAAACACAGCAGAAATAAATGCAAATGTGATCCATTGGCCTGTGGAGAAACTGTTTTTTAAAAGCCCACTCGTGGGGCCTTAGTGAGATGAGGGTGTATTTATAAGCATCTTTCATTAGAAGCAGATTCTAATGCTCCTCCAAGTAAAGCAGCTCAAGCAGACTGTCAGAAACTGTCATGACCAAAGCAGAGGTGCAGGACCCAGATTTTTCTAAAACTCAAGAGGCAGGCTCAGCATAGCATCTTAACCCATTGGTATAGACTTGCCTGGTATTATGCCGGGACAGGCAATTGAAACTGTGCTCATAATTCTGCTTTTGCCAGAGATCCTATTTTAAACAAATCTAGGTATTTCCACTGAGCTACTTGTGTCATTCTCAAAATCGGATAAACCAAAACACAGACTCTTAACTACAGAGAAGAAACTGATGGTTATAATATAGAATTCTATATTATATATAGAATTATTATTATAATATATTATATTATTATAATATATATAATTATATATATATAATTATATAGAATATATATTAGTATAGATTATATCATGATGCACACTGAGTGATATATAGAATTGTTAAATCACTATACTGTATACCTGAAACTAATACAGCACTGCATGTTAACTATACTGGAATTAAAATTAAAAAAAAGAAATTTCTTTTATATTTTCCATTTAAGGATTTTGTCAAAAGCTCCTGTACATTAAAATCATGACTTTTAGAGACTATTTTGTGGGCTTCGTTTGAATACTTATTCACTAGATCCACTCCAGTCTAGATGGCCAGTCATAGATATTCATGATATTTCATGAAATTAATAGTGTTTTGTGACAAATTTGAATCCTTTAATGTTTATGGAATGCTTAAATATTGTTTTTGCTAGATTTGTTCTTTATACCCTTGGTGTGATAGATTTTATAATCTTTTGGTTAGCAGCTCACACCTGGAAAACCATGTTAGATTTATTTTTAATCTTTTTCTTTTCTGAAGTACGGCTTACGTGAAAAGATGTTCTACAACTGCAACCTGTATTTCTTATCACCAACAGCTACAATCTCTAATCTCAACCTGCTGCAAGCTGCTCTCATCAGGTAACAGAAGAATGCCTTCTTTTGACTATCACTATTTGTTCTGTTAGATCTAAAACATAATGCTCATACGTTATTTTTATTTTTTAAGTTCTAACATAGACAATTATCTCCTAGCGGTGCCTGGGTGGCTCAGCTGGTTAAGTGTCCAACTCGTGATTTTGGCTCAGGTCATGTTCTCAGGGTCGTGAGATCGAGTCTGTGTTGGGCTCCATGCTGAGTGGAGAGTGAGATTCTTTCTCTCCCTCTCCCTCTGTCTTTCCCCTCCCCTGGTCTTGTGCACGCATTCATGTGAGCACATGCTCTCTCTCAAATAAATAAATAAATCTTAGAAAAAGAAAATTATCTCCTAGCTAAAATAAACAAAAACATTTATAATCATCCAAAGGAATATTACACTGTATATCATTTCTTTTTAATTTTTTAAAAAGATTCTATTTATTTATTTGAGAGGGAGGGAGTGAGAGAGAGAGAGCAAGAGCAGGGGGAAGGAGAAGAAAACTACCCACTGAGCAGGGAGCCCGATGGGAGGCTCGATCCCAGGACACTGGGATCACAGCCTGAGCTGAAGGCAGACGCCTAACCAACTGAGCCACCCAGGTGCCCCTATCATTTCTAACTGTAGTTGGGACAAATCCCCATATGACTTCCCAGATGCAGTCACCCTTCTGAGCTTCAGATATTTATTTTTCCATTATCACTTGTTAGACCCACACAATGGGCCAGGAACTGAGGATGCAGGTGTGAACCGAGCAGACATGGTACTTGCACCTCATGGAACATACGATCTATGGGGAAGAAAAATCAGTGTGACTTACCTTCCAAAGCTGAAGTACAAGGTGTTATGAGAATAAAGAAGTGAAGATTAGGTCGAGACCTGAAGATTGAGTAGGATATACCTAGAAGGGGACAGGTCATTGTGGGCAGAAGAAATAGCATGTGAGAAGGTCTGGTGGAGGGAGAGAACACAGCCTCTTAGGGGAAGTGATAGAAGTCAAATATGGGCCAGAGTGGGGATGGTTTGCTCTATGGTTATTCCTGGCTTTGCTTCAAATTTCTCCTTCCCTTATTGTCCTGTAAAGTCTTACCAAAAAAAAAAAAAAAAAAAATCTCATCAAGTTAGGAACTGAGTTGAAACATACTCTTTATCTCATAGCATTTAACCCACTGCCAAAAATATTTGTTGAATGAAGGCATGGACTGTAAGACAGTAAATTGTGTTATGTTCCCGACTGTCTGGCTATTAACTTTAGTCCTGGCCAAAGCTATATGTTTTAGGTATATTTAAATTATGAATAATTTGGCCACCAATCATTCCTGTTGTCTGATTCCTAGGGGAAGCGTTACAGTTGTTTGTAAACAATACTTGGCAAAATTGCTAGAGTTGTGTTTTAAAAAGCCATTATCTTTTCAGTTCTACTTATATTGTGGACACTCATTTTTACATTGCATTTATTCCTGAAAATGAAAAACTCCATACCATTTTTGGTGAGAATTAATATCCCCACTATAAACTGGAAGAACAAAAGTAACCTGTCTGATATCTAGCATTGGTCTTACTCAATCCATTAAACTCATATGGAAATCTCCATGAAGCATAAAGATACAAAGTAAACAAGGAGGATCCTGGGGTGATGATGGTGACATAGTTCTTAATCTCTCTGAATTTTCTTCATAGGACATCTAGTGTGCAGACCCAAAAACTCAGGGACAACATCTAAACCAAAATTAGGTGACAAGATATATCCATGAAGCCCAAAATATGAGTGGGATATAGAGACAGACTTTCCAAAGCCACAATATGTGGCATCAGAAACGGTGCAGAGGAGGAAGCAGAGGGAAGCAACTAGGTACTGGATGGATCCGAAAAACTCCCAGAGCACTAATGACAGGTACTGGAACCTGTAGACAGGCACCTTGAGAATAGCAGTCAACCTGGGAGGTATGTTCACCTTCCAACTTAGCTGCCTGTGAGGGGTCCGTGATAAGGGACTGGATTAGTCTGGGCCCTCGGGAACTCGAAATACTTAACAGATAAAACTCTCATCCATGAGGAAGCTTCCTCCTGAGAAAATGACGCCAAACTGAGCATTCCGGGGACAGTAAGGACAAAGGAAAAAGAAGTTCCAGATAAAAGTAAAGGAGAGAAACCAGGAGGTCTTAGAAGGTTATCAGCCATTGTTTTGAAATACAGCTTAAAACCATAACAAAATGTTTCCGAATCATATCTCCTTTTAATAATTAAGAAAAAAATTCACATAAAAATTAGAAATAGCACATGATTAAGGTTTAGTTTCATAAAGTTATTTTAAGAGAAAAAGAGAATGAATAGCAAAATAACATACCTATAGATAATATATGCCAGAAGGATATGCCCCCCAAAGATAAAAAATGTTCTAGTTTTTCTAACTTCTATTTTTCTATTTATACCTACTTCTGTTGAGTCCAGAAGACATTAATGAAATGATACAATATATGAAAGAATAACTTACATCAGAGATAGAAACTCAGAAAGGGAGTGATACACTCAGAAAGGAAAAATTTTAAAAATCATTAAAAATGAAGACTAAGCTAGAAGGGATGCAATATTGAATAAGCACAACAGATAACACCTTTGGATGAGGAGAAGATAAAAAGGAGAAAAACTTAAATATCAAAAAAGACAAGAGATAAGAAAGATCTGAGAGAAAGTAATAAATTTTAATTAACAGAAGATTTAATATACACATAATATGAATCCTCAAAAGAAGAAATCCAGATTAAAGAGAACAATTATTAAGAACTATAATTAAAAAAAATTCTTGAAATTAAAAAAAAAAAAAAAAAGATTTGAAACATTGAAAGACCAAACCATACACTCCCTGAAAAAGTTACCCCAGAATATCCAACACCGAGATATCCTATAAAGTTACTGGTCTTTAAAAAGAAAAATCTTTTGGGCGTCCAAGTAAAAATATCAAATTATTTATAAGGGAAAGAAAATTAGATTACCAATAAAACTGTAGTGACATATTAAAGATGATGTGAGCCAAGAATTTTATATTTAGCCAAGCTGATTTTCAAGTATAAAGATCTTAAATTGCTGTCAACATGCAAGAATTTAGAGAATATTGTTCTCTTGGGCCCTTCCTGAGGAATTTACAAGAGCATAGGATTCAGACAACCAAAATGAATAGAGATACGTTCACACAGGCACTGGTCTAAGTAGTAAATTTTATTTACTCACAGAACTACTAATAGGGGAGAAAAAAATATATAAAAAATCTAAAAAATTGGGAAACCAGGGGCACCTGGGTGGCTCAGTTGGTTAGGCAACTGCCTTCAGCTCAGGTCATGATCCTGGAGTCCCGGGATCGAGTCCCGCATCGGGCTCCCTGCTCAGCGGGGGGTCTGCTTCTCCCTCTGCCCTCCTCCCTCTCATGTTCTCTGTCTCTCATTCTCTCTCTCTCAAATAAATAAATAAAATCTTTAAAAAATAAAAAATAAAAAAAAAATAAAAAAATAAAAAAATAAAAAATTGGGAAACCAAACTACTGTTAAAAAAAAAAAAAGGGATGCTCAGGAAAACAAGGTAGTGAATACCATAAAATTCAGGAGAGCTATTACATTTGGGGAGAAAAGAGAGGTTTGTGATTGCTTAGGGCATGTGGATTGGTTCCAGAGTGACTGGCAATGTTCTATTTCTTGACGTGGATGGTGTTTCAAGAGCACGTGCCTTACAAAAATTCATTTAGCTATATATTTGTCTTATGTGATTTTTCTGTGTCTGGATTGTATTTTACCATGCGAAGTGCTTTTTTTAAAATTTATTTTGAAAGGTTAATAATACTCCCAATAATAAAAATAAAGACGGGTAGTGATAGAAAGATGGCAACCACCTCTAAAAACATAAAGAAAAAAGTTTTAGCAATTTCCTCCAAAGTTCTAAAGTGTTTCATTATGAAAAACTAAGAATGCAGTGCATTGCAGAAGAAAAAAAAAAAAAGCTTATGAGAATTCCACATTAAGCATATTTAGTTTTTTGGGGGTGGTAGGTCAAATTGTGCTTAATTTATTTCAACAGAACAGGAGCTAGATGCTGGTTTAGATTTTTGATGTGCAAGGTTAAAATATAAACTTCATTTTCTCTTGTCACAAGTTATTTAATTCCTTGTCAATTGTCACTTTCCCTTTGCATGAACAGTTGGCTATAATTTGAACTTAATAGATGGGATGGGAATGAATATTCTGGTGCTGTTGTTATGACTTAGTTTGAGAAATTTCTATATAATCCTGTTAAAGTGTTCCCTTGCATCTGAGCTATAAATATGTGTGGAAGCCACATTTGGTAGTTAATAATTCTTATGGCATTAGGAACTATGGGGGGAATGCTAGATAAACCACCATACAAGTACAGTGCCAAGGAAAGACTGCAGACTGTTGAATCAAGTAAACTTGGGTTTGAAGCCTGATTCTTCTACCTCAGTTTCCTTATCTCTAAAATGGGAATAATGGTTCTTATTAGAATTGTGAAGATTCAAGATAATGACTGTAAAACATTGAGTTCAATACTTGGCACATAAAAGGTGCTTAACAGGAAATTATTTTGTCCCAACCCAATGCTCAGAGGAAAATCGAGGAGGTAAGGGGGGGTCAGGGCTTGTGGAGAAGCAAGTGGTTTACTAGGGTCTCAAAATTTCTTCAAGTGATTTCTAGGGGAGCATGAGACACAGAAATTATTTTTCCTTTCATTCATGAGATGATCTCATACTCAAGTGGTTTTGCTGGCAGCAACTTTAATTACTGCGAAACTGAGTATTACAAAGGGAACCCCAGGGACTTTCTCTTGGCTGATAACATAAGCTGGGGTTCACAATGGCCGAAAGAACACAGCTTGTTACTTTGCTTGGGAAACCCTAAAACTCACAAGAATACACATTTTAAAGGTTCTCCCCACCCCTACTCAAACACTAGGGTCAGTACTAAGTCTAAAACAACTCATTAAGAAATCCCAGTATGAAGTTTTTACAAAGTAGGATGGAATTACAACTAGATTCAGAACTCAGACAGGTTTTCTTTGTTTTCTTCCCAAGTCTAAATTGCTTTTAGGTTGGTTTTTCATAACTCAGAGCCATTTTTATTCAAGAAGGGCTATGTGGTTTTCTCAAACAATTTCTTGGCTAGAAACTTCACCAAAATGGATAAACTTGTTTTTTCTTTCCCTGTTAAGTCTCCACACTTCACAAATGTTTTCTAGTAACATGTATATCAAACAAGTAGCTGTTTCAAAGTCAGGTTTGGAGGCAGTGCTAATGGTAGGAGCAAATTCTAAGGGGCCGGAAGCCAAGGAATAATAATATTTTTCACTCATATACCCTCAATCACTAATACAACCGAATGTGTGAAATGCTGCTGGGCTGGCTTACAGAAATACTAGCAGAAATCCAGTGAATGCTGGAAAGGATATATTCTTGCACTCCCCAGAGGCCATTTCAATATTGTTAATTCTTAACTGGCCTGGCTGGTGTATTTGACAAACAGCCCACTAGAAACATTTTTGGTTTGACATGATTTTATTCATCTGATGAAGCCTGCATGCAAGGCGCTCATGCAGATGCAAAACTGGGCAGCAGGAGTAGCCTCTTATATTTTCCAGCAAACTTTCATCTAAAGGTTTCAAAGGGCATGCCAGGTATTAAAACGGTCCTGTAGAAAGAGAGAAGCAAGTCCTCAGTAGAGGAGAATCATAGAGCTCCAGGAAATTACATGAAAAGCTTAGATCACCTTCTCACCTACAAATAGCCAGTGGTGGAGCCATGATTCAACTGTGTTTCTCTATTGGTCCTACAGGCAGCTCTCTGGGCAGTAATGTAATGCAGATGCTCTGGGGCGTTGGGTTCTCAACTCTCCCCCCATTTTTTAGGAATGAAGTGTTCCAAAGTATTTATTTAAATTTCCCCACTACCATTTGTAACCTTGTAAGTTTTATTCAGTAATTGTACAGCTTCCATGCTTGTCTCCACAAGATAAAATCTGACTACTACCAGGATCCATTAAGTTCCTTTTACCCCTTTTTCTCATTGTCGCTGCCTATTTTATTCCTGATGTTGGTGTTTCAGAAAAACATATTTTTCATTTTCACCTCATTATTCTTATTAATCTAATAAGAATATGGTAATGTGGTAATGCAACTTGCTTATGCCAGCAAATAAAACATTCTTAGAAAGAAGAAAATCTGAAACTTCTGGACTGTATTCTAGGAAGAAGGCAGTCTTGCTAGCTAAGGTTGAAATTTGTATTTTCTTCTGCTTGACTTTCTGACGAAGAAGGGTCGCTCAGAGTTGCTCACAAGGTTAATTTTCTCACTAAGGGTTTACAATGCTGGGGCGCCTGTGTGGTTCAGTCGGTTAAGTGTCTGTCTTTAGCTCAGGTCATGATCCCAGGGTCCTGGGATTGAGCCCCACATTGGGCTCTCCGCTCAGCAAGGAGTCTGCTTCTCCCTCTCCCTCTGTTCCCTCTCTCTAGCTCTCACTCTCTCTCTCAAGTAAATAAATAAAATCTTAAAAAAAAAAAAAAAAAGTCGACAATGCTAAGAAAGAATTTTTGATGTCTTGACCAAATGAAGTCCTCAATATCTTAGCATACATTCCCTTTTATTAAAATTCCCTGAGTGCTCACTGTGTGCCAGGCACTGAGCTAGTACTGAAGATATCATTCTGATTAGGCCACCATTTCAGTCTACAAGGAGCTCGATATGACAGCAATGATGGCAATGAGATATGCATGCCTTATTTTCAGAGATTATCCTGTTACAAGCAAAACAGCTAGTTAATACACAATGCTGGTGGTAAATACTTTAAAAAATCGACACTGAATCTCTTCCTTCTCTCCGTGTCACATGCATGTACACACACACACCATTACATGAACTTATGTAAATAACAAAACCCTGACCTGGCCCATTTAATTCGTTGTCCAACCAATTGGAAAAGGAATATTTTCATAGTATGATTTTGCCCTTTTAGGGAAGAACATTTGATCTTCTCAATGTTTTCTTACCAGAAGTATGGTTTCAAAAGCCCATGACCAGTAAGCATTACTAAAACCCAGTAAACAGACAGTAAGGATATCTTACAGCAGAGCGGTTGATTTTCTTTCACACTGCATGCATCTCTGCTAGAAGCAGAATCTTAAAAAAAAAAAAAAATAGAAATTGCCTTACTAGATGTTATGAATATGCAAGAGAGAGGAGAATTTACACTTCTCTTTTTGGCTAGGTCATTCAGAATGCAAAACGGGGTCATTTGAGTGAGGAGTAAAATGCTTATTTTGTTTTATTTATTTGCCTGGGCTTGGAGATGAGGTGCTGGTAGTGATCTCACAGAGGGTAGTGATCTCACAGAGGGAGAGGGTTATCTTTCCTAGAGCTACAGAGGCTTTTTCGTAAAGTAGAAACCCAAATCTAGGTCAGAACAAAATGCCTAACACAGTGCCTTGCACAGTGTAGTGTACAGATGGGTAAAACAATAATACTGCCAATCAAGACATTCAGTGTGATCGACAGCGACTGTACTTCCTTTCGGATTTATTCTGCTGGTAGCATTCTTGAAAACATTCTAACTTGGTATAATCATTGAGGATGGCAGTGTATAGAAAAAGTCTAGTTTACAATGACTATTTCCCATTGGGTTAGATTGTGTCATAAATTCAGATAATTTCTTCAATTAAAAAATTATCATAAAAACCACAATGAGATATCACCTCACACCTGTCAGAGTGGCTAAAATCAAAAGCATGAGAAACAACAAGTGTTGTTGAGGATGTGGAGAAAAAGGAACCCTCATGCACTGTTGGTGGGAATGCAAACTGATGCAGCCACTGTGGAAAACAGTATGGAAGTTCCTCAAAAAGTTAAAAGTAGAACTAATTCTACTACTGGGTATTTACCCAAAGAAAACAGAAACACTAATTTGAAAAGATACATGCACCCCTATGTTTATTATAGCATTATTTATAATAGCCAAGATATAAAAGCAGCCCAAGTGTCCATCCATAGATGAATGGATAAAGAAGATGTGGTGTATATACAGTGCACATAAAAAAGAATGAGATCTTGCCACTTGCCACAACATGGATGAATCTAGAGGGTAAAATGCTAAGCAAAATAAGTCAGTCAGAGAAAGACAAATACCATATCACATGTGGAATTTAAGAAAAAAAACCAAACGAACAAAGAAAAAAGGAGACAAAGAAACAGAGTCTTAAATATAGAGAACAAATTGGTGGTTGCCAGAGGGGAGGCTGATGGGGAGAGCATGAAACAGATAAAGGGGATCAAGAGTATACTTATTGTGAGGAGCACTGAGTAATGTATAGAATTGATGAATCATTATATTGTACACCTGAAATGAGTATCACTCTGTATATTAATTAAATGTAAATTAAAAAATAAATAAATAATTAAAAAAAAAATTATCCAGAATGATATTTTGGCTTTTGGCCCCACTCTGTAAAAACTATATCGATCCAAATGTAAGATCTAAATCCTTCTGAAAATGTTATCTCATTACATACTGTTCTACATGTATATATCTGACAAAATTGACAATGAGAGCTTCTTTACCAAGTCTTATTCTTTTCTCCCAGGAGTGCTTTCATCATCAAGGCAGTAAGGTTGCTGATCATTTCACAGAGTTGCATGAAAAAAATATTGTCTAGATGATGCACTGACAAAATAATGATAAGCATCTGAGAAAATATAGACATGGAAATGATATATACTTTTGTCCTCAAAGCTATTACCATTTTGATTTAGTATTTTAACATAATTTTATGATTATGAAATGCTCTGATAATTTTTGCATTCACCTGTTGCTTTATAGATTTTTGAAAACATCTAGGTGTGCATCTATTATTAAACATTTATTCCTTACCTACTATATGCTAAGACTGTGCAAAATGCTGGAATCTACTGTTTTTACTTCTCTGACCAACACTTTAACAATTGAGATGACAGCCAAGAACCAAAAATAGATATTATAATTCTCACTTTGGACCCATGCATTCAAATTCTCCAAACTAGTAATCCTATTTGAATGGAAAAGTGCTAGGTGGATATTTGTTTCCCAAGGGAGGCATGTGTAAAGTGGTATTATTTTTGGCATCTAAGCAAGAGTAGAAACCAGGCTCCTTGAAAAATCTACATGGAATGCAAGGTTAGCCTTTAGACTTCCTCTTCCCGCTTTCCTTTCCCTATCCTTCTATGTCTGGCAATCCCTCCTCTCCATTATTTATTGCCTTCATTTATTCATTGCATTCGCTCACTCACCTGTCAATTATTTTTCAAACAAGAATAAGGCTCTTTGCCAATGGAGAAACAAAGCTATGAAAGAAAGGGACCACGTTGCAGGCAGCTGCTGATTCTGTTATAAAGATAAGTCATGTCCAGGCATTACCACATCACAAAGAAGAACATGAAAAATGCCACTTGGTGTATATAACTATAAGAGCTGAGAGGATGTAAAGCACCCAAATTCTACACCAACTGAGACCTGCCTTCTCTTGAAGTAACCCCTCCTCTCAACCAGAGGTTTGTAACCTTAGCTGCACACAAGAATCACCTGCAGAGTTTTTAAAAGTCCTGATACTCAGGTCAAATCCAAATCCTGTTTTGAAAAATCTCTGGAGAATGGACCCAGATGTCACCATTTTTTAAATTGGCTATTCCGATGTGTAACCTCAGTTGAGAACTATTGCTCTAAATATCCCTTCTTCTTTTGAATCTCATGTTACAGAAATTTTAATATCACTTTCCACATTACTGTGGAAAGGGGCAGAAAAGGGAAATCACTTCAGGAAAACATTCACTTTCCTCATTCTCTTAACAAAAAACACATAAGCAAACAAAAACAAAGCAACAACGGCAAAACTGTCCTCTTCTGTAAGTTCTTGAGGTAATGAATTAAAAATTAAAATTAAAACAAAAAACAAAAAGCCCACAGAGATCTTGGTAATCAGTTGTGGAAGTAGCAGTAAGGTGGCTAGAGAGGCCTTTCTTGGCATGTGGTATAGTTTGAGAGATTCAGGGAAGAGATGTGATCCTCTGCATGGAAGATGAGATTGAGTAGGTTAAACCTGTCTGGTTAGATGTAAAGGTCTTGGAAAAAGGAAATACAACAGTAGTGGGAGGTCTGATTTGTTTTTGACAACAAACCTTGAGTATTTATTCCAGTAAATTTCACAAGATTAGATCAATTAGATCAGTGGTCAAATTATCAAGCCATTTTAGGATTTGTGACAACAAAACAAAACAAAATGCAAGTCATAAATCAGGACTAAGAATCTGACCCTAAATATGATGGGTGGGGGTGAGCATTAGGAAACTCTAACAAAGAGCCCCCCAAATTTGGCTGCTGTTGTGAAATTGTGACATTTGTTGCATAGATACAAAAAGTCTGTTGTCAGCAAATAAAAACTAGGTAGAAGAATATAGAAGAGATTTATTTTGAAGTATTCTCTTTACTTCTGGTGCCTAAAAGCATCCTTTCCATGTTCTTCCTTAATATCATTGATAGTGACGTGGATTAGGAAGCCCATGGATAAAACAGACCCGGATTCTAACTCTGGTTCCTTTTCTACTACCTGTGAAAACTTGGGTTATAGTTTAATTCTCTGGACTTCAGATTCCTTATCAGCGAACTGGGGGAAATTACCTATTTCAGAAAATTGTGAACATTAAAGAACAAATAATTAGATTGAGGCTCTTAATAATTTCAAATCTTTTTCCAACTCTTTGTTTTGTCTGTTGTTACTGATATAATCTCTAAAACAGCTTCAATTTTTTTAAAGGTTTATTTATTTTAGAGAGAGAGAGAGAGAGAGAGAACAGGCACGTGCAAGTGCGCACACATGAGTGGGGGAGGGGCAGAGGGACAGAGAGAATCTCAAGCAGACTCATGACCCTGAGATCATCACCTGAATCAAAATCAAGAGTCAGCTGCTTGACCAACTGAACCACCCAGGTGCCCCAAAACAGCTTAAATTCTTGCAGATATAGGGGAGATAAAAATTATGTAGGACACAGTGTGCTAATGGTAGCAGTAAGTTCTTGGGGTGGGGGTGGGGGCTGGGTCATCTAAGCCTACACGTGATAGAGTCTTCTGCCATGAATAAACTTGATCAAATCATTGGGGGCAAGAGATTAGTTATTTTTGATCCTCTGTTTATCTACAGACAGGTTCTTACTCTAGATCAGGGGTGGCAAACTCAAGGGCAGGCAGGGCCCTTGCAGGTCTGGGGGGTGGTGGGGCCACAATTTGAGCAACTGGAGCGTGAGAACATGCTCTCTTCAAGGGGCAGCCTCTGCTTACATCAAGCAGGTTCCTGGCACACAGGGATTTAGTCTCAGTTGTTGCCAGATTTGATTTTTCAAGAAAAGTCAGATCCATATTTAATGTAAAATCTCCCAGTTTTTAAGTGTTGACAACTAATTCTGTTTTCTTTCAGCATCCTGTGGGCCAACCAAAACATATCTGAATACAGCCTGTGTGCTACCTGTTTTGCAACCTTTGGATTTTAAAGGTCATTTTCACTCCCAATGCCCTCTGCTCCGTGAGCCCAAGAATCATTGTATACGTCCCGCATGAAAGGTTCACCCTACAGATTAGAAATACAGTCATACCCCCCACTTCCAAATAAGTATTTCCTGTTGTTAGTGTTTCATTATCCATAATGAATGTTACCTCCCAGGCAATTCTTATGCAAACAGCTTCTTGTTCCAAAGTTAAAATCAGATACATTTCCTGTTACTTGCCAAAGTGCATAGACCTAATTTTCTGCATGTTAGTTTTATCTTTTTTAACACATCTGGGGGCTGCTTTCACTTCCCCAGGGCCCTACTTTATTTTGCGCCAAGTCTTGGGCGGTAAAACTTTAACGAACTTCAGCATTTATAAAAGTCTTGGAGAAACACAGTCTTCCATCCTACCTGCTGTGAACTGAACGGCGCTCTCCCCAAAATCAAGTGATGAAGCCCTTACCATCAGTGTGACTGTATTTGGAGATGGAGCCTTTAAGAAGGTGATTAAGGTTAAATGAAATCGTAAGCCCTTCTCCAACAGGACTGGTGTCCTTATAAGAAGAGGAGGAGACACCAGCAGTGCAGGGGCAGAGAGGAAAGGCCATATGAGAACCCATCTCCAAATCAGGAAGAGAGCTCTCGCCGGAAACCAAACCTGCAACCACCTTCATCTTGGACTTCTGGCTTTCAGAAGTCTGAGGAAATGAATTTCTGTTGTTTAAGCCACCCAAACTCTATGGTACTCTGTTATGGCAGCCCTAGCAAACTAACACACCCTCTATAACTAGCCTGTCTTTGATGTCTGTTGCCCTTGGGCTTTTAGAATCCTTTAAAATCCCAGTTAGGGATTTTAGGCACGTTTTCCCATTTGACTTCCTGCTCAGGGCATTATGGAAATTTTGTATCTCCAATCATAAGTGTCTCCCTTCCGGGAAATATATCAAACTTTATATATAATGGCAGAATACAAACTATTTGGTGACTCACCCATAAAATGTGAGATAAAGGAAACCAATCCTTTTCCCAAGTTTTAAAACTTGTCCTCGTTTGTCAGATGCTCCTGTGAGTCGTACTATGCCTACTTTCTTGAGGCTGGAGAGCCACTTGTAGGCATGTTCATCATTTTTTAAAACATCTTCAAAATCCAGTGTAGGTAGCTGGAGCTCTGTGCCCCAGTACTGACATTCTGTGAATAAGAAAAAGAAGAAACCAGATGGGATTATGTTGCTTTTATATAAAATGAGAACCTCCGAGAAGGGACTAGTTCATTGAAGTTGACCTTTGATTTATCATGGGATTTACGAAATTTCAGTCACATTCGAATTGCCCAAGCCACTAGATTTTCTTCCCTGGGGCCATGCCAATCTACTATATACCTCCTGCCCACCACTGCCTGACCCATGACAGGTATTCACTAGACCTTATTTGTCGAGAGAATGTTTAGCTCATGGATAGCTCTTGATCTGTACGTCCTTAGGGCTTCTTTGCCTGGACTCTGCTTAGAAACGTCTCCACTGAGACCCTGTGTGTTTTAATGGCCGTGTTACATTGCTCAACTCCAAATAGATGATAAAATCTGAATGAAGGACTTAGAACAGCATATGCACATTCTTAGAGGTGGGAGGAGTGTTTGCCTTGGTCGGTACACCTCCTTCTTCCTCTTATTTCACCTGATAAGAAGCTTTCTCTGAGGTCAAATCATTCTTTGGAGTCAACAAAAACTGTCCATGGGGAAGAAAAGATGAAAGGTGTGGTCCTGGGATGCATAAAAAATGCATTTTGCATAGATCCTTTGATGACAACACCACAGTAGATAAAATCAAATGCCTTCATTAGCTTTCTGATTCCTCATGATCAAATGCTCATGAAAAAAGTTTACTTGAAGAAACAGAAAGGAAATCAAATGGAAAAAATAATTTGCTTTGCAAATCGGGCTCTCCCAAAGGAGGCAGAACACAGAGATGTCATTTTGCCAAGGGAAATAACTCAGATATTAACAACTGCATTCAGGAGAGACCTAACTCGATCTAATCCATTTGATTTCTTCAGTTTTGGAAGAAAGAATCTGCCTTAGGAAGGCAAACCTTCCCAACAAGTGACAGAATGAGATCTTATAATCTCAGTATCATCCTGAGCCATGCCTCACTTCTCAAACGGGGGAATATACATCATGTTATGGAAAACAGCCCCAAGCCCACAGTTTAAGAATGAGGACTGGATCAATGTTCCTGTGTAGTTGTTGTAGACTGGAAATCATGGCTGTTTCTGCAGAAACGGAGATTTCTCAGGAGTCAGATAATAGCCTTAGAAGTGAAAAAGTGCCTGCAGGTTGAGGAGGCCACCTCCTGCTCTCCCACCAGCTGATCAGCCACATGCAGCTAGTACTGTATGAAACAGGATATGAATAGGGTAAAGAATGGAGGCACAGGGCCTGGGTTTGAATCATTGTCCTGCATCTTACCAGCTAGTTTCTTGGTGTCTTTTCTGAACCTCCATCTCTTAATTTATAAAATAGCCACAATTATATTTACCATGCAGGTCATTTGTTGACCATGCAAAGAGCCTAGAATAGTGCTTGGCACATGGTAGACAACTGCTATTCCAACCACCTATAGTAATAGCCAGTATTTGCTGAGTCCTTTCTAGATGGCAGGCACAGTGCGAGGTGCTTTCCATATGTTATTTATTTTAATGTCCACAATAAAAATAGATGCTTTCAGCATTCCCAAGTTATAAAGAAGGGAGGAAGAGAGATCCAAATCATGCAGAGCTAATGATTTGCAGAGCTAGTTAGTCAAATCCAGGCAACCGATTCCAAAGTCTATAATTTTGACAACTACACATAAAATAAACAGGTGATGCCTTGAAATACTGTTGTCACATGTGTTTTTATGCCCTATGTCTGAATGTCCATTTCTTATTCTGTCCCTTACAAAGGAAATCTACTAGATAAAAAAATAAAGCAAAGCAAGTTACACTTAGGACCACTTTGTCCGAACTTGTTCAAGCAGGGGTGTTTAAAGATAAATCTTGAATATAACACTGTGTGTCAATTATACTGGAATTAAAAAAAAAAATTACTACACTTGATCTTAGCCAAAAGGCCAAGAAACGATGGAATTAAAAAAAAATTAAAGATAAACCTTGACTCCTAGTCAGGATTTTATATGCAGAAAAAACGTGATGAGTAGGTTTCATTTACAACGACATTGCTGTCCACTTTTGTGAAATGAACCAAGGCTTAAAAATCAGCGAGCTTCTCTTCTTAATTTATGCCAGTGTATTTCAGGGGTCCAAGTCAGTTTGCTTTAACTTAGGGCCATTATCACTTTCCAGAGAGTGTCAGTGACCATGTGTCAGGGAAATAGAATACACAGAGATTGAAAAAACATTTTCCAAGATGTAAATGTTTTAAAAACTTCGAGTTCATATTTTGACTACTTTGTGGATTTAAGGAGGCCCTCCTTAGGGCACATACCATATACATCTATATACATTTATAGCATGTTTTAATGAGTTTTTTTTTCCACATGAGTCATTTTCCCATTATATAATAACACATGTGTGTGCACGCACACACACACACACATGGGCACACACACTATTTTTCGTTCTAAAAACACAGAACGAGTTAGGTTCTTTCAATAAATCTGTTACTCGTTACATGTGTAAAATTAACCATGTTCATGCTGAGACTCCAATATAAACCAAGGCTCTCAGTACTACACATAGTGTAGTCTCTACTATAAGTAATCTCAGATTTACAGGATTTTACTATCAGAGGGCGGTTACAATGCCTTTTAAGTTCTGTAAAGTTCACTATTTTCCAACTCCAGCTCTCATTCTGGCATGCCCTGGCAAGGACTTGACAAAAATCAGCAACCAAGGGCCAGAGCTCATTATAGAACCTGTGTCCTAATATGAGCCACTCATACACTCAGTTATGTTACAAGTGACTTTCCGAGATAGCACTGTGACTACCCAGTTTCTAAACTCATCATAACATCCACAATATAAAATATTCTAATTTGTGGGGAGAAATAAACTACGTTTCAATAAATCCACTAGTAAAATCATTTCATGATATCTGCACAGAAACTTCAACATTGAAAAAGCAATTTAGAAGCACCTCCCCAGTCTCCCCCAATCACAGAACAGAACTACCATGGACTCAAGAGAAAACATGTTTGACTAGAGTAAATCATTTGTCAGGTGAATACATTAAAAGCAAATTTAAATTTCACACTTGGGTCTGGAGACATAAACAGTATGGAAAATGACGGAATATTTAAGGCATGAACCACCCTTTCTAATTTAACTTATGGCCTACTAATAAATACTTCCTTGAACATGTGCTTCACACATCATAAAATTTATGAACATGCTACATGCTGGCTTTCAAGGAACTGTTTGTACAAGATTTCCTTTTCGGGGTTAGGCATCACATTCCTGGATCTTGAGTTGTATTTCAAAAAAGGAAAAGACACAAAGAAGCTCTTTGGTTAAAGATTCCTGAGTGCAGCATCCTGGGTTGCAATGTGTTATTTTGGGTTTAGAACCTTCCGTCCACCTGCACTGAACTGTTCTTGGCTCTGAAATACCAAGTCTAATGTGCTTCAGATCAGCCAATCACTTACTGTCTCTTCCAGTGAATACTTAGCAGGGCCCAGACAAAGCCAAAATCTGACCCTTGTAGAGGAAACGTACCTGGGTGTAAATAGGGCTTTGAGTCTCTTCCCTGGGCTAAGGGGATCCTGCCTCTCTGGATATTCTTTAACTTCTTGTCTAGTGAATTTGACATGTCTCAAGAATCTGATCACTGCTCTCTCTTAGACTGAGATCTTCCAGAAGCTGACCTGAGATGAGGATCTGAATGCAAGCCATGTATTAAGGAGGGATCCCTGGGAGAACTAATAGGAGGTGGGGAAGTAAGACAGGGAAGGAAGCCTCTGGAAATCATTTTAATGACTAGTTAAATGAACTGCTGGGCCTTATGGCAATACTGTAGACTATACTTCAGGGTTGTCCCACCCAGGGCAAGGAAGCTGGGGTGCACATGCCACCCATGCCTACCTTTCTTTGGCCGCTTCTCTAGGCACTTGTGGAGACCAAGGCAGAGAAACCCCTTCAGCCGAGGGGCAGTCTGTGCTAGAAAGTGGCTGGCATGCATGGGAAGAGTACTGCAGGGCTGTGGGGGCAGTGGGGGGAGGGGGCACGGCCAGCCTCTGCAATGCCCTCCTTTAGGGTCTATAAGACTGAGCTAGATGGCTATCTTCTGTGGTCCCCCGGCACTGAAACACACCTCAGCCTCAGCGCTTGCCACATTGTGCTGAAATGATCTTGCACTTATTCAAACATACTTGTGGAAAGCCTTGCTATTCAAAAGAGATCACATTCGTGAATAAAAATGATGTGATCGCACATCTGTTTTGTGAAGGGAAAAGTGAATAAGCAAGGAAGCAAACAAGTAAATACATAAGAATGAACATTGTAGCAAGTGCTCCGAAGGTAACAAATGGGGTGCCTCTGCAAACAATTATTGGGAGCCAGATGGGGAACATATTTAGACATGGCAGTTAAGAACTATCTAGCTAAAGAGACACTACTGAAGCCAGACGCCAGTGGGTGAGAGAAGGCGAAGACGCAAAGGGCAGGGAGAAGAGTGTCTTGGCAGAGAGACCGTAGGAAGAGGGAGAATCTCTCATCTTGTTGGGGGAACTCAAAGTTTCTAGGGCTAGAACCCAGGCAAAGAGGAGGGTAGCAGATGAAGTGTAAAAGTTAACAAGGGTCAGTCAGGCAGGACTTATCTCTCTTTCTTCCACTAGATTACAAGTTCCTTGCAAGGGACGGAGAGCATGTCACATATCTTTAATTCCTCACCTCTACTGCCTCCTTCTCCCTCCACCCTCCAGCATAGAGCCCAAGGCTGGCACGCAGTAGATTTCCAGAAAACTAGTATGTCTGTATCCTAAACAAATCTTCGCTTATTTTCTAATGGGGACTAGAGACTGGAGGCACACCCTGAAAGATGAGATTGTGTCTGAACACTCTTTAGTATTTTAAAAGATGGAGAAATCTATAAAACCTTTTCCCTAGGTGATAATCCCACCAAACTCAAAAAGTCTCCCCAAGGATGTATAAAACACACTTCTACACAAGTTTATGTTGCTTGAAATGAGAGAAATACATTTTTGGACTATTAGGTACTTGGTATATTCTATATGCTCAGTCCTATGACAACAGTGACCTTCTTGTTGGAGAATCCAAGAACACACAATAAAACAAGGCAGGGACATGAAAAGGCAGGGTGTGGTGAGTTCTTGAAAACGGAGAGCTAACATTTATGGAGCGCTTAGGATTCTAGGTGCTCTTCTGAGCACCTAATATGGATTAATTCATGTAATCCTCACAACAATCACATAACAGGTCCTAGTATTGTTCCCATTTTATAGATTAGGAGACAGGCCTAGGATCTTAGATAATTTGTGTAGAATCACACAGCTAGTGCTCGTCAGAGCTGGGAAACCACACAAATAATTTGATTACAGTTTACAGAAAAAAAGCATATGTTGAAGGAAAACAATCACGTAAGGTGTCAGAAAGGGAGACGATTATCTCAGACTTCCTTAGAGTTTCAGGGCAAATAGAAAATTCAGTTTTACCTTCTGTTCTTGCTGTGACTGTCCCCTAGGATATCCATGTAAAGGTTATGGAAAACCCTCTTGGTCACTTTCAATTATGTACACTGCACACATCTTCCTATGGAGCAGCCCTTATTGGTTCCAGAAAGCTCCAGTTTTCATAAGCTTCCTCCTTATGCTAAGATACAATCTACCTCTGTCACCTTTCTTTTAGGCCCTAGTTCTGTGCTCCATAATGCCATAGAATATGACAGTCTTGGAGATGCATATAAGCACAGCAACTGTGCTGTTTTTCTTTCTAAGTCCAAATAGCCTTTTTATTCCCCATGTTTTTTATGTCTTATGGCTTCCAATCCCTGCCCTAGGCTGTCTGCTCTTCATTGTGTGATGTGTTCAAGTCTGCTGATACTCTCTAACAGCAATGATATCTTGAACCAGACATAATACTATAGATGTGGTCTGGCCCATGCCTGCATGGTAGGCTCACTACCACATTTTCATTCATGCAACCTAAACCTAATTAATCTTTTTTGGCTGTCTCAACTCTGTTGACTCAGATTAACTTTTCAATCAGTGAAAATGTGTAAAAATTGTCTATCAGTCACATCTTCATTTCCGAAGGTAGTTCATTGAGAATGTGTGAAGCATGTGTGGAGATGGGGATGCAGGTCCAATTTGATTGTGTCACACATTGTGTCAAAGTTAATAACTCGAGGTTTGAGGGTGACAGATCTGGATTCAAACCTGAATTCTGATACTTCCCATCTGCAAGAACGTCAGAAAGTGATACACTCTCACAGTTCAGTTACTTCATTCAGAAAATACAGGATGAAAATGACTTTCAGGGTTGTTATGAAATTTAAATGATATGCTACCTGTAAGCAATTTAACACAGCATACCTGATTAAATCTGCATGTGAACCAGAGCAGCTGAACATGACTGAAGGAAAACACACCATGATAACTGATCTTATTGCATGTCTACTAATGTCTGCTTAATTCTCTCTTACCAGCTGACCATTTCTCACATTCTCTGTCCTCAAATCTTCCACCTCCTCCTCCTCCTTATACTCAGCTGACAGCTTTGTCTCTTATTTCCGTGGAAAAATAGAAGCACTCAGAAGGGAACTTCTATACATTTCCTCCACCACATCCACAAACCTGCCTGTGTCCATGTCCTTCCTTATGGCACTTGATGTGCTGTAGATGTACTTGTAAATTTATATATATTATATATGGTGTGTGCATATATATATGTATATATTTTTAATTTATTGATCTCTTTCTCTAATAGAATGTAAACTCCCTATAGATAGAGTCTTTCTGTTTTGTTCACCACCGCATCCCCAACACCTAGAAGACTGCCTGTTCTAGAACATAGAAGACACTTAAATATTTGCTGAATAAATTCATAGTGCATGGTAGGTACTCAATAAATGACACCTTTACTAATATTAGTTATTCCTCAGACTGGGGAAGACAGTCAAACACACAATGACCATTCAGTGCAATAATTGCATTGACACAGAGACAGAAGCCCACACAAATTGCAGCAACCACCTAGAAGAGGTGAGAGTGATAGAATGGTATTTAATAGAACAGATACTCTTTAGTCAAATCTTGGCTTCGCTATGTATTGTCTCTTTGATTTTGGACTACTTACTTAATTTCTATCATGTGTAAAATAGTTATAATGTAATGCTATTATGAGGTTGTTGCTAGGATTAAATAGAGCAATAAATATTAGGTGCTGAGCTCAGTGACTGACATAGAGCAATGCTTTTAAAATGTGAAGAAGAAGATTGGTGAAGGAGTAGGAGAAGAGGTGGAAGAAGAAGAGTGTGAATGACATTGGTAGTTCAGACAGAGATTGGTGGTGGAGGTAATAAGATGTGGATGGATTCTAGATTATTTTGCTAATAGGGCTAATAGATTTTGTTGATATACTGGAGGTGTAGTAAAAGAGATAAAGAGGAGTCAAGGATGATCCTGCCGCCAGAGAGAAGGAATTGTATCAACTAAGATGGGAAAGAGTGGAACAGGATTCCCTAAAATCATCTGTTCCCATCAGGGGGGCTGTCTTTCCTCTGGTTTCCTCATTTTTTTTAAAAAAAAATTGCTCCAAACAAATAACTTTATAAATCCCCTTTTGGTTGTCCATTGTATATTTGGCTTGATGAATTTATTCTGGGCTAGAAACTTCTATTATGCTCTATTAAAGTTAGAGCTTAGAGACTCTGCACTTCCTTCTTGCATGAGCACACCATTCTCTTTCGATAGCTTCCCTTTATCTTTGTTACTGAGATTATCTGCTTTTATGTGATCATGAGCTTGCAGCTAGTTTGGGCCAGGGATTTTTTCATTGAAGTATTTAGCTTGTACATGAAAAATATGTCACCTGATGGTTGGTATACTCATCTGTAGCAATCCTTAGCTAATAGATAACACAGCCATTTTCCCCAGAGTTTGCTGATCACCCCAGCCTCAGCAACACATTTCTATATCCCTGATTGGAATTAGGTTCATAGTTGACCAGCCCTTTCACTGACTTCCTTAAATTTATTTAAATGAAACTATCTGCCAGGTAGGTGAAATTTTGGTTCAGACTTCAAACCAGTGTCTGAGCGATTAAAATCCTTTTCATGGCGACAATTCACCTCCAAGCCACTCTCATGTTTTTAGTCAGGAATAGAACATGATTATTCTCCACGTAAGGGGAACTCAAGCATAAGATATTGTCATGTCACTGTTGTTTATTTCTCCTTATGTCCTTGCCCAAATACTCTTTGATATGCCTCTGCTCCTATGTTCATCTATGTTCATGGCTGTCTAAATTGGAGGAAAAAGGGAGCAAGTACTTTTATCATTTACTCTTCACATTCCAAAACTGAGAGGCACTGCCTTTTTTTACACATGGAGAAGGTGAGGTTCAGATCATTTATGAAACTAAGTCAAGTTCACAGAGCAGAGAGCCAAAGCCAGCTCTGCTGACTCCAAAGCCTGTTCTCATTCCATAACACAAAGTTGTTTCACAGGTGAAGAGCTTTCTTGACATACCACACTTCACTTTCTCTCCTAAGGTCTGTTTTCTGGGCTTTCTTTCTTATTTGTAGTTTATAATTTGGCTTAGGGATAATATAAATATAGGGTGGAATTTTTGGCAAAGGGCTTCACTGGGATGTGAGGTGGGCCTTGCAGAATGGATAGGTGAAGTCTGGCCGGACAGAAAGAATGGAATAAGTGATCCAGGAAACAGGCAGGGTTTGGACAAAGTCTACATGTTCGTGGAAGGGGCACCAGGCTGTGGGATGATTAGAAAGCTCCAGTGAAGACTTAGGACTTTATCATGCCACAGTGAGACAGCAGAGCAAGGGGGAAGAGAGATCAAGGTGGGCATCAGGAAGATTACCCTGCAGGGTTGTGCCAGGCGGGTGGGAACAGAGGCCATGTTATTTCAGTAATCTAGATATGAGATGATAAAAAGCTCCAGCTAAGTTGTTGGCAAGAGGGACAACCCATACAATCGTTTCTCCCTATAACCTGTTGAATATCAGTCTTTGGACAAGCAGGCCCTGTGCATAGAAGCCTGACAGCCAGTGGGAGTAAAGGAGAAAGAATTTCACTAATAGAATTCTGCATTTTTAATTTTAATTTTTTTTGTAAACTGATACACTGTTCAAGAACAGCTCAGAGCTGTTCTCTGGTTATTTATAGTGCTTTCGAGGGAGTGGTGTAAAGATGAAGTGAATTTATATGTATAGTGCGACAGTGCTTTTCACCCAACCTGACACTACTTAAAGGTAATTAGGTGCTATCTCTATCATACAGATAAAGATTTGGGGGTATAGAAAAATAAGTTGCTCAAAATCGCAGACCTAACAAGGCCTAGGGTCAAGAGCACTCTGATTTTAGTGCTATATTGTTCTTTTGATTAAGAGCAAAGTTGCAGATTGAGAAGAATACAAAATTTTGAGAAAAATAATAAAGTTAGTGAATCCACTGAATGGAGTAGAGCTTAAATTATTTTTTTTTAATTTACTAAATTCGAAATTAGGCAAATCAACAGAATGTGTAAATAGCAACATCATTTGTTTTAACCTTTTTTTTTCCCCTAAGGGATAGAAACATTGAAAAAAAATTAATCAAATTTTTTCCATGGGCACATTTGAAAGTTTGGGGTTGGAATTTTAAGGAAGAAATTTAAGTATAATGAAGATATCTATTATCCTGGAACTAAAGTTGTGTATTTCAATGGTCTGCCATCTTGAAGAAGCAAAGTGAAATCAGAAGTGAGAAGTAACAATTTTTAAATCAGTCGTCCTCCATTTTTTTTTTTTTTTTGACTGGTGAATCTCCTGGTGTGTAGGCCCTAGCAAAGATGACAGGTTAAATATATAACTCATGTGTAGGGTTGGTAAAAATGAAGTCAGCATATAAAGCAACCCAATTTTACTTCTTGAAATTGCTACCATTTGGAATTTTCTAAATTTATAAATTCAAAATTTACAATCCAGCTGCCTTATGCTATAAAATTCATTCCCAGGCTGAAAGAAAAAGCAAGACTAGTTTTTGAGAAACAAGCTTTTCACTCATTGAAGAAAGCCCATTCTACTTTTATTCTCTTTGGGGGAAAAAAAAAAGAAAAGGAAAGGAAAGAAAAGAAAAGAAGAGAAAAGAAAAGAAAAGAAAAAAATAAATATACTTTGGCATAATAACAGAAAATTACTTTTCTAAGAGTAAAAAACGTTAGTATATTTTCCTTAATTTTGGATGTGGTAAATATACTGAGAAAATATGAAAAAGAAACATTCTGCAATAATTCTTCCTTAAGATACATTTGCTGTAGGTTCTCAAAAATATCCTCAGACTTTTTCAAGACTTTTAAAGACACCAGCTTTTCAAGGTCCTGTTTAGCATTAACATTGGATGATGCAACGATACTTTGTTTTATGAAGTTATCATTTTATCATTTTTTAATTAAAAAATCATTTCTTAGAAAGAATGTAATTAATGTTTCTTATCTAAGAATTCTTAAAAGGAATAAAAGAAGATACATGCTTTTTTTTTCTTTTTCTTTCTGCATTTCTGTCATGTATCCAGTTGTAAAATAGACTTCTCTTTAATATTTATCTCTGAGAATGTGGTTATGTGTTTTCTTGCTGGAAGTACGGATGGAGATAAGAAAGCGTGAAAGGAAGCGGATTTTACCTAAAGTTAGAAGTGATCCCAAACTAGGCAGATGAGTGTGGGAACGACCTCCAGGTCAGTGGCATCTGCTGCAGAGAAGGCGCTGCAGGACTCTTCTCAAGCTGTGAGTCTCCCACCTTGGGCTCACCAACAGGACAAGGGAGGCCCCATCCCATGTAGGGACGTTACATTCTTTAGCTATTATGCCCAGGTTTGTCAAGTACAACACAGACATTGAGTGGGCTAATAAATGACAGGTAATTCAGAAAAAAATAGGGCACATTGGAAGACATCAATATGGCACAGAGGAAAAATGAAGCAAAATACACATTTGTCAACTCACAGACATTGAAGATACCTGTATTCATTTCATCAAAACCCCAAAGACATTTCTCTGGAACTCAGTAGGTCCATTTCAGATAGGATAGGCAAAACAGAACAGAGACTTGCTTCTTAAACACACAAAGACTTGGAGCTAATCTCCCACCTGTGCATCAGAGTGTGAGCCTGGATAATGGCAGGCAAGGGATGTTGACTAGGTCTTTCTTGGGAAGGCAATACATTTGGGTACATGACACGGTGGCTAGATTGTTCTGAGGCAGTGGGTTGTTTTGTTTTTGTTTTTTTTAAAGATTTCTTTATTTATCAGAGAGAGAGAGAGAGCACATGAGCCAGGGAAGGGGCAGAGGGAGAATTTCCAGCAGACTCCCGACTGAGCGAGGAACCCCACAGCCCCAAGACCACGGCCTGAGCCTGAAATCAAGAGTTGGACACTCAACCGACTAAGCCACCCAGGCTCTCCCGATGCAGCTGTTTTCACAGAGCTGTTCCAAAGCCATAAGGACCTGGCAGCCCTGATCCGGTTGGGGCACTCTGAGGCAGCCTGAAAAAAATAAGCTCCCAGCCCTTTTTATAATTACCAAGTAATATATGAAGCAAATACCCTCACTCCATCCCTGACTTGCACTGCAGACTCCCACCTCTGGGGGTTCAAGAATGGGTGAAGTGTGGAGCAAGGCTTAGGGACATGGGTGAATTATCAGTTGGAGTTAGACATACTTATTGTGTTCATTACTTGCTAATTAAAAAAATAGTGATTTTGCTTTTTTTGACAAATTTCTGTAAACATAGCCTCTGCACTAGACCAACCCTGTTCTTCGTGCCATAATAAAAATTTTCATTTTCAAGGAAATGCATGGCAATAAAGGGGGAACTCTGCTTCCCTACCCCTGCCCCCCCGCTATGTGAGAGGCACAGAAATTTTAGAGGGCCCTGACAGTTACATGAGAGTTTTGACTCCCTCTTGTGTCATGTGCCTCTTGAAACAAAAGAGGGGCTTATAGCTATGAAATGATGGGTGGTAATCCAATTAAATAGGCAGGTGAAGATTTGTTCTGCTATATCGAATTGAGAGGAAATGTTCTTTTCTGACTATGCAATGTATTCAATCTCTGGACTGCTGAGAAAAGTGAGTAGACTGCTTCCATGGAAAAAAGATTTTCTTCAAATTACAATCTTTTAAACCTCAATTTGAAATAACAAATATTATTAAAGTCAGAGAATAGTATACAAATACTGTAGTACCAATTCAAAGAGATAGGAAAATGAACATTCATTCTGACACTGAATGTTAATAAAAAGCACAAATATTTAGGTTCCTATATATAAGACCAAACTATATATGGATTTTTCCCATTTTAGTCCTATCAATTATATTTTGGGAATTTTGCATCTCAAAGTTAAGCACAAAAATGAGAGTATAATCATTCCAATTTGACATGGAAGCTAAAATATAATTACATTAATAAAATTCTTCATATTTCCAATGTTTTATTAGAGTTTTCAATTTTCATTCATATGTTTGGAAACATTTACATGCTAGGCTTCAACAGTCAGCTTTTAAATTGGTGGAGAATAGAGAACAAGGCCAGCAACCTCCTATCCTACAGGCCAATATTGTTTCTTTGAATACAAATTCTTCCGCATCATCTCTGCTACTTCCCTAGCTTACGTTCTCAATGCCTCTTGTAGGACTATTTCTAGGCCATGCTACGGTCACCCTCTTCCCTGTCCCACTCTCCATGTCAGCCCATCCAATACAGATGACCATTACCAAGAATTTCCAACATAGATCCAATCACTCCAATCTCTTTTGGAAAATAAATACAAACCAAGAACCAAAGGGACCTACTGGGGCAGGGGAAAATGCAACCAGAGAAAGAGGAAGCCAAGAAGATATTCACAAGCTTGTAAGCATTTGAGAAATTATATGCATCTGGTCAAAATCAGAACGATATAACTCTGAAGATGAAAAATGCATTCGAAAGAAAATAAAGCATCCTTCTTAAACTTAAGATATTGAACTCATTTCTTTGGTCCTATAGGAAGAGAATGAGCATGGAAAACAAATGGAAGGGAACATACCTGAGCTCTATGTTGAGAAAATGTCCTTGCCACAGGGTTTTGGATTGAGCTCCTTAGTAGGGCATGAAGTCGCTTCATGGTTTGGCCCCTTCCTTCTTCTCTGTTGCCTTAACAATTTTAACTTCACCGATATTAAACAAATTGCAGTTTCCAAGCCTACCCTCCTATTTTATACATCCATGATTTTCTTCATGCCCTTTCCTCTGTTGAGAATTTCCTCACTATCTTTGCCTAACAAACTGTTTCTTCAAAATCCAGCTCACAGTATCACCTGGCTTCTGAGGATTATTTTCTTGTCTCTTCAGATTCCTTTCTCTTTGTTATAATTAACCTTCTCTGCATGCTTTCATGCACCTAAAATAAAATATTATACTTATTTGTTTTCATGGCTCAGGTCCCCCTCTTAGACATGATAAATGCTCGAGGACAGAATCTGTGTCTTTTTATAACTTGGTATTTCCTTAGAATTTCTGGCACAAAATAGATGCCCAATATATGTGCAACTGAATAGAAATTTATGAGGGAATGACTATTATCCATGTCTTTCCTTCCAGCTGTGGCTGTCCATGGACAAGAGTCTTTTTCTGGCTGATCATCATATGTCTTTTCATTTTTGAGTTCGACAGCTAGTGTCAAGGGAAGATCAAGGAAAAGTGATCTGCATCTTGATGCCAGATTTTAAGTTTTTCCTCACTCTAAGGAAAGAGCAGTAAAGGCAACATGGCCACTGAGGACAAAAAACAAAATCCCTTCACAAATGTAACTGAGTTTGTTTGCATGTTCTGGAGTATAAATGTTTGAAAATATGTGACGGGAGGACAATAAGGTGTCAAATTCTGCAGGCAAAAAGCCATAGAAGCAATACTCCAAAAATGGCCTGTTGCTTTCTCCTTTACCCCACCAACTGCACAGCTTGAGAATATATTTTAAAAATCTGATCTTGTTTTAAACCATTAAAGTATTTTCCAGTGTCAAAATAGCAGCCAGGTCTCCTTATATTATTCATGACCGCAGCCTGTCCGTGTGACTGGTTTTTTCCACTACTTAACTGAGTGTAGTATCATTTCCCTTTTGCTACTGCCTGATAGTACTGAGAAATGTAAGCTATAAAACTGCATTCGTCAAGAAATATTAATGGAGGAGGGTGGCTGTATCTTTTTACAATGCTTAAAAGCTTAAGCTGTAATAATAAAAAGTTGGCTTTTGTTCCCTGAAGTAATCAAAAGAAGAACTTGAAGGAAATGAAAGCAAAATCCAACAGGATTACAAAATTAGGGCAGAGTTAAGGAAAAATATTTTGAGTACCAGAAGAAATCTAAAATAAATAAAAAATAATAATACATTCGTGAAACAGCTATTTGACCCAGACAATTGCTACTCAGTTATGTAACTGGAGACTCCTTGAAGAATCTAACAGTACACTCTCTGGGGAAGGGCAGGATAAACATCTTCCCCTGGATGCCCATCTGGATTCCACCAGCTAGCTAGGTAAAGAAGAAAGTGGCTTCCTGGCAGTTTAGACAGAAAGCACTAGAGCAAAACCTTGTCCGTTGTCAGAATGATGAGACTAAGGACATAGAGGAACCTAGTTCCTGACAACACGGCCTGTGCCTAAACGGGAAGAGGACAATATCATGCCTATCTGCTGATAACCATAGGACAAGGTGGAGCTGTGTGGTTCAAGCTAATTAATTAGTAACATCTCCATACCCAGGAAACTAGCATTTAAAACCACTTACTATACATGTTTGAGAATTTCAGATCTGAAAGGAGTAGGTGAAATCTCTATCTTGGTGTGTGACCCAGAATCCTCAGAAGGGGTGTTATAGAATTTAACAAGGCTGGTCCAATATATCTGGTTAACAGTGGAAAAGAAAGTTCAGGGAGACTTGCCTTGTTAATGTGTGCGTAGAAGTCAAAATTCTGGTAAACACATAAGAATCATGATATTTTTAGAATCTGCCTTTGACCCACATAGTCTTATGATACAAATGTTCAAGTTACACAGAGTCAATAATTAACTTTTTACCTGTATTAAGTATTTCTTTTATTCTGTCTCTCAGCTCAAGAATAGAGTCTTTTTCCACCAAATCCAACTACTGCAGATTTTCTGAACATTTTTGTGGTTACAGATTTTCTTGAGACCCATTAATCTCTCCCCACACAAACGTGCTATGCACACACATGCACACATGCACTCACACACACACTCCCCGTGCTCACTCAGTGCCGTGTATACCATCCCATGGGGTTCGGGGATCACATAATTTTATTTGTGGATACCAGGTTAGGAATTCCTGCTTTGTTGATTTTGTGTTGTTGTTGCTTTAGATAAAATTAAGAAGTCCGCCTCATTCGCCCTACTCCTTTGCAGCGGTCACTTAGGGAGTATCTGGTGTGCCAGGATTCGTGGTAGATGACAAGGATACAAGTTTGCTGCACTTTTGTCTCTTCCCGGCTCTTTAGAATGTCTAGAACTCCTCTATATTTCCTTTCATCTCTACCCAAATGATCCGTGTTGGTAAATCATTAAACATACCGCATAAATTACAATAAGGTTTTAACCAAAGCACAAGGGTTTGAATTTGCTTCTCTGAGCAAATTTCTTACCATACAAGTTTTAAAAGACATTGACGACCACGGCAAGGTTACCTGGCAAAAATAACTCTCTTTGGAGTTTTTCTCTGGCCTGCTGTGAAAAGCATCTTTTCTTCAGCCAGTCAGCTTCAAATTCGCTGTAATGCTCATTTGGCCACGTGATACAAACCTTGTAACACAGAAAGCAAATATCATATGTATATGTATATTATGTATATGTATAGTATGCTTCTATGTACTTTGGTTTATTATTGCTTTTTGTTTTGTTTTATTTTTTGGTTTTTGGGTTTTTTAAAGATTTTATTTATTTATTTGATAGAGAGAGACACAGCAAGAGAGGGAATACAAGCAGGGGGAGTGGGAGAGGGAGAAGCAGGCTTCCTGCAGAGCAGGGAGCCAGATGCGGGGCTTGATCCCAGGACCCTGGGACCATGACCTGAGCCGAAGGCAGACGCTTAACAACTGAGCCACCCAGGCGCCCATACTATTGCTCTGTTTTTGAATGTCAATCTAAGATATTCAGGGGATCCAATTAGCCCTTAGTCTTTTATTTTTATTTTATCTTATTTTCACTTATGTACTCACAGGCATAGAATACACTTTTGGAAAACAAGAAAACTGAAGGCCAAGGGGATACATCTGTGGTCTGAGGTCCCTTAAATATCACACAAGAAATAAAAGCTGGCTAGATTGGAAGTTCTTTTCTTGTTCTATGTCCTCTAAACCTGTTGTTTCCAAACTTTCTGTGATGACTTAAATTCAGGTATCACTGGATTTAGTATTCCTTCCAAGAGGATCAGAACTAGGAATGATGATGATGAGACAGATTGTCATCATAATAAGTAACAATGACAACAGCACTTGGAGTGCATCCTGTGTAATGAGCACAGCAGACATAACTCATCTAGTCCTCATACAAGTCTAGAAAGAAGGTATTGCTGGTATTCATGTTTTTCAAGTGAGGGACGTAAGAGTAAATAACAATTCTAAGGTCACACAGCTCGCAAGCCGTGAACCCTGGGAGTAAAGTCCTTGAGTCCAGGTGAAGACAAGAAGGGGGGAGAGCCATGACCTCGCTGGTCACACTTGCTCTTCTGATAACTATCCTAGTGAATCTGGAAGAGAGAAATGCAGGCTGGTGGCCGCATCCAGTTTGTAGTTTTGAGAGCTGTGTTTTTGGGAATCCTAGAACAAGCCTTGCATTTGACTAAAAATACATTAATCAATACACGTTTCTGAGTGCTCACCACATGCCAGACACCATGTTGAACATTTTACCCATATTATCTCACTGAATCCTCATGTCATCTCTACGAACAAGTTCTGTTAGTATCCCTATTTTACAGGTGAGTAAACTGAGGCCCAGAAGCATTCTTTTTGTTATAGAAATCACCTGTGTCTTCAAGGCTGTCCACGTACTGAAGGAATAATGAGCAATACTGCAATTATTCTTCAAAATAGAAGTAATAAAAATAGCAGTAACAGTAACAGAAGCTCCCACTCACTGAGCATGCTTACTTTGCACCAAGCCACGAAGCACATGTACTTCCAGATGGGGCTATACATACGATCAAATGAAAAGTAATTCATCGTGTAAGTTATCGGAGACCAGCCCCTTCATTGAACTTGGGAGAGAAAGGAGAGATCATTGAGAGCGGATTACCTTTTTTCTGTCAAATGTCAAGCTTTTAATACCGATGTTCACATCAAGAGCTTCGATGAGAAGTTTCCGCGCTTTTGCAGAATCCAGGTAGCAGTCGGAGCACGGGCAATTGTCTCTCAGCCATACAGCTGGGTAGAGAGACTCTGAGCTGTCATGCCAGAAGATCTGCATCAGATGAGCCCCATCCAGCACCGCTGCATTTTGGATGGCACAGTGCATGTTGCCGGTCCTTGCAGGGAAATCTTGTCAGCTACCTGCTCTGACAAATCCTGGTTGAAAGGGATCTCAGGCAGATCAAGTCTGAACTTGACTTCTAAGCCTGTGAACAATTCAAGTGGACTCTGGCTCCTGCCGTTCGCTCAGCTGCCAGAGTTTGAGGTTTGCCTATCAGCACTGGGACCTTTGTTCTGGTGAGAGTATTTCATATGCTGTAAACAGAAACACAGTGACTAAAAGTAAATAAGATAAACATGCTGAATCAGGATCCGGATGAAAAGAATGCTTTGTTTTTTTCCAGAAATTTTAGATAACGAGTTCAGAACCAATGACACGGGCACTTTAAAATTATGTTGGCATAAAAGCTCTGAAAATTTTTTAAGGGAGAAAAATGCTCCACAAATTGAAAGTATCACTAATGATAACTGTGCTATTTTAACTGACATCCAACTGCATGTGCCTTTTGGAAAAAAAAAATGTTTTTATGGCACTAAATTAGTAACTTGTTCTACTGAGGGAAATTTTAATGCAATTTATTTATTTTAAGAGGTACTATAATCCAGTACATTGTGCTATTTCTATTCTATCATTTACTTTTTTACTTATACAATTCATTTTCTAAATGCCGTATAAAAGTTCCCAGACTCTGCAAGCTTCCCATTCCTGTCTTGCTTGATTTGTTCTCTGGGATTTTCTGTTTATTAAAACAGAAAATAGTTATCTATTAAGAGTGTGCCTCGATATTGTGGTTCGTTTAATTTAAACCTTCACTGAGTATTTTCATGAACCTTCACCTTACTTAGGAATAATGAATTCTTTTCATTAAGAAACACACCAAATTTTGAGGGCATGAAGTATTTATAAGAGAGGAAATCAAGTGAAAAGAGAGGCACAAGGTATCACAGACTGAACACCTCGGTGTTGATTATGATTCCATTAATGACTACATGCGGGGGGGGTTCTTCTGAAATTGTGTCAATGTTCTAAATCTCACTTTTTTCATGTATAGTTTGCCAGGACTCTAAACTTAGATTGAAGAAGTAGAACTTAGCTGGAAAATGTAGAATTTATATGGAAGAAGTAGAACTTCTTTTTTTTTTTTTTTAGAAGTAGAACTTCTTAACCTGTTCCATGTAATGATTAGCTCATTAACAGAAGGTGACATGTGATGATAGAAACAAGACCTCACTGTCTTGGGATGAAGGGGAGGCATGCACACGTGTGCACGTGCACACATACATATGCGCCCATGCGTGCGCGTGTGTGCGCACACACACACGCACACACAGTGACTGCTAAACAAATTCCTTCTGTGTATTAGGCATTGCAGTAGACACTGGAGGGTTCAGTGACAAGCAGGACAAAGCAGCTCCCTGTCTTCCTTGAACTTACAGATAGGAAGACTTTATGTACCATTAACATAACTTTCAAAAATACTTTACACTACATTAAAATAAAACAACTTTTAGGTGATTGTTTTACATATACTTCCTCAAATCATTAACTTGGATTATTTAGTCAGGTTATGAAGCCGGGCCAAGACAAGAAAAGATTGCTTTCTCCAGTTAGCTCAACCACACTGAAGTTACCTAATGATAAAAGAGAAACACAGTTCACAGGGCTTCATGGTGATGCCTACTCAGGAATTCTCATCCATTTTTTTTCTTAATAATTTATATAGAAACAGGGCAGCACTACTATTTAGAAAAATCATCGGAAATATTATTAGTTCAAACTTGGGTGTTTACCTCATAGATTTCGAGTAAGGGGCCCTCAGAAAGTTCAAACATAAGTTTCAGTGCGGAATGGGTAGAGTGCTTAATTTCTCTGATGGGAGAAGGGGAAGCTGGCAGGTTTTTTCTATGTGTGGTTTCAGAGGACAGTGATGATTCCAGTAAATATAGAATAATCTAACCAGATCCTTAAATAACATGGTACACACAAGGGCAAAAAGGAGAACTGTAGTAACTCTTTATCTAAGTCAGGGTTGACACATATTTCCTATAAAAGGGCAGACGGTATATATTTTTGGCTTTCCAGGCTATCTAGAGTCCCTAGCACATATTCTTTTTAATTTTTTTAAATTTTTGTAAGAATGTAAAAAGTAGTCTTACCTCACAGGCTGGAGAAAGCAGGCTGCAGGCCATACTCAGCCCGCAGGCAAGAATTTGCTGTCCTTGACCGAGTGATATAAGGCATGCTTTTATTACAGTGGTAGACAATCATACTTAAATACAGAAAATAGTTCTCTTCATTTCTCCTTATATATAAAGTTAAACCTATTCAAATAATACTAAGCATCTTCTTTTTGCCTGAAATGCTGTATCAGAAAGTTCAGATTTCACCATGGAGCTCCAGAGTTCAAGAAAAAAGTGAGATAATTATGAACGTAAACAAGAAAATAAGGCTGGGGACAAATAGCACTGAGAGTTGTCTGAGAAGTTCCAGGACACCTGCTTAGAGAGGATGTCTATTTGAGGAAGTCTTAACAGGATGTGATCAATGCTTCTGAATGCATATGAATTCCTTGTTCCTATAGATAGCCATATGGAGATGTGGATATGTTTACCAGACATGAAGGTGTAACAAGTCTTCTTAGTACAAGGCTATGTTTTTTCAGTGGGTGGCAAGCAGATGAGAGATAGAAAAAGTTCTGGTTTCATAGCAAATAAATATCAACATGGGTAATGGGGAGTCCACAAGAAAAATAGAAGCGGGAAAAAAAAATACATGCATGTATCCTAATACGTTTTTCTTGTTATTTATTCATTTTGGTACTTAACCTGATCTATTTATAAACTGATGGATTATTCACTTGCTAAAATTACTTGCCAAGAATCAAAGGCAAAAGATACCTCAAAATATCAACACACACAAAATAAATATATGTAGCTTTCAAGCTCACCCTCTTTATATTGAGAACATAGCTATGTGTTGGGGGGGCGGTCGGGGGGAGGGCAGAGAGAGAAGGAAAGGGAGAGAATCTCAAGCAGGCTCCACCCCCAGTGCAGAGCCAGACGTGGGGCTCAATCCCACAACCCTGAGATCACGACCTGAGCCAAAATCAAGTCAGGACATTTAACCCACTGAGTCACCCAGGTGCCCCAACATAGCTACCATTTAAAATACATTTGACATATTGGCCCTGATCTGATTTCAAAATGGTATAGGATGTATTTATCCCACTGTAATAGTCCTTCAGATAGAATGAACTAAAATCATGTGTCTCCTTCATTCCCTCTCTTCTCTAAATCTACTCCATTTTTCAGCCTATTCTTTATAATATGTGATCTCTTGATTCTGTACCTTTCAGGATGCATGGTTACTTTCCAGTTTTAAATGTCCTTCAAAATGTGAGACTTCAAATTATACAATATAGCACAGATGTAACATTTCTAATATAAGGAAAAGAGAAATTAGTACCTTAATGAGGAAAGAAGTTTTTTAATTTTTAATTTTTTTTTTACCTTGAGAGTTTGGAAGAATAGTGGTAACTGTTTATAGGATCTTAAGAAAGAATAACTAGTTTGGTTGTACAATAAGAATATTGGTTTTAATTATATTGCTGGTAAGATTACAATATTAGTAATAACAGTAAAAGTTTACATTTACCAAATGTCTTCTTCATGCCAATCATATACTAAGTGCTTGACATACAATAACTCAAGGAATCTTCATCACAACCCAATGAAAAATGTATTGCAATTACCTGAATGAGCAGCAGAAGAAAGAGGCTGGGGAATATCAGCATACAGATGGTAGCAGAATGCATCTTAAGTTCTCCAAGGGAGTAAGACAATTAAAAAAATAAATTCTTTTCATTTATTTTTATCATCAAAATTCCATGAGTGTCAGTGTATATTTCAGACTCCACTCATTTTTTTTTTTAAAGGTTTTATTGATTTATTTGACAGAGAGAGAAAGAGCACAAGTAGGCAGAGCAGCAGACAGAGGAAGAGGGAGAAGCAGGCTCTCCGCTGATCAGGGAGCCCAATGTGGGGCTTGATCCCAGGACTCTGGGATTCTGACCCGAGCCGAAGGCAGACGCTTAACCGACTGAGCCACCCAGGCGCCCCTCCACTCATTTTCTATAATGGGTTCATTAACGGGTTTGAAAAGGTTTTGGTTGAAAGGATTTTTATAAAACTTGAAACTTGATACATTGATTCTAAGTCAACACATTTTTTCCACTATAATATACATTGTCCCTGTACTTAAAGATGGCACTGTGCCCATATCCCACTTACTGTTAAAGTGATCACGCCTTATAGACATCTGTACCAACCAACAACAATTACATTCCAACCTGCCATCCGAAGCTTTCCATTTCTCTCTCTCTTTTCTTTTTTTCTTTCTTTGTTCTATCTAACATGTTTGAACTGGAAAGGAAAAACCACACTTCCAGATATAGGGGAACCTGACTCTTCCCCCACCTCCCCCCAAGCCTGTAGCCTGCTTGGCCGAATGGAGATCCTGGGGAGGGTATTTCAAGAGAGGAGGTGCTTTCGGGACCAGAGGCTGATGGGAGCTGCCCGAGGCACCCGGGAGAATGTGGAAGAACTGGAAAGACTTGGGTGTTGCTGAAGTTAAATTGTTTGGGTATCTATGAAGGAGCTTCTCAGGTCATTTCTATTCTTCACAATCCCTTTCTCAGTTTATGACAAAATGTGATTGGTAATCCAAACAAAAACAGAGAGAAATGGGAATATGGTTTCCCTCTTTAACTCATCTTGTTTTACTTAAAGCTCTATTGGGGCAAATGTGATGAACATTCAAAAAGAAAGGAAGATCAAGGATCATCAGCATTTAAAGGCAAATTCTTTCTGAAAGTTTGTAGGCTTGTACATAAGTGTGATTTGTTGAAATCCGTTTTTCCATTTAGTCCATGTGACCTGTTAAAATTGAGCCCTGTTGAAGCATCATAGACTTGTAGCTATTAGATAAACTGTTTCTTTGAAGAAGAGAAAAAAAGAGAAAAAGAAAAAAAGTAGTATTCCTAGCTCTCTCTATATAGCTTCTCTATATATTATATATAATAAATATATATATCTCTATGTATTATATATCTTTTATATATAATATATAATAAATATATATATATTCATATATATATGAATATATTTCACCAGTGGGTCCTCTTTGCTAAATTAAAGGGCACCTATAAAACAAAAATGTTTATTTATTTTAGGACTTAATTATTATTTGACTTCTTACAATTATAATTTGGTTTATGAAATATCAGATTGGTTTGGGTGGGAGGGAGTAGATTTGCTTGTCCTGGAAAACAAATCTTGGATTAAGGGGATTTCAATCTGATAGGACAGATTTCTTTTAATTTAATCCCATCACTTAGGGGGGTGGTGTGTGTGTGTTCCTTCCTAACTGACTCACCATATTTTTCCCCTTCAGAGTTATGGAAGTTTATTTGGGACTCCTGTTTGGCACAACTAAATGGTCTATTTTAGAGATTATCCTACTTCAGCAATGGGTGTGGTTTTGTCTTTTTAAAAATTTTATAAATTCAGGTTCTTTCAGCTGGTTTTCTCTAGCACTGTTTAGAAACTCAAGAAAGTAGCTCTGAAAGTTATTTCATGCATTGATCTTGGAAATAAAAGAACTTAGAACTAGAACTCTCAGAGCCTGAAAGAAACAACTCATGATATCACTGGGCTCAGTGCCCTCATCTGATATGCAAGGATAATGGAAGCTCAGAGATGCTGGGTGTGATTTGTCCAAGCCCACAATGCTGGCTAGTGGGAGAGGTGCTCCAAACCTAGGTTTGCCAGTTCACTGTGCACATAAAAAGTAAACATTTCCTAGTTCTAATAAAAGAGAGTGCAAAATTTCCTCAAACACTAATTAATTATACTAATTTGTACGATGGGTTTTGGATAGTATTCTCAGGAAGTTGATGTAGAAGCTCCACAGTTACTATACATAAAATTTAAATTGATGGAAATTAATAATATACATCTGAGAAGGCTGATTCATCTACTAGATTACTGACCCCTAAAACAAAAGGCTATAATTTTTGACTGTTTTTTTTTTTTTTTTTTGTAAGAGAAGGAAAGAACAGAGTGGACTCATGTTATCAAATGTCAGTATCTGTTAATTTCCATCTTCTCTTCCTTAGGTTAAGTCATCAGACCTGCTATGATCAGATATCAGGATTCTCTAGTGTGTCTGTCCTCCTGCTTCTAGGTGGTAGGATCAGAAAGTGATCACAATGCAAGAAACATGCAAATTGTATGGGAATGTGTGTGTGTGGTATATGTATAAAATCATTTATTTAGCACTTATTATGTTCTGGCCCCTCTGCTAATGCTTTTGATTATATTAATTATTTAATCCTCCAGAAACACTGGGTTCAGTGCTATCACTTCTATTTTACAGGTGACCTTGATTTTGGACAGGTGAAGTAACTGACTTGAAAGCAGAGGAAATAGGAACCCCACCACTACACCGAACTACATCATGGACAACCTGTGGCTGAATAATTTCCCAGGTAATAATTTTAATTTACCAAAAATGTACTATTAAAATAGTAGCCAAATCTCAAGTTTGTTGGTCATTAGTTGACCTCACCATCTGACATTTCATCACTGGAAGAAGAGGACAGGAAGTTTTCCAGACATTACACCATAAAGGCTTAGGAAGTATTACTATTCTTTTATATATCAACCTTTAAATCATAAAACTCAACTCATTTCCGTTTGGTAAGGTAAAGGTCGACCAGACTGTATTTGGGTGTTTGAGTGTCCGAACGTTAGTATCATTTGAATACATCCACTCATTACACCTGCTACTTAAGGGCCTTCAACTTAGAGCCTGTGGTTTTTAATTTTTTTTATATTGATTTAGTAAGTGGCTGAGCTACTTAATAATTCATGAATATACTCCTGTGGATAATGAATTCTATAAAGCCATTAGAAAAAACAGTCTCCATTCTCTTGAGTAGGTTTACCATTCTGCCTGCTACCTTGTTTAAAGTATCAAATTTTGTGTAAACACTTCCTTCCTAAATTATAAACAAGAAAACTTTTTATAAAAAGCTTCACTCTGGTAGAACTACCACATTCAGATTGAAACTCCTATATCAAATATAATGTAATTATACTTTACATTATATATATATAATATACATAATACATTATACTATACATGTAATGCAGCATACTGGGTCTATATTTTAAGATTTCTAAATCATTGAACCAGGACATATATTTGTTATGAGAAATCCTATGTTTTATAATAAAATCAATTCAAAATATCTGTCATGTCTCTTCTTGAGCTACATTTGGGGAACAACTGAAAGCACACACAAAGATCGGTCTTAACTGACCAGTATTCTAGAGAAGCATGTTCCATTAAGTTTTTGGACTTAACAAAGGGCCAAGGTATGATACGCAGTCCCTGTCTTTGGGCTGGGCTGTGGATTATTCAGTGACTGTTTCCAAATCCAGCCAGAACCCTCCCTTTCCCACCACCCAGTCTGCTTTTGAGACAGTATCCTCTCTGTCCCCTCTGTAGGTTTTCTGGATCAGCGTAGGGACTGTAAAGTAACTTGACTACTAGACTAAGCCAAACATAATTGGGAAAGGAAAGCTGCCAAGAAGCAATCAGATCCACTGCATTCCAAAATCAAGCCATTCCAAATGCCTGATGGACCATCCCCTTCGCAGCCCACATGGCTGTGAGACACATGTGCCTGGATTTCCAATTAGATGTCCGCCCCCCCCCCCGCCCCCAATCCACAGACCTGAAGCTCTTCAAATAAGGCAAAGTTGAGCTCAGTCCTACCTGTTCTCAGATGTGCTTTAGGCGCCAAACCATGCAAAATTTACCAAGGAAAGAAAACGGTCAGCTTTGATCCTCAACGTCCTTTGGGGCGGGAGGCTTCTGGTAACCGGCACATCCCAGTTGATCTGCCCGCAGTTTCCCTACATCTGACATGTGATGTAGCACTATTACTTGGGAGCCTTTCTTTCTGCTCCTGGCAGCTCCACAGAAGCCCTGCCCCCAGACACAGCTGAGGTTTGCCAATGAGGAAGGATGTCCCAATCTGAAGGTGTAGCAACTCCTGAAAGGAGCTTGGAGGTAGAAAGAAAAAGAGAGAGAGAGAGGTGGTGGGGAGGGAGAGAGAGATAGGGAAGAAAGGAAGGACAGAAGGAAGGGAAAGGAAAAGGAAAGAGTTTTTATGGCCTGGAGGAGAAACAGAAAGAGAAAAGACTTGATATCATATTAGTGCCTGAAGCCACAAAACCCCAGGGCTCAGTGCAAAGCATTGCCTTAGTTCAGTCTTTCCTGGTAGAAGGAAGAGCAGTTCTCACCTGTCTGTTCTTCTGACCCTGAGTCAGCAGCAGCAACGGAAGCCAGTGAAGGAGACTTCTGTCTCACCTGTTCACAGTGACAGTCCTTTTACTGTCAAACTCACTTGGAGAAAAGACATTGAGATGCGCAGTTCACAGGGAGGAGCCACCAGCTCCCACCTCAGCAGAGGTGAGGTGGTATTTGCTTGCCCATAGAATATTCCATTTGAGCCTTTCTGAAGGGAGCTTGACTCTTTCTGGGGCTGGGAGGAAGGTTGGGATGGGTCCCTTTCAGCCTGATGCCCTCCTTTCTTGGCAGCTTTGGCTGAAATGAACAGTAGCTGCCAGAGAACATGGGGCTTTTCTGAAGGCACCTGGTTGCCCAGTGACTTGACTCACAATTACACAGGCCTGAGGACAACAAAAGGGAAAGGCCGGAGTGGGCGGTAGGCCAGGGACCCAAAGCCTGGCTGCCAGGCATTCAGATGGAGAGTGCCCAGTGCAGGGGGAGGGCTGGTGGACAAGTCTCAAGTCCTAGTTCCTAACAGGGTGGGGGCTTCCACTAAAAGAAAGTCTGCAGGTGGGAACTGAGGTCCAGGAGAGAGCTGCACGAGCCCTCTGCCCTCCTCCCCCAAAACCACCCTTCCCAAAAGACACTGAAGCAGCCTCAGCCTGCAACTTGTTGCTTCTTGCCTGAAGGACTCTCACAGCTGTGAGACAGACAGGCAGGAACAAAAGAGCTAACCCTGGAGAAAGAAAATGCAGCCCAACTCTCCCATGGCCTCTGCTGTGGGTTCTTGCCCAGGACAACTCCCCCTCCCAAAACCGCAGCGTCCCCTCCCTCCATGATGCCCTGTCATCTCCTTTCACAGTAAAATCTAAATGGTGTCTCTTCATTTGTGGTCCCCTCCCCCATCTCCCTTCTTCCTTTCCCCAAGTCCCCAGGTCAAATTACTGACACCCAGCGTCCAGTGAAAATAACAGCAGGTTTTGTTTCCTAAGGACAGGAGGAGGGTATGTGCATGTGAGGTGCCCTCATACACGTTGCCAGCGTTTTAAAGCCCACGGTAACTGAGGCTATAGGTGTGCCAGAAGCAATCAGTTAATTATATTCTAAACATTTAGATGACATCATAGAAATACATTCAACTAATTTTTATTTCACACTTTGTGCTTTCATAACCATCACTGGAGTAAATTAGGTAAATTCGGCTCCAGCTTTAAGAAAGTTGTTGAAAAAAAGTGTTGCACGTACATGACTTCTAACAGAAGAGTAAAACAAAACAAAACAACAAACAGACCTGTCAGTAATTCTAGATTTAAATTCTGCATTTAAAGAATGAATTCCCAGACTGAAAACAAACAACAAACAAACAAATCATACCCTTGACTGTGAGAAGCCTCTTTAAGATTAAAAAAAATAAATAAATGAGCATTTCTCTGAGGGCTCTCTCCTATCTGTGTCAATCTTTCATAGTCTTCAGCTTGCTCTCACATATGGCTGTTTAGGGTACTATCCAGGAAGTAGCAAACCACAGCACTATTCTGGATTTTAGACGGAGAAAATGAGACCGCAGAGGTTCATGAACTACAGAAGGTAACCAAATGTGCAAGAGGTAGTATTGGGTCCAGAGCCAGAAATGTTGACACTTTGCCCATCTGTTTCTTTCTTTCTTTTTTTTTTTTTCAGATTTAAGAAAAGTTTATTCTTAAAATTAAGTCCATGTTAAGTGCAGCGAATTGAACTTAAGTACAGTCAGTGTGTTACGCAGGAGAAACACAGAAATATATGATGAGCGAGCACCAACAAGAGCGGCTCTGGATTTCTTGAAAGCCTTCTTCAGTATTGCCCTAACAGAAAGAGTGGATGAGATTGAGCAAGACCCCACTCAGAGATTTGAAGGTTGGTGGTGTCTCTGGAGGAGGAAGCCTGGTGACTTCAGCGGCAGCACACGTACATCCTATTATATTTAACATATGGTGATGCTCAGGGACTTGTCCTGGGTTTAAGAAGCTATTATAGATGGCAGGACTAGTTAGCCTCAGTGAAATCTAGGACTTATGGAAAAATTCTGCTGCTTACACAATTTCCTATTTTGAAGAAGGAAAAACAATACGATTTACAAAGAATATTTACCATATAAACAGTTGATATATAGCAGCATTCTTTTTGTTTAAATTTTAGTCATTTTCAAAAGGTTTAAGAAGTTCAAAAAAGACTGGGGGCACCTGGGTGGCTCAGTCAGTTAAGCGTCTGCCTTCAGCTCAGGTCATGATCCCAGGATCCCTTCTCAGTGGAGAGCCTGCTTCTGTTTCTCCCTTTCCCTCTGCCCCTACCCCCGGGCCCCCTGCTCCTGTCCTTTCTCTCTCTTGCTCTGCACTCTCTCTCTCACCAATAAATAAATAAAATATTTTTTAAAAAGACTCTTTATATAATTTTATATAAAGGAAACCAAAATGGCCCATAATCCCATTGTCCTCACATTATTAAGAAAAATATAGAAAGATTAAATGAAAAGTAAGTCTTTCTTCTCTTTCTTTTTTTTTTTAAAGATTTTATTTATTATTTATTTGACAGAAAGAGAGATAGTGAGAGCAGGAACACAAGCAAGGGCAGTGGGGAGGGAGAAGCAGGCTTCCTGCTGAGCAGGGAGCCTGACGCGGGGCTTGATCCCAGGATGCTGGGATCATGACCTGAGCTGAAGGCAGACGCTTAACAACTGAGCCACCCAGGCACCCCTTTCTTCTCCCTCTTTTGGGTTCCTTTTCCCAAATATAATTACTGTTCATATATATATATATATATTTTTTTTTTGGCCTATACTGAAGTATTTACTATACAAATGTGAAACCCAGCGCTGTGCTGGTAAACAATGAACAAGCAGTTCTTGGTGCCCACATGGTCCTAATCCTCAAGTAGATAACGAGAAAGTGTTTTTATCACCCATGGTGACAGGTCCCATGAGTAAGGAGCAAGCCCAGTCTGGAATTTGCAAAAGGATTCAGCCAGGTAGTTTACAAGGAACATTTGCATTGAGTGGGAAGCTGTCCTGAGTCTGTCCCATAACAAATACTGTGATGCTAAATAAATATTAGTAATCATTTTGCTACCTAAAATCAGTAGCTAGAAGATGGCAGAGGAGTAGGAGACCTTAGTTTCGTCTGGTCCCAGGAATTCAGCTAGATAGCTATCAAACCATTCTGAACACCTGAAAACTCAACTGGAGATCGAAGAAAAGAATAGCTGCAACTCTACAAATAGAAAAGTGACCACTTTCTGCAAGGTAGGACGTGCGGAGAAGTGAATCCAGGGTGATTCATGGGAAGATAAACCACAGGGGGAGGGAGCTTCTGTAAGCCGGTTACCAGAAAGTGATAGAGCAGCAGAGCACAAAATCGAAACTTTTAGAAGTCTGTTCCAGTGAGAGACGCCCCTGCCTGAAAGGTGCTCAGGTAGTGAAATGGGGGTGGAATCATAGGTGGGACAGTGTGGTCTCAGGATCCTCAGGGTCACAGGAAGCCTGGGGGTGCCTAAGTATAGCAGAGCTCCCAGGCATCAGAGTGGGGAGCCAGCTGCAAAGAGTGAGCCCAGGAGTGGGCTCTCAGCTCGGGGTTGCCATAAACCGTGATCCACGGCACAGTTGGGTGACTACTCTTTGAGCAGGGGCCCAACACAAGGCAGAACCAGTGAGACCCCCCCTTCCTCCTTAGGGAGGAGTGGTGCGGGAGCACACCACAGGAGTTTGCAGGGTTTGGAGACTCGAAACAGGATCGTGTGCCAGATATAGAAATGCTCGGTCACAGGCTGGGTGAACATGGAGTGTGGACAGAGACCAGGGAGACAGGAGTGATTGACTACTTGCACTGAAGAGTGGGGCCATGAGCTTTTGGCTCCTCCTGGGCCAGAGATTGGGAGGCCACCATCTTCATTTTCATCCTCTAAAGCTGTACAGAAAGCCTTCAGGGAACAAAAGCCACGTAGAGCAAACTGGAGGGGATTACTTAGCCTGGCCCCTGGCAAGGGCGGTGCAATTCCACCTGGGGCAAATACATTTGGGAATCAATGCAACAGGCCCCTCCCTAAGAAGATCAGCAAGAACATCCAGCCAAGACCAAGTTTACCGATCAATGAGAATTGTAAAACTCCAGCGCTAGGGGAATACAGAACATAGAATTCATGGCTTTTCCCCCATGATTCTTTAGTCTTTCAACTTTAATTTTTTTTAAAATTTTTTCAACCAACTTTTTATCAACTCTTTTTTAAAATCTTTTTAAATGTTCATATACATTCTATCCCTTCATTGTATTTATTTTTGTTTTTGTATATATATAAGTTTTTCTTTCTTTACAATTTTGGGATGCAAAATCTAGTGTATGGCTCTGTTCTATTCACCTGTCTGATCATATTTTCTTTTTTGTTTTTTTATTCTGTTAGTCTTTTTTAATTTTCATCTTTATAGTTATATTCTATCCTCTCAATGTATTTAATTTTATTTTTGTATATATGTTTTTCTTTCTTTACAATTTTGAGATGTAGTTTCTTCTAAGAAACTGACCAAAATACACTCAAGAGATAGTGTATTGATCTGTTCTATTGACCTGTCTGTTTATATCCCTTCCTTTTTGTTGTTGTTGTTATTTTATCTTTTGTTTTTTCTTGTCTTTTAATTTTCATTTTTACAGTTGCAGTCTATCCTTTCATTGTATTCATTTTATTTTTGTATATATATATATATATATATATATATTTTATAATTTTGGGATCTAGTTTTCTAAAAAACAGACCAGAATATGCACAGAATCCAGTGTGTTGCTCTATTCTGTTCACCTGTCTGATTATATTCTCTTTCTTCTTCTTCTTTTTTTTTTTTTTGGCTTTGGATCCCTTCTGATTTGTTTAGTCCATATTTCTCTGGGGTCATTGTTGCCATTTTAGTATATTGTTTTCTCATTCAACTATTCTTCTCTCGACAGAATGCCAAGATGGAAAAACGCACCTCAAAAAAGAGGACAAGAGGTAGTACTGACTGCCAGGGACCTAATCAGTATGGACGTTAGTAAGATATTGGAACTAGAGTTCAAAATAACGATTATAAAGATACTAGCTGGGCTTGAAAAAAAGCTTAGAAGACACTAGAGAATCCCTTTCTGGAGTAATAAAAGAAAATCTAACGAAGTTGAAATCAAAAAGGCTATTAATGAGATGCAATAAAAAATAGAGGCTCTAACTTCTAGGATAAATGAGGCAGAAGAGAGGATTAGTGTTTTGAAGACCAAATGATGGAGAATAAAGAAGCTGAGGAAAAGAGAGATAAACAACTACTGGATCATGAGGGGAGAATTTGAAAGATCAGTGATACCATAAAGTGAAAAAATATTAGAATAATTGGGATCCCAGAAGAAGAGGAAAGAGAGAGGGGGACAGAAGGTATATTGGAACAAATAATACTGTAGAACTTCCCTAATCTGGGGAAGGAAACAGGCATCAAAGTCCAGGAGGCACAGAGAACCCCCCTCAAAATCAATAAAAATAGGTCAACACCCCTACATATAATTACAAATCTCAGAGACAAAAAGAAATCCTGAAAGCAGCTTGGGACAAGAGGTCTGTAACCTACAAGGGTAGAAATATTAGACTGGCAGCAGACCTATCCACAGAGACCTGGCAGTCCAGAAAGGACTGGCATGATATATTCAGGGTGCTAAATGAGAAAAATATGCAGCCAAGAATACTTTGTCCAGCTAGAATGTCATTCAAAATGGAGTGATAAAAAGCTTCCAGGACAAACAGAAACTAAAAGAATTTGTGATCACCAAACCAGCCCTACAAGAAATATTAAAAGGGATCCTCTAAGCAAAGAGAGAGCCCAAAAGTAACATAGACCAGAAAGGAACAGAGACAATATACAGAAATAGTCACTTTACAGGTAATACAATAGCACTAAATTCATATCTTTCAATAGTTACTCTGAATGTAAATGGGCTAAATGCCCCAATCAAAAGACACAGGGTATCAAATTGGATAAAAAAGCAAGACCCATCAATATCCTGTCACAAGAGACTAATTTTAGACCCAAAGACACATCCAGATTTAAAGTGAGGGGGTGGGAAACCATTTATCATACTAATAGACATCAAAAGAAAGCTGGGATGGCAATCTGTATATCAGACAAATTAGATTTTAAACCAAGATTGTAATAAGAGATGAGGAAGGACACTCTATCATAATTAAAGGGTCTATCCAACAAGAAAATCTAAAAATTGTAAATATTTATGCCCCTAATATGGGAGCAACCAATTATATAAGCCAAATAATAATAAAATTAAAGAAACACATAGATAATAATACAATAATAATAGGGTACTTTAACACCCCCCTCACTGCACTGGACAGATCATCTAAGCAGAAGATCAACAAGGAAATAAGGGCTTTGAGTGACAGACACACTGGACCAGATGGACTTCACAGGTATATTCAGAACATTCTATCCTAAAGCAACAGAATACACATTCTTCTCAAGTGCACATGGAATGTTCTCCAGAATAGATGACATACTGGGTCACAAATCAGATCTCAACTGGTACCAAAAGATTGGGATAATTCCTTGCATATTTTCAGACCACATTGCTTTGAAACTGGAACTCAACTACAAGAAGAAATTTGGAAAGACTCAAATACGTGGAGGCAAAAGTGCATCCTACTAAAGAATGAATGGGTCAATCAGGAAATTAAAGAACAATTTAAAAAATTCATAGAAACAAATGAAAATGAAAACACAACTGTTCAAAATTTTGGGGATGCAGCAAAGGCAGTCCTAAAAGGAAAGTATATAGCAGTACAAGCCTTTCTCAAGAAACAAGAAAGGTCTCAAATACACAACCTAATCTTACACTTAAAGGAGCTGGAGAAAGAACATCAAATAAAGCCTAAACCCAGCAGGAGAAGAGAAATAATAAAGATTAGAGCAGAAATCAATGAAATAGAAACCAAAAGAACAGGAGAACAGATCAACAAAACTAAGAGCTGGTTTGTTGAAAGAATTAAGATTGATAAACCCCTGGCCAGACTTAACAAAAAGAAAAGAGAAAGGACCCAAATAAATAAAATCGTGAATGAAAGAGGAGAGATCACAACCAACACCAAAGAAATACAAACAATTATTAGAACATATTATGAACAACTATATGCCAATGAATTAGGCAATCTGGAAGGAATGGATGCATTCGTAGAGACATATAAACTACCAAAACTGAACCAGGAAGAAATAGAAAACCTGAACAGACCCATAACCAGAAGTAATCAAAAATCTCCCAACAAACAAGAGCCCAGGGCCAGATGGATTCCCAGGAGATTCTACCAAACATTTAAGAAGAATTAATACCTATTCTTCTGAAACTGTTTCAAAAAATAGAAAAGGAAGGAAAACTTCCAAACTCTATGAGGACAGCATAACCTTGATCCCAAAACCAGACAAAGACCCCACCAAAAAGGAGAATTACAGACCAATATCCCTCATGAACATGGAAACAAAAATTTTCACCAAAATACTAGCCAATAGGATCCAACAATTATGTTAATTAATTGAATTTAAATTTTAAAAAATTTTAAAAAATCTAAGTTAAAAATAAATACATAAATAAATAAATTTTTAGGAAATAAGATCAATAGCTAAGCTCTGAGTTTTTAGTTATTTGGTTTCCAAGAATTTAGTAATTTCTGATAAATAATAAGATATCAATAAATGGTAAATATTAATATTTTTTTTCACTTGGGCTGAAAAAAAGGGTGGTAATATAGCCAATTTGACCTTAGAAATAATTTGTTTTAAACAATTAAACTGTTATATTTCCTCTTAGTGGAACATGAATTCCATGAGGGCTTTGGGACTTCTGTATTTTGTACCATTCTTAGAACGGGCAATAGTGCCCTGTGTTTTAGGGGGCTCTACTCTGATGCTCCTTCATCTGTACCATGTGTGATCCATCTGTGAGACCAAGGAACCCACCTAGAACCTACACTATCCCTCCATCCTAGATAGTGCTCTGCAAGCCCAGACCCTTAAATTTCAGAACTGCAAAGACTTGTGCCTGCTTCTAGGGTCTGTGAGTGATCTCTTCTCTTTCTCCAGGCTACTGAGGTTGTACTACAGCCCTAGTATATACACACTGAGGCCCATGGGATGATCCAGGGGCAGCAGTGTATGTGTGTAGGGTGTATGGATAGATGAAGCATGGATGTGTATTTTGGAGTATCCACACAGTCTCCCTCCTTGTGCAGGATGAAACTGGGATAGGATGAAAAGTGGAGGGGTCTGTGGCTCTCAGCCTGCAGGCTGGGAACTACAGTCTAGGGACTAGCCCTCCTTCCCCAAATTCTGGTATGGAACAAGGCATCTGGGAATTCTATTTTTTTGTTGTCGTTGCTTCAAGTTTTTATTTAAATTCTAGTCAGTCAGCATATAGTATAATATGGCATCTGGGAATCCTAAGTTTTTTTATATTTTTCGAGGATGGAGGATGGAACATATTTTATTTAATAGTTTGTTATAAGCAGTGGTATGCTGGTAAGTGTTCAACAAGACACTCCCTGAAAGCAACACCCATCACCACCCAATTTGTAGCATTTGCCGTTTGTTGTGGTGTATAAATGTTCCTGCCATGGCTAATTTCAAGGTACAGATGCAGCATTACTGAATGTGAATTTGGGAAGAGATAAATACAGTTGGCTCTTCTGAACTGCAAAAAGCTGGATCCAGCACATCACTGTTTATAATTTTAAATACTTAGACATATGGTATAGGGGCTTCAATTTATACTCTCATCCTTGGCCCTCTAAATGTTAATGATACACCCCAGTGCATCAAAAAGTGCTGGCATGTAGTAGAGCCTTAATGAATACCTTTTGAATAAAAAGTCCTATTAGTTGTGTGACTTCAGATAAGCCATTTATCTATAAAGTAATCCGTACTCTACAGAGTTCCTGACCAAATTATGCAGTTCATGTGAAAGCATCTGGCATAGTTCTTGGCACCTTATATACAATCAATAAATGTTGTTGAAAGAATGAATAATTGACATTCAATAAATTTTAATATCTTTTATTATCATATTTGGTAAAAATTCAAGTTTTTTATGTTAAGCTATTCTTAGGTGTTTGTAATTTTCTGCAGTTGTCTCTAGGTCAAGACAAATGTCCATTTCTTTAAGGATTTTTCTTGGAGAACCCTTTGAGATAGACATCTCATTTTTACACAGTTCCCAAGGGAACAGTGCTCACACAATGTTACTCATTTTAGAAAGTTTGGTAAAATTCCATTTGGCTACAAGTCTGTTATCTGAGCCTAGGGGAGAAAGGCTATGTTTTTTCATGCTCTGACTTTGTTCTCAGCTGTCTTTTGCATCCTGGGACAGTGGAGAGAAAAAAATGGCTTTGAATTAATACTTAAGATTTAGTCATTCCATATGTTACTCTCAGTGAGGAATATATTGAGTTTTCAAGATGAATACATGAGAAATTGGAAGCCTAAAGGGTTCAGCAGTGGCATTTTCCCTCTTACCTGTTTGGTTAATTGCATGAAGCTTAATGATGAGTGATAATTTCTACTTGAGAAAGCTGTCACTCACAAACATATTCCATTGGCTGGTAATTGATACATTTAGTATAAGAATTATTTCTTTTCAGTAATTCCTAAATAGCAGGTATCTTATTTCTCCTGAGGATGTTTTCTTCCTCCCCAAATATTTCAGCGTTGCTATCATGTGCTCAATGAGCCATTTTTTCCCTCTCCTCAACATGTTTTTAGCAGTTAGACAGACATCTTTTTCCCTTTACAGGGCCACAAGGAGTCTTTTGTTTTACCTACCAATTCCTACCAAAAAGTTGCTTAGCTGAGCTCTGTTTCTATAAACTCAAAACTTTGGAAAGAAATCTCTTGTAAACATAGAAAAGATCTTGTCTGGGAATCTTCCCTTACACTATTAAAAAAAGATCTCCACAAAGGAGTATTCTATGATCAGATCACAGAAGAGTTGAAACTCTTCTGAAAGGCTGTTAATGAAAACACAGATTCATCGATATGAACATCAACTTAAAGGCAGAGCTCAGGAAAATTAGTAAATGCAGAGTATAATTTGCCATTTGGAAGAATCTTAGACATCTTTTGATCTAATAATCTTATTTTATAGATGGTGAATATGAAACATTTCTAAGCTAAAAAAAACAAAAAGAAAAACAGAAAACCCAACAACCCAGATAATCATCAGGGGATACTCTAGAGATTTTCACTTCTTTATTAGTGAGAATAGGTTGGGTTATCATGCATAAATAAGTAACTCCAAAAGCTCCGCAACTTAAGACGTTAAAGGGATGGGCATTTCTTACACACATGACATGCCCATCATGGGTGGGAGTTGAGATGTGCTCCATGAGCTCAAGGATCGAGATTGATGAAGTCCTGGAACATCACCAGATGCTGTGGCAGAGGGAAAGGAAGAATGGCTAATCATGCCTAGAATTTAAAGACTCCCACCTGTAGGTGTCACATATCAATTCTACCCATTTCATCAGTTAAGCAAATCAACAGTCATGTATCCCTTCAAGGAGGTAGTGAACTGCAATCCAGCTATGTTATTGGAAGGAGGAAACGAATATTTGTGAACAGCCCCAATGTGTACAAATCCTTATTACTCCTATAGTCATTGACAATTTTCAAAAGTGTGAACTCAGTCATAGTATGTGAACTCAGTCATTCCATAAACATGGAATATACTAAAGCATAATAAGACCTTTCAAAAGATGCTTAGAGAATGCAATTATAGAAAACTAATTCTAGAAAATTATAATGGAATTTAATGGCTATCTGGCTGAAAAGTTTCTTCCATCTCTCACCTAGCTAAATTAGTAAGACAAGCAGTTGGCAGGAAATTGATGTTAAGATATCTAAGGAAGGGATCAGTTGAAAGATGAGGGAACATTAAAACAACAACCACAACAACAGAAATTAGAAGAGGAAAGCTGATATTGTCCCTCCAACTCCATCAAAGGATCTGGCAGTACAGATGGGTGCCTTAGTGTCTGGTAGCACATCCCTGATAACACTTAACATGCACAAATAGTTTTCTTGCTCACCAAGCCATTTTTACATCAAAATTTGATTTTCATGGATTTTTTTCTAAGAGGGACTTCTTGGCTAATGTGAATATTTGACATTTTGAACTTAAGAGTTCTTATTCTTTTTTTCTTTTTTTTTTAGATTTTATTTATTTATTTGAGAGAGAGCGTGTGGGCATGTGAGTGGGGGGGAGGGGCAGAGAGAGAGAGGGAGAGAGAATCTCAAGCAGACTTCACCCTGAGCAGGAGACCCAAGATTGGTTGGATCCCACCACCCTGAGATCACTACCTGAGCCTAAATCAAGAGAATGCTCAACCGACTGAGCCACTCAGGTGCCCCGAGGGTTCTTATTCTAATTCAACAAGTTGGTCTCTAGTTTATACGCTTTAGTTTGGATATTGCAAGGCAGCCTCACTGAGTCTTATCAACTCTGGAAGACTGACATTTCTGGATCTACAGGGCTAGTAACTGATTGTGGGAAATTCACTCAGGAAATGCTGCTGGATACGACCTTCTACTCACCAGTCAAGTAATCTTCTGGCAGCATCTGACCTGTCTCAGTCTCCCAAAGACTGTTCTTGCCTTCTCCATTGGCAATGTTCTCTTCCAAGTATGATGTGAAAGGTGCTAGTTAACTTGCCTTCTTAATATGATCTCATTTTTGCCCAAAGAAAGTCCAGTTGTGGTGTTACCAGGTAGTGAATTGTACAATTCCTCAGCCCTTGACTTCTTCAAAGAAAGAATCCAGTGATGAGACTTGATAGAGAGTTAAACCAGTGAAGGTTTTATTTAGCAAAGTGAAAATACTCTCCACAGTCGTAGGAGCAGCCTGACCGGGGGGTAGGTAGCAGCCTGCTGAGTTCCACATTGGGTTATTTTCATGGGGGGTCTATTGGGTCTCCTCCTTCCTATCTTGTCATTGCCATGCCACCCTCTGGATCCGCCCGGGTCTCCTTCCCTCCAACCTTTGACGCAGGTTCATGTACACCGTCTTCCCACGAGCACCTAAGCAAAACCCACGGGGCAGGGGAGGGGTGGCTAAAACCACAGTGTATACGATATTATAATGATATTAAAACAGCATTAGGGTTACTAGCAGACACGGTTTTCCTTAAGTGCGCATGCTCCAAAGTTGGGCCAGTCACTGTGGTCCGTATCTCCTACTTACCAGGCTGTGCTAAACCGCAAAAGGGGTTGGTCTAAGGGAGACCGGGTAGTCTCTGGGCAGAGACTGGGTAGTCCCTGGCAATCTCCTATCTGCCGTCTGGCTTTCTTCCCTCCTGCTCAGGTCTAACTGCCTACTCTAGCAGTGGTGGGAGGTGTCCTACTGTCGGCAAAGCACAGCATCTCCTCCTTAAGATTGAGTCTCTTCCTGATCTTTTCAAATATAAATGTCCTTTGAGAGAAATCCATTGCTGTCACTAATGTTTACTGAGCATTTCTTATAGAGCAGAAACTTTGGTCCGTGTTTTATGCTTTATTTTGTTCAATTTTCACAAAACTCAGTGAAGTAAATGCTATTATTCCTACTTTACAGATGAGTAAACTGAAGCTCAAAGAAACTTGGTAACTTGTCCAAGTTACTAAGCTGGTAATTAGCAAGGGTAGAATTCGAATGTAGTTCTGAGTTCAGAACCTGAGCTTCTCATTGCTATGTAGCAATGTAGAGACTAAAAGCAACTGCAATAATCATTTACTCATTTATTCAATAAGCATGTTTAAGAGCCTACTATGAACTCTTCAAGATTCTCCTCAAGGAGCTATTATTCCATTGAGGAACACATGCAATAGCAAATAAGTTAATGAGATAATTTCAGTTAGTGATAAGTGATATAAAAATACTAAACAGGGTAATCAGATGGAGAGAAATTTGAGTGAAAGGCTATTAGTGTGCTGGTCCAGGGAAGCTTTTTTTTTTTCTTTAATTTTATGGAGAAAATGCTGGAGCTGAGACCTGAAAAACGAGACAGAATCAGCTTTTGGGAAAGGTTGAAAAACATTCCAGGCAGAGAGAACAGAAGGACAGGAGACAGTGTGAGAACATTCCACGCAGGGAGAAGAGCAATGCAAAAATGTTTGAGATAGAGGTCAGTGTGGTGCACTTGAGGAACAGACAGACCCTTGCAGATGTACAGATAAAGGGAAAACCGAAAGAGTTAAAGTTAGACAGATGGGCAGGACTCAGTTAAGGCAGAAAAGAGGGGAAAACCATCTACTCTTGGATGTAAATAAAAGGCTCAAGAGGAAAAGGTGAAGAGTCTTGGAAGACAGAAGTTTATATATATACCTATATTTCTTTCCAGGGGCTAGACCTGCTCCTAGGAATTCTTAACTTTTATCCCTCAAGGCTCAGAGGTATATACCACAGTTTTGGTTTTAGATATGCAAACCATTGCATTCCTTTAAACATCTGTTGAACACAAGACAGGAGATTGTCTGTAGTACTGACTGCAGTTGGGTCCAGCAAACATTCTGTTTTTTTTAAATTTCTTTTTAAACGATTTTATTTTTTTATTTGAGAGAGAGAGCATGAGTGGGGGGGAGGGGCAGAGGTGGAGGGAAAAGCAGACTCCCCGCTGAGCAGGGACCCCCCCCCCAACGTGGGACTTGATCCCAGGACCCCAGGATCATGACCTGAGCTAAAGGCAGATGCATAACTGACTGAGCCACCCAGGCAAACCTCCAGCAAACATTCTTACAAACAGCTGGGCCTCAGATACTTCCACCTCTCTGAAAGTTAGTGCTTAGAATTTTTACATTTAGAAGGGTATGTAAAAAACTGATGGTGGCTGAGGTTAACTCAAAAAGCTGGAAATAAGATTAAATGAATGTTACCTGCGGATTTGAGTACATAAACTGATAAACTATTGCCTTCCTAAGATTATCAAATGGTTCACAAACCAATATTGTAGCATTGGTAACATTGGTCTGAATCGTATTGGTCTACCTTGAAATTAATGGATTTCTTTTGAGTCTCAGTACAAAGGTTCAAGTGATCTCAATGATGGACCATGTCTTTTATCCTTTAGCTAAATTCTAGGAGTCCCAGTGGGACCCAAGGAAAGTTTCCATACTGCTTTCTTGTAAGTGTATCTCCTGCATGAACCTTTTCTGGAAACCAGCAATCAAATTACTTCAACAAAGTAAAAAATAATTCTGTTTGTTGAATTGTTGTTTAACAAATGAAGTACTCTCCAGGCTGTTTGAATACCTCGACAAAACACTTCAACATATGCCTGGGAAAATGGATTTAGGATTTGATAATATGCTTTGGAAGATGAATTTAGAATGTGGAAGATGAATTTAGAATGTGACTGGGAAAAAAAAAAGCTACATTGAAATCTCTTCAAGAACATTGTCCAAATGTGTGTAATTCATGGGCAAACTTGCATTTGGGAAAGCATATTAATGTCTTTTGCGCACTTGAAACTAGATCCTAAATCTTATATTCTTATCCAGATGTATTTACAATATGTTTTATTTGTTCTTAACTTTATAGGGTTCTTTGTTTCTCTTTCGTGATCATTTTCCAATTAGCTCACAAGGCTCTGATTGCATTTTTGGCTTGCAAGAGTGTAACTCCGTACTCACTGCATGACTGGAACAATGGGGGAAGAGGACACACTGTTTATATAAAGCATTTGAAAAACAATGATTTGTATGTTCATTATTTGTCTAGCCAAGTATCAATTCCTCAAAATATTTGATTTTTTTCCTACTTCAGAGAATATGTCATCTTGAGTATCAAAAGCCACTAAAAAAATTCTTCATCCGGACATGTGTACTTGATTTGCAAATGTAGGAGTAAATTTCAATTGTGAGATTCTTTTGGGTAGATAAATTGGAGATATAAAAACATCTCAATGGAGAAATTGTTTTACTCTTCTAGTAAACTAAAGGATTAGGGTGGTCCATTAACGGCTTTAAAAAAAAAATGATAAATCCAGAGCTCTGAGACTAACAGACTCCTGAAATACAAGTGGAAATCTGGACTCATTTTTCATTTTTTTTTAAAAGATTTTATTTATTTATTTATTTATTTATTTATTTATTTATTTATTTGAGAGAGAGAGAGAGCATGAGTGGGGATAGGGGCAGAGGGAGAGGGAGACGCAGGATCCCCGCTGAGCAGGGATCCCAACTCAGGGCTGCATCCCAGGACCCTAGGATCATGACCTGAGCTGAAGGCAGATGCTTAACTGACTGAGTCACCCAGGCACCCCTGAACTCATTTGTTTTAGAGTACATTAGCACTACTTTGTTACTCCCATATGCCCAGTCACAGATATATCTAGAATAAGATTTTTAAAATTTCATTCCTCTGTAATTAATAAGAAGATTATTATTACTGATTGCCTTATCAATAAACAATTTTTAAATATTTTTGATTTATAACTTGCCATATTTGATATGTTACTAAGTTAAATAACATTAATGTAAATGTCAAACACACAAGAATTGTGATATATCACATGACTCTGCTAACTTATTTCTCAGTGAGGTTAAAAATAAAAGAAATCATTAAATGGAGATTATGGCTGCATAATTTGGGAAAATGAAGATTTTTGTTTTGCATTCAAATAAACATTTTTATCTGTATTGCTTTCTTTTATTATAAAATCTTACATGATCATAAAATTTTAAACAATACAGAACTAATAAAGTGCACAGCTAAAATTCTCTTTTTATTTCCTTGTCCTCAAACTAGATTGTAAGAGAGAATCATGGTAACAGTTTGGAGAATATTTTTCCAGATTTAAATGTTTATATAGACTTACATAAAGGTATGCCCACACACGCACACATACACGTGCACACATTTATACACAAGACATGTGTAAGTTCATATGTGTATACAAGAAATGGGATCATATTACATATAGTTTTTTGTTTTTTTTTTAAAGATTTTACTTATTTATTTGACACAGAGAGAGAGAGAGCAAAAGCAGGAACACAAGCAGGGGGAGCAGGAGAGGGAGAAGCAGGCTTCCCGCGGAGCAGAGAGCCCGATGCAGGGCTCGATCCCAGCACCCTGGGATCATGACCTGAGCCGAAGGCAGGCGCTTAACGACTGAGCCACCCAGGTGCTCCTACATATAGTTCTGCAACTTGATCTTTCACTTATGTTGTAGAAACCCTACCACGTGTGCATACATAGTAATGCTTTACTATTTTCAACCAATGATATTGAAACAATGAGATTTTTTCCCCCCTCAGTATGGTAAAATTGTGAAAGATTATTAAGGCCTGTCCTTGGGAGGGCACGGACAAATAGGCCCTTTTATAGCCAGTGGGAGGGAATGTCAATAGTGATGATATTAATAGTTACAACAGCTTTCCAGGTAATTTTGGCAGTGTAAAGCAAAGTCTTAGTGTGCAATACCTTTGACCCAGAAATTCTTTTGCTAGTTATCTAGCTTATAGAAATAATCCCTCATATGCACAATGATACATGGAAAGATATGTTCATTGAAGCAAATTCTGAATTTAAAAAAATTGAAAGGATAAAAACCTAATGCTTATCAGTATTGTAGAATGGCTAAGTTAACTCATATCTGTCCATTTATTTCTCACATTGTACCAGTCGGCTGGGCTCCAGCTGTTCCAGACTGGGCTTGGCTGTAGTTCCTGAGTTGGGTTCATGTCCTCTTCAAGTGTCTCCCATTCTTTTCGGACCAGTGACCAATTGAGGCATGTTCTTCTCATGGTGAAAGGCAGGAGTGAAGAGGGGCCAGCCAACCCACATAAATGCTGTTTAAGTTCTTGCTTATACCAAGTCTGCCAACATCCCATATACCAAAGCAAGTGCCATAGCCACGGCCTACATGAATGGGCAGGATTCATGCTATTCTCCTCCAGCCTATGGAGGAGGTCAAGGGGGGGGGACTGACCATTTGCAAATAATCTAATGACATCTATTATGTTAATAATCTAAACTATTTTAGGCAGATCTGACAGGTTTCCAGTAAATTTTAGATACAAGGAAGTTCAGTCCAGTCTAGTTGAATTTAATGCCTCAATGTCATAGTCAATTTATTGCTTTTGTCCTGCTGTTTTGCACCCACTTCAGATTGACCCAGGGTCAGAGACCCTTGGTCTCTCTAGTATGGAAGAAGATGGAATAGGACAAGTGTCTTTAACTTAGCAGGTCACTTCAATTCTGCATGTCTCTTGGCAGTCTCTGAGTCTCTGGCTAAGACCTGTTGGCTGCTGATGCAAACATTCAATGTTGGCTCTATTGTGGGATGCGAGAGGGCCCTTTGAGATTTCCTTATTGCATAGTTTTCTAATATGAGATTCTTTCTAATTTAACTTTCTTGAAACCATTCAGTTTGTGCTCCTGGCAGTTTATCCCACAGCTTCTTGATGCTCTTGATATCTTACTGAGTGCCCAGCCTTCTTGGACATATATGTTACCAGCAAGATATTTCCTGTTCAACTACCTCTTGCAATGTCCACTTAACCTTGATATTTTCACACACCTCTGGAAGTCTCACCATCGATGCCCCTATCTGCTTGTTGCCATCTTTCCTTAGTCCCTTTCCCTTGTTGAAATAGGTAGATTAGCATGTGTATTGCTTAAGCAAAAGTCCAACTGAGGAATGAGATGATAATTCCACACTACTGCAGGCACCCCCAGGTTCTAATGTGGTTCCCCGAGTGCCCTCTTGACTTGGTTTGGGGTGAAGTTAGGGGGCACCATCCCCCAGCCTAATGACTCCTTACTCCTATATACCTCTGGCTCTTTCTCTTTATTTAGGCTGGAGGTTAGAGGGAATGGGGAAAGGAAGATGAATTCATGTAGCTGAAACATGGTTGGGTTTGGAAGAGCCAGGTCTATTGCTTTTAAATAAGTCTTAGAGCCTGGCTCAACTTTGCTTTTTATTCTTCTAAAAATGTCACTTTTTCATTGTAAGCATTGGGTCTTAAGAGTCAGTTCTAAGGAAACGGGAAAAATTCCATTCAATTTCATATTACAGAGTGCATGTGAAATGGATTTCCAGTCAAGAGCAGCCATGCTACTAGGGAAATTGTTCATCCTGCAGGATATAACTTGAGTGCCATCAAAAAGATCCTGTATTGGTTAAAAACACACACTCTTAGGGGCTCCTGGGTGGCTCAGTCTTTTAAGTGTCTGACTCTTGATCTCAGCTCAGGTCTGGATCTCAGGGTCAGTGAGTTCAAGTCCCACATTGAAAAAAAAATACACACTCTTAATATTCTAAACTGATGGGAGAGTAGGGGTAAGTGTTGTTTCCATAAGGACTAAACCAAGAGAATATCTCAATCTCTTCTATTTTCAATTCAGCTGTCAGGCACCCTGTATCTTGGGTAGAATTGGGTAGATAATTGTAACCATCTTGAGATGCAAAGTGCAAGGATATTACTTATACTCACCATATATATAGTACCAGCTGTAGCCTTTCCAGTAGAAAAACTCGCATCAAAATAAGGGTATTGTCTACATTGTGAATAACATTACTAACTCTGAGCTAGACTTCTGGCTGCTTATCATGATGGGGAGGAATAAGGGGTGCTGGAATGAGAGAAATCCACATTATAACCCTGATCTACCCTACTTCCTAGCTCTGTGATTTTAGGTAACCTTTCTAAATTCAGTGTCTGCATCTGAAAATTATGAATCCTAATAACTACCAGATGGCATCATTGTGGATAAATGGCGCAGTGTATATAAAGCTCTTAGCACACAGTACGTGCTTAACAAATGGTTACTATTATTATTTATAAAAGTAAGAAAGCAGATAACCGATTGAGTTAGTAGGGCATGTACATGCTTGGCTAGACAATATCTGCTACTGTCTCCTAGTAACTTAGACTTCAGAAATTGTTTGAAAAGCCCTCTCTTTTTACAAGTCTTAATTTTTAAGAACCTACAATTAATATTGATTATTCTTGAATGCATTAGACTCTAATTGACTATCTGGCCAAAACTAAAAAAGAGAAAATAAAAATTCTATATTTGGTGAAGCAATTCCCAGGAAAGGTGGTCTTGGATGACAATCAACATATACTGATTTTCAATGTTATGATTGTTTCCATTTTTCATTGTTTCCCTGTGTTCATTCCAATGCGCACACACATACCACGTCAGTCAGTGTAGTTTCTTCCACAGGTTACTAATTCAAGGATGATTAGCTCTTTGTATAATACAGTTGCTTAGTGGGAATCCATGGATACAAGCATAATGAAGAAGCACCTCACAGCTTTGCTTGGGTTATGTTTTTTATACTTTAACAAATTCAGTACCCAAGGAGCACATGTGCCCTAGCATCACAGAACTTGTTCCTCATGGCCTGCCATTATCAAGTGATTGTCCAAAGTCAATTTTGATCTCTGGCACTTATCTTTACAGGAAGCAACCTACGTTACATTGGGAAGACCCTGATATTTGGAACCTGTGGTGGAAGTCACCAGCTGTCCACTCAAATTTACTCTTCCCACATTTGCCAGGCTCCGCCACAGTTAAGTGTGCTCAAGTGACACTTTCTCTAATGCAACTTGAGTAGGAATAATGAATATCACTCTAAACCTGGTATACAGCTCCCTAGTATGTTCTTTCATGTTCTTTCCTACATACAATGGTAAGGATCTAGAGGGTTATGGAGACACAAGTGGAAGGTGTTTAGGCCACTGGGTGACCACACAGAGCAGAGCTACTCCAGTGACGCCTGGGACTCTTAAGTGGATACGTGAATATATATTGTGTTAAGCCACCAAATGTTTGGAGGTTAGTGTCACTGCAACATAATCAAACCAACACATAATCAGATAGAGTTACATCCAAATCTGATATTTAATTTTTATTAGATACTTAGTATTGGGCTGTTGACTTATCCTCTGTGAGCCTGTTATTTTGTGCAAAATATGGATATAAAAGTAGCTACATCACAAATTATTATTAGAATTTTAGATGAGGTATATAAACCATCCAAGTTAAGGGTATATAAAGTCATTTTTTCTTTTGTGTTGCACCTAGGAGCATAGCATTGGATTAATCATAGTCTTTGGCCATGAAGCACTCTTATCACTGACTGATGAACTTGTTTAGTTGTTTGCTTATTTGTTCATAATTACTTATTTATTTTCAAAAATACAACAACCACTTAAGGATTCACCACTCAATATAAGAACCAGAATTTTACTTGCAAAGTCCACTTTGGCCACTCCATATGGGGTAGGTCACAGTTATCTGGCATAGGCAGATGTCAGGCTATAGAAGAAGATCCTGGTTCTTGGGTTGTAGGGCTTTTAATCTGTACAGTTAGGTCACAGTTATCTGGCATAGGCAGATGTCAGGCTATAGAAGAAGATCCTGGTTCTTGGGTTGTAGGGCTTTTAATCTGTACAGTTAGGTCACAGTTATCTGGCATAGGCAGATGTCAGGCTATAGAAGAAGATCCTGGTTCTTGGGTTGTAGGGCTTTTAATCTGTACAGTTAATGATACTCCAGCTCCTCTCCCAATGTGATTAGAATACAAAGTACAATAGCCAAGTGACATAGCAGAACTTTTAGTCCAGCCCTGTCTTGCTGGTTGAGTGTTCCTAGTAGATCGTATCATCAACGCCTCTCCTGCAGTGATCAAGAGGTCAAGTTCCCAATCTATCACTTGTAGCTGTATGATGATGTGAGTGAATGGCAGAATTTGCTGCCTGACATGAGTGTCCATGTTTCCAGAATCACCAGTCCATCACGGGGCATAATCAGGGTGTTGTGGTCTAAGCCTTGAGGTTAACTAGAATCAGTGTCACGTTAAGTATTTGACCAATGCTAGTTTCCATGGTGCTTTGCAGGAGGCCAGCTCCACTTCTGGGAGATCAGCTTGTGGTGGATTGGTCTTTGAAAGTTAATCTTTACCTCTCGATCCTATTCATCTAAATTTTTCTCAACACTTGGTAATTGCTAAACATTAGCATTAGCATTTTCATTATTTTGCCAGTCAAAATGGTCTAAAATGGTATCTTACATTGTAATTTGTATTTTCCAGATATCTGATGAAACTAAATCTTTCTTTGTATATATGTTGGCAATATGTTTCCTTTACCTCCAAGTGCTTGCTTGTGCATTTGACCATTTGTTATTGTGTTATTTGTGCTTTTCTTATGATTTCCAAATGTTCTTTATATGTTGTTATTAATCTTTTATTGGTTATACATATTAAAAATATCTTCCAGTTTAACAAGAATTTTCTTTTTTCTTTAATGTGTCTTCTCATTAACAAAGTAGTCTTGATTTTAATATAGTCAAATTCATCCATTTTTTTTTTCACCCACATTGGCACATTTTGTGTTTTAAGAAATCCTTCTCTCCCTTAAGGCCAGAAAGAAACTCACCTATATTTCTCACTAAAATGTTCACTTTTGACACTGAGATCTTTAATCCATCTGGAGTTGATTTTTGTGGGACTGGCAGAAATCTAATTTTATTTTTTCCTATATGAATAACCAATTTGTGGTGGTTTATCTATTACATCATTGGTAATCTCTGGAATTTGGGTTTGACATTCTATGGGTTAAACTCATGCATGGCACAGAATGGATCACACAGCCTTTATTCCCTGAGACAAAGTCTCCATCATTACTCAACTAAGAGGGGGAAGGTTGTCTCCTCACCAAGGCTTTTGTTTTTTCTTTAGCTAACCCAGTTTAACTTTCTTTCTTACATTTTTCTTAGTGGCGAAATTATTTGATTTGCTTTGCTCTAAGCCATTTCTCTTAAAGATGTTCTTTCAGGGTGATTTTCCAGGAATCTGGCCATATATTATTGCCCCCAAAACCTCCCTCCCTGATCGTAATCGGTGACTAAAGATGAAGCATGCGTGCCTTGAGTGTCGCCATCTCCCTCCGTCGAGGTTTCATCAATGACATTCCAGGGTCATTTTGACACTTCAAGGCTTGAGTGTTCTGCAAAGTTGGGGAAGGACACACTGGGTCGGGAATGAAAAACTGCTGAGATGGTATTGTCTCCACCACATCTGTGTGCCCGGTAGAAGTGTGGGGTGGTGTTTAGTGAGTTCTGTGGCCTTATTGATGAAATTCAGATCTCTGTGGATAGCAAGAACTAGTGGTTTTCTATGGCAGCTCTTTTCAGGGAGAGGTTCATTGTCAGGAAGAAGTAAAAATACTCCTTGACAAAGTTAGCACATAGTCTTGTTTTGGTAAACCTTTGAGTCACATAAATACTGGTCGTTTTTTTTTTTTTTAATCAAAGTCGATTCTTGGGTCCTGGGTGGCTCAGTGGGTTAAGTGTCTGCTTTCGGCTGAGGTCATGATCTCAGTGTCATGGGATGGAACCCCGCGTTGGGCTCCCTGCTCAGCCAGGAGCCTGCTTCTCCCTCTCCCTCTGCTCCTCCCCCCCCCCCCCCGCCGGCACACTCTCTCTCTCTCAAATAAATAAATAAAATCTTTTTTTTTTTAAAGTCGATTCTTAATATTTTTAAAATATATTTTACTGAATAAGTTGCTTAAGAAGAAGTTTCCCAGGAACACGACTGCAATCTCTCATTTTTATTTAACAGACTTTTGCACAACTGCCAAATAGAATTGATATCATGCTGGATAAGGGAGGTACTATAGAAACCCTGTAACAGAGAGAGAAAACACTTTTTTTCCCTGTGCTTCAGAAGGCAGAAACCATCCCACTCTATTATCTGCAATTCCGATTCAGCATACATTCTTCCATCTGATTCTGCAAACCAGTGTTGCTGTTGAGTCGGAGTCTGGTGAAACCGGAGGCCCAAACCAACAGCACAGTTCCTTACAGCCACTTCACAGTGACACACTGCCGACAAACACACGCGGTTGCTTTGGAACAACAAGACTTGTAGCTCCTTGCCAGAACTCCTAGTAACAGTGCGACACATAATTTGTCTAAGAAGTGTTTAAATAAAGAGTTGCTGAAATCTTATTTGTCAAGATTCCAGAATATAATCTTGTGAGTACAGTTTTCTGAATGGTGGTGAAATAGTCTAGTTTTGTAGCTGCTATGGGTCTGAGAAAAGCCCGTTCAATTCATTTCAACTCCAGTTGCTGAATACCTGATAAACAATAGGTTGATTATACAGACTTTATTGAGCACCTATTATATACAAGGCCCTGTGCTGGGGAGGTGATGAGGAGCCATTCTGCTGCTTTCATAAGGAGACTAAACACTTCTTGGCAGCAAGCAATAAAAACCCACTGCTTGAAGCAAATGGATTTAGTAGAAGAATTTCAGGAGATCATAAAAGCAGAATTATTTTCTCTTGTCATTTATAATGCCCGTAAGAGCAAATAGCCATATAAACAAAATTCATATAACCACTAATGACTTAAATGTACACTTGTCATTGTACATCTGTCCTTCTCTCCATATATTTGTTTGTGTGAGACGTACGACAATATAAACATCAAAAGTTTATAAAAACAATTTTGACTATATGCATCGTTGTTTATATCTTTCAGAAGCCAGATAAAAAATTTGAGAAAAACATAAGTAATGGTATATAAATGTTATCACCTTTGAAATAACCTGAGTAATATTACTAAAGATCTAGCAAACAGGGGACATGTGTAGAAAATTAGTCTTTTGTTGTTTTATTCTGTGAAAAAAAACCTATTGATTTGTACTATATATTAAGCATTTATATTTGGTGTTTTTCAGAGCTAATGAGATTGTTAGATAGGAACAGCTGAATAAAGTGTTGAAATAGTCAATATGCTGGAATTTATAGTTTTGATAAATCCCATAACTGGCAATGGGGTGCAAAAGGACTACCTAGCCAAGGCTTCAAACTCAAGATCTTATTGAAAATGTCCTCAAATGCAATGAAAGTGTTTTCTAATATTTTTTAAAAAGGTAGTAGAAAGACAAGGCTTAGGAATGATAGAAACCAATGTATGATATACGACATAACCTAATGTAATATATAGCGTAATAAATATAATACATAATATATAGATTGTATAATATAGTATATATTATATACTTTACATTTATTATATAAGTATATATGTGTGTTTATATAATACCCATTATATATATGTGTGTCTATATAAATGTCGATCTACATACATCAATCCAGAGGCCCAAAATGCAGTACGCTTGGGCCATTTGGCAAAAATCTGTAGCATTCTGTATGCTGGTGTTATTGTAGTGACAGCTACTCTGTCCTCCCCTGTTATAAGAATGACTGCCCCTCAAAATCCCAAAAGCTTCTGATTGATTGAGATTTGGCCACAGTCCAGCACTGGTTGAACCAGAGTCTGGTCCACAGTTGGAGGTAGACATTTGCAAGCCAGGAATTACATTTCCACCGACTTTAGATATAAGGAGGACAAGGTAATTCCCCCACAAGAAACTGGGGGACCATTGAGAAGAGAGATAATGTTGGGAAAAGTCTACTGCAGGCAAGGTGGACATTGTCATGTTGCATAGAGAAGGAAGATGAGAACAAATAAGGGGCCATCGATTCAGAGATGAATTAGAAGACCATTGCTGTTGGTGAAAAATGAGGTAACAATGAAGGACCCTCTAAGAATACACAGAAAATGAAATAGGATGGCCATGGAGAGTTAAACCATGAAACGAGCACTTGAGGTTTGATGGAGCAGAGACAGGCAGGGTTACATAAAAGACAGTTGCTGTCCAGGCCAGTTAGACAGGATTGAAACCTGATTGAAGGCATTACCTTATCAAAGGAAAGAACGTGTCATTCAGAAGGGATGTTGGCCAAAAAGAGAGAAGCAGACAGACACAAGCCAGAGAAATGAGTGCCCTGATTAGATGGTATAAATATCCATTTTTTCACAGGCAGATGCCTCCTTATCCTGGAATCAGACACACTGGAGTCATTAAACATTCCAATCACCAGAGTTGACTACAAGAGATCCAGTTCTTTGCCTACTTAGGTACCTTCTGATAAATTGGCTTCCATGTGACTTTTCTACTGGGAAAGAAGATGCAACAGAAATAGTTTGTCTATTTCTCTTTTTAAACATATACCCCGGGTTCTATATCCAAATCAGCACGAGTCATCATCGCAAATGTAATCAACTCTGAGAAACTGATAAGACCAAGTTTATGAGTAACTTTTAAGAGAGGAGTCTCAGAGAAGTGTTGGTTGGGTAAAGCCAGACTTCAGGGGGTTAAACCATGAAAACATCTTAATAATAACACTCTTGTATGCTTTTGTGGTGTCTTAAAGTTTTCAGAACACTTTCACTTATTTATCTCATTTCACTATTTTGTGAGGGAAGCAAGAATTCCAAAACTCTCTTGAAAGTAAAGATTCTGGCCTTTAGAGATTATATAATTTTCAGGTGAGTGGTGTGGAGAGAGAGCTATTTCTTCTACCATTTTAGTGTTTTCCCTTTGGTCTACACTTCCTATAATTTCTTAAGTATTGTGGTGATCACCGTGGGATTGTAAAAGGTGGGTGAGACACTGTTCTGGCCCTCAAAGAGCAGGCGGAGCTACAAAGCTGCATGCTTACAAAATTTATTTTGTATTTAAGCCTTAAGAGGGATCAATTCAGTCATCTACTAACCCAGTCTAAGCACCAGAACTGTCATGGGGAATACACAGATAAGAACTTGCCCTCATCAACCTTTCAAATATGGAAGGTACTGGGTGTCTACTTTCTGTTTGCTTTAAGGCCAAGGGGCTTGGAACTCTAAATTATTGACTGTGTATGACTACACACAGTGCCAGGGACATTGCATGAATTATTTCGCAAAATTCTCTTAACCACTTGATAAGAGAAATTTGCTAAATGAAAATCTTTTGAGAAGATTCTCAGCTCACTTATCATCTTCTTTGCAGATGTCTCTTTCCCCGGACAAACTATAAACTCCACGAGGGCAGTGGCGAGCTGTCCTGCCCACAGCTGTATTCTCAGAAGCTAGCAAAAGCTAGCAAGGAAGGTACTCCATAATATTTCTTGAATTGAAGGGAAAGAACTTGTGTTTTAGAGATAAATAGCTAAATAAAGTTCCCAGTTTCTAGAGATTGCAAGTGGTGAATCAAAGATTCAAACAAAAATCCAAATGAATCCAGAGTCTGTGTTTACTTGTTGATCTGAATCTTATCTCTCTGTATATCGAGTGATAGTATTTTTTGCTCAAACTCAACTCAGAGTTATATAACCATGAATATCCATTTCGTTTATGCTAACAATTTACCTAATCTTCTGTTAAGACAGACAAAACTAAGCATTGAATAAAGATCAAAATGGTGATTTAAAGAAAGATTATAAAACAGATAGAAACCCAAGATGCATATATATATATATTCATAGATTCACATATATATGCATGTATATATTTATATATATGTTCACATGTATTTTATTTATATAAATATATATGCATAGATAAGTATGTATATATTTATATGTACATGTATATATATTTTTATATCTATGTATTGTATGTATGTGTGTATGTGTATAAAACCAACATTTATGGGGTGCCTGGGTGGCTCAGTTGGTTAAGTGTCTGACTCTTGGTTTCAGCTCAGGTCATGAACTCAGGGTTGTGGGATTGAGTCCTGCATTGGGCTCCACACTCAGCATGGAGTTTGCCTGAGATTATTTCTCTCCCTCTCTCCCTGTCCTTCCCCCTGTTCACACTCTCTCTCTAAAATAAACAAATAAATCTTAAAAAAAAAAACAAAAACCCAACATGTATAAAATATATAAAAGTATGAGGAAGAAAATAGACAATTTTACCACCACCCCAATATATATTTTACACACACATCTAAATTTACATTAGCTGCATTATTTCCTTTTCACTTTTATTCTTTTTCTCTTTTTGATCTTCATTTTCTTATCTTCATTGTTTGGCTTTAAAGGAAGGGTCTTGGTTGCTTACTCACCAGCTCACTCACAGCCCTGAGACAATGTGTCCACAGCACTCTGGCATTTGGGTCACACAACTTTGGACCTCTTCTGCCAGCAAAGAAACATTTTCTAGGAGGAAAGAGATATTTCCATGTTTCTCTCTTGCTGACTTCCCTTTTTAAGAACACTTTCTTTTTCTATGTGAAGAAATTGCCAAATGAACTCTGTGCCTAGGAAACACGAAATGCTCTTTTAAAAATTTTCCTCATATTTAGAAAAAAATATTTCTTCAAATTAAGCAAGAATTTTCCCTTTAATTTCAATTTCTAGCAGAGGAATAGAGCAGATTCCACATCTTCTTTTCCTGAGCAATTTTTGCAAAATGAATTTCTGATAGCTCAGGGGATTCCTTAACTTCTTAATTAATTAGTAGATGGAACCTTAGAAGGTTGCTTTAAAAATTGTTTGAAAAATATTCTATATTCTGCCTCCACAAAAAGTTTAAAGTGATAATGTCACTTACGAGAGAATAGTTAATTGAACAGTAACTAGAAAGAAAATAATCCCCACTCTCCTGCTGGACATAATCATGTGAAGATTTTATCAAAACAAGTCATATCTTCTCTGACTTCCCTCACCAGTTCTAATCCCTTATTTATTTATTTATTTTTATTTTAAAGATTTTATTTATTTATTTGAGAGAGAGAGAGAATGCACAAGCAGGAGGAAGGCCAGGGGCGGAGGGACAAGCAGACTCCCCACTGAGCAGAGAGCTCTACACGGGGCTCCATCCCAGGACCCTGAGATCATGACTTGAGCCAAAAGCAGATGCTTAACCAATGGAGCCCCCCAGGTACCCCTCTAATCCCCTCATTTAGAAACCGTTACAGCAATATCTGCTTCTCATTTAACTCATCTGTCCTAGTTGCAACTATCCATCTATTCACTTAATTTACAAATATTTATTGAGCATTCTGCTCTATGTGAGGCATTGTTCTAGGCACAAGGGTTACAGCAAGAAGCAGTACAGGCAAAGTCCCTGTTCTCACTGTTTTTCTCCTGTTGGGGGAGACAACAGAAAGTAAAGAAAATAATTTTAGGTAGTGATTAGAGCTTTAAAGAAAATAAAAAAGAGTAATGTGACAGAAGGAGAATGTGATAGAGGTCTACCTTAGATATGACCTATTTTTGCTATCACTGTGTAACAAATGACCTGCATACTTTGTGGTTTAAACCAATGGCCATTTAAATTTCTCACAATTCTTTGGGTTGACTGGGGTCAGCTGGGTAGTTTTCCTGTTCTACATTGTGAGATGTATTTGCTGATGTGGCTACATTCAGTGGGGAGATCTGTTGGTCCTGCTGTGATCATCATGGCCTCTCATTTCCCCGGTCTCTCTCCACGTGGGCTCCTTCATTCAGTGGTCTAGCCCAATGTTCGTCACTCCTTGATGGCTAGCTTCCAGGAGCAAGGGTAGAAGCTGACAGACCTTTTAAAGCTTGAGTCCAGACCTGGCACAGTGTCACTTTCAATGCAGTCTATTGGTACAAGCAAGTCACGAGGTCATCCAGATTCAAGGGGAGGGAAGTAAATGCCACTTTCTGAGGAATGACGTAGTAAAGAAATGGGACTATTTCTAATTCATCAGAAGGTATATGATTATTTGATTACTAACTTGTTTTACTAGATTTAAGTTCTAAGAACACAGAGATAATATCTATTGTTGCTCACTGTTGCTACACAGGTGTCTGGCACTGATACCAAAAATGAACGACAATGTCAATAAGTGGCAGGAAAGGATGAGGAAAGCAGATATTTGATTAATGTTACCTCCTCCCCATCTTGTAATCATGAAAGGCACTACATTATGAATCACAGAATTTTTTCTCCTTGAGCTTTAATAAGACTTTGAGGCAGTGACCCCGGTAGCTTTTACCAGTCAAGGTTCTTATGCATTATATATATCCCTTTTGACAGGATCCTCAGAGAAGACTTTAGGGAGGTAGAATGAGCTGGGCTTGGAACGATATATAAGATTTGGAAAGGTAGAAAAAAGACCTCCATGGTCAATAGTGTTCCTTTAGATGAATTAGAACAAGGTGTTCCCTCTTAACAGATAAATAATTAAAAAAAAAACCACCCAAATAAAAAAAGACAATATCCCTCTTCTGGATGGACACATTGCCTTGGGTTTGTGAGCAGACAGGAACATATGTGTGAAGAAAAAGGAGCCCCTTTCTTCAGGCAGATATCTCCTGGTCCAGGGAATATGACTAACTTAATGTTTTTATGGGTTGCACAAACTTCCCATGAGTATAAGGCAACTGTGAGAGGGTATTTGGATAGGAGCAATCACAGGGAAACATTAAGGTTATTCCTGAGTCCTTCATTCTCAATTCTAGAGCTCCCCTTTGTTATAAGCAATGGTCTTTCAGATTGAAGATTCATACCTACAATTCTTTATTTTAGGACCAGTTGATTCTACCCTGTTATCAGCTGGGTTTACAATGATGACTAGCAAGTATCCAACAATGATTATGATTCTTCCTTGTCAAAACCACCATGTGAAGAATGAAAGCGCCAATCAACCAGATGTTTTGTCTACATCATGTCAAACTATTAGTTAGACTAAATCAACACCTTTCATCCCCTTTAATTGTCTTGCCAACGTGTAGAGGAAGCCCTAATCAATGGAAAGAACAGAAATCCAGCTTTTTTGTCTGTGGAGGCCAAGGAGATAAAATTAGCCTGTTGATAGATCCTTTCACTTTTCAGCCAGATGTTGGGGCATTATAACCATAATAATATATAAAATATATGAATTTGCATCGGGATGCCTGGAACTCTCTGGTATCTCTATGCTCTAATATATTAGACAAACCTTTGTAATACACATCTTGCTAAAATTCTATTTTCTTCATGCCTTGAATCCTGTAATACGCCCATTACCTTTAGGAAGGATTTTAGTCTGATATTCAAGATCCTCAATCTAACTACTACCTCCCCCTGATCCCACTATATCCTTAGGTTTTACATGTTATAAGTCAGGGTTTCTCAACCTTGATATTATTGACATTGTGGGCTAGATAATCCTTTGTCGTGGGGGTTGTCCTATGCACTGTAAGATGCTTATCAGCCTCTTTGATCTCTACCCCCCCCCCTTTTTTTTCCTGTGTCACACTCTATCCCTCAATGGATGTGGTTCTTCCACCTTGATAAAATTTTTTTGGGAAGTGGGGTAGATAATGTGTCAGTGCAGTATTTTCTTTACTACCAAGAGCCAGGGGAGAAAAAGGAGGAGGAGGAGAGGCCAAAGAGGCAAGGAAAAGGAGAAGGAGTATGGACTCTAGGTATTAATTATTTCAAGCCCATCATACTAACAAAGACTGATTGCTCTATGTCACTTTATACCTCATGAAATGGTGTAACACCTGTGCCAGACCATATACCACGCTGGAGTCTTTTATTTGGTCTTCTTCAAAATCCCAGGGAGTTTCAGTCATTCACCACAGATAGCCCTGATAACAAAATGATGAGCCATGATCAATGCAAGTCAGGTTGTCCGTCGGTCTCTCCTATATGCTATGCTAAAGTTTATAATTATTTAGGAGATATTATTCTTGAGATAGTTTGCTTTGGTTTCATCTCCCTGTTATTGCAAGATGGATCACCTGGAGAAAAAGCCAATTGAATTCCCATCTTCCCTGTGTATTTCCATTCCAGGGCTTTCATTTGCTTTTAATGACTTTCTCAGGCCTTCCTCCTGAGAGTGAAACCTTCCAGGGCTGAGCTCAGCCCAAACATGAAACTTTTGGGAAAGGGTTAGGAAAGTCTGTTCAGCTGTTTTTGTCGAAGGGAGAAAAAAAGATATAAAGTACCTTTTCTCCCATTCCCAAAATAACTTCTTGTTTGGGCTTTCAAATTAGCATGTGGTCAGACCTTTATGAGAAAGTCCAGAATTAGTTTAAAAAGACTCTTCCCTCCTCTCCCCTTACTGAGCAGAGTCATGAGCATGAAGCACACTGCTCATCAGATGGTTGATGAACTTGTGAAAGAATGGCCTGCACAGAAAGCTTGTCATCCATGGCTGCTTTGGATTCTCATTTAGGTCTTTCTCCTTCATTTTTCCTTTGGCACTCTCCTCTACAGGGTCTTCTCCAGGTTTGCTATTCATTCTATAAAACTCCCTTATTAGCACCCAACCAGGGGTTCATTCAGTCATCCATTTGAATAGATTTTGAATTCCTATGAAGTGCTAGATAGGATGCTTGAGTTTTCTTTCATTTATTCACCACAACGCCCTTTGAAGTGCGTATCATCATCACCAATTTACATAAAAGTAACCCAGGGTGTGGTCAGAAGAAGTAAACTACCCTTGGAAAATAATGTTGTGAGTATAGAACAGATTCAACCCACAGGTTTATCTGTTTGCAAAGCTCATGCTTTTAACCATCATAAATCATTGCTTCCTGTAAAGCTAGGAGAACCTGGTTATTGTTAAATTACAAAAGGAAGGGTTGGAGGAACTTGGGATATTGAGCCTAGCCAAAAGAGCTGCTAGGTTTTGATTAACTTGATGTGAAAAAGGGATAAATGGGGGCTGTGGGTTCCTGGGTAAAAAAATTAAAAAATTAAAAAATTAAAAAAAAAAGAAAGCCACATGGAGAAAGATTTCAGGTCAAAATATGGAAGGCCTTCATAAGAGTTGGAACTATCCAACAGATGAATGCACTCCTCCAGAGAGAAGGGAGTGCCCCATAATTTTAGGAGTGCAAGCATGGGCTCTATAATCACTTGGCAAGGCTGTAATATTATAGGGAAGATTCAGGCAACTGATGACCTGGTGAATATTGAGCTTGGCCCTCTGAGTTGTGATTCTGTGATACCCTGGCCTTAATACCATGAATTTATCTGAACTAGAATAGGTTTCTTTTTTTTTAAAAGATTTTATTTATTTATTTGAGAGAGAGAGAATGAGAGAGAGAGAGAGCACATAAGAGGGGGGTGGGTCAGAGGGAGAAGCAGACTCCCTGCTGAGCAGGGAGCTGGATGCGGGACTCAATCCTGGGACTCCAGGATCATGACCTGAGCCGAAGGCAGTCGCTTAACCAACTGAGCGGCCCAGGCGCCCCTAGAATAGGTTTCTTTCTTTTTTTTTTTTTAATTTTATTTATTTATTTAACAGAGAGAGACACAGTGAAAGAGGGATCACAAGCGGGGGGAGTAGGAGTGGGAGAAGCAGGCTTCCCGCCGAGCAGGGAGCCTGATGCAGGGCTCGATCCCAGGACCCTGGGATCATGACCTGAACTGAAGGCAGATACTTAACGACTGAGCCACCCAGGCGCCCCTAGAATAGGTTTCTTTACCTGTTTAGACTTCAGATTCTCCATGTGTGAAGGTTATTTCTAGCTCTGATGGTCTCAGCCTCCAGGGCCAAAACTATATATAGGGATATAGTTACAAGTACAGTTTTATTACTCTTTTAACCTGACAGAGGTTAACATAATGTTGAAATCTTGGGTTTCTTTCTCAGGCTGGCTGCCTCAGTCCTAGAAACTTGAGCCTGGGGTCAAGGTTCTCTCTTGCTAATTTCCTCACATTTTGTTCTCAGTTAAATACAAAGTTTGTTTTTTTTTAGCTCCCTGGGTCACTGAGGAAGAACTTTCTCCAAATATTCTTGAACTCCTGATTTAAAGACTTCCTGGTACTTCCAGAATTAGGGTTCCATTAGAGGACAGGATGGACCAGAAGAGACTGGTGGTCAGAGAAGGGACTGTAGCAAGGCTGGAGATCGGGGAAGAGACAACAACAAGAGTTGGTTTAGGCATCAGGTGATATTCTAGAAAGGTAGCTGAGCAGTTTGCAAGCAACACTTGTGAAGGGTTGTTGCAAGGATTATCTGTGTTAAAATATATGTGACGTGTTCAGAATAGTGTGCTGAGCACATGGTAAGTAGCGTAAAAATATTGTCTGGGTTTTATTGCTATTGTTATTGTCTTGTTTTATTGTTATTACCGTTATTATTGCAATTATCACCCTCTGAATCTAGTCTAGTGATTGCACATAGTAGGTACTCAAGAAATAGTTGTTGAATGAATAGAAAAATTAATGAATAGCCCCTTTGAAAAATAATTTTTTAACAATGGTTGAAAGGCAAAGTGGTGGCTGCATGTTTTGGTAATGGTAAGGCTTTTACAGAGGAAATGGGAAAGCTCCGTAAACTCTGACATCCTGTTAATATTATGTTGTTATTGTGAATTGTCAGTCCAGAGTTTTCACTGTGATTCTTTTTATGGTAAAACTCTTGGAAATTAGAGGGTCTATGGAAAATGTGATTTGGGATAAGTATTTATCATTAGTCTGCCCTTTGCCAATTTCTAAGCCTGAATGAGTTTTTGTTTGAGCCAAACAGTGAAAAATTGTTCTACTTCTGAAGTTTTCCAAGTGACGAAAATGCCTCTAATTAGAAAAGAAATACTGCTTATTCACCCCCTATATTTATTGCTCAATATATGCACATATTAGTGCTCACTGGGTCAACATGTCTGCTTTCATATTGAAGAGGACGTAGATTCAAGTCTCTTCTGGGCCTGAGCTGCAGGGGTCACCGTGCCTTATCCTGAGTCCATGTTCAGTTGAGCCAAGGTCTCTTCCCTTGCAGCCCGGGGAGAGGTTACCCAGGAACAGGAGCAGGTGAGTTATAGAATTACGAAGCTGCCTTCTTACTTCAGAAAGTCTGCAAAACTATAAATGCCCCAAGTACTCCCAGTGAAGCCCACTTGGATCATTCCATTCTATCAGCGCTGGCAAGCTCATGACCTAGAGACTCTAGAGGCCTATCAGGCGGTTGGGGACAGCAAACCACACAGAGAGAGTCTGGGGTTACATAAAGAGACTCATGTTTTCACCCCCCTGCTTTCCATATTGAGATCACTGCAAATAGGGGCTGGCCTTCAGGCTTATAGGCCTAACTACTGGACTTTTCCAAGGTATCCAGAGCCAAGTATGTAACTGATGCTCAGTAAATATTAGGAATTAATATTCTTATTCTTTCTCACCTGGTAGCCCTGTTGCCAAGTTTTGAGAGTTCTCTCACGGTAGCCACCTACGTGCTGAGCTTCCCGTTTCATGTACCTCCCCCTCATGCTAGAGGCGAAGAGCAAAGGCACTGTTAACATTTGGGAAGGAAGGGTCAGCGAGATTCCTAACCTATTTCCTGCTGCAGAATTCATTCTCCTGGCCTAAATGGCGAGGAGTGTTTGCAGGGCCGACACGCGCATAGGAGCAACTCTTAGACGAATGGGAACCGATGCATCTTTCGCTTCTGAGGTGCCTGCCTGGAATGGGAAGGAAGCCCAATACTGGTTTGGGGGACATACATAGAATGTCCACGGCTTATTTGAAATACATTTTTAAAAAAAATTTCAACCTTTTTTTTTTTTTAAGATTTTATTTATTTGACAGAGAGAGACACAGCAAGAGAGGGAACACAAGCAGGGGGAGTGGGAGAGGGAGAAGCAGGCTTCCCGCCGAGCAGGGAGCCCGATGTGGGGCTCGACCCAGGACCCTGGGACCATGACCTGAGCTGAAGGCAGATGCTTAACGATTGAGCCACACAGGCACCCCAAATTTCAACCTTCTTAAAAGGCTGTCCCTTCTCAAAAGATTGTCCTTTCCCAAAAGAGGATTTTCAATGAGCTATGCATGGTCAAACGTTGTGGGATGAGTGGCACTTGCTGTTGTTCAAGATTATGGTAACTCCTTTCCATACATGGGCTCATCAAATCCTCACAAAAACCATGCAAACTATGTGTCACAATCCCCACTGTACAGCGGGAAGAAGAGAGGCTCTCAGAAGTTACACAATTTGCTTAGGTCCTGCAGTTAATAAATTACAGAGGCATTACGGGGAACAGAGTTTTCTGCCTCTACTTTCCATGCTCCTAACAGCAAGAAGAGGGGCAGAGAGAGCAAAGGAGGAAACAGGGAGAAAGAGTTTGGCTAAGGCAAGAAGGAGGGGGGGAAACCAGGGCAAGAGAAAACTGACACTTGACGGGTAGGCAGAAATATAATTCAGAGCAAAGCGAACCCACTAGGTTTTCTGCTCTTTATAATTTAATTCATAGTAGAATCATGTGGAAAATGTTAGTGGTTGACTCAGTGGAACTGCCAGCAAAGCATACATTTTGAAAGTTGAGTGGAGCGCCCACATTTGCTTGGTCTTGGAATGAACGCTGGGCAAAGATCAAAGCAAGAGAAGACGTTCAGGAAACACACTTCTTTAACTGCCTGCAGGAGGAAACTTTTCACAACTGGAAAATGCACGCCGTTACTGCCAACCTTGGAGGATGGAGGCTTTACCTCATTAATCATAACTGTCAGGTTCCTCTTTGTAAACAGCAAGCTGTTGACACAAAATATCTTTTAGTGGTTTTGTGTGTGTGTGTGTGTGTGTGTGTGTGTGTGTAATAGCAAAAAATGGGAAATGGTGCAATGTACAAGCCTTCTGAGAAAATGCTTCTTAGAGTCAAAATAGGATGCTCTGTATCTTTACTGAATATATGGCAATGCAAAATTCTGAAGTCATCAGAAAGCCTCAAGAGAAAAGTTTTATCTTTAGATATAGCTTATCTACTTAAAATGCCTGTGAAGAAAAATGCAGAAATACAGTGATGCTGCTTGAGATCATTAATAAAGGGAAGATAGATATCTAAGCTTTAGTTCAATCACAGTTATTTTTTGTGTACTAGTCAGCTATGTGAGGCATTCCTGTGGTTGAGTGCAAATCTCCACCTTCAGAGCAGTGTCATTCCAACCCATCAAGTAAGTTAGACTGGGTGTGGGCTGGTCGGCCCCAGTTGGGGCTTTGAGTCAGAGGGGTCAGCTGGAGTCCATGTATTTCCTGATGTCGTCAGGAAAGCAGCTGAATTCAATTCGCATATATCCAACAGCCTTGGTGGGGGAGGGGAAGGTGGTCAAGAATCTGAGGGGGGCAGTACTGTCAAATCCAAAGTCGGAGGAATAGAAGAAATGGAGCCAAGAGTTAGGGAATTGGAATAATACATAAGAAGATTAAGAAGAATGACTCACATTCTTCTGGGACAAAAATCAACAATGGGCAATGTGGAAGACTGAAGTCCATTTCTGCCACCTTCACCACCACCACCTTAGAGCAAACCTCCATCATCTCTCATCAGATGGCCTAGTAGTCACCCAACCACATGGCCTTCCTGCTTCCATTCTTGCTTCCGTACAGATAATCTTTCCCAGAGTATCTTTTTTGGGTAAATCAGAACAAATCACTCCTCTCCTTAGACCTCTGGTGTTTGAAATTCAAATGGAAATGAGATCATTGAAATTTGAATAATATCCAAATATTATTCCTTAGTACCCAAATATATTAGTTATATATATTATATAAAATATATTAGTTAGTATCCAAATATATCTTCTCCTTAGAGCTCCAGTGCATTAAAATTAGAATTATATCCAAATTTCTTTTGATGGCCATCCAGTTCCTATATTACCTAGCCTGGATCTCCTCTCTGACTTCAAATTCTCTAATTCTTTCTTTGATTTGCTCTGCTCTAGGCCCATTGTTTCCCCTTCCGCCCCCCTCCCCCGCGCCTTCTCAAACTTAAAATTATCTCTTCCTGAAGGACTTTGTACTTACTATTCTTTTACCCAGAAATGCTCTTTCCTCTAACATTTACTTTCTTGGTCTTCTACTCAATATTTAAGGTTCTGTTCTAATATCTCTCACTTACCCAGTGAGGTCTTCCTTAACCATCTTAACTAAAATAGTACATATCACTGCCTAATATCCCATTATATATATTTTTTCATTTATTTGTTATCACCCCACTAGAGGAGTCCTAATGAGTCATTAAACTTGCATATTTCAATATAAGATCAAGGGGAGCATGGATTTTGTCTGATTGATGTATCCTGAGCAGGGCCTGATACCTAGTAGGCATTCAATGACTGTATTTTGTTCCCATTTTTAGTATACATGCTGTTGAAGCAAGAACTCGGTGAATGTGTTTTGAATGGATGAATAGATGCATGAAAGGCAGACCTGTAAGGTAAGTGGTGCCCGGACAAAGAATCTTTCCATCTGGCTTCAGTCCTGACTGAGTAACTTTTCTAGATGTGAACATTGGGCTCCCATCACCAAATGCTGAACACCACGAGCTGTCCTGGCTGGTTCAGCATCGATAATCATGTGTTGTCAAATGTGATAGTATGAGTGAAAGTGCTTGGAAAATATAAGATTTAGCAAGAAGCCGGTTGCTCTTAGGCAAAGAATCATGGAGCCCCACACATATGTGTAAGGAGATTCTTCACCCAACATAAAATCAAGCAGAGAAATAAGTTCTTTGAGAGAAATTGGGTTTGCATTTTTTTCAATTAAAGAAATCATATAAGGAAAATGTTCATTTCACAGGCCATTTAGAATAGCTAGGGAGCTAAGAAATCTTGTGTCTCCTGCCTTCCGAAAGGAAAAGCATCATTAGTGGTTAGTAGGGTGGTAGAGGAGATAGACCGCCTGCACTGGAATCTTGAATCCATTTCTGTCTGGCTGTGAGACCTTGGGTAAGTCACTTAACTTACTCTTTGTGTCTCAGTCTCTTTATCCAAAAAGTTCAGAAAATGTAACATCTACCTAGAATATAACTCTGGGAGGATTATATCAGATAATACACCAAAAATACTTTGAGCGGTGCTTGTTTAATAAATATCGGCTATTATTTGCATTTTGCAAACAAAGGGATGGAATTTCAGAACACTTAAGGGATTTATTCAAAGCTGTACAACTAATACATGGTGGGGCAAGATCTAGAACCCAGAACCTCTGCCTCCTGGAGTACCGTGGGGAGATTTAAGCATTTTTAAAAGATCTATGCTACTGAACATATTTAATACCTAAAATAGACAGATGCTACAAAACAAGGTATTACTAGGATATCATTTTTTTTCACAAAGGAAAATATAGTTACATAGTAGATTTGTATTAAAAATACTAAAACAGTAAGTACACTAAAATGCAAATAGTAGGTGTATGCTGGGGGAGTTTGAGACTATGAATGATTTTGTTTTCTTTATGTTTTGCTGTTTATATGGTTATTAGAATACAACAGTTACAGCTTATATAGTTGGAAAAAAATGTTAATATTTAAAAGCAGAACAACAATAATACCAGCAGGGATGAAACCCTTGTATCTCTTAAATGTGTGATTATACCAAATCCTTATTTTATTTATACTGCTTTACATTTCCCAAACAATTCTAGTTTAGATTCTTGCTAAGCTCCCATAGAAGCTTGTACTTTGCCAATCCCACATGATGCTCTGATTCTTTGTCTAGGTGTCCTTTTTCTCATGTGTCTATATGCCATTTTCCATCGTGGGTACCTCATACGGGGGCTCTTTAAAAATGTTGGATGAATGACATACCTATTGGGATCTTGACTCTGGAGATAATATTCCTAAGGATAACCCCAATTCCAAAATTGCTAAGATGATTCGCAGAATCTCATTCTCTATATCAGCGAATTATTGTTATGCATTTCTGTATTCTATTTCTAACCAACACTTATGTCTCCAGTTGTTTTTTTATGAAAACACTGATTTTATATGAAAACACTGACAAACCACAGTTAGCATTTATATTTCACAACCGATTATTGTTTCTTATCAAGAAGATTTTAATAATGATCCTCTGAAAAATGTCCCAAGGAAATTTGAGCATACAACCCATTTAGAGTGATTTCATATCTTTGGTGGTTTTCATGGACATTTTTATTACTTGCTAAAATAGTTTATAATCTAAGTTTCAAGGCTTCTCTCAGAAAGCTTTGAGCCTATTTCCTTAGCAGAGTTATAAACAAGAATTTAAAAGGCAATGAAAACTATGTGAACTATGGAACAGCCTCTCCGTGCTGCCTTTCATAACATACCTACACCAGCAGGCTTCTGCCGGCTTCTAGAAGTGTGGCTTTGGTGGTTGCAAAGGCTAACATGGCCTGGTGTCCTTTATCAACAGACTCTAGATAGACAGATACCTATGGAATGTTTCAAAGTAGGTATACGGAAATTTTCACATGGTCAGATTGGGAGAGTGAGGAGTAGTGGTATTTAACAATGCATCACACAGAGAAAGACTCAGCGAGAAATTCGGTAAACACAGGAGCCACTCAGCTTCTGATGGACAGAGATCAGACATCTGAATTGCTGTAGGAAGTCAGTTGACAGGCCTATAGGGACAGCATGTGCAGTAGACAGCTGGTGGCCCCAGGGGACCCCTACCCTCCACAGTCTTCTTTAATTTGATCTATACTCCACTAGATAACCATCAGTTTAAAAAGGGAGAATATAGTGAAGTATGTAAGACATCACACAGTTCTCACCTTGGGAAAATTCCCTAGGCTTTCTGGGCCTCAGTTACCAAACTAACCATAATAGTAAGTAACATTGATTGAGGATTCACTCTGTGTCAGGTACTGTTCGAAGCACTTGGCATGGAATAATTCCTTTTCTGTGATACTTCCCTCACAGTTTGTTGCTAGAATTAAGGCAAAGTAGTTCAGGCAAAGTTCTTAGCACAGGCCCTGAGTTCTCAAAAAAGTTAGCTGTTTTGTTGTTATAACTAACTGAAACTTGGGGTGCCTGGGTGGCTCAGTCGGTTAAGTATCTGCCTTTGGCTCAGGTCATGATCCCAGGGTCCTGGGATGGAGCCCCACATCAAGCCCTGCATCAGGCTCCAGGTTCAGTGGGGAGTCTACTTCTTCTGCCTCTTCCCCTACCCCCGGCTTGTGCTCTCTCTCTCTCTCTCTCTCTCACTCTCTTTCAAATAAATAAATAAAATCTTAAAAAAAAAAAGAACTAACTGAAAATTATAGCAATAACAAAAATGTCTCTTACTCAAATAAAACTCCAAGAGGCTTTTTAAAACTCTTAGTTAGATTAAGTCCCAAGGCTTTGTGAATCCCAGAATTACCCACAACCTAATTCCATACCTGATGCATGTTAAGTGATTGGTATTTATAAAAATAATGCATATCCTAAAATGTATGGATATTTTTGTCAGATTTCTCAGGGAAGAAAGTATGTAGTTTTCTTCAGATTCTCAAAATATTATTTCATGGTCTGAGAAATAAAGAAGCACTATTGAAAAGAATTTTTCACCTGGCAAGCAAGGAGGTCCCAATAAGCATAACAAGGAAGTGGGGAGGAAAGAACTGAGTGGGTCTGTTTCTCCCCATAAGAGGATTTGGAAAAGCTTTGTGATGTTAGCCTCTGGGTTGGTATCTAGGACGGCTCACTAGCCCCCCCCCCCCCCCCCGAAATTCTCATTTGCCCTCTAGGGCCATTTACATAAGATTCTGTGGGATTCCTGGCTGTACCTCTAGCCTTGAATGGATGATTCAAAGTCAGATAATTTCGTTCTGGTTTTGCAGGATTCATAGAATGTTCGCCCTAGAAAGAACCTCATACACAATCTGTTTCAGGGTTTTCAAATTTGTAGCAGATGCACCACTGGTCCTCTTTCTGCACCCATGGAAGGCATCTCTAACTGGGGACAGCCCTCTTTACATCTTTAAAAGGTGCCTTATAAATCCTTCCTAGCCTAATAGTGTATGCAGCCATTATGGATTGATTGAAATTAGCATGCACAGGGAAGCCAGTTTTCTAGCTGCGTCATGTGCTTAATATTCTCCTATTACAGATGGGAAAATTGAAGAGGTGACATTTAATATGTCCATGGATTAGACTTCAGTCCTGTGAAGTGAGTGATAGGAAAATTTTGAGATATTAAGTGTTGTGACTACAAACTATAATCATTTAAGTGCCAAATATCATCTCCTTTGCCTCTGCTGTTTTTCCCTCATCTTTCTTTTTTTTTTTTTAATTTTTTTATTGTTATGTTAATCCCCATACATTACATCATTAGTTTTAGATATAGTGTTCCATGATTCATTGTTTGTGCATAACACCCAGTGCTCCATGCAGAACGTGCTTCCCTCATCTTTCATAGAATAAAGAAGGAAACCCTTTTCAACAATCATTTACCTTCCCCCCACACACCAGTATCGAGGCAGCTAAGAAATTACAAACAATTATTTTAAGTATTATTCCATGTGTTGTTCTTTTATATTTTAAACAATGAGGTTTATGCAAAGGTTTGGGCCTCAGCATCCTTGCAAGGAGCAATGTGGGAAAGTTCTGTACTGTAAGAGACCAGGAGCTGTTACAACAAGGGTCAGCCACTTTCTGGGCCTCAGTTTCCCCTAAAGTAATAGGAGGATATACTGGACACATCATAGGAATAGAAAACTAGATTCTTTGTGCATGGGAGAGAAAAAAATGCTTCACTGTTGAAGAGTAGATTATGAACATTTATTTATTTTCCTCTGTGTGTGTGTGTGTGTGTGTGTGTGTGAAAGAAAAACATATTTAAGGTGAGAGTGAGGGGCTGGGGGAAGACATGAAATAAAGTGAATTTCCACCTTTTGAAATCATTAGTCAATAACATAGACCTGGCTTCAAAATTATTAAACATCATTATAGTTCTTATAACTTAGAATGGAACCCTCCGTCTGCATTATGAGGGCATATAACTTAACAAGCCTTGTCATAAGATTTTCCAGTTGTTTCTATGGGAAAAACTGGGGAAAATGGAGTTTTTAGGCAGACCAGCAGAGATCAACTTCTGGCTAGACCTAGATTTTTTCTTTTGAGGATGATAAGGGTGGCCAGGGAAGAGAGGATTGCCAAATACATAGCCATCCCTCTGCCTTCTTTATCATATACTCTGAGTAAACTGGCTTAAATCCCACCCTTCTCTTTCCTCTTGCACTGTACTTCTCTTTGCAATATGAAAGTTATGGATATCAATTAGAAAATAAGCCAGTATTATACGAGAACATATTTATTGGCTGAATAATAAAACTTAGTGAAGGAGTTATTAAAATTAGAATCCCCCCCCCCCCACTTGAAGTACAAGTTTCCAATATGCAAACAGAAGCAAAACCCCCAAACCCAGAACGAATACATTGGTAACCTACATCATCGGCATTCAGGGGTGTGTTCAATCTATCTACTTTTTTGTAATGGACTGCAGCTCTGAGGACACAGGCATACAATGAGAGACACAACAAATCAGCTTAGCAACATGAGTGTGTACCAACCACAAAGCTTGGACTTCTTAAATGTGGCCACTTCAGCTTACACTCACAGAGGCACCTTGGACATCTCCCTGCAGAGGACGATTTGCATATTTCTAGGCAATACTCTTACGAAAAAACAAAAAAAAAACCCCGAAAAACAAACAAAAAACCCCCAAAACTAAAAACAAAACCTTGGAGACCATGGTTAATAAATAAGAGAGAAAAGGAGAAGAAGAAACTGGCGACTTCCATCTGCTGGCAGGCAGGCTGAGCAGCACCTGGGACCTCATCTGAAAAACAGACAACTGACAACTTTCAGAGTCCAAGAGCCAAGGCTGAAGGCGAAAGGGAACTCTGCACTATCCTCTCTGAGTATTTTCCCATAATCTCCAGGGTGGGGAAATGTAATCGCTCCCTACTGCATAAACTGTGTCCTTCTAGACATGGCTGAAACAGGTGTCTCTGCAGAGTTATAAAGTCCTCTAGGGAAGGCAGGAGGCATGGCCATAAGTTGTTCTTTCCAAGTAACAAATCAATAGCAATTCCATAAATAATGTACAGAAACGAAACAACTCGACTCTCACTTATTTCCTTTAAAGTTCACTTCAGATCATTCTCCAAGTGCAAATCCAGATATAAAAAATAAGAAGTATAAGGGAAATGTTAGCCCTGTCTTCTGCCCCCACCCTCCACAACGGGGCTGACTTGATGCCCTCTCCCTGCCAGTGTGCCCTTTCACCTACACTTTAAGATAATCATTTTTCAGCCGACCTAGCCGGGTCCCATGGCTCCTGATGGTGAGGGCCAGCAGCTCGTATTTGTCCCTGAGCCCCATGGAGATGTCAAGCGTTTCCTTCAGCAGGGACCTGGTGTGGACCAGCATCCCCAAGAAGTCCTCGTTGAGTCTGCTCTCTTGCCTGCTGTCCTGTTCCTGGCCCTGCTTAAACTTGCTTTCCAGCTCAGTGAGAGACTTGTCCGAGTTGGAGTAGGCATCCCCGATCTGGTGGGACTCCCGCCGCAGGTACTTGCCATAGCTCTCTTCCCCGTCCAGGTCGTAGGAGATGCTCTTACTGATGCCCTCCAGGACACGCCCAGCATCCTCCACCTGGCGGCCCAGCACGGTGAACTCTTCCCGGAGGGTGAGGCTCAGCAGACTGCTGGCCTGGCTCCCCTCCCCCTGGGAGCAGCGCCGGTGGTCACTCACCCTGAACAGCAACTGGCACTTCTCAGGGTCATCATTCTCTTCATAGTCCCCGTCGGGCACGAAGTAGTGGTGCAGAGTCCCATTGGACATCTCCGGGTAGAGAGGGCCATCGAAGTAGCCCTGACACAGGCGGCAGAAGAAACCTATCCAGAGGAACTTCAGGAACACCATCCTGGAGAGTCAGGATGACCGGGGACCCCTGGAGAAGACAGTTCGCCCGGGCACGAAGAAGGGGGTCCCCCTGGGAGTCAGTGCCTCCCCAAGACGGCGACAGCCTCAGTCCCCGCCGGCTTGCTGCACCCTGGCCCCCCCTCCCCAGCAGGCTTCATGTGGCTGTGTCACGGGCGCCTGGGTAGCACGGCCACACAGCGCAGGATGCACGCAGGCTCTGGCTCCCGCGCTCCGGGCTGGAACTCAGCCGGCTCCTTCCCGGCGGCCGCGGCGGCGGCGGGATCACCGGCAGGAGAGGGAACCCCTCCTCCAGGGCTCGGTTGCCCCACTCTCTGTCGGAGTTCCCCCTTGCTCCTGAGAGATGGAGCCTGTAGCTGGAGAGAGAGGCTCTTGCGCTCTGATACGATTTCAACTTCTGGACTGGGTGGGAATGTGGAGCTTTTCCTTTGGCTAATGATATCCTGAGGATCTCTCTGCTCTCAAATTACAGCTGGTTTCGTCACTTGGAAGCCAGGGAACAAGTTTGGAAAGAAACCTCTCATCAGGTCTCTGCTATTAAAGGTACAGGATCCTTTTTTTTTTTTTTTTTTAAGACTGGAAGGGGGACCTTGCAAAATAGAATTTAGCTTGAAGGAGGAAATAAGAACAGGGTAAACAGGATGCTCACAACAGAAAGACTGATGTGCTGTTAACATACTGGAGGGAAGAGTGATTACTCTGGAGAAATACTACTTCACATTTGAAGTAAGTACCAGTTCGATTGGATTTGTTAAGTATGTCTATATTTATCATTAAAAAGTTTGTGACTTCGAAGGCAAATTTGTAGTGTAAGACATGGCAATTTTGTTTGGAAATGGTTAGTTAATTAAAAATGTTAATAACAATACATTGAAAGCAATAGCAATATAGAAAACTGATTAATGCATGGTTGCTGGTATGTACAGGAACAAAAGCTGAAAATGGAATTTTGCCAGTTTAATAAGTAAGTGGACAACTGAGATAATTGTTTAATCCTATGCAAAACCATCCGTGCTGAGCTTCGGCAATGCATCTTTAGCCTGACACCTTTGCAGCTATTGTCTCTTTTGAGATACTTAAAAGTTTTTGAAGAATGTAGGGCTGGGACTATTATCTGGAGAAACCAAGGGACACGATGAGAAACAAATTGTTTGTAGTCACAAAGTTAGGCTGTGGTGGAGCCCGCACGGGGTCTTTTCATTTAATTTAGAAAAACAAAGTTTTTTGGTTTTTGGTTTTTGTTTTTACCAGGCCTTTTTAGTTTCTGATCTATGAGTTAATTAACAAATTGCCATCCATCGGGCCAACTCATTTGTCCAAGAAATGTTTACTGAGCACTTACTATATGCTAGAGTCTATTTTAGATACCGTTACCAGAGCTGTGGAAAAAATGGAGACGAATACTTGCCCTCTTGGAGCTTACATTCTAGGAAATTGAGAGAAAATTAAACTAATATAAATAAAGAAGATACATTGCATGTTGACAGTGAGAGGGTTGGAGAAAAGACGGGGAAAGGATGGGAAAGTGGAGGCAGAATTCCTGTTTTCGTAGTTATTTCCTTTCGGCCTTGAAATGTAGCTGAAATACTCATGTGATCTGCCTGTGTTAGTACTTATCTTCCTCTCCAAGTCATAAGGGACTGGTGTCATTCAGAGCTACAGTGCCATAGAGTTCTGGGATTGTCATACTTGTTACCGTCACTTTCTGACATAAACAACCCAGACTTGTGGATAGATGAGAAGTCTGGTTAAGTACCTGGATATTTTGTCACTGTGGTGCCACATGCATAGATTTTGCAAGACATGTTGACTGCACATTTAATTCTTATCCAGATATTTGACATCATGAAAACATGGACAAAAGGGGTCTTCTTAGCGATTATGCTAACCAAAAAGATGATGACTTATTTTCACTGCATTCCAGCAGAGAACTACCACCTTCTCCATGGAGAGACTGGACTGTTGGACTCAAGAGCCATATTACTTCATTCTTTTTTTGCTGGGACATTCACAAATGACAACAGATGGATTCAAATTGGCTGCTTGGCCAAAGAAGGGAAGAGGAATTTACTCGGATTCACTCCACTTCTTGCACAATCCCTCCCTGACTTACGAACCAATTCAATTAAGCAAACCTAAATTAAGCACTTATTACTACTTGCCCCCTACTTTATGCAGGGCACAGTGTTAAGTGAGTTGTAGATACAAAGATGTGCAGTAAGAAGTTTCAGCCTACAAAGAGTTTGCTCTCTGGTGAAGAGTCAGGCCTATATACACAAACAACCATGATACAAATGGCTTAAAGTATTTACTTTTTCCTACAATTACCTCATCTAAAGATATAAACTCCATGTCATGTATCAGGAAGGCATCACTTTGGCACAAGTAACTGAAAGTCTAATTCAATCACACTGAAGTCAAAAAGGAATTCACTGACTTACAGAACGTCTATAATTAGATTTTCAGTCTGCGCCTGGTCCAGAATCTAGTTTCTTTCTCACCATTTTTTGGTTCTACTTCCTCAGCTTAAATTCATTCTTGGGTAGTCTTTTTCATTTGTGGTTCCAGGACAGCTACAAGTGTCTTTTGAGCTACAAATGTCCTTGTTCCTATGTAGTAGGAATGAAAGGTTATGAATGGCAGGTCCTTCAAATCAGCCTCAGTAGCCATGTTGGTTTGATTTGGACCATTAATTCATCCTTGAACCAGGTTGACTGTAGTCAGAGGTTTGGGATTGGCCACTGCGCTTGGGACAACAAATGAAAAAGGACCCTGTTCTGCAGCTGAAGGCAAGGTGCCATGCAAACTACATGGATGAAAAATTTAAGGTCTTATTTAGGAAGGGGACAGTATGAGAATGGATTCCAGGGAAGTAACTACAAATATTCTCCCTACCCCATGCTTTTGTCTTTATTAACCATTTCTGAAAGACACCAGCACTCTTGTAGTTGTGCGCAGTCAACTATTTAACAGCTGGCTCTATGGGAGAAAAAAGCTCTTTGTAGCATTTGCTGATTTCCATGGTGTGAATACACTCACCATGCCTGGATCACTGAATACAGAGTTAGGAAGATGTGTGCAATGACACACCATTATATAGCATTTCCATTATACAGATACATTAGATACAGATAACCTCAAGAGCAAAGAAAATAGTAATTTCAAAGTGATGAGTTTTACATATGCATTCCCTTTATTTTAATATAATTTATTTAACTGCAAGTATAAATAACAATTTTCAATAATGACTGTTTAACAACTGACTTGCAAAATTCCTAAAAACCTAACAATTAGTTCTCACGAGCCAGTGCTAGTTAGCTCCAGCACACCATGGCGTTTTGCACTAAACACTTCATCTTGTTCATTTTTAAAAGTTGTTTATTTATAAGGTCTTCATATGTGCACAATCCCGTCTTGGGCTGATCTACTAGAGTCAGAGTTAAGGTGGGCTTCTAATGATTGGCCTGAAGTGAATGGAGCCAGAGGAAATGTCCAAACCCAGATATACAGGACGGAGAACTTAGAGAAGTAAAATCGAGAAGTACGATCCGCTGATAGGGACAATAGTTGAGTCTAGGGCTGAAAACTAGAGATGAAGTCAAAGGGCAGGAACTGGATAAAATTAAGAATAAAGGAGGACCCCAGCAGCAGTGGCCGGAGTCATGTAAGTAGATAAGCACCCTCACCCAGTACCAGCTGCTTATTTGCAATCCTTGCCATGCAACGCCAGCAGGGTTGGCTAGCTTACAGCTCGTGTATCTTTTCTTCTTTTCAGCGCACTTTAAATCTTGTTGTTCCTTTGGTCCAGTTACCACTTCAGAGAGGGAAGCAGGAAATCAGGCTGGCACCATGAGCCTAAAGACCTATAAGATTTCTTAAGCTCCATGATTTCCCCCTGCCAAAGACTTTTGTGATCCCCTGACTGTTTCTGATTATGATAATAGTGGAATTTTTATAGACAAAGAGGCTTGTAAGAGATGAGGTCCCACTACACAGTTTAGAAATTCAAAGTGTGTCTCTGGGAAGTGGAAGCTCTCACTCTCAACAGCTCCTCTCCCCCAAACGGGGGGGAAGCTGAATTCAGGCTGAATCCCTAAACCATGTCAGAGAAGAAAAAAAACAAGGAAGTTAGCTTGGACCAGAGTAGGGGTTCTGGGGTGGGAGAAGAAAGAAAAGGAAGACAAAGGGGAGAAGATAAGAAAGCCCCAGTATTTAGCACTTTGGGTATTATTTTATCAATTAACAGGAAATCACTAGCATTTGTTTAGCAACCATTGTTTACAGAGGGTGGGAAGGAGAAAGGAAAAGAAATGGATGAGTAAGGAAGAAAGGTAGCAAGTAAAGAAGGAAGAAAAGACAGAAGGAGGAAAAGAAGAGAGAGTGGAATAAATTTTGATGATCTAATTTATTTGTCACATTAATTCAGTGAAGTGGTTATTATTATTTGCTATAAGAACATTGGTTAGGGGCAATTCTTAACAAGAACAATCACAAAGTTCCCATGAAATATAGGGAATACAACACACCCATGGAAACCTAATGAGAATGCTTACAAGGAAATAAGTATAATGTGGGAAGAGTTTGATCAGTTCTCCCAGTCTGTCTCCATTAGTGAGAATAGGCTGTGATATGCTGCGGTAACAAATATCACCAACATGTTAACACCAAATTCAAGTCCACTGCAAGTCAGGGTGACTCAGTAACTCTCTTCTATGACTTAGCTATAATGGTATTTCCTCTAAAAGCCCTTCCTTGATTTCCCAACTTTAATTAGTTCTCCCTATCAGTTCCTTTTATACCACTCTGTTTCTTCCCTCATGGCACTTTCTATTGTTTATGATTGTACTTTAATTTAGGTATTTATTTGTTCTAAGTTTGTCTCTCCAGCTTGGTTTACACTACAGAAAGACAGGAGCTGTGTTCCCTTCTATATCCCGAGTGCCTAATACAGTCATAAGAAGTGCTTAATGAATACATGTTAGCACCCTAGGTGAAGTTGGTCACTTCCTGGTTAGTGTTTCGGCAAGATGTTTTTTGCAACTAGTGTTTTCTTTCTTTTCTTCTTTTCTTTTCTTTTCTTTTTCTCCTTTCTTTTTTTCTTTTCTTTAAATTTAAATTTAATTAATTAACATACAGTATATGTTATAGTTTCAGAGGCAGAGTTTATATAGAGAGTTTATAACATATAGTGTATATTAGTAGTTTCAGAGGTAGAGTTTAGTCATTCATCAGTTGCACTGGAGTTAGTGTTTCAATGGTACTTTTTCTTTGTTCTTCTGTTATGTGTGTTGCATTGCATTGGATTATCTATGAACTAGTCTGTCTTCCCCACTTGACTGTGAATTCCTCAAGGGTAAGAGTGTATTTTATTTACCTTTGAATTTACCTTTATATTCTCTGTGATTAGCACAGAGCCAAGCATATAGCAAGAGCCAAATATTTGTTGTTGTGATAGTTAAGCTGTAGAATTTAAGGAATTCTGTAATTTAATGATGGTCAGATAATCTATCTATTTGAATACATATTTTGTCTGGCCAACAGTCAGCCAGTGATGTCTCACACTTAATCTGGCAGCAGAGAAGGGAAAAAGTCCTGCGAGTTCCAGTATTCAGAACATTCAGAAGGGAGTATCGCTCAGAAGGGCGACTTTTGACCTGTCCTGAGTAAACTGTGCAGCAGTCTGTATATATGGTCCTAGAGTGTTCTGGTTTGTAAACTACAGAAGCATCAGACCACCCTGCAGGGTACTTTATTAGCCTGGTGAAGATTTTCACTTTACTGCTATCGGAAGTGCATGTCCTGGGTTATAATCCAGCTAGGTCAGAGAAGAATCAAACCTTGTTTGTTTCCCCTCTCTGAGCAGTGTTTTATTTTCCCTCATCATTTTAATTATAAAGACCAATAGAATTGGGGGAAATGAGAAAAGGCAGAGAGATAGAGTAAGAGAGAGGATATACCAGTTTCACTTTGATACTGCAAGCCCTTTGTTCAGCAACCACATGGGAAAACAAGGAGGAACAGAAGCAGTTGTATCATCTGTTGAGGTTGTGGGGGACTCGGGGTGCAAAGAGTCTGCAGATGGAAGTATACAAGAGGATCAGAGGAGAGGGACCTGCAAAGACTGTGATGATTTGACAGAGTGAAAGCTCACATCTGAGCTTGGGAACAGGACAAGTGTCATGAAATTTTTAGGCCAAGAGCCACTGACTGAGGTTACTGAGGAACAATGGGGCTGAGTCAGTCCCCTTGTCAAGGAACTCTGCTAGTTCTGGTCTTAATAAAACTTATAAAGGAGTCCACAAAATGGCCAAACAGATGCCCCTCAGAAATCAGTTAGGGTGGGGAGTGGAGGGATGTGGCAAGATTAGTAATAGCATTTCACTTTCTTTGTCAGAAAACAGGAATATCCTCCATGCTTGTGTTTCTTGGTCCTTGGCTGCCTTTTTTCAAGATCTTGGAGATTAAAAATTGTCTTGCAGTGAAAAAGTCCTTGATTATGTTTTGAATCCAAATCCAAATCCAGTTTTTAATTCTAAAGAAATGCAGTTGGAAGAGGATGATAGGGGCTATTTTGAAGATGAGTCAAAATGGGCTTGTCAGTATTGCCTTTGGGAGGAAAAGTCTGAATACTTCAGAAAGCCTATTCGCAGATCCTGGTTCCAGGCTGGACTCAATTTCCTCCACTTCTTATTTTGCAGCTTTGTTTATGCTGCCTAATGAACACTAACACTTAACTTTTCACTCCTGTTACCTACTCCTCATTTGGCCCTTATTACTGATGACCCTAAATGTCGAACAGATGGAGGCAGAAGAATAGGCTCATAGAGACATTTGAGATATAACAATTTACTTAAATATGCTCTTTAGGTATTGAATCTGTTTAGGGTGTGCTCTTGTTTTAAAACTGGGATGCTCTTCAATCTGACCTAGTTCAGAGTAGGTGTTCAGCAAATATTTGTTGTTGGAAGTTATTAAGCCAATGATTGTAAGTGGGGTTATCAATTTAATACTGACCATATGTTTTGAACCACGGACACAAGAGGGCTCAATGGGACAGACTTAAGACAATTTATTAGCAACAGACTACGGATCACGTAACTAAAGATTCTTTGGACTGGGGAAATGTACTCATTTGCCGATGACCTTTTCTGGCAAAATTTTTGTTCATAATAAACAATTTGTCAGCAGTGAGTCCGGGTTACAGCCTGCCTTGTCTTTAGCTTGTTATTGCAACTCTGCAAAGAACAAACAGCAAATAAAACAATGTAAAGATCTATAAAAAGAAAGTATGGTAGATTTGGTTACATACAAAACATATGTGAAAATTGTTATAGTCACGATTGTGAATTGGGATATTTGCAACACATTTTGATAAGAAATGTTTAATATTCTTAGTGTATACTGAGTTCTATGAACCCAAAAAGAAAAACACTAGAACCTCAGAAGATAAATGAGCAAGTGACACAAGTAGGCAGTTTTCAGTAGTGAAAACTACATTCCTATTTAACATATAAAATATGTAACCTTGTAAGTAATGAAAAACCAGAAATGAAAATAACAATGAGATAGGATTTGTCCTAATATTAGTATAAAATAGTTATACTTCTTAATGCTATAATGACATAGACAAGTGTTCTCATATATTAAAGATGGAGATATTAATGGGTTTGACCTTTCTGCAAAGCAGTATGGTTATTTGTATTGAGCGATTTAAAATTTTTCATATCCTTGGACCCGGTAATTTTGCTTCTAGAATATATGCCAGAAACATAAATACATATAGAAATACATAGAAAGATTTATAAACAAAGACATCCACTGCTGCATTGTTTTTAATAGAAAGGTAGAAACAAGCAAAATCTCCCAAGGAGAAAAAAAAAAAAAAAACAACTAAACTAAATACATAGTGTATCCTTATACTGGAAAGATTTTACATCTTTTGAAAATTAAATTTTTTGTTAAGATTTATTTATTTAAGAGAAAGAGAGAGCGGTGGGGGCGGGTAGGGGCAGAGGGAGAGGGAAAGAGAAACTTAAGCAGACTCTGTGCTGAGTGTGGAGCCTTAACATGGGGCTCGATCTCATGACCGTGAGATCATGGTATAAGCCAAAACCAAGAGTAGGACGCTTAACTGACTGCGCCACCCAGGCGCCCCTGAAAATTAAATTTAAGATATTTTTAATAAAAATGAGAAAGTATTGTGATACAATACTATATGAAAAATGATTACTAAGGAAAGCAATAAAAACAATACAAAGCCAAGATGGTAATATGACAAAAGGTAGCATGCTTACATCTATGGAGGTAATAGCTATGTTATTCTTTAATTTGGTCTGCCTTTCTCATATTTTCCATAATAGGGTATAGTATGAAATTTAGGAAGAAAAAGAGAAGCAAAGAAAGGAAAATAGTACCGAGAGGTAGAAAATCTTGGGCTACATTCTGAAAGCACCCGCTTCACAGAGCTCCTGACTTTACATTCTTCAGGCAGAAAGCTTCTCTGACATCCTGATTCTGGGTCTGCAGACAGCAGACATTCATTTGCATTAGTCTCCTAAACCGCTTGGCGCTGGAGCCAGATACCCAAACCCTTTGGATTTGGTAACCTCTGGTGGATTCATTCTACTGTCAAAATAAAAGCATGTTCTCTGACTGTGGACTCTGAGGTTAAATTCCTAGATTTTTTGGATCAGAATTTTCATTGCTAGTATTAAGGGTTGGGCTGGAGGGCAAGGTGAGGGGGGATGCAATCCCTATGTTGTAGAGGGTTATTTAATGATAAAGCTTCTCTACACTTGGGTAGGATTTCTAACCAGAAATCCTAAAATCCAGGAATTACGGTCAAGCCAAATAATTCAAGACAACTGGATTTTAATTTTTTTCCTTTCTCGGGTCCAGGTCCCTTGTATATTTATTAAGACTGCTGCTTCCCAGATTTTGCCTCATACCACCACCTAAATGGAAGGAATTTCTATTAGGTAGCTTCAGAGACTAAATTATATCCTGTAATGTACATGAGAAAATGAAAAAAATCTACATCATTAGATACTTACCATATTTTTTCTCTTTCATTTCTTTTAATGTAAATGATGTTTTCCTTCAGGCATAGTTGAACCAAGTTTGAAAGATGTGTGGTTGTCTACATGCAAATGTTATAAGGAAAATGGGAGAAAAAGTGTAATTTTCCATTCTCAATGATGAAAAATAAAGAGGGCAGTTTTAATAAAATATAACAACAAAATTTGTCTTGGTCTTAACACAATTCAATGAAAATATCCTTTGAAGTATTTTTTTTTAAGCTGCATAAAAATAAAAATGAAGTTTGGATTTTAAGAAAGTTTAAAAATAGAGCATGTGCTACTGGGGAGGTCTGTCAAGTAACCAAGTAACTGATGATGTTTAGAAAGACTCTTAACTGTATTTAAAAAAATAGAGAATCCTTTTTTTTTCCCCCCAAAGTAGGCCAGTGCCTGGTACAAACTGACAGCAAGCTATAACTTATGAATAGTGGAAAGACTTGTGACTTAGAATAACACTGTTGTGACAGCACAGTAATATAATAGGATTGAAGGTATTTAATAGAGAGAGAACACAAAATAAAAATGCTCTCAGCCTTAGAGATTTTAGTTAGTATTAGGTATACTTTGCCACTTTGCTGTGGGGTGTGTCCCTGGGTCCATGCATGTTTGGATAAGATGAGTATGGGGCTTTCTGCCTGGGATAAGCTATCTTCCTTTTTTCTCCTCCCAAATGGTTTATTGATAATGGCTTTATCTCAAAAGTAGAAGCCAAATGGAAAAGGACAAAATGATCCCCAGAGAAGAAAAATATTCCTGTCAAGAAGAATATAAACAAGTTTAAAAATAACTAAAAAGTGATTTGTCATTAAAAAGTTACTTTCCACTTGTAGAATGATTTTTACAATCTCCAATTAGAGAAAAATATTTCTTATTTTTAACCTCCTGGACCCTCCTTGGCTCAGGTATGGCTACATTCCAAAGCTGCTTAAAGAGAAGAAAGGGATTAGCTTTGGAATGGTGAATTGTCTGTAGTTTGCACTCATGGATACTGAGCTCCAACAGCTGACAGGAAAGAGAAAAAGTAAGCACTCACATATTAGGTCTATATGAAATCAAACATCAGGCTACTTGGATACATCTAGATTTTAGATACTTGGCAATGTGTAAGCAAAATGTTTTTGTGGTTTGCTCTTACTCTAGACATTTTAATACATTAGGATCTTAGCTTTAGAATCCTAAACAAGGAGATGTTTATAGATATTTTAATTTGAGGAAGAAAGACTGTTGATTGAAAACTGCCATCCCAGATCACCCCAAACAGAATATCATCAGAATATATGAACTCAAATATTACCAGTAAACTTAAGACACTAGAAAAAAATATTACACTATTTTGTGCTTCTTGCTAAGATGAGATGACAGAAGATGAATATACCCTCCAACCTGAAATGACTAAAACACCTGACATAGTACATTAAATAAGAATTTCCAAGGGGCACCTGGGTGGCTCAGTCGGTTAAGTATCTGACTTTAGCTCAGGTCATGATCTCAGGGTTCTGATATTGAGGTCTGCATTGTCAGGTTCTATGCTCATCAGGGAGTCTACTTCTCTCTCTCTCTCTCCCTCTGCCCCTCCCTCTGCTCGTGCTCTCTCTCTCAAATAAATAAATAAATAAAATCTTTAAAAAAAAAAGTTTTCAAGACATTGGGCATCAGGCAAGGAAGACAATGACCCCAGAAAGTTGGAAAACCAGAGATGGTATAAAGAAGGGTATACCAGGTGGAGAAATGGGGCTGGAGGTCCAGGGAGGCTAGTTTGGCTAGAGTTCACAAAGCAGGGTAGTGGAGAGGAACTCCAGAAATCTGTAGAGGGTCTTCCTCAAGTCTTCAGCTGAGTAGTGATCAGCGCATGCATGAAAGGAAACTACCAGAAGTGGAGAAAGAACCACTGGAAGGATTAGAGGGAACAATCTCTAGAGCTCACACAGGGCTGAAAAGAGGTCCAATTCCAACCAGGCAGAGTAGAAAACTTCATTATTTACTGAATGTTGGGTAGATTACATGAAAGAATTTTGCCTCAATAGTGGGGAAGTATTAGCCATATTCTAAATGCTGCTCTGATCCATACTAAAAAAGCTTATAAACAAAACCTATAAAGATCAAATTATCTCCAGGTAATGTACCTATATCCCAGAAAAAAACTGAAGAATATTTATAAGAATACAAAAATAGCTAACACACAAGTTAAAATTAATAATGTCTAGTATTTAATTAAATATTACCAGGCATTCCTCATCTAGGTAAACAGAACCCATGATGAGGAGAAAAATCAATCAATCGCAACTGAACTAGAATTGACACAGATAATTGAATTATTAGACAAAGACATTCAAGTTATTATAATTGCTTTTCATTTATTCAAGATGCAAGAGGAAATATTGATGATATTAAGTAGAGACATAGAAAGTATAAAAAAGAAACAAACTAAACTATAGAGTTAAAAAAATGCCTGAGATGTAAAATAAACCCTATTGGATTAAAGGTAGAGCTAACTCATGGCAGAAAAAGAGATTAGCGAACTTGAAGACTTAAAAAATATCCAAAATGAAACACAGAAACATAAAAGACTAAAAAAGCATGAAGACAGTTGTCAGTGAGCTGTGGAATGACCTCAAGCAGGCTTATGTGTATGTAATTGCAGTTCCTGAAGGAGAAAAAGAAGGATAAACAGAAAAAGTATTTGGAGATACAATAGTCAATATTTTTCCAAATTTGATTAAAACTGTAAAGCCACAGATCCAAAAAGCTTAAAAAAAAAAAAACCAATAAAATAAACATGAATCAAGCTACTTAAAACTAGTAATAAAGAGAAAACCTAAAAGTCAGCTGAAGGAAAAGGACAAATGGTGAACAGAGGAACAAAGATGGCAGCAGATTTCTCTCGTGGTAAACAATGTAAGCCAGCAGACAGTAGAGAATCTTTAAGTTACTGAAAGAATAAAAACAAACAACAACCCCAAAAAACTATCAACCAAGAATTCTGTATCCAGGACAAGTATCTTTCAAAAAATGAAGCCAGAGATGATGTGGTCTCAAAGGAGGATCACTCTTGCCATGATGGTATAAATCACTGGACCCACCAGACATACCACATGGTAAATCCCGCAGTAGGATGTTGGTAGAGTGAGAGGCCAGCCATGGTAAGGACACTAGAAGGTCAGCATAAAACTGGCCATTTACCTAGCCATCTTTCCTCCCCTTTTATATGCTCTGGTAGCATGGGAGATTGTGAGGGTCTTGCTGTCCTTCAATACCTCCAGATTCAGTGGGTCCCCTACCACAGCTACTATAGTTGTCCTGGCAAGTGTGAGATATTTCTTTAAAGTGCTTTTCATTTTTCTGGGCTGCACGCAAGAAAAAAGGCCCACAAGTCTTCTACTTTGGGATTTGAGTTTATATTAGGGGTTCTATTGTTTTCCCTTACTCCTACCCCAGGGCTCTATTCTTGGAGTCAGAAATATGCCGGCTTACCAAATTCTGTCTAACTCTTTTACTTTCTCTGAAAATCTTCTTCCTATTTCCTCCAGCCCATAGAAGTTGTGTGTATTCTCTCTGTAGTAGGAAACTGTTTCGCTTCCTGCAAATCTATTATTTATGCCAGAATCTGAACTATTGGGAGCTTAAAACCTTCAATTTGAGTTATTTTATTTTTATTTGCATTTCTTTCACTGCATCCTTTCACAAATAGACTGTAGGAGACCAAAAAAATACCACATGTACTCAGGTTATCACTCTGTTAGAACTGAAAATATTTTCTCCTGGCACATTGCTTATGTTTAGCTTTCTTTATTCTGCTCTTTCATAGCCAGCTGAGAGTCAGAAGAGTACTGTGTGTGCATGCATGTGTGTGCACACCTACAATGAGTTATTAAGGGGAAAAAGGCTAACACTCAAGACAAATTTAGATGATGGGCAACATTTCTCGAGGGCTAGCCCTGGTTATGATATCGAGAACGCTCTCTAATGCCTTCTATGGTCTATAGACTATTATTCAGATTGGGAGCTTACAGCCCTGGCAGGAAGTTCACTGGGGAAAAATCTATTGAATCATTTCTTGGATTAAACAGGCAAATCAGTCATGTGTCTGAGCCTAGAAGTATTACCAGAAGTTCCCCAGGAGAAAAGTCACAGGAGATTACCAAACCTTACTTGAGATGGAAGAAATAGGTAAAT